>NC_090646.1:448638969-450118969 GCF_040937935.1 Hyperolius riggenbachi | reverse complement strand
TTTAGGAAAACAATGAATAGAAGAACAATCAAAGGCATAAATTGCGCCGAGATCCAGATGTGGAGGACGGCATCCTAAAACAATGTGGATTTGGGAGAGTAACCATTGTTGTCCCGTGAAGTTCATTGTTTACAGCAGTTTTGTGCTTTCTATGACTAATATTTTGCTCAGCAAGAGAAACGGCAGTAGGTTTTCTATGTGCAACAAATGGTTTTCATAAAATGTTCTTCCAGAATGATGTTTATTATCCTGTTTATTCAACAGCTATGTGTATTTTATTTATTGCAAAGGTTTATTTCCTGTTTTCCATTCCCTAGTCCTAGCTAAAGCAAAGCTTGCAGAGACTGAGGAATTTTTTGGGTGGTACTTGTGTCCAACAGGTAGAACCTTGTATTAAAAACGAACACGGAAAAGTTAAGGATGATGTAGCTCTATTAGCAATGGCAGTAATATGTACGGAATAAGTAATCTCTAGACTCCCTATTAGTTAAAGATGTGAGAGACTTGTAGCTGCCAGGCATTGTGTCCCTCCAAATATTAATGAAACGAAGACTAGATAGTGGAGGAACAATGCACAGATTTTATAAGAGTTGCAATAAGATTGACAGGCTTCCTTGCAGAAAAAGGAAAAAAACTTACTAGATTAACAAGGTGTGTTTCTCTACCTGCACAATTCAGAAGTTATACTGTTGACAATATTCCAATATGAGAATAATTACTAGTCCTAAGGGGCATAGCAATGGCTTAGCAGCTGCTATAGAGCTCTGCAGCAGGGAGTATATATTTGAATCCAGCGTGAACCGAGCATCATTTTTAACACCCAGGGCAGCTCTATAGCAAATTAAGAATGCATTCTAAAAATGTGGTTTATTATTAAAAAAAAACATTCATTTTACCTCATCTTTTTACATTTAAGGGTTAAAATAGCCACTTCTTCCATCCATGAAAGGACTGTGGACCCAGACCAAAAGATGATGGAAGGCAGATAAGAAATCACCTCATTAGACTTAATTGACTACAAACAAACCCCCATTGTACTTCAAACAGAAAACATTAGTTACACTTGAAGAATTTCACACCTAGCCTGGATAATGGCAGGGGAGAATGGCAGGGTGTTGAGTTCTGAAACCTGGCAGCCCTTTCAGCTATTTGAAGCCAGGAGCTGCTTAGATCCCTTTAATTTGGGTGGCAGGTACTGCTAATAAATTGAGTATAGGTATATTATCATTTAGTATTTATATAGCACCAACGTATTACGCAGCGCTGTACAGAGTATATTGTCTTGTCACTTAGCTGTCCCTCAGAGGAGCTCACAATTCAATCCCTACCATAGTGATATACAGTGTATATATATATATATATATATATATATATTATATATATATATATATATATATATATATATATACATATATATATATATATATATATATATATATACAGTATCGCGTAGTGTATGCATCATAGTGAAGTGCCAATTTAGGGGGAAGCCAATTACCTGCATGCTTTTGGGATGTGGGAGGAAACCTGAGTGTCTGGAGAAAATCCATACAAACATGGGGAGAACATACAAACTCCATGCAGATAGTGCCCTGGGTAGGATTTGAACCGGGTACCCAGCACCACTAAAAATTACATTTTCCCCCCTATGTATCTACCACTTACAATAGGTAGTAAAAAGGGGACAAATCTGACAGATTCTGGACTAGTCCATCTTATCATATGGATTTTCAGAAGTTCCTTTATTTTTGTAAACACTCCCAGGAAAAGATCTATACAAAGATATCAGCCAGCTTACCTACTCACATTTTGGCAGTTGGACTGAACAACTACAGTTCTATAAGTGCTTTTGTAAATAAAGAAATGACTGAGAATCACCCACGAGGAGATGGACTAGTCCAACACCTGTCAGATTTTTTACTACCTACAGCGACATAGTAAAAAGTAATTTATAGTGCATTTCACCCTTGGAGAAATGAACATTAATATATTTGTATTTTACAATTTTTCGCTACAGTTGTCCTTTAACCTGAATTTGTATGTAATTTAGAACACTGTGCCTCCAGTGCCCCCTCTGTCCCTTGTACTGTGCCCCACCACTGTCCCACTCTATGTCCCTCCTCTGTACCGCCACAGTCCCCCATTTTGCCACCAAGTTACCCCTCTAAGTTTTTTCATCACCGAAAATGTCCCACGCAGCTTCAAGCTCCAAGCCCTTTCTGTCTTCTTCTGCTTTGGCACGAATGTGACATCATGATGATGGGCATGCTTTTCTTTTCATTGAATTGTATGTAACTCCAAATGTTTGTTTCAATAACACTGAATTACAGAGACTTGAGCAGCACCACTCTGCCTTTGTAGCAATTGTATATTAATACAGATAAATGTGTTAGCCAGCAGAGCACTCAGGGGTAGCCAGTGCCAGAAATAGAATCAGAGACACTCAGTAAGAATGTCCTGTCCCTTACATCAGCTTAAATGCAATATTTTCATCAATGTGCTTTAACACGTGCGATAAAGAAGTCTTCACAAAACACAGATACGTATTGCGTTATAAAGAAAAAAATCCAAATACCTCTGAGCAATAAGGAGCACATAACCAAGACTTTGCAATAAAAAAGGTTATTCTTTACTGAATTCACTAAGAACACATTTTAATTAGGATTACAAATCTGGATCTCCTCATGGCAGCCATACTACAGCCCACGAGAGACACACAAAGCTTTAAAGCAAGTGCTTTTTAATATCAAAGTCCTCATGAGGTACTGAACGTAGCTTTGAAACACAGAGCAGAAATAACAGAAAACAGCAGAAACAGACAAATCTTGGAGAGGCATCTCATGCTTCGTGGTTTTATCAAGATGACATTTCCTTTCAAAGTAAAAGCAAGATCTCATTTTCTTCCATGCTAAATGCCATAGATCACAGCTCTCATCCCCTGGATGGCTCTATACTTTTGCTTTTTACATCCTTCATAATCCTTTCTACAAATGTCCCAAAGTCTGGAGGGCCAAACACTTTTAGACCTGTTTATAAATGAGCTTTAACAATGTCAAGATTGGATTTGTAGTGCTAATGATTGATGCACTGTTATTTATAATGATGCGTTGAAAAACATCTCTTGTGCTACACTTTTTTTGGGGGGAAAAAATAGTCTCACCCCCTTTAGGTGGCAAATGTTATTCTTGTGTATTGCAACAGAGGAGTTTGGGAATACAAACACTCAGGATTTTTGGTCAACCAATCACAACTTCCATATTTACAACTGGACTCATTACTTTGTATGTTTGCTCTGTTGGCGAATACGCTGTCATAATCCTAATTACTTTTTACTCACTGCACTTTTTTGAAATTTTTGTCCCGGTCGCTATCATGCTGAGTCCCCTTACTTCTCTTGCATTGCTGTCTAGATATTTTTTTTTCATCATAAAACTTTTATTTTGGCGTAAATAATACAACAGCAAAAATGTTGAGAAACTTAAATAGCATTGTGATATAACAATACATCATTAAGAGATTACTACAAAAAACACTCCTATGAATACCGTCTTTAATTAGTTGTTTTATCTAGACCTTGTATAGGTAACAACTGATTTTACAGACTAGGAACTAGGTATCGAGGCAGGGGGCTAAGGTAGCTCTTGATACCAATACTTTTTAGATTAGCTCTGGAGTTTGCTGTCTAGATATTGACCATTCTTAATTAGTCTGAGTGAACTGGATGAAAATTATGAATGATGCAGGTTATGTTTAACCGCTGGTCATTTCCTGGCACACTCTTCAGGTCATCTGATGGTGTATGACTACGAAATGAGGTAGGATGAACAACTTATTACTGATGCCTTTCAAACTAAAATGAATAATATACATTTGATGGCCTTTGAGCTTATTTGGGGAAGAGAAATCCATCCCAGCGGACCACTGAGGTCAATCATGCTGGGGGGCACCTGCACACTAGATTTTAAGCTGAGATAATTACAACCTATATTAGCAGTGTTAAATGCTAATAAAAAGTCTTTAGGCAGAAACACTTTTAGGGTCTAGAGTGTGCAGGATAAAAAGTTGTTGACTGGCTATTGTACCTTTACAAAAATAAGTAGTAAAGAGTAAAATTAGCCATAAATTACTTTTCTCCCATGTTGCTGTCACTTACAGTAGATTAGCAGAAATCTGACAGAAGTGACAGATTTTTCTCTAGTCCATCTCTTCATGGGGGGATTCTCAGGTATTTATTTATTTTCAAAAGCACTTAGTGAATGGCAGTTGCTCTGTCCATCTGGCAAAAAACTGGGCATAATAAATAGCAGAGATTAACCAGGTCTTGATAAAAAGCATAAAAAGCTTTTTATGAAGACCTGGTTAATCTCTGCTATTTATTATGCCCTTTTTTATATATATATATATCTTTTTGGCAAATGTTGAAGTTACTGCTGTGTATCTGGGCCACCTCCAACATGGCGGCCCATCAGTACTGAGGACCAGGCATGCCTCTTCCAAGATGGCGGCCTGACTCCTCTTTAAAAGGGTAAGTCCTTGCAGGCTCCGCCCACTGATGATGCACTCGCTGAGTGCCGTTTGTTTTGCTAGATGGTAAGTCCTGGTGGGTTTATCCACTTACATCTTGTATTTACTGCTGCCATCCATATCTTTTAACCCCATACTGGGGTATGTCGGTTTTGCTGCCACTGTTTCGCTTGTTTTGCTGCCATTCACACTCTTTTTACTATCTTTGACCTACAGTCACCTCTGATGCTACTTGCTCTGTAACTTGCACGTCCCATGGCCACAATAGATAAACCCCTTCCATTTCTTTTTCCCCCCTCTTCCCCCCCCCACCTACTCCCTCCTCCTGACACACACCCTTCCCTTGGTCCCCCCCCCCCCTAGGTTTCCCCAACCCCCACCTCTGTGTGGTTCTCCTCCCCTCCCCCCTCTCTCTCTCTCTCTACCAAATTCTTTAACCTCCCCCCCACCAACACAGCCCACCAACATAACAATTCTATAATACAAAATAATGTACCTTTACTTTAATGTACTATATTATTTTGCACATGTTTGTCACTCAATGATTGAAGTTTTAAATGTAGGATGTATTATAGCAGAAACAATATACCCTCTGATCTCTGTCATTTGCAGCTGTAACTCTATTTTCTATTGCCTGAGGAAGCGGGCGCTGACCCGTGAAACGCGTTGCTTTGTTTTATCTGGAGTTCGTTAATAAATAGACTGAATGTACAGTCGTGTTGTGTCTGCTTGGAGGGGGTAAGTCCACCACTGCCTGCTCTAATTACCAAGTTTTGGCCTTTAAGCTCCTTTAAAACCCCTTTTATCCTTTTGGCGCCTCGGTTCTCTCTTATATAATATTGTATCCACCCTTGGTGGAGGGTTGCGACTCTTTCTACTATCTACAGAGAGCGACTTCTTATTCCTGAGTGGGGTCAGGATAATCTCCCCACCTGCCTTTACAGTGGTTGCCTATTGGTGACCTATGTTTGTGAGTATAGCAACTATTACTCTTTGTCATTACCCCCTTTGTCAATACATACTACACTATTGGGGCCCTTGGTGTTCCTCTGTTTATCACGATAACTAGAGAAATAATATTTCTAGACTTTCAGTTTAACATGATTTTTTTTTCTCCTACGAGATACTTTCCCCCCTTTCTTTAAAATAACTTTTCAACACTTTGCAGTTGAAAAAGCACCAACAAGTAGGTGAAATAGTACTATTGAAATTATTTTGAGTATTTTCTTGCTTGCTGGTGGTTTAAAAAGCATTTAATTAACAAGTTGTGAACATATCACCTAGTAGAAAACTCAGGAGACAAAGTTAATTGCATATGGGCCCCATCTCTTACTGCAGGAGTAATTAGCTGAACAGATCAGGTGCTTAGCCCAGACACTATAGCCTTCCGATAGACCGACTTACATTGTGCTACCCATCCCACTTCCTCCCCTGTGTAGACCGCAAATTGGAAGAATGCTAGAAAGCTTTAATGGCGAGTTACAAAGTTGCTGGGGAGATGTGACGACTCAAACTGGAGTGAGGATAGGTAGCTATGGTTACAGGTACACTTCCAATGCAAAGTCTGCATAGATGGGTCACGCACATGGTATATAAACCGTGGATAAGCCGACTCCCCCCTTCCCTAACTTTTAGCCCAGAATTTGGGAATAAAAGTAAAACTCAACAAAGATCATATCCACGCTCACTCATCGCTCAGCAGCTAGTTGTGAGTATTTAGGTGACTCGGAAGTGCCATTACTCCCTTATCTCTGATGGAGCAGCAGGCACTGCAGAACCCGTGAGAGGAGCGGTGGGGAGCTGACAGGCACATCACAACACTCCACCCCTGGGTAAGCAGCATGTTGTTGTTTGCCACAATCTACTAGCGATACAGAAAGCCTACACAATGGCAGGTTTGACTTATTGTATGGTTGTCAACAGCTTGGTCCAGGTTTGTGCTTATTATATAAGATTCTTGATACTTGGATTTTGTTGTTCATTTCATTGTAACCACCAGTTCTGTAATTTGTATGTTTATCATTGTCTGTATCATTATGTACCCCTTGTTGTTTTTCGACTTTAATCCGTGCAATATACAGTATATAGAGCTAAACTAACGGCATTACCTCTTTCTTGACAATAGGGGAGTTTCACTCAGAGATTCTTCTAAATATAATTTATATTTGATTATGTGGGTCAACAGATAACATTTCTGATTAAATAAAACAATTTTTTGAATTCTGACATACATTTTTAACCACCTTACGACCTCCTAACGCCGAGTGGTGGCCTCAAGATGGCTCCCCCCGGACCGCCTAACACAGATTGGTGTCAAGTCCGGGGGGAGTGTATTGCAGGGGACCGCGCGTGTATCCCCATTTGAGTAACTGTAATCATTCCCAGCAGACTGTTAAATGGCGAAACCGCTGTTTATTTACCTTGTACAGCGATGCTCTCTCCGGCAGCGCTGTACAGGGACAGCTCTGTCACGGAGCTG
Organism: Hyperolius riggenbachi; assembly: GCF_040937935.1. Taxonomy (NCBI): domain Eukaryota; kingdom Metazoa; phylum Chordata; class Amphibia; order Anura; family Hyperoliidae; genus Hyperolius; species Hyperolius riggenbachi. The sequence goes on along the minus strand of NC_090646.1, from coordinate 450,111,966 downwards.
TCCCCTTGATTGGCCCAAAAGATAACCGCCTCTCATAGGCTGAGGCCTATGAGAGCCGATCACACTGATTGGCTCTCCGAGGGGAGGGAGGGATACTGGGTCGGGAAAATAAAAAAAAAAAGACGATTTTTTTTATTAAAAAATAACAATAAGTTAATTAAAAAACAAACAAAACAAAAACGCTGCAGCAGCAATCAGATGCCACCAACAGAAAGCTCTGTTAGTGACAAGAAAAGGGGGAAAAATTCATTTGTGAGCTAAGTAGTATGGCTCTGCGACGAGCTTTTAAAGCTGCAGAGCAATGAATTGTAAAAAAATAGCCTGGTCACTAGGGGGGGGGGGGGGGGGGGGTTAAGCCTATGGTCCTCAACTAGTTAATACAAAAAGATAACTGAGGTAACTTCAACTGGACATTTTTTTCTGCTTTTTGTGAGCTTTCCCTTATTCATGTCATGTTATATATAGTGAAAGTTACCTCATTTTTCCTTGGATATTCCTACGGCTATATCATGAAAACTTTCACAGAAATATTGCATGACAGGTTGCCTTTCCATGAGGAACAATGCTAAATTTCATGTTTTCCTTGCCCTTTATCGCCAAATATAACTTCACACATAACTCTGTAAGAGGTGTGAAAAAAAAGTAGCTCCTTCAATGCCGGAAATTTGATTCAGATATTTTCTTTACACAAAAAAGATCAATTAAAATCATTGTCCCGAAGCAGCAGGTTTTTACTCTTGATAAAATGGAACACAGGTGAGTCGTATAAAAGACAACCGTACCCATGAATTTTCATTACAAAAAAAGTCTGTTTTTATTCTCCAAATACCGGTATACAGTTACAACCTGCAGTGACTGAGCACGCTTCCACGCTTTTCTCATAGTCAGCCGTATGCACACGGCGAAGCGAAGTTACAATTATTTTATTAAAAAAAAGTAAAAATAAGCATTCCCTGCAGAGAAAATTTATAGAACTAATTTATAGGCTGTGCTTTACCCTGGAGGTTGTGAAAGGCAAATATTACTCTAATAATAACCATATGTAAGACTGTATTATATATTGAATTGAAGGAGACTAGTCATTCAAATAGCTTTTCACATGGCTGTGCAGAGCACAGTGTTTTATTGCTCGGAGTGAAGGGGTAAGTGCACTATAAATATGGCAGATCATCCTCAACTTGCCCACTGATAAATAACACAGCATTAATCCAGTGCTGATTTTACTAGCCTAAAAATATCTGAGGAATGCCTTGTTGCGTATTGTTCACAAACTATTCCTAATGAATGCTTTCTACAGTAATTTTCCTGGCTCTTTGTTACTCAGTACAGTCCTTCTACCATCTCCAGGCCCAGTCACTTTAGCTGTTGCTTGGAAGTTATACTTTGCTGCAAAGCATACTTACAAATTTGGTTGAAAAGACATCCATCCATCATGTTCAACCAGAAAAAAACACATCCTGAACCCACACATATCTCAGTTGATCCAGGGGAAGGCAAAAAGCCTTAAAAGGCCTGGGCTAATTAGGCTTAAAAGGGAAAATTCCCTCCTCACTCCAGATGGCAGTCAGATGAACCCCTGGATCAATCCCCCCTGGAAGTACCTAGTAAAGAGCAGGTATCTGGAATCACCCCAGCCACACTCCTACTCAGTGGCGTAACAATAGGGGCTGCAGAGGTAGCACCGCACCGGGGCCTTTGGGCTAGAGAGGCCCCATGGGGCCCACGCTCAACCACAGTATTAGCTCTTTATTGGTCCTGTGCTTGTAATAAATCACTTCTATAGATGCTTTGAATAGTAGTGATCATTAATATACTGTTCCCCATCCCCTTCTTGCACCTCTGGTTCTTGGCAGGTTTTGGTGTGCCGTGTCAATTGGAATGTATAGAGTGCTTGGGGGGGGGGGGGGCAAAACTTGCATCGGGGCCCATAGCTTCTTAGCTACGCCACTGCTCCTACTATATAGCTAGCAGCGTTTATGGCAACCAACCAGATTTTTGTCGGGAGCATTATAACTTGAAGAAGTGCCCACACGTGGTCACGAAACGTTGGCTGAAAGAGGAACTGTAAACCCAGGATTGAACTTCATTCCAATCAGTAGCCAATACCTGTCCCAAACATCACAGCCACCCTCAAACATCTGGTGCTTCCACAGCAACAGTTCATGTGAGCTTAGCCTAAGTCAAATACCAACTTATCTCCAGTATAGTGAATAGTTTTCTTGAAACAGTAAAATCACCACAGATGTTTGATTCCCTTCATAGCCTCATGAGAGCTTTTACATGACATCTGAAATTCCAGCATGTGCAAATTGGGCACTTAAAGAGGAGCTGTTAGGTATGAGGTCTCAGAGAAAATAAACACATATATCAGTAGCTAAAGATTGGCTGTACTTACATTACATATGCATTTCACTGTCCACGTTTGGATTTCACAGAATTTGTATATAGTATATGCAGAGATAGATGCTCCTGACAGCTCATGGCAGGCTCCATGTTTTTCTGTCAAATGTGTCGTCATGTCCTGCCTGCTTCCTGATCACAGATAAGCTGGTACTTGAACAACACAGTGTGCAGTGAATATTAATGAGCCATGTGGCTAGGAACAATAGCTGACTCCTGCAGTGTACTCTGCCCTGAGATTTATCAGTGCTACGCGCTGGACTGATTAGAAGCTGCTGTACCGTCTCATTAGCAGCCGAGGGGAGGGCCCCAGAATGCTTTGCAGTTTAGTATGCGGCTTGCGTCCTTATGGGTCTATAACAGCCTTTAAGATAAGCACACATCAAAGGTAACTGAGATTTTTATCTTCACTAATGGCTTTTGGGCTTCCTTCTAAACTGTTTAACACAGGAGAATAGAGGTTTAAATTAGCTTCTGCAGCCTGACAGTTACTCTTTAAGGATAAAAAAAATCAAAAAAAATCTATACAATTCACAACACTGCAATCTACATAATGCATAATATATATTTGTATATACTGTATTTATTTTCTCATGTTTTCCAACTAGTTCCCTTCTCCTGCATGTAATACAATTTATGAGCTAAAACTGGTTAATTTACTCAACCTTTGACCTTACAAGGTACTTCTCCCACTCCGTACACTGAGAAATGTCACTGATTATCCTATCATGTGGTACTACTTACGGAACCATATCTTAAACCCATCTGTTCTGTACTAACGTTCATTTGCAAAACAGACCTACATAACTCCCATGGAAACTGACAAATACATAAGCACAGCTCAGATGTTAAGATTATCTCTGCACAAGTAATTTATATTTAAATTAAGTTCATTGCCTTATTTTCCATGTCATGTGCTAAACACGAAGGATCACCTGATGTCTTCTGGCTCTTAAATAAAATCTGCAAGACGCAATTATAAGCAAAACGGGAACTTGTCTGTTAAAGGGGAACTCCAAAGTAACAAATGGATAGTTAGTTTAGATTTCTAAAACACGTTATATTTATTTAAACTATAGTGAAACTTTGTAAGTGGCATTTCGGCCCCAATATACAGTCCCCTTTTAGAGGAGCCTGTAAGGAGAACCACTCATAAAGCTTGCAGTGTAAATGCTTCTCACATGACCAGTGCAGTTTCTAGGCTAAAATGCACCCAGGGCGAGTGTGTAAAAATTGCGCCCCCCCCCCCCCAAGCAAGGTATGGGTGCCCGCAGTATAGGTTAGGCAGGTCTAGTTGCACTTAGTATAGGTCCCCCCAGTATAGGTAGCCAAGAATAGGTACCCCAGTATAGGTAGCCAGGCATAGGTGAGCCAGTATAGTTGCCCCCACTATAGGTTAGCCAGGTAGGTGCCTCCAGTATAGGTAGCCAGTATAGTTGCCCCCAGTATAGGTTAGATAGGCAGGCGCCCCCGGTATAAGTTAGATAGGTAGGTGCCCCAGTACATGTTAGCTAGGTGGGTGCCTCTAATATAGGTAGCCAGAATAGTTGCCCCCAGCATAGGTTAGATAGGTAGGTGCCCCCAGTATAGGTTATTTAGGTAGGTGCCTGCAATATAGGTAGCCAGTATAGTTGCCACCTGTATAGGCTAGCTAGGTAGGTGCCCCCAATACAGGTTAGATAAGTGCCCCCAGCGTAGGTTAGATCGGTAGCTGCCCCCCAGTGTAGGTTAAATTAGGTAGCTGCCCCCCAGTATAGGTTAGATTAGGTAGGTGCCCCCCAGCGTAGGTTAGATTAGGTAGCTGCCCCCCAGTATAGGTTAGATTAGGTAGCTGCCCCCCATCTTAGGTTAATTAGGTAGCTGCCCCCCAGGATAGGTTAGATAGGTAGCTGCCCCCCAGCGTAGGTTAGATTAGGTAGGTAGGTGCCCCCCAGCATAGGTTAGATAGGTAGGTGCCCCCCATCGTAGGTTAGATTAGGTAGCTGCCCCCTAGGATAGGTTAGATAGGTAGCTGCCCCCCAGCGTAGGTTAGATTAGGTAGGTGCCCCCCAGCGTAGGTTAGATTAGGTAGGTGCCCCCCAGGGTAGGTTAGATAGGTAGCTGTCCCCCATAATGGAGGGGGGAGCCGGAGCCGCGGGGAGGGCAGCCCGACCTCTCCCTCCCTCTCCTGGGCCGCCCTCCGTGCTCCCCCCTCAGATGCAGAGCGCAGCAGCAGCCAGGGAGGGAGCGCTGTATACTACATACCTTCCTGCATTCCAAGCGCTGCTCTCTCGCCGCCGGTCTCTTCCTCTCTGCCTATACGATGATACACACGCTGGTTCCGGCGGGAGAGGTCGGGCTGCCCTCCCCGCGGCTCCGGCTCCCCCCTCCATTTCAGCGCCCACCTCCCAACAGTGCCCCGGGCGGCGGCACGGGCCGCACGGCCCTAAAAACGGGCCTGCACATGACTACCTCAACTTAGATGAAATTTATACTGGAAAACGATAGGGAAAAGACCAGAGTACACAGCTGTCTGCAGATGTGAGATGGAAACAATGGCAGCAGCAAAGAGATATTAGTGATGGTTATTGTTACTATGGACAAGTTAATATGGAGTGACAAGATTACCTACATAGGTTGTGTTTTTTTGTTTTTTTTACAGATCGTGAACAATCACCTGTATATAACTTTTTTAACTTCAGTACATTAGTTATCCAAGATATTATGATGCAGTTGTTCATAAATAGGATTTGTGGTGCTGAGACAAAATATCCAGGTTGTCCCGGAGCTTACTCTTAAGTTCCATGTACGTGCTAGACCACGGTCTTCTGAAGATGGGTAATCCTCAACACTTAGCAACGAGCTGCTGCTTAAAATATGTTTTGTATGCTGAATTAACAATCTCCCTTGTACAAAACCCCCAGTCTATCAGCACAGATTATTTCAGCTACACTTCAGGTTGGTATCACATTTCTCTTACAACGTCATCTAGCGGTCTCCAGAGAAAATCCAATGATTTCAATCAGTACACCTGTTTGGAGACACAGGTCCAATATGCTCTGTTTCAGCAGACATTGGCTTCAATTCATGAAAGGCTGTTCGATAAAAAAAACTAGTCGGAAAAATACCGCATTCGTTATTTTAGATTTTTTTGCGAATTAATCAATATTTTCACAGGTGCGGTAGCAGTTCGGTAATTTACCGAAATACTATGCTTCAATTCACAAAAACTTGTTCGGTAACAGCAGAATTTCTCTGTGCTGTTACATGCTGTTCCATGCTGTGAAGGCATTACAATGGTAAAAGGCATTACGACATCCCTTTAGAATGTACATGTTTGTTATACTGCCTCTGCTCGCTCTGAATCTGTCCATTAGTCTTTCTTAACATTTTATTTAATTGCCACAGCTTAGATGAACTTCCAGGAGACATTACACATGCCATGCTTAGGTGATTTCCCCACTAGCTGCTCTGCATTTTCAGACCTAAGAGGTTAAACGTCTGAAGGGAGGCAGGGAAACCACTTTTCTTCTTTTCTCTCTGCTCGCTGCCTGTGGGGTAGAAAAGCTGGACCCTCCCAAGAAGCTTTTTGTAACCTATCAATGTCAGATCAGCGGGACTTGCAGGTGACAGGGGTTGTTTCTATTGGCTTCTGCTCCTGTCAGTCATAGCTTATCCCTCTCAGCTTGTGTGAACTCCGGCTCCTCCGCACTGTTTCCAACAGCGGAGAGCTGCCGGTAATTATCATGTAAGTCATTTGGCTTTACTGCATCCTGTAATCTTAGTGAATTGACATTTACTGACATGTGTTGAGGTATTTACTGCACAAGTCATCAATTTACTCACTGCTCAATAATTTCAGCTTTCCATACAGTAACAGCCTTGATGAGTTGACACTCTCCTAAATGCTCTGTTTTCAGCATTACCAAATGCCGTGGGACAGGAGGCCAGTCATAGGTGTTACCAGACTGCTATCAGCAGACCAAAGGATCATGTCTGGTAAGCACAACGGAAACTCTCCACCAGATTATTATTATTGATTTCCTATACAATAAGACCCTTGTGTCCCTCCTCCTGTGTGTCCCTGTTTCCGTGCTTTTGCGAACCGTGCATGCACGGCACACAGGCGGCAGTTAGAGCAGAAGGAGGGCGGTGCGTGTGCGGGCATGTGCGGGTGGACAGGCTGACATACGCCAGTCACAGGGCCGGGAGGGGAGGGTGGTTGTGCGGGAGGTCTAGAGCCCGTTATGTTAACGGGCTTAGGTCCACTAGTTTATTTTTTAAAGCACCAACATATTCTGTTGCGCTGATGATAAGTGATGCCAGAAGCTAACTCCCACAGTGCCCCAGCACCAACATGAACTACGGTTACTAGAACAAAAACTGCCATCTCTGTCTCGTGTTAATGCAAAGTCTTCAGCTGTTAAATGATATGGTAATTATGTATCATTTACTTACTATGGCCCATGGGATCCAGCACTGCAAAGACATTTTCCACTCTCAAAATGGCATTCTCCATTGTAGCAGTCAGTGCAGACAAAAGCACAGTTCTCGCCATATGTGCCATTGCGACATTTTGTTTCACACCTAGAAAAAGGCATATATTTTACTATATTCTGTATCTGCTTACATCTTAATTGCCCATCTGCATAAAAGCAGTTTTTTACAATTTAAAGTGCACCCAAACTCTTGTACAGTAAACCATAAACAGTCTTTATTCCATATATAGCTGCTGAAGAAACTTACAAAAGCTTAGTTATTGGAGTTTGTTGTGGCAAGAAATTTGTATTCTGAACCAAATATACTTAGGAAAGGTAATTAAGATTTAGAAATAGGGCTCAATAATACACTTGTTGCCTTGGGGACCTTCATGTCATTCCACATATGTTAATAATTAATGATTATAATGATTTTAATAATGATAATGACAAAAAGCACACATTGGCTGTCGTGAGTAAATTAGATGAGAAGTACCAATAAAACTTTAATTACATATTATCTACCCCATTTCATTTTACATCTGTGGGGGTTTATGCAGGGTATATGCTAATCTTCTTGAGTGAATAAATGCAAATTACAGTATTTATGTACAGTAAGTACCTGTAAAAGTAGGCACTTTAACCACTTGAGGACCTAGGGCTTTACCCCCCTTAAAGAGAATCTGTATTGTTAAAATCGCTCAAAAGTAAACATACCAGTGCGTTAGGAGACATCTCCTATTACCCTCTGTCACAATTTCGCCGCTCCTCACCGCATTAAAAGTGGTTAAAAACAGTTTTAAAAAGTTTGTTTGTAAACAAACAAAATGGCCACCAAAACAGGAAGTAGGTTGATGTACAGTATGTCTACACATAGAAAATACATCCATACATAAGCAGGCTGTATACAGCATTCCTTTTGAATCTCAAGAGATCATTTGTGTGTTTCTTTCCCCCATGCACTGAAGTTTCAGGCTGCTCTTTTCTTCCTGCAAACAGCCTTGCCCTTGTTTGTAATTCCTCAGTATGTGAAAGCCCAGCCAGCTCAGAGGACAATTTATCCAGCTGATTAGAGCAGCTTCTCTCTTCTCTTATCTAAATAACACACAGGCAGTATGCATAGAGGGGCCAGGAAGGGTGAGTTCATAGCAGAACCACAACACTGAAGAACTTGGCAGCCTTCCAGACACAGGCCGACAAGTCTGACAGGGGAAAGATACATTGATTTATTACAGAGACTGTCATAGTAGAAAGTGCTGCAGTTAGCCAGAACACATTAGAATAGCTTTTGGAACATGTAGGATGATTAAAAACAGGATGCAATTTTTGTTACGGAGTCTCTTTAAGGACCGGCCACTTTTTTTCCATTCAGACCACTGCAGCTCTCACGGTTTATTGCTCGCTCATACAACCTACCACCTAAATGAATTTTGGCTCCTTTTCTTGTCACTAATAAAGCTTTCTTTTGGTGCTATTTGATTGCTCCTGCGATTTTTACTTTTTATTATATTCAGCAAAAAAGACATGAATTTTGGCAAAAAAATGATTTTTTTAACTTTCTGTGCTGACATTTTTCAAATAAAGTAAAATTTCTGTATACATGCAGCGCGAAAAATGTGGACAAACATGTTTTTGATAAAAAAAACCCCATTCAGTGTATATTTATTGGTTTGGGTAAAAGTTATAGCGTTTACAAACTATGGTGCAAAAAGTGAATTTTCCCATTTTCAAGCATCTATGACTTTTCTGACCACCTGACATGTTTCATGAGGGGCTAGAATTCCAGGATAGTATAAATACCCCCCAAATGACCCCATTTTGGAAAGAAGACATCCCAAAGTATTCACTGAGAGGCATAGTGAGTTCATAGAAGATATTACTTTTTGTCACAAGTAAGCGGAAAATGACAGTTTGTGACGAAAAAAAAAAAAAAGTTTCCATTTCTTCTAACTTGCGACAAAAAAAAATGAAACCTGCCACGGACTCACCATGCCCCTCTCTGAATACCTTGAAGTGTCTACTTTCCAAAAAGGGGTCATTTGTGGGGTGTGTTTACTGTCCTCGCATTTTGGGGGGTGCTAATTTGTAAGCACACATGTAAAGCCTAAAGGTGCTCATTGGACTTTGGGCCCCTTAGCGCAGTTAGGCTGCAAAAAAGTGCCACACATGTGGTATTGCCGTACTCAGGAGAAGTAGTATAATGTGTTTTGGGGTGTATTTTTACGAATACCCATGCTGGGTGGGAGAAATATCTCTGTAAATGACAATTTTTTAATTTTTTTTACACACAATTGTCCATTTACAGAGATCTTTCTCCCCCTCAGCATGGGTATGTGTAAAAATACACCCCAAAACACATTATACTACTTCTCCTTAGTACGTCAATATCACATGTGTGGCACTTTTTTGCACCCTAACTACGCTAAGGGGCCCAAAGTCCAATGAGTACCTTTAGGATTTCACAGGTCATTTTGAGAAATTTCGTTTCAAGACTACTCCTCACGGTTTAGGGCCCATAAAATGCCAGGACAGTATAGGAACCCCACAAATGACCCCATTTTAGAAAGAAGACACCCCAAGGTATTCCGTTAGTAGTACGGTGAGTTCATAGAAGATTTTATTTTTTGTCACAAGTTAGCGGAAATTGATTTTAATTGTTTTTTTTTCACAAAGTGTCATTTTCCGCTAACTTGTGACAAAAAATAAAATCTTCTATGAACTCACCATACTCCTAACGGAATACGTTTGGGTGTCTTCTTTCTAGAATGGGGTCATTTGTGGGGTTCCTATACTGTCCTGGCATTTTAGGGGCCCTAAACCGTGAGGAGTAGTCTTGAAACAAAATTTCTCAAAATGACCTGTGAAATCCTAAAGGTACTCATTGGACTTTGGGTCCCTTAGCGCAGTTAGGGTGCAAAAAAGTGCCACACATGTGGTATCGCCGTACTCGGGAGAAGTAGTATAATGTGTTTTGGGGTGTATTTTTACACATACCCATGCTGGGTGGGAGAAATACCTCTGTAAATGACAATTGTTTGATTTTTTTTTACACACAATTGTCCATTTACAGAGATATTTCTCCCACCCAGCATGGGTATGTGTAAAAATACACCCCAAAACACATTATACTACTTCTCCTGAGTACGGCGATACCACATGTGTGACACTTTTTTGCAGCCTAGGTGCGCTAAGGGGCCCAACGTCCTAATCACAGGTCATTTTGAGGCATTTGTTTTCTAGACTACTCCTCACGGTTTAGGGCCCCTAAAATGCCAGGGCAGTATAGGAACCCCACAAGTGACCCCATTTTAGAAAGAAGACACCCCAAGGTATTCCGTTAGGTGTATGGCGAGTTCATAGAAGATTTTATTTTTTGTCACAAGTTAGTGAAAAATGACACTTTGTGAAAAAAAAAAATCAATTTCCGCTAACTTTTGACAAAAAAAAAAATCTTCTATGAACTCGTCATACACCTAACAGAATACATTGGGGTGTCTTTTTTCTAAAATGGGGTCAGTTTCTGGGGTTCCTATACCGCCCTGGCATTTTACGGGCCCAAAACCGTGAGTAGTCTGGAAACCAAATGTCTCAAAATGACTGTTCAGGGGTATAAGCATCTGCAAATTTTGATGACAGGTGGTCTATGAGGGGGCGAATTTTGTGGAACCGGTCATATGCAGGGTGGCCTTTTAGATGACAGGTTGTATTGGGCCTGATCTGATGGATAGGAGTGCTAGGGGGGTGACAGGAGGTGATTGATGGGTGTCTCAGGGGGTGGTTAGAGGGGAAAATAGATGCAATCAATGCACTGGGGAGGTGATCGGAAGGGGGTCTGAGGGGGATCTGAGGGTTTGGCCGAGTGATCAGGAGACCACACGGGGCAAATTAGGGCCTGATCTGATGGGTAGGTGTGCTAGGGGGTGACAGGAGGTGATTGATGGGTGTCTCAAGGTGTGATTAGAGGGGGGAATAGATGCAAGCAATGCACTGGTGAGGTGATCAGGGCTGGGGCCTGAGGGCATTCTGAGGGTGTGGGCGGGTGATTGAGTGCCCTAGGGGCAGATAGGGGTCTAATCTGATAGGTAGCAGTGACAGGGGGATATTGATGGGTGTTTAGGGTAGAGAACAGATATAAACACTGCCCTTGGGAGGGGATCTGCGGGCGAACTATTGGTGTGGGTGGGTGATCAGATTGCCCACAAGGGGCAGGTTAGGGGCTGATTGATGAGTGGCAGTGACAGTAGGGGATTGATGTCTGGCAGTGCCAGGGGGTGATTGATGGGTGGCAGTGACAGGGGGTGATTGATGGGTGATTGACAGGTGATCAGTGGGTTATTACAGGGAAGAACAGATGTAGCTAATGCACTGGCGAATTGATAAGGGGGGGTCTGAGGGCAATCTGAGCCTGTAGGCGGGTGATTGGGTGCCCGCAAGGGGCAGATTAGGGTCTGATCTGATGGGTAACAGTGACAGGTGGTGATAGGGGGTGATTGATGGGTAATTAGTGGGTAATTAGTGGGTGTTTAGAGGAGACAATAGATGTAAACACTGCGCTTGGGTTATGATCTGATGTCGGATCTGCGGGCGATCTATTGGTGTGGGTGCGTGATCAGATTGCCCGCAAGGGGCAGGTTAGGGGCTGATTGATGGGTGGCAGTGACAGGGGGTGATTGATGGGTGGCAGTGACAGGGGGTGATTGATGGGTGATTGACAGGTGATCAGTGGGTTATTACAGGGAAGGACAGATGTAAATAATGCCCTGGCGAATTGATAAGAGGGGGGGTCTGAGGGCAATCTGAGCGTGTAGGCGGGTGATTGGGTGCCCGCAAGGGGCAGATTAGGGTCTGATCTGATGGGTAACAGTGACAGGTGGTGATAGGGGGTGATTGATGGGTAATTAGTGGGTGTTTAGAGGAGAGAATAGATGTAAACACTGCGTTTGGGTGGTGATCTGATGTCGGATCTGCGGGCGATCTATTGGTGTGGGTGGGGGATCAGATTGCCCGCAAGGGGCAGGTTAGGGGCTGATTGATGGGTGGCAGTGACAGGGGGTGATTGATGGGTGGCAGTGACAGGGGGTGATTGATGGGTGATTGACAGGTGATTGACAGGTGATCAGTGGGTTATTACAGGGAAGAACAGATGTAAATATTGCACTGGCGAATTGATAAGGGGGGGTCTGAGGGCAATCTGAGCATGTAGGCGGGTGATTGGGTGCCCGCAAGGGGCAGATTAGGGTCTGATCTGATGGGTAACAATGACAGGTGGTGATAGGGGGTGATTGATGGGTGATTGATGGGTAATTAGTGGCTGTTTAGAGGAGAGAATAGATGTAAACACTGCGTTTGGGTGGTGATCTGATGTCGGATCTGCGGGCGATCTATTGGTGTGGGTTGGTGATCAGATTGCCCGCAAGGGGCAAGTTAGGGGCTGATTGATGGGTGGCAGTGACAGGGGGTGATTGATGGGTGGCAGTGACAGGGGGTGATTGATGGGTGATTGACAGGTGATTGACAGGTGATCAGTGGGTTATTACAGGGAAGAACAGATGTAAATATTGCACTGGCGAATTGATAAGGGGGGGTCTGAGGGCAATCTGAGCGTGTAGGCGGGTGATTGGGTGCCCGCAAGGGGCAGATTAGGGTCTGATCTGATGGGTAACAGTGACAGGTGGTGATAGGGGGTGATTGATGGGTGATTGATGGGTAATTAGTGGGTGTTTAGAGGAGAGAATAGATGTAAACACTGCGTTTGGGTGGTGATCTGATGTCGGATCTGCGGGCGATTTATTGGTGTGGGTGGGTGATCAGATTGCCCGCAAGGGGCAGGTTAGGGGCTGATTGATGGGTGGCAGTGACAGGGGGTGATTGATGGGTGATTGACAGGTGATTGACAGGTGATCAGGGGGGATAGATGCATACAGTACACAGGGTGGGGGGGCTCTGGGGAGAATCTGAGGGGTGGGGGGTGATCAGGAGGGGCAGTGGGCAGGGGGGGGAGATAAAAAAAAAATAGCGTTGACAGATAGTGACAGGGAGTGATTGATGGGTGATTAGGGGGGTGATTGGGTGCAAACAGGGGTCTGGGGGGTGGGCAGGGGGGTCTGAGGGGTGCTGTGGGCGATCTGGGGCAGGGGGGGGGGAAATCAGTGTGCTTGGTGCAGACTAGGGTGGCTGCATCCTGCCCTGGTGGTCCCTCGGACACTGGGACCACCAGGGCAGGAGGCAGCCTGTATAATACACTTTGTAAACATTACAAAGTGTATTATACACTTTGTATGCAGCGATCGCGGGGTTAACATCCCGCCGGCGCTTCCGTATAGCCGGCGGGATGTTGCGGCGGGCGAGCGGTGACAGGCGCCGGCGGAGGATCGCGTCACGGATGACGCGATCGCTCCGCCCATGCCCCTACAAGGACCGCCGCCTTTGGGCATGAGCTGGTCCTTGCGGGGTCCACTTCCCGGCCGCCTCTGTGCGTTAGGCGGTCGGGAAGTGGTTAATGATATATGCTGGAAGTAGCAGTCAGCAATAGAACTGCATACTTAAAGCATAGGACTGCATACTTAAAGCATTGAACCGCATACTTAAAAATAGGTCTCAATCTACAAAGAATATGAGGTATCTAAAATTAGACCCATATTCCAACTTCTGCATCATATCAGTATTGCTTTAAATCTCTGCTATCCATGTTGCTAAGCGACGCAGTGCACCCTTATCCAACATACAGTAACTAAATAAGGATGTGCTGCTACGGTGACAAAATGTTGCTGGTCTGGTTTTTTGTTGTGTTTTTCTCCTCATAAGCTCACCGGAATGCATTAGTCTGAGTAAGTTTGGGGACACTGCTAGGGGGTCTGCCAAAGGATTCAAGATTTGATTATTTGAATTTAAATTTATTCCAGGAAAAAAATAGTGATTAAAAAATGAGTAATGGGAATTTTCTCATAGAATTTTTTCAATAATGTAAATTCTCATTGGATTTTTATTAAACATTAATTTGTATATCTTTTAGTAAAACTAGCTTTAATCTATGATTGCTAACCTGCTATATAAAAAACTTTTATAGCATAAACAGTCAAAAATGTTGCACGTTAGTTCTGACATACAGTTCATGCACTTACAACAGGGCTGCACAGATCCCAGGAGCCAGATAGCCTTTAGAATTACACCTGGTGCCTAACTTCGGAGTTTTCTCTTATTATTGTTAGTGGAGTTGGCTTTAGAGAGACTCTGTAACAAAATTTTCAGCCTTATTTCTTCTATTCTATAAGTTCCTATACCTGTTCTAATGTGGTCTAATGTACTGCAGCCTTTTCTAGTTGCACTGTCTCTGTAATATATTTAATCTTCTTTCCTTTGTCGGGCCTTGTCAGCCCAGAGAGAAATGTGCTGTGATAGGGAGAAGTTATGCACACCTCCCCCACTCCCCCTGCAGGCTCTGTGTGTGTGCTGTGTGTATGAGTAAGGCTAGGTTCACATTAAGCATGCATCCGCTCCTGCACTGCGTTTCGCTCCGGAAGGATCGGAAGGATCGTGCAGGTCGGGAACGTCCGCTCCGACGAGCGGAACGCAAGGAGCGGACCTGAGTGGAACGTAGCAATGTGAACTTTCCCATCGGGAAACCATTGCTTCCGCTGCTGCGTTCCGCTCATCGGAGTGGAACGTAAGCTATTTTATTGTGAACCGAGCCTCACAGCCAGCCTCTCTGCTCACAGCCAGCGTGTCTGTGACCTTGTGAACAGCTGTGAGTGCAGAAAGATCAGTTCAAAGCCCAGACAAGCAGCCGAGGCAACAAGTGGGTGAAATATTACAGCAGTGAAGTCACGTTTGAGAGGAGCCACTGCAAACAGGCACCTGCTCTGATGATGTATTTCCTGTTTGGCGGCCATCTTCATTGTTTACAAAAACAATGAATAAAACAGTGATTTTATCAACAAGAAAGCAGCATGAGCAGCAAAAATGTCACAGAGGGGGCTAGGAGAAGACTACAAACAGGCTGGTACATTTATTTATGTAAATTTTCACAGTACAGATTCTCTTTAAACCTGATATCCCACGTTTGTTAATAAAAACTAGCTATCCCGTTGTTTTAGATCTATACTATAAAAGGATTTGTTAAATATCTGTAAAATTACCGATGTTCTAATTTTTATATTGGAAAGTTTTATTGATATTTTACTGTTGGTAAACCACACCCTATTCTCACATGAGCCCTCCCTCTACAAATATCTAACCAGCCTCACCCCCACCCGATTTTTAACCCATCCCATGACTAACACTAACCGATTTTAAAGTGAACCTAAAGTCAAAAAAAAAAATGAGATTAACTCACCTGGGGCTTCCCTCAGCCCCCTGCAGCCGATCGGTGCCCTCGCAGCCCCGCTCCGATGGTCCAGGACCCGCCGGCGAACACTTCCGGTTTGGCCGTCACCGGCCGACAGGCATGGGAACGCGAGTGATTGTTCGCGTTCCCAGCCTGTATATCGCCCCCTATGCTGCTATTGCGGCCAGGAGCACGCAATAGCAGCATAGGGGGCAATATACAGGCTGGGAACGCGAACAATCACTCGCGTTCCCATGCCTGTCGGTTGGTGGCCCGGAAGTATCCACTGCAATGCTGATGCAGCGGCTGCAGCATGTTACTGCATGATCCATGCCTACTGCACGGAGTATGCAGCAATGAGATGCAGGCAGTGACTCGAGGTGAGAGTGGTGCAACGCAGTGCACATGCACAGACCAACGGGAATCTCAGTAACGTACTTCCTGTCCAGCAGGAAGTACGCCACCAGCCAAGGGGCGAACCTATGCAGATAATTATATAATTATGCTGGCGAACCGTGGCACAGGGTCATATGAAACCTATTCGTGTGTAGGGGGGGGGCGCCTCAAAGCCCCCCTCCGCAGCGCTATTCCCCCTCCCTCTCCTTCCCAATATAGGTGGTACAGGACAGCGATCCATCCTGTACCGCCTCAGATAGGCTTCAGCCTATCAGATGGCCATTAAGTGGTTAAAGGGATATACATAACAACAATTCTTTTGGAAAACTCTTCCAACAGCCATTCTTCAAAGTTGTAAAAAAGGAATATCTTATTTCAAATACTGTATTTTTTGGACTATAAGACTCACTTTTTCTACCCCCCAAAATGGGGGGAAAAATCACTGCGTCTTATAGTCCAAATGCAGGGAGTTCCTGACTTGTGAACGCCTGCCAATAAGAACCTCAAATCCGCCGCAATGTCTGGGGCTCCCTGTACTGTGCCTATGCAGAGGACGACACGGGCGACAAATGGGAGGACACGGGGACACAAAGGGGCATAGAGGAGGACACAAGGGGGCATAGAGGAGGGCACAAGGAGGACAGAGACGAACACATGGAGGACACAGGACACAGGGGGACAGAGGAGGACACAAGGAGACACAAGAGGTACAAAGGGGGCACAATGCACGAGATGCCCCTTCACCATGGATGCACCAGGTTTAGTATAGATTTATTTCTCTTGGGTTTTGTCCTCTAAACCTAGGTGCATCTTATGGTCAGGAGCGTCTTATAGTCCGAAAAATATGGTATTTGTTAAATAGTCACTTAACCTTTACAATACACTTTTAGAGCCACAGAGGAAGCCCTAGATAGCTGCAAAACATCAGTCACCTTTCCAAGTTGGGTTCCTCTCTTTCAGACAAAGACCTTTTACAGTCAATAACAACTGTCGTGTTTATCTTGTTTTTTTTTTATTTTGTTTTTATACCTAAAAACTTTTATTAAATCCAAAACAGATTTCACAATCACTTATCTAATTCACTGATTTTCTGCTCGTATTAGTAAATAAGGACCAAGATAAAAAGCATAGAAAAATATTGAAAAGCAAGTAAACCTGTACATAAAATAAGCAAAGTGTATATTCTTACCGATCACCTATCCAGCCAGGATTGCAGTGCGAACATTTCCCATTGATGTGATTACAGGTGTGCCCATCTTTGCATAGTGGACAGGTTTGAGAACATTCATCACCATAGAAACCATGGGCACAAGTCTGATCACATTTTGTTCCATTCCAGCCCGGTTCACAAGCTATGCATTTACCTTCAGCAATAGTGCATGGCTGCAGCCCCTTGCACTGGCCACACCTAAAAGAAAAGTGTCTCAATTGTGGTATCAAGTATAATTAATTAGAGACTACAGGTCAGCCTAATATATGCAAAATACAGAGCTGGTCTCACAATACATAAAATCCACAGAATCCCCCCATGTAGTAATATGGTGGTGTTCACCACTTTTATTATGAGTTTCATATTGCTGTTTCAACTTATGGGCAGTACTTAAAGAGAAACTCCAGTGAAAATAATGTAATAAAAAGTGCTTTATTTTTACAATAATTATGTATAAATGATTTAGTCGGTGTTTGCCCATTGTAAAATCTTTCCTCTCCCTGATTTACATGCTGACATTTATCACATGGTGACATTTTTACTGCTGGCAGGCGATGTCAGTGGGAGTAGTTACTGCTTGCTTTTTTGGCAGTTGGAAACAGCTGTTATTTCCCACAATGCAACAAGGCTCCCACAGTGTGATGTCAGAACCATGGTCCTGGTATCACACTGTGGGAGGGGTTTCGCCACAATATCAGCCATGCAGAGCCCCCTGATGATCCATTTGTTAAAAGAAAAAATATTTCTCATGGGAAAGGGGGTATCAGCTACTGATTGGAATGAAGTTCAATTCTTGGCTACTGTTTCTCTTTAAAGAGGAACAATATTAACATAAAGCAGAACTGAATCGATTGTTGAAGATACCCATTTTTACTTTGATTTTCCTGGTTTCAGTGCCAGAAATGCTTCTTATATCTGTATATTGTTGTGTACTGCTTTGTAACCCCTACCCTCTTAGTGCTGTGTAGTCTAGGTTATGTCATGCAGCCTGTCTCTGCAGAACACCTCTATATATATATTATAGAACACATTTAATCACATCAGATGTTTCCTGCAGAATATGAAATAATATACAGTAAATGTACTTTAAAATCTTGTCCAATTTAACATCTCCTTAGGACAAGTGTTTACTTTAGAAATCTATTTAAAGTATTTTCAGTTTGCTTTTCCCTCTAGTATCTCAATTTGGCAAAATTAGACATTATTGCACAATCAAAATTGTGCGTTACATGCCCATTAGATGGCCAGATAGCCAATCCAGTTCACTTTAAGAGGTATCAAATTATTCCTTTTGTACTGGCCCCTCATCTACAGTGATATACTACTCCTAGCCCCTCCTGCTAAAACTCTGGCTTTGTACATGCGCTATATGCTCTCAGCTGAAGCTGCCACTCGGGGCCAGCTCTACCAATAATCTAGAGTGTGTATGGAGGCCCCCGATGTATTAGTGAGAGATCATTGTCCTCCTTCTTACCCCTCCTGCTCTATAGTGCTCTGTGCTGTCGTCCCTCCACACCACTCCATAGTAACAGAATGTGTGGCTAGCCTGCAGCCAGCACTCAGTCCTGAACAGTCGCCCAAGGTATTGAGTCCCAATCCCAGAGGGTAATATAACAGATAGGAGCTGCATTTGGAAGCTTTATAAAGGTGGCCATACAATGGCCAACTTTATAAAGCCTCCCATCTAGTGCTCTCCCCTGGGTCCATGCAGAGTGTTGGCAGTGAAGCACACTCACCTGTCCTCCAGTGTGCTCCACCCCATCCTGTCTCCATCCCCACTGTCCCGTGATCCTGAGGCATGTACATAACACACATGTCGTTGGGTCACAGTGAACTTCTCATTGGTGAACACTCATTGGTGACCACATGGTTGTGATATCTTATGTGACCACTTTATAGACAAAAGGAGAAAATGTGCAGGCTTGGTAATTCCACTGAAATGTTTATGACTGACAGCCCAATACACGTGCAAAACAGTGACTCATAAGGGAAAATGATTGGGTCCATGTCTAAAATGCTAGCTACAGTATCTGGATTCAGTAGAAGACTCATTCAACACAATGATGGCTTGCATGTTTTGCAATTTGTTTTAGCACCAGGTTTGATTTAAAGATACCATTGATGCAGTTGGTGTGCAGCTTTATAGATTTCTTGGTCGGCTGTGTTTTGCTTTGGGAAATTTCCAGTAACTGCCAGCGTTAGGAGCCAAATGTCATTAGAAAGAAGCAAAGCAATAAAAAGCTCACATACAGTAGATATCTATCCTTTACCACTTTATCTAAGACTACACACATTTTTGCTGAAATACCATTTTGAGACACAAGGAATTACCTTTACTCTAATTAACATACCGTAATCATATCTACTTACCTTCTCCGACACCCCTGTCCATAAAAACCAGCAGGACAAG
The DNA here is from genome assembly GCF_040937935.1 of Hyperolius riggenbachi. Classification (NCBI taxonomy): domain Eukaryota; kingdom Metazoa; phylum Chordata; class Amphibia; order Anura; family Hyperoliidae; genus Hyperolius; species Hyperolius riggenbachi. Next base: position 450,092,770 of record NC_090646.1, on the reverse strand, counting down.
GTTCCCGACAGAATTTACCCCTATATCCAGGCTCACATGTGCATGTCCCGTCCTGCTGATTACATTTTCCTTTGAAGCACTGACATACTCTCTCACATCGGGAGCCCCACAATCTCTCCCGACACAGGCATCGGCCCGTCATTTGATCACATGGGGAATTGTTGCAAGAGCATTGGTTGTTACAGCTCCGAGCCCACCATCCTGGCTGACAAATGCACCTCCCAGTGGCTTGGTCACACTGTGAGTTGGTACTGCAGTAACAGGCATTTGAGCACTGAGGACCCCACCAGCTTGGCTCACAGGTGCACTTCCCGGTCTCTTGGTCACATTTTCCATGCTTGCATAGACAGGCATTCTCACAATTGGCCCCCCACCGATTTGGATTGCAGGTACACTGTCCACCGACATCATCACATTGTCCATGAGGATGGCAGGAGCATTTTTCTTTGCAGTCTGGACCCCAGAACTGCCTGGGGCACTCTAAATTAAAAGAAAACAGATTGTTAGAGAAATGTCCATGCATTCATGGCACTCTTTACCATAATGGCTTATACACACCTAGCAATTTTCCCATCAGATCGATCAATAATCTCCAGCATGTCCAATCTGTTTCCGATCAAGAAAGAGATCGATTTCGAGATCAGTACTGCACAAAATCGACCCCTTTCTCGTTTGGAAGCAGATCAGACATACAGGAAATTATTGATCGATCCATCGATCTGATTGGAAGCCTTAAGAGCCAGTAAGACTGATGTCTAAATACCCAATCAGATTCATTATTTTTTAATCCATTGAAACAGATTGGATATTTGGAGTGCAAACAGAACATATAAAAGAGAATCATGAAAAGCCTAAAATATAATAAAACTATATTTAAGCCGAAGTTCTGCTTACATTTACATGTATAGTTCAGCATACCATTTATATACAACATATTTTAAAATGGGAGTTTAAATGACAGTACACAATACACATATATGTGATAACAGTTTATGGACCAAGTGATACCACTTCCCGTTTATTTGTGTAATACAAATTTCAGGATCTTCTATACAGCAGGGCCTTTGTAATAATGATATATGCTACAATAAATGCTCAAATATTCATGCTGTAAGGGTAACATCAGGGTTAGGGTGAAGGCAGAGTCAAATCTGACCCAGAACACAATCTGCATGGTGTTAGCATACTTTTCCTATGCTTATGTGAGTTTGCTCTGGGCGTTCTGATTTACTCCAAAACTCCAATACATTTACAGTTAAATTGAATTATTATTTTCTTGGATGGACAGTGAGCAATAAAGAATCTCAGAGAAAGTTTCATTGGTGCGCTATATAAATATGTAAACTAAATAACTTCCAAAAGACATATATAAAATCCTGCATCACAAGATCAGATATAGTTTTCTGTAATTAGCAGCTATTTGCATGAAAAAATGGCAAGAGAATGGAAAGAGACACATTGAAGAGGTTCATTCATCAAGAGGTGTAAGAATGGCGTCAGATTTCTTCTCTGCCCACTTCAGCTCTTCTCTGTACAATCTACAGTCCAGTCAGGAAGAGCTGAACATTGGCCTGTGTAATGTGTTTGGCAGTGCATTGCTGCCCAGTTCCCAGATCTCTCTATCACATTATGCAGAGAAATCAATGACAGAGGCCCATGGATTCTCTGCCTGTGTGAGAACATGGGAGAGGGCCAGAAAGCCTGCCTGTTGTGCTGTGACATCTGCTATGATGTCCCAAGGATGGCAGTAGCAAACCAAATTATAATGCAGTCATTCTGTGCACTGAGCAATATCAGATGATCCTGTTTTTGTTTGTTACATAGCATTTACTAGATTGTAATTGATGAAGACATTTGCAGAATTCTATGCAAAGATGTAAAACACCACTAATTACATTTCTGAATAGGCTCAAAATGTCATAATGCGAGTTTTGCGCTTATTTAATTTGTACACATTTCCACTAAATATGCCCCAAAGTTAAAACATACGTTTTTGGCATTCCGCAATACATTCTGTTTCATTTGTACATTGTATTTGCCTAAATGATGTGTCATCAGTCAACATTTGTTAAATACTGATATTATCAGGAATACAGACTTTAATAAAATATTCTGCCTGTACGTGAAACCTTTGGCAACCAATTCAAAGCTGCGGAAATAAAAACGTGGCAGCAACGTTTGAGATCTTTACACTTGAAGAGAGCACTGACTAAGACTTCAAACTACACTTGGTAAGTAAGTTGCCTTTCATTAAAGTTGTATGAGTTAGTACTATAAGCAGCATTGTTTACAGAGATGACTCTTTCCCAAACACTTGACCCATTTTTTACATTTTACAGTTTTATGTTTTTGTTTTTTTTACAGTTGCCATCTAGAAGACTTTTTACAGTTGACATCTAGTGGCTAACTTTGATATTGATCAATTAGGTCATTATAGAAAGGTTGTACACTAGAAAGGCTTAGAATATTAAATATTATTATTATTATTATATCTTGGCCATAACATGTGTCAATATGCAGCAACTTACTCTAAGTCAAATAAGCACTGCAGAAGAACAAGTGCATTACTAGTACCGTTACTTTTGGTGACACCTTAGTCCTCTTTTCCATGAGCAGCTGAAGGTGGTGCATTCACCCCATGACAGCTGCTCCAATCCACTGGCCAGCCGCTTGCTAGTGTTCTGTATAGGACGGTAGACAGGCGGCCCCCCATGGATTTGCTTTTGAGCTTGGGGGTTGGTGTGCTTAGATGTGGAATGAAACAGTTTTTATCAGATGGGTAAATGTAACGCGCGGTGTTACCAAATGCTGCCATTCAGCTGCATGTAATTGCAGCCAAAAGGCGCATGTGGTCTGGAGGACTGAACTGTCCATCAAACGAGCAGAACAGGTGCCTGTGGAAAAGAGGCCTTTCTGTCGTGAAAGACACAATAATAGAAACATACTAGTCTATAGAAAAAAATCACTGCGCATCAACACTCCACTGCAGAAGTTTTACCCTGTAAAATAATAATAAAATATGCACACAGTGCCAAGTATTGCCTTGAGACAAACTATGTCTTGCACCCTGTGCCGCACTCCTGAGGGTAGTGCCACCACCTTGGGAAGGATAAGAGCGCAGCTCCCCCTATGTGGCCCCACTCACCAAAAGCGCCTCTTTCATGTATGCGTATTACAAAAGCCAGGCCGGTGAGCCAAGGATGTACTTTGCTCCAGTAAACGAATATCCAAGTTTATTGTATAAAACAGCCATACAGGGGATCGTTTTGAACATGGAACACTCCGTGGAACACAGAGCCACACGTTACCTTAGATCACCCCACTTCCTGGTTTGACGTCAGCGTGCACCTCCGACTCCGCCCAACATACTAGTGGAAACATACTAGTGGAAGTCATGGGCTAAACAAAAAGCAAACAAGAGCAAATGCAGGAGTTTGGTGGGAAGCGAAGGATGCCCCACTAAACAACTGAATGATTGAGGAGCATAGACATGCCAGTGGTGGGTCGAATTGCTTGGCATCATGTAGCAATGATAACATTCATAGAATGCATTAAGGGTTTAAAAATGACTCCATAGGCATTTAATAAATAATTTAGATGGCCCTTCTGGGGCTGATGAAAATAATGGATGCCGTTGATACACTGCAATGAGCTTAACCATGTCATAAAATCTTAGTCCTCCCAGTAAGCCATGAAACCTGCAAAAGTTATAAACAACCTCTCGGGCATCCTATATTGAAGAGCAACATGCAATACAATCAGTGTGCTCAGCAATATATACCAGAGAAATGTGCTGAGTCCAGAATAGTATGCAATGCCCATAAACAAGTTTGTCAGGTGTTTGTATGAAGGATTGTGGAATGCAAGTGATGCTTATAAATGTGCCTAAAGAAGGACATCACAGTGATGGATAACTCTTAACTTCAAGTTGCAGAAAATAGAATACAATGCATAGCATTGCATGCCACAGTGTTAAGATTCCAGTTTTAGGAGAGTGTGAAAATAGAAGCAAATTCGTTTTCAATCAAGTAAACTTGAGAAGATAAAAGAGAAAACAGCTGCATAAAAAAGTTATTCGTATCTGGAGAAAGGGGATTGTCAGAGTCCGAATATATCTTACTATTATTAGTTTGATTATAAACAGAGAAAGGTCCTTCCTAAAGCAATGATGACGGATAATGTTAGAATTGTAGAGAATATGAAGAAACCAAGGAAGAGATTAAAACTAGCAGTGCTGGACCATCAGATAGTCTGGCCTTCATGAATTAATTTGCTTTTAGTAAGTTAGACATTACAACAATATGTATGTAGAATCTACAACAGGATGTGATAAACGCCTATCTGGATCATTTCTGTAACTCAAGGCTCTGCCTGGTCTGCTCTGCAACTGACAGTCACTCCAAATAAAATCCAGTAAGTTATTGCTTTTTGTTGTGATGACCTCTATTCATTTCTTTATTATTATTTTGACATGTTTCCATTGTCTTGTTCACAAACAGTATTTTGCAGAAATAATAATTCTCCCATTCTCCTCTTCTGTAGAAAAAAATAAGTTTTTCATTTTTATGCATGAAAGAAAAAAAAAGATTGTAGATATAAAAGAGGTGGCGTTTCTATTGACATGGGTTGCGGGAAACTGGGGGTGGTGCTCTCTGATTTGCAGGGTGGCTCTATTGGTCAGGGCTGCACTTTCAACATCATTACCATGTGCCAATAGCTACATAGAAGAATAGAAGACTACTAATAACAATTTATAATAACCGTGGTAGTAAGGGGTCAAAAGACACCCAACAAAATATGAAAAAATACATTCTGCAAAGGAGGGTTACAGATATATGATAAAAGCTTTTTTCCTTCTATGCATTAGGCTAGTAAACGCCAGTTTCTTCATGTACAAACAGTCTGGTTTCTACCTGTAGGAGGCTAGATTCCCTCCAAGACCTACATAGTGTCCAGTGGCGTAGCTAAGGAGCTGTGGGCCCCGATGCAAGTTTTACAATGGGGCCCCCCAAGCATTTTATAAATAACAATTGATACGATGCACCAAAACCTGACAATGGCAACTACAATGTCAGAAGGGCAAGAAGGGGATGGGGAACAGTTTGTTAATGATTACCACTATTCAAAGTATCTATAGAAGTTATTATTATGAGCACAGGACCAATAGAGAGCTAATACTATAGTTGAGGGAGGGCCCTTCGGGGCCCCTCTGGCCCAAGGGCCCCGATGCGGTCGCTACCTCTGCAACCCCTATTGCTACGCCCCTGATAGTGTCCCTCCAAGACCTACACAAGTGTGAGTATAACAACCTCTCATTCTCCATAGTTCATAAGAAATGACGAGAGTAAAGACGGAAACTTTAATGTCAAAGAAAAGGAATTTTAAGGGAAATAAAAGATTGAGGAGGGCAATAAAAGACAGAACATAGAGCCTCAGAGAAGGTCTGTGATGGCTTCTCCTGGCTCATACTAAAAGCAGAATTTACTTTCAGCCTATCATACAGAATTCCCATACATTTCTGAACTACTAATCAGAACCTGTTGAGATACTAGCCAGCTTTCCATTCATCATTCAGAAGCTGAATCTGCAGCTCACTTCAGAAAATCCCTGCAAGAAAGTCTGCCAAGATTTCTCATTTGTGTGCTTTGTGGCTAAAAAACATAGAGCACTCTCTGTACAGCATTCCCAACAAAGCTACCTATGTGTCATTCTGAGCATGTTTGTTTATAAATAAAGAAAACATAATTTTGTATCTCTAGAGCAGAGTCCGGTCACTTGAGGGCAGACCTGCTACGCGGCTTGGAATTTGCCCTCTTCATCACATCCTTTGATGAAAGCTTTTACACTAGAGAGAGCTATTCATGTAGTGCAGAAGGGCACCCAACAGCACTTCAGCATGGCTTCATATACTGATGCCTACATTAGCACAGGCTGTCTGATGAAAGTACAGCATAAGGGCCAGCTGCCACAACTGTCAAACATAAGTACTGACATCATATAGAAGCAGCCATTTAAAGTGAAACTGAAAATTGCTAAAACATATATCAGTGCTACACTACACATTCTGTATTAGATAGTTGTTTTAAAAAAGTATCTCATTTCAGCTGCACATCCTAAAAGGAGAAAAGTCCTTTACACTACGAACCCCAGCGGATCTACCGGACCTCTACTTAGCTCTGGACATACGGCAAGCCGATCTCTCCAAATGGCAACCGGAGAAGATATTCCTGGGCCTACCACAGCGCACGAAGAAACAAAGGCGAGGCAGAGGACAAATACAGCAAGAACAACAGGATTGATCCAAACTCGCATTACAAAGGATCCTGCTAACACTGGTTATTTCTGCGGCCGACTTTTGCACTCCCAGATAAGTACAATGGGGATTATCTCCTTGCTAATCTGTTTACTTAGGTATGAGAGGGGGCTCATTAAGAGAGAGAGAGAGCATTTGCCTACAAGTATTTTCTCTATAGGAACGTTATATAATGACCCTGGGAGCAATTACTTACTTTAACTCTGTCGTGATTGGGGTGGGGGGACCCGGAGGAGAGGGAGACACGAACCTAAAAACTTCTTAATGGCTCCTACGAAACTAAGCCGATACAGAACATGATCTGCCCTGGACGGGGAACACACTTGCAGGGCCGTTTTCCCCTGCGTTTCCCAGGTTTCCGTCGGGTTTTGCGGTCGCGTCTAACGCGTGCGTTTTTCCGCGTGCGTTTCTGCGTTTGCATGGCATGTAGTGTCATGCAATGTGCGGAAAAAAGCAGAAAACTGTGCGGGTACAAAACGCGGAAAAAAACGCAAACGCAAACGCGCATAAACGCATGCGGCGCAGCGTTTCCCGAGCTAGGCTATTATTTCAATAGGCTTTAAAATCGTGCGTGTTTTGCCGTTCGCGGCAAAACGCGCAAAAACGCATGTAGTGTGTTCCCTGCCTTAGACATCAGCAATGTACTATGCCTCAGTTAGGCTTGCTTAAGACTCATCACATATCTGGGTTTTTTTTTTGAGTATGGTTGCTTATTAAATGTTGGGCCAGTGTTGATAATGTATTACAAAGATGGCTGGTAGGAGGGCGGGAAGACGGAGTGCGACACACGGAATCCTGAATGAGGGGGGGGGGAAACCAGGGCCTATTAATATCTGTGTGTGGGGATTTTGCTTGAGTGGGGAATCTGTGCTGCCTGTAACCAAAGATATATGATCTTTATGACGTATTAATATTAGAAATAGCCATACAATATAGAAATGTCGCATACCAAGGGGGAATATTAGTTATATGTTAATGCTAATTGCTGTGCGGATGCAGATCCTGGCTAAAAACAAGAGTGGGCTGTGCAGACATGCCCGACATGAGCCTTGAACTGTTGGAACCCACGCCCTGCATTCAGGGCGGCAGATATGGTATGTTGGACATGCCTGCACACTACTCCTCATATCCGTGCTTTTAATCACTATGTGATGGTTGACACATTCACACCCTATGGGTGTCACAATCCGAAATGGGGATGGTAATGGATATGACAGGGGAAGCCACACACCCTGAACTACGCACGGCCTCGCGCGGCTTCCTCTGTAATGACATGCGCTGTATTGGCGCCATTCACAGATATGGAACCCAACCCCTCTCGGAGCATAGATGACGCACGACCAAATAAACGAAAGCTCCCTGAGTGTAATGTGTGGTTGGGTGTTCTTCATGCCAGCGCGCACGGGGCTATAAGCATGGCGGAAATTCTCACATGTTTAATAGGGATTCAGAGGTTTTCGGTCTGAACCCCTGCATGGAATACATGACGTAATACGGAAGATTTATTTGCCATCCCCATCTCGATGTTCAATAACGGCATCCCTCTGTTCTTGGTCACATATTGTCTTTGATTAGCTGCTAAAACGCTAAATAGACGCCTTTCACCCCGTCTAGGAAAAATCTCCCATACCCACAGATTATAAGTAGAAATACAATAAATAAAGGCCCCCCCCCCCCCCCACACATCTAGACAGCACTACCCATATATGCTAGCAGGTAGATAGAAGCTATGCAATCAAATAGTATGATTGCATACTCTCCTTGCCCTCTCTCCCATGCCTCATCTCCCCACATACAGCAACGAGATATACAGGTCTATAAGACATGTCATATTTAGTGCAGAAGATATTTGGATAGAAGTGCAGGATCTCTGCGAATTACACTTGTTTCACCGAAAAGGTGTAAAATTAGTAGGTAAGACAACATTGTTAGCAACAATAAATCATACTACTATAGTGAAGGTGGAAAAGCTGTCATCTCACGTGGCAAGACATGGCATCTCCTTTCCCTCATAGGATTGTCCAGACTACACAGGACAAGGAAATGGCGACAGCCAACTACCTAAAGATTCTCTTTATGTTTAAGGTTAAGTTAATGTTTTGGGATGTTAATATTCTATGTACCTTTCGCTTTTATATCAGAAAATACATATTCCCCCTGGGTGTTTCTCCCTGGATAACAGATGCCCCAAAGACACCTTATGGCTAGCATGAAAATTGTAACCATCAACGCTAAAGGCCTTAATATACCGGAGAAGAGGCGTATCCTCTTAAGAGACATGTGGAGCCAAAGAGCTCAAGTCGTCTTTGTGCAAGAAACTCATTTTAAAGGACTAGACCATCCGAAACTAAAAGACAGGCGTTTTCCAAATTCATATTACAGCACCTCTTCCCAGTCTAAAGTTAAAGGAACCGCAATACTCATTGGTAGTTCCCTTCCATATACAGAATTAGACACAAAAATTGACCCTATGGGAAGATATGTGTTTGTTAAATGCCTTATCAAAGATAGGAAATACGCTTTGGGATCCTTATACGCACCCAATTCTGACCAAGAGCAATTCCTCCAAAAAACGCAATCAATACTGGATACTTACGCTGAAGGCAGCATTATACTTGGTGGCGACCTAAACACGGCCCTCGCCCCAAATTTAGATACCTCACATGGGAAAACTAGCATTGCCTACGCGAAATTAAATAAAATAAAAAAAGCCTTACATGATAGACAGCTGGTAGACGTGTGGAGGGCGACACATCCCACAGTGAAATATTACACATTCTTTTCGACAACCCATAAAATATACTCCAGGATAGACTACATTATGGTGTCACAGACACAACCTCTTATCGGAGCATATAACCTCGGATATCGGTGTAATCACGTACTCGGATCATGCACCAGTACAAATGACAATTAATTGCAGAGCTAAGAGAGAGCTGCTGTTTACATGGAGACCTAATATCTCCACGTTGCAAGACAAGGCCGTAAAGGAAGACATAGAGAAACAGATACGTGACTACTTTTTGCATAATGATGTGGAGGATGTGTCGCCAACCATACTGTGGGAAACCCACAAATGTGTATTGAGAGGTATCCTAATTAGATTGGGGACAAAACTAAAAAGGGAAAGAGGGGAGGTAATTAAAAAACTATTGGAAGAAATACGAAACCTGGAGTTTAAGCATAAACACTTGCCCAACACTAATGATCAGAGGAAACTAACGGAGACAAGACATAAACTTAATAAACTTCTGCAAGACAATGCTAAACAAGCGGCGCGCAGATGCCAACACACATTCTATCTACACGGAAACAAGTCCGGGAAACTCCTAGCACGAGCTCTAAAGCAGCAGCAACAAAAAACGTACATCTCCCAAATAATAGATCAGACAGGCAAAAAACACATAAGAAGTGAGTCCATTGCTAAAACATTCCATGACTTCTATCACAAACTTTATAATTTGACACAAGAGCCCACGGGTGCCTGTAAAGCGCCTAGCCCCTATGATGTACAAGAATATATCAACAACTCCAACATGCCTAAATTATCAGAAGACATGAAAGGGGAGATGGAGGAGCCATTCACGGAATTGGAGGTTGGGGAGGTCATCAAGGGACTTAAATCAGGGAAGGCCCCGGGGCCGGATGGATTCCCTGCCGAGTACTACAAAAAATTCAAAAACACCTTGACACCTTACTTATGCAGAATGTTCAATGCACTAGCGGGGAATAGGGAGCCCATTACTTTACCCAGACAATCATTAGAATCACACATCACAGTAATAGCCAAAACACAAAAAGACCCAGCAGCTTGCGGCAGCTACCGCCCAATTTCGCTGCTAAATTCAGACCTGAAAATATTCTCAAAGGTTTTGGCCAATAGACTAGCAGAACATATGGGATATCTTGTGCACTGGGATCAGGTGGGATTTATTCCCCAGAGAGAAGCAAGAGACATCACAATAAGAACAATAGACCTGGTCCAGCACGCTCGGTCCAAGGACAAACCGTGCATGCTATTATCCACAGATGCCGAAAAGGCTTTCGACCGAGTGGGCTGGACATGGATGCGCTCAGTGTTGAAGCAGATCAATCTGCTCCGCGGACGTCACCCCACTTTGAAGGAGAGAGGACACCGCCTGAACCCGGGTTCAAAGCATTATTGGGCTCTTGTTAGATGCCCATTGTGCTAACATTCTATTTTGGTATTGAATATTCTGATATACTATATGTTCATATATCCTCTGTGATGCTATTATTTTCATAATACTAATGAATATATGATTGATATTTTTGCAGCAGTGATGTGTTCTTGCCGTATGTTTTAATTGCTTTTAATATCATGTTGAATTTCATCGTGTCAATTAGAATCGTTTTTTGAATTATGGAATAAACTATTTTTTGTACTATCCCAGTGGTGCTGTATATATGGGCTTTCTTTCCTCTCTCCTTTTTGTGCTATATATATTGAGCCCTAGCACACTTGGTGGGTTATTTATATGCTTGTGTTGCGGATATTCCCCCCTTTTTTCACTTCTGATTGAGCAATATCTTCTGTCCAGCACGATCAACTGGTTTGATTGGCCAAAAATCAATCATCAACTGCGGCATCTACTTCACTCCTGAGAGGAGCAATTACTGTTGTCTGCAGGCCTTCTGTTCTATAAGGAAGGCTGAACTAATAATGATAGGAATCTAAAACTGTGATAGTGTTATCCCGAAAAAGGAAAATCCTGTCTTAATATTCAATAAAATGAGTTGATGCTCAAAATGTTAGCAGGAGACTGTTTGGTTGGAGTCATTGCTTCAGTTTAGACTGCATGGGGGAGGGGCACACACCATACTCTCCGAAAACACTAAGGCCTCATTTCCACTAGGGGTGATTTACTGTATTTCACCTCACACAAACTTGGACAGGGAATCACAGCCTATCAGTAGGCTGATTCCGAATTTGTGTGTGGGGGAAAAAAAAATTAGGATTTTTTTCTAGATGCATACTCACATCAGCACAAGTGCCAGCATCCGTCTCAGAGACAAAGGCTGGTACAAGAGGAAATGGGCCCTAAAGTAGGGATGCTCATTCGGATTCCGCGGAAATGCAATTTCCGAAATTCTGATCGGAAATTGCATTTCCGCATCGGAATGCGGAAATCGGTAATGCAAGTGCATTAGGCGGATTTCCGCCGGAATTTTTACTGTAATGTAAAATGCAGAAAATCTGCATCTGCCTATTTTCTGCATTTACATTACAGTAAAAATCCGCCGACTTTAGCGGTTAATAGCAAAGCCCCCGTAAGTCCTAGAAACACCAATTTTCAGGGTTTGTTAAACAGAATCTCCTTAATAAGAAGCAAAATAAGTTTTCAAAAAGACCTTATAGTTTTTGAGATAATCGATGTTAAAGTCGGGCGGAATTTCCGCGATTTCCGGCGGAAATTCCGCATCGGAATGCGGAAATTGGTAGCGGAAAGCGGAATCGGTATTTGGCAATGGCGGAATGCGGATTTACCATGGAATCGGAAATTGGCATTTCCGACCATCCCTACCCTAAATCTAAAAGGATGATTCTGTTTCAAGAAGTGGCCCCTGAATGGTGTTCTGGCTTGGAATCACCATTGACTAAAGAGCTCCTTGAGTACAAAATACTAGAAAAACATTTGTGTATTGACTTAGACTTTAAAAATATGACTGTAGTAGCAGTGGTGTAGGAGAGGAGCTATCGGCCTGGGCCCCTACAAGCTTGCTATACATCAGAATTGATATGGAGCACCAAAACCTCTAAAGAAAATCTGCATTGCCAAGACATTTATGCAGGGCAGGGTAACAGTTTTTTTACGATCATCACTATTCAAAGGACATACAGGAGTGATCATTACATATATAGCACCAATTAAGATCTATTACAGCAGTTGTATGAGAGCCCCCAATGGGGCCTTCTGGAAGCAGAGGCCCCAGTGTAATTGCAACCTCTGTATCCTCTATTGCTACACCTCTATGCAGTGGAAATAATTTAGAAGACCAATGATAGTGAAAAATAGTTGCCCAGATACCCATAGTAAAGTAATCCCATGCAGGTAAAATCTGAAGCTTCACTATTAGTACCAACCTCATAAATCTGCTGGCCGCCATCTTTCTTTTATATTTTGATTTGTTACATTCTGACAAAGCATTTTACCCACGTACGCTACACTGAGTCTAGCACAATTTCCGTTATCTATGCCAAAACACAAAGCAAACAAATTCTAGCAACAACACAAAATAAAAGTAATTCTTACTTGTTTCACAATTGGCACCAAAGTATCCATGGCGACAGCGGCATTCATTGGGCCTGACACAAACTTCATTCTCCTTGCATGTAAAGTTGCCTTCACAGACAGCTAGAGAAGAAAAAGACAATACATCATTTAATGTTATCAGTTGTCACACATACAAAATACAATTTCTGATTTGAGTGAAGAGACCATAATGAACATTATCAAAACATAGTGATAAGTGAAACAAAGAAATGTAGAAAATGTCATTTTACAATGATCTGTACAACTGCAAACAGAACTGAAAACATGGATTGCCAAATGCTTCAGAGCCTGGAGAGACATGGCGGCGCCTTAAAGGAACAATATCGATTAACTTTTTTTTCAATTGAGATAGGAATTGTTTAGGAACTGTAGAAAGTAGAAGATACTAAATATTTGAAAGCATTTACAATGCCTTGTGCCTGATCTTACAGTCATTGTGGTTACCATAGTAACCTTTGCTTTATGCTGTAAAACTAATCTGCCAGATTCTAGTTAGGATGCTATGCACAGAGCCTGTTCATACTATACCTTATGCAAAGTGGTAGCTAGTTTTGCACCACCACTGCATGGGCCACCCCTTCAGTGACATGGCACTGTTCACACAGCAGGCAGTAGAGTGCACTGCCATGCAAGACTCAGTCTGGATACATTTTCAAATGGTGGAGACAGTCATGTATGGGGACAGGCAAAAATGGCGCACAACGCCAATAGCGTCAGAATGGCGCTGCACTTAAAACGATATTTATCATTTTATATGTTAATTTATTTTTTTTGTAGGGATCGGCCTGGAGAGGCAGCAGGCAGTGGGCTGGCAGTGGGGGTCGGGCAAGAGAGGCAGCGGGCAGTGGGCTAGCAGCAGGGTCAGAGTGGAGAGGCAGCGGGCAGTAGGCTGGCAGCGGGGGTCGGGCTGGAGGGGCAGCGGGGTGGAGGGAGTAGGATTAGGTAGCATGTGTATACATTACCATGTCCCGGACGGCGATCGCTCCTTCACTTCATAGCTTGCAGGAGTCCTGCATCCAGCCAATCACCATGCGGAAACTGAAGTCTGCAGGTCAGTGAGTTGACATACAGAATTATTCTGCAATGCAACTGTGAAAAGGTCCTAAGGTCCTGTTCACAGTGGTCAGTCGCGTTGCAGAATAATTCTGCAAGTCAACTCACTGCCCATAAAGTTCTATGGGCCTGTTTACAGTTCTGCGTTGTAACTGATCCCGTTATTCTAACTGACTGCATGCAGGCTTTGTATTAAAGTCTACGTCCAGTCTCCATTGCAGTTCACAGTCATTATAACGCATGCGTTATGCATCTGACCACTGCGAACTTAGCCTGTGGGTCCTTTTACACTATAAAGTTCCTCTCAGTTATAACTGAAAGGACCACTGATTGTTATAGCATTATCCATGTCTTCCTATGGCTCAGTTCACTCTTTCCCAATGCACTGCTATGGAAAGTTAAAATGCATCAGTTTTTTAGTGTATAGTGTAAAAGAGGCCAAGTCTACTTCTACTTATGTTAACCTAACATAACATAAAACTAGTTTCTAATTAATGTTGTATTGTTCTTGCATTACTGATTTTATATCTGTGTTAAAAAATAAGTTTTTCACTGCCACTGTTTAGTAATTAGCATTTTTTTCTCTGATACTCAGTGTTATCACATATTATCAGCTGCTCAGTAGAAGTGAGATAATAAGTGCAGAGAGTTCGTTTAAAACTGCGGAAGCAGTGAAAATAGTTGCAAAGCTTATTATTCAAGCAGCGCTCAGAGCACTTAGTTTGCTGAAAATATAAGCAAAGTGAAGCGGCTTATACTGTACCCAGTGGGGTTCACATGCCTATTTCTTAAAGTAGGATAACACTCAAAACTGCATTTTTGCCCTGATGCATTAAACACAGTAAAAATGAATATGAAACACTGTAAGACTGCTCTGCTGTCATTGGACTGCATACTGTATATTCCTGCGTATAAGACTACTTTTTAACCCTTGAAAATCTTTTGAAAAATCAGGGGTCGTCTTGTACGCCGGGTGTCATTGATGCCGGGTGATACACCCTATACTGTTACCGCCTCTCAGATCTCGCTGTTGAGGACTGTCATGAAGCAGCGCAGGCGCACATGTGTGAGATCTTAGAGGCAGAGAAGGAGGTAAATAGGGTACAAGGGTGGGCCAGATGGGTGAAAGAGGCGTGTTTTATGGGCACAGCGCAATCTATTCTTCTATACTGCTCTGATAAACCGGGAGACAGGGAGAGCTGACCAATCCGCATAGGGAGAGGAAGAGTTGACCAATCCAACCAGTCAATCACTTATATACTGTTATATACTGGGTACCACATACAGTACAGCACCAGTATCCGTTCATACATAGCACCAGTATGTGATTTTTTTAAATTTTAATTTGGTGTGCGTTGGAAGAGGGGTAGTCTTATACGGCGAGTATATCCCAAACTCTATATTTTAACTGGAAAAGTTGGGGGGTCGTCTTATACGCCCAATCGTCTTATACGCCGGAATGTACGGTATTTATTATACCTCACTGAAGCTGATATCATTACTGGCTGCAGGACAAATTTTCAGATTGACTCCTAATTAAGTAATTAGTGAGCAAATAAAGGAGAGAAAGTTATCTACTTTCCCCTGGATACAGCAGGAACTTCTCAATCTTGTTTACAAAGTTTATTACACTTCCAAAATAATCTGATAATGCAGGTAGGCAAAGGCAAGCTTATCATTTATCAGCTAAATGAGGTAAAAAGCTTAGTTTTTAACTTCCTGTACCCTGAAAAATAGTCAGTGGATTTTAGCTGTTGATTTTATGCTTTGTTTAATGATTTATACCCCAGATGAAATCTGAGTATAATGCTGGGTACACACGATGCATTTTTTCAGTCGATTTTCCATCCGATTGATTTCTGATTCGATTCTGTTATCTTTTCTTATCAATTTCCATTCACTTCTATGAGAAATCGATCAGAAAAACAATCAAAAATAAGATCGGACATGTCGGAAATCATCCATCGAAACATCTATCTAACACAAAATTGTATGGTGTGTACCTAGCATAATACCACTTTAAGGCCTCTTGCACACTGCAAGCGATTCAGATTCAGATTCCGCTTTTTAATCAGTTTTTACTTCAGATTCAGATTCAGATTTGCAGTTTGCTCCCTGCACACTGCAAATCGGAATCTGAATCGGATGTAAAAACAGATTAAAAAGCGGAATCTGAATCGGAATCGCGTGCAGTGTGCAAGAGGCCTTTAAAGGGATTAAATAAGCAATGCAAGTAGATTACATTATTATTAGGGCCACATTTTTAGCACACTTAAGTATATGCACACTAACACTTTAATTACTGCATTACATTTACATAAACAGTGCAAGCCTTTTATTGCTTTTTCTGCCGGGTCCCTGTGCCAAGAATGCATTTGGAATGGAATTTAGCCTTACTATTACTTCACAGTTTCTGTTCCTTTTTAGGTTTCTTCTCATTCTGCTATTTGTCAGTTCTTTGTACCAAAAAGCTCTCACCTAGAGCCACTGAAATGAAACTACTGAGCAAACAGCCTAGAGGAATCTGCGACTCACAATATATCTGGCATTAACTTACTGTTATGTGAACAAAATGCAAATGTTACTGCGGATTTTATATAGAATATTATCAACCTCAGATCTGGCAATTTAATATTGGCAGTTCAGGAAGGAAGCTGCCTCCCTGATTGACTTGGATCAATCAGAGTTTTAATTATATCCCAGAAAAAGCCATCTGTAGCTAAATAAAATGAATCCATTTATTAGAGGCTAATATATATGGATCAGATGTATACCTTAATCTTTAAATATTCGAATTAAACTATCCAATTCATTTATCTTACTGTATATTCCGTAAGAATGCTTATAAAATGTAAATTCCCACTATGACTGGACAATAAAGCCTGGAAAGACATCCCTTCCCCATGTTGGATGGATAATTTGGGAGTTTAATGCATCAGCTACAGCTCATTCACATTATTACTAGTCATACAGCGTACACAGAAATGGCTACTAGCATCCTAGAAGGCACTGGTGTATTCCACAGCCAGCTAATTTATTATCCAGGCTAGAGTAGTTTGGCTTTTCCCATACTTCAATAAATGGCCACATTTGCAGATAAGAGAATATCAGTGGTATAAACAGTAGGTGAAAAAAGATCATCAATGTGATTTATTAAGATTAAAAAATTCAAGATGAAATTTGCAGTTGTGTTTAGACTGCAAACAAGTGGTACTCACTGTGGAGAGAATATGTAATGAATTGATTATTATACTACTACTATGTATTGATATAGGTCTTAGATATAACTTCTGCAGTTCTCTACAGAGTACAATTTACTGCTACGCAAAGATTCAGTTTGATCTATTTGTGGTACCTAAGGAGCACTGGATGGTGGTGAAGAACCTACGTGACCCAGATCAGCTGGTCTGTATTTGGTAGAAAGAGTCAGATATTATGGGGACAAAGTTTTCAACCATTTCTACAAACCATATTGAGGACTGCTACTAAGATAGGAATGAAGCATGGATGCTTGTAAAGCGAGACCTTTTTGTAATGAATCCTAGGCAAGCAAGATTTAATCATAAAAAAGAAACGTACAGTTGTTGCATGTGCTAACCTACAATCACTTACCATACCTTTAAGCAACCCACACTACAGTTTCATATGACCAAGATGAATGTCATACTTTGCTACTTACTCTAAGGATATCCACCCCTTGCATCACTTCACCTCATCACTTACTCACCCTCCCCCATTAGCCTTGTCCCACCTTTAACTCATTAAGCAGGCCTTAAAGAGAATCTGTATTGTTAAAATTGCACAAAAGTAAACATACCATATTGAAATGTTCGTTTTGCTTGTCTGGCGCGGCGGCATGCCTGCTATACACTTAAGGGCCGTGGCCTCATGTTCGTGTTACGCGGACGGTGTGGCGGGCATGACGCCGCGCCGGGCCAAATCCTCTATGTGGATGTACTTATTATTAGGTTTATTATAGTTATGTTTTCTCCTACGCAAATACATGGCGACACGAAGTTCCACTAGCTCCCAAGATCCCCGTGAATAACACACATAAGGCCAGATAACACGGGTGCCCGCACACGGGGGACGAGCCCGACCTAGTGGCTTAAATGACAACCCCGGGGGAAAGACAGAGGAAGGTCTTAGTTAAATATGCTCCATCCTGAGCTGAGGCCAGATCCCCTAGTTATGTAAACTAACGTATTCTTGCCTCTCCACCCTTGTAGAGGGACGGAGAACGGCCTCTATATCTCAACCACCATACTGAGCCTCCCCCCTATGTGGCGAGCGTAGGTGACCGGAGTCAACCGCATGGAGCACTATATATCCAAGTTGAGAGTGTAGAAGACATACTAACATAATGCACCCCATATGTAACTAACGCTGCCCCTAAGCTGTCCAGACAGGACCATGATGGTGTTGATCTCTCTACTAATACTAAGTTTAACCAAAGATGTTATTGTTATTTAAATTCAGGCAAGGCTTTCTGCATTACGCTTATCAGTTCTTATATCTGTTTGTTCTAAACTTACTTAAGCCGACATTAAGGGTGGAGGGAAGCGGGTTCACCACTCCTTGACACAGGACATGGTACTCTCTCTCCCCAATAGGATTTTCCTGCTTTTGCAGGTGATACTATGGTTGTTAACCTACAATTTAGATATGTTTATGGTACCGCAATATAGGGTACAAAATGTAAATTACATGCAATTTGATGTGAAAACACATAGGGGGTTTCTTTGCTTTTTCTTTGTAGTAGTGCGCTCACGGCGGCCATCTCAAAACAGGAAGTCGATATGGCACATATGAAAATTATGACCATCAATGCCAAAGGCCTTAACATCCCCCAAAAGAGGCGGGTCTTGCTTAGAGATGCTTGGAGACAGAGAGCACAGGTTGTATTTATACAGGAGACACATTTCAAAGGACCTGACCACCCTAAAATTCGTGACAGACGCTTCCCCGTCTCATACTATAGCAGCTCACAGACTGGGAAAACGAAAGGGACAGCTATACTCTTAAGCAGTACGCTCCCGCTCGTGGAAATAGATCTTAAAACTGACCCATTGGGACGTTTCATCCTTTTGAAGTGCTCAATCCTAGATCAAAAATACACCCTGTGCTCTGTTTACGCCCCAAATAGAGACCAAGATAGGTTTCTTCTGAGGTTCCTCACAATCTTGGACTCCTTTGCTGAAGGCAGCATCATTATAGGAGGCGACCTCAACGTAGCTCTTAACCCTTCCATAGACACCTCCCAGGGGAAATCAAATGTAGCTCATGCTAGGCTAAACAGAATGAAGGGAGCGCTGCATGAGAGACAGCTAGTAGATACCTGGCGAGTAACGCACCCTCAAGTCAAGGACTACACTTTTTATTGCACAATGCATAAGGTGTACACTAGATTGGACTACATATGGATCTCCCACAATCTCTTGACCGAACATATATCTTCCGAAATCGGAGTGATCACATACTCAGATCACGCTCCAGTCTTTACAACTCTTAACTGCAAATCTAAAAAAGACACTCCATTCACCTGGAGGCTGAACATCTCCATGATTCATGAGGAATCTAACAATACTAAGATAACCAAACAAATAGAAGATTACTTTGAACTTAATGATAAGGATGATGTTTCACTACCTACCTTGTGGGAGACCCATAAATGTGTCCTAAGGGGATTCCTGATTAAATTAGGTTCTAAACTTAAGAGAGAAAGGGGAGCCATAATTGAACAACTATTGGGGGAAATTCGCACATTGGAACGTAAACATAAATGCCATCCCAAAGAATCTGATCTCCTACATTTGACAGAAATCAGACATAGACTGAACAAGATGCTTCAGGACTCTGCTAAACTGGCAGCGCGCAGATGTAACCACATGTTCTATCTGCATGGAAATAAATCTGGCAGGTTATTGGCAAGGGCCCTGAGGCAACAACAACAAAAAACCTATGTTTCCCAATTGATCGATTCCAGAGGGGTGAAACATATCAGAAATAAATCTATTGCAAGTACATTTAAAGCCTTTTATCACAAATTGTACAACCTAACGCAGGACGGCACAAACCCACTTAAAGAACCCCGGCATTCTCTGATACAAGAATACCTGACCCAGGCAAATATGCCTAAATTGACAGAGGAAGCGAGGACCTCATTAGAGGAGCCGTTCACTGAAACTGAGATACAAAAAGTGATCATGGGTTTAAAACCTGGGAAGGCCCCTGGGCCTGATGGCTTCCCTGCCGAGTATTATAAAAAATGTAAAAATCACCTAATACCATATCTCTGCAAACTTTTCAACGCAGTGGCTGGGGGAGGGGAGGGGTCATCTCTTCCAAAACAGGCCTTGGAGTCGCATATCACGGTTATAATTAAACCCCCAAAAAGATCCCTCATCCTGTGGGAGCTACCGCCCCATATCTCTCCTGAACACAGACCTAAAAATCTTTGCTAAGATCCTGGCAAACAGAATGGCAGAACACATTCCGTTCCTGATACATTGGGACCAGGTGGGGTTTATACCTCAGAGAGAAGGCAGGGACAACACTATTAGGACAATAGATCTGCTCCAGCTTGCCCGGTCAAAGAGTATACCTTGTATGCTACTTTCTACGGATGCCGAGAAGGCCTTTGATCGGGTAAGCTGGAGCTGGATGAGGGGGGTGCTGGGACATATAAATTTAGGGGATCGGATGCTGTCCTGTGTAGGAGCCCTATATACAACTCCAAATGCTAAAATAAAGGTAAATGGCACTTTCTCAGACTCCCTGGATATCACAAACGGTACTCGGCAGGGATGCCCGCTCTCCCCATTGATTTTCGCACTGGCACTGGAACCGCTCCTCTGTCAGATCAGGAATAATATTGACATCACAGGACTCAGCGTAGGGGAGACAAATCACAAAATTGCAGCCTATGCTGACGACCTTTTATTTTTTTTGACTCGCCCCTTGCTCTCCCTGCCCAATCTTCTTGACGAGTTCACAAGATTTGGAAGACTCTCCTTCTTTAAAATAAACCCAGACAAGTGTGAAGCCTTTAACGTGGAAATACCACCAGAGATGGAACACTCTCTTAAGCGTAATTTCCCGTTCAAGTGGAACAGTCAGGCCATTAGATACCTAGGCACTAATATCACAGATTCCCCTTCGAACCTCTATTCCCAAAATTTTCCACCAATGCTACGTAAAATAACGACAGACCTACAAAAATGGGACTTTCCTCATCTATCTTGGATGGGAAGAATATCAGTGTTAAAAATGAACGTAATGCCTAGGATACTGTACCTTTTTCAGACGTTACCAATTGAGATGCCCCTCTCGTTCTTCCAGCAAATGCAATCTATATTCAACAGGTACATCTGGAGACATAAACCCCCTCGCCTGAAGAAAGATATTTTATATTGTTCTAAACAATTAGGTGGACTGGCAATGCCATGCGTACGACGTTACTATGAGGCAGCTATCCTGACTCGAGCAGTTGACTGGCATAGACATAGCACTTGTAAACAGTGGGTGGAAATAGAAAGATCACCCAAACTCTCTTGGAATCTCCCATATTTAGCTTATAACACAGTCTATGTCTCCTATAGAGTAAACAGACATTTGCAAATAGCCCCCTTCCCCTCTCCTCTATTGCCAGTGTCTATTAATCCCAAATGTGGTGTGATGGGAGATGGGCTCCCAAGCAATAGAATATATAAGGAAAGGAATCTACGCTTTAGAGACATGTGTGAGCGGGGCGCCTGGGTCTCTCTCTCGGTACTCAGGGAGAAACAAACATGTGCAGATTTAAAATGGTGGGAATACTTCCAATACAGGTACCTCATGTCCTCGCTAGAGTTACACCCTACACTGCTGAGACAACTAACTGAATTTGAGGCACTGTGCTCGGGGGAGGGACTAAGTGTAAAAACCCTTTCAAAAATTTACTCGATGCTATCTATGTTGGCGGCCCCTCAAATGCTCTTCCTGGATGCGTGGGAGAGAGACCTGGGTAGGTCCTTTACACAAGCACAAAGATCAAAAATATGCATCTACACTCATAAATCCTCAAGAGCTGTCAGAATACAAGAGGCTAACTATAAAATACTCACCAGGTGGTACTTTACCCCGGTCAGATTGCAAACTATTTTCCCAGATAGGGAGGATAAGTGTTGGAGATGTAAAACACATAGAGGGACTTTACTTCATATTCTTTGGGCCTGTCCTCTACTCACGGATTACTGGGGAAAAATCGAGAGACTATTAAAAGCTAATACTAATAGAGAGGTTCCCTTCGACCCCGGTTTCTATATCCTACACTGCAATGATTGGTCTATGAGAGGTTACAAAAACTCCATTGTTAAACACATCCTCAATGGAGCCAAATGCTTACTGCTTAGACACTGGGGTGGAACAACGATACCTGGGAATGAGGAGCTGGTTAAAGAACTAGACACCATTGAATTAATGGAAGATCTGTCGTTTGCAGCTCTTAACAAAACAGATATATACAAGAAAATATGGTCATATTGGAATTATTTTAGACATTCAGAGGAATTTGAAATAGCGCTTAATGGGGGATTGGGATAAACTCCTTGTACCCATTCCTAGCCTATGGTTGGCTATTGATGGTCGGACTACATACTAACCATTAGACTCCTGTAATCAACATTTTTTCTTATCCACTGAGAGGTCGCTGTGAGTGCATGATACAAGGAAAGGGGGGAGGGGGGAAAGGGAAGACATAAGAGAATCGTATGCATATTTGAATGTACTTCGGTTTAAGGCATAAACGCATATCCTACTATTTTTTTTTTTTTCATATTGACAAAGAGGAAGAGTTCATCATCTTTGGACTTTGTTTGATATATTGACATTTAGACACCTATAGAACCCCAATCTGGAGTTTGCTATTGATCAGACAACTCGCTGTAATGTTTACAGAAGAACCTTTTTGAAATATTGTCTATTATGATTAAGAAACTGTAATCCTTAATGAGTGTACACTTTGTAAAATGTTCTCCTTATTATTTGAAATAAAAGATTAATCAAAAGTAAACATACCAGTGCATTAGGGGACATCTCCTATTCCCCTCTGTCACAATTTCGCCGCTCCCCGCCGCATTAAAAGTGGTTAAAAACAGTTTTAAAAAGTTTGTTTATAAACAAACAAAATGGCCACCAAAACAGGAAGTAGGTTGATGTACAGTATGTCCACACATAGAAAATACATCCATACACAAGCAGGCTGTATACAGCCTTCTTTTTGAATCTCAAGAGATCATTTGTGTGTTTCTTTCCCCCTGCAGCTATCTTCCACTGAAGTGTCAGGCTGTTTCTTCCTGCAGAGTGCAGACAGCTCTGCCTGTATGTAATTCCTCAGTATGTGAAAGCCCAGCCAACTCAGAGGAGGATTTATCCAGCTTGTAAAAGATAAGAGAGAAGAGAGAAGCTGTCCTAATCTAAATAATACACAGGCAGTGTGCAGAGAGGGGCCTGGAGGGAGTAGATGCATCACAGAACCACAACACTGAAGAACTTGGCAGCCTTCCAGACACAGGCTGACAAGTCTGACAAGAGAGAGATAAGTTGATTTATTACAGAGATGGTGATAGTAGAACGTGCTGCAGTAAGCCAGAACACATTAGAATAGCTTTTGGAACTTGTAGGATGATAAAAAACAGGATGCAATTTTTGTTACGGAGTCTCTTTAAAGTGTGAGATGGAGAAGAAAAAAAAATGCATATATAACTGGGGTTTCCTCCAGCACCCTTCAGGCAGATCACTCCCTCGCCATCCTCCCAGGCTGCCTCGATCCTCAGCTTGGTGGCCCGGTTAAATCCGCCAGTCGACTTCACTAACAGCTACGTTGGTTGCACCTGTTTACACTACTTTTCTGATGTCTTCATATGCTCCCCTTTATTAGATGGCAGTTTATCTCCAGTGTCTGTGAGAAGCTCACACTACATGGGTGCATCACTCATACCAGCTAAATCATAATTTCAAATAAGTATTTCATGTGGGTACCCTGGAGAACCTCTGGGCATACAAAGCTCTGGAAAGTGTTCATTTTAGACTCAAAAAGCTGCAAGACCTGAAACATTTTATAAATAAAAAAATGTAAAGTATTTTTGTAATGCTTCTTCTTAAGCCAATAGCTCAATTCAAAAAATAGCAGATTCAGAATCACTTGGTAGATGTTCCTATTGTATGAACCTGTTGCTGCTGTACAATAACCTGAGTCATACATGAGCCCTCATTCCTGGGGAAATCGATGAGGGGCTCTGCTAGAAAAGTTGGAAGTGCAAAGTAAGCAGGTCCTCTGTCAGTGATGTGTGCCGTGGAGTCTATGGCCATGCTGATACTACACTACAATCATGTGCCCATTAGGGCTGATCAATGAGATGCAAATATTTATAATAAGTTCATGCAGGATTATGTAAAACTGTATGTAAATGTATGCAGCTTGAAAATGGACCAATCAATTTAAACCTGGATGGGGCTTGATTGGTCAATTTTCAAGCTACATAAATATCTATGCAAATTTACATAGTCCTGCATGAACTCGGAAATATTTGCATCTCATTGATCATCTCTAGTACCTATGACTGCCGCAATGCCATCTCCTCTGCCACTTTGATAACAAAACTGAACAAGTGTTACTGCTAACAGCTGTTAATGTTCAAAAACCCAGTTCCTCATTTGTTTTTGCTAACTTAACCCTTGATTTCGTAATGCTGCAGGTCACAGAGTTACCAAATAAACAAATAAGACAACTCCAGCTAGTAAAACACCATTGAGTCATCTTGCTAACAATAAAGTAGGCATGTAGGCATATTTCTGTTAAAGAGAACCCGAGGTGGGTTTGAAGAATATTATCTGCATACATAGGCTGGATCTGCCTATACAGCCCAGCCTCTGTTGCTATCCCAAACACCCCTAAGGTCCCCCTGCACTCTGCAATCCCTCATAAATCACAGCCATGCTGCTGACAAACAGCTTGTCAGAGCTAGCTGTGTTTATCTCTATAGTGTCAGTCTGTTGCTCTCCCCGCCTCCTGAAGAACTCCAGTCCCCGCCTGCATCCCTTCCCTCCCTGCTGATTGGAGGGAAGGGATGGGGGCAGGGACCGGAGCTATGCAGGAGGCGGGGGAGCAGCTGAGACTGACACTACAGATGTAAATAGAGCCTCACAGCACGGCTGTGATTTATGAGGGATTGCAGAGTGCAGGGGGACCTTAGTGGGGTTTGGGATAGCAACAGAGGCTGGGCTGTATAGGCAGATCCAGCCTCTGTATGCAGATAACATTCTTTAAACACACCTCGGGTTCTCTTTAATGTATTTTTATGAGTTGTATTTTATTAAAGGCTAGGATTTTGGTCAGTGTTTTATTCATTAATTTACAGGAACACAATATTAGCAAAATATGAATATAAATGTGAGCACTATGGGCCATATCCTATTCAAGGTGATAAGTAGCTTGCAGATGCGAGCTACTTATCACCTTGCCATTGCGCGAGGATTACCGGCAAATCCTATTGCCCATATCCTTCGCGCGATGGCCGACCGTTAAAGAGCATTACTCAGGCGAAAGCCTGAGCGATGCTCCTTATTACCGGGCGATGGGGAGTGAGGTTTACGCTATAGTGCTGTCCATCAGCCCCACGGCCTCACTCCCCACACATGCGCACTCTCCCGCCGAACATCGCCGACATCTTCCGCCGCAGCATCTGGGGGTCTCCTTTAATATGGAGACCCCCAGAGCTCCCCGTCGGGTCACCGTACACTGTAGAAGCCCCCCATGTAGCTGCACCGGCACCCCTGCATACATACCGCCGCAGATCACCCGACACCTCTCGCCACAAAATCCGTCGTGTAATTACAGTGTATCTAACACTGTAATTACTGTGCGCATAGAAGGAGCCCGGGCAAAGCATCTTTGAATCTGCAGCCTGGGCTCCCCATTGGTCCACTTTGTGAGCCATTTTATTGGTTCAGACAGCGGACCAATGGGGAGTCCAGGCTGCAGATTCAAAGATGCTTTGCCCGGGCTCCTTCTATGCGCACAGTAATTACAGTGTCAGATACACTGTAATTACATGACGGATTTTGTGGCGAGAGGTGTCGGGTGATCTGCGGCGGTATGTATGCAGGGTGCCGGTGCACCTACATGGGGGGCTTCTACAGTGTGCGGCAACCCGACGGGGAGCTCTGGGGGTCTCCTTATTAAAGGAGACCCCCAGATGCTGCGGCGGCGACGTGCGTTAGCCAGTTTAGACCTGCTTTTTGCAGGTCTAAGCTAACGCTCATGTCTGTCAGGAAGTATCGCTTCCCGGAGGCATGATAAGGGTATTTGGATAACGTGTTAAGAACTCGCTGGGCGATTATATCGCCCAAGCGAGTTCTCTTCCACCTGGGGGGGTCTAAAGTTTTATAAGATTAGGCGATGCCCCCATCGCCTAAGATAAGAACTTGCCAGTGCTTAGCACTGGCCAGTGAGTTCATCAATAGAATATGGCCCTAAAAGTATGATGAAACATAAACATGAAACATTGAATTCCAAATGTTGCCTTCCAATTCAAAGATGATCACGTTTGGGTGGGCATATGCCTGACTTTATAATGGCTTCAAGACAACTCATGCATTTGTACTGGTTTTAAAGTAAGTTTGAAGCTAAAATAAATAAATAAAAAATAAAAAAACAGATACTCACCTAAGGAGAGGGAAGGCTCTGGGTCCTATAGTGCTTTCCCATTAACAGAGGATCCAGAGCTGGAATGAGGGCACAGTGAGGAGAATGGGAAGGCTCTATAGGACCAAGAGCCTTCCCTCTACTTAGGTATCTGCTTTTTTTTATTTTAGTTTCAGGGCATATTCACAGTGGGACATTGAGGTTTAATGCGACATTAAAGTTGCAATGGATCTGCGTTTAGAGGTAACGCACTGCAAGCAGTGAGTTACCATAACGCAACATTTTTCAACGCAACATTAACGTTGCACTGATTATCAATGCAGTGCTGTAAGCTGCATTATAAGACTTTATAACGCCGCTCTGCAACGTGCCACTGTGAATGCGACCTTAGACTTACTTCAAAACCAGTTCATTAATGTGTATGCAGCCATTTTTTTTATGTGTTTCTAATCTGAATTTAGACACAACTGGCTTTCAAAGTGAGTTTGAACAGAAGCCCTGTTCAGTAGGTCCTTCACTAAATTTTCTGCTACAAAGCCACTAGCTTACATATATCCTGTGCTGCTGTGTGTGCTGGAGCTCAGTAAATGCCATAAGATTTGCATGGCGTCAGGCTGCTCGGGCCAACAGAGGACTCTCTGTACATAAATAATATCTTACCTTTAATGTTTTCCTAAACTTAACAGGAAAGCCCCACTATAACCATACTATATAACGTGCCAGATATTATATACGGTATGTGTGAAAAGTCCACTGCTAAGGAATTCAGTAGCTGTCACAGACTGTATATATGTGTGTGTGTGTTATATATATATATATATATATATTAGCAGAATCTGAAATAGTAAAATACTAAGTATTTTTACGGCCATCCATAAACACAGTTTGACGGATCATTTTTTTAGGGGGGGGGAGAGTGTGATCTGTTTTCACAAGAAAGCCGATTTCTGTCTTGTGCTGATGAAAAACATAAGCACTAATACAATATAAATACAACACATTCTATGTATATTGTTAAAGGAATATTTAAGTCATTAAAAAAATGATTTTCATTTACCTGGGGCTTCTTGCAGCCCCCTTGAGTTCTCTTGTGCCCACAACGACCATTCGAATACATGTGGCAAGCAGCAACAACCCCCACAAAGCTGGCCCGTCGCCGTGAGTCGATGGCTACTGCGTATGTGCGTCCTGAGCCTCGCGCACTGTCATTGTGATCCCGCTGCTGGGAGAGCTTTGCGCATGTGCAGTACATGAAAATTGCTACTGTGCAAGCAGTGGGAGCGCAATCAGGGTGCACACTGCTTGTGGCTGCGCCTGCGCAGTAACCGGTGACAGGTCTGCTTTGCTGGAGACACCGCTGCTGGCCAGAGGGGATAAGGATGGCATTGTGGGCACAGGAGGACTCCTAGGGGCTGCAAAAAGTCCCAGGTAAGTTAAAATCAGTTTTTGTATGACTTAAAAATTACTTTAAAGCCTATTTTAGGCTTATACTTTTCAAAGCACATTGTGTGGAGCATATTGTGATTTTGATATCTTGTATAATTATTATCAGTGGCCAGTAGTAGGGAAAGCTATTACCTGGTCAATCATTATACTGTATGTAGCAGATGGAATAGGAGCAAATGGAATAATCTGATATTACCCTGACCGACTGTAGTAAGATGTGGTATTGTACTTTTATGGGTTCCTCTGCAGTTTTGTGTCAGGTCACAACACGAGCAGGAGAAAAATCAGTACTGATGTAAAATAAATAATCTTTGGGGCATAGACCACGTGGAAGATATTCTAGTGAATTGCGCAAACTGTAACCCAGTTAAAAATAATCAAATGTTGTGGATCCTAATAAACTATGCAACATTGCTCTGGAAACACTGACTGCAAAATGCACCAGCTTTATAACTACAATCAGCAAAATGTTAGTGCTGTAGCTTGCAGAAAAGCATTTGAAATGAGATACTGGGCTGATGCGGCCGGCTGGTTCAGACGTCCATCTGAACCAGTCCTTAATTGTTATCATTATAATTAGTGTAATTAAAAGATCCAGAGTGTTGTCCAAACTAAATGGTGGAAAAACCTATATAGCTTCATTACAAGAATCTCATTTGGGCAAGATGGAGAAAGTGAAGATACAGGATGGCCTGGGAGTGGAAATAGTATATACCGGTACATTTTACATACTGAAAAAATTATTTTATTGAATGTAAAGTTAATTTTAAGCACAAATAGGAGAACCAAAAAAAGGGCAGTTCACTTTTTCAAGACAAAACAAATAACACTTATATCGCACTTTTCTCCTGGGGGACTCAAAGCGCCAGAGCTGCAGCCACTAGGATGCACGCTATAGACACTAGCATAGTTAGGGAGTCTTGCCCAAGGTCTCCCACTGAATAGGTGCTAGCTTACTGAACAGGAAGAGCCAAACAAGTTTATTTTCTTTACTGCCTTTTTTACTGCTTACTAAAACGCTATGCTCCTGCTAATACAGCAATCCTCCAATCAGGTACTGCACAGTATACAGTAGGATGGGAAAGTTTGGGCAACCTTGTTAATCGTCATGATTTTCCTGTATAAATCGTTGGTTGTTACGGTAAAAAAGTCAGTTAAATATATCATTTTGTGTAAACAATTATTGCACACTTTCTGTAAATCCAATAAACTTCATTTCACTTCACAAATATCACTGTGTGTGTCTCCTATATGATATATTTAACTGACATTGATTTATACAGGAAAATAATGACGATTAACAAGGTTGCCCAAACTTTTGCATCCCAATGTATGTAAGGCCAGGCTGGGGATTTCACCAACTCACTTGCTAGTAGTTGTGTAATTTAAATAAACGGCAAGTGGCTATCAGTAACAGATCGGATAAAATCCCAGCCTGGAATTACATAAACAGCTGATACTAAAGGTATATACTGTATACACATGCAATAATTGTTGGGCGAAACAGTCTATAACTACCACTTCGGCCAACAACTGTTCACATAAATAGTCAATACAATACATGTTTAGACTTTTATTCTCTTTAGGGAGACTAAAAATTAAAAAAAATCACTTACCTGGGGCTTTTTCCAGCCCCTGGCAGCCGTTCTGTGCCCTCGCCGCTGCTCCAGTGGCTCCCGTTCTCCTCCGGTGCAGATCTCGCCAGGTCGGCATCTACTTGCTCTCCAGCGTGCAGCTCACGGAATCGCATTGGCGTCATCTGGATTGTACTGCGCAGACGCAGAACTACTGCGTCTGTGCAGTACAGTCTGGCTGACCTCAGTGCGACTACTAGAGCCACATGTTGGAGTGCAAGTAGGCCTCTTGTATCGAAGCATCATCTTTGGCTTATGAGCAGGCACAGCCGTACACACGGAGGTGCAGTATGACTGTGCTTGTACACAGCAGGGAGCACAGCCACGCAAACATAACCAACAAAGCTCTTGTTGGATACGTTCTGGTGGTCCATAAGGACACAGGAAGTCTGCAAGATCCAGAGGCTTCCATCTTCTTAGGCATGCACCTCATTTTTTATACCACCGCAGGTACACTTTAATGCAGTAGGCAAAAGATGGAGGTTTCTATCTTGAAAGGGGATAGCCTTAAAATATATAAACAATTGTTTGACGATGGAGGAAGATTTATATTGGTGAAAGTGAATGTCAACTATCTCTGCCCCGACACTTGAAAACAGCCTAAAATAAAAGGCTTTCTGTCAGGTTAACTTGCGATAGCAGAAGTTATGAATTAAATAATTGAGCCTAACCTTGACAAATGGTTTTAGATTAAAATGGAAACTATGGGAGTAATCATTTAATCATTTCTTGAAATATATTAGATCCATGGAGAGTTTTTCACCAGAAAGAGAAAATATTTACTTTCTTCTCCAGGGCCCATAATTCATCCCTTAGAAATGACTTCATACTATCTTCCACAGACATTTTAGTGTGTGTGCAAAGTACAGAAAATGTAGATATATTACATTCAGGCCATGCTCTGGTGGTTATGGTCCCGCTATTCACTCCTGGACCTGCCTCCTCCTTTTGGAGATGGATGCTCCCTGAAAATCTGGGTAACTGCCCAGACCTAATTTAATTGATTAGACATCATCCGGAAATACTTCAATAATTTTAACAAGATCTCCACTTCATTCTCATCTTTTTGGATAGCGGACATATTATTTTGCATAATCGAAAAAAAAAATAAAAAATTAAAAAGGTCTCCAAAGTTTTCTAAGAACTTAGTACACAATTTAAAAATAATGTTGTCCAGTTTATAGTCTCTGATAACCTGCCAGAAAGTTAAAGCATATATATGGAAGCCAGCGAGAAGCTCCTAACTGGTTTTAATTCAATGCTTTACACTTCTTGCTACCATAGCAATGCCTATGGCACTAATAGAATGCAGTGCTGCCCTGGTGTTAGGACAGGTGAAATTGCTGTGTGCTGCCTTTCTGGCCTTTTGGGCATCAGATCCATTAAGGTAA
This sequence comes from Hyperolius riggenbachi, assembly GCF_040937935.1. NCBI lineage: Eukaryota > Metazoa > Chordata > Amphibia > Anura > Hyperoliidae > Hyperolius > Hyperolius riggenbachi. Next base: position 450,061,952 of record NC_090646.1, on the reverse strand, counting down.
ACCTTAAAGGAGATTGGCTACAGAAGCAGAAGACCACACTGGGTGCCACTTAAAACAAGAAACTGAGGATGCAATTTGCACAGGCTGACTAAAATTAGAAGATACAAGATTGGAAAAAATGTTGGATTGGTCTGATGAACCTATTTTTTAGCTGCACTCAGAGAGTATGGTCAGAATTTGGCGTAAACAACATGAAAGCATGGATCCATTCTGCTTTGTGTCAACAGTTCAGGCTGGTGGTGTTGGTGTAGTAGCGTGGGGGACATTTCCTTGGCACACTTTGGGTCCCTTAGTACTAACTGAGTATTGTGTAAACACCACAGCCTAACTAAGTATTGCTGCTGACCATCTCCATCCCTTCATGACACTAGTTTATCCATCTTCTGATGGCTAACTCCAGCAATATAATGTATTATGTCACAAAGCTAACGTCTCAAACTAGTTTCTTGAACATGACAATGAGTTTATTGTGTTTACATGGCCTTCACAGCCATCCAATCTCAATCCAATAGAGCACCTTTGGAGAATTTTGGGTGCAGGGTAAAGCCCCAAAAAAAGTCTCACCTTATTCCTGCAAAACTCCTGGCAGTGTTAATTACTATTCCTTCGTTCAGAGGGCCATGAACTCAGGACATCACTCAGCTGCAAGCTATTGCTGGTGGCTGAATTACACTGTGTTTAATGTAATTTTGGCTCCTTCTTTTGACGGCACCCAAATTACTGTCTGGGCACCACTATAGCTGTAATCACAGCCTATAGTGGCGCCTGGTGCACCCAAATAATTTCATACACTTTTCTTCTACAGGTGAAATGCTATAAACACATGCATTCTGCTTACCTATTAAACATTCTTCTCCTTGCTGTCTCCATCCAGCACAACATGTAAAGCTTGAGGAACTACATAGAAAGTACAAGAAAATAACACTTATTAACTCAAGTAATTCAATATTACTATAACAAGTAGTAACAGAACAATAAGGAAAATACAATTTATATAGTGCCAACATCTTCCAGAGGGCTGTACATAAAATAATGTGGAGCATAGATACATGAGCATTTCAACACAATGGACAATCAGGGCATCCAGTGAAACAAGTACAAATACATACAATTGAGTATATGTAGTTTGAAAACATAACCAACACTAGTACATGTTAATTTGCTAAAATAGACAGAAACAGGAAACGCTGCCCTGCCCTGGCGAGCTTACCATCTAGAGGGCAGTGGGGTAGAGACACTAGGAGAGGGAACAAAGAGGTTAGCAGATGAGACATTTAGCCCCAAAAAGCTTTTAATTAGTACAGAGCCATAATAATCCAACATGGATACAGACTGTTTCAGATTGGTTGATCCTCATCAGTGCATGGCATGAATTAATTTGGCTCTATGGATAAGGACTTGAAAAACCCAGGTACAGACTAACCAACAAGTTCATGGTGAACCAGAAAGCAAACCTTTGTTTTCCATGCATTTTAGTAAGGGGGCTTTTTGGACCATTGTAGCCCCTTACACACTCCAATGAGTTCTGGTTCACCATGAGCTTGTTGGTTAGTCTGTACCTCCGGGTTTTTCAAGTCCTACTCCATAGAGCGAAATTAATCCATGCCATGCACTGATGAGGATCAAACAATCCGAAACAGTATGTATCCATGTTGGATTATTATGGCTCTGTACTAATTACAAGCTGACACATCATTGCATTCCAGCGGATCTGGAGGTGTGTTTAGCTTCTAAGGGCAACAATGGTTAATTTGCATATATTCAGCAGTGTTGCACTGGGAGACAAGCTCACTCCAACCTGAATTATCGCAAATACTTTCTGTTTTGAGAAAGCAAACTTTTGTTTTCCATGCATTTTAGTAAGGGGGCTTTTTGGACAATTGTAGTCCCTTACACACTCCAATGAGTTCTGGTTCACCATGAGCTTGTTGGTTAGTCTGTACGCCAGCATAGAGGTGAAACTGGATATTATAAGAGTGTATTAATTGTCCTAGGCCGTAAGTATAGATGGAGAAGAGGTCCAAGAAGTGAGCGCTGTAGTCCACCAACAGATAGCAGGCATGAAGAGGAGTTAGTATTGAAGTAGGAGACAGTGAAACAATGGCCAGACAAGTAGGAGCAAATACAGGAATGTGATAGACCATTGACACTCAGGCCCCTATGCAATTCACTTTTTCTCCTGAGTTTTCTCCTTGGAGATCATTTTTCATCTTCAATGTAGATTGATTTTTCAGCACTTTACAATGGAAAAAGTACCAAAAGTAGGAGGAAAAGTACCATCAAAATTTTTTTGAGTACATTTTTTGCCCTTCGGTAGTTTAAAATGCATTTTATTGACAAGTTTGAAAATATCACCTAGGAGAAAACTCTGGAGAAAAAGTTAATTGCATATGGGCTCCAGTGTCAAGATCGAAAATTGAAACAGAGCACAGTTGAGTAAAGACGTGGACTTTTAATTAGCTGCTTGACCTTAAAGGGACTGTTCTGGCAGTTGCAAATAAAGGCAAGTTTGCCTTCCGTACTGTAAAATAGGATTTATAAGTAACCAACCCAAGGAGACATGAGTTCTGTATTGTCAGTGACCTATAAAACCCCAAATAAAGACTCTTTCATTACAACTTTGATAAAAGTTATAAAAACATGCAAAATAACTGCTCACCACAAGTGTAAGTTCTTATTGTCTGAATACTAATGCTGTAGCACTGAACTTAACATATTGAGATTAACATCACAGGACTGAATGTGGTATGAAGGCTTGTAGGCAAATAATGACAGCTTCAATATTAGGTTTCCTAGGCAGGTATTTCGGTTCATGGCAGATTAACTTTCTCTGTTAACCTCCCTGGCGGTAAGCCCGAGCTGAGCTCGGGCTATGCCGCGCAGGGGGAGATCTCAGCCCCTGGTGGGGCGATTTTCATTTTGTAAATTGCTGTGCGCGCAGCCAGCACTTTGCTAGCCGCGCGCACAGCTTGATCGCCGCCGCTCTGCGGCGATCGGCCGCACGCAGCGGCTGAAGAGGGCCCCCCCCCCGCCAGAGCCCTGCGCTGCCCGGATCAATGAGTTCCGGGCAGCGCTATGGGCTGGATCGTGTGTCCCTGACGTCAGGACGTCGGCTGACGTCCATGACGTCATCCCGATTGTCGCCATGGCGACAGGAGAAGCGTTATATACGCGTTATATACGCGTTATACACGCGTTATATACGCGTTCCCCTGTTTGCTATAGATGCCGGCGACGATCGGACTAGAGGGCCACATGCGCCCTCTAGTGGTGTTTCATGTAGCTACCACTCTGGTAGCTTTACATGAAACATTAAAAAAAAAATGAAAAAAAAATTGGAATTCTGCAATTTTTGCAGAAAAAATTAACCGCCAAGGAGGTTAATAGACCTGAACGTGGCATTTATATAAACATAATTTTATTAAATAGTCTAAAGTAAATCACGTTTTATGCAGAACAATCTCACAGAATGTTTTTTTGTTCTGGGCTTATACGGACCTACTAAATTATACATTAGGTGCAGATATTTACAGGCAGACGTGGAAAGTACTTCTGAGCGATCTCTGCACAGACTATGTACACTAAAAAAATGTACTTAAAGAGACTCTAACAAAAATTTCATCCTTTTTTTCTACCATCCTACAAGTTCCTAAACTTATTCTAATGTGCTCTGGCTTACTGCAGCACTTTCTACTATCACCTTCTCTGTAATAAATCAATGTATCTTTCCACTGTCAGACTTGTCGCCCTGTGTCTGGAAGGCTGACAACTCTTCCGTGCTGATCTGTTATGCACACCCCTCTCCAGGCCCCTCTATGCACACTCCAGTGTGTGTGTTTGTAACGATTGTGGAACTTTCTCCGTGATCAGCGCACAACGCGTGCGCTGACACGGCGGAAATCCTCCACAAGCGTATATTTGCAGGCACCCAGCAAAAGGTGCTACGCACCTGTAAAGGGAAATTCCTGTCGGCAGATGGCGCTGAGGAGTGCAGAGGAACCAACCCTCTGTACCTCCACAAATGCCAGACAGGAATTGTACGAAGCGCAGAACGCAATCGCAAGAGAGGCGATTGCGAATGAGATTGAGCAAAGGGACAGGTTGTACGTGTGTGCGCCAATCCAGTCGCCACCCCGCGACCGCGCACACACAACAGCAGATATGAAATAGGAACGCGATCGCGAGAGGTGCGATTGCCAGACGTGACACAAGGTAGATCAGAATAGAATACGAGGGTAGCAAAGGCACAGCAAATAATACAATAAGGAGATACGGAAAATAACAAACGCTAGCTAACCGCGAACACCACACTCATTTGCAACAGTGCACGCGGTTATGCGTGATCTCCACGTGATAAGCACAATAGAGACAAGCACGCCTAACTAACCATTAACAGACAAACATGAAACAGAGGACGCGAGCGCTTGCTTAACGATTACCTCACCGAGCCTCCAGCAAGCGTAGCGGACAAGACAGACACACGAAAACAGGGACAAGCGAGAGATAGGATCCACAGCACTAGCGAAAAGTGGCTAGCGCGATCCCAGAAGACAGAACAGAAGGATCCCCAGCGCTAGCGAAAAGTAGCTAGCGCGATCCCAGAAGACAGAACAGAAGGATCCCCAGCGCTAGCGAAAAGTAGCTAGCGCGATCCCAGGAGACAGAACAGAAGAGATAGCTGGTAGCAACCGCTGCACCAGCTATACTCCAAGAACAGAGATCAGAACCATTTCCTGTCGACCACCTTTGGGACAGGACAATGGCAACAGGCAAGACAAGACAGAACAGGCAATACAGATAATACAACCTGACTGGGCTAGAAGGGGAGCCTAAAGCAACCCCCAGGAATTAACTATACTAGATAGCAATGGCTGACACTCCAGCAGTGTCCATCAGGAACAGACCATGGAAGGGAAATGACCAGCAAAGCCTTCTGGGAAACATAAAGCTCTTATAGTGCCAGTCATCAAAGAAGGCAGGTAGGGGATTTGCATAACGAATGTATGCAAATTCCCCAGCAAGAGAACAGACCAGAAACTTGCAATGGAAAGACAGGTCTCTGTTCCAGAGATCTGCAGCCCACAGACTAGAGGAATGGACAAACAGCTGTCTGCCTGTGCAGCCAGCTGAGCGGATCATCACAGTACCCCCCCCCCCCCCCTCTAGGGATGGATTCCAGACATCCCTCAAAACTGGTATCATCACAAAACTCTAACTGAAGACTCATGAAGGTCGGGACAGCCCGACAAGGCCCAATTCCAGAGTCAGTCCATCCGAAACCGACCTCATCGGAAGCAGAAGCCACCAAAACATGCCCATCAGCACTACAAGTCTCAGCGTAACACCCATCAGGACTGTGGACACCAGAGAAGAAGCCATCGACACCCTCCAGACAATACCCACCACCTTCCAAGGAGCGTCCAAGAATGCCAAACCTGCCGCAATACCTGTTCGAAGTGTCCCTTACAACACCAAAGCCATTGCTGATCGTATTCAGGGCACCAAGCAAAACCTTTCCCGGAATCTCCCAGAACGCCTTGAAGCTCCGCAGAGATCCCAAGAAGCCAGAACGCTCACCAGGCTCACATGGAGAACCACCAAGAACCCCTATGGAACCTATGATCATTCCAGACTCAAAACTAGCAGGACACCCATCAAGATCAGGACTTTCAGGGACCCCTTCTGGGCATGCAAGCAGGCAGGCTATATCAGAACATGTCTCCACTGAGGAAGCATCTGAGTACGCTGGTAACTGAGGCACACTTGGGCTTTTTGGGTCACAGAGCACATCGGGGTACACAAGTACAGGAGAAACCTCAGGACATGTCGGGGAACTGCCAACCTCAGAGTCCGACACGACAAGACCAAAACCAGTACCGGGCAGAAAATCATCACGAGTAAAGGTCACAGGTACTGGTCTTTCAAAAGAAGACTCAGACTCAAATTCAGAATTTTCTGTAACTGCAATATCATCATTGACTACACATGAATGAAGCTCCACAAGAGCTGCAAAAGTAGTCAGCAAGGCCGCAATGCCTACTGAAGTGGGCAACACCTCAGAAGGACCTGGGGGGCAGGAGACATCTCCTACAAGTTCTGCACCCTTTGGGAGGAACTCGGAGATCTCCAGGACATCAGACAATACCTCAGGAACACCATTTCCCAAGTTTGCTAAGAAGGATTCTGAACTATCCATGTTACAGGGCAAAACTTGAACTTTATTTTGTGTGCAGGGCAGATGTCCCAGGAAAGGTTCCACCATAAACTGAGACTGAATTTTATCATCAGGACAGGAATACACAGGAATCTCCAGTGAAACTAGCTCTGACTTTCTGAGTTTTGCCTCACTACAGGCAGATTCCTCCATAGCAGTCAAACCAGACTGCAATTCCAAAATAGCAGAGAAACAGGTAACAATGGATGCAATACCTAGACGAGCCTCTAGGGTCACTGCAGGAGATTTTAAACAAGGTAATATTGACTCATCCAGAGTACTGGGTGGAGAGTCAATACTTTTTTCAGAATCAGACTCGCAAATGTCAATGCGAGTGGACATCATGCCTTCATTCATGGTACAGGGCAGGTTCAGAGAAAGCTTCTCTGGACAAGGCAAAGAAGCTTCAGCATCAGATTCGCAAAACCGAAGCGCTGTCTCACTCTTAGATTCGGCTAACAATGTCGAATCCGAGGAGTCAGAACGCAAAATTTGCGGATCCAAGATCGCTTTAGGTTGCGAAACTGGCGCTTCCATAGCACAAACCTCCGCGATCTGCGGAGCAAACTGCAAGGCATCTAGGACAGAAACACTGGAGCAACTGTCATCAGGCAACAGGCCTGCACAGGTGCGAACAGAATAAGACATAGATTCATTTGCAAAAGAAGTGGCGACAAGAACAGAAGAAACTTTATTAGACACATCAATAATTTTCTTAAAGTTGCATAATTCAGGAATTTTCCCCATGGCAGGCTCACAAACGGACGATCTTAGAGAACCTGAGGGAAAAAATCTGTCTTCCTTAGACACAGGACCACACAGACCTTTCACAGCCATACGTGCGGTGGCGACATCAGACCGCACTGGTTCAACTTCCACACAAGCAACTGCTCTGAACGACTTGCACTCAGACTTCAAACACTCAGTTGCTTTGGGAAAGGGAATGCATTCAAAACTCACTTTCTTTAAATCCAGAGGATTGGAACAATCGTCCGCTGACAATGTGTTTTTAGCAGATTGAAGCGCATGTAGTTCATCCAAAATCATTCTCCACACGTCAAACAGCGGAGTCACAAAGTCAGAGATACATTCACCAGTCTTGATTAAAGTGCACGCAGGCTCAATGCACGCATACAAAACTGCTTCGTTTTTAGAAAGGTAATGATTGCAAAACGATCTCCAATCACATTCCAATTCATAGACCAGGAGCTCGATCTCCCATTTCTCAAACGGGGGCTCCCATGCACACTTAACAAAGGATGAACAATCATAGTGAGCACAATCTGCAGATGGAACTGGAGCAGGAACAGAACGGGAATCTTTTACCTCTTTATTGGGATCAATTGATTGGTGTGTGTGTAATTCATCCAAAATGATCTGCCACACATACATCACCAGATCCACAACACACTCGTCACATTCATCAGAATCAATCAAAAGGCACACAGAGTAAAGACAATCGTTCAGGACATCCGCGCTTTTTGCAATATAAAAATCGCAAAAGGCCTTCCAATCCAAATCAAATTCCTCCACCAAGGCCCCAATTTCCCATGAGGCAAATGGCGGTTCAAATAGCCCGGTATCGAGATAATCCCCATATGGGTGGGGATCAGGGACGAGTACCGATTTTTTAACTGCTTTTATATAGTGTGCGATCCTACCTATAATAGGATCCACATACGCTTTTGTCTCAGGCAATGACATCTGAATCAAATCAAAAGGTTCCCTCTGCCCTGGGAATTTTGGTTGGGCTGCTCATTCTGTAACGATTGTGGAACTTTCTCCGTGATCAGCGCACAACGCGTGCGCTGACTGGGCGGAATACCTCCACAAGCGTATATTTGCAGGCACCCAGCAAAAGGTGCTACGCACCTGTAGAGGGAAATTCCTGTCGGCAGATGGCGCTGAGGAGTGCAGAGGAACCAATCCTCTGTACCTCCACAAATGCCAGACAGGAATTGTACGAAGCGCAGAGCGCAATCGCAAGAGAGGCGATTGCGAATGAGATTGAGCAAAGGGACAGGTTGTACGTGTGTGCGCCAATCCAGTCGCCACCCCGCGACCGCGCACACACAACAGCAGATATGAAATAGGAATGCGATCGCGAGAGGTGCAATCGCCAGACGTGACACAAGGTAGATCAGAATAGAATACGAGGGTAGCAAAGGCACAGCAAATAATACAATAAGGAGATACGGAAAATAACAAACGCTAGCTAACCGCGAACACCGCACTCATTCGCAACAGTGCACGCGGTTATGCGCGATCTCCACGTGATAAGCACAATAGAGACAAGCACGCCTAACTAACCATTAACAGACAAACATGAAACAGAGGACGCGAGCGCTTGCTTAACGGTTACCTCACCAAACCTCCAGCAAGCGTAGCGGACAAGACAGACACACGAAAACAGGGACAAGCGAGAGATAGGATGCACAGCATTAGCGAAAAGTAGCTAGCGCGATCCCAGAAGACAGAACAGAAGGATCCCCAGCGCTAGCGAAAAGTAGCTAGCGCGATCCCAGAAGACAGAACAGAAGGATCCCCAGCGCTAGCGAAAAGTAGCTAGCGCGATCTCAGAAGACAGATCAGAAGGATCCCCAGCGCTAGCGAAAAGTAGCTAGCGCGATCCCAGGAGACAGAACAGAAGAGATAGCTGGTAGCAACCGCTGCACCAGCTATACTCCAAGAACAGAGATCAGAACCATTTCCTGTCGACCACCTTTGGGACAGGACAATGGCAACAGGCAAGACAAGACAGAACAGGCAATACAGATAATACAACCTGACTGGGCTAGAAGGGGAGCCTAAAGCAACCCCCAGGAATTAACTATACTAGATAGCAATGGCTGACACTCCAGCAGTGTCCATCAGGAACAGACCATGGAAGGGAAATGACCAGCAAAGCCTTCTGGGAAACATAAAGCTCTTATAGTGCCAGTCATCAAAGAAGGCTGGTAGGGGATTTGCATAACGAATGTATGCAAATTCCCCAGCAAGAGAACAGACCAGAAACTTGCAATGGAAAGACAGGTCTCTGTTCCAGAGATCTGCAGCCCACAGACTAGAGGAATGGACAAACAGCTGTCTGCCTGTGCAGCCAGCTGAGCGGATCATCACAGTGTTATTTACATAAGCCAGCAGCCTCTCTGCTCTTATCAGTGAAAGAGAGCTGGATAAAAATCATCCTCTGTTAAGGCCCATGCACACGTCGGATTTTTCTGAACGACGGGTCGTTTGAACGTCCCGTCGTTCAGTCGTCCGCACGCCAAATCGGGCGTGTGTACAGTCCGTCGTTCGGGTGATAAGACTGATTTTGAGCGAACCGCCGGGCGGATTGCTCAAGACCAGTCTTATCACCCGAACGACGAACTGTACACACGCTGATTTGGCGTGCGGACAACTGAACAATGGGATGTTCAAACGACCTGTCGTTCGGAAAAATCTGACGTGTGTATGGGCCTTTAGGCTGTGAAAGGAGGTGGCTGACACATACTGAGGAATTACAGACAGGGCAAAGCTGTCTGCAGGAAGAAAGCCTCACAGCCTGTCACTAGTATTCAGTGGATGAGAGCTGCAGGGGGGAGAAGGTAAACACACAAATGATCTTTTGAGATTCAAAAGGAATGCTGTATACAGCCTGCTTGTGTATGGATATATTTTCTATGTGTGGACATACTGTACATCAACCTACTTCCTGTTTTGGGGGCCATTTTGTTTGTTTGTAGACAAGCTTTTTAAAACAGTTTTTGACTACTTTTAATGCGGGGGGGGGGGGGGGGGGGGGGCGGCGAAATTGTGACAGACGGTAATAGGAGATGTCCCCTAACGCACTGGTGTGTTTACTTTTGTGCGATTTTAACAATACAGATTCTCTTTAAAGTAAACCAGAAGTGAAAATGAATTTATGAGTTTAATTATTGTATATGTAGTACAATTGGTAATAAAAAAAAACATTAGTAACATATCAGACTGTCACACGGGCTACTGTTTACAATATGCCTTGTCAAGCTGGAAAAGAAGCAGACGTAATGACCTTTTAAACATTCCTGAAGAAAACCTTGGTATCTGCCTTCTCCCTGTGTGTTAACAAGCTTTTCGCTTCAATTTACTTTTCTGGAAACTGGACCGAATTCTGATTTTTTTGCCTAGATAACCACTAACTCTTTCTGTTCTGGAAAACAGAAAGGGACAGATTTTTAGTAGGATATGGGCCTATGTTTATCTCATCATGTCACGTGCCATTTCAGGTACACTTTAACTATGAAGAGAGGTAGAGGAGAAGGAGACATCCTGCTGGTAGAAAAACAAGTCACCAATCAATAAAATCAATCAAACAGGCCTGATCACAATTTCCCCAAGCAATGCAATCTGTTAGCTTGGGATGCCTATTTAGACAATTGACTTATATTGTTCTTGACCATAACTGATCTGTAATCTACTGTCTGTATGAGTTTTTGCATATATGGTTACAGGAGAGGGGACATTTCATTCAAAGTCCAAACTTTTCCAATTAGAACGTAAAAAACAGACAAGCAAGCATTCATATTCTGTACACCACTAGGGACTTCACCATCTATAAAACTAGCATATGGCACTGCCATTTTGGCCAACAATGGTGACCAGCATGAATAGCACTGACTTCATTGCTCTCCCAAGGAAAATACATCATTACAAATAATATATTACAAACTATCAAGGGACCAGGTGCTTCCTACAGATGTGATTAGTAACGCTTGTGCCATCACCTGTTATGCCTGGTTTTGTTTGATTTTAAGTGTTAGCTATTATCTTGAGAACATTTTGATATGTATAATTTCAACTGGGTGACTGATTATTGCTGACTGTCTATTGCATTTATATTTTTATGGATCATGTGTTTGATTGAGAGTGCATTTATGCCTACTGTTATGTTTACAGCCTGGCTATTTAATCTTTTTGATGGAGATTCATGTGTGATAGGATATTAGGGACTGACTAACCAATGACAAGCTGATTTTTCTCTACAGGTGCTTGACTACTGAACTGGAGACTGCAGGTAAAACAGATCACCGTGTTTGTGTGGGGTTCCTCTGGGCACCCCAGTTTCCTCCCATAGCTCAAAAACATACAGATAAGATAATTGGCTTCTGTCACAAGCCCCCTAGTGGCCGGACCGCACAATGCCTTCCAATTGGTTTCAGCACACAGACCATGCAATCTGTGGCCGCAATCGGTGCACAGAAACCGTTGGGAATTTGGCAGCAGACCAACTAGAAGGGAGCTTGTGAGTTACGGTAATACAAATTGCACACTATTTCAGGGTATAACTGCCACCACTCCTACACAAGGGTAGGAGATCTAACTAATACCTTCAAACAAAACGGTTAACACACACTCTACTTTATCTAGCTATCAACAATAGTAGCGACTCTTCAGAAGCTAGAGTATAGTTTGTGCGGCTGAATAGCAGGTGTAGCTGAACAAATAAAATGACTTTTTATAAAGTCTTTATTATAAGTGTAACATAAATAATTAATATATACAGAAAATCATTAAAATGAACAATTATGGAGACAATCGTAGCGCAGTATAAAAAAATAAGAAGGGAAGAAAATACTTAAGTTCATGTGGAAATATAACGTTTCTGGGAAAACACGTGCAGTTCTTTGTTTCAGTTCAGGAGCCAAAGTTCAGATAAGATGGCCGCCGTCCATCCTCAAGGCAGCAGCAGGCTCACATGAAGATGGAATTGGAGGAATTTAAGGAGGAGGCCGTGGCAAACACTTTTGAATAAACCACAGTTTTGGGTGGAGTCTAAGGTTCTGCCCAGGGGCTGGACAGGGTGCGGTTAACCTCCTGGGTGGGTTTCTGGTGCGCACCAAATATGACAGTGTTCATATCTCGGCTTACGCTTCCCGCACACACATAACAGTCACAGATTCGTATTTCTCTGAAAATACCGATTCATATGACATATTTCATGAAGGCTGTATAAGGGCTTGTCACTGAGAAGGTGAATACCTCAATAACCGGGCAGGTTAGTGTCATGCCTTTCATATGAGCATACCGGTCCAATTTTCACGAGTAAAACTATTGCAATTTCATAACTGTACTATGCACAGCACCTTCATAACAGCCGAAAAATCATAAGACACATGCTTTTGAATCTGCTCCCCAGTGGTGCCTCTATGGCTAGGTGATAGAAGCTCTTCCGTGGACCCCTGTGGAGCTAGCTTCCTTTGGCTTCCCTTGGATGAAAGCAACCTTTTGGTGTGGTAATTATCATGTGAGGGAAATTTGCTAGGAAGCAACCTTTGCTGTACTACCAAATGATCCCTGACAGTCACACTCCTGTCAGGCAGGCCTTTGTTCCTAGCTAATTCACAACTCACAGGCATCCTACACTTAGGTTGTTTTTCAGCTGCTGTGAGAGGGAGAGACCTCAGGCTGCGCTGCCAGGCAGCCCCTACAAATTCAATCCAGATTCTATCGTTAACCGCAATTGGTGCAGAAAATCGATAGCGATCACATGGTTTAAGGATGCCGTCTGCGGCAGCGAAACCGTCCGTGACAGCTTCCCCCTAAAACTGCCTTCTAAAATAGAACAATTGAGTATGTGTGGGATTAGATTGTGAACCCCTCTGAGGGACAGTTAGTGACAAAGATTATATACTCTGTAAAGCTCTGCAGAAGATGTATATAAATAATAAAAGCAGTTGTAAGGCTCACCACACATGGCAATCTATTTGAGAAGTCTTTCCCTAGATGTCTGAAGGAGAATGTGGCTGTAGGCTTCCTACTAAGTACTGCTATGAAGCATGGAAAGCAAAGTAGTCTAGATTCTAGAACAATCTATCGGTTGTCAAATATAAATTAAATAAACTGCTGATGAAATTCTAGGTCTTCATTTTTAAGTGGCTTGAGCAGTAAAATTAAACAGCTAAGTCTATTATGTGAGTGCAGCTACTTATCACATTCAGCCTGGAGCTGAGGGTGCAAATGGTTGGTGGTCTCCAGTTAAGAAACATGAAGCTGTCTCTGAGAGGAATGTTGTGACCTTCTGCTGTGGGTTATATTCCTGTGTTTGTCTCACAGAAAAGCTGTCAGCCCACCTCTAGAGATAATGTGTAATACATATCTTACACATTCAGAGCCTTTATCCATCAGTGTAGTACACTGAAAGCAACAATCACAGCTTGATGATTAGCCAATGTGCTCCAGGCTATGGAGGTGCGTATTAACGTGGGGGATTCACACAACGATGAAAATGGAAAAACAGAATATGCAGCATCATGATTATAAAGAAACGTACAATCCGTGCCAATAGGTCATTACAGCTCTTATATTTTCCTCTAGGCAGTGACTGAGTCCTTCCTAATCCATAAAACATACATTTTCTTTTTATTCATGTTAATTAAGAATGCCCCATAGATTTTATGTAATAAAAAGAAAGAGAAAAACATAATAAAATGTAATACGTAGCAGTTCATGTAACATGTTCTCTCGTTCTCTCTCTTATTATTGCAAGACAAAGCCAGAGGCATAGATTGCCTAGACCTACATATTCCATATCGGTAAAAAGCTGTCTGCTGCACAATGACTAATGCACAGTTCTACTACAGCAAGCATTGTTCTTGTCTAAAGATCAAATAATGACGTTAAGACACACAGTAATGACAATAACTATGCTAATAATAAACATTATCAGCTGGATTCATACTGTACAGGATGAAAAACTGATACTGTAAAATATAATCCACTTTTTGTTTAAACGGATCCGTTTACAATATCAGGCATCAGTTTTTCAGCCAGTTTTCTGCTTCATTCACCACCTGCCCGGTACCTGTCGCTGCACTTCCTCTTCCGCCATCTAATCGGGTCTCTGCACACTAGAAAAGCCAGTATACTGATCCCTGCGCTCCAGCAGAAGCACCTTAGACTCCTGTTGGTTTGTAATAGACCAATGAGAATCGTCTCACCCCAGGGAGAATTTTCATTGCTCCATTACTAAGTGAACCAATAAGAATCCTTCCTGGGGAGGGATGATTCCCATTGGTCTATTGCAAACCAATGGGAGCCAGAAATGCTTCTGCTAGGGTTTTGGGATCAGTATGCCCACGTTTTATTATTTCTTTGCAGATACCCAAATAGAAGTCAGTGGCAGCAGCAGAGGACCCAAATGGACGGCGAAAGGTGAGTATCTTGCGAGTACGTGGCAAGCAGCCTAGTGATAGTGTCAGCCTCTGTCACCATCAGCTTCGTCCAGCTGCTCTGAAAAAGTGTGGGTGCCAAAGTTGCATTTGCTTATAGGAATGGACAGAATGGACTGATGCTTTGCATGGGATCCATTCACATCCTTTCAGATTCTGTTAAATGTAAACCCAGCCTAATGCCCTAAAGTCTGATAGTGTAGTCTGTTAAGTTGTATACAATACAATACAATACAATAACATTTCTATAGCGCTTTTCTCCCCTAGGACTCAAAGCGCTTAGGCTCTCTCAGATTCAGTAATTAGTAGGATGAAGTATTCACACAACATAAGTTATATTTCTGCAAATGCCAAACTGAACAGGTGGGTTTTCAGTCTGGATTTAAACACGTCCAGGGATGGAGCTGTCCTGATCTGTTGAGGTAAGGAGTTCCAAAACGTAGGGGCAGCATGACAGAAGGCTCTGGGACCAAAAGTTTCCAAGTGGACTCTGGGTATGACTAGATTATTAGAACCTGTTGATCTGAGAATGCGGGGATTGCTACGCAGCTGCAACATATCTTTCATGTATCCAGGGCCTAAATTATTCAGGGATTTAAATGTCAGTAGGCCGATCTTGAATAGGACCCTCCATTCTATAGGTAGCCAGTGAAGGGAGTGCAGGACTGGCGTTATGTGGCAGTGACGGGGTTGGTTGGTTAGCAGTCTGGCAGCAGTATTCTGTATCAGCTGTAGTCGGTACAAGACCTTTTTTGGAAGGCCAGTGTAGAGAGCATTGCAGTAGTCCAGTCGGGATGTGATGAAGGCGTGGACTAAGGTTGGCAGATCTTCTGGGGGTATGAGGTGCTTGATTTTTGCAATGTTCTTCAGGTGAAAATAGGATGATTTCACCACAGCAGAGATTTGAGTTCTGAACTTTAAATCCCAATCAATTAGAACTCCCAGGCTACGCACATGATCAGAGCTGCGCAGATCCGTGCCTCCTATTCCCAGTGGTGAAGACTGCAAGTTAAGTTGTTTTGTTATCATGCTCTGCCCTCCTATCAGGAGGACTTCAGTTTTGTCTGCATTTAGTTTCAGCCAGTTGTCATTCATCCATTGCTGTAGTTCACGTAAGCAGGCGTTTATAGTTAGAGTTGGGTCTGTCACACCAGGCTTAAAGGAAAGATATAGTTGAGTGTCGTCTGCATAGCAGTGGTATGTCAGGCCATGTTTTTGGATTAGTTTTCCCAGCGGTAACATGTAAATCGTGAAAAGCAGGGGAGAGAGGATTGAGCCCTGGGGCACCCCATACCTAAGTGATACAGGGGTGGACAGGAAGGGCCCCATAGACACTTTTTGGGTTCTGCCACTCAAGAAGGATTGGAACCACTGAAGAACTATGCCATCAATGCCGCAGTATTCCTGTAGCCTGTTTATCAAGATGTCATGGTCAACTGTATCAAAGGCTGCAGAAAGGTCTAGCAGTATGAGGATGGAGCACTCTCCTCTGTCTCTTGCCATGAGCAGGTGGTTGCATATTTGGATGAGGGCCGTTTCAGTGCTGTGGTGTTTCCTGAAGCCAGACTGGAATGGGTCATAACTGTTGTTTTGTAGGATTTTGGCTTCTAGCTGGATGTAAACAGCTTTTTCAATTAGCTTGCCCAGAAAGGGAAGGTTAGAGACAGGTCTGTAGCTGGTCATTGCATCTGGGTCCAGGGAGGGTTTTTTGAGGAGAGGCCTGATGATTGCTTCCTTCAGTAAAACAGGAAATATCCCTGATTTTAAGGAACAGTTAACAATTTTTAGGAATAGTTGTATTGCTCCCGCACTCTCCCCTCTGAAATGTGTTTGGGAAGCTGATGATGAAGCAGTGGTGCTCAATGCATGCTTCCAACCATGTCTATGTATGCACATCCTTATCCTTACATTATTCTGCAATTGCTCTTACACACACATACATAGGAAAGGTTAAAAAAAAAACATGTATAAGAGGAATAATTGTGCCTGGAAATATCCACATGCTGCTCATGTAGGGGATTAAGCCATGAATAAATATAGATGGATATCAAGTATGTCAGACTAATAAAAGTTTATAAGGTGAATACCTTTCATGTGTTTACATATGAAAGGTAGAGCAATATACAGTCACCCTCTGAATGATACAAAGAATGTATTCACTGCAGCAGCCCATCTGGCTGAAATATTAACAAGGAATGATTCTGCAGTATTTGACTGTTTAAATTTCTGCTCCCTTTTTTTTTCTTAGGAAATGCTGATTCTCAATCTGGGTACAAGAAGCGAACATCCTGAGCCTTGTCAGAACATAATCAAATGGATTACGCCGACTTCCTTTGATAGCTAACAGCACAAGAGGCCTTTTGTTCCTTTTACAATAAATACCCAAGGGGTAGAATTTTAATTACCAATCAGCCTCTGATGTAATGCAGCTATAAGAAAGAGGTTCCTCTATTTTTGTATAGGAAAGTCATTAGGCTGCTATTAGGGTAACTGTCATTACAGCAAAGCAATTGCTGGAACAAGCGAGTCTTCAGCAAATACAAAACAAGAAAAGAAATGATGTTGTCAATATTAGTATGAGAGCGCAGGAATAAACTTTCTGGGCCTTGTTACAGGAAGACGTAAATATTTTTCATGGTATTGTTGCAGCACCATTACCGAAACAAAGTTTAACAGTATTTTAATTAAACCATCTATCTCACAAGCACAGTACAAGCGCTGTATAAATGTACGCATGGAATTAACTGCTGTAAGGGGTTAGATTATTTCAGGTTGATATTCTTGTCAGGCTGGATCCCCAAACAAAGATATATAAGCCAATGGTGGGGAGTGTCAGGAGAACATAAGAGTTTTCATGTTCTTAAAGCAAACCTGTGAGATTTGCTTTGCGCACATTCAGAAAGTTGCCTTGGGAGGAGGAAGCCTCTAGATCCTAAACAGGCTTGCCATGTCCTCAGTCAGCCGATTCCAGCGCTGAGACTCCCGCAGAATGGCTTCACTGTGCACTAGACCCATCCCACTCGGGCTCCAGCAAAAAGAGCCAAGTGCGATGGGGTCTGTGCTACTCACAGATGGCTCTCACCTGCGCAGCAGTGAAGACCTGATATGGCCTTGCTTTTCCGAAGAAAGACGCGCAGGATGGTGAAAGTTTGCCTATGCAAGCTGACGACAAGCTCGTCTTTGGGGGGTTCCAGGACTGGAGGAGGATGATGGATGCCTCTTTTAGATCCAGAGGCTTCCCCCTCCCAAGGTAAGTACCCCCTAGTGGTGCTTTTTTTTCTCTAGAAGTTCCCTTTAAAGCAGAACTCCAACATTGTGGAAATTAATATGGATTCCATATCAGCTGGAGGATCAAGAGGAGGAGGATGAGGATCACAACCCCTGGCCTCAAGCTAGGCAGTTGTCCTCAGGGCTCTTTCACATCAGACAACGCGAGCAGGAGCCGTTCTCCTACACGCGTTGTCTGCCTGCGGCGTGTCGTCGGGTATCTGCGGTGCGACGCAATCAGCGGCGGTGGCTGGTAATTAAACCCGACGGAAAACGCCGGCTCGCGGGTGCGTTGGAGAAAAAACTGCGCCCGGGTGCGTTGGAACCGCAACGCATCGAAACGCAGCGTCGAGTGTGAAAGGTAAAATGAAAGTCTATGGACTTCCATCTTACTTTGGTTAACGCAAACGGCTGCCGTTTGCGTTAACGCACAAAGTCTGCCCTAATGTGAAAGAGCCCTCAGGGTCCACAAAACCAGCAACAAAGGAGCAACTTTGTCCTTGATTCAACTTCCACTCAAAAAAAGCCCAACATACCTCTCCACAGGCACCCTCTACAGGTCCTAGCCAAGTGAACCAAACCCAAGTGGCCACTGAGACTGAAACCCACAACCACAAAGGAGGTGTAGATCAGTTCCTGTTTACACAAGAATGGAGACATAATCTCCATTGGAATCTTAACCCGCATCTACACGCGTAGATGCGGCCGCGATGCTCCTTATCAATCGAGCCGCTGTTGCAGCTCGATTGATAAGATCCGACAGGACGGATCTCCGCACCGCCGATTCCCTGCTCGATCCCCGCGAGGGGACAATGGCAGGGAATCGTGCGGGAGATAAGCGGCGCCGGCGGGGACGAGCGGGGAATCGTATGCGGCGAGCGGGGACGCGGCGGGCACGCGGAAGAGGCGATCCGGCGGCTAATCGAGCCGCCGGATCGCTGCAATGTCCCTTCGTGTAGATGGGGCTTTAGGGGTGGTGACAGGCATCCTAGGCATTCCAAGAAGTCAAGAACAGTTAGTTACTAGGCAGGATATTTTGAAAGGTATATCTTGTTTGAGCTGGTAAGTAAGCATAACCTATGCCATTCTACCGTCTGAGCTGAAATGTAGTGTCCCACTGATTTCTCAGTTATTGATATTTTGACTTGCTTTCACTTTATACTATATCCCTTTTCTTCCCAAGTTTGCTGTGAGCATTTTATCTGTTTATGACTGTCCACTGAGGATCATGAAACCACTAGCAAGAGCCAGTCAGTCTGGCAGGGCTGCAAACCTCATGCTCAGAAAACACTTATGGGATGTTCCAAGTTTGCAGTAAGTACCAAAAAAGGGTTTACACCCAGACAGAAGACTATTCAGACTCTGCAGTTCTCAACTCCTAGCTTACAAATGGCCAGAGGTTATTATTTTTTCCCGACCGAATACTTGATCTTCATTTGGTCGTTTCCCACTAAAGTGTCTCCGGAGCTTGTTCTGGATTAAGCACAGCAACTTTCTAGCCTTTCCAAGTTCGCATTCAAAATATAGCTTCATCCTGCTCCAGTGTGTTGTTATTGGCTGAAAGTTGTAGATAAGTCATGCAGACCGACACCTAATTATAAAACAGCACATGTTTCTTTTAATGCCGTCTGCGTTGAACAAATCTAAAACACGCTTGTACGCCATGAACTTAAAGGGCTAGAAGGGTTAATTAGTTGCACACAGGGTTTTACAGATTATGTTATTCAAGGCTAATAAAAAGATCATTTGTGAATTTAACAGTCACATAATGGAATGCATATAGCCAAGTTAAGTGCACTTGGAGGAGACTATAAATGAGAAAGAATATGCAGGCCCTTTTAATAACTTGGTTAACCACTTCAGCCTTCAGTTTTGTTTTTTTTACCTTATGCATCTGAGCAATTTTCACATTTAAGCACTCCTCTTACTCATTGGCCAATAACTTTATCACTACTTATCACACTTGAATGATTTATATCTTTTTTTTTACCACAAATTAGGCTTTTTTTTTACCACAAATTGGGCTTTTTGAGATGATATTTATTATTTTGTTTTAAAAAAGAAAAATGCTACCATAGACAAAGCCCACACATTGTATTTGCCTATTTGTCCTGGTTATCCCAACATTTAAATTATGTCCCAAGCGCAATGTATGTCCTTTTCTCATTGTACCCTAGCAATAGCTGCAAGCTCTCATTTGCAAAAATAACTGTAGTATACACTCATGGCATACGTATTTAAAAATCTTTGTCCTTAAGGTAACAATTCATGTATCCTATTTTAAATTCCGTCACTTTGTTGGTATAGTATATATATATATATATACATACACTCACCTAAAGGATTATTAGGAACCCCTTTTCAATTTCTCATTAATGCAATTATTTAATCATCCAATCACATGGCAGTTGCTTCAATGCATTGAGGGGTGTGCTCCTGCTCAAGACAATCTCCTGAATTCCAAACTGAATGTCAGAATGGGAAAGAAAGGTGATTTAAGCAATTTTGAGCATGGCATGGTTATCTAGCAGGCCATTAACTCTGAAGTGTGCATGTAGCTTTGTACAGGCCAATTTATTCCACAAAATATTTTAGCGCCATACTTTGTTTGCATAGCTCCGACTACTTTCCCAAGCTTGATTACAGTTTAAAAATTACATTTTTTCCCATGATGTATTGAGTTTGTCCCTATTTTTTATATGACAGCGGTCCAAGCTATAAAACACATCAAAATGTATTCTACGACTTATTATGATTAAAATGAGGTCACATATATGTCATTGGATAGCAAACTTGATGTACAGCAGTCCATTACTCGCAGGGTGGACCTATGGGTTTTCTGCAGGCCATTTTCCATGTTCGTTTGCGATTTTCCATGTTACGGCAGTATACATTGTATATAAAAACAAAAGTTTGCTTTCTTAAAACAGAAAGAATTTGTGATAATTCAGGTTGGAGTGAGCTTGAGGTGTCTCCCAGGGCATCACTGCTGAATATATGCAAATTAACCATTGTACCCTTAGAAGCTAAACACACCTCCAGAACCGCTGGAATGCAATGATGTGTCAGCTTGTTAATTTGTACAGAGCCATAATAATAATCCAACATGCATACAGACTGTTTCGGATTGTTTGATCCTCATCAGTGCATGGCATGGATTAATTTGGCTCTATGCAGCAGGGCTTGTAACACCGAGAGGTACAGACTAACCAGCAAGCTCATGGTGACCCAGAACTCATTGGAGTGTGTAAGGGACTACAATGGTCCTAAAAGCCCCCTTACATTGTATATAAAAATGCGCAAGTATTGCCTGGTAAAATGCTGCATGCTGTCAGTTGTTAAAAAAACAAAAACTTAACTAGATATAAACAAGCCTATTTATGAACAGGGACTGCCAGTTCGAATGCATTTTTTTTGTTTTGCATTACATGAAAAATAATAGCAATGCACATAGAGTGAAAACGCCTTAAAGGATAGCTTTAACTGATGGTTCTCAACAGGAAGATAAATCAATTACAAGTGCCAAGCTAAGGCAGTATATTGCTCAGCCTAATTGGGGTCCTGGCAGCTTAAAATATGTTGTATATTGGAAAAACAAATAACAGGACAAACAAATAACAGGACAAAAGGCAGTTCATTCTAAATCAGCCAATCTACTTTGCTTTCAACAGTAGGGGGAATGGACTGCACACCTTCGGGGGAGGGGGCTGCAAAACCTTTCCCCACACAATGTTGGAGAGGAGCTGCAGTGGAAATAATATAATGGATAAATTTGCTTCTTTTTTTTTTAAATATTCATTTATACATTACTTAGACACTGCACCGTGCTACACTGCACCCACTGGAAGTGAAAGGTATTTGGGGCCTCTTGCCTACATCCCCTGGGGCAGCACCTCCCTCCAGTTTGCAAAAGCTTTATACACCTCCGATCCTCCCTGGGGCATAACTCCGCCGTCATCCGCCGGGCACTCTCTCCACGTGGGTCCTGCAGTTTCACTAATCCCCGCACCAAGGAGCAGATGGAGGACTCCTGCAGGCTGGAGAGGTGATAAAGGCCTGCATTCTTAGTTGTTTAGTGGAAGTAGCTTTGTAGCTTTTAGTGTCTGTAGTAATTAGTGTATGCAGTCTACAATTTTCATCCTGTCCGATCTACTTCTGATCCAAAAAGAGATTAATTTTGTGCACTACAAAATCCATCACTTTCTCAATCGGAAGCAGATCAATCATGCTGGAAATTAACGTTCCATCAGTCAATCTGAGAAAATTGCATGGTGTGTATAAGCCCCTCAATTTGCTAGCACATTCTGCTAGACTCTCATATTGCCCAACGGGCCCAAACCTGCGAGTTATTAAAAAGGAGTGCAACACTTTTACCTTCTGGAATAAGCAGCCAATTATGTAAAATGTCCAAAGCTTTACTGGCACAACAAACAATGTGTTTTGCAGAGCTTATGTCAGGTTCATCAAGAACAGTGACATTTGGCTGACCTTGAACGACCTTGAACAACATAAGCACACTTTGTATGTCACAAATGGGACATAGATTTTTATTTTTAAATAACATTTTTTTTACTTGAGGCCCTCCATTAAGGAGTTAAAATGGGCACACATGTACATGCACGTGCCAGGTGCATTTCATCCGAATGGATATTTATTAATCATCTTTTTTGCACTAATTAGAAGGACGGGCCTTCGGCTGCAGCTGGCTAAGGGGACGGCCGGACATGGAAGAGAGATTGCTGCATATGGAAGAAGAGGCTGCAAATGGAAAACAAAGGCTGCTAATAAGGGGCAACATATGGAAATAGGGATCTGCTGCCCAAGAGACCTGTATAGAACTGAAGGAGGATGCTGTACATAAATATATGGAGTACATGGAAGAGGGGGATGCACAAGGAATAGGAGAGGGGTGCTGCACATGGAGGGGAGGCTCCAAGAAAGTTGGCCTAGGGACAGAAAAAGTATAAATCCGGTCTTGCTAATTAGTGCACAAATAGGATATTTATAACCGTTCATTTTACATCAAGTGGTTAAAGAGTGTCTCCTCCCCTTTTCCCAGGTCTTATTAACCCTTTGTCCCCATGCAGGCTGGTAAGGCTGGTAAATAAATTTGGAGCCAGCAAGCCTTGGTTTCTGCCTTAAGCAATACCAGCCAACAAGGTATATAGTACACCTGGCATCTCATTGCACCACCATAACACACCTTTTTCATAAATAACGTGAGTGATGCAGTCTCTCCGCACATTGCAGACTGGGCACAGAAGTGATAGCTTCCTGCCCAACAACCACAATCATTCAGCTCAGTAATTCAAGCTCAAAATGTCCTCAGATACATGTCAGAGATGAGTAGAAGAATCATTTTGAAAAAGAACACAAGAATATCCTATTACTCAAGGCCGAGACAAAATGATTTATCCACTATTATGTACATTGAATGTGTCCATGATTGATTGCTCATTCTGTTGACAATGATCAGGCTCTTGTCAGAGTTTTATGGTGAGGGATAATTAAGTGGCTGAAGCAAAATGTTAAATGAACCACTGCCAACATCTTCGCTGAAAGCAACATTCTAGGATCTTGAAAGTGCTGAAATTCTTGTCCAAACGGTTGTCTCTCTGGTTAAATGCAGCTGTAATTGGAGTGAAAGCTGCTGTTAGAGGCTACAGTTCTGTGGGGCCGTTTTACAATTTGCAGTAACTTGGGGAAAACATCTCAATTGCTTATTTCTGGAAAAAAAAAATATTATTTTTCCTATGTTGCTGTCACTTACAGTAGGCAGCAAAAAAACAACAAAAAAAACATTTTTGGATACCTTTTTTGGTTTTGGATAAGTCCATACCCTCATGGGGGATTCTCAGTTATTTCCTTAGTTATAAAAAGCACATACTGAACTGCAATTGCTCAGTCCAACTGCCAAAATAGTGTGCAAACAAGTAGGGAAGCTGGCTGGTATCTTTGTATAAATTCTTTCCAGGAAATGTTTTTTACTACCTACAGTAAAGATGCCCACACTGCACAAATAGTGGCACACACACTACAAGCAAGATCCTACGCAATTCTCCACTTATTATTAGTGGTGGCTGAATAGAGTACTGGTTAAGGGCTCTGCCTTTGACATGGGAGACCAGGGTTCGAATCCTGGCTAGGGTCAGTACCTATTCAGTAAGGGTTTCAAGGCAAGACTCCCTAACACTGCAGGGTGGCCTCCTGAGCGCGTCCCAGTGGCTGCAGCTTTTGAGCGCTTTGAGTCCGAAAGGAGAAAAGCGCTATACAAATGTTCGGATTATTGAGCTGAACGATGTGGTGCCTGCATGCTCTTAAACCAGAAATCAATTCTGTTGATCAAAACCATGTGAACAGTAGCCTGTTCCTTCAGAATCCACCTATATTTAACATCCTGTCCGTTCAAGTGAAATGGTCAATTCAACCAGATATCTCCCAATTTCCAATGATTGAGTAGGAGAGAAAATAATTGATTCTCCCCTGATAAAATGGTCGGATTAAATGGCCGAGCAGGTCAATCAAGTAATGTATGGGCACCTTAAGTAACAGCATCATAGGAAAAAAGTAATTTATAGTGCATTTTACTCTTGGAGAAATGTAAATTTTACAGGTATACGCATGTATTTTACATTTCACAGTTTTCCGTGATATTTGTCCTTTAAAAGTGGATTTAGTCAAAGAAAATTTGTATAAAATGTAATTTTTTTTCAGGAAAGAATTATAACTTGCATTGCTGCCAAAAATAAAAGTTAAAAAGTAAAACAAGCTAACTGGATATGCTCCCATGCATGCAAGGCTGTTAGCAGAGACTATAGAGCCTGCTTAGCTTCATCTACAGGGCATAAAACTGCAAAGCAGGTAGTTTCAGCTCCGTGTGCCGGATGCGTAGTGCCTGAGTTGGGCACCGCTACAGTAGTAATGCTATAGTCCACGGGAATTCCACAAATTACTTCTCTGTCCAGAGCTGCTATGACTCAGAGGGGCAGTAGTAATTAACTCCACCGGGTGTTTGAGCAGCAGCAGGGTGAGCAGTCATTCGGTCTAACTGACCGACGGTGTACATATACATGCACATAAAACTGAGCTCTGACAGTAGGGTATTTGAATTTCCTGCTAAGGCCTCACATTGGAGATTTCACTTCAACAATTTCAAATAAGCACTAGCAGGGAAGCTTAACTTGAATTTTCTGCCCGGGGTTCTATACATTTACCACCAAATGGACCAATGGGAGGCTTCAGCTGAAAATTCCTAGTCATTTTGCTCCATGGAAGTGACAGGAAGAATGGCAGGATGGCATTCTGCAATTAACAGATGAAAGGGATATTTGGAAAATAGGGGTAGATTATGACTTAAAGCAGGAATTAATGTTTAACTTCATTAAAATATTTGTTCTCGGTATTGTTTTTTGTTATTAAAACGAGGAATGTATATCTTTTTATTTTAATATTTTTAAATATAGTTTTCAAGGTGTAGGTATTTTTCATCACTATTTTTACAATTTAAACTTTTGTAAGTAAGTAAAGGGGCTAAAAAGTTTACTCGTTCACTCGGGTAGGGGGTGGTGGTCTGC
Source organism: Hyperolius riggenbachi (assembly GCF_040937935.1). Taxonomy (NCBI): domain Eukaryota; kingdom Metazoa; phylum Chordata; class Amphibia; order Anura; family Hyperoliidae; genus Hyperolius; species Hyperolius riggenbachi. The sequence continues at coordinate 450,036,705 of NC_090646.1, read as the reverse complement.
CAATGCCCATGTCAAAGAGGTGACCAGAAAGTAGCATATTTGTCCCATTTTATTAGCGCCACCTCATGTTAGGGGCATGGTTGGGGGTGGGAAAAAGCTACTTGTCCCTCAACACTGGCACATGGTGCTATGAGATGTGGGTGGATTAGCAGACCTGAAAAATGGTCCCACAATGCTGAAGCTATGTGGAATGGTTTGGCTCAGGAGTTGACCGGTCACACGCACTGACCTTTTCCTTCTAGCCACCAACAATGGATAGATAAATAAGAGGTTGTCTTCTATATATAGGAGAGGTCTAGTTGCTTTGTCTGATTTTTGATACACTGAACAAGTGCCTGTGCATCTAAGGACTCAACTACACCATGAGTTTTTTTGGGCGATCTGACTTCCAATCAATAGTCGGGTTCAATGGTTTAACCAGAGATCCAATCGATCGAAGTACTGAATACAGATGAAAATGAGGCTGCCTTTTGTCCTGTCACACTGGAAAAGTCAAGTGATTATAGCATCCAAACAGTCTGATTTGGCAACTTACGTACTGGTATATCAAAAACTGAAGTGGCCTGGATGACCTACTTTAGAAGCAGGGCAAGAGCCTGCTATACAATTAGCTAAAATATTTTGCAATGTATGAAACTGCCATGGGATAGGCTGATTTTTTTCCATCATTAATTTAAGTTTTACTTTACAAAATCACCAGGGAGAGAAATGTAGTAAAAAGCAATGTCGCATTTTCCAGTTGGCTGCCTCAAATTAGTAGATTCAGCTGGCTTCTTTTATTAATCCATCACTTTATTTTGTGAAGGAAATGTAGAACAGAGAAGTTAATTGACCAATATGTTTGCTCAATTCCAAATGAACCAGATAATTATCCTAATCAAGTCATACTATCACGTTTACACACCATATAATACCACATTTACGGAGAGGTCGACAAATGTATCTTGTTGCCCGGCTCAGTATTTGTCATTTTCTTCTGTAACATGTTCAACAGCATTGGGAAATGTAGTTTATATAAAGTAATTCCTACTCATTGATCTGAGACTTAGATAGAACCTGAGTCAAAGAGGGTTTTCGTGTCCTCTCCGGAAGATCCAGGCCAGTGATGCATCTACACAGGCTTGGCCCCGAACTGTCTTACGAGTGATCTAGTCCCGATTTCTTCTATGTGTGCAAAGCTTTATGCTGGGCTTACTTTATCAATAAAATACATTTTGAATATATTGCCTTTTAGAGTGGTGTCACACTGGAAGGTATTAATCAGTTCGCCAATCAAAGGACACATTTCATAACTGCCTTGTGAACCTAAAAACACATTTTATAAATCCCCCCCTTGTGCATCATGAGCTGGAAATGTCATCATATAATAGGAATGGCACTTAGGCACAGCAAGGGAGCACATGCTTTCTGAAATCAACGCTACTTCATGCTGGATTAAAAGAGCCTGACAATATACGAGTGTTTAACAATATGCAAATCAGTAACACATCATTAGCAGGAGTCACTTCTGGGAAATTACATTTACATAGCAGATGGTTAGTGTGATTTATATAAGTGCAACAAACACTTTCTTCATTTGATATATTGAAAGATAGCAGCAACATACCTCCAAAATAGGCAGCAATTTTCAGTCTTGATTAGCAACAGTTATCAATGTTTGTGTGTTTTGAATAATGGCTTTTTAGATAACAAGCCCCATCCCTGTAGTCTATTTCTACTCATTTATTGTTTTCGGTTAGGTTTCAAATGTAATGTAATCAACACCATCATTTTGTTTCTGCCACTTATCCAAAGAGCGTCGCTGTGTAGGAGGGTTTAACGAACCATTGCAGATTTACATCTGTCCTGCCACACAACCCGGATCTTACACAAGTCAGATCTTACCGAGATCTTACTGGATGACTGAAGTGTTCCCAGGCAAAATGGGAAATGTTAATCATGCCAGCCTGAAGCTACCCTTCAGTAGACAAAGCTTCAAACAGATCCCGAGAGACCCTCAAAATGAATGTGCATATTAAAATCTATCAATCAGAGCAACCTAACCAAAAAAGTTATATCCAGCCATCATGGTTCTTATTGGATTAGTTAAAGAGGAACTGTAATAACATAATAAATAAAATTGCTTATTGTTTACAATATTCATTTATAGATGTAGTCAGTGTTTGTTCATTGTATAAAACTTTCCTCTCCCCGATTTACATTCTGAAATGTATCACTGGTGGTGACATCTTCAGTTCTGCCAGGTGATCTGTACGGAATGTTATTACCGAGAGTTCTATGCACAGAGGGAGATATTGCTTGCTTGGCAGCTGGAAAAATATGTTATTTCCCACAATGCACTGAGGTTCACAGACAGAAAACTGTCAGGACCATGGTCACGACATCACACTGTGGGAGGGGTTTCACCCCAATATCAGCCATACAGATTCCCCTGATGATCTATTTGAGAAAAGGTGAACATTTCTCATGGGAAAGGGATATTAGCTACTGATCAGAATAATGTTCAATTCTTAGTTAAGGTCCCTCTTTAAAGGGGAACTGAAGAGAGAGGTATATGGAGGCTGCCATGTTTATTTCCTTTTAAGCAATACCAGTTGCCTGGCAGCCCTGCTGATCCTCTGCCTCTAATACTATTAGCCAAACCCCCTGAATAATCTTGCAGCATATCAGGTGTTTCAGTGGTTCAGACTTAAAAGTCAGATCTGACAAGACTAGCTGCATGCTTGTTTCTGGTGTTATTCAGATACTACTGCAGAGAAATAGACCTGCAGGGCTGCCAGGCAACTGGTATTGATTAAAATGAAATAAATATGGCAGCCTCTGTATACCTCTAACTTCAGTTCCCCTTTAAAAGTAACTCTTTACTAGCTCCACTATGGATTGACAAATCTCCACATTATATTGAGTATATCTGGTAAATGCTATAGATGAGATTGTCCATTGACTGCAGCAGCATAACTAGATAGTGAGCTCCCATGTGGAACAGATAGTACTATGAATTGTGTCATGTGCTCGTCAAGGTGCCGTGAAAAATGTGTAAGTGCTATGTAAATTCCCGATAATAAAAATAATAGTACAACAGTTTGACTGTAGATCTTACAACAATTGGCCAAACACTTATCCATTTTACCATTCGATGCCTGGCAGATTCAATCACTCTGAGCAAAGTGGCCAGAAATCTATTGCTCCAACATGTCTGATCAATTGCATTACAATTCATTTTGCCCTTAAATCAATTAGAACTATTTATTGGACCACTATCTTTTCCGGTCAATGGTCAAAGCAGTGCTCAGACGTCCTCTGCTGCCGGGTAACACCACTGTGTGTCAGCACTTGACATGCGTTGTGTTACAACCACTGCAATTTGGTAGTATTTAAATTGGACCTGAATTGGACTGATGGGCAGCAGACGTGTCGCTCAACTGCTCTGGAAGCGTGCAGTTGAGTCGTTTGTCTGAAAGAGACCTAAAGCTGTTCCTGTAGTAAGGCAGCAGGTGGTGATAGGTGGCACAATGCAGTTGGCAGCAACTATGGCCTAGGCATTGCCTGGACCTAACATGCAGCTACCGCACAGCAAAGCACTTTCTGTCAAATGTGGAAATATGAATTGAGTCCTAAGATTTCCTCAAACTTAAAAACTTATGGATAAGTTATGAGGAAATCTGACCCAAGCAGTCAGCAGGTCTTTACATGACAGTAATAGCAGAATTCAAATAAAAACAATAATATCTGTATTTTTGCTGGTGTTACCCCTGAGATGAACAGACAGAATTGACCACATCAAGCTATACTAACTTGCGGTAAGTTATATTTTTCCCATGTTGGCTGTACCTATAGAATGATCTGAATCAAGGGAACTAAAATGTGTTAACTCTTCCAATGCCTCTCCCTGAAAGATTAGTAAAATAATTAGTATGAAAATCAGATACTGCTGGATAGATTATGCCACAACAGAAAGTGCTTTCTACAGACAGTGGTATAATGCAGTCAAAAAATAATGCATTCTTATATCAGATAAAAAATACCCCTTAATTAAAGTAAGCAGAACTTTTCACAAATTCAATCTCCTGCCCAAATGTTGAGTAAGGAGGCAAACTATGACAGTGTGCAGGATGGGAGCAGAGATACCACAGCTGACAAACAAAACAAAATCATCAGAGAGGCCTGGTGCACACCAAAAACCGCTAGCAGATCCGCAAAATGCTAGCAGATTTTGAAGCGCTTTTTCTTATTTTTCTGCAGCGTTTCAGCTAGCGTTTTGCGGTTTTGTGTAGCGGTTTTGGTGTAGTAGATTTCATGTATTGTTACAGTAAAGCTGTTACTGAACAGTTACTGTAACAAAATACTCCTGGCAAACCGCTCTGAAGTGCCGTTTTTCAGAGCGGTTTGCGGTTTTCCTATACTTAACATTGAGGCAGAAACGCATCCGCAATCCAAAATCTGCAGCATCCCGGGAGTATGCGTTTCTGCAAAACGCCTCCCGCTCTGGTGTGCACCAGCCCATTGAAATACATTACCCTAGCAGATCCGCACCCGCAAGCGGATCGCAAACTGCAGCCGAACCGCTCTGGTGTGCACTAGGCCTAACTGCTTACAGCAGACCTGTAATGAGAATATGACAGCAACCATTGCTGAACTCATTCTGAAACACGCTATCTTGCTGATATCTTTATTTTCTTTAACAAAATGCCAAATACCAGACTACCATGCTGACTTCTGTAGTTTGTAAACCACACAACAAGCATGTAGCCAGGTTATGCAGAGTAATGTGCACAGCTATTTGATGGCTGAAGCAATGGTTTATCATAGTTTCAACCGCAAGTCTGATGTCTAAACAGGGATTACCCCCTACTGTGCCCATTAAAGAGTCGTCAGCAATCAGTCAGCCATAGCAAAATGTTTTGCCTTCTATATTATGCAGGAAGCATCCTGCCTCTCCTAGCCCACCTTTCTTCATATCACAGTGACCTGTCAGTGCCTACTGGAGGAAAGTCTGCCAAAACAATCATGAGCAACCATTTGGACTGGCAATAGTTCAATGTTAATACAGATATTTTCAACACCTTATCTGAATCCTCAGTATGGGTAAAGGTACGTACACACATCCAACTTTTTCGAACAACTTGTCGTCCGAAGTTGGTTGTGTGTACGTGCTTCGAGCTACTGATAACAGCGGGTTTGCCCCATCCGCTCAGGGGAACCGTTGGACCAACTGTTGTTCAAACGACTGTTAGATACGTGCACGTGTACAAGCGATTTCTGGTCATTTGTCCAACTAATAGACGTTCAAACAACAAGTCATTTGATCAGTCATTTAATCTAGTCCATTGTTTTATCCAGTCCATTGTCCATTATTAAGTTGGTTAAATGCATAGCATATCAGCCACTTTGTTGGTCAGTGTGTACATGACTTCTGAACGACTTGTTGTTTGCACTTCAAGTCCTTCAAACAACCAGTTTAAATGACAATCAGGCGTAAAGTAGGACGTGTGTACGCACCTTAAACAACTTTATTGTTTTTGAATGTAGACATGTTGTGAAGTTTGTCACTTAGCTTGCACGCATAGTATTTAAGTGAGTTGTTGTTTAGTTGGTTGGCGTGTGTGTACGTACTTGTCAGGTAAACAACTTGTGTAGTTGGTCATGTTGAGAGGTTGGTTGTGCATTAAGTTGGACGTGTGTATGAGCCTTTAATGACATTGAATGTATTAAAGGCAGGGGATTAGCCCATGGGTTAGGCTAATCCACATAAGTAACATTTTCTTTCATAATTTCTCAGTGGTTTGCAAGAGGATCAGGAAATCCTCTGGGCCAGGGGTGCCCACACTTTTTCGGCTCGCGAGCTACTTTAAAATTCGCTGAGACCAGGAGATCTACCGACATTTTAAATGCACCCCCCCCCCCCCCGAAAGGTGGTTAGGAATAGGTCCCTTCAGTACAGGTTAGCTAGGTATAGGTCCCCTCAGTACAGATTAGCTAGGTATAGGTCCCCTCAGTACAGGTTAGCTAGGTATAGGTCCCCTCAGTACAGGTTAGCTAGGTATAGGTCCCCTCAGTACAGGTTAGCTAGGTATAGGTCCCCTCAGTACAGGTTAGCTAGGTATAGGTCCCCTCAGTACAGGTTAGCTAGGTATAGGGCCCCTCAGTACAGGTTAGCTAGGTATAGGTCCCCTCAGTACAGGTTAGCTAGGTATAGGTCCCCTCAGTACAGGTTAGCTAGGCATAGGTCCCCTCAGTACAGGTTAGCTAGGCATAGGTCCCCTCAGTACAGGTTAGCTAGGCATAGGTCCCCTCTGTACAGGTTAGCTAGGCATAGGTCCCCTCAGTACAGGTTAGCTAGGTATAGGTCCCCTCAGTACAGGTTAGCTAGGTATAGGTCCCCTCAGTACAGGTTAGCTAGGTATAGGTCCCCTCAGTACAGGTTAGCTAGGTATAGGTCCACTCAGTACAGGTTAGCTAGGTATAGGTCCCCTCAGTACAGGTTAGCTAGGTATAGGTCCCCTCAGTACAGGTTAGCTAGGTATAGGTCCCCTCAGTACAGGTTAGCTAGGTATAGGTCCCCTCAGTACAGGTTAGCTAGGTATAGGTCCCCTCAGTACAGGTTAGTTAAGTGTAGGTCCCCTCAGTACAGGTTAGCTAGGTATAGGTCCCCTCAGTACAGGTTAGCTAGGCATAGGTCCCCTCAGTACAGGTTAGTTAAGTATATGTGCCTTCAGTACAGGTTAGCTAGGTATAGGGCGGGCACATGTAATCACTTACCTCCCTTCAACTGTGGATTCTGCGGCTTGTCATCTCCCCATACAGGCCATGTGCAGCAGCGATGCGGGCAGTCATGACACCTCGTGCGCGCAGCCATGACACCTCATCCTCACCGCCTACATCACAGCGGAGATCACATCAATTCACCAGGCGGCTGAGGGAGCGCTCCGGCGGGCAGCATGAGAGGAGGCGGAAGTGTTGCCTCCAGCGCCGCCCCCAGCCATGACACTGCCGCCCTTGGCCTCTCAGCCGCGCCTCTCTCCTCTCCTGTTTGGACACAGATCAGCGTCCAGCAGCAGAATCTGATAGGACGCGGCCAAGCGTTCTACAGCTGCTGGCCACAAAATTCAATGGGATGCGGCCAGGAGGCCGTGATCTACCAATCAGGCGGTCGCGATCTACCGGTAGATCGCGATCGACCTATTGGGCAGCCCTGCTCTGGGCCATCCAGTCTTTCCACTACTGAGGTAAGTATGTAACTTTTATTTTTAAATCACTTCAAGTGTATTTTAAATACTTGATTTTCAAGTGTACTTGAAGTGACATGTGACATGATGAGATAGATATGTGTATGTACTGTGCCAAGCATACAAATGACTAGGCTGTGTTACTTTTCTACTGTTTTTCTGCCTGAAAGAGTTAACAATTCAGGTAAGCAAGTGACAGTTTCTCTCCAGTTGGGGCTATAGTGTAAGGCCTCGTTGACATCATATGCGCTGCCGTGCGCATTTCGACAGCACGTATGGTGTGCAACCTACAAGAACAGCAGAAGTGCATAGACAGCCCTCAAAACTCACCTTTTTACTTTGTCCTCCCCCCCCTCCCCCCCACTAGTGCTATAAACCCACAGCTGAACTCTGGTCAACTACCTTTTGTGTCCCGACCTCTCCCTCTAGATTGTAAAGGCCCATACACACGTCTGTTTTTTGCGAATGACGGGTCGTTTGAACGTCCCGTCGTTCAGTCGTTCGCCCCCCAAATCGGGCGTGTGCACAGACTGTCGTTCGCGTGATAAGAGTGAGTTTGAGCGATCCGCCGGTGCGGATCGCTCAAACTCATCCTTATCACGCGAACGACAGTCTGTACACACGCCCGATTTAGCGGGCGAACGACGGGACGTTCAAACGACCCGTCGTTCGCAAAAACCGGACATGTGTAAAGTCTCCGGGCAGGGTCCTCCTCCGTATGTCCTGTTCATGCACCTCCATCTGAGTGAACTCGACTTGCCTAATCTCCATTCTTCCATCCAGTGACTGACTAAGCATTGCCTTGTACTCATACTGTGCTGGTTTGTATTGATTGTATGATTCATGTATTGTCTTATTGCTGTATGTCACCCCTAAATATTGTCTGTAACCTTAACTAATGTACAGTGCTGCGTGATATGTTGGCACTTTATAAATACAATAAATAAAATAATAAAATAAATAATTGACAGCACTTCTGCTATCGCACTGCTGAATGCATTTTTCGGCCAAGCGCAGGGGATGTAGTGAAGGGGATCAGCAGCACAGCGCATAGAGGCCCAGATGGCGTGCGATCGTGCATGTTGCTTTCCGATTGCACGGCCATCCTGTGCTAATGATGTGGACAAGCCCTAACCCTCACTGATAAGGAATTAAAGCCATAAAACTCTTTCCTGGAAGAGAACAGCTTCTGAGTGTGGCAGATAGATAACAAAAATGTACATAGTTCATATGTTTTAGCTCTGGGACACTTGAAAGATTGTATAATTGAGCTGATACAATAAAACATTAAATCTATGGGATATCCAAAATAGTAGGAGGATAAATAAAATAGTTTTTTTTATCAGTTTATTTTCACCTCAAGGTCAATTTAAAAAAAATTACATCAATATGGCACTTTGTTGTAAAAAGCTATAGAAATAAAATGGGAGTTTTCAAGGTGTAATTTTGCAGAGTTTTCACGAGACAAGTATATATTTCTGAAGCATATGTGGTCATTTTTAAACCTGAATAAAAGAATAATAACATGATATACATGTCTATGAAAAATGATTCTGTGCACCTCCCTGGCATGAGAAATGCACCGCACTTCATTCAAAGTGATTACCTAGCAGACAGCTAACACCTACTGATAAACAATATATACGCAGGCATGTGCCTAATATGGCAATAATAATTACATTTTTAAGAAATGCCAGAAAGGCTGCACAGTGGGAGGTTAACTAGGCTTATATTAATTTTTATTACCTGTCTTGGAAACATAATTATCAACAGCAGGAGCAAATACATTAAATATTTGAACTACGGTACAGATGAAGCATTGTGGCCTGATGGCTGAAAACCACACAGGATTAGAATAATTGTCTCATTTATAACCTGATTTCATGCATGTAATTGTAATGTGTGAATTATAATGAGTGATCCATTACCTAATATGATTTAGCCCAATAAACATTGGCTAGGCATGGTAATTTGTAGAACAACTAGAATCCCTGCAGGATGTCTCTTGTCCAGTACAAATACAATACGCGATCTGAGTCTCAAGGCAACTTATATGCCATACAAATGAAACGGAAACAAATTAATATAAAAAGAAACCTTAACTTAAGTTCTATTTCCATAGAGCAGCATGCAATACTAAAGACCCGTAACCTCTTGGCATTCTCCATGAACAACGATGGCCAACCCCCATGAAAAATATTCATGTGCCAATAGTGTTCATAGGCAGCAGGTGGCTACTGTGCAAAAGATGTTGCTCTTATCACCAAATTCTGATGTTCCACAAACACTTCTAATTACCCATCTCAGGAAAGTTAGTAACCATCTCCACAAATAACTTATTAGGGACCTGCAGTGTGCATTTAAGCTTTTGCATAATGAATAAACCCCTATATAGGTCAATTACTTCCAAATATATCAAATAACTCATAATCCCTGAGCACAGGTGGCCCACACATCATACTCCTATCAATCTAGAGATGTCAGAAGGCTGACAGACCCTGGACATAGTGCCTAAAGATTTCACAGAGTAACAATTGTTTGTCAGTCACTCTACGTGTCCTGGACCCATATGATCCTCCTCGATGGAAGCAGTAAAGTACACCTTTTTCAGCTTAGTAACTTTCATGCTTGTTTGTGCATATCAAGGACAAATCCCATAGCATAACAAATTATTTGTTTTTAAGACATATTTCCTATTTATACAAATAGCATCCTTAATGGGAACCAGAGAGGAAGCACCCTCATGTATTTTACCATATAGATCAGTGGGAACATTAGAGAAAACACCTACCTTGCTTTCTGTTTCATTCTGCACTGCACAGCTTGCTTCTAATCAGCCCTGATAAAATACCCGACTGAGCATTCAGTCTGGCTTTGTTCAAGAATATTTATAGCTCAGTCTATTCTCTCATGTCTTTTCAAGCCCAAGCCTGCCCCCTACTGGCTCTGCTCATGAATCATTATAGCCGAGTCATTATAGAAAAGCCAGACTGAATGCTCAGCCGGGAATTTTATCAGGGCTGATTAGAAGCAAGCTGTGCAGTGCAGAATGAAACTGAAAGCATGGTAGGTGTTTTCTCTAATGTTCCCACTTATTTATATGGTAAAATACATGAGGGTGCTTCATCTCTGGTTCACTTTAAAGAGGAACAATCTGCAACTGGCAGCTAGAGAGCTGATATCTTTGTAGAGTAGGCTGAGGACAATAAATACAGACTTCAGGCCAGCAGCTGACTGCCAAGGGAAAGTTTTACCTCTGTGCAAGACAAGGAAAGCACATTGTACGCATCACAAACATGTAGCCAATGCAGATTATCTTTCACATGGTATCTTCATTATTAGGTCTCAGAATAGGATCAAGCCTGGTACACTCTTTCAATTTTCATTGGCCAATAATTAGTCAATTTTACCACTTTCTTGTAGTATGAGGGTGAACAGATTTGGTATCTCATGAATTATCTGTTTTAAAGAGTACCCACAGTGAAATTTAACAAGATGAGATAGACATGTGTATGTACAGTGCCAAATATATCAATAACTAGACTGTGTTCCTTTCCTTCCTGGGCTTGTTTTGATTGATGACTCCTTTAATAGACTGCCATTGAGCAGACACAATAAAACATTAAGGGCCCTTTTCCACCAGCGTGTTTGCGCTGGCTGAATCGCAAAGTCGCAAACCGCTAGCGATTTTACAATCGCTACGGTTTGCTTTTTAACATAGGAATCGCGGTAGGTCATTTCCACTACCGCGATTCGTTTTTTACCCGAACGCGAAGCGGAGCGATATTTGCCGCGATTTTGCTATGCAGTGCATAGCATAGCAAAATCACGGCCGCAAAACGTCGGGGAATCGCCGGTTTTGCGATTCAGCAATCGCTAGCGTTCAGCGTGAACGCTAGCGACTGCAGGTGGAAAAGGGCCCTTAATCTATCTTGTAAATGTCTAAACATAAAATAAAACCATTGTATATCTAAAAAAAGGTCATTTTTAGGAGTAGCAGAATATATACAATTGTTTATTTTATCAGTTTATTTTCACCTCAGGTTCACTTTAACTAACCCTTACTAGCACAAAAGGAGCACCAGTCATTAACTCACTAGCAGCGCCTACATGTTGCTGTTGTAATGTGCGTTACCAAAGCAATGTGTGCATTAACCTGGGAATGGCAATGTTATAGTACTTTAGTGCATGAAGCCCAATAGCCCATATCCTATCAACTTTTCTTCTGAGTTTTCGCCACAGGAATATTTTCAAACCTTTATTATAAAATACATTTAAAGCTCCCACCATGCACTCAGCACAAAAATACCTAAGTAATTTTTCATATTACTGTTTTACTTACTTCTGTTTTACCTACCTTTTAGTACTTTTTTATTTGCTAAGTACTGAAAAGCAATTTTTAGGTAAGATTAAAAATTACCTCCTGGAAGAAAACTTAGATGAAAATGTTAGTTGGATAAGGGTCTTAACTCATGATGTATCTCTCCTTCTTTCAACAGGTTAGTGATGCTAGTTAGTACTACTACTAGTGCCAACATCATACAAACTCCATGCAGATAGTTCCCTGGCTGGGATTCGAACCACGGACCCAGCAAGAGTGCTATCCATTATGCCACCATGCTGCCCACTGCATCAGTTGTCCAACCAGCAGATCATGAGGCCTGGGAACAACTGTATAAGTACAGTAAGCCAAAAAGTCCCTGGATAGAGGGAGTACATATTTGTGGCAAACTGAAAAGGAATATTTCATTTTCAAACTCTGAATCTCACAAATATTCAGAAAACGTTGGGCTTGATTCACTAAGACAAATAGCACGCCTTATCAGAGTATCAGAGTTAACACGACTTAACATTAACACGTCTTATCAGAGTTAACATGTCTTATCAGAGTAGCATAGCGAATGCTACGAACTTATGCCTGTTAATTGGCAGTGACGAGAGCTCCACTGGTCCTTCCCTGAGCCCCTGCGGGTCCAATCACTTTAAAGTACATTATCCCTGCACTTTGATTGGCGCAATAGGCTGCCTGTCACTTCACAGGAAACTTGACAGTCAGCCTATTGGGCCAATCAAAGTGCGGGGATAATGTAATTAACAGGCATAATTTTGTAGCGCTCGCTATGCTACTCTGATAAGGCATATTAACTCTAATAAGACATGTTGACTCTGATAAGGTGTGTTAACTTTGATAATGTGTGTTAACTCTGATAAGGCATGCTATTTGTCCTAGTAAATAAAGCCCTTTGTGAGGTGCGACATAAGAATTAGAAATTATCTTCAGTTTAATGGAAAGATGGTCTGGCTATTCATGTACAGTATGTTTTGCTGGCTAAATGGTACCAAATATCCCATACTTTCACGATCTGCTTCCATTTCATTACTCATTGTTTGTGCAAATCACACTCTGGCTTTTAGCACACAACATTCTTGTCAGCTGCAAATTATACATTTTTTCTTCTGATTCTCTAGTAAAATACCAGTCTCAACACATAATTTATGATAACTCCCTATTCTCTCTCCTGTCAAAATAAAAGCTGTGTTATTCTTCTTCAGGTAAACATCCTTGTTGTGTTCAGTAGTCAGGAGGCAGTATAAAAAACTAGGTTTACTGAATTTACAGGATTCACCAAATATCTACATTAATAGTCTTTACTCTGTGTCTCCAGCCAGGCAGAACAGGAATCAATGACCCACAAAAGTCTAGATAATCTTACACAGCAAAGCCAGTAGGACAGTGACATCTACTGGCCAGATGTATGAATACCACAATCCTCATCAAAGCTCTGCAAGAAACACACACTCTCGTTAGTCACAGCATGGGGAGCTTTAAAATCAACCTATCCATTTGTGCCGTAGATTTTCTTTACCCAAAATGATTATTCTGATAATGGAGTCGATCTGCCAATGACCTATTGTGGCTTCTTTCCCTTTAGCTATGTGTTGAGATGGAAAATCCTCAGTTGATATTGTGGTTCCAGGCACAGCTCACAGGGTGAGGCCTCCCGCTTGTCCTCCACAGGACAGAAAAAATAGCTTGATAGGGAATCCAGCAGCATGTCTGTACAACAATCACTAACTGTCACCTGAAACAATCACAAAATATTGCTTTGGGAGACAGACATCTTACTTGTGTCTGTAGCCTTACTGGTCAGCGATTGCTTCCTTATTAGTATGAAATGTCTTACCTGCCCCCTGAAACTCAGAGGACATCGAAACAAGTTGGCCCTGATCCAATTCACTTTTTCTCCTAAGTTTCTCCTAGAAGATAATTTTATAACTTCTGTTTAAAATAACTTTTTAGCACCCTGCAATTGCAAAAGTACCAAAAAGTATGTGAGAACGTATTGTTAAAATTATGCTATTTTCTTGCTTGCTGGTGGCTTGAAAAACACCTTATTGATAAGAGAAAACTTAGGAGAAAAAGTAAATTGGATTGTAGCAGCACTGAATTCAGAGGGGATATTAAACACCCCTTTGGGGGCTTAAAGAGACTCTGAAGCGAGAATAAATCTCGCTTCAGAGCTCATAGTTAGCAGGGGCACGTGTGCCCCTGCTAAACCGCCGCATACGCGCCGCTAAACGGGGGTCCCTTGACCCCCAAACCCCCCACTGCGACACTTGGTCGCAGACTTGGTCGCTCCTGGAGGCAGGGCTAACGGCTGCAGCCCTGCCTCCATTCGCGTCTATCAGCCGCGCATCGCCGCCTCTCCCCCGCCCCTCTCAGTGAAGGAAGACTGAGAGGGGCGGGGGAGAGGCGGAGATACGCGCTGACAGACGCGTGTGGGGCAGGGCTGCGGCGGTTAGCCCTGCCCCAACCAGGAAGCGCTCCCCCGCATTACGGAGGGGATTTGGGGGGACAGGGACCCTCGTTAAGCCACGGGATAGCGGAGGTTTAGCAGGGGCACACGTGCCCCTGCTATATATGAGGTCTGAAGCGAGATTTATTCTCGCTTCAGACTCTCTTTAACACTCACACTTGGCACCATTATACATTTCTAATTATATTACAAAAATGTATTTATTGGAGTGTTTAATTTAATATAGTAGTAGCAGTAAGGTATTGTACCGTGTTAGCCATCAGTAAAAGCAAGAAGTTATAAATCAGGATGATATCATCCTGATTTATAACTTCTTGCTTTAATTTAATATGTGGCCCCTTTTTGCCTTTTTATCAACAACAGTTTTGTTTAAGTATATTCTAGTATTAAGAAAAAAAACTTTTTTTGCAATTTCATACGTTATTAATTCATCGTTTAACAGCCCTGGAAAATTATACAAAAAATATATATTAATTTTCCTGTGCTGTTAAAGTATGAATTAATAAAAAATGAAATTCTTATAATTGCCTATATAACTGGTAGGTGGCAGCGTTCCTTTCATACAGACGTCACTGATTTGGAGGCAACTTGCACAGCAAAGATAAACACAACCCATAACCCAGCTCTATTATTCTAAGTTATAATCTGCATGCTGTTATCTAGCATTAGCTACCCAGCAGCTAAACAATTAAGATTTTCTACTTAAAGAACTGAGTTTCAAACAAATATACTGTACAACATTAAAACTGCAATATTTTATACTGTTTTGAGTTTAAAGATGAGTAACAAATTATTTTAAAAGAAAAAGCATTTTAATTGCAAAATGTAATATACTGCATAAAAATAGAGGGAAAACCATCATGTATTCCCTATAGACAGACAGCACAGTCGCTAGTCGGCCTGCCAAGATTGCTAAAAAGATCAGTTGATTTTGAGCTCTGCTGAGTGACAGCTAATGCTCAGTGTACTCTGTAACGCACTGCAGAAAATGTATAATAATAGTAATAGAAGAAAGAGGAAAGGAAGAAGAAGACAGTGGGATATTCATTCTCTTAGAAAGCTTTTCAGAGGTCTTTTACAACAGCCTGTGTGAAAAAAAAATGCTTTGTTTATAAGCTTTTGTAATAATTTGTGTTGGCGTCAGGGCTAATTTGTGTTGGCGTCAGGGCTGTACCATGTAGATAGGTTTCACTTCTCTGTCACTATTCACAGAGAAATGATTTACTGTTTGTTTCTGCCCTGCTTACACACACACTGCTTTGTCACAGATCATATGAGAACAGCTGATGGATTTTTCAGATAGAGAAGGATCTGAAGAGAAGGACCTGTACTTTTTGCTTACTTGGATGCTTCCCCTCCCCCACTCAGAATTAGCTATTCTTGGTAGTAAACTCTGTTTACACTGCATAAGGCAGAGAGAGAGAGAGAACAACCCACAGAGCTGCAGCTGATGAATTATTTACACACATTTAAAGCTATATTTCTGCTTTCTAACATTTTGAACAGATTCCAGTCACAGTGTTAGAGCCAGTGAAGATTGTTTCTGTATGCTGGATGTTCTGGACACAGTCTTTCATAGTATTGCTCATACTGAAAACTGTTCAAAAAAATGTTTGTAAAATATGTAAATGTCATATTTCCATCACATAAAAAATGAAAAGATGAAAAAAACCTTTTGCTATTTGCTAGTAATTACTGGAAATATATGTGGAATTTAGAATGTTAGTTAACTTTGATAGCTGTCCTTTAAAGTGGGATTGAACTCCATATTAACTGAAAAAAACAATCATCCAATACAAAATACTTATTTAGCTTACCTATCCTGCTATGTTTAGTGTTCACTGGCAGATTCTGATGTGACATGAAAATAAGAAAATAATATTTCTGCTGGTTATCATTTTCACTGTCTCCCTGTGATGCTAGAAGTGACAAAACGTCTGCCCTTTTTTTTTTTCAATCTGTAATTTTAATAGCAAATATCACTTAGACAAAAGGCTTACATCAATATATGTAATCTTCAAGGGAAGGGAATGGTGGTTCAATTACCTTCTGGCCCTAGTGTCCTTATCTCATCCAAAATATGAAGCGAATATGTTATTTGCTTGCTGAGATAAGCTTGTTAATGTAGTTTAAAAAAACTTCCTACAATCCCACTGCCACTGCACAGTCCCTGCAGTTTGGCACAGGCAACCAGACCAGGTAAAAAGAAAAAAAGAGGTACATGGAGACCTATTTTTAGAGAAAAAGGGGGTTTACATATATTTTTGGGGCACACATTTTTGGGGTAATTTTTGGGGGATGTTATAGCCCTTTTTAAATACTGCTGCCCCCCCCCCCCCCTCCCCCTTCCTTTTCTCGCTACTTTTCATAAATATGTAGCCTTGCACAATAAAGACAGGCAGATTTATAAATCACCTAAAGATTTGGAAGTTAAAAAGTTAGCAGTATGAATTATTTTTTGCAATTATTGCAGCATATTTTCTTGCTCTGAGTTTTGTTTTTTTAAACTGTGTTAATCAATACATTTTTGTTTTTCTAAAAGTAAGAGTTAAATTAAATTGAAGGTATGTGACTGATTTAGATGCAAAAGGCACGTGTTGGAAAGCTCCCTTACACTTTGCCAGCATACGATACTTAGAAAATAAGAAGTCTTATTACTTACAGATGTAAAAAGCTTTACTGTACCTAATGGTACATTCCTTTCCCATAGAAATCACAGCTTCCAAGTTACATGGAAAAGACAGAGTACATTCGGCATACATCTCTTTCTTACCCACAGAATGCATTAAGCTGGAAGGAAAACACTGACCTCAGCAGTGGGCCCAGTGTCAATTTTCCTCACCAGTGACATAACTTACCTTTACTTGACACCACACCCTTTCCTCACTCCTAAATAAAGCAGTAAATGGACCATGGCAAGATTACTTCTAGCAGCGTTTTTTGTTTTACACATTGTTTTTATGTTCAGTATCTATCTGAGAAATTGGAAATAATCACCACAATAATATCTACATGCAGAAATCCAGCCAAATACTTTTCTTAGCCTTGGACAGGATTGAGAAGCATCAAAACTACATTCAGGCTCCTTAAAGCTATAGGCCTGATTGACTAAGCTACCTTAAGCGATCTTCAAGCATCTCCATTAGTGATATCAAAAGTACAATGCTGTTTACAAGACAATCCGATAATTTGTTCTGTATTGTTTTAAGTAGTGTTGTTGTTTGAATCCAGGTTTCCTTATTCAGAAACCCAAATAATGGTGTTCAAAGTACTTCAGTACCATAATTTGCAGAGAGTCACATGACTCCAATGCCTCCACCTTCCGACCTGAAATAAGGAAGCATCAGAGTCATGTAAAGAGCAATATGGAACGCAACTCCGTGACTCTCTGCTTAAGTGATGGAGCTGATGTGCTAAGGACATCTCTATCTGGGTGGTTTCCGAAAAAAGGCAACCCGTATTCGAACAGCAACGCTAGTATTCAGTTAGCTGCACTGAAGTGTAAATATGCATTCAAGTGTCATTAGACCTGTCTTTTTTACATTTGTTTTTCCTGTTTAATATTTTAGAGCCAACATTTTGAGTCTCATGGCACAATAAAAGAAAAGAAGTTTTTAAAATCAACAGATACTGTATATTCTGACATATAAGACTACTTTTTAACCCTTGAAAATCTTCTGAAAAGTCAGGGGGTCGTCTTGTACGCCGGGTGTCATTGATACTGGGTGATACGCCCTATCCTGTTACCGACTCTCAGATCTCGCTGCTGACGACTGTAGTGAAGCGGTGCAGGCACACATGTGCGAGATCTGAGAGGCAGAGAAGGAGGTAAATAGGATACAAGGGTGGACCAGATGGGTGAAAGAGGCGTGTTTTATGGGCACATCTATTCTTCCATACCGCTCTAATAAACAGGGAGACAGGGAGAGCTGACCAATCCATTTAGGGAGAGGAAGAGTTGGCCAATCCAACCAGTCAATCGCCTATACTGTATACTGTTATCTACTGGGTACCACATACAGTACAGCACCAGTATTTGTTCATACACAGCACCAGTATATGATTTTTTTTAATTTTTATTTGGTGTGCGTTGGAAGAGGGGTAGTCTTATACGGCGAGTATATCCCAGACTCTATATTTTAACTGGAAAAGTTGGGGATTGTCTTATACGCCCAGTCGTCTTATACGCCGGAATATACAGTATTTGATCCCATGGAGAAGTGAATAGCTAATTAAGATATATAGCTTGTATATGTTTACACTTAATCTGTCAAGAGCTTTAAAAAATGTTTCTAATTAATGATACAAGTACACCTCTTACAGTTTTGTAAATATTTTATGATATCTTTTCATGGGACAACACTGACGATATGGCACTTTGATACAATGTAAAAAAGGCAGATGTAAAGCTCATAACAGTGTAAATGTGCTGTCCCATCAAAATAACTCAACGCAAAACCATTAAAGGGTACCTGAGATGCACATATAGGGTATATTTATATTTACCTGTGGCTTCCACCAGCCCAATGAGGTGCATGGGCTCCCTTGCCGTTCTATCAAGCTGTTCTGCTATTTTCTAATCAGCCCCGGTAATCTGGCCAGTCACGGGCTTTTGGCAACACGGGAGCGCAACGTGGGGGTGCGCAGAAAAGCGTGGCTGGCCAGGTTACCGCGGCTGATTAGAAGATAACGGAACGGCCGGAGAGACGGCAAGGGAGCTCACACACCTTATGAGGCTGGAGGAAGCCCCAGGTGAGTATAGTGATTATAAGTATACGCTATATGTCGATCTCAGGTTCACTTTACTGATCATTTGAAAAATAGCACCCTGCCTCCATTGATATGAGCAGTGCATCAAATAAAGTGCATAGATGTATAGTTGCCATCCACAAAGGAAACCTGTGCTGTCACTTTAACTCATTGTTTAAAATACCAACATTTCTCCCACAGGCTCTTTTCGCAAGAGATGTCACTTCATACAGGGGAGCTATTCAAGTAGAGTGTTTGTGGTATTCATACATCTGGCCTGCAGATGGCACTGTTATCTAGACTGTTGTGGAGTGTTGGTTACTGTTATTTCCTGGCTAGAAACACTGAGTGAGGATGCTACTTATATAGAGAGCTTTTGAATCCTGTAAATGAACTTAGGCTCAGTTATTCTGTCACCTGATTTCAAGAAACCACTGAAATACTTAATACAACTTTCATGTAGGCTCTGCATTCATTCAACACTGACTGACTGCCACGGACTGACTGACTGTCACTGTCAGTGACTGATTGCCACGGAAGGGTGTTGACAAAACTGGGTCCACAAATTGAACTGGGTCTCATCATAAGTCACTATGGCTATAGCTACGTCTCTCTCTCTCTCCAGTAGACATCTGTTGCAGAGAGTGATTTGGATGCAGCAGCAGAAGATGTGGAGGCATTCTTCCCTAGCCATTCTCCATCAGCCAAGTGTTTATAAAGCAGCAATTCCAGAGCAGGGAGGCCACAAATAAAAGATGCTGGCTGGCTTCCAGGGTAACGCATCTAGTGCCAAGCAGCAGCAAAGTCTTTACAAATTCTCTTTGTATGAATCGAATGAATAACATAGTGCTGCGCCGAATGCTAAAGCTGGTTATTTTCTAATTCTATTTAAATGTCATTTAAAATAACATTTCTTTTTGGTACCATTAGTCTCAGTATCTACCATTTCTTTTGCGACTATGGTTGAAAACCTAACAAATTATAGAAAATGTTACTGCAATAACGTTATATTTTAGCTGTTACATATGAATTTGTGATACTTACAAAGAATGTTATTATTACTAAAAGAAATTCAAAGCAATAATACAGGCAAGACGTTTGGCAGTGGCTTTTGATTATGTTAATGGACTACGTTCCAACTGTTCTTTCAGCATTTTACAGGTGGAGGTTGCAGGGCTCATGCTATTATTAATCAATTAGAGTGAGCTCACACTATGTCTTGTATAATTCCAGCGATATAACATAGGCATAATGCAATGTACACTCTGCATCTAACAATGCAAACATTATTTTCCTAGCAGTAGCTATGAACGTGCTTTATATTGCACTGTAGAAAGTGTGTTAGCCCAATTTCACTGTTGAATACAGACACCAAAATTATATCAAAGGCCTTGGCTAATAGACTTTCCAAAGTTATTACAACATTAATTTCTCCCAATCAAACGGGTTTTATGCCTCAAAAAGCTACTGCCAACAATATTCAGCACCTATATCTTCAAGCTCAGTCAGACAATGGGGGTAATATTTATTTTTATTTATTTATTTATTTGTTGTATTTATAAAGCGCCAACATATTACGCAGCGCTGGACATTAATTTAGGTTACAGTCAATATTTAGGGGTGACAAACAGCAATATGACAATACAGGAATACAAGAAAACCAGATCACACACCATAGTATGAGTACAAGGTAATGCTTAGTCAGTCACTGGATGGGATCATGGAGTTAGGCAAGTTAGGTTCACTCAAATGCATAGCATGGGTGCACAGTAATGGAGGTGCATGATCAGGTAGGACACAAAAGGAGGAGGACCCTGCCCAAAGGCTTACAATCTAGAGGCTAGAGGTAATAGGGCTATTCTGGCTCTGGACATAGCCAAGGCCTTTGATAGTATAGAATGGATGTATTTATGTGGGGTATTGGAGCACATGGGTTTTGGGCCATATTTTATAGGATGGGTTAAGACTCTATCATTCATCTACTGCAATTAAAAGAGCTAATGGTTCTGTGTTGTCCCCATTCAAATTACAGCGCGGTACGAGACAGGGGTGCCCCCTGTCCCTGTTGCTATTTGCAATTTCCATTGAGCCATTGGCTGAATTGTTAGAGGTTCTCTTCATATTTCAGGTTTTCAATATGGTAATATTGAAAATAAAATGTTGCTGTATGCGGAGGACACATTGCTTTATCTGGTGGATACACAGTCCTCATTGGTAGCTACTATTGATTTACTCCAAAAAATCTAAGAATATTCTGGTCTCTCAGTGAATTGGGACAAATCATGCATTATGCCGATAGATCCCTTTGTAATACCTCCCATTGTAGCGAATTCTAAATTAAAAGTGGTGGAGTCCTTTAAGTACATGGGGATTGTTGTCTCTAGAGACCCAAAAAAGTGTGTTAGGATAACATGGTCCGTTACAATGCAGAGGTGTAAACACAATCATAGAATTATATGGGCTATACATTCACATGCAGCAACACAGCTCAATGAAACGTGCAGACTGTGATCCCACCTTTAGTCTCACTCAAGGCTCAGGAGTTGAGTCTTGAGTTTTTTGGGTATCTGCAGTCGGTGGTTTCATAACTGAGGACTCACAGGAGTCGGATGATTTTTGTACAAACTCCACAGGCCTGGTAAGTATTAGACTAAGGTGTTGGAGTCAGAGTAATTTTGGGTACCTGGAATCAGAGGTTTCATAAACTGAGGAGTTGGAGTTGGATGATTTTTGTACCAACTCCACAGCCCTGGTCTCACTGGAGCACAAATTATCAAAGGAGCTTTCTGAGCACAGCGACAGGGAAGCAATTTCCCACTGGGTCACTCCATTCATCTAGTACATGTGCCATCCTGTATCAGCTCTGGGGAGTGCCTGCAACTCATTGCGCTAGGACTGTAAGTCAGGGGAGACGCACATTAAGAGGTTGCAAGACATGTTCCAGACAGCCATGTCAGCAGTCATAGTACTGTCCCCCAGTTTCTGTCAATTACAGTGTGCCCCCCATCCCTCCATCCTTGCCAACTGTCACAATCCAGTCCCCAGTCGATGTAAGCAATGTGGTCACATTCTCTGTCAGCACTTAACAAGAACCAGAATATGTGGAACACATTACAGGAGCCCTAAAAACTTTGATTGAACTCTAAGAGGGAACAAAAAGTAGGGACACACTTTAAAAAAGGGTGAGTGGCTCTTTTTTTCGTGGGCAGTACCACAGACAGTGTGTTATACCAATTATTGCCCCAAGTCTTTTATGTATTCACAAGGTTACACCACCGCGGACTGTACCATGAAAACTTGCATTCATTGTTTATGCACAATCAGAGTCACTGTGCTATAGCGAAAAAATTTTTGGACATACTTCGGAAACCCTGGAAAACAGGAGACACTAAAAATCTGGGTCAGCGGTGACACTCACTTGTGATATAGCCACAATTAAATGTAAGCGTGATTGTAATAGCGGCTCCTAACCTTAAACCCATGTCCACGCCTAGCCCTAAAGACACCCCCCCCCCCCCCCCCACACCTAACACCACCTTCCAATGGTTTACTCAGTTAGAGGGTACATATGTTAGAGTATAGGATAAAATTATGTTATAGCAGATATTTAACGTAATGGATACATTTTCATTCCTTTAGCGCTGCAGCAAAATGTACACGTTGAATGTGTTGTAGGGGTTTATTTTAAGAGTTCCAACGGTGTTACGTGGCGCACCCTTTGAGACACTGAAAAACTGATGCGTACTAAGAGGCCCGACAATTTTACAAAGAAAGGGGTATCTATAGAGCTAGCACATAATTTAGGAACACTAAATAGCTACAACATATTATGGGAATCTGTTTGTTGCATATAGCCCCACCCACTTTTGGCCATCCATCAAGCTTCCTCTCAAGGTTCACTTCAATATATTTGCCTCTTTCCCCAACCCAAATCATTCCAATCCTCCCGACATCTGTTCTCTGCCTACTTGTAAGAATATCTCCCGGCAATTGACTACCCACTCACCAGCAGGACAGCACACTACCAAACCAAATACAACACTTGTTCTGGCTAAGCATGGAATATCCCAGCTCTCTAAATCTGCCCACATACTTCCCAAAACAGGAAAAATCTTCTCCCCCCCCTGGGTTTTCATTGTATAGGGCTGGTTTACACACTACAGGACCCCTTTACATTTATCTTCAAGAGAGATGGAAATGCTCTTATCCTGTCATTTACCCCCAGGAGATAGTTTCACAGCTTATCTAAAAATAACTTTTCAGCACTTAGCAATTGAAAAAGACAAAAAGGTAAGGAAAAAAAAGTAGTATTTTTAGTATGTTCTTGCATGTTGTGAGCATTAAATGTAATTTATTGGTAAGGTTTGAAATGATCTCCTTGGAGAAAACTCAGGAGAGACGTTAAAGGATATGGGCCATCGCTAGCTAGCTAGATAGGGGTTGATTCACAAACTTTTTCTCATACATCATCTCTCTCCTTGGCCTATATGTAATTCACTTTTCCTCCTGAGTTTTCTCCTAGACCCAGGTGATATTTTCACATGTTGTCACTTTTAAGCAACAAAATACTCAAAATAAATTTGATGGTACGTTTTTAACTACTTTTTGGATACTTTTTCATTTGTAAAATGCTGAAAAGTTTTAAAGAGAATATTAAAATTATCTCCTAAGTCTTATTTTCCTATCTCCTAAATATATCGGTAAGCATACAACAAATACATTAAAGGGGCCCATACAGTGGTCGATTTCAGCCACCGATCGATTCTATAAAATCTATTAGAAATAATCGATTGTATCAAATCTATTGATCGATCGTTTTGCGTCAAGTCTATCGATCGATGGATTTGCATCCAATCTTGATCGATTTCGATTGATTCGATCTATCTTACTGGATGGAAAACCTAGGTCGATCTGCTGCTGGCAGCAGATCGATGGCCCATAGAGTTGCATTGGATCTACTGATCCAATAATGCATTTAGATCGCTTTCCAATAGATTTCCAATACATTTCATTCTGAAATCTATTGGAAATCTGTTCCTAGTGTGTGGCCCACATCAGATAGATTCCTGTCAGATTCCACTTGACAGGCATCTGACAGAAATGTATCTGATGGTCTAATCTGCTGCAAATCTATAAGTGTATGGCCACCTAAAAGTAGTAAAAACAGGGCAAGAATATTAATGTCAAAGTCAGTTAATCAGAAGCAACTTATGTTAAGTGTTTTTTTGTTGTTGAAAAGTACTGAACTGTTATGTTATAGATCAGGGGTCAAGTGAGAAACAGATAAGGATAGATAATATATGACATACGAGACAGACAGACAGATAGATGGAGTGAGTCAGCTCACTCACTGCAGCTTCCTGTAATTTCATAGAATATTTCTCTGAATAGTGAAGCAGACAACTGACAGACTGTGAGATGGATTGTCTTTCCACACGTTTCCACAGTTCTCATGCATAGAAATCATCCAACAAGCAAATGCAGCATTAAAAATTAAGAGAATTAGACACCATATTTCAGCAGCAGCCAGTCAAAAATGACTTATTCAGGTCACAGAGAGAACTAGATTAACGTAATTATTACTACAATATTTCATTTTTACTGTGTGTTTAACAATCATACGGTGACAAAGAAGGATCAAAGCATTTCAGGATTGCATTCCCTTGCCCTTCATAGATGAACTATCTATAGGAAAGATAATTGCCCTGCACACATCTGTGTAAAGGTCCTGAAATGATAGCACAGATTATTATCTGCAAGGCTTTTAACAATATGGAAAATGACTAAACCGGAACACAGTCAACTCTGATGAGTGGAAGGTGCATTGTTTAAAGGGAACCTGTGCTGAGTGAAAAGGTTTAAAGCAGGCCTGAACTCTGGCACAGGAGAGAAGGTGAACATCGATAAATCCACCGTGTCCACCCTAAGGGCCCATTCACACTAGCTTGTCACTTGACAAGCAGCCTATTGGGCCAAAGTGCAGGGAACTCGTCCTCCAAAGTGAATCAATCCCCAAGTCAGCCAGCTAACTGTACAAGCTGTTAGTCAGTATTTCTCCTGTCTTGCCCTTGAGGAAATTGCTGATGTTGCAGAGAAGCTGAAGACGTGTCTGACACTTCCGCTGCCCGGCGGATAAACTGTATACACTTCACCATGACAAACGGGGCAACATGGCATTCTGCTGCACATGCGCACTGTCCCAGTTTGAAACATATAGTATAGCTCTCACAGAATTACATTTTAAAATATGTGGCCTTTATGGCTCTCTCAGCCAAAACATTTTGTGACCCCTGTTTTAGAGCATAGAGGAAGTTCTGAGTTCAGGTCCGCTTTAAGGTTAGGCCTGTACCGAAAGTGAATAAAGCTGTCCTTGCTGACTTCGTGCAATTAAAGCTGTTATAGTTATTGTTTGACTTTAGTATTTTCCGAGTCACTGATGCAGATCAAGTGCTTTGAGCCCACTCTGCCTAACACTAGTTTACTAAGACTAAGCTTAGTCTTCTTATCGTATTGTGTAAAAAATCCTCTAAACAAAATGAGGCTCACCCAGAAGATGAAAGTTGGGCCTAAAAAAACACTCACTTATAGATCTGCAAATTAAGTGGATCAGTTGTCAGAAGCTTTGATTTGCCAATAACAACTCCTGCCTTCTTGGTGGGGCTAATGAACATATTAGGAATATTTGCATAACTGTTTTTGCGCAAAACTACTTATCAGTAGACTGTAGCTTACTGCCTTGCTCTTAATTGTTTCAGGTCAGGTCTAAATCTGTCCTTTGTTTGCCTGCAGAGGTGAGCAGAGTGATGATGTCATCACAAAACCCCTCCTCCCAAATGCACTGTATCACACAATGGAGGCGTTTTTAAATGCAGAAGCAGAGGTCATGTAGTACGTATATACACACAAGTGTTAAAGAGAATCCGAGGTGGGTTTGAAGAATATTATCTGCATACAGAGGCTGGATCTGCCTATACAGCCCAGCCTCTGCTGCTATCCCAAACCCCCCTAAGGTCCCCCTGCACTCTGCAATCCCTCATAAATCACAGCCACGCTGCTGACAAACAGCTTGTCAGAGCTGGCTGTGTTTATCTCTATAGTGTCAGTCTGCTGCTCTCCCCGCCTCCTGCAGAACTCCAGTCCCCGCCTGCATCCCTTCCCTCCCTGCTGATTGAAGGGAAGGGACGGGGGCAGGGACCGGAGCTATGCAGGAGGCGGGGGAGCAGCTGAGACTGACACTACAGATGTAAACACAGGCTCACAGCACGGCTGTGATTTATGAGGGATTGCAGAGTGCAGGGGGACCTTAGTGGGGTTTGGGATAGCAACAGAGGCTGGGCTGGATAGGCAGATCCAGCCTCTGTATGCAGATAACATTCTTTAAACACACCTAGGGTTCTCTTTAATCAAAAAGTAAAGGTAAATTGAAAATTATGAGTTAACTGCAATGGCTAGAATCTTACACAATGCAACACATTTGTAGTGACTAATGGGTGGTAACAACAGGCATAGTGTGGCGCTCTGGCATATGTCTAGTTGAAGCCAAAGTCAAATAAACATGGTTGCTCTGCTGAGGAATCGCAGCATTGTTGAACAAGGCTCCATATTTAGGTTTTAGTGGGTAGAGTGTACTGTATTATATTGCAGAAGCAAATGAAACCCGCAGTTTATAGCAAAGGATGAGGCATACTGCCTCCATGGCAATGCATGTCTTCATGCAGCAACTGCAATAGTGGAGATAATGCAACTGCATTGTTTTTCATTTCTTTCACATCCCCCTTAAAGCCCAGAGGTGATGCCATGCAATTATCACATCTTCAACCCACTTAATGGGCCTGATCCAACTCACCTTTTTCCCTAAGTTCACTCCTAGGTTTTATTTTGAAATTAAAAATAAAATGCCCTTTAAGCCACCAGCAAGCAAAAAAATACAGTACTCAATAATTTTGGCAATACTTTTCCATCTAGTTTTTGGTACTTTTTCAATTGCAGAGTGCAAATGTTATTTTAAAAAGAAGATGAAAAATTATCTCCCAGGAAAAATCTTAGGAGAAAAAATGAATTGAATAAGGCCCAATATGGGATGAAGCCCAAAATAAATCTATGGTGTTAGCAAAGGGAGCGTAATGGGGGGAGGGGGGGAGCAGCACATCTGCAGTAGCTGACAACTCAGCTCGATCACGGACATCACAGCAGATCGGACTCTTAGGACATTGAGGGCGCTGACGAACTAGAGGGACAGGAGGAGGCCCGGGTTAGTAAAAATCCTATTGTCTCATTAATCTCAGGTTTACTTTATAGGTACCCACTAAACATACAACATTAGCAGTATAATATTACCGCATCTATGTAATACTGTATGTGTGACTACATAAAGCAGTGTTCTCCCCAGGCTCTTTTAGGCGGGTGCTCCACCCCAGATAATTTTGTTGAGCACCCGGCTGTCATCTGTCTGCCGCCTCATTTGCCTCCTATGCTGTAAACAGAGTTGTGCTGACCCTGCATTCCCCCCATCACGCCCCACCCAACTACTTTTTCATGCCACCCGGCTGGGAAAAATTCTGGGGAGAACACTGTAAAGTATTTGTTAAAAGTATATTCAGTTTACTTCATAGTTTTGGTAATATTGTACAATCCAGATTGCATTATTAGCAGCCACCTTTAAAGCTTTGTTCTTGGCACAATCCATGTTTTCAACACCAGTCCTCCTGTGTGTACTGGGGGTTACCCATTCTTATGATTGGCAAGAGGCGGTTACCTATTCTTGTGACTTATTCCACTTAGGATTCTGTGAACCGGAAAACTTCATATTCACATTGTATAAACATGGTTTGGCTACAGCAAAATCTGCTTGTAATGTATCAATTCCATATCAGCATCAGACAGCTCCCAGCTATTCCCTAGAAATACATCAGAAAAAAACACTGGACCAGCATCATAAATCATGTGTATCAACTGCTATTTTAGCACTCACACACACACACAGAGAAAGAGGAACCCAGACTTTGCAAGCAAAACAAATCAGGAGCAAAGGCCACTTTAGCCATTCTAGATACAAATCAAGTCTTCTGACATGGAAAATGCAAGGATTTGCCCCGCAACAGCCTTGATAAATCTTCCTCACGGAGTCAGCACTCCCCAAAGACTGGAGCTGGGAAACTCTGCCATAAAGTAAACACACAGGTAACCTGTGACTCTGCAGCTTCTGTGACTGTACAAGAACTGAGTGCCACATTATCACTGAGCTCAGACTTGCAATACCATACACTATTATCGTCATCATTACCCTTGTTTATACAGCTTCAGTATCTTTCGGAGCACCTTACTAATAGCACCATGTAGCGAGCCACGAGGGGCTATCATGCCATTAAGCTATGTACTGACAAAGAAATGCTGTCTAATCCATTTGTTAGCAGTCAGGTTGGACAATGATTGTACGTCTGTACAAGTGACCTTCAACCTCTGCTCAGGAGAAATGCAATCTGCCGCATTGGATTGTGTTTTGGATTACTGCTGTTTTTCACCCTCAACAAGAGGTCTCCTGTTCCGCTACCCGTTCCATTTCTATAGCGATGAATTTGCTGCTCGGCCAAGCTGAATGTTCATATACTATTCTTAAGCGATGGTGTTAAGATCGTGTCTCGCATATCCAACATGAGCTCAAGCTGTGTACTTAGCCTTAGATATTCTTATATTCCAAATGCTGGGCACTACAGAGCTGAAATGGATGTCTAAAAATCACTGTGGGGATATTGTTTAGAAAATCGGTTAATTTTCATACTAACATCTGTCACAATTACGAAATAAGTGAAAACTTGTTGATGCTACCTGACAACTTCAATTACAGAAACAATTTCTACAGATCAGCCTTCGTTACTTGGAAAGCATAATGCCATTCTATTTATCTAGATATCTCTCTCTCTCACTCTCTATGCAGTATATTTGTATATTACACATACACACACTAGAGTCTCGGTTATCTGGCAGCAACGGAGATTGGTTAATATCGGATAAGTGTGCTTTCTGTTTACTTGAGATGCAATGTTAAAAATAGGCCTAGTTAATATAGTAATATGCCCCACACTATATACATACCATTAACTCTGTATTAAATGTTAAAATATAGTAGCTGAAAGTATAATAACCTTGGTGGAGCCATGTAACCCAGTATTTAAGCACAGCAGAGCCCACAAATTGCCTAATAAGTTGTCCTTTACCACTGTGAGTACCAGGGGTGTTGCTAGCCCCAAAGATCAGTGGCACATGCCCTGGATCTATTCTTGGGTGCCCTAGATGTCCTCCAGAAATGGCTGCTCGTAGGACACAGCCTCTGATAGCGTTTGTCCCTTTAGCGTTCTCTGTTTCATCAGGCATTGTTTTTACTAATAAATAAGCCCCCCTTTTATACCTTACTACCTCACCACTCTCTATTTTATTTGCGGCAAGTCAGCGGTTATATCTGCTAGCCGCACAATACTACTCAGTACGCTACGGACACCGCATAGACGCCGCTCACTCCCGTTTGGTCTCGCAAGGTGAGCGTGCGCCAGGATCTAACGTTTGGCCTGCCTACAGCCTCCCTGGAAGTGTCCAAACTGAGACCGTGACTCCCTGGTGGCCCTCCGGATTCCCCGCCTGGAGCTGGATTGTGAGCCTGGTCCCTGGACCCTAAAGGGACAAACGCTATCAGAGGCTGTGTCCTACGAGCAGCCATTTCTGAACAGGTGAGACCTGTCCTTGGCAGGGTGGATGCTCTTATTTATTTGTCACACAGACCGCTCTCTCTTTTGCATGTTTTTACTTTCTCTAGTGGATACTGAGAGCTGCCTAAGGAGGATTGCCAGATCGCACCAACAGGGAACTGTCTACATTCCCGATTTGCATTGCTAGATGTCCTCCAGGCAGAGTAGAGGCACCACAACACCCAGCGTGGCACCACACGGCAACTAGCATGCCCCACAGAAGCACCACAGCACCCAGCATGACACTACACAGCACCTAGTATATTACCACAGCACCTAGTGTGCCCCATAGAGGCACAATAGCACCCAGCATGACACCATAGCACCCAGCATGGCACCACAGAACACAGCAATGGGGGGTATGCTGGGTGCTATGGTGCCTTTATGTGGGCATATTGGGTGCTGTGATGCCATGCTAGGTGCTATGATGCCTTTATGGGGGCATGCAGGGAGCTGTGTTTCTTCTATCCGGGCATGCTAGGAGTTGTGGTGCCTCAATGGTAGGCCCATGGGAGCATGGGAGGGGGTTCACTCATAGGTCGGGGAATGGTATGGGGCACTGCTAGACAACATGGAAGTAGGCCAGGTTGCCCAGCATAAAGCCAGACCAGCCAGCACAGAAGCCCTGCAACTCTGCCTATTTATGTTTAAGTGACATTGGTTATTTATGTGATATGCTGCATTGTTGGTTCTTTGTATTAATAGAGAGGGGAGATTCATCAAACATTTTGCTGGGCAGGCCTCATGTAAATTTGACTCCACCTATGACCACACCCACATTTCAGTGCATGGCCTCACCCATTTTTAAGCTGGAGTGCCCAAAAGTGCGGCCTGATCTCTTAGGATCTGCCAGTGATTTGTGCTGGTTGGTTGAAACTGCTGGTTAGATGAGTTACGGTTAACTGGGGCTGATATTGTCCTGGCAGGCTTATACAATGCAGTTGTTGTTTTGAGGTCAGGTCCTCTTTTGCACACTGCTAACAGACCACACCCTAGGGAGCAGTATTATTATTATTCTCTTATAGCAAACTAGATGCCTCTGATTTCTTTGAGGCTCATACACATGTCCAAGTTAATGCACAACCAACCGCACAACATGACCAACCACACAAGTTGTTTACCTGACAAGTGACCTGACACAAACACCAGCCAACTAAACAACAACAACTCACTTAAAGAGAAACTCCGACCAAGAATTGAATCTATCTATTCTTTTTCACAAACAGACCATCAGGGGGGCGCTGTATGGCCGATATTGTGGTGAAACCCCTCCCACAAAGAAGCTCTGAGTATGTACCCGTGGCGGTTTCCTGTCTGTGAACCCTGTTGCATTGTAGGAAATAGCTGTTTACAGCGGTTTCTAACTGCCAAAACAGCAAGCAGCAGCTACATCACTTGCCAGCACTAAAAATGTCACCATGTGATAAATATCAGAATATAAATCAGGGATTTAAAATATTTTACAATGGGAAAACACTGACTAAATCATTTATACATAATTATTGTAAAAATGAAGCACTTTTTTATTACATTATTTTCACTGGAGTTCCTCTTTAAATATTATGCATGCAAGTTAAATGACAAACTTCATGACATGTCCCCATTCAAAAACAATAAAGTTGTTCAAAAGACTTGTACACACATTCAAGCCATTCTGTAAATGGACTGCTTGGAGTTTGTATTTTCCCCTTGTCATTAAGTTGTTTTCTCTGGGTGCTGCCTTTTTCTCCTACATCCTATACTGGTGGGTTCATTAGCATTCCCCATATTTTCTGTGGTTTTAATCAACCCCCCTTCCTCTGACATACCAAAACATACTGTTAGATTAATTATTTTCTGAAAATATTGTTAGGTACATTAGATTGTGGACATTCCCCTGAGGAACAGATATGTACATGAGTTATTCCATGTACTGTGTAAAACACTAGATAAACACATGATAGCAGCCAACATTCTTTGCAAATCAAGTATCCTTGCTAATCGTTTATTTGTTAAATAACATCTCAAATAAATGGTTACCAAAATATATAAAATGGTCATTAAACAAGCAAACGTAAAGAGGAACTGTAATCATGGCTTGAACTTCATTCCAATCAGCAGCTGATACCCCCTTTCCCATACGAAATCTTTACATTTTCTCAAATCATCGGGGAGGAAGGGGGTCTGTATGTGATGTAGTGGTGAAACCCCTCCTACAGTGTGATGTCAGTACCTAAGTTCTGACAGTTTCCTGCCTGTGAACCTTGTTGCACTGTGGGAAATAACAGTTCCTTTCCAACTGCCAAGCAATCAGTACCTCCCTATGTGCATATGTATAGCTATAAAAAAACAACTTTTTAGCCTATTGCAATGTTAATTGGTGTGGTTATAAATAATGGCAGTTGGTGCGGTCTATTTTTTTTCCTTGTCTGCCAGTAGTAAAGATGATGTCATGCAGGCGGATCGTGGATCAAACAACATGAACAAATTACGTGGCAAGTATCAATCACTTATTGATCACTCTTCTATTTTTTAACTTCTCACTTGCAATGTATTGTTTTTTTTTTCCTTTTCATTAAAGTGCCTCTTTAAAACAAGTAAATAAAATAAGATTGACAAAATACCATGGTAAATCCCTCATGAGCCAAAACAAAAAGTCATTGTGAATACTGAAACAGGCATTTTTGCTGAAAGGTGTCATGTTGTCAACCCTGCCTGACCCCTATGAAAATTATCCTGGGCCTGCCCCCTTGATAATGTAAAATGATTTGGGCATTCCAGAAAGTTCCAGGAGTGAATGGCACGGAGAATTAAACAGCGTGAAGCCAGAAGCATATACCAATTTATCAGCTCTGGACAAAGGCCAAGCCAAATTACTTCAGCAAGCTCCACACACACACACTGCTGTAATTGAAAACGCCAACAATCTTCATCCAGGATTGTTGCTTTGAGGTAGAATTGTGCTAATAACCCAAAAATTCTGAGCAGGATTTAGTTTCATTAACTAAGCAGCGCTCCCAGCATGGAGCTGAGTGTGTGAGACAGGAAACTGTAAATTATGATCTCTGAGTCCATATGTACACATGTTCCTGTTTTAAACATTCATTAAAAAGGCTCACGAGCCTGGCCTTTTCTGTGACTTGAGAAGGCAGTCCCTGCAGTCTAGTCTCGAAGTACTAGCATAATAAATCTGAGCTTGTTAATTTGAACACCCTGTCCTTTTCATGTGCCAGAAACAGCCTTTGTGCCAGTCACCCAGTTTACTTAACACTTGTGTCACTACGCATTCTTAAAGAGAACCCGAGGTGTGTTTAAAGAATGTTATCTGCATACAGAGGCTGGATATGCCTATCCAGCCCAGCCTCTGTTGCTATCCCAAACCCCACTAAGGTCTCCCTGCACTCTGCAATCCCTCATAAATCACAGCCACGCTGTGAGGCTGTGTTTACATCTGTAGTGTCAGTCTCAGCTGCTCCCCCGCCTCCTGCATATCTCCGGTTCCTGCCCCCGTCCCTTCCCTCCAATCAGCAGGGAGGGAAGGGATGCAGGCGGGGACTGGAGTTCTGCAGGAGGCGGGGAGAGCAGCAGACTGACACTATAGAGATAAACACAGCCAGCTCTGACAAGCTGTGTGTCAGCAGAATGGCTGTGATTTATGAGTGATTGCAGAGCGCAGGGGGGCCTTAGGGGGGTTTGGGATAGCAACAGAGGCTGGGCTGTATAGGCAGATCCAGCCTCTGTATGCAGATAACATTCTTCAAACCCACTTCAGGTTCTCTTTAACCTAGCCATACACTAATAGGCATGTTTATTCAATTAGGCCTCTTTCATGCTCTGCTTATTGAGATGCGAATTCCTTAAAATGCAGGCAAATCATTATGCATAATGCATGCAGTTTAGCATGTGCGTTATTGCTTACCCTGGTTATGTCTGGTATGTGCATGTTTCTGCATGGGTTCTAGAAACACACTGCGTACTGGCCATACTGCAGGGGACAGGAGCCACCCAGGGAGACAGGAAGGGCCTCAAGGAGGCTTAAAGCGTACCTGAGATGGGGGATTCTACATAAAATGTACATACCTCCAGCCCCCTCTGGCCTGATTGCTCCCGTGGCGTCCGCTTCTCTCCCTCCGTGCGCCCGCAACCGCCCCAAAAAATCTTCCAGTCGGGACAGGCATAGTCCGGCCAGGTGCACTCCCCCATCTCGCTCCCAAATCACTTTGTCTGCCCTGTAATCTCAGGCACTTTGCTGAGTAATTGAGAGCTGAATGCCAGGTCAGGTTGGAAACCAACTGTCCTATTGAACTGTCACACCCAGTAAAAACAGCACCATACGTGGAGCTATTCAAATCCAGACTGAAAAGCCACCTGTTTAGCCTGGCATTTCCGGACTTATAAAATTCTTCCTCTGTACTACAATGGCCTAAGGCTAAGCCATGCTTATGCGCTTTGAGTCCTACGGGAGAAAAGCGCTTTACAAATGTTATTTGTTGTTGTTGTTGTTTCACTTAACCACTTTACCCCCCGCGGTGCGAATTTCTCCATCCCTTTTTTCCCCCGTAAAAAACCAGGGACGGAGAAATCCGTACCTTCCGCACTACCGCCGCTCGTGCGTGCGCTCCCGACGCTCGTGCATGCCTCCGCCCGCTCGCCCGGAGATCAATGAACAGGAAAATCCATTCCCGTTCGTTGATCTAAGCCCCCGCAATGATCCGCTGCTTCTATTAAAAACAGCGCTATCATTGTGATTTATCCAGCCTGGTACTGCTTCCTGTAAGCGTCCTTCCGGACAGTGGCTGGATAGTGTAATGGTTAAGGGCTCTGCCTCTGACACACTGGGTTTGAATCTCAGCTCTGCCTGTTCAGTAAGCCTGCACCTATTCAGTAGGAGATCTTGGGCAAGTCTCCCTAACACTGCTATAGAGCGTGTCCTAGTGGCTGCAGCTCTGACGCTTTGAGTCCTCCAGGAGAAAAGCGCGATATAAATGTTCTGTGTTTGTTTGTTTGTTTGTTTGTACAGGTCGCATGTAAACTAACACACTGCGGCCATCTTGTGGCCAAATAGTAAAACTACACCCTAAAGCATTTTACATATACAAACACATTAGTTTTACACAATAAATTAACTCATTACCTCCCACACTCCCCAATTTATTTATTTTTTTGTAATAAAAAAAAAAATACAATAAAAAAAAAAAAACATAAATAGTTACCTAAGGGACTGAACTTTTTAAATCTTTATGTCAAGAGGGTATAACACTGTTACTTTATAAACTATGGGCTTGTAATTAGGGATGGATGCAAAACTGGAAAAAAATGCACCTTTATTTCCAAATAAAATATTGGCGCCAAACATTGTGATAGGGACAAAATTTAAACGGTTTTATAACCGGGACAAATGGGCAAATACATTTCATGGGTTTTAGTTACAGTAGCATGCATTATTTAAAAACGATAATGGCCGAAAACTGAAAAATAATAATTTATTTCCCACATTTTTCCTATTTTCCCATTAAAACACATTTAGAATAAAATAATTCTTGGCATAATGTCCCTCCTAAAGAAAGCCTAATTGGTAGCGAAAAAACAAGATATAGTTCATTTCATTGCGGTAATTAATAATAAAGTTATAGACGAATGAATGGAAGGAGCGCTGAAAGGTGAAAATTGCTCTGGTGTTCAAGGGGTAAAACCCCTCAGTGGTGAAGTGGTTAAAGTGTACCTGTAAGGGGAATAAGTACCCAATTTAGATACTTACCTTAGCAGAAGGAATCCCCATCACCCTCGCCTCCACCGATCTAGTGCTGAGACCCTCCCTGAACCCCTTCAAAAAGCACTCAAGGACGTATCGAGTGGTGCACACAGCGTCACTACAATCCGTGAATGAGTGTTGTCGAGGACCGCGGCTGCAAACTTTCAAATGGTCCCAGGGCTAGATCAGTAGTTTCGTAGGAAGCCTCTGGAGAATGAAGGTGCTAACATAGCGCAAAGGGAGATCAAAAGAGAAACCTAACTGGGTCTACATTGAGCTCCCATAGCTTCTATGTTGCATTGTCAACAGTACTGTTTCTTGATCTCTATTTAGATCTCCATCCATTACCAATGTACTCCACATCTCAATATTCTTTATGCTTTCTGCTGAAAACACATGTATGAGGAATTGTCATCTCCTTGATAATCATTATTTTGACAGATTTATTTTAAAAGCTAGTTAATATTATTTCAACTACATTGGTAGTGATAGGCGTCTGCAATTCATTGAAAGCTACTATAGCTATGTGGTTTCATGTCCTCACTCTTTTAGGATGATGAATGGATAGGCATGCCTCTATCTTCCCTCATGATGACCTCAGACAACCATACACCACAAGCTTGTCAGTGTGCGAACAGCCTGGGGTCATTTGTACTTCCCACATGTGGTTTGACCTGACTCACTTTGAGGCTGATTCACAAGTACTTGTAATTGTAACTATTAGATTTTAATACTGAGATATATACAGTATATATAAAATATATATATAAAAAGTTAACTTCATTAAACACACACCAACAAACAAAACAATGCAAAGACTTCAAGAAAATATGAGATGATGTCACTGCTGGAGTCCCTCATACCCATAAGCGAATTGACTGCTGTTAATTGCACTCAGGAAAGATGCAGCAGGCTGGTAGCATGAAACATTAAAGAGTACCTGTAGGGGAAAAAATGCCCCACATGGGTACTCACCTCAATAGAGGGAAGCTCCGTACTCCACTGGCCCATTCCAGCACGGAGCCCTCCGCAAAAGTGGCTTGTGCATGCACAGTAGCAGAGACCCAATCGGGCTGTTTTTTTTCTGCCAAACCAGAGCGTGCACAAGCCATATGAGTCTGTGCAGTACCACTGACCTGATCGGGCTCTGCTTTTTCCCCCAATGCCTGAGTAAATGCGTGCTGCTGCGCAGGCCCAGTGTGGCCGAGCTTCAATAATAATAAAAATCTGAACATTTGCATAGCGCTTTTCTCCTGTCGGACTCAAAGCGCTCAAGAGCTGCAGCCACTGGTACTCACTCAAGAAACCACCCTGCAGTGTTCGGGAGTCTTGCCTTGGACTCCTTACTGAATCAGTACTGACCCTCGCCAGGATTCCAAGCCTGGTCTCCCATGTCAAAGGCAGTGCCCTTAACCAGTACACTATCCAGCCACAGCTTCAAAGGTCTCAGTGCTGGAACAGCGAAGTGAAGGGAGACGGTGAAAGCCCCAGGAGGATTCAGAGGCTCCCTAGGTAAGTATATATCTTTTTATTTTTTTAAATCAACAGGTTTGCTTTAAACTAGATAAGTTAGTGTCATTCCAAAAATGTTTTGTATGCACCATAACAACAGATTTGCCTTAAAGTATACGTGAGATAATCAAATAGTATAGATTTATACTTACCTGGGGCTTTCTCCAGCCCACTGTAGACCGTCTGCTTTATTGCCATCCTCTATTCTCCCCCAATGTGGCCCCGGTAAAGTGCCAAGTCTCATTCCACTGTGCATGCGCTGCCCTGGCCATGGGCACCCCCCAAT
Source organism: Hyperolius riggenbachi (assembly GCF_040937935.1). Classification (NCBI taxonomy): domain Eukaryota; kingdom Metazoa; phylum Chordata; class Amphibia; order Anura; family Hyperoliidae; genus Hyperolius; species Hyperolius riggenbachi. The sequence goes on along the minus strand of NC_090646.1, from coordinate 449,999,644 downwards.
TGCACTCCCATGGTCGGGAGCATTCTCGCATGCGCAGTTCACTAAGACTGTAACTGCAATTATGCAGAACATTCCTGGCCGGAGCATGATCAGGGGATGCACATGCACAGTGGAGAAAGAGGGGAATTTACTGGGCCACACCGCAGGAGAACGGAGCGGCCTAGGAGTATGGCCTTCAATCTTACGGACTACAGTGGGCTGAAGGAAGCCTCAGGTACTGGTAAGTAAAAATCTACACCATTTCTTTATCTCAGGTTTAAGGGAATATAAGATAATTACATACCAATGGCCCATTTAAATTTATAAAGGTTCACACTACACTAGAAAACAGCCCTTTTTCTAAAAACAGAGACAAAAGGATGGAAAAACAAACAAACATGTTGTCGGATTCTATATAATTCAGTCAGCCATGTCTGTTTTCAACATATCCATTATCTCCATTGCAGTAGCAGAACACAAACCCCATCTTGCTCCACCCTTCCAGACACCGCAAACGTTATGTATGTCAGCAGATACAATTTAAGCCTATAGAAATGGACTACATTCGTTCTTCCTGGTGCTTTCAACAGAAATTGGACATGACAAAAATACCAAAACGTGGTTGGCAGTCTGCACGTGCCAAGTTCAGAACACTTGTTCCAGTGCACTGGGTATGCGCTGCTCATGAGTCTGCTCATTGGCAGGAGCTCGTGAATGGACCTAGATGACTGGGTTCATATTACAAGATACTCTAGAAGGGAACGGCGTGGTATGGAGGCACCCAGGTAACAATAAAGAAAAGTCTAGCAATACTGGAGCAGTTGCCCAGAGTTGTACATGCTAAATGAACATAGCACTTTGCTCTGAGCAACTACAGACATTCCCCTACATACAAACAACTCAAGGTACAATGTTCCCAGAGATGCAAACAAAGTTGTCTCCATGTATAAAATAAACAGTACTGTTTTTATTACATATTTTTGTTGTGAAATGTTACACCATAGTATAAACTGTTCTAAGAAATGTAAAACAGTTAAAACAACTAATAAATATAGTTTATGCTATATGTCTAAATCCAGAGTTGTTAAAAACTAAATCATTTATTCGCAATTCACCATGTTTAAGTGACACTAAAGCTAAAAAAACCACCTCATGATATAATGAATTGGTTGTGTAATATAGATTATTAATAGAACATTAGTAACAAAGAAAATAGTGTCATATTTTTATTTTCAGGTATATCACTTTTTTATAACACTTCATCATTCTCTAATAATAACAGTTTCCCCAATACACTCAGCATTTTAAATGATGTCACAGAGCAGGTTAGTGATCCTTTGAATTTCTCTTCAGAAAAACCATAAACAAAGAAGAAAGAATGAGAGACAGTTGAGATAAGTGCTTCAAGAAAAAGTGCTGTCCAGAGTTCAAAGAAGCTCTTTTGCATAGATAACAGCTGAAGCTTCTTACCTCTTCCTGTACTGGAAACCATATGAGACTCATATCTGTGCTAATTATGTTTTATTTCTTACAAACACATACAAATCATTATATCATACGTATATTTTCACTTCACATTCCCGTTAACACAGGGCTCAACTTACAAATTCAACTTACAAATAACCTCTTGGAACAGAACCTGTTTGTAGGGGACTGCCTGTATTCCACTTTCGATTGAGTTTTCCTTCCACCTTTCTGCATACAACAGCTTATATTAACAATTAAAGCTTGAGAATTACGGTATGTGTTGTAAAAAAAATTCAGCTTCATGAAAGTTCCTTGGAAAAGGTTGTGTAGAAACCATCTTTATGCAAAATTCTGATACAGACAGAATGCATATATGAATATTTAATATAATTCTGGCCTCTATATACTCTAAGGGCATTTTTCAGTCAGTCTGTGCATCGGCCTGCAGTATTCGCTATACAGAATCACTGTTTATGTAGATAGTTCACATGCAATGATTTACATATGTGTCCCATAGGAGTGACAGGACACCACAGGAAAAGTTAGGCCCACCATCCTGCACACTGAAGGAAGTTCCCTCTAGCAGTTAAAGCCTTTCCTGTTCCCTGTCACCTGTGAATCTGCAAGGGAGTGAAAACAAAGCATCAATATATGAGTTTATATTGTTGCTCATGTATTATATCATACTGTATATACAGATACACCTTCAACTGCCTACATGTGTTTGTGCATTTAGCTGTGCCCCACAGCTGTTTTGGGTACCAATTTAATTTCTAATTTACAAAGGTGAGCTGTGCTGGGGCCTGTACAACCAATAACTACCATAAGGCTCCTTCCACACTATGCAACTTGCATTGTGATGCGATGCTATGCATTCGCAAGGCAACGTAACCGAAAAGATACATTGCACAGTAATGTTGCTGAGCATCCATAGCGTGAGGCATACAGCACAATGAAAGTATGCCTCACATCCACCATAGAAATATAATTGCGTTGTGATGATATAGTCTGTTGTGGCATTACGCAATAGATACAGCGTCAAAGGAGCAGAAGTGTTTTTGTGACAGCTGCCTGTTAATAGTGCAGAGGCCAAATCTTGAGTCCTTTTATGACTGGAGAATCATTTGAAAACGGCGTGGGCACAGGATGGCTGCAGGGGGCTGGCAGAGGCCCCAGTTAAGTGAAACTCATTTTTTTTAACATACGTCAGGCTCCCTTTAGAGCAGGTGTTTCAAACTCAAATACAAAGTGGGCCAAAATTGAGCTCTCTGACCAAGTCGTGGGCCAACCTCAAAGTGTAGTGGCCACCTCTCTCCTTTATAAAGTTATCCAGTGTCTTATAGCCCTCCTCCATCCCCTATACAGTTTACTGGTGTCTAGCGCCTCCCCCCATTCGGTTTCCTGGTATCTAGTGGCCCCCACCCTCATCTATACAGTTCCCTGGTGTTTAGTGGTCCCCCCTATACAATTCCCTGATGTTTAGTGGTCCTCCCTCTCCAATACAGTTTCCTGGTCTCTAGTGGCCCCCTTCCCTCCCCTATATAGTTCCTTGGTTTCTAGTACCCCCTTACCTCTCCTATACAGTTCCCTGCTACCTAGTGCTTTCCCCCTCCCCATGTGGCCTCCCTGGTGATCTAGGGTTTATCATCCAATATATCTTCTTTGGTGGTCCTAAGTGAGCCAAACTTAATGCAATGTGAGGAAACCACCTGAGGGCCAATTCTAATGCCTCCAAGGGCCAGATTTGGCCCACGGCCGGAGTTTGACATGTATGCGCTAGAGAGATTGAGGACACCTGACCTGAGATATGAAATTAATTAATATGTGAAAATGAATATTTATTTTACTGTTCATCTACTGCAAAACAATCCACTACAGCGCATCGTAAAGCCAGGCCGCATCTGAATGACTACCAGCCCAGGTGTGCAGAGCCTTTTATAGGCAAAATGCATACATTGCATTCAAAACAGATGCTACAAATTTAGACTAATGGAGCATGTTAGCTTCCAGAAGAGTGTGCATGCAAAGTATTCCATACTAGACCCTTCCACCGTAGTGAGGTCATCCTACTGGAAGGAACCCTAACCTCTAAAAAGCAAATGTGTGGCTAGCCATAAAGTAACCTTACATTTTGTAGACAACAGAGAGATGGCAGCGCATCTTAGATCAGGCCGCATCTGAAACTAAGACGTGCTGCCATTTCTCTCTGTTGTCTACAAAACAATCCACTAACCTGATATTCCTGTTATTGATGCTATTCACATTATGTGGAGGGAGATTACTCTTCCCCCACCTACTTTATACACATAGTTCTGATACTCCTATAGATTTGCTTTGATGATTTCCTCAAGAAAGAAGCTCACTACAACTAATCCCGTGGTGTGTAACTCTAGTGTCAGCTGTACATTGCCTTCCCTGTCCTGGTATGTAGCGCTTTGGATAATTAAAATGAACAGCAACAGAAAACAAGGCATCTAAAGCCTTTGTGTCAATTCCGGCCTCAGATCCCAACCTTGAAGATATATTTATACAGCTTTATAACCAGCTGTCTATTAAATAGGAGCAGCCTGGCAGGATGCAGCTGTGTGTCTTTCTATACAGACGCCGTGTGTGAAGGGGCAGCTGGGAAAACTATGCACGTGTAACCATAAACAACATTAAATATTTGGAGTGCTTTAGGAGTTGTGGCTCCAAAGTGCACTCCCTATAAATATATATACAGAAGACTCACAACACAGTAACAAATGCAAGAGAAACTGAAAATTATGAAGAAAAATACGTCATCACAAGTTAAGGCCAATGAAAACCGTAGATCAGAATAATTAGGGTTAATGACAAACAGGCATCTGAATTACTATGCAAATTCTAGAAGGAAATTTCAACTTCTGAAGCCAAATCCCCTGTCCCCTCTCTCCTTATCCACTGTCTATTTAGTAGTTTGTAAAAGTACACACAAAAGCACATTTTCTTTGTCACTCAAGTGTCATTAGGAACAATCGTTGATGACTGTTGTGTGAAAATCTAGTGCCTGCCCTGCTCCCCCACAATGTTCTTTAGCAATCCATTTTTACAGGTTGTTAAATAAAAAATGAGCACACAGTTCCTACCACCACAGGCACCATATGCTCATTCATAGTCATTGTCCCCCCTTCCACAGTACACAACAGTCTGCTCAGCTACAGCCAAGTAGTATGTCCATACAATGAAAGTTTCTACAACTATCACCCTGAACTATCAACAAAGGCCATTCAGAATGGCAAGTACTGTCCATCTGTACGTAGCTTAAGACCTGTACTATTTCAAGTAAACCTGTAAATAAATAAACAAAAAAGTTACATAATTATGTCAGTAGGCTAAAGTCTCTGGAAGGGCTGTGGAGTCGGAGTCGAGGATTTGGAGTCGGATCAGTTTTTGGGTACCTGGAGTCAGAGGCTTCATAAACTGAGGAGTCGGATGATATTTGTATCCATTCCATAACCCTGCAAGGGCTGTGGAGTCGGAGCTGAGGAGTCGGAGCAATTTCTGGTACCTGGAGTCGGTGATTTCATAAACTGAGGAATTGGAGGTGGGTGATTGTTGTACCAACTCCACAGCCCTGGTCTCTGGATGTTCCAGAGGCTTCCCGGATCTTCCACATTGCCTCCACTTCCAGCATCCTCCTTATCTTTGTGGCTAGTTACCCTGCGTGTAAATGCACGGCTGCACTGCACAGGGACCAGTGAGTTCTCATGTGCACAATAGCATGGAGCTGCTCGTGCATGGAGAAAAAAAGCTGTGTATGAGTGGCCCAGGGCTCCTGTGCAGGTGCGTATGATTGATCGCAGCAGGAGGGCTCGAGCGAGCATAGTTAAAATAATGTAGATTTAACTATGCACAATGCTGTTAGTTTAAATTGCTTTATTTATACCTCGTCGCTGATTTCAGCAGCCTGTATATAACACTACCATATACTTATTTTGACACAGTTTTAAAGATGATGCACAGTAAATCTCCAGCAAATGTCCATAACACAAGACCATGATGTATTCAGGTCGTGCAAATCATTCCTAATGGGAAAATGCATCATTATTTTTTACTATATGCTCAGTTTTTAATGCCCAGATTTGTGACTGCCAAAATGAATAATTTTACTTATGTTAGAGCTGGCTCAACCGCTGTCCACCCCCTGCAGAAGTATCACAATCCAAAAGAAGAAGCTTTTAGGTTAGGATGTTAACTGTGATACAATCTATAGAAAAAAAACAAACATTTTGCTCAGATTTGAGCTTAAATGGAAAACTCAAGGCAAAGGTAGGCAGGCAATTGTACAGAGTCTGATCAAAGTATCTTTCTGCAAAGGGAAACTGAAACAGAGTTTCTTGTGTTACTTGGTGGTACAGTGGACTTGTAAAGAAAACATTTTTGTCACATTAAAACAAACTAAAGGAAGTGGATCTAAGGTTGTGAATACAGTGCTATATCCTGAGAGTGAGGTGTTTATTAAAAATACTGTTGCGGTTTCCAACACTGTAAAGGTTCCTAATATTCTCAGTCTAACTAGCTGAAAACAGTGTTAAAATTCAGCCACAAAATAAAAAGATTTGTAGGTCTGTCTAGCCTATCTGCTAACTCCCTGCTCTTCCCTTCTGATGAGTCATGCTGTCTGCTCATGTCTGGCTCAGTCCAGAGACTGCAGTATGCATACAGAGCAGCTGTCTTCCCTCTGCACACAGAGGAGCAGATAGAAGGGATGGGGTTTAGGATGTTGTTAGCAGAGGGGCGAGGCAGAATTAAAAATGCTATGGCAGTCCATCGGAGGAGCTTACGATCTCATACCTATAATAGTCATAGTCTAGTGCCCCTATTATTGCGTAAAGCCAATTTTTGGTGTCGGTGGCCAATTAACTTTGCAGTATCTTTAGTAAAGACAAAGACAAACACTTATATAGCGTTTTTCTCCTGGCGGACTCAAAGTGCCAGAGCTGCAGCCACTAGGACGCGCTCTATAGGCAATAGCAGTGTTAGGAAGACTTGCCTAAGGTCTCCTACTGAATAGGTGCTGGCTGACTGAACAGGCAGAGCCGAGATTCGAACCCAGGTCTCCCATGTCAGAGGCAGAGCCCTTAACCATTATCCAGCCACTGTATGTGGAACGAAACCATAGTGTCCAGAGGAAGCTTAAGCAAACACAGGGAAAACATACAAAATCCATGCAGACAGTGTCCCAGGCCAAAACCAGGAACCTCAACGCTATAAAGTGAGAGTGTCCTCTGGCTCTAATAGACTCTCAGTCACTAAAACAGAAAAGGTGTGCAAATTAGGTGTTCAGAATGTGTATACTCTTTTAAGAAAATGTGAAGATAGAGAAATTAGGATATCTGGAAGACTTCTTAAAGTGAACCGAGCACCTGCTTTGAAAACACACTCCTAATTATTCACCCTCTTTGCTGATGAAAGGCATGGTTTACCTCTTGGTAATTAGCGCAATAAAACAATTAGAGGTTACTGAACTTTCTGCGGATGGGGACGGTCGGCAGGTCTGCTCAAACAGGCCAATTTAACAACTTTGAATGTAAAATACAAGGTAAAATTAAAGTTTATTTTAATAATGAAACAGATAGTCGGCATACATTTTTCATGTGCTATAGAAATGTCCTGAGTGAAAAAAAGGTGCTCGGTTCACTTTAAAGAGAACCCGAGGCTGTTCCATGGGAGGCAGATAGGACACAGAGGCATGTTCTTTGCCTCATGACATACCTCTGTGTCCCCACACCGCCGCTCTCTGCCCCCCCACTACCGCGCTATAGCCCCCCGAGATTAGTGACAATATTTGTCGCTATCTCGGAGGTAAACATAGGGGAGAGGGATTCCCTGTTTAAAACGCACGCCAGGGGCGTTCCTGCAGGGTTTCCAGAGCTGCATTGGGTAGCTCTCTCTTCCTAGCCACGCCCCCTGCTGCTCCCCAACCATCCCTGCATGCTAGATGAGAGACACACAGTTTCTCCTTGCAGCGTTGTGAGCCAAAGGTCACGAGTGAAAGCGGGCAGTACGGCCCACAGGAGCGGCGGGAGCAGCATTTGTTACAGCTTTTTCCGGGGAGCTGAGCAGATCAGGTAGCCTACTTTTTTATTTTATTTTACGAGGCCACCTCAGGCTCTCTTTAAAATAATAATAATAAAAATAAAAAGGTTTATTCTTCTGTGGTGGATATATATATATATATATATATATAACTGTGTATATATATATATATATATATATATATATATATATATATATATATATATATATATATATATATATATATTTACCAGTGCTGAGATATCCTCACATAGTGTCTTCTAGGATCAGTTGGCGGACTTCAGTAGTAGCTGCTTGCTGCACTGCCCCCCCCCCCCCTCCCCTGTGTATGTAAGCAATGTTATCTCCGAGATGCTTAAGGACCGTACACATGCCTGACTAACGTGGCCGATTATGACCGTCTGAGCCAATAGTCAGGCATGTGTACAGCGGCTGCAGATCCCCGACCCCAGCTCGCGAGTGATCCGCGTGTCAGATCAACCCGATCCCTCTGAGGGACTATCACATTGCCTGCGCCGCTCCCCCACCCACCGCGTGACGTCATGCCCACACCCACACGTCATGCCCACACTCCACATAGCAACAGAACACGTTGTCAACTACATAGCTGACATGCGACTGTACAGGAAGACCAGAGTTGTTGCCTTAGGGGATCGGGTCCTGATTCCTGACCGGCAACATAAAATCAAGGTGTGTGCACACCTTTAGAGAGGCAAAACTGTACTCACATACACACGCTAGATAGTTCTCGGTCACAGCCATCCCTGCCGAGAATCTTGCGTGTGTACAGAGGCCCTCATGTGACACCATAATACCTATATTGTTAGATCATCTGTCCAAGCCCCTTCTTGTTGGAAGCCCCTACCTTGTGTGCAATACTGCCATCTAATATCCCCTCTCCATGGCAACAAAATGTTTCACTATCACATAGACGAGCAACACATATGTACAGCACTTAACCCAGAACTGCTGACTGGGCCCGGCTTTTTCCGATAAGCACGAGTGACTCCATGCTACCGTGCAGGAACAATGCTTCCTGCTCCTGCACAGCCAGCCAGGAGATACTTCCAGAGGATCACAGTGCTGGATCAGTGGTCTCAGAAAGGAAGTGAAAGTGAGAAAACAAGATGGCAGCCTCCATGATACGGAGGAAAATTACATTTTGCAGGCTGGGGAGATGGCACTGTGCATTAGTAAAACAATGTTATTTAGATATGCAGAACACAGAGGAGAGGAGTGCAGGAACGTTTCCTTCAGGTTTATTTTAGATTTGTTGAAGCAACCAAACAAACATACTGCAGCCTCCAATACAGGGAAACCTTTTCCCAAAAATGACAAGTCAAGCACTCTATTCCAGTTAATGTATTCCAGTTAATGTGTAAGATAATGATCTGAACTAAAGCACAGCGCCACTTTCACATGCCGGCATACTTCCCTGCTTGTTTGGTTCCTGTAAGTTAAATTAACAAGAAAAGGTTGTTTTTTTTCCAGTTTCAGTGAGATATCACAAAGCGACTATTTGGTTTAAATCAAGAAGTTTATTCATCTGGACAACCATTCCAGAGCGAAATAAGGAAAGCTTTACAAAACAAGAAGTACACATTAGTCATCTCGGCTATTTTTAAACATTGTCATTGTGCAGGGAGGAAAAAAACTTTCCAGTTTACATTAGGAGGTCTGCAAGAAGCTGGCCTTGTCCACACTCTTTACCATCATTAAAAATACCTGATATTAAAACATCTGTGTTGTGTATTCCTAGCATGTCACTTGAGATAAATGACCTCCTCATTCTTAAAGGGAAATACAGCACAGCCTCTTCCCTTCACTGCATGAACCATATGCAGGAAGGTGACACACTATTACCGCTGGGGTTTGGACCCATGTTTTTGTTTAAAACAGTAGCAAATTAGGGTCAACTTGTAGTGAGAGTGATATACACACCAACCCAAATGATTTATAAATGAATACTGTAAAAAATTAGCAATTGTATTCTTTACGTTATTTTCACTACGGTTCCTCTTTAACTTTTTCCTATCATATAACCTTAAAGGATACCAGAACTAAAAAAAATGATTGTGACGCTTGGTGTAGTGGAGCGCATACGCAGCCCAGAGGAGACAGAGGGATCAGCGTGCTTCTGAGCCGGTCGCTATGCGCTGGCCAGAAGTGAAGAGGGGAGGACATACTGCGCACACAGGGCGCAGTATGTCCGGGTGAGGGGTCAAGCAAGTCGCCGGACACCAGGATGTATATTACACTAACGGTGGCAGACGAAGGGGAGCAGGAGGAGCGGATGCTATGTACTTTTAACCCCCCACATATTGCAGCAATAATTTTTTTCAGTTCTGGTATCCTTTAAAGCGGATCCGAGATGAAAAACTAACTATAACAAGTAACTTGTCTATATCTAAAGTTTAGATAGTTTACACAGCAAACCTAGCTGCAAACAGCTTCAACAGGTTATGATTTTTTATTACTGTGATACGAGAGCAGCCATGTTCTGTTTGTCGTATTACACACAGGCAAGCTGATCTGCATCTCCAGCCCTCAGCCTGTGAAAACTTCACTCCCCTCTCCTTCTCCCTCCTCCCCTCTGTCTCTGAAATCTCTGGCTAGTAAACTCTTCCTCCTCCTGCCCAGACTGAGCTCCCATAAACCCTTGCTACATGAGTCTGAGAGTGCCAAGGCCCTCTGGAGAAGCTGTGGGCGAGGCTTGTTTAGTTTATAGGGAATTAGAGTATTAAAAAAAAAAAAAAAAAAGATATTTGGTTTGAGGAATGCCCTATAAACTATATGAAAGGAACACAATTATACAATGAGTAAAAGTTTATCTCGGATCCACTTTAACCTTTTATACCTATTCAACGCTAACATCTAAAACCAGTCCGTTTTCTTTAAGCTCAACACTAAGGGCAGGTTCACACTGCACAGATTAAAAACTGATCCGTATAAAACTGATCCATCAAAAGGAGTCTTTATTTGGGCATCAGTTTTTCATCCATGACTTCCCGTTCCATTAGTGAGCAGTCAATGCGACGCAATCGTCGATCCGGATTTATTGCAGCCCCCTAAACTTGTGCTGGGCTGAGCGGATGCATTGGAACTGAGCAATTCTACTGATTACCATAGGATCCCTTTCGCATCTGGTCCATTTAGCTTCGCTAAACTGAACTTTTTTATGCCCGTGTGAACTGGCCCTAACCCTCCTGATCCTTTCTAACGTCATCTGATAACCCTCATTGATGCTTACCAGCCCAGAGACCATCACTAAAATGAATACATTGCATAGGTGCCTCATGGTTCATCTGACACAAGTTAGGTTCACAGTGGGATGTTGCGGAGCTGCGTTATAAAATGTTATAATGCAGCTTACCACACTGCAATAAAAAGTCCATGTGACGTTCACAGTGCGACGTTAGCATTACATGGTAACATGTTGTGTTATGGCTGCAGTGCGTTAGCTCTAAACACACATGTTACCAGGTACAGGAAAACATACTTGACTATATGCTTTATTGTACCTATGCGACGGTAATGCAGCGTTAATCTGCGCTACCACTCTTTTGTTGTGTTGCAACTTTACAAGTTCCCACTGTGAACCTAGCCACAGTCAAACCTAAGCAGAGCTACGAATGGCTATCAGCCCTCATCAGTGACTACCAAAAATGGCATCTTGAAAACAGCTGCAAAGACCTACAAGCACCAAGCTCCCATTCATCAATGCTTTCTTATGCAAACAATATTTTAAAGTATGAATTCACTGCGTGCTGTCATCATTTATCAAAGCATTCCATAAATGTTTACAGTGCTTTCTGACTCTTCAAGCTGGAATCGGTCTCAGCCATCTACTACAGGCTCTGATCTGCAGGAGTCCTTTTTCCTACACGGCTTGTAGCAATGAATTCACTTTTGTCCTTGAACAACAAGTCATGCAGAGTGGTCACAGGAAGGGTAAAGGACACAAATGGATGCATTGAGTGTGTGAATGTGCCTATGGCAGACAGCATGCAGCTGGCCATTGCTGAATATAAGATGACTTGTAGCTGGGAGCGTCAGAGGCTCTGCCTGAGACTTCATTAGGAGTGAGGACACATGGTTGTAGTAACTGAAAGTAGCTGCTTGTGTGTTATTCCTGTGAGAGCCTAATAAAGTTTTTATTCACGTGGCCAAGAAAACGCAGAGAAGTGTTCTAACAATACAAACAGACACAGGAAGAAAATGTTCCGAAGTGGGCATGAATATTGATGTGTATGCAGCGAGGCCATGCTGTCAGCTACAATTATTGTAGAGTTCCAGTAAGGCCCAGGGAGAATAGGAGGGTTAACAGGAAATCCGAAGTACAACTCCATGTAAAATGTTTACATTTCGCACACTGTCTGCTCTCTCTCCAGCTTTACACTTGGGGCAGACAAATGTGTGCTCTGATAATGCAAACTAGAGCAAGGAAGGATGCCTCATTTGCATGTACTGCTGGAAATCAGCAGGCCGCTCGCGTTTCATTTGTTAATGCAACTTTAAGCATTAAAAGCAGGACGTGTCACTGAGCACGTACCTAATAGCGCTACCCTCCAATGATTCCAAATTAAGTCATATCAGTTGCTATGGCGGTAGAAGTGCGAGTCACCTCTGGCATGTACCAGACCCGCCATTAACTGGTACAAAGCATAATCTGAGAATTCACACATTCTAATTAGGGAGCATTATTACATATTTTGAAAACACATCAGACAAATTGTTATGACCAGAGAAGATAGATTCTAGCACCGCTGGCTTGAGACATAATAATTGTGGTTTTCGCTTGCACTTAAAAAGCTTTGTACACATTTTAGATAACAGTCCATGCCCAGCATTATCTGACTTCTATCAATTCTCTGCCCAGCAATCTCCGAACAGACATGATATAGAGAAGGGGAAGTTAAGTACAAATCCCTTACATTGTGGGCCCTCCGCACACAGGATCGAAAAGCATAACCTGTTTCAATAACAACCACGCTAAAGGAACTTTAACCAAGGATTAAACTTCATTCCAATCAGTAGCTGGTACTCCCTTTCCCTCAAAAAATCTTTACCATTTCTCAAATAGATCATCAGGGTGGTCTGTATGGCTGCCCTCCCACAGTGTGATGTCATGAGCATGGCCCTGACAGTTTGTGGTCTGTGAAGCGCATTACATTGCATTGTGGGAACTAACGGCTGTTTCCCACTGCCAAGCAAGCAGCATCTTCCTCTGTGCATATAACTCTCAGTAGATGAACATTCCATACAGATCATCTGTGAGAACTAAAGATGTCATCATGTGATACATTTCAGAATGTAAATCAGGGAGAGGAAAGATTTTACAATGGGCCAACACTGACTAAATAATTTATAAGTGGATATTGTAAAAAATAAGCAATTTTTTATGTTATTTTCACTACAGTTCCTCTTTAAAGAGACACTGAAGCGAAAAAAAATATGATATAATGAATTGGTTGTGTACTATGAATAATAACTAGAAGTTTAGCAGCAAAGAAAATATTCTCATATTTTTATTTTCAGGTATATAGTGTTTTTTCTAACATTGCATCATTCTATAATATGTGCAGATTACACAACACTCAGCATTCAAAATGAGTCTTTCAGAGCAGTCTGTGAACTAATGACCTCTCCTCTGCCAGAGGAAAAGTAAATAGTCCAATAACACTTGAGATAATAAAAGTCAGATAACAGCCCTCCCCAGGACTTTGAAAGTCACACAGCTTAATTGCTTTTTTGCATAGAGATAACAACTAGAGTTTCTTAACTCTTCCTCTACTGGAAACAATTAGACTGATGTATCTGATCTTAATGTTTTATTTCTTAGCTGTACTACACATACAAATCATAATATCATCATTTTTTTTTCGTTTCAGTGTCTCTTTAAGTGCTGTCTACAGGATTGCTAGAATCAGCCGACTGTACTACATTACATAAAAAGTTATTGCCCGCTCTGCTACCTGGTCAGGTTTCGCCAATACTGTAGAAGTACCTGTCAGTTGCCAGGATTCACCGTTACTGCTGCAGCAGTACCTGTCAGTTGTGACAGTTCTGTACTCTTTTGCTCTCTACTGCTGATTGATAATATGCTCCCCGATGACCCCCGCGCAAAGTACCGCGATCACTTGAAGTCTCGTGGCGCCCAAGGTGTAACATCGTGCATACCGACCAGTAGGAAAATGGAGGAAGATGGATTGCGGAGTGCTCTTCCTCAGGGAAACATCACTGAATCCATCTCCCTGCATTGTGAGGTGAGTACGTAGCACAAGGAAGCATTTTGTGCAGTTATTTTTGTAAGTGAACACACTACTTAATCAGTTGGTACTCGTTTTTTCTTTCTCCTCGACAGCAGTGCATTATGAAAAATCTTTCAGTTAAACTACGTATAGTGGGAACTGTGCCATAGGAAAACATGGGCATTACTTTGAAAATCAGTTTTCTTTCAGTTATAACTGAGATCAACTGATTAAGTGTAAACGGGGCCTTAGAATTACAATATTTCTTGTGTGGGAAAAGCTGTGATGCAATAAGGAGGATAGCAGAAGCTCCAAGTCTCAGGAAAAAAACCCCAGAGATTTGGGGCAAGCTGAGGGGTGTCAGCACAAATGCAGTGTGCCTGGGAATAAGGATGTGACTCATTAGTTCTGCTGTCCAACAATCTTCCTCTGTTTAGCTGCATTTAAAGTTAGCCAATAAGTGGTATTATCCTTCTCCAAGACTCTTTACTAATGGCTACCACAGAGCAATCCTCTACTAAAGCAACCAAGTGCTGAGACATACTGACTTTCACTGAGTGCCCACAGGCCAGAGATAAGTCCCTAAGCATTTCCTACTTATAGATTCTGAGGCTGGAACTAAACTTTTAAAATCAAATTTCTACACAGACAGTCCATCCTTTATTAACCCATTCTCGTTCCGTCGTTTTCACTTGAGCAATATTCACCTCCCATTCATTAGCCTATACCTTTATCACTACTTATCACAATGAACTGATCTATATCTTGTTTTTTTCCACCACCAATTAGGCTTTCTTTGGGGGGTACATTTTGCTAAGAGCCACTTTACTGTAAATGCATTTTAACAGGAAGAATAAGAAAAAAACGGAAAAAATTCATTATTTCTCAGTTTTCAGCCATTATAGCTTTAAAATAATACATGCTTCCAAAATTAAAACCCACGTATTGTATTTGCCCATATGTCCCGGTTATTACACCGTTTAAATTATGTCCCTATCACAATGTATGGCGACAATATTTTATTTGGAAATAAAGGTGCATTTTTTCCGTTTTGCATCTATCACTAGTTACATGTTTAAAATAAAAAAAAAAAAAAGAAATATTTCATCTTTACATTGATATTTAAAAAGTTTAGACCCTTAGGTAAATATTTACATGTTTTTTTTTTATTGTAATGTTTTTTGTTTTTTTTATATTAACCACTTCACCACTGAGGGGTTTTACCCCCTGACCACCAGAGCAATTTTCACCTTTCAGCGCTCCTTCCATTCATTCGTCTATAACTTTATTATTACTTATCCCAATGAAATGAACTATATCTTGTTTTTTTCACCACCAATTAGGCTTTCTTTAGGTAGGACATTATGCCAAGAATTATTTTATTCTAAATGTGTTTTAATGGGGAAATAGGAAAAAATGTGGGAAAAATTATTATTTTTCAGTTTTCGGCCATTATAGTTTTTAAATAAAGCATGCTACTGTAATTAAAACCCATGAAATGTATTAACCCATTTGTCCCGGTTATAAAACCATTTAAATTATGTCCCTATCACAATGTTTGGCGACAATATTTTATTTGGAAATAAAGGTGCATTTTTTTCAGTTTTGCATCCATCCCTAATTACAAGCCCGCAGTTTATAAAGTAACAGTGTTATACCCTCTTGACATAAATATTTAAAAATTTCAGTCCCTAAGCTAACTATTTATGTTTTTTTTTTATTGTATTTTTTTTTTTTTTTAAATTACAAAAAAAAATAAAAATTGGGGAGTGTGGGAGGTAAAGAGTTAATTTATTGTGTAAATGTAATGTTTGAATATGTAAAATGCTTTTAGGGTGTAGTTTACTATTTGGCCACAAGATGGCCACAGAGTGTTTGTTTACATGCGACCTGTCAGCGTCCGGAAGGACGCTTACAGGAAGCAGTAGGAGGCTGGGAGACTCACAATGATCTCGCTGTTTCTGAAAGAAGCAGCAGATCATTGCGGGGGCTAGATCAACGAACGGGAATGGATTTTCCCGTTCATTGATCTCCGGGCGAGAGGGCGGCGGCGTGCACGAGCGGCGGGTGCGCGCGCACGAGCGGCGGGAGCGCGGACAGCGGCGGTAGCGCAGAAGGTACGGATTTCTCCGTCCCTGGTTTTTTAGGTGGGAAAAAAGGGGCGGAGAAATTCGTACCGCTGGGGGTAAAGTGGTTAAACATTTTATTTGGGTAGTTTTGGGAGGGTGGGATGTAAACAGTAGGTTTATAATGTAAATGTGTGTTGATTTTTATTTTTTTTACTTTTAGTTGTAGTATTACTTTTGGCCACAAGATGGCGGCCATGAGTTTGTTTACATGACGTCACTCTAAGCGTAGCATACGCTTAGAGAGACGCATGGGGAACGCTACAGCCAGAAAAAGCGAAGCTTCCGGGAGAAGCTGTCGCTTTTTCAGCGGGGGAGAGGAATCAGTGATCGGGCACCATAGCCCGATTCACTGATTACCTGGGTAACGAACCGCGGGCCGGGAGCGTGCGTGCACGAGCGCGATCGGGAGCGCGCATGGTTCCTGGACGTAGTTTTTACGTCCAGGAACTAAAATAGGTGAATCGGCATTGTAAGGAAGAAAATAATTATTCACAAATGAAGCAGCTGAAAGCAAGAAGGGAGGATGATTAAATCCCCGGGAGTGGTCCGGTGTTAGTCGAGGAGCAGAAATGCAGACATCAAACCAACAAACGTTGATTCCGGTAATACCTTTAATTTCTAACTGTACATGGTTTATTGCAAGCTTTCAAAACATTAAAGGGAAGGTCCGAGGAAAATAAAAAAATAAAATCTACTTACCTGGGACTTCCTTCAGCCTCTGGCAACCGTCTTGAGCCCTTGCCGCCGCTTCACTTCCAACCGGTGGCCTGGGGTCTCGCAAGGTCGGCATCTTCTGCACCTGCGCGAGCTCCACTCGTAATATCACTCATGTGGGCTGCCACTCACTATAGCGCTCACTACTGCGCCTGCGCAGAACGCTCCAGGCTACATGAGCATGGTCGCTGGCGATGTGGCCGCACACTTGTGCAGTAGATGCCGGTCACCATCTGCAACGGAGTAGACTCCAGGCCACTAGGTGGGAGTGGAGCTGCTGGGAGGGCTCAGGATGGCTGGAAGCCCCAGGTAAGTAGATTTTCTTTTTTTTTAAGCCACAAATCTTCTCTTTAAGTTTCTTCTTTAGGCATTATACAGAACTGTATCAGAACCGTACAATAAGAAGTTTTGGATCTGGATTCAAAAAAAGAGCTGCTCTAAGGGTCAGTAAATTACATGAATATAGTCTCTGTAAAGCGTTGCAGAAGATGACAGTGGTATATAAATACTGTACATAATATAATACAGTACGTGAGGAAAGCAGATATCAAAGTATAACCAACACCTGCTCATATAAATCACTAATACGTGGCAAATGATTGAAACAATCCTGAAGCTTAAAAAAAAAGGTTCGCTACTTACCTCAGTAGTGTCATATCTCTGGGTAGTTCAGATGCTTCCCAGGTTCTTCTCCAGCCCATGGACCCTGCGCTTTATCTTCAGTCCGCGAGCAAGGCTGTGGACACATTGCTGGGCATGTATAAGTACGGTCATGCCTAGTAGATCGAAGCCATTTGTGCACAGCTTTTTTCCCCTCAGTGCACAAGGATTTAGTTCTACTGGGCCTGCACAGACTTTGCCTGCACATGCCCAGTGTGAATGCACTTGTTTGCGGCTGTGATCCTGGCCAGAAGAAGCATATTCAATCCGCAGGGTTGAATATGTTAAAAGGAACCCAGCACAGGATCAGCTGGCTGGAGAAAGATCCGGGAAGCTCTGGACTATCCAGAGGCCCACTAATGGGGTTAGTCTCTAATCTTTCATTTCCCATTTCAAAGTTGCTTTATAGAAGCAGTAGATTGTTGTACCGTGTTAGCCATCAGTAAAAGCAAAGAGTTTTGAATCAGGATAATACCATTTATTGGCTAACCAAGGAATTGGCTAGCCAATAAATGGTATCATCCTGATTCAAAACTCCTTGCTAAAGTTGCTTTATGACATTAAAAAAAGCCACCAAAAAAACAAACACAGCAGAGAGCGACTGGTCCAGCTACTGTAAACTGCCTAAGGTGTAAGTTGTAAGCAACACATTATAATGAATCGATGTTCTCCTAAACTGTTTAACATCTATGTGATAGGAACTTCACATATTTTGGCTTCAAGACTTTAGCTATACTGTAAGCGGAGTACAGATGCTAGATAAATGATAGCAATGATGATCACGATCCAACAACTATCATAACTAATGCACATGAACCTACCCCCTCGGGTAGCTTGGGCAAACCACATATTCCTCTCTACCGAATAGGGAGGTAAAGGAAGCATAGAAATCTTCACTAGGAGGGAATATATTAGTGACTGCTTTGCAAAATCAAACCCATTATTTCATTCCTGATTATTGCCCCTCTATTGCGTACAATATAAGCGGTAACGCTTGGCTTGTACTGATAACTACAGTCCCTGCTTCTGATATCTAATTGGTCCCTGCTTCTGACATCCAGCCCACTGCTTCTACTGAATACCTTTCATTTCTGCCTTGTTAACCTGCACTGCCTAAAGTGGCATAGCGGTGATTGCGACTGATCTTGGGCCCAAAATTCTACATTAGCTCCATTATAATTTTAATAAATAGATGTAAACCGTGTGGGCCACAGGCCTGAATTTTATAGCAAGTCAGTGATACACTAATATCATTACTGATCAGAGCCTTATTTTAAAATATTTCCACTACACCTAAGTAAACATAGGCTCACACTGAAAGGTTAAGCTCACAAGAGCAGTAGAAATTGCACAGTTACCATGCAGTTCAGCCAACCTGCAGCCAAGATGAAAATTCAATTACAGTATCTGTACTTAACATTCAGTCTGTCAACTCTAACATGCACTGAATTCACAAAGGGCATGTCCACTTATAAGCGAGGTGATGTATCAGACACTAAATGGTAACTGCACTTGTAATAGTCTGAGTACTCAGCAATCATTCTGCCAAGCCTAACATGCAATGCATACAGAGAGGGCATGTCCACTTATAACTAAGGTAATGATTTATCAAACAGTAAATGGAAATTCTACCTTTAACATTTTTCTTTGAAACAGACTTAAAAGTAGCCCCTGATCAAAAATGAAAATATTTCGTTTTATGGATTTTGCTTATAATAAGGTAGGGGCGTTACTTAACTAATCCAGGCACTCCCACAAAATTGCTAGTCCAGCCCCACCACATGATGTTATGTGTGCAAGCCCCTCCTACCAATGTGTGTTCAGCTCACGTAATCGCCAACAGGACAATGACCCAAAGCATAGAAGTAAATCAACAACAGAATGGCTTAAACAGAAGAAAATACACCTTCTGTAGTGGCCCAGTCAGAGTCCTGACCTCAACCCGATTGAGATGTTGTGGCATGATCCCCAGAAAGCGATTTACATGGGACATTCCAAGAATATTGCTGAACTGAAACAGTTCTGTAAAGAGGAATGGTCAAGAATTACTCCGTTTGGTTGAAATTATTGCTGCCAAAGTAGGTTCAACCAGGTATTAAATAACATACATACTTTACATACATACATACTTTTTCCACTTGCACT
This sequence comes from Hyperolius riggenbachi, assembly GCF_040937935.1. Taxonomy (NCBI): domain Eukaryota; kingdom Metazoa; phylum Chordata; class Amphibia; order Anura; family Hyperoliidae; genus Hyperolius; species Hyperolius riggenbachi. The sequence continues at coordinate 449,980,239 of NC_090646.1, read as the reverse complement.
CTGAATGTTTATATGGTATGTTCAATAAAAACACTTTTTTAGTTTATTTAAGTATTTGTGTGGTATTAGATTAACCACTTGAGGACCTAGGGCTTTCTACCCCTTAAGGACCGGCCACTTTTTTTCCACTCAGACCACTGCAGCTTTCATTGCTCGCTCATACAACCTACCACCTAAATGAATTTTGGCTCCTTTTCTTGTCACTAATAAAGCTTTCTTTTGGTGCTATTTGATTGCTGATGCCATTTTTACTTTTTATTATATTCATCAAAAAAGACATGAATTTTGGCAAAAAAATGATTTTTTTAACTTTCTGTGCTGACATTTTTCAAATAAAGTAAAATTTCTGTATACATGCAGCGCGAAAAATGTGGACAAACATGTTTTTGATAAAAAAAAAAACCCATTCAGCCTATATTTATTGGTTTGGGTAAAAGTTATAGCGTTTACAAACTATGGTGCAAAAAGTGAATTTTCCCATTTTCCAGCATCTCTGCCTTTTCTGACCACCTTTCATGTTTCATGAGGGGCTAGAATTCCAGGATAGTATAAATACCCCCCAAATCACCCCATTTTGGAAAGAAGACATCCCAAAGTATTCACTGAGAGGCATAGTGAGTTCATAGAAGATATTATTTTTTTGTCACAAGTAAGCGGAAAATGGCACTTTGTGACCAAAAAAAAAAAAAGTTTCCATTTCTTCTAACTTGCGACAAAAAAAATGAAACCTGCCATGGACTCACTATGCTCCTCTCTGAATACCTTAAAGTGTCTACTTTCCAAAATGGGGTCATTTGTGGGGTGTGTTTACTGTCCTGACATTTTGGGGGGTGCTAAATTGTAAGCACCCCTGTAAAGCCTAAAGGTGCTCATTGGACTTTGGGCCCCTTAGCGCAGTTAGGCTGCAAAAAAGTGCCACACGTGGTATTGCCGTACTCAGGAGAAGTAGTATAATGTGTTTTGGGGTGTATTTTTACACATACCCATGCTGGGTGGGAGAAATATCTCTGTAAATGACAATTGTTTGATTTTTTTACACACAATTGTCCATTTACAGAGAGATTTCTCCCACCCAGCATGGGTATGTGTAAAAATACACCCCAAAACACATTATACTACTTCTCCTGAGTACGGCGATACCACATGTGTGGCACTTTTTTGCACCCTAACTGCGCTAAGGGGCCCAAAGTCCAATGAGTACCTTTAGGATTTCACAGGTCATTTTGAGAAATTTCGTTTCAAGACTACTCCTCACGGTTTAGGGCCCCTAAAATGCCAGGGCAGTATAGGAACCCCACTAATGACGTCATTTTAGAAAGAAGACACCCCAAGGTATTCCGTTAGGAGTATGGTGAGTTCATAGAAGATTTTATTTTTGTCACAAGTTAGCGGAAATTGATTTTAATTGGTTTTTTTTCACAAAGTGTAATTTTCCGCTAACTTGTGACAAAAAATAAAATCTTCTATGAACTCACCATACTCCTAACGGAATACCTTTGGGTGTCTTCTTTCTAGAATGGGGTCATTTGTGAGGTTCCTATACTGCCCTGGCATTTTAGGGGCCCTAAACCGTGAGGAGTAGTCTTGAAACCAACAATGTTGCAAAATGACCTGTGAAATCCTAAAGGTACTCATTGGACTTTGGGCCCCTTAGCGCACTTAGGGTGTAAAAAAGTGCCACACATGTGGTACCGCCGTACTCAGGAGAAGTAGTATAATGTGTTTTGTGGTGTATTTTTACACATACCCATGCTGGGTGGGAGAAATATCTCTGTAAATGACAATCTTTTGATTTTTTTTTACACACAATTGTCCATTTACAGAGAGATTTCTCCCACCCAGCATGGTTATGTGTAAAAATACACCCCAAAACACATTATACTACTTCTCCTGAGTACGGCGATACCACATGTGTGACACTTTTTTGCAGCCTAGGTGCGCTAAGGGGCCCACCGTCCTATTCACAGGTCATTTTAAGGCATTTGTTTTGTAGACTACTCCTCACGGTTTAGGGCCCCTAAAATGCCAGGGCAGTATAGGAACCCCACAAGTGACCCCATTTTAGAAAGAAGACACCCCAAGGTATTCCGTTAGGAGTATGGTGAGTTCATAGAAGATTTTATTTTTTGTCACAAGTTAGTGAAAAATGACACTTTGTGAAAAAAAACAATAAATATCAATTTCCGCTAACTTTTGACAAAAAATAAAATCTTCTATGAACTCGTCATACACCTAACAGAATACCTTGGGGTGTCTTTTTTTCTAAAATGGGGTCACTTGTGGGGTTCCTATACCGCCCTGGCATTTTACGGGCCCAAAACCGTGAGTAGTCTGGAAACCAAATGTCTCAAAATGACTGTTCAGGGGTATAAGCATCTGCAAATTTTGAAGACAGGTGGTCTATGAGGGGGCGAATTTTGTGGAACCGGTCATAAGCAGGGTGGCCTTTTAGATGACAAGTTGTATTGGGCCTGATCTGATGGATAGGAGTGCTAGGGGGGTGACAGGAGGTGATTGAGGGTGTCTCAGGGGGTGGTTAGAGGGGAAAATAGATGCAATCAATGCACTGGGGAGGTGATCGGAAGGGGGTCTGAGGGGGATCTGAGGGTTTGGCCGAGTGATCAGGAGCCCACACGGGGCAAATTAGGGCCTGATCTGATGGGTAGGTGTGCTAGGGGGTGACAGGAGGTGATTGATGGATGTCTCAAGGTGTGATTAGAGGGGGGAATAGATGCAAGCAATGCACTGGCGAGGTGATCAGGGCTGGGGTCTGAGGGCGTTCTAAGGGTGTGGGCGGGTGATTGAGTGCCCTAGGGGCAGATAGGGGTCTAATCTGATAGGTAGCAGTGACAGGGGGTGATTGATGGGTAATTAGTGGGTGTTTAGGGTAGAGAACAGATGTAAACACTGCGCTTGGGTGGTGATCTGATGTCGGATCTGCGGGCGATCTATTAGTGTGGGTGGGTGATCAGATTGCCCGCAAGGGGCAGGTTAGGGGCTGATTGATGGGTGGCAGTGACAGGGGGTGATTGATGGGTGGCAGTGACAGGGGGTGATTGATGGGTGATTGACAGGTGATTGACAGGTGATCAGTGGGTTATTACAGGGAAGGACAGATGTAAACAATGCCCTGGCGAATTGATAAGGGGGGGTCTGAGGGCAATCTGAGCGTGTAGGCGGGTGATTGGGTGCCCGCAAGGGGCAGATTAGGGTCTGATCTGATGGGTAACAGTGACAGGTGGTGATAGGGGGTGATTGATGGGTAATTAGCGGGTGTTTAGAGGAGAGAATAGATGTAAACACTGCGCTTGGGTGGTGATCTGATGTCGGATCTGCGGGCGATCTATTAGTGTGGGTGGGTGATCAGATTGCCCGCAAGGGGCAGGTTAGGGGCTGATTGATGGGTGGCAGTGACAGGGGGTGATTGATGGGTGGCAGTGACAGGGGGTGATTGATGGGTGATTGACAGGTGATCAGTGGGTTATTACAGGGAAGGACAGATGTAAATAATGCCCTGGCGAATTGATAAGGGGGGGTCTGAGGGCAATCTGAGCATGTAGGTGGGTGATTGGGTGCCCGCAAGGGGCAGATTAGGGTCTGATCTAATGGGTAACAGTGACAGGTAGTGATAGGGGGTGATTGATGGGTGATTGATGGGTAATTAGTGGGTGTTCAGAGGAGAGAATAGATGTAAACACTGCGCTTGGGTGGTGATCTGATGTCGGATCTGCGGGCGATCTATTGGTGTGGGTGGGTGATCAGATTGCCCGCAAGGGGCAGGTTAGGGGCTGATTGATGGGTGGCAGTGACAGGGGGTGATTGATGGGTGATTGATGGGTGATTGACAGGTGATCAGGGGGATAGATGCATACAGTACACAGGGGGGGGGGGGGGGGTCTGGGGGGGGGGGGGGGGTCTGGGGAGAATCTGAGGGGTGGGGGGTGATCAGGAGGGGGCAGGGGGGGATAAAAAAAATAGCATTGACAGATAGTGACAGGGAGTGATTGATGGGTGATTAGGGGGGTGATTGGGTGCAAACAGGGGTCTGGGGGGTGGGCAGGGGGGGGTCCTGAGGGGGCAGGGGGGGGGGTAAAATCAGTGTGCTTGGTGCAGACTAGGGTGGCTGCAGCCTGCCCTGGTGGTCCCTCGGACACTGGGACCACCAGGGCAGGAGGCAGCCTGTATAATACACTTTGTAAACTTTACAAAGTGTATTATACACTTTGTATGCGGCGATCGTCGGTTTTACATCCCGCCGTCGCTTCCGTATGGCCGGCGGGATGCTGTGGCGGGTGAGCGGCGTCAGGCGGAGGATCGCGTCACGGATGACGCGATCGCTCCGCCCATGCCCCTACAAGGACCGCCGCCATTTGTCTATATGGCGGTCCTTGCGGGGTCCACTTCCCGGCCGCCTCTGTGCGTTAGGCGGTCGGGAAGTGGTTAAGTAGACTGTGATTGTCTATGGTTGTGACTTAGATGAAGATCAGATCACATGTTATGACCAATTTGTGCAGAAATCCATATAATTCCAAAGGGTTCACATACTTTTTCTTGCTACTGTACCAGCAATCCTGGATCAAGCACTTCTGCAGCAGCACCGAGAAGACAATGTGGTGGAGTCACAGTTTAATGGCTGGTAATATTGCAATACTGTCTTAATTGATCATGAATGCTCTATCCTCAAAGTGTACATTCTTTAAACAATGCATAACATGCTCCTATAATAAATCCATGGCAAGATTGTGGGATCACGTATGTCCATTCCTGACCATATTTGGCCTCTGGACTCTGCGTAGCTATCTTCAGCTCTTATAAATTCCCACCATTCAAAAGACCTTGGTTTGCAGTTGCGCTCAGAAAATTTTAAATGTTCTTGAGAATGCTCTTGAACGCACCGTCCGATGGGCTGTGATATTAACTTATTAAAATGTTCCAGTGCTGACAAAATTATTTAAGTGGCCACTGAGTACTGCAATCTAATCTGAAGCGCTGCATATATATTACACCTTTGTCCCTTGCTAGCTACTCAGTATTCAGAGCTTGTAGATGAACAGAGGAAATGGCAAATTGTTCAAACTTTAAAATACACTAATTTATGTAGCCAATTACAGTGGGATAGAGTCTGAATGTGAAAGAACAAGGTGCCCTTCTGTATGACAAAAGGTAGTAGAAAATATGGACAGCTTCCCTGCAGAGCTGGTTGTGGATAATAAAGTAAGGGAATTACTATTGTTCAATCACTCATTGTACTGATTACACAACGGGAACCTCCAATGCACAAGACAGATCAGATCCCGACAACCTAGCAGTTATTCAAGGTTAAAAATGAACTTAGCGTCAGGTGGTTTTGTGTCAATGCCCACTAGTCATTAAGATATGCAGGTTAAAGAACTGCTTAGGAACATTTTAACTATAATTTTATAAAATACACAAATTAGCATTCTTCATTAAACCAAGCTCTCTGTAATACTACTGGATTTAGCCTTAGGCCTCTTTTACACTATACACCGAAAAACTGATGTGTTCTAACATTCCATAGCAGTTCACTGTGAAAAACAGTTAAAACGCGTAAAATGTGAACTGCGCCATAGGAAAAGATGAGCATTACCTTCACCTGAGCTGTTGTTATAACTGACAAAAACTGATGTAGTGTAAAAGGACCCTTAAAGAGGAACTCCGACCAAAAATTGAACTTTATCCCAATCAGTAGCTGATACCCCCTTTTACATGAGAAATCTACGGTATTCCTTTTCCCGAACGGATCATCAGGGGGCGCTGTATGACTGATATTGTGGTGAAACCCCTCCCACAAGAAACCCCTCCCACAAGAAAAATACGTACTTTTTTGGGCAGTTTCCTGTCTGTGAACCTTGTTGCATTGGGGGAAATAGCTGTTACAGCTGTTTCCAACTGCCAAAAACCATGCAGCAGCTACATCACCTGCCAACAGTAAAATGTTCACTGGAGTTCCTCTTAAAATACAGCTTAAAGGGACAGTCCACCCAGATATAAAAAAGCAAGTCTAAGGGCTCGATTTACAAAGCGGTGATAACTCAGTTATCACGCCTAAAAGACTTTAGGCGTGATAACCTTTGCACCAGCAAAGTTATCACCGCTTTGTGCTCTAACTCGCGCGAAGTTTCCGCGCGTACGCGCGTCTGCACGCGCTCAAAGTCCCATAGGGCTTAATGGGCACTTCGCGCAAAGCACGGTGTGCTGCGCGCGTAGCGCGCGGGAGTTCGCGCGAATTCCTTCAGATCACGCCTAAACTAAGTTTAGGCGTGATAAAGGGCTTTTCACAGGCGTGCAAAGTGTTTGCACCGCTTTGTGAATCAGGCCCCAAGTGTCAGTTCACACTAGCATTAATAATAGTCCATTAAACGGCACTAAACGTATTAGATCGTAACAGATATGAATGGATTCTATGCTTATCTATTGGATCTGTTCACATTGCTCTGTTCAAACGGATCCGTTTTGCCGAACGGACTGCAAGTTTGGTGCGGCCGTGTTCTTACCAGATTGATGGAGGTGTCACATTGACCACGCAGTAATGGAACGGAGGGTCTTGGATGAAAAACTGATGCCCAATAAAAACTGATCCGTTGGATGGATTCGTTTTTACATGGATCAGTTTTTTGATCTGTGCAGTGTGAATCGGCCCTGAAGTGGAAATTATGGGACTCCAACACCCACTGTCTCTCTGGAGAGTCCAGCAGTGACATGCCGTGCCGGAGTTCCTTGGATATTCGGTGTTCTCACTCCTCTTGCGGCATTCTCCACAACACAAAATAAATGAAATATCTGAATATGACCCCCTAGTCATGGCTGAAACACAAGCACTGACATATCTTTACAAGAGGTATAGGAAAATAGACTGTGTCACTCTAGTTAATGGGAGATTTAACCACTTTGCATTCCTGGGGTTTTACCCCTTAATATTCCTGATAATTTCAGCATTTCAGCTGTATCACTATTGACACAGCAGTAACTTTTTTTTTTTTTATTACTTATGCCCTCACAGCAATACATATATTGGTTTTATTTTGGGACAATGCAGGCTTTCTTTGGGTAATGTTTTATTCCAAAAAACGTTTCATTTTATAGGCATTTTACAGGGGGAAAATAGACCTAAATGCAGAAAATACACATTTTTTCCTCCATATTCATTTTAACATGGCAAGTGCCACAGTTATAAAACACTTAAAAACATATTATGTTGCTTGTCCTGGTTAAAATGATACCACATATGCCATAGTTCATCACTATTTGGGCATATGATGTACAGTTAGCATCTGTAGCAAATTTTTTAAGTATCCCGGGGTTTTCTTTTTTTAAATATTTAAACATTTACAAAGTAGGTTGAATGTTTTACTGTCTATAATCAGTGGCATCATATTAAGTGTCCCAGAGTTAGAAAAAGGTGAACAGCTCACGTATTTTATCTTGCTCTGCCATCAGAAGTTGTATTCTGCCAAGAAAACTTTTATGGCTGTAATTTGCTTATCGGTGCTGCTTACTATATTCCCAACAAGGTACTGACAAGACAGAAGCTGCCACTTCCATGCCTGGAAATTAACTCTTTCAGGCAGCAAAATAAAACAAGTAAGCCCCAGGTCTGGATGGCTTATCAGCCGAATTTTACAAGCTTTTAAAATCCAAAGTCAATGTCACTTTTACAGGACTGTTTAATCATATGTACCAGCAGTGTGTCTTCCCAGGCACAGCCAACGACGCATTTATAAAACTACTACCCAGACCAGGAAAATAAATAACTGATCCAACATCCTATAGACCAATCACATTGCTCAATTTGTACTTCAAATTATTATCAAAAATGTTATCTGATAGATTGGCTCAATTCTTGCCATATTTAATCCATGCTTCACAAGTTGGCTTTGTGGCGAGTAGAAGCGCTGTTACGAATATTAAAAAAACTTTGGCAGTGTTGGAATACCATAGGCTTCAAACTCAGGGACCAAGATCGGAGGCCTTCTTGGCGCTAGACGACGAGAAGGCCTTCAATAGTGTGGAATGGTCGTGGCAAATGAAGGTTTTAGAAACGTTTGGTTTTTCGGGCAATTTCCTAGCATATGTCGGCACCATGCATGTCTCCCCACAGGCACAAATATCCTTAGCAGCTGGGCTGAGTCAACCTTTTTATTTAGAAAGGGGTGTGCAACATCCACTATCCCCTCTTCTATTTGACTTATTTACCTGGGAATTAAAATTCCAAGACAAGCAGATCAGGTATATGGGCTTAAAAGAATTGCAATTATGGGAATCTCTTCCAGTATTGCTAATGGGAAGAATTCAATTGATTAAGATGTTTAGCTTCAGTAGGATACTTTATCCTCTGCAAACTCTACACAAAGACATACAACTACTAGAGTCAGCTTTTACACGATTTCTGTAGAAATCAAAAAAGCCTAGAATAGCACTTTCTAAACTAAAAGCTACTATTCCTCAGGTAGGTTTAACTTCCCAGATATAAGAAGTTATAATCTAGCAGCAATTTTTCATCATCTCATGGACTGGATGGGTGAAACTAGCTATTACACTTCGATTTTTGCTGATAAAACCCTCGCCAGGGACTGGGACGGAGCTGCGGCGAGGGACATGCTGGGAGCTTGGGGCTGGAGGAAGCCCTGGGTAAGTAGCGCTTGTTTTATTATTTTTTCCCTGATAACTCCTTTAAGGGAATCTTACATACTCCACTTAGGAAATTACCCCACTACATAAAAAATAATCTTTTATTAAGAGATATTTTAATAACAAGGAGGGAAGTCAGAAAAAAATATACGTTATTGGGACACTTATCATGCACGGCGCCTTTGGTTGGAAACCCAGGATTCGCCCCGGGAGACATGCATGGTGCCTACTCTAATTGGGTTACGAGGGGTATAAAACAATTGGGTGACCTTTTAGACTCTGAAGGCAGGTTGTTTTCTTTTCAGATGGCTATGACAAAATATTATATTCCTCCATCCCATGTTTTTTATTATAAGCAGTTACAAAGTTATGCAGCAGAGACTTTAGGGAAAGATGGTAAAGTGGCATCAAATCCACGCTTTTTTGAACTTTTGGGCAATCCCTAGGAAAATAGGAAAAACAATCTCTCTCATGGCTTTACTTATTCCTGAGGGAAACCCAAAAATCTACTAAGGGGCGCTCCCATCATTACCAGAAATGAGCAGAATTGGCAAAGGTCCCTAAAAAGGAAATGATTGATCATATTAAAGAGGGATGGGTAAAAGTCAGACAAGCGATATTAGAAGAAGACTGGAGAGAGATGTATTTGAAAACAGTTCATAGGGCATATATCCCCATTACTGGGCCTTATAAACACGCAGATGATAATGACATGGTGGTGTGCCCAAAATGTCAAGACAGTACTGTATGTAGGTAGAAAAAAACAGTCTTGTAAAAGTAATACCTTTTAATGGCTAACTGATAAAGTTAAATAATGCAAGCTTTCTGGGATCTAGTCCCCTTCTTCAGGCATATTTCCAGATGTTAGCTGAAGTGACACTGATGTAGGTAAATAGTAATCACGTAGATGGCAGTTGTGCTGGTTACTGTTTATAAGTTCGATGTCAGGTGATCAGCAGGCTGGAGCCAGTGATCTCATGCAAGCAAATATGAAATCTAGCAGATTTCTGAAGATCATGAAGCCAAGTCAATCACGTTACATAATATGAGTCATGAATCCCGTTCCACAATTTAAAGTGAACCTAAAGTCCCCAAAAAAAAACGAGATGAACTCACCTGGGGCTTCCCTCAGCCCCCAGCAGACGATCGGTGCCCTCGCAGCTCCGCTCCGATGCCTCTGGACCCGCCGGCGAGCACTTCCGGTTTGGCCGTCACCGGCCGACAGGCATGGGAACGCGAGTGATTGTTCGCGTTCCCAGCCTGTATATCGCCCCTTATGCTGCTATTGCGGCCAGGAGGTCGCAATAGCAGCATAGGGGGCGATATACAGGCTGGGAACGCGAACAATCACTCGCGTTCCCATGCCTGTCGGCCGGTGACGGCCAAACCGGAAGTGCTCGCCGGCGGGTCCAGAGGCATCGGAGCGGAGCTGCGAGGGCACCGATCGTCTGCTGGGGGCTGAGGGAAGCCCCAGGTGAGTTCATCTCGTTTTTTTGGGGGGACTTTAGGTTCACTTTAACCCTTCTGTTAATGTCTTGAACATTTTCATAAATTTGTACTCAGAAATCTTTCTTGCGTGTTCATTTTTGAAGTTACCCTTAAGAATAAGTACTTTGAGATCTTGCATGCTGTGTCCTGGTTCACAGAAGTGTTGGCCCACTGGTGACAGTACTGCCAACCTAAACCATATGTTGTGGGCATGCACTTCGATTCAACAATTTTGGGCAGAGGTATTATCCTTTTCTGACTCCATAACGGGTCATGACAGACAAATCGATGTAGTGTATTGTATATTTCACAGCTTGGGAAAAGGGGGAAATTAAAGTATACCGTCCATAAGGAAGTTTGAGCATATGGTACTGTTAGCAGCTAAAAAAGCAGTGATGAAAAGATGGCTAGGTAACTCCTCACCCACAATTAGTGATTTAAAAGACTTATTGAGACATCTCTTACTGCTGGAGTGTTTGAATTTGGAAAGACAAAAATCTAAAACGGTGGGAAATGTTTTTATAGCTTGGCAATCCTTTATAGAAAAAACTTATAATAGAGATCAGATTATTTGTTTGATGAGTTTCTATGAGAACACTACATGGTACTTGAAAGGCAAAATTGGGGGATATTTAGGCAAATTAGAGATTTGATATTGAGGTGAATTAGCTAGGAGAGGTGGGCCGAGGAATGAGGGGAAGTGGGGCAACCAGGGATGCAGGGGTGTATCTTGAGGTGCAATTTAGTTTTGGTTTTAAAAGTTTTTTTTCTCTTTTTTTTTGTTTTCCTTTGGTCTACTTTGTTTTTCTTGTTTCTGTTCCGTTATTCTTGCTTCTGAACCTACTTATAACTTAACTTAAAGATTTCCATCTCCAATTCAAGGCTATAAAACTTGAGAGAATATAGATAGACAACGATGGAAGTTAGTGGATAAGAAACTGATATGGAGCAGTGATTTAATTCAAAGGGACAGACAGGACTATAAGCCTAGGGATATTATAAACTAGTTATGGGCAGAGATTTCTGGCCATCTTTGAATTGTATAATCTATTGGGAGTATGTGATTGGGTCAAAAATCTCTTTTGTATACTTTTCTATCTGTGCTCACTGAATAACATCATTTTGGTAATTTATGTTATGACTAATTTTCAGTATGTTCGGAGCATCATTCTCCAATTTGTAAAGACGTGATATGTCATATGTTTGTTTCATGATTCTTATGAACAGTTTGTATATTATTGATATGCTATGTCGTTAGTAAAGGTAATAAAATAACAAGTAGAACAGCCTGGTTATTGATATGTTTTGCTCTGTACATACACGTTTAGCTCATCATGTCACATGTCGCCTCACGTACACTTTAATCTTTGTACTATCAAGTTGGCTACTGTTGCCAACTCATCCCCGTAAGCAAATATTGGCTACACGTGATTAACACAAATTAAATGATACTGCTTAAGGAGAAACTCCGACCAAGAATTGAACTTTATCCCAGTCAGTAGCTGATACCCCTTTTACATGAGAAATCTATTCCTTTTCACAAACAGACCATCAGGGGGCGCTGTATGGCTGATATTGTGGTGAAACCCCTCCCACAAAGAAATTCTGAGTACGTACTCTTGGCAGTTTCCTGTTTGTGAACCATGTTGCATTGTGGGAAATAGCTGTTTACAGCTGTTTCCAACTGCCAAAACAGCAAGCAGCAGCTACATCACTTGCCAGCAGTAAAAATGTCACCATGTGATAAATGTCAGAACATAAATCAGGGATTTAAAATATTTTACAATGGGCAAACACTGACTAAATCATGTATACATAATTATTGTAAAAATGAAGCATTTTTTTATTACATTGTTTTCACTGGAGTTCCTCTTTAAAGGTCACACTTTGCCATGTGCAATTATCGTTTGGCTCTGTAGCCATGCTGTCTCTATATTGTGTGGACCGGTTTTATCTTATCTTTCTTTCTCCCTTTTATTGTTGAAATAAAGATAAATGGAAAGTAAAATAACAAAAAGACCTAACAGATCTGCCTACAGGGCTATTCTTATTCCATAAAATTGTCAGTCACATTACATGGAATGAAACAGACAGCAATAAAGTGACAATAGGATATTTGAAAGGTGGCCAATGTATAAAGACCAATGCAACAGACACTGGGGCACATGTGGCTTCCATCCCTGTCACCTGCATGGGGATTGGCTGGCTGCACAGCATTTAAGCCACCAGCAAGCAAGAAAATACTCATAATAATTTTGACCTTTGACTTTTTCACCTACTTCTTGGTACTTTTTCAATTGCAGATTGCAAAAATTATTTTAAACACAACATGAAAAATAATCTCCTAGGAGAAAAGGTGAATTGAATATAGGCTTTTATCTATTTCTCACTTTAACGGCTTCTCGTTTCATTACATAGATTCTACATCCCAATTAGTGCAGCTGTAGGTGTTATGATGTAGAATCTACGCTGTGTGCGCCCCAGCGCATGTACGTGACCGCAGTACTTCTGCGCCTGCGCAGGGTGCTCCAGACCACGTGAGCACGATTATGAGTGGCGCGCTCGCGCAGGCGCAGAAGATGCCGGACCTAGCGAGCATCTGCAACAGAGGGGACACCGGAGCTGCGGCGAGGGACATATCGGCTGCCGGGGCTGGAAGCCCTAGGTAAGTAGATCTTGTTTTTTTTTTCCCTCAGATCTTCCCTTTGAGGAACCAAAGGCTTACCATCCCCCAGTGACCAGGCTATTTTTTACAATTCAGCACTCTGCAGCTTTAACAGTTTATTACTCGGCCATACAACTTAGCAGCCAAATTAATTTCTACCCACTATCAGAGCTTTCTACTGCCATGTCATTTTTATTACTTTAAATAGTTTTTTTTTATTCTATAAAATATGCAATTTTTTTTTTAATTTTCTTCCCTCCTTCCGAGATCCAGAACTATGATCACCTCTCATAGGCATCAGCCTATGAGAGGAATCTGATTGTGAGCCACTCCAGGGGACAGATAAGTGACAGAGCTGTCCACTGTACAGCGCTGCGCTAGATTGCTGCACTGTACAAAAGAAAATAACTGTTTCTTTCCCCCTTAACAGCCTGCCAGTTCCAATTGCGGCTGGCAGGCTGTTTCAGCGAGGATGCGCCTACTGCTCTTGACACGAATCGGTGTTAGGCAGTCCTGGGGGTGCCACTCTGCGACCGCCCATAAGGGCCCATTCACACTTACAATCGCAGAACGCCGGCGATTACCGCCGGCGTTCTGCGGGAGTGATTTTCCCGCGATTAGCGCGGAAAAATCACTGGACACTGCGGCGGTTTTGGAGCGATCGCGATTAGCGTGCTATGCACGCTAATCACGATCGCAAATCGCGGAACGCTCGTCGCCGGCAAACCGCTGCATGCAACGCGGTTGCGGTTATCGCTAACCGCAACCGCGGCAGTGAGAACACGGCCACTGGCTACAATGTGTAGCGGTTCTTGCAGAACCGCTAGCGGTTTGCCGCGAGCGGGAATCGTGCGATTCCCGCTCAGGTGTGAATGGGCCCTAAAAGTGTAAAAACTGAGGAACACAAACTAGTCAATTGCAAAATATATTTTCAGCGTTTTTTTACTAAATAGAAAATACTCATAAGTTTGAAATTCCTCTTGTTGCTTTATTTTTAAAGTTTTTTTATTTGTTAGGTATTTAAAAGATTGTATATAGGTGTATATTCTGGCGTATAAGACTACTTTTTAATCCTTGAAAATCTTCTGAACAGTCAGGGGTCGTCTTATACGCCGGGTGTCATTGATGCCGGGTGACACGCCCTATCCTGTTACCTTACTTCCTCTCAGATCTTGCTACTGAGGACTGTAGTGAAGCGGCGCAGGTGCACTTGTGTGAGATCTGAGAGGCAGAGAAGGAGGTAAATAAGTTACAATGGTGGGCCAGAAGGGTGAAAGAGGCGTGTTTATGGGCACAGCGCAATCTATTATTCCATACCTGATAAACAGGGAGACCTGACCAATCCGCTTAGGGAGAGTTGACCTATCTGCTTAGGCAGAGTTTGACCAATCCAACCAGTCAATCCCCTGTATACTGTTATATACCGGGTACCACATACAGTACAGCACCAGTATCTGTTCATACATAGCACCAGCATATGATGGTTTTTTTAATCTTTATTTGGTGTACGTTGGAAGAGGGGTAGTCTTGTACGTGAGTATACGTGAGTATATCCCAAACTCTATATTTTAACTGGAAAAGTTGGGGGGGTTCATCTTATACGCCCAGTCGTCTTATACGCCGGAATATACAATAAGTTAGAAAAGCAGTTAAAGCAACCTGAAGTAAGGGTTGGTTGACACTCGGGAGCTTTTCAGTGCTTTGTTGATCGCCAGCACTATGGGATAATTCTAACTGCAGAGTGAACCTGACCTTAAATTAAAAAAAATAAAAAAAAACACCAAATACTCACCTATGGAGAGGGAAGGCTCTGGGTCCTATAGAGCTTTTCCATTCCTCTCATTCCTGCAATGTCACCGTCCTTTGAATCCCCAGGCGCAGGAGGTTTCGGAAGTTTTTGCTCTCAAAGACGTACAGCTTTGTACTGCCCATGTAAGAGTGCGTGAGAGAGGCACGCTCGTGCAAGCGCAGTATGGAGCTGACTGTCATCGGGAGCACATGGGCTCCCAAAGACTTCTGAAGACTCCCGCAGCAGCACAGAGCAGTCTTCGACCCATCAGTCAAACATTGCTAATGGAAGGGACAGGGCTGGAATGAGGGGACCAGGAGAGGAACGGGAAGGCTCTATAGGAACCACAGCCTTCCCTCTCCATAGGTGTGTATCTGTTTTTTTTTTTTTTTTTAATTTTACTTCAAGTTTGCTGTAAGGTGAAATAATTCATGAGAAAAAGTTTGTGAGCTAACCCCCATGTGTGTACATTGTGAGGTGGGACTTTTGCTTTACAGGAATGCTAACAGGAAAGAACAAGATGAAAAGCTAAAACTTGCAACACTCCCAGCCACAAGAGCACGATGGAGGCCTAGACCATGAGGGCACAGTAGCCTACCACAGGGCTCAGTTGGACAGCTTTCAGAGATGCAGAGTGGAACTGTAACGATTGTGGAATTCTCTCCGTGATCAGCGCACAAGACGTGCGCTGACACTGCGGAAATCCTCCACAAGCGTGTAATTTGCGGAAACCCAGCAAAAGGTGCAATGCACCTGTAGAGGGAAATTCCTGTCGACAGATGGAGCTGCGGAGTGCAGAGGAACAGCTCCTCTGCCCTGCCACACACGCCAGACAGGAATTGTATGAAGGGAAGAAACGCAAGGCAAGATAGCCCTGAAAGAGATTGAGCAAAGGGACAGATTGTATGTGTGTGCACCAAACCAGTCGCCAACCCGCGACGGTGCATACACAACAGCAGATGTGAAGCAAGAACGCAATTGCGGGAGAGGCGATTGCCAGAGGTGACACAAGGCTACAGCAAGGCAGAGCACGAGAGTAGCAAAGGCACAGCAAATCATACAATGAGGAGACAAGGAAAACAACAAACGCTAGCTAAACGCGAACACCGCACTCATTCGCAACAGTGCACGGTCCCCGCGTGATAAGCACAACAAAAACAAGCACGCCTAACTAACCACCGACAAACAAACATGAAACAGAGGACGCGAGCGCTTGCTTAACGGTTACCTCACCGAGCCTCCAGCAAGCGGTCGTAGCAGACAAGACAGACACACGAAAACAGGAATGCGTAAGAGATACGATCCACTGCTCTTACCGTCAGAGCGAGTGCGATCCAAGTAAGACAACAACAGAACAGAGGGGCCTACCAGTAACAACCGCTGCTCTGGTTAGCACCCCACAGACAGACAGAACAGGCAATACAAATAATGCAATCCTAACTGCACTAGGGAAACTGCCTAGTGCAGTTCCAGGAATTACTCTAGGCTAATCTTCAAACAAAGAGCAAGGCTGACACTCCAGGCAAGTGTTACACAGGAACTAACTCTTATGACCAGCCACTTACTGTGGGAAACCTAGCTCTTTATAGAGCAAACCCACAAAGGATGTAGCTAGGCAATCTGCATGACAAACGTATGCAAATTCCTCAGCAGCAAGCTGCACAACTGACAAAAGGTCTCTCTTCCAGAGACCTGCAGAATGCAGACCTGAACAGTGGTCAAAAGGCTGCCTGCCTGCGCAGGAACACAGTGGACTAGGATGACATTATGGGACCTGAAGGACTACATGGGGGTTGGAAGAAGACCCAGGTAATTTAAACTGTTCCCTTTAAATTTAAAGGTTCCCTTTAAATTGAGTATAATGTTACAAATGTGGTGTAAGTAAACCCCTGCCCACATGGACCGGCGAGAGGAAGGTGGGTACATTTACAGCACTAGGTGGGCTGAGATAGGTGCAGTAATGCTCTTCATCTACAATAGATCAGATGATACACTAATAATGTGCTATCAAAATCTGCCTCATTTTTGATTTAGTGGGGGTTTAAACTGCAGCAGGTAACCTACACGCCTGCTTACTGATGGGTATGTCCTGAGATGGTGACATCACGACTTCCTGCATAAAATCTCAACGCTGTTCATTTTATTGTTTCATCTATCCTGCAAAAAAGGGAAGTAGACTTTCATACTCCGGAGTCCGGATACAGGAGGCAAGTCAGCTGTGACAAAAGCAGCAGTCATTTCTCTCACAATGGGTGACAGGAAAAATGCTCACCGATGCTTGCTCATGTAATACAAGTCACGCCCTATCATCCTGACATCTGACAGAGGCCTTATAAAAGCCTAGTGTGACAGGGTATCAACAACAGGACAGATAAAGCAAAGTGACTTCTGTTTTCTAGCTGATAATTGTATCAGTAAACACACCGCAGATGGGACACTGTATATAACACAACATCAGAGCATCAGTGAGGGAATATTAGGGCTGGGATCTGGCAGATGCACAGCTGTCAGCCAGGGGCAGTCACAGATGTTAAAGATTGTATTCTGGAAATGTACCTATTATTTTCATAAATGAAAGAACACCATATCTCATATTCTGCATTTTTGAGTCGCCTCTTCTCACCTTTTTACAGTGTGTGGGCTCAGTTTAAACAAAAACTACAGGCACACAGCTAAACATCATTAAAAGCATTCAAAATGTCTTCGCTTCCAAAAGTTGTGTAATGCCGTCCAGCCAATAATGTGTTTCAGGAAACTCTGCCAGAAGGAACACTTGACTTCATAACCTTGCTTTTCTCTATTTCTCCAGTTAAACCTCAGCACTAAGCACAAATGTTTTCTTAGACCAGGGAAAGCAGAGTCCATTTATCTGTGTGTAAGTTCTTTGACTAGCTAGTGCCAAATAAATCACCTTTACAGTACTTGGTTAGAAGTCTCTCTTCTCCACCACCTGAAGCACTGAGCCTTCTACTGTATATCCTGCTTCGAAAGTATATACAATAACTGTTTTAGAAACTTATTTTATATACCTTAGATAGCTTTTAAATAACAGTGGCACAAAGTATAGAGTCAATTACATAATACAGGATCTTCTTAAAAATGTAGCATATTGTGATAAAGTTCATTCTTTTTTGTAATGTACTGATAAACATTAGACTTTCATATATTTTAGATTCATTACACACAACTGAAGTAGTTCAAGCCTTTTATTGTTTTAATATTGATAATTTTGGCATACAGCTCATGAAAACCCAAATTTCCTATCTCAAAAAAAAAATTGGCATATTTTATCCGACCAATAAAAGAAAAGTGTTTTTAAAACAAAAAAAGTCATCCTTCAAATAATTATGTTCAGTTATGCACTCAATACTTGGTTGGGAATCCTTTTGCAGAAATGACTGCTTCAATGCGGTGTTTCATGGAGGCAATCAGCCTGTGGCACTGCTCAGGTGTTATGGAGGCCCTGGATGCTTCGATAGCGGCCTTAAGCTCATCCAGAGTGTTGGGTCTTGCGTCTCAACTTTCTCTTCACAATATCCCACAGATTCTTTATGTGGTTCAGGTCAGGAGAGTTAGCAGGCCAATTGAGCACAGTAATAACATGGTCAGTAAACCATTTACCAGTGGTTTTGGCACTGTGAGCAGGTGTCAGGTCGTGCTGAAAAATGACCTCTTCATTTCCATAAAGCTTTTCAGCAGATGGAAGCATGAAGTGCTCCAAAATCTCCTGATAGCTAGCTGCATTGACCCTGCCCTTGATAAAACACAGTGGACTAACACCAGCAGCTGACATGGCACCCCAGACCATCACTGACTGTGGGTATTTGACACTGGGCTTCAGGTATTTTGGCATTTCCCTCTCCCCAGTCTTCCTCCAGACTCTGGCACCTTGATTTCCGAATGACATGTAAAAGTTGCTTTCATCCCATAAAAAGTACTTTGGACCACTGAGCAACAGTCCAGTGCTGCTTCTCTGTAGCCCAGGTCAGGCGCTTCTGCCGCTGTTTCGGGTTCAAAAGTGGGTCTATGCTTCCATCTGCTGAAAAGCTTTATGGAGATGAAGATTTCATTTTTCAGCACGACCTGACACCTGCTCACAGTGCCAAAACCACTGGTAAATGGTTTACTACCCATGGTATTACTGTGCTCAATTGGCCTGCCAACTCTCCTGACCTGAACCCCATAGAGAATCTGTGGGATATTGTGAAGAGAAAGTTGAGAGATGCAAGACCCAACACTCTGGATAAGCTTAAGGCCGCTATCGAAGCATCCTGGGCCTCCATAACACCTGAGCAGTGCCACAGGCTGATTGCCTCCATGCCACGCCGCAGTCATTTCTGCAAAAGGATTCCCGACCAAGTATTGAGTGCATAATTGAACATAATTATTTGAAGGTTGACTTTTTTTGTTTAAAAAACACTTTTCTTTTATTGGTCGGATGAAATATGCTAATTTTTTGAGATAGGAAATGTGGGTTTTCATGAGCTGTATGCCAAAATCATCAATATTAAAACAATAAAAGGCTTGAACTACTTCAGTTGTGTGTAATGAATCTAAAATATATGAAGGTCTAATGTGTATCAGTACATTACAGAAAATAATGAACTTTATCACAATATGCTAATTTTTTGAGAAGATCCTGTATACAGTACATGATACAATACAGATAATACAATACAGGTAATACAGATTATAAGAGGTCATTCAAAATACCATGTAGAAGATTCCTAGCAGAAAGGCAACGCAAACACAATAATGTTACTCAAATGGAGGGGTGACCCTTTGTTTAGAAACATAGAGGTATATGCAATAAAAATCACGTGCATAATGTCTAGAGCAAAATGCAATTCATTACATGCAATGCATTATGCTCTACTCACCATGCATAAGCTTTTATACATCTAATTATGCTTAAAGTGAGTGGAAATCGTTTAAGATAAACTAAATACAGATACTTACCTAAGGAGAGGGAAGGCTCTGGATCTCTCCCACTACCCGTTGCAGCGATGGCTCCCCAGTAGCAGTATTCGACCAATTTGGTCAAATAGTGCTGTCTCCACCACCGAAGGGGGGCTTCGGAAGTCAGGCCCCTCCATGCTACGCACTTGCGAGCGCCCTCTCTAGCACACTTGCGCGTGCGCAGTATGGAGCCATCTGTCTTCGGAGGATTCAGCTCCCGAAGACTTCCAAAGTCCCCCGCAGTGGGGGATTCAAACGGAGGAGCTGCCGCTGCAACGAGGGCACTTGGAGGAGAGAAGAAAGGCTCTAGAGAACTCAGAGCCTTCACTGTCCTGTCTTTTTTCTTTTTTAAACAATTCCCAATGATTTTAACGCAGCTTATTGTATACACACTATACAGTCTAAAGGAATACAGGGATGAGACAGAGGATTAAGAGTTAGATCCACTAGGTAGTAGAGAATAAGGCCAGGGTGAGTCAGTAGATAGATTACCTATGCTAGGTCAGATTATGTTTGTGTTTGCCTGAATTTTAAGATTATGTTTGAAGATGTTGATGAACAACAGCAAGTGCCAAATGGATGGGGAAAAAAAAGTTCCAGAGGAGAGGAGCATCCCCTGAGAAATCTTGAAAGGGGGCGATTAGAGTGGATGACAGAAGAAGTTAATTTTCTTAGAGGAAATTATGGTTTTGGTGGTACTTTAGGGCAACTGGTTGTGAGATGCTCCATCAGGTGTCTTTTTTCTCAGCAAAAACAACTTTTTCAGTCTTGTGTTGCCCCTTTCCCAAATATTTTGGAAATGTGTTGCTGGCACCAAATTCAAAATTGTTAATCAAAATAGTTAATCAAATATGGGGTTTACATGGTTTGCAAACCATCACGTTCAGTTTTTATTTACAGTACATTTTACAGTGGGGCATCTTCCAAACTGACAGGGAGTGAGCAGGAAGTTATAGGTCATAGGGGACAAGATGATCAATTAATTGGTGCAACAGATATTTTATTTATTGTCCAAAATCTAAGCTAAAAATGTGTATTATTAATTTTAAATAAAATAATAAATTAAAATAATGTTCTGTTAAATATGTGTTAAAAAAAAGCTGTGCTTGAATTGGGATTTTACCATAACTACATTTTGATATACTGGTGTAATGATTGGTGTCAGCACACAGAGTGAATCTGATCATTGATGATCTGCAGTATCACCAATAATACAGATGTTATACCTGATTATATGGTGATCTGCAGAATCACCAATAATACAAGTATAGCTTGACACAGGACACCTAATGTAGTGTGAGTGTTTGGTGCAACAGTAAGAAAGGTTACCTCCCGAGGAGCAGGAGATACAGACACCACTGCAGCCAAGGCTTCCCTGAAGAGCAGGGAATTGGGCTGTGCTGCAGTCAGTAGACACCTGAGGTGCAGGTGGCCTCAGAGTGTGTAAACACTAACCTCCTAAATAGGAGAAGATGGAGATTGTACTGCAGCCAGAGATTCCCTGATGGATCGGGAATCAGACTGTACTGCAGCCAAGGATTCCCTGATGGGCTGGGAATCCGACTGTACTGCAGCCAGTGGACTCTAATAGGTAAAGTCCCCTGACTGGACTGTAAGAAGGACTTCCTGAGGAGCAGGCAGCCTTTACAGCTAATGGACACCTATAGAATTGGTGTCACAAGGAGTACAGTGAGGCTGCTCACCCAAGAGATGAGTGACAGCCAGAAGGGTCATACAGGCCAGGTCGACAACACACGAGCAGATCAGGTACAGAGACAGAAGACTGATACGGTATCCGAGTACAGGCAAGGTTGGCAACAGAAAGACAGATAGGCAAGGTACCGAATCAGTAAGCAGGAGAGTGGTTAGCAAAGCCAGGGATCATAACAGATATCGATATAGCACAACCCTAGTCTGAGGTGTGAGGTTTTGGTCTCAACACCTAGAACTAGTCTAGATAATAACAATAGTAACACAGTAATCTCCTAGACTTGGGTGCGAGGTTCTTGGTCTCAACACCCGGGAACTAGTCTGAAGTATAACCGTAATAACACAGTAATCTCCTAAAGCGGAATCTGGCTAAGTGTGAATTCCCAGTTCCTACTGGCTCTAACACACTGTAAGATCTGACTGATGTCTGAGTGCTCACACGTGAGTATTCACAATGGCAGACAACTTGCAACTAACAGGCAAGTCCCATATATACCTGCAGCGCTCCGCAGCGCCGCCCCAGCCACTCTGGAGCCTATCTGGGATCAGTTGATCAGCCTGATCAGCTGACTCCCCTTCTGCTGTCATAAAGGTCCTGTCACCTGGCGCGCGCGCACGCGCGTAGCTTTCCATCCGTGTGCACTAGAAGGACCAGGTGAACCAGTGACATGTCGCTGCACGGCAGAGGCCGCCGGCTGGAACGCAGAGATAGCCGCCCTGCCGCCTGTCCGCGCGGCGGTATCTCCGCTATTCATTACAACTGGTAAGTAAAGCCTGACTGTGTACAGAGTGGGGACTGGTTAAAATGTATGGAAGGTTTTCATTGCTGTGTTTCCTCAGGGAGAATGTTTCCCCTTTCCTTTTTCGGTGACAAATGTTGTTTGAACAAAAAATATAGTTAAATCTGTCTACAGAATGTGGGAGGGTTAGAACGTCTGATGGGTTTCTGAAATTTTGCCTTGTTTCCTGTGTTTGGTGACACCATTAGCTCCAAGCAAACTGGTGTTTTCACTCCATCTATATAAACCTAAACAAAAGTTGAAATGCTTTACTTGCAGATTATATAGCTTTATATTGACCTGACTTCTACTCCACACGTAGGTATCCAAATCGCAGTCACACCCGCTGATTTCCAAAAAGGGCAAGGCGGTAACTTGGGACGCCAGGGGAAGCCGCTAGTAGAATGTGGTTAAAATTACTGATATTCTAGAATTGGGCAAGAGCTAATCCCGATAATAAAATATTAGTAAAAATGACTGATGTTCTACTATTGCCTAACCTAACCCTCTTCTCAGACTAACCTTCTAACCATGCCTACCACCAACCTACCCCCTGTTGCAATCTCTGTCCATATCTGCACCACACTCACTGCTAAACTATCTCTCAGGTGCCACTATCCAAATTATTTCTGAGCGCTGTTATACACAGAATTAAAAAGGTACTTAAAGCTAGGATTGAATTTCACCCCGATCAGTAGCAGATACCTCCTTTCCCATGCGTAATCTTTACCCTTTCTCAAATAGATCATCAGGGACATCTGTATGAGTGATATTGTGGTGACACCCCTCCCACAGTGTGGTGTCAGGGCCATGGTCATGAAAGTTTTTGTCTTTGAACCTCATTGCATTGAGGGAAATAACATATTGTAAATGAGGGAGAGGACAGATTTTACAACGGGCAAACACTGACTAAATAGATTATAAATGAATACTGAAAATGAAAGAGCAATTGTATTCATTACGTTATTTTCACTACATTGCGGTCTATGTGGCACCCATTGTACCGCTCAACCGCTGAAACCCAATACCTGCTTCATTCAAGCCCACCATCGCAATCTATGTGATGTGAACTACATACAGGGTATATTTACGGATCCCTCTATGACCCCCATGCAAGGTAAAATTCTGGACCCCTTCTCTTTAGGCCACTAATGTAGTGCCAGGAACTGATGGGAATTTTGTCCAGGTTCTCAAGGTCAATATGGATATCATTATCGGTAATTTATGGCATTAACCTGCATGCAGTACTATTATTATAGATTTATATTGCACCAGAATCTTCTGTGGAAGTGTACAATACATAATGCAAAACTGTAGTCAGTTACATAACAATGGACAATAAACAGATCGGCTAATGCATTGTACACAGAGATGGGAAATAAGTGCCTACATCACACAACAGTAAAAACACATAAGAGGAACAGGAGTATCTGACTATAGCAGTTTCCATTTTCCTCCTATCACACAATCAGCTCAGAAGGTGTCATGAGGCTACTAACTGGTTACTATTCCAGGAGTGGAAACGGTTGTACAGTCAGGTATTTCATATACAGTATGCCCCATGGTCAGAAGTGACAGATGAAGATAGCTGACAGCCATGGAAAAACTTCAGATTGAGTGGCTGACAAAACATATCCTCCCATAATGAACTCCTGCATGCACAGATGTCTGATCTGCCAACTCCGTTACTTCCATCCCATCCACTCTATATTTCACCAGATAACAACTGAGCAAGGCAGGCCTCCACCAGGCACATCAATTATCTACAATATCTTCATCTGGCCAAACATAAGCCTCGGTGCTGTGTAATACAAAGCTGGGGGCAATCTGGACAGAAACAGATAAGTCATGCAATATTTGCATTGGTAAAGGTGCTGTGTAATACAAAGCTGGGGGCAATCTGGACAGAAACAGATAAGTCATGCAATATTTGCATTGGTAAAACACACCCTTGGTATAAATAATGTACACAAGGAGCTTATCTGCTACGTCAAATGATCTTTTAATTGAATGCACATGAAGCTAACAGCAAGCATAACATGTGGGACTCTGATGCACTGAAGAGTAAACACTTTCTCTCTTGCACGCTTTCACCTTAAATATCCAGTAAGGTTTTGGAAAAAAAGTGTAAGGACCCACTGAAAATATCAATTGTGGTGTGCCACAATTGCAGTTTTCATGGTGCCCTTGCCATTGTCAAAAAAATCAAAAACCGTATGAAGGCACATGCAGTATGGAAGGGCATTTATTTAAAAATAACATTGCATAATTATGGTGCAGGGTAAAGTCGTTAATGACATCTTCTTGCAAGTGTTATTTAATGTTTTAGGACATTTCTAAAATGTTAAATAACGTTAGTAACGAGATGTCATTACTGGCATCTAGCAGTATTATACATTACCTGCTTCCAGCGATCATGTCTCCTCCATTTCCTGGTTAGTTTGCAGAAGCACTGCAGCCAGCCAATCACCATGCGGGGGCTGAAGCTACATGGCGATTTGCTGGCTGCAGGACACCTGTCAACTAACCAGGAACTGGAGGAGATTTGATCGCTGGGACCAGGTAATGTATAATAAAGCCCCTGCCTACTCTCACACTAGTGGCAATGAAGTTAAACTATGGCGCCCGATAAATACATTTATCTACGGTGACCATATGTCCCGCTTTACCCGGGACAGGTCCCGGATTCGGGGTCCCCTGTCCCAGGCTGCGCTATGTCCCGGGAAACGTCCCGCTTTTAGACGCAGGACGTCCCGGCCTCGGGACTCTGGCCACCGTACAATTGCATGAACAGGCCGCGGCGTCTAATAGACGCCTCGCCAGTTTATAGCCCGCAGCCCTACTCCAGCCTGCATAGTCTTCCAGCAGGCAGAGCAGGGCTACAGGAAGAGGGAGTCCGAAGCCCTGTACTGGAGACTATTTGTGTCTCCAATACAGGGCTTCGGGCGCCATCTTCCCATAGCCCTGCTATTCCATTCAGCGCAGGAGATTGCAGGAGCAAGATCGTCCGGGGAGCTGCGCGCCAGAGGCCAACCGGGAGAGGGGACTTCTGTCAGGTGAGTAAATTCTTTTTTTTGCAGGTGAAATGCTGCCCACATTGCGTTATTTTCTGCTGAAATGTTGCCCACATTGCATTATTTTCTGCTGACATGTTGCCCACATTGCGTTATTTTCTGCTGACATGATGCCCACATTGCGTTATTTTCTGCTGAAATGTTGCCCACATTTTGCGCTATTTTCTGCTGAAATGTTGCCCAAATTGTGTTTATTTTCTGCTGAAATATTGCCCAAATTGCGTTTGTTTTCTGCTGAAATGTTGCCCACATTGCGTTTTTTTCTGGTGAAATGTTGCCCACATTGCGTTTATTTTCTGGTGTCTGGGGTAACTGTTGCTGCATTTATTATTTAATGGTCATAGTTGCCTATATTTGCTGCTTTGGGGTTACGGTTACGCTCTGCCCATACAATGTCAGGGCCACGCCTATTTTTCACCCCCCCCAATCCCCCATGCCCATTTTTCGGCATGTGTAGCGAACACCCGACCCCCCCTCCCACCAATCTGGTCAATGTAATTTATCGGGTGACATAATTTGAAGAGAGACCATAACCAGGAATTGAACTTCATCCCAATCAGTAGCTGATACCCCCTTTCCCATATTCTTTCCTCTAATGCCACAACTACATTGTTGCTGAACATTGCATAATGGGCGAACATACAGTATTTGCAGCAATCAGAAGGCAGGGGCAAGAGCAGTAACATGGAGTCCTATGTAAAATGAAAAATGCCTTCCCATGTGGATTCAGGACACCATACAGGGGGTGACAAATGTTATTGGATACCAGTGGTTACTTTTCTTATGGCTCTAGTCAAGGCCTTTCATTACCAGCCATTTTCTAGCGACCAGCATTGGCTGCTTGGTGGAGTTAGATTGGTACAGTCCTGAGGAGGAGGATATAGATGGAGCGTTTTGAGGGAAATAACCTGCTCTGCCTTTTAGGAGTGATTATATTGCATGTGCAGGATATTAGACCTTAGTTCAATCAGGGTCTGTCAGGCAGGAACTAGTTTGTATTGCGGTGTTGTAAAAAAACTTACAGTTCATTGTTTTGTGCCTTGGGCCTGATTTTACTTTAAATGCAATATAGTAGACCAGATATTAAGCACGAGTGTTGTTTATCTTCACAGAATAGTCATAAACCACCATTACTATTCATTGCTTTGTGCTATGGGGGTTTATTCTACTTCATGTACACTTCATGTACACTATATTAGACCAGGCAGTGAGCGCCACTGGCCACTGCTGCATCGTTTGTGCAGTATAGCTGTAAACCACTATTTACTGTTTATTGCTTTATTTATTCTACTGCATGTACACTGTACAGATGCCTACTATAAACTTGTTATTCTTGTTACCGTACTAGCAAGGCAAACTTTTTGCCCTCCCACAACATACCTGATCCCATTTGCTAAACTGACACTGCTGAGACTCATGCTACAACAGCTACAAGAAAACAGTCTGTATATTTGACTGATATTTCTGGGGTGTTTTGTACATACTAAGATATTTAAACAATGTTGACTTATAGAGCAAACTATGGACTGCCCACGCACACTGTCCCTGCTTGGAGTCCCACAAATGACCCTTATTGATTCCATAAAGTAGTATGCAGCCTTAAGGGACCCCTTAAAACACTTAAACTGAATCATTTGCACTTTGTCCATGTTGCCCTCAGGGTCATATAAAATGTTCCTCTTCCCACTGTACACATTTCCTCTTCCCCCTCATTTTTATCAAGTAACATGTTACCTAGACACGTGGTGGACCTGTCTTGAAAACTTTAGAGCAGCTGGCTGCTGTAGTTATCCTCCAAATAATTTTATTTACATCAATATCAACAGGGTTTGGGTTCAATGCTTTTTTAATCCAGACCATTTAATGTTGATGCCTATGCCTAATGCCTATACATCAAACACAGAATAGTTGGTGGAGATTTGTCTGGCTTTGGAGGAGTGCAGTACAGTTTTGGAGTAAACACAGATACTGTACGCAAAAACATCATGATGTTCTTGACTGGATATTTTGCCTTTAAAATATTGGGGGAGCTGAGTTGAGGTATTTAAAGGTGGAAAATGCTTTCTGCTTTAAAACAATACAGGCTGAGCTGAAAGTAATGCATGTGAAGGGTAAAGTACACAGAGTCCTTCCCTCAGGGTCAGTAAGCTGTTGTTGCCACAAAGGCAGAACACATGTAAGAGACCCAGTCATGAGAGTGTTTATGCAGACAGCACTCTGTCAGGACAGCCATAGGCTAGATTACAAGAACCAACATATGTGGATGCTCAGGCTCACCATACTGCATAAAACATGGGATTCTGGGAACACACTCCAGCCTAGACCATACACTACAGTTTACATTGTGCATGTTTACAAATACTCTGGCAGTACAAAGATTTACTTCAACACATTCCAACTCAATTGGAAGCAGAAAGTGGCACATATTTATTTTTATTTTTAGAGTTATGATTTAGTGAAATAAACCTGTCAAAAAATCTTCGGGCAGTATGCTGTAGAAATGCAGAGTCTATTCCTAGTTATGCTCTAACTATGACACTTGTAGACATTGTTTTGAAATAACACACCGTAGAAAAAGTGTCTATTACAATTCAACAAAAGTAGAATAAATAATAAGTGTTAAACAAAAAAGCACACCTTATTAGCAATGCAACAATGACGATCCATCCTCGCTGCATTTGCATTTTGAAAACAGCACTCCAGTTTACTTGCATCAGAATCACGGCTAAATTTTGAAAAATTGCGGTAATCGATATTTTGATGCAATTCTAATGCAAGTCAATGGGAGTGCTTCTTTCAAAACACAATCCAGTGCAGACGGATCGCAAAGCGTTCAGCAGTGTGGCTCACAGGGCTGTGGAGTTGGTACAAAAATCATCTGACTCTAACTCTGATTCCTCAGTTTATAAAACCACGGACTGCGGCTCCAACTCCAGGTACCCAAAATTGCTCCAACTCCTCGAATCAGACTCCAACTGCGACTCCGACTCCACAGCCCTGGTGGCTCAGCCCTAAGGCCTGGGATCTACTAGAGCTGTTTCAGCAGGTATTTGTGCTTTCTAGGAATTGACGGCAATTAATCGTGTTTTTAAGGCTGGGCACCCACTTGCGATTGCACAATCACTCTCAAAACACTGAGGGCAATTTTGCAACTAAAAACCAAATTAATCAGCGGGGCGTGGCGCGGCATGCTTCCGGCCGGACGCATGTGAGCTAAGCTCCGCTCTGTTTCAGCCCTTTTATGCCGGGGATGTAATCCAGCTGTCTCGCCACTACTCGTACTTCATCCTACCTTCATCCCCCCAACTCAGTGCATGCCGGGGAGAAGTAAGACGCAAGCCCGCAGCTCGGAAGGCCCTCTTATGAGCTACTTTCTCCGGGCCCAACCTAAGATGGCGTCCTCACAACATGGCTCCAGGCGCTCTAACTGCTCATCGCCGCAGAGACACTCTTCTTTTCGCTCGCTCCTGCAGCCCGGAACAACTCGGCCTCACCAAGCGTGACCTCGAAGACGCCCTGGACCGCACCTACAACAGATTTGTAGGTAAGCTGCAAACGGAGCTCCGCAAAACCACTGAGGCACTCTCCCACGAGATAGCAGAGATCGGGGCCCGCGCTGGCATACTTGAGACAAAACACGACGAGCTTTGTAAAAGTCATAAGCAGCTTGCGGCTGAGCATGACACCCTCAAATCCGAGGTAAGCTTTATGCATCTCCATATGGAGGACTTGGACAATCGTAATAGGCGCAGCAATCTGCGTCTCCGGGGTCTCTCGGAGTCCTATACCGCTTAAAGGCCTACAGTCACTAAGGTGTTTGCTGACCTTCTCTCTGATGTGGAAGAAGATACCTTTGTAATTGATCGTATTCACCGAGCCTTACGGCCAAGCCTCCTGAGAATAAGCCCCCCAGAGATGTGGTGATGTGCTTTAAAGAGTTTATTTTGAAAGAGCGTGTCCTACAGGCCGCACGCAAGGCTACGGAAATTTCGTTTGAAGGTGTTAAGTTGCAGTTATACCCTGATGTTTCTCCCGTGACTTTGGATAAATGCCGAGAAATGAAAGCCATCACGAAAGTGCTTATAGCAGCTAAAATACAGTATCGATGGGGTTTCCCCTTTAAACGTATCATTTCACAAGATGGCTCAGTGCTTACTGCTACTACTCCAGCTGAAGGCGTTACATTATTGGAGAAGCTGGGCTTGCAACCTCCCTCCATACCGATTCCTCAACGGCGCCAGAGTGTCTCTCCGACCTGGTCTCAACCTCCGGCCTCCAAGTCTCCTAGAGTGTCTCGTTCCGATGAATGACCGACCCTGCTGTGGTTTCAGTAACTATTAATGCTCTCCCTCATTTTATTATGTGAACTTTTGATTGGGGCTGAACAGGCTTCATGCCAAGACCGTTGACTGCCTGCCTTTTCCCCCCCCCCTCACCTTTGGGGCTGCTTAGATGATCATTAGCTGCCCACGTATGAAAGGTGTTGATTCCTGGACTGTCCCTTTTTAGGGCTTCCAGATGGATTTATATGTTCTTATTCTGTTCTTTTTTGTTTATTTTAGTTGTTATTATCGTTTTGTTTAAGGCTTTGTTCATTTATCAATCCACTCAGGTATCTCCTTCATTGATAAGCTGGTTGTGCCTATTATATTTAAAAACTTTAATAATGATTAAAATGATATCGCACAATGTGCAGGGCTTAAACGAGCCTTGCAAGCGGGATAAGGCCTTTTCCACATACAAACGTCTGGGAGCTTCACTGCTCTTTCTGCAAGAGACTCACTTTGCTCGGGGTAAATCCCCACAGTTTTTTGACAGAGCTTTTGGCCGCCACTATCATTCCTTTTTTGCTAAAAAAGCTAGAGGGGTTTCTATTTTTTTGCACAATTCGGTATCATTTGATCTACAAGAGTCCTATCAGGACCCAGAGGGCCGATTTTTAGTCCTTAAAGGGGTTCTGGCTGGCAAACAAACGACCCTGCTTAATTGTTATGCCCCCAATACAGCTCAAGCTGACTTTTTCATTAAACTAAATTTCCTATTGGAAAAATACTCTCCCAATTTAATCTTAGCGGGCGATTTTAATGTGGTAGCTAAGCCTCAGGATCCTATTGAGGCTTCCCACCTTGCTCTGATGTCTCCTGTCGCTAAACGCGCCCCCCCCCCCCCCAGAAGATTAGCGTTCAATGCATTGAAATAAATCATATTGGGGCAGCGCAGCTCTTCTTCCTCCAGCGCGGCCGCGCAACAACCGACCCATGGCACAGTAAGCTGAAGCCGCAGGCTCCGTGGTATGGTGCAGGATTACTTTAAGTAAACGCAGGTTGTTTCCCATCACTTCATCACTTTAAGGTGGTTTCCCATCACTCCCAAAAGCCAGGCACACATCTGAAACAGCTTTTTGGTCTTTTCAGTTTCTTTTTGCCCTGTATACTCTCCTAGTGGCTCTGGGTCACCATAAGCTATTTGGGTACTATGTAACATTGCAGAGATCACATTTTTCTGCTTTGCAGTCCATGATTCAGTGTAATCTTTGTTATACAGACTTCCTCCTAATTCCCATCTTTCTGCATGAGTAATTAGCTGCACAATGCAGGAAACCTCATGTTTGTTGCTGCATACCTGGGTCTGATTAAATGAGTGTGGCATGCTGACACACCCATAAAGCCTGTAGAATGATTGGGTTTCTGCAATCACATATAAACTTGGTGACTGACTTGCTGACTTGTTTGTCAAAACCCATTTACAGGGGCAGCGATACAGCATACTATATATCAGTGTTAAAGAAACTATTGTCCAATATAAAACAAAAATTGCCTTTAGGTCTTTTCACATGGACAATTCTCTAGTGCTAAAATTCTCTATTCTCCTCACCTGCACAACTGTGAAATCTTCATTCATGTCAATGTAGTTCCAGGACTTATGCTGACTAGGTAGCGCATGTTGCACAGGTAGCTCAACCCGCGTTACCTAGGTAATATTAGAGTAACGCATACTATGCAAATAGCGTAACACACACGCTACCTTAGCAATGCTCACACTACCTAGGTAACGTGGGTCACGCTAATTGCACAACAAGCGCTACCTTGTCAGAATAAGTAATGGTAAAATTGCTGTGCGCTACAACACAATCAAATTATGCACACTCAACCACGCATAAGCTCCCATTAACTGCAATAAGCAGGAGTGGCTTCACCAAAGGGCAATAGACAGTAATCATATAGAACGGTGCCACCACTCAATGGGTACTGCAAATAAAGGCAATCTTTAATGGGTCACTTGGTAGAAAAGACGATCTCAAAACATCTAATTAAAAACGTTTCGAACAAAAAGCTTCTGGACCTCAAATCCCTCCCCACTATGAACTGGTGAGAAGGAAAGGCCCTTGCCAAGGAGGGAATTGTGGTCCGGGCTCAATGCAAAGTCGGAAAAATTAATGATGTTGTTGGAATTCTTTTCCACAGGTGTCAGGATAGGAATAGGAGGGGGCGCAAGAGAGACCCTTTCCTCTGCCAATTTGCCGGGAATACGCATTCTTTCACCTATTGGTTCTTCCCCTTTCTCAGGGGCTGAACCCTTAAAATAGGTTTCAAATTCTGTTCCCTATTTCGACTTTTCCGTTTCCTCTTTTATTTGTTGTTCCCTCGTCGCTTTCGTCATCGCTTTTCCCTAAAAATGTTACCGATTTAACTGATGTCGATGACTCTGGAGAGCAAGTACCCACACTGCAGGTCTCATCACCCGAGGGGAGTGCTCTGCTACCTGATAGTGAGCGTTTTCCCCCTGGGAGATAGTGGAAGAACTCTCCTTCGTTCCATTCTTCCAAGACTTTACAAAACTTGGCTTGTTTTGTGGCCTTGATTTTTCTTTGAGTCCTCTCCACTTCCTTTTTCAGAAAATCATTAAGTTTAATGAATAGGGGGTCATCAGAATAAGGCTCCAAGGCCTTAATACTGAGCTCAACCTGCTCCTTAACCACTTGAGGACCTAGCCTTTACCCCTACCCCCTGAAGGACCAGCGCTGTATTTTCAGATCTGTGCTGGGTGGGCTCTACAGCCCCCAGCACAGATCAGTTGGCATGCAGAGCGATCAGATCGCCCCCCTTTTTTCCCCCCTAGGGGGATGATGTGCTGGGGGGGTCTGATCGCTTCTGCATGCTGTGGGTGTTGTGGGGGGGGCACCTCAAAGCCCCCCTCCGCTGGGAAATTCCCCCCTCCCTCTCCTACCTCCGGTGATCGGGGCTGCACAGGACGCTATCCGTCCTGTGCAGCCAGTGACAGGCTGTCCCATGTCACATGGCGGCGATCCCCGGCCGCTGATTGGCCGGGGATCGCCGATCTGCCTTACGGCGCTGCTGCGCAGCAGCGCGTACAATGTAAACAAAGTGGATTATTTCCGCTTGTGTTTACATTTAGCCTGCGAGCCGCGATCGGCGGCCCGCAGGCTATTCACAGAGCCCCCCGCTGTGAATTGACAGGAAGCAGCCGCTCGCGCGAGCGGCTACTTCCTGATTAATTAGCCTGCAGCCGGCGACGCAATACTGCGTCGCTGGTCCTGCAGCTGCCACTTTGCCGACGCGTGTTATGAGTGCGCGGTCGGCAAGTGGTTAACTTCATCCAACTGGATCTCTTCCTCCTCAATAATTAGTGCGAGTACCTTAAAATCATGATCTAAACTCTCAACTTTCCACTTGGGGAGAAAACGGTGATTGCACAAATGGTCAGCTGGGATAATTTTTTCCTGTATGCCCCAAGGTAAAATTGCTGTGCGCTCTCTGAACTTTTGTGAATATGCCCCAATGTGTCAGAATGCATGAGAGCAGCTGATGGGCGGGGCAGCTCAGGACATTCAAGAAAAGGCTGCATGCAGCTTCAATGTAGCAGGATCGGGCCTCAGTTCGCTGCGGTGACTGCAGCCCCTTGATCACAGCATAAAAATATACATACCTGGGGCTTCCACTAGCCCTTCCAGCCTGATTGCTCCCACGCCGTTCTCTTCTGACTCCCTATTCATCCACAATTGGCCCCAGAAAGTCCTCCGGTCCAGGGCCAACTGCGCATGCGCCGACTAGAGGATTTTCTGGAGCCAGTTGCGGACAAACAGGGAATCAGAAGAGGATGGCATGGGAGCAATCAAGCCAGAGGGGACTGGAGGAATATCCAAGTATGTCTATTTTTATGCTGTGGCCCCATCTCAGGTAAGTAAAACCTAAGTATTTGAAAAAGAACCAATGTCCATAGCAGATTCATGCCTGATATTTAAATGATTCAGATGAATTCTACATAGCGTTTCTAGATACCTCAGCAACTTTCCTTTTTCCTTCAAAAAGACAAGACAAACCCGGGTTATAAATGTTACTAGTACCGGTAGTCCACAGATGAAATGTTAATTTCACATTCGAGGTGTCTCGGACTGGCAGGGCCAGGAGTTTGGTTAACACCCCATATGTTTTTCTTAAAACTGTTGTTAAGGAAACAATTAACATTCTGCTGTATTTGACACTCTTGGCATGACGCTTATTGACAGTCTTTACTTTTCTGTTAGTACTACTCAGGTTTTCTATCTACCCTCTGCTTGATGTAGCATACTTCTCCAAATTCTGTAACTGTCATTCATATTGCTACTGTAAGCAGCATTTCTGCAATATTGTTACCATCTTGACAACCTGTGATTAATATATGTCCTGTTGTTAAAAAAAAAAAAAAAAAAAGCGGCTCAAATCTGCTACCATTTTGCGGATCTGCTAGCGGGTTTTGGTGTGCACTGGGCCTGACACTAGGGAAGATCAGCTGTGCACATTGCTGCAACTGACTGCTTAGGGAGCGTGCCTAGCACTCTACATGGATGTCACATAAAATAGGATTAGAGAACTCTTCTCAGGGTGCCAACTCTCTGTGACTTGGGGACTGTAAAGATATTGCACAATAGAATAAAAACGGGTTTCAGAACAAAGAGAAATTTTGGTAAATTGCTGTATTTCATTGAAAGGTCTTGTTTGGAGTTTGACCACAGTTCTATTTTTAAGATGAATTTTAGGATTTCTGTAAATCACCACATACTGTGCTAATCCTCCCGATAGATCAAATTTAACAGTACTCAGTAGCAGTCATTTCTGTATTGCGACTGCCTTGTGCATAGCTCGCAATGCCAAAGAGATTGACTGGCAGTCAGCAGTGGTCATATGATCACAGCTACTCAGTACAGATAATTAATGACATGCTAATAATTTAAATTTGCTGCACATCATATGGTAATTTTATGCAAATTATATGCACACCTGGAATCACACACCTGGAACAGGTAGATCTAGTCAAACTTCAGTCAAACATCTGATCAGCATACTTGTTCAGGGTCTATGGCTAAAAGTAGAGGCAGATCAGAAGGACAGCCAGGCAATCTGCATTGTTTAAAAGTAAATAAATTATTTATGTTGTTATTATTATTTTTGATTTCTAAAGTGCCAACATATTCCGTGGGGCTGTGCAAATAAATATGGCAGCCTCCATATCCCTCTATCTTTAAGTGCCCTTTAAGGGTACAAATTATATGCAGTATACAAATATACACAATATCTGAAATTGCAAATGAGAAATAGCTCTGAATTGCCCTTAGAAACAAAGCATTTGCATTTCCAAAGTTTAAGCTTTAATTGCGCAACTGTATGACCTAATTTACTAGGTGCTTCATAAAAAGTTGCCAATTTACAAGAGTTTAGACGTTAATTCAATATAAACACAGCTGAGACAAACATCCTGTCCTGCACAGTGATATGTACATATGTATTTTCTCCTACAAACATCTGCCTGTAGCATCTGATCTCTCAGTGATGTTATCCCCAGGCCTCCTGTGATCCTGTGTGGGAATGCTCATACTAACCTCATAGTGAGTATGAGGCAGGACCGAGTGGCTGGTGCAGACGTGGCAGGTTAAGTGAATCCCTTCATGCTATGTGAGGTGTTTTGTATCAAAGGTGTCCAAAGCTAACAAAACTACCCATCATGTGACAATGGGACAGACTCAGTGGATTTAAAAGACAACTGAAGTGAGAGGGATATGGAGGCTGCAATATTTATTTCCTTTTAATACCAGTTGCCTGGCTATCCTGCTGCTCCTCTGCCTCTAATACTTTTAGCCATAGACCCTGAACAAGCATGCAGCAGATCAGGTGTTTCTGACATTGTCAGATCTGATAAGATTAGCTGCATGCTTGTTTCTGGTGTTATTTAGACACTACTGCAGCCAAATAGATCAGCAGGACTGCCAAGCAACTGGTATTGTTTAAAAGGGAATAAATATGTCAGCCAACATACTCTTATCACTTCAGTTGCCATTTAAGGCGGAACCCTGTGTGTAGCAGTACATGTATTATCATAAGTAGAGATGCTCATGATTCTAGCTTGCATGCACTTTATTGCACATTGTATGCAGGTTGAAATTGTGCAAATCAATGCACTTCCTAACAATCTTGGCTTTCCCTATTCCAAGCTGCATTAAAGACGCCATTACTAGCATCTCACTGACCATTTCTACTCATAAGCCTCATCCAGAACTGCTATTTAGGGCAGGTGATCTGACTGAAGTGTGCCTCTGTTGCCTGTACGTTTCTCCCAGGTGTGTCACTCAGCCACTGCAGACACCAAAAGATCAGCTGGGCAGCCGGCAAACTGACAATTCTTTAAAAGAGGGGGGGGGGGGCACATTGGTAGCTTCCATTTCTCTCTCACTACAGATTTCCTTAATGTAAACCTGAGAAGGGTGGAGGCCAGGACAGGTTATTTTTTACTTACCTTCCAGGCTCCGCTATAGCCTTAAAGATTTCTCAGTTTCCTCCTGATCTGCCCCACTGCACCCCCTGTAAGGTCGCCCATTGCGGGCTACTGCCAATGTGCAGCACAGGCCGCTCACCTCTTCAATCACGCTCCCATGCCCAGGAGGGATTAACCTTCGGAGAAGTACAGCGGTGCATACTGGAAAGAAACTAAGGGGACCTGTAAGGCTACAGGGCTGGAAGAAGCCTCGGGTAAGGAAAATAAAACTTGTTCCCCCATTTCATCTACTCTCTAAAAGGTAAGTTATTCCCAAAGTAATTTAAATTGCATTTTACACATGAACAGCATTAAAATTGTTTCATTATATTCTGTTGCAATTTAAACCTGTGTTTAGAGATATACTAACTATATCGATAATGACACATGATTGTTCAATAATACTCCCTTCTGCATTGACGTTCTTTTTGACCTAGAAGATTATTACATTCCGCTGCTGTAAAACCATTTCTGTACACTAACAAGACCACCTGGGTGTTTGTTTATTTTTATCATGTTTTGTTGAATTCAGCTGAAGTGAATGTCTGACATAATTATGATCACTGTTGTCAGGGAAAGGTTCTAAGTTATCCAGGTCATTACACATCCAAATAAAAAATAACTTGCTTTCAACTTGACACCCTTTTCTGTTCTAGAAGAGGTTTAATCACAGGTACAAGTGACTACTGCAATTCAAATAAAGTGAAGAAAATACCCTGACATTTATTTGTACAGATCAGGGCTGGCCACACTCATTTGCCAAACTATTTTTTGTGTCAGGCCCTCTCCTCTGGGAAGCACACCTTTTGGTTGTACTTGGCTTCACACCTGAAACTAGGACATTGATGTTCTGTCCCTGTCTAGGACATTGATGCAGTGCTAGACATGCCCTCTTGCTTTTGAAGCTGAACAGCACTGGTACAGGTAACTGACTTACCCGAGGCAACAGAAAATCTTGCCTAATTGACTCATTATACAGATATTAACTGTTGAAGCTACCTGGATGGCAGTGAATACAGTCTTTAAAATTTCAGGTTAATATTAAAACCGCATTGTAGGCTGATGATGAATCATGCTGAAAGCCCCCTCCGCTGTTTACAGAGGGGCATTTCAGTTTGACATAGATGGCCACTTTCACGCTATTTGTGAACTAGTTTTCTTCTCTGTCCAAAATGTGCACCTCACCATCTTCTAAAGTATCCCTTATCCTTGGGCCAAGCACTTACAACATGATTATCTCATGCAAAAAAACATGGTTCCTTCATCCAAGTAATGTAAGCAAATTACATTGAGTTTCAATTAGTGTAGACTTTTTGTTGCCTGAAGTAAATTTGAACCTATAAATATTTCCTTCACCTCATTTAAACTGAGAAGGCTCTTCTGAGTAAAAAAATATATTCTCAAACACAAATAGATGCCCGGTTACCTTATTAATTCTTTAGATACACTCGCTGGGCTTGATCCGATTAACTTTTTCTCCTAAGTTTTCCCTAGGAGATAATTTTTCATATTCTGTTTAAAACCTTTCAGCATTGTGCAATTGAAAAAGTACTAAAAAGTGTAAGGGATATCGGAGATACCGCCGCATGGACAAGCGGCATGGCGGCTATCTCCGCGTCTCAACCGGCTGTCTTGCCTGGTCCTTCTAGTGCACACAAATGGAGATCTACAAGCGCGCGCAGGCGACAGGGCCTTTATGCTGCTAGAAGGGGAGTCAGCTGATCATGCCGATTAGCTGACTCCAGTCATGATTCGGATTGGCTGAGTGTCTGGGGCGGCGCCGGTCAGCGCTGTTAGTATATATAGAACCAGCCGGAGCTGGGAATTCAGACTGAGTCAGATTCTTGTGATAGCCTTTAGTACTATTGTTTATTATTATCATCTTTCAGACTAGTTCCCAGGTGTTGAGACCAAGGACCTCAAACCTAAAACTAGGAATTGTTATATTGTGATATCATCTTTCAGACTAGTTCCCAGGTGTTGAGACCAAGGACCTCACACCTAAGACTAGGAATTGTTATATTGTGATTATCATCTTTCAGACTAGATCCCAGGTGTTGAGACCAAGGACCTCACACCTAAGGCTAGGATTGTGTTATATTACTGTCTACCCGTTATGACCTTTGGCCTTCCTGATTACTCTCCTGTTCTCTGATTCGGTACTTCCGCTTATCTGTCTACCTGTTGCCAACCTTGCCTGTACCTGGATACCGAATTAGCCTTACTCTTCTGTACTTTGTCTGTCCGTGTGTTGCCGACCCGCCTGTCTGACCTTCCTGGCTGTCACCTAGCCCTTGGGTGTAACAGCCTTACTGTACTCCTGTGACACCTGCCCTTCAGGTGGTTACTAGCTGTTATATCTGGCCTATGGTCACCAGCTCCTCTGGAGACTATCATACAGCACAGCTAGTGGACTTCTACCTCTCTAAAGTCCACTGGCTGCAGTACAGTCTGATTCTCTTCCTCTCCGGGAATCATTGGCTGCAATACAGTCTGATTCCCTGCTCTTCAGGGAATCCTCAATTGCAGTCCAAACCTCACTACTTCACTCCAGACAGTGGTCCCTGCTCCTCAGGTACCCACTGGCTGCAGTACAGTCTGATTCCCTGCACCTCAAAGAATCCTTGGCTGCAGTAGTGTCTGTATATCCCGCTTCTCGGGAGATAACCTCACCTATACTGTTGCACAAAACACTACATATCATTGGGTGTCCTGTGTCTAGCTATATTGGTATTATTGGTGATTCTGCAGATCACCATATAATCGGGTATAGCATCTGTATTATTGGTGATACTGCAGATCACCAATAATCAGAAAAAATCTGTGTTGCTGAGTCGCTGACACCAATCGTTACAAAAAGTAGGTGAAAAAGTACAGTCAAAAATATTCTAAAAAATAAAATAAAAAATTGAGTTCTGATTTGTTGCTTGCTGGTGGCTTAAAGTGTACCTGAGATAGATATAACTAAAGATTTGATACTTACCTGGGGCTTCCAGCCCCATTAGCACGTCTGAGTCCCTCGCCATCCTCCCTCCATGCGCAGAAGACCCTGACTGACGCAACTAAGCCAGTTACAGGGGCTAATTGTGGCTGAACGGGGGACTGCGGGAGGACTGCAAAGGACTCAGATGTTCTTATGGGGCTGGAGAAAGCCCAGGGTAAGTATCAAATCTTTAGATATGTCCGTCTCTGGTTTCCTCTAAAGGGCATTTTATTGATAAGACGTAAAAATATTATCTAAAGCAGGCTTTCTCAACCAGGGTTCCTTGGAACCCCAGGGTTCCTTGAGGACTCTGCAGGGGTTTCTTGGCATTTTCCCCCCATCGTGGGTGAAGTATAATAGAGCACATTATAGTAGGGCTTACTGTAAAAAGAAGCACTAAATTGGGGATCAGAATAATAATGAGCACAGTGTAATGAGTGGCAGTGTAATAGGAGTTAGTGAAATTAACAGCCTCACCTACTTTTAAAGACCATGCCTCCCGAAAAATAAATGCAGGTGTTCCTCAAGATAAAAAAAATTGTTTGCAGGGGTTCCTTGAGATCCAAAAGTTATTTGCAGGGTTCCTCCAGGGTAAAAAGGTTGAGAAAGGCTGATCTAAAGCCTCATCTACACGCATAGATGAGGCTCCGATCCGGCGGCTCGATTAGCCGCCGAATCGCCTCTTCCGCGTCCCTGTGCGTACCCGCCGCGTCCCCGCTCGCCGGATTCGATTCCTCGCTCGTCCCCGCCGGCGCCGCTTATCTTCCGCTCGATTCCCTGCCATTGTCCCCTCGCGGGAAACGAGCAGGGAATCGGCGTTAGCAAGATCCGACCCGTCGGATCTTATCAATCGAGCCGCATCAGCGGCTCGATTGATAAGCCACATCGCCGCCTCATCTAGCCGTGTAGATGAGGCTTAAGAGGGAACTTATGAGAAAAAGTGAATTGGGCCCATTGTGTGAGCTTAATAAAGTCTCATGATAACTGCAGTTTGCACAGTAGGAGTTCAGCTGCTCTCACCTCTTTCCCATGACAGCGACGGACAACTCAACTCATATAATTCTTCTCCCGGACATCTAAATGCATTGTGTTTAATAAGCTCTAATAACAGAAAGCGCAGGAAAGAGAAACCTTTGAGCTGTGAAGCTAGTCTGGAGGGGCAGGATGCACACAAATGGAAAACAGAAATTTAAAATAAATTTATCAGTATGGAAAACAGTAGCGTACATAAAGATACTATTCCGGACTTCTTGCATAAGTATCAAAATGATGACAGTGTCCATTTAACCTCATCAGAGCCAGAATGATCTGGCCTTATATGGAGGTCCTGGAAGAGCAGGAAAATGCTTTTAGAAACCAGGTAGCTGCTTCTCCACATATTAAATGCAGGTAGTTGCTATTTTTAATATAGCAGAGATTTAAAGTATGTATAAGGTCTAAAAGTTACTGGATTATGTTTACTGTTACACAAGGAGATGGACTTGAAAGTCCTGAGGGTCTGCCTGGAGCTCACTTTGCCATGTTTGCAGATGCATCAGGAAAAACACATATGAATGACTGTGAAAATACGAGAAACCAGAAGAGAAGTTTCAAGTGTCATGCTGTCTTATGCTGGGAATACATAAGGAGTTCTTTCGACAGAATTACTGGCCGGTCGATTTTCTGATGGTTTTTCTGATCGATTTCCATTCACTTCTATGAGAAAAATCGATCAGAAAAAAAGATAGAAATTACATCGGACCTGTCAGAAATTATCTATAGAGCCATTTATCTGCCAAAAAACTTATAGTGTATTCCCAAAACTAGTATCTTTCAGATGCTGAAAGAGACTATTAACACCGAAGAATGGACAGCATGATGGCTAAGCTAACACTCCCAGGCATGACTACAGGACTTCACTAGAGCTGCCCCCATCCTGTGGAATTCTCTCCCACTGCCCATCAGGCTTTCCCCCTTTTTCAACGCCTTCAAACAAGCCCTCCAAACTCACATCTTCAAGGAGACCAACCCCACTTCAAGGCTGCCGTAACTCTTTCTGCCGAGAACCTTTCGATGCAGCCTCTCTCCTTTCGTGTCACTATCCCCTCTCTTTAGATTGTAGGCCTTTGGCGGGACCTTCTCTCCTTATGTATCGTACTTTATAGCGCACACTACCCAGAAAAATGTGAGCTTGTATTAGTGGGACTACCACTCCAGTGTATGATCTGGCATTGGATTACTAACTAGTACTGTGTTATGTATCTTATTGCTTATTACCTGTACTGTGTTCTAGGTCACCCATTATTATTGTCTGTAATCTTATGTATTGTACAGTGCTGCGTACAATGGTGGCGCTATATAAATCTGATAAATAATAATAAGCTGTTGTTGAGTCCTAGTTTCAATTCCTATCTATACATACTATGGAGGTGCATTTAATGATCTAATAGAATTTGAAGCTGCTATAATTTAAACTCACAAAAGATCTCACATACTTTGTGAAACTGAGCCTACCACCTCCACTGAGTCCATATGTTGTCTCAGGCATCCTCCTAGTGCTTCATTTTCCTCCTAGAACCCAACACATCCCAGTAAGTTCACTGGCTTCCTCCAGAGCTTGGCCCTAGAGTGTAGGGGGCATTAGATTGTCAGCCAATTTGAAAGACAGCCACTGATGCAAATGGTTCAATCATTCTCTGTAAAGTGCCTCACCACTACTACTATGTTGCCGATAACAGGACTCACAGGACTCCCAAACACTCATTCTGTTGTATAACTTGTACACAAAGGCGGCCCACAGATATCTAGAAAGGCATGACCAGACTGACCCTAGGGCAGTTTTTCTAGTGTGAAGGATATACAAATATGAATGCTCAGCTTAACTTAACAGCTTAGTAGTGGCTCCTGGACTGCAACAGTGGGGGAGTGTGGGACACACAGACAAACCCACCCAGACAAACCCACCCGCACCTGATTATCTTGGGAAACGAAAATCCAACCAGAAAACTTTTTCTAAACTCTTTGACTGAGTGATGTTCAGAGGAAATCAATCAGGGGTTTTTATGGCAGATGCTAGCCTGGAATATCTGGACTGTAGGATCAATTTTCTTCCTCTGCTAGCAACCAATCAGTGTCCTCCTTACATAGTTCAATCTGCCTTAGTAACAGTAATTGGAGAAAGTGACTGGTTGCTAGGGGAGGGAGCATAAACTGTCCTAAGGTCAGACATGTTATACCTAGAGATTCTCAGTCAGATGCAAATAATTCTGGCTTGCATGGAAATTGTTGGCAGTTTTGATTTGGGCCAATCAAACGAATTTCCTGTCAAACTCCATTGGCGCAATTCCAGGCTGCATACAATTATCATTAAATTTGCATGCAAGCCTGAATTACAGTATTTGCATCTGATTGACCATTTGTATTCATTCCTTAAGCCTGTGACACACTACAGAGCGCTTTTTGATCCGTTAACGCTTCGTTTGCATTTAAAAAAAAAAAAAGATCCCATTGACTTGCATAAAAATCATAGTAAAAATTGTGGTAAAATTGCTGCGATTGGGATTTCTCATAAAATCGCGAGTGCAGCGATTTTACAGTCTAGGCTAGGGCCTTAAATGGTTTCCTAATCTCATAAAAATAACACTACATGAGTCTATGATAAAACACTGTAACTTATCAGTGTAGCAAGTAGACTGAGGGCCCTTTTCCACCTGCAGTCGCTAGCGTTCACGCTGAACGCTAGCGATTGCTGAATCGCAAAACCGGCGATTCCCCGACGTTTTGCGGCCGCGATTTTGCTATGCTATGCACTGCATAGCAAAATCGCGGCAAATATCGCTCCGCCGCGCGTTCGCGTTCGGGTAAAAAACGAATCACGGTAGTGGAAATGACCTACCGCGATTCCTATGTTAAAAAGCAAACCGTAGCGATTGTAAAATCGCTAGCGGTTTGCGACTTTGCGATTCAGCCAGCGCAAACGCGCTGGTGGAAAAGGGCCCTAAAGCAGTTGAATAAACGTTAATGTGTTGGAACTTGTCTATACTCTGCTGGCTTGCAGAGTAGTGTATTTTTACAATATGAGGAAAAGCCTATAATAGTTTTCCTTGTGTCCACTACTTCCCCTTAGAAGGCCCTCCTTGACATAGTGAAGGTTTGCGCCACATGACTCTTACAATAGCTTCACAGTTACACACCATGCCTGAATGACGTCTCACATACAAGCCATACATTACTGTCATATAAGTTACAGTTTCCCCATGTGAAGGCACAAAGCACATCTGGAGTCCAATCACCCAGAACAGCATTTCTATCCAAGGAGAACAACTGGAGGCTGAGTCACGTGAGCTGTAAATGCAAGCGGTCAAATGACATACACACCATGTACTGTGTAATCTGCTCTATGAAGCCAAGGCTGCCTCTTGTGTAACTATGCATTGCTATACAAGGGTCACATATACATTTCACCATCCTTCAACCCAGACGAAGACAAGAAGCAATTTTGCAGCTAATTACACGCGCCACCTATGACCATTCCTGCCCAGCAGGGATAAAGCTGCCAGGTGGTAATCCTCTAATTAAGCCATCACAAGTTATTACATTTAAAGAGAACCTCAACTCAGAACTTCCTATCTGCTAAATAGGATATATACGCAACAGCATAATAACCTTCAAAGAAAAATATTTCTTTGTTACAGCTGATACAAATCCTGCAACAAATCTGCAGTGTGTCTACTTCCTGCTTTCATAGAAGCAGACAAATAGTTAACATCCTGTGTTTACAAAATAGCTGCACTGCTGAGGAAGCCAGCTGACATAGCTGAGCAATCAAATTACACTGGTGATTAATCACAGATAAGGGGGTATTGGACAGGCTAAACTCTCTAAATACATACAGGGTGCATTCCTCTATGTTTTCCTTCTGTCCTGTGCAAGGGTTCAGGTCCAGTTTAACAGCTCAACATCTCAGGCCACCACATTCTATATGAAAACATCTCAGGCCACCACACTCTATATGAAAACATCTCAGGCCACCACACTCTATATGAAAACATCTCAGGCCACCAAACTCTATATGAAAACAAGAAGGCACAAGAGCAGTGACATCAGGAACTGTTAAAACATCTGTTCGTTTTAGGAAAAGTCCATTGGATATGAGACTTTAGCTTTACTATTCATAAAATGAGTTTGCCTATACTGTCAATTGATAACAATGGCAACAATGTTGCAAACTAGTGGGAGCTTATCCAAAAAGTGTGAGATGTATGGTGTAACCAATAGCAACCAGTCATCAGAAAGCTGTTTTCGGTACTTCCATGAGGGTACACTCAGCTCTAGTTGGCTGTGTTAGATTGCTGTGGCTCTTTTGCTCTCTTATTAAATAAACCCATAATTGTCACTTTATCTTCATTAAGAGGAACCACATCAGAGCATGCAGAGTGCAAATAGAATTGGATACAGTTTTATGCTCTCCACAGAGCTGGGAAGTTAAACAAGTTGCACACAATGAACCAATCAATAATCTGTTGTGCAACACAGAGACTCCTCCTATTGGAAATATACCAATGATCCATATAAAGTGGTCCCTTATACTGCTGGTTAATCAACAGAGAATGGAGTGCTGGCACAATCATCACAAGTTAGAGAAGGAGGTCAGAATAAAAGTGCTCCAGAAACTTGGAGGAGATAAAAAGTGATAAGGCTCAGTGGAGCAGCCAATCAGATTGCAGCTGTATGCAGGAGGATGGCAGAAAGAGTCAGGTTGCTAGGGGCAACAACTCCCCTCCAATTTTCTAGAACACTGCACCACAATATACGTATTAAGCAATCAATGCATATGGAATAGATGTAGTCTCTTACCCTGGAGATTTGCATACATTCCTTCCTCTAGGATTCAGCTCTTGGCCACTTCCAGAGTTCACAAAGCAAAGCATTAAAAACATCACAAAGAGGATGGAAGCCCCGGTTGTCACTCTACCCTGGAACTTCAGCAAGAGCAAAGTACATATCTTCTCCCACCTTCCCTCCATCA
Source organism: Hyperolius riggenbachi (assembly GCF_040937935.1). Lineage (NCBI taxonomy): Eukaryota > Metazoa > Chordata > Amphibia > Anura > Hyperoliidae > Hyperolius > Hyperolius riggenbachi. The sequence continues at coordinate 449,935,330 of NC_090646.1, read as the reverse complement.
CACCAAACTTTCCAGCTCTCCTCATCCCCATCCGATCCAGAGAAGCCGATTGCTCAATCTGCATCCCAAACACCCTCCTCGCACACACACAGAAAAAGGATCTCTACAACTCTCTGAGCAAAGTTTCAGAGTCCCCCAGAGGCAGACCAGGGGAAGGATATGCACATCCCGACAGGGAGCAGCAGGCAGCCAAGGAAGGGGGCATAGAAAGCTCCAAACTTGGGATGAAGTTGGGAGGAATCCACTAGTTTTACATCCACGAGGTCTCAGCCCCAGACTCCCTGATGGTTTGTCCAGAACTTCCCAGACGCTTCCTCACTACAGATAGACTTGTACATCCGAAGGTCCAGCTAGTGGGCGAGCAGGAGGAGACTCTCCTCCCAGGGGAAGCAAAGGTACAGCAAACTCTGTGCAGAGGGGATGGGAGAACAAAACGTGCTGTTATTGTTGTAGCAGCAGCAGCAGCAGCTCTCGCTGCATCAGAGCTAACGGAAATGAAGCTCACTTCTTTCCTGACTGCCAGGCAGCTTGAAATGATTTTACAGCAGGAGTGGCAGAAGGAAATTCCAGATTTGCTACCCTGATCCTCTAGGAGGTGGGGCAAAGTGGACATGTCCCACCCAGACTTATGCACTGTGGGCATCACAGCTAGATTTCACCCAGAAAACTTTACTTCTTGTTTGCGATTCTCTGGCAGGAACCTCATTCTCACCACACACTTCCAAAGTATCGCAACTCGCCACAAGTCTCTCCAGCAAGAATGCAGATGAAAAAAGCATCTGCTAAGTTCTTTTTTTTTTTATCTCCAGCTCAAAAATATTCTGTATGATTATCAATGAATTTTTTTATTAAACATGTTATAATGCAATAGGTTATATGTAAAAAACAAATACCGAGAGCCAGTTATTACGGTAGGGGTGTGTAAAAATATTTATGAAACAAATGAATTTTAAAGATGTGTGGATTACAGTTTTGAACATTGCAGAAAGAAGAAACAAATTCATAGGAAGTAAGGCCTCGTTCATATCATTTAGCGCAGATGGATGTGTGATCGGAACGCAACGCATCCGATCACACGCCATCTGCACTACTATGTGCTGCGCTGCAGATCCTATTAATTACAATGAATGGGATCTGCGATGCGATTCCCAAAAATGCTTGCAGCATGCCATAGCGCAATCACGCTGCCTCGCAGCGCATGTGATGGGAACGGTAGAAGGGCTCTATGCCCTTCTACTGTTCTTGCGCATTGCACACTATACGCGCTGCCAAAATGCGCATGGCAGCGTGTATAGTCTGAACGAGGCCTAAGGGCCCTTTTACACTTAATCAGTTGGTATGCGTTAGTGCGCGTTGGTACGCGTTTTTTCCATAGCAGTGCATTGGGAAGAATATTTCAGCTAAAACGCGTTAAGTGTGAAAGGTGCCATAGGAAAACATGGGCATTACTTTGAAAATCAGTTTTCTTTCAGTTTTAACTGAGAGCAACTGATTAAGTGTAAAAGGGCCCTAAAGGTGTCCATCCGATTCTATGGAAACAGAAGCTGGTGGGACCAATCAATTACAAACGATCACATTAGCAGTCGTGTGTTCAAAGCAATAGTCAATCGGCGTGACAGAATTCTTTTAATGCCTTGAATCGATTAAAAACAATTTTTTATGTCAGTCTGAATGAACTTAACGAAATAAGATCATTCACTAAAAATCTCACCATCGGTGGGCTCCTTTAAGGGGCCCATACACTTGTCGATTTCAGCCATCGATCGACTGATCAAGTGTATGGAATCGATCGTTCGTTTGGAAATTGATTCTTTTAAATCAGCCGACCGATCGATTTGCGGCTGATTTTGATCGATTTGCTCGATCGGTCCAGACGGAAAACCTGGGTCAATCAGCTACTGGCAGCCGATCGATGGTCCATAGGGTTGCATTGGATCGAATGGTGCAACACTGCATTTCGATCGAATTTCAATAGATTTCATTCTGAAATCTACTGGAATTCTGTTGCTACTGTGTGGCACACATCAGATACATTCCTGTCAGATTCGACTTGACAGGCATCTGACAGATATCTATCTGATGGTCGAATCTGCTGCAATTCTATACGTGTCTGGCCACCTTTAGATAATAGATTGATAGATGATACACAGAGAGATTAGGAGGTGCCACTGACTGAAGGATAAATCACACTTGAGGTTTGAAAAGTCAAAGGTCAAGTAGAGAGGTTGGGGAAGTGCTCTGTTACTGTGCTGTAGTATAGGAGTCCAGACAGGAATTACTATTCCTGGTCTCGCTTTCCACACTGTGTCAGAGCAGTCATGTCTGGCAGGGAAATTTCAATTTTCTCTAGATAATAAACGTCCAAAGAAATTGTCTTCTGTGTGGTAAAGGATAGCTCTTTCGTCATGCTCTGCTTATCCTGTTATATATGGCTAAATTGCCCATCATATTTCACCTCTGTGATAATTGAATGTAACTGCGGCCTGCTTCACATTGGCAGCTAAAATGATCAGTTTAGTGGACTGCACCGGAATGGATCCTACTGGATGCAAACGGATCCAATGTTAACGTGTGGATCCATTCAAATTGTTCCATTAGAACGGATCTGTTCGGCACGTTTCACTTAACGGAACACAAGTTTGGGGAGGCTGCGATAATTCCAGAGCGAATGATGAGTTTGCATTGACTGCTCGCTAATGTAAGGGATAAAAAACTGATGACTGAAATGGAACGGATTAGAAACTTACAGATCAGTTTTTACACGGATCAGTTTTCAATCTGTCCAGTATGAACCAGGCGTAATCCCCACCTCCTCACTAGTACTAAGCTTAAAGGACATCCAAGGTGAAAATAAAGTGATAGACAAACAATTGTATCTACCCTCATTCTCCTAAAAATGACTTGTTTAGCTATCTCACAGTTTTATTTTATATTTAAATCTAGTTTTTACAGTTTCATTGTCTCTGCTCAATGGCACATTCATTGCAGTATTCTAGAGCTTAAATCTAGGACTATTAACCATTTTTATCTATTTACTGCTCTCAGAAGCCTATTACTGACAGGAAAGTGTTTTATGGTTGTAAATACTTATCAGTGAGGGTTATGCTATAGTCTAACAGAAACTGTCACTTTCATACCTGATGTTTAACTCTTTCAGGCAGAAAAAAAACAAAAAAAGGAACACAGCCTAGTCATTTATATGCTTTGCACTGCACATACACGTCTATCTCATCTTGGTTGTCCTTTATTACACATAAGCAGTATAAACTGAACATACAGTATGAATTGTATAGCACCTAATCAAGGGTTGCTTGAAAACTGTGTTTCAAAGCATTTTACATTCAGGAGATGTATTACTACCACCAGGGCCGGGCCGAGGCATAGGCTGGAGAGGCTCCAGCCTCAGGGCGCAGTGTAGGAGGGGGCGCACAATTCATTCAGCTGTCATTCCTAATTGTGTTTGAAGCAGAAAGAAATAAGAAAAGGAGATACATGGAAGTGACTACAAGTCAGATAACTAGAGATTAAGGTGTTGGGGGCCCTGGGGTGCCTCTTAGTCTAATAGCAATAAGTGTGTGACGGCTGGGGTGGAGGGATGGAGGGGCGCACTTGGGTGTCTCAGCCTTGGGTGCTGGAGGACCTTGTCCCGGCTCTGACTACCACTAATAATATTGGGAGCAAGTCCCCCAGTGGGTGAAGTCTCGCTGTATGACTTTTCAAGTCTCCATTTTGGTCCTCTTAGGCAGGGTTCAGGCGTATTAAAATTTGCATGCATTTTACAAATGTGCAAAAACGCGTTAGCCACAAACTCAACAAATGTCAATAGAGAATTGCATTTCTAAAATTAGCACTTTTGCAGTTGTGGAAAAAAATTCGGCTGCATTTCTACTGAGGTGTGGCGTCCATTTCTGAAACAGCCGCAGCACCTATGCTGATGCAATATTGCATTCCTATAGCTATGCTGTGCCATGCACCGCTACAGGGATTCAGATGTGTGCTGCAGAGAACTGCAGCATGTATCATTTTTTTTCTTCCACACGCAATTCGGATGCAGCCTACTGATTTCAATAGGTTGAAATTCCGCATCCGAAAATGCGTGTGGACAATGGGCGCGATTGGTGCCTGGTGGAAATAGGCCCCAACTTCTAGCAGAACTTCTGCCCTTGCCCAATGCCTTGCTGTTAAGTACGGTTGATATCCTGTACTTTAATGGTTACAAATAACGGACACCTATGGTGGCGGCCAAGCTCCATTCTGTGAATCATGTAGCTACGGTAATATTGCTATACGCAGGCAGCTCACAGCATTATTACTGGTACTGACGTCAGCAGTGTACCACACATTGCGCAATTAATGCAAACTGCAATACATGGGCAACGTGATTGTTACTATGGTAACACACATTATGCTACCTGCACAAGACACGTTACAGCAGTAAAAATCGCATTACCCATGTACTGTGTGTTGTGATAATTGTGCAGTATGCGGTACACTGTTGGCATTCATACTGGAAATATTGCACTGTCTGTACACAGACTAAGTAAAAGAGCTTAATAGAGAGAAGAATAGTTAGTATGAAATAAAATGTTGTATTCACCTAATAAGCATTCGAGTTTAGGGGTTCAGACTGATACCAGAGGTACATAAGTATCCAACATCCCAACCAGTGTGTAACTTCAATAAATCACCACACAATGAAAGGTTATACAGTGGTGTGAAAAACTATTTGCCCCCTTCCTGATTTCTTATTCTTTTGCATGTTTGTCACACTTAAATATTTCTGCTCATCAAAAACCATTAACTATTAGTCAAAGATAACATAATTGAACACAAAATGCAGTTTTAAATGATGGTTTTTATTATTTAGTGAGAAAAAAAACTCAAAACCTACATGGCCCTGTGTGAAAAAGAAATTGCTCCCTGAACCTAATAACTGGTTGGGGCACCCTTAGCAGCAATAACTGCAATCAAGTGTTTGCGATAACTTGCAACGAGTCTTTTACAGCGCTCTGGAGGAATTTTGGCCCACTCATCTTTGCAGAATTGTTGTAATTCAGCTTTATTTGAGGGTTTTCTAGCATGAACCACCTTTTTAAGGTCATGCCACAACATCTCAATAGGAATCAGGTCAGGACTTTGACTAGGCCACACCAAGTCTTCATTTTGTCTTTCTTCAGCCATTCAGAGGTGGATTTGCTGGTGTGTTTTGGGTCATTGTCCTGCTGCAGCACCCAAGATCGCTTCAGCTTGAGTTGACAAACAGATGGCCGGACATTCTCCTTCAGGATTTTTTGGTAGACAGTAGAATTCATGGTTCCATCTATCACAGCAAGCCTTCCAGGTCCTGATGCAGCAAAACAACCCCAGACCATCACACTACCACCACCATATTTTACTGTTGGTATGATGTTCTTTTGCTGAAATGCTGTGTTACTTCTACGCCAGATGTAACAGGACACGCACCCTCCAAAAAGTTCAACTTTTGCCTCGTCGGTCCACAAGGTATTTTCCCAAAAGTCTTGCCAATCATTGAGATGTTTTTTAGCAAAATTGAGACCAGCCTTAATGTTCTTTTTGCTTAAAAGTGGTTTGCGCCTTGGATATCTGCCATGCAGGCCGTTTTTGCCCAGTCTCTTTTTTATGGAGGAGTCGTGAACACTGACCTTAATTGAGGCAAGTGAGGCCTGCAGTTCTTTAGATGTTGTCCTGGGGTCTTTTGTGGCCTCTCGGATGAGTTTTCTCTGCGCTCTTGGGGTAATTTTGGTCGGCCGGCCACTCCTGGGAAGGTTCATCATTGTTCCATGTTTTTGCCATTTGTGGATAATGGCTCTCACTGTGGTTCGCTGGAGTCCCAAAACTTTAGAAATGGCTTTATAACCTTTACCAGACTGATAGATCTCAATTACAGTACTTTTGTTCTCATTTGTTCCTGAATTTCTTTGGATCTTGGCATGATGTCTAGCTTTTGAGGTGCTTTTGGTCTACTTCTCTGTGTCAGATAGCTCCTATTAAAGTGATTTCTTGATTGAAACAGGTGTGGCAGTGTCACAGGAGCCCTCAGTGGCTGACCGCACTTAGCCTTCTAAACGGTGCCAGCGCACAAATCGTGCGAACTCTGGTCGCAGTCAATGCGCAGGAACCGTTAAGAATTAGCCGCAGACAACTCAGAAGGGAGCCTGTGAGACACGGGTGATTACAACGTCACCTACTGGTTCAGAGTAAACTGCCACCACCGCGGTTACTATGGGACCGTGGGGCCCACTAACTGACTGACTAATCCTGCGAATAAAACGGTTAAACACACGATATTCTGTCTAGCCAACAACAAACAAACAGTAGCGTATCTTCAGAGACCCGGGATCATTTCTGTGTGTGCTGATAAGCAGGGTAGCGAAACAGTGAATGACTTGGGAAAAGTCGTTTATTCACGCAATATAAATAATTAATATATACAGACAATTATGAAAATCAACAATTATGAAAACAGTAATAGCCAGTATGAAAAATAAAAGAAGGGAGAAAAATACTTAGTTCCTGGAAAGATGTCCTTATTGTGGGAAGAATCATAAAGTCCTTGGTTTCAAAGTCCAGAGTTCAGAGTTCAGACCAGGTGGATGCCAGCATATCCTCAAGCTGGCATCTGATGAGTGCAAGATGTTTCAGTGTGGAGGACACAGCCCGCCTGCTGGCTCTGTGCTTTTGATGAAGCTGGTTTGGGGGTGTGGCAATGCCAGCCCCCTCTGAGCTACCAGCAAATGACAGTTCATTCCCTCTGAGAGATTTTAGAGCTAAACTTATGAATTGCTGTAACTCCTGAACCATACACGTTACATTTAGGGGGGTAACAGCTTCATACTTGGAGGAAAATACAGATTAATATGATACCCGACATGGCTAGTGCATCAGATCAGGGTCTTGAGTAGATTCATACCTGGGTCGTAGGGGCCCCGGGCCCCTCTCGACTGGTATCAAGAGATCCAGCATGACCCTACGGATCCAATGATACCGCTCTCATAACCACCCTATTTATTGTATTCTGTAAATGGGCAAAAGATTATATTGTACATTCATTTCTTCCTGCTAAGGCCGGAGTCAGCCTGACTGGAGTCCAGCTGTGTCTGCTTCTTGTCTATGAAAGGCCCTGTTGGCTCCTTCAATTAACATCTGAATGTGAAATCTGCTTAGACAACTTTGAGTTTACACCTCTGGCTTGATCAGCAGTCACAGGGCCAGTCTTCCTGCCAGCTGCTTGTCACCTTATACCTGATGGATGGGCCATCAGCACAGCTTGAAGCCAGGGACTCTCTGGGCCCAGGCTCGTTAGCATATCAAAAGGGCCAACCAGCATTTGGAATGGTGCTCTCTTTGCTAATAAAAGGACTTTAGCTGTCCCTACACACTCAACCCAGATTGTACCGTTTTGAAGCGCAATCGATGCAGGAATCGAGTGCGATCGTTCTTTTCTTCACGGGCGGTTCCAGGACGCGCCTGCGTCCCCGCAATCGTCCGTGACAGCCCTCCCCCTTGTCCGTGGCTTAGCCACTCATCCGCAAGATGTGTGGCGGCGCCGCTAACCTGGCTGACGGGCCTCGAGTTGCCGGTACGGCGGGAAAACCTATTGGAGCCTGTGGCTCGGTTCCCCTGGACCGGTCGCGGTCTGCTACCCGCAGGGTTGACCCAACATGGACCGTTCTGGACAGGGCGTTTGCGCCACTGCAGTCGGACGTGGTGCCTGCCGGGACTGCTGACAACGGGCAGTGGGTTGGTTAGGTCAACAGCCAGCCCACGCAGGGTTCCCCTGCTGAGTGGCTGTGGACCTAAGGGAACCCCGCGGGAATCCCTGGACCTTCCCAGCTCCTGACAGACGGCACATGCCCTGCAGTAGTTTGCTACATCCCTGTTCATCCGGGGCCAATAAAACTGGTTCCGAATACCGGCAAGTGTCTTGCGGACCCCTGAGTGCCCTGTCAGAGGATTACCATGTGCGGATTTCAGCACATGTCCCCTGAACGCACTCGGGACCACCAGCCATTTGGTATTCGCGTGGGATCTACCTGTAGGGGGCTGTACAGACTCACTGTACAGTCTCCCACCTTCCCAGTACACCTTGAAAGCGGCCCCGTCTGCGAGGGGCTCAGCGGCTTGCTTCCTGAGCACCTCCAGGCTTGGGTCACTTTGTAGTGCGGCTGCGAATATGGCGCTGTCAGTTTCAGCCAACTGGCTCATGTCACACGAGGCCAGCGGCTGAAAGGTCTCATCCCTGCGGTCAGAGGAGGGGGAGGAGGCCGGAACCCCCTCCACCTGTTCTGAGCCCAGGTTCTGAGCAGTGCAGCTGCGCGGTACTGCTAGCACCGGTACACTGTCAGAATGGCACAGACGGACAGTACTCAAATCATCATTGCATGCAGTAATGATATTGACAGGTATAGACATTTTTTCATTACAGATAGGTTGTACAGTAAACTCAGGTACAGTTACAGCATCATCACAACAGACAGTCTGTACATCAAACTCAGGTGCCTTTGAAGCAGGCACTATTGAACCTGGTACCCTTGAACTGGGCACATTCAACCCACCTCCCCCTGGTGCTCCCCCAAGTGTATAAAGTACCTGGTGGTGGGTGGAGAGTCCGTCTCCTTCCGTGAGCGACAAGGCGGTCGTGGCAGGTTCATAGTAGGACACAAGCTTGCCCAAATCAGTCCCTAGCAACACAGGGACTGGGAGATCCTTCATAACTCCAACAACCCTTTCGTGGACCCCTCCCACTCCCCAATCCAGCTTCACTCTTGCGTGGGCTATGTGGAAAAGGGTGCCCTCTACTCCAGTAAGGGCAAGGGATCGGCTGGAGCTGATGCTCTCCTTTGGCACAAGATGTGAGTGAACTAACGTGATGTCAGCTCCGGTGTCTCGAAATCCGGTGACAACTTTGCCGTTCACTCTAACAAGTTGCTGCTGGTCGGTTCGGTCGCGGATTTCCTTTCCGCGGGCAAACAGGACAAAATCGGATGATCCAGGCTGTGGTTCGCTGGCGGGTTGCCTCTGCTGTGGGTGAGGTGCAGGTGATGCAGATGATCCAGGTGCTGGTGGTGTCTGTCTCCGCTCCGGACAGTCGAATTTCATGTGTCCGGGCTGGCGGCAGTAGTGACAGGTGACCTCTCCAGGCGCTGCAGGCCTGGGTGCAGCAGCTGCGCTGGGTGGCCTCTGTGGCGGACGGCTCACAGGGGCAGGAGGGTCTGCCGAGGTATTGGGCTGACCTCCTCTCCAGCTGGATGGGACAGTTCTGCGTGTATCAGCCACCCGGGTAGTTGCAAAAGTCTCAGCAAGGTCTGCAGCGACAGTGGCTGAAGCCGGCCTGCGTTCTAACACAAACTGTCGTACATCAGCAGGGCAAATGTTCAGAAATTGTTCCAGGACTATCAAGTCCTCCAGGACATCATAAGACCCTTTGGTGAGGCCTAGAGTCCACTGCCGGAGTGTGGTGAGCAAGCTGCTGGCCACATCTCGGTACGAATCAGAAGGCTTTTTCTGCCAGGCCCTAAACTTTTTCCGATAGGCTTCTGGCGTCAGCTGGTACTTAGTAATGATAGCGTCTTTTATAGCAGCATAATCATTATCCTTTTCCGCAGGCAATTCTGCGAAAGCATCAAGCGCTTTGTAGCGCAGCAACGGTGTCAGATGTCTGGCCCACTGGTCTTGGGACAGACGATACTGACGGCATGCTTTTTCAAAAGACCGCAAAAACAAGTCAATGTCCGTGTCTTTTTCAATATTAGCAAATTTAAATTTTGCACTTACGGGTGCTGCAGCTCCTTCAGCAGGGAGGCTGGGCGGTGAACTCCGGCTGGCCTGTTGCACCTTTGCCATGTTGAGCTCATGCTGTCGTCTCTCCCGCGCCTCTGCGGCATCCCTCTCCGCGTGGCGTTCAGCAGCAGCAGCAGCAGCAGCAGCAGCAGCAGCTTTGCGTTCTGCAGATTGGCGCTCCTCACGCATGTACTGCAGGTACTTGTCCAGGTCAGTCTCCATCAGCTTTTGTAATGCCTGCTGCATTACCGGGTCAGCACCCATGGACAGTCCAGTACTGGCCAGTTCCGGGCGAGTAATGTCAGAAACTCTGGGATTGGGGTCCATACTGACAGTCTCTGGCGTAACTGTTGCAACAGGGCCCGCAGGATGCTCAACCTCTGTACGCCTAAGATCTTCAGCCTCTGGTTCCCCTTGATTGTCAGATGGGCTGGTATCCACCTCAGCGGACACTCCCGGCTCCCGCAGTTGCTGGGCATCCCATCTGGACAAGTCTGCTATCAGGTCCCGTTTTGTCTTGCGGAGGATGCCAATGCCCCTCTCTTCGCAAAGATTTTCCAGGTCTGCTAGGCACATGTTCTGGTAGTTCCCGGACATTTCCATGCCAAATAAAATAAAACTTTGGGGAAGGGGTACTGGCTACACAGTCTCTCTGTATATATAAAAAATATATTGCCTTCCAGCTACACCAACGAATTAGTTCGTTTCTCGATAGCGCTAGCGCTATCGCAGATACTTTCAGCACAACACAGATCCAACCGCTGCCTAACACTGTCACAGGAGCCCTCAGTGGCTGACCGCACTTAGCCTTCTAAACGGTGCCAGCGCACAAATCGTGCGAACTCTGGTCGCAGTCAATGCGCAGGAACCGTTAAGAATTAGCCGCAGACAACTCAGAAGGGAGCCTGTGAGACACGGGTGATTACAACGTCACCTACTGGTTCAGAGTAAACTGCCACCACCGCGGTTACTATGGGACCGTGGGGCCCACTAACTGACTGACTAATCCTGCGAATAAAACGGTTAAACACACGATATTCTGTCTAGCCAACAACAAACAAACAGTAGCGTATCTTCAGAGACCCGGGATCATTTCTGTGTGTGCTGATAAGCAGGGTAGCGAAACAGTGAATGACTTGGGAAAAGTCGTTTATTCACGCAATATAAATAATTAATATATACAGACAATTATGAAAATCAACAATTATGAAAACAGTAATAGCCAGTATGAAAAATAAAAGAAGGGAGAAAAATACTTAGTTCCTGGAAAGATGTCCTTATTGTGGGAAGAATCATAAAGTCCTTGGTTTCAAAGTCCAGAGTTCAGAGTTCAGACCAGGTGGATGCCAGCATATCCTCAAGCTGGCATCTGATGAGTGCAAGATGTTTCAGTGTGGAGGACACAGCCCGCCTGCTGGCTCTGTGCTTTTGATGAAGCTGGTTTGGGGGTGTGGCAATGCCAGCCCCCTCTGAGCTACCAGCAAATGACAGTTCATTCCCTCTGAGAGATTTTAGAGCTAAACTTATGAATTGCTGTAACTCCTGAACCATACACGTTACATTTAGGGGGGTAACAGCTTCATACTTGGAGGAAAATACAGATTAATATGATACCCGACATGGCTAGTGCATCAGATCAGGGTCTTGAGTAGATTCATACCTGGGTCGTAGGGGCCCCGGGCCCCTCTCGACTGGTATCAAGAGATCCAGCATGACCCTACGGATCCAATGATACCGCTCTCATAACCACCCTATTTATTGTATTCTGTAAATGGGCAAAAGATTATATTGTACATTCATTTCTTCCTGCTAAGGCCGGAGTCAGCCTGACTGGAGTCCAGCTGTGTCTGCTTCTTGTCTATGAAAGGCCCTGTTGGCTCCTTCAATTAACATCTGAATGTGAAATCTGCTTAGACAACTTTGAGTTTACACCTCTGGCTTGATCAGCAGTCACAGGGCCAGTCTTCCTGCCAGCTGCTTGTCACCTTATACCTGATGGATGGGCCATCAGCACAGCTTGAAGCCAGGGACTCTCTGGGCCCAGGCTCGTTAGCATATCAAAAGGGCCAACCAGCATTTGGAATGGTGCTCTCTTTGCTAATAAAAGGACTTTAGCTGTCCCTACACACTTAACCCAGATTGTACCGTTTTGAAGCGCAATCGATGCAGGAATCGAGTGCGATCGTTCTTTTCTTCACGGGCGGTTCCAGGACGCGCCTGCGTCCCCGCAATCGTCCGTGACAGGCAGTAATCAGGCCTGGGGGTGACTGCAGAAATTGAACTCAGGTGTGATAAACCACAGTAAAGTTATTTTTAAACAAGGGGGGCAATCACTTTTTCACACTGGGCCATGTAGATTTGGAGTTTTTTTTCTCACTAAATAATAAAAACCATCATTTAAAACTGCATTTTGTGTTCAAGTATGTTATCTTTGACTAATAGTTAACAGTTTTTGATGAGCAGACACATTTAAGTGTGACAAACATGCAAAAAAATAAGAAATCAGGAAGGGGGCAAATAGTTTTTCACAACACTGTATGTCCCAGGGAGTCAAACCAGTAATGTCCAGCTTCCCGATTGACCATGACAGAGCCCATAGGCGTAGCAATCACCCCTGCGACCCCTGCCATCGCAAGAGGCCCAGAGGCTTTGGGGGTCCCACCTACTCCCTCTACCCAACTGCAAGTGCAGCCAATTAGCAAAGAAACCTCCCAATTCACTCACAAAAACCGTGTGCAGGAGCATGTGTAATTTTTTTCCTGCTTCCAGAGGTTGCTTCACAGCAGAACACACTCTGCTGCCATTCGCCGGCTTTCGATCACGTGACCTGCGTTTGATTAGGGGACCAAGGGGGCCCCATGCTGTCATTTTTGCAGGGGGGCCATATTAATCCTAGCTACACCCCTGACAGAGCCACAATGGAAGAAAGAACTGGGACTCCACCATGGATGAGTCACAAACTTTGCTTTACTTTATATCACCATGGGCTTGATTCACAAAGCCGTGCTAACTGTTAGCACGCTGGTGAAAAGCCCATTATCACGCCTAAACTGAGTTTAGGCGTGATAAAATAAACTGGGGTGCAAAGTTGTAACCTTCACGCACATAAAGTTTACGCGCACAACGCCATTAAATCCTATGCGACATTTTGCGCGCACCGGACTTTGCGCGCAAGTTTTTCCCTCAAAGCGGTGCTAACCTACTTAGTGCAATGCTTATCCCGCCCAAAAGTCTTTAAGCGTGCTAACTAGGTTAGCACTGCTTTGTGAATCAAGCCCCATAACAGCAAGTACAAAACTTCAGTTGCCAAGACCTTTATCAAGTGCTGCTTTTAATCTCCTGCTGGGAGGTAATTATGTGGAGAAACAATCAAAAGATAAAGTGGCATTTATTTAATTCACTTTTTCTTTTCAGTTTTCTCCTATTTCTTCATCCTTTGTTTAAAGTGGTCTGAAACTCTGACATAACATTCAATAAAAATGTTTTTTCCTGCTTTTTATTACTCATACAGTTATCATATTTGCTTTTGTGCACACGTAATATTGTCTGTTTACAAATGACAAGTTTTCAAAGTGTAGTTTATTGTGCCCTAAAAGCTGTCATTGCATTTTATTCCAACTGCTTTTTATTATATATTAACATCTTCTAATTAGCTGTCCTGAACTGTGTGAAGCTCTCTGTGCTTCAGGCACATAGGGCTGGTGCACACCGAGCGGCTTTTTGGGCGTTTTCAGATCCGCTTGCGGCTGCGGATCTGCTTGGTCAATGTATCTCAATGGGGTGGTGCACACCAGAGCGGCAGGCGTTTTGCAGAAACGAAAAATGCCTGGGTGAGGCATTTTTTGGATTGCGGATGCGTTTCTGCCTCAATGTTAAGTATAGGAAAAACGCAAACCGCTCTGAAAAACGGCACTTCAGAGCGGTTTTGCAGGCGTTTTTGTTACAGAAGCTGTTCAGTAACAGCTTTACTGTAACAATATATGAAATCTACTATACTGAAAACCGCAGCAGCAATCCGCAAAACGCTAGCAAAACGCCTCATAAAAATAAAAAAAAGCGTTTAAAAATCTGCTAGCGTTTTGCGGATCTGCTAGCGGGTTTTGGTGTGCACCAGCCCATAGAGAGAGCTCCTACACTGTTTACACACATGGGGCTTGATTCACCAACCCGTGCTAACTGTTAGCACGGGCGTGCTAAATCGTTAGCACGTGAAGTGCTGCTTGCGGACATTTGCGTGCGATAACGCAGACTTTTGCGCGTTATCATGCGCAAATGTCCGCGATCGCAGGACTTTGCGTGCGCAAAAGTCCATGAGCAGCACTTCACATGCTAACTGTTTAGCACGCCCGTGCTAACAGTTAGCACGGGTTTGTGAATCAAGCCCATTGTATCAACATTGGAATGTAAACAAAGATGGTGTTATCTCCAGTTTGGATGTGGATTTGAAGCTGAATAGCAGGACAAAGGGCTTTATTTAACCATTTCAGTGATGTTCTGCTAAAACAGATTCTGGGATAGTAGCTTTCAAGCTGTGAGGAATCTTTTAAAGCAAAGTAGAAATGCTGACTTTCAGACCACTTTAACCACTTCACCACTGAGGGGTTTTACCCCTTGAACACCAGAGCAATTTTCACCTTTCAGCGCTCCGTCCATTCATTCGTCTATAACTTTATTATTACTTATCGCAATGAAATGAACTATATCTTGTTTTTTCCGCCACCAATTAGGCTTTCTTTAGGTGGGACATTATGCCAAGAATTATTTTATTCTAAATGTGTTTTAATGGGAAAATAGGAAAAAATGTGGGAAAAAAATATTTTTCAGTTTTCGGCCTTTATAGTTTTTAAATAATGCATGCTACTGTAATTAAAACCCATGAAATGTATTTGCCCATTATTCCCGGTTATAAAACCATTTAAACTATGTCCCTATCACAATGTTTGGCCCCAATATTTTATTTGGAAATAAAGGTGCATTTTTTTCAGTTTTGCGTCCATCCCTAATTACAAGCCCGTAGTTTATAAAGTAACAGTGTTATACCCTCTTGACATAAATATTTAAAAAGTTCAGTCCCTAAGGTAACTATTTATGTTTTTTTTTTTATTGTATTTTTTTTTTTTTAAATTACAAAAAAAAATAAATTGGGAGTGTGGGAGGTAATGAGTTAATTTATTATGTAAAACTATTTATTTTTATGTGTAAAATGCATTAGGGTGTAGTTTACTATTTGGACACAAGATGGCCACAGTGAGTATGTTTACATGCGACCTGTAAGCGACCGGAAGGACGCTTACAGGAAGCAGTAGGAGGCTGGGAGACTCACAATGATCGCGCTGTTTCTGAAAGAACCAGCAGATCATTGCAGGAGCTTAGATCAACGAACGGGAATGGATTTTCCCGTTCATTGATCTCCGGGCGAGCGGGCGGCGGCGTGCACGAGCGGCGGGTGCGCGCGCACGAGTGGCGGTAGCGCGGACAGCGGCGGTAGCGCGGAAGGTACGGATTTCTCCGTCCCTGGTTTTTTAGGAGGGAAAAAAGGGACGGAGAAATTCGTACCGCCGGGGGTAAAGTGGTTAAAATAACATTGAAGCACTCTTTAATTAAAACAGTACCATAAAGTAGGTGAGAAGTTACTAAAGAAATTATTTTGACGTAGTTGCTTTCTTGCTAGTGGCTTAAAGGATACCCAAACTGACATGTGACATGATGAGATGGACATGGGTATGTACAGTGCCTAGCACACAAATAACTATGCTGGGCATCGAGCCCAGCATAAAACACTTTCCTAGCAGAAAATGGCTTCTGAGAGCAAGAAAGAGATAAAAAGGGGAATTTCTTATCAGTGAGGGTCACATAGTAGTCACTTCCTGTCTGAGTCAGGACTGAGTCAGCCACTTACATACCTGATATTTAACTCTTTCAGGCAGAGAAAGAAAAAAAAAGAAAAACAACATAGTTATTTGTGTGCTAGGCACTGTACATACACGTGTATCTCATCATGTCACATGTCAGTTTGGGTATCCTTTAAAAAGTATGAAAATATCACATTTTCACATCTTATCAACAAAATGTCTTTTAAGCCACCAGCAAGCAAGAAAATACTCAGAATAATTTGGACAGTACTTTTTCACCTACTTTTCGGTTCCTCTTTTTTTTTTTTTTTTTTTTTTTTAAAGTGCTGAAAAGTTATTTTAAACAGGAGAGGAACAATGATCTCCTAGGAGAAAACTTGTGAACTGATCGGCCCAGTGTCTAAAACAAAATAAATAAAGTGTTTTCTTAATGGACTATTTGAAAATGGCTGTAAATTTTCAGACGATAATGTAAACATGAAAGAGAAGGAACAGAAACCAGTGCAGAGCTAGCGGAGTGAGGTGTTAAGTGATGCGTGGTGCGGAAGACAGCAAAGCAGAACCAATAGAGGTTGTCCACCAATACGTCTAAAAACACTGTTCTAATGCCCAAATAATAAAGTTTACTATACCAGGCAATTTCTTAAATTGTACATGTGTGGTGAGCCCTGAACTGACAATCACTCAAAGCATGTGCAACACAGGGTGATATGAATCTCACATGAGCAAGTTACTGCACCTGCAATTGGATCAGGACTCGGGCATTGATTCGTTTATTATCTTTTGTCCAAGTTATATTGCTCATGTTTACTTTAAGGACACTTTCAACTCTTACATTAAACTTGACTTAAAAACACCCCGAATAACTCTAATCATAAAATCTTCTAGCACCATGATTATTATCATCTGCTGCATTCACCTTTCAAACCCCTGTATACCAGAGGGACTCCTCTCTGTTTAGAATATGCCCTCTTACCCCAAGCTGCCCCTGGAAAGGTTAGGTTGGACAAACACCCTTTCACATAATATGTTTAACAAATCAGTGTCTGGCATAAACATTGAGACAAAGACATCTGGAATACTCTCCATCCCATCCGAATTCATGGCTGGATGGATGACCCATTCCTAGGCATCGGCAGGAAGTGAGGAAAACAGAGCCACACATATTGGACAAGCCTGACAGATGTTCTAACTTCTCTCAGTTATATTGGAGTGGACCTAATCACAGAGACAGAACTTTGCATGCGTCATTAGCAGGGTTCAGCAATAATTGTTACCTAGCATTTCTTCTGTCATTTTCATTATGATTTCTTATTTTAAAAAAAATCCAAAAACCTCTAACTGATCTCCTCATCCTAAAACTGTGGGAATTAGTTATTGCCTACCAAAATGCATGCTGGGAAATTCACAGTAACCCCACATAGCATCCCTGTAGTTCTGCCACACTTTCTATAAATCTTTAGTGAACACAGTGAACACTTGAACACAAATATAATCCTCTTGATACACATAGCTTATAGCTGTCACTCGTTTGGAAGGAAATCCCCTATTCAGGTTTGCTAACCTAATGTCTCTTTTTTGGCCTGAGGTGCAGATCTGAATAAATCATTGTTACATAGTTTGGTTGAAAAAGACACCCATCCATCAAATCTAACTATAATTGATTGCATTGACCTACTAAAAGAAGTGATCACATTATGATACATTTTATGTTTAATCACAGAATTTTTAACCAACTTATCCAAAATGCTAATGTAAAGGGAAATTAGTAATGGAAGGAAGCACCAGTGTGGTTTGAAAAATGAAAATAAGTCTTTTGGTCATGAATCCTCCATGACATGCCTGACTGGAAGTGTGATGATGGCACGTCTGGAGGTGTGGTAGACACATGTTGTGGGGGTGCATACATTCAAAAATGGCACGAGTAAATTTTGGTGCAGGGTTAATCCGAAAGACGACTCACCCTGATGTAGCTATTCTCCTGCCTATTTAGAAATCTATTCCCCTACTGACTACCTAATTATTCCTCTGGCCATGTTATTCAGCCTACAGTTATTGCCAGTGACGAATTACCAGTTGTTTTAAACAAAATTTGCGCTCCAACTAACGTTGTCGCCCAAATTGGTCAGTGAGCACCACTATAGCCACAATTCACATTACAGCCTATGGCGGTGCCCAAATCCTGGCCACCGCGCTGCACCCAAATTAATGGTTTCTGTGGGGGCACACGTTGCTCAAATATGAATGTGCTAAAACTTGTTCTTCTTTCTTATCTCAGGGACTTGAACAGTATGAATACAGGACAGAAAAGTCCTTACACAGGCAGATGTTGGAGTTCTTAATGATGCACATCACTCTGTAGCAAGGTTACTAGTAGGTGGAGCCCTTTGCTGTTATTTGTGAAAAAGTGCCCATAGATGCATCCATTATCGCCCAACGTAGCAAATCAATTGATCACTCTCGTCAGAATCTGTTCATGTTGTGATCGATTCCTACCATACGCAACACATAGATTTTTAATAGTTTTCACCCAAAAAAATCTATTGAAAATTGATTGAACCACAGCAATGCACTGTTCAATGCACTGCAATGCTATGGCCCATCAATCGGCCACTGCTCCTTCCCCACCCCCGACTGTTGTAAATTTCCATCCTGTACAATCAATACAACCGATCAATTTTAGGTCAAAATCATTCTAAATTTGATCAATCAGACATGGTGCAATAGCTTTAATAAGAGTTTGTTCTGAAAACTTATAATAATGTACTGGAGCAGAGGTGACACTGACTATAGTTTGGCTTTAAAGGGGCAGATGAACATCAAACTTATTCTTCAGATGTTCAAATAAAAAGTATAATAGGAATCATCTTTGTAAGAGGAGTTGATCCATAGCAATTGTTTGCAAAATCATTCTTTATTTCACACAAAAACTTAAAGAGAATCTGTATTGTTAAAATCGCACAAAAGTAAACATACCAGTGCGTTAGGGGACATCTCCTATTCCCCTCTGTCACAATTTCGCCGCTCCTCGCCGCATTAAAAGTGGTTAAAAACAGTTTTAAAAAGTTTGTTTATAAACAAACAAAATGGCCACCAAAATAGGAAGTAGGTTGATGTACAGTATGTCCACACATAGAAAATACATTCATACACAAGCAGGCTGTATACACCCTTCCTTTTGAATCTCAAGAGATCATTTGTGTGTTTCTTTCCCCCTGCAGTTATCTTCCACTGAAGTGTCAGGCTGTTTCTTCCTGCAGAGTGCAGACAGCTCTGCCTGTATGTAATTCCTCAGTATGTGAAAGCCCAGCCAGCTCAGAGGAGGATTTATCCAGTTTGTAAAAGATAAGAGAGAAGAGAGAAGCTGTCCTAATCTAAATAATACACAGACAGTGTGCAGAGAGGGGCCTGGAGGGGGGAGATGCATCATAGAACCACAACACTGAAGAACTTGGCAGCCTTCCAGACACAGGCTGACAAGTCTGACAAGAGAGAGATAAGTTGATTTATTACAGAGACTGTGATAGTAGAACGTGCTGCAGTAAGCCAGAACACATTAGAATAGCTTTTGGAACTTGTAGGATGATAAAAAACAGGATGCAATTTTTGTTACGGAGTCTCTTTAAGGTCAAAGTATTTTAGTGTTGCCCACTCCAACACCATCTCCTCCTCCTATTGAGGTACCACAAGGCTCATTTTATAGGCCTCCTATTTTCTCTGTTAACAGATGTGGTTTCATTTACACATCTGTTTAAGAGCTCATTTTGACTCCAATATCACATATATGCAGTTGACAATGAAATTCATATTCCCAAGTATTTATGTCACTGACTGTCTAAGAGCAAATTTCTCTTTCATGTTATCCTATGTTCTAAAACTCAACATGGACATAGAACTTGCCATTTTTCTACCTTCTGAATCTGCAGCCTGATATAAAAAATTAGGTTGATAATACACCAGTAATGTTGGTTTCTTAAAGTCTGCTTGAAGTAAGGTACGAATCACTAAACTGAAAATGTTACATCACGTACACAGTGGTGACAGCACCTACAGACAGGCTAATCCTGTCTCCTCTTCTCATCATTGCACTAGAATTTTTGTTGTAAAAGTCCATCTCAACTCACTTGTCTTTAGTTTTGTAGACGCGACTGCCCATTTCCTCTTACCCATCTTTGCCAATTCCTTCTTCTCCCATCTTTTCAGCTGAAGCTTTTAACTCGTCTTCAGTTCAACCTGGCTTTCATATAGCTTTCTACACAAATTGACAAATATTATCTATGCTCTACTACTGATTAGGGTGATCAAATCTGTTGAAAGCAGATTAGTGAAGCTTTTTACAAACTACCGCATGTTCATGAAACGTTGTAAATGTGTAGGCAAATGCATGCAGTGTCTTTTCTCACAAAAATAGGTGCACATGATTAGAGATGGCCCGAACCTCTGATTTTCGTTTCGCAAACTTCCGCAAAAGTTCGGATTCGCGCGAACCTTCGCGAACCGCAATTGACTTCAATGGGGAGGCGAACTTTGAAAACTAGAAACACTTATGCTGCCCACAAAAGTGATGGAAAAGATGTTTCAAGGGGTCTAACACCTGGAGGGGGGCATGGAAGAGTTGGATAGAAGCCAGAAATCCCGGGGAACAATCTGGATTTGACGCAAAGCAGCTTTTTAAGGGCAGAAATCACATTGAATGCTAAATTGCAGGCCTAAAGTGCTTTAAAACATCTTGCATGTGTATACATCAATCAGGGAGTGTAATTAGAGTACTGCTTCACACTGACACACCAAACTCACTGTGTAACGCACTGCAAACAGCTCTTTGTGTTGTTCTTATCTTCTCAGTGACAATGCCTCCAGAAGGTCCTTTCTGACAGGATGCTTGAGGCAGGGCAAGACAGAAGTTGGATGGCAAATTGGGACAGCTCTGGCCACAGGTCAAGCCTGTGCACCCAGTAGGCCAAGGATTCATCGCTGCTCACAGTGTCTACATCCACACTTAAGGCCAGGTAGTCGGCTACCTGACGATCCAGGCGCTGGTGGAGGGTGGATCTGGAAGGGCTAAGGTGAGGCATTTGACTAAAGAATGTCCGCATGTCCGACATCACCATGAGATCCTTGAAAAGAGAAGCACTTGATCGGCACTAGATGCTTGGATCGGCAAACCTTAATGGGGGTATAGTGGACCTTTCTTGTTGTCTGCATCACCATGAGATCGCTGGAGCGTCCTGTCTTTGCCTGTGTGGACATGGGAGAAGGATTACTGGCAGTGGTACCTTTATTGCGTTGTGCTATGACATCACCCTTATACGCATTGTAAAGCATAGTTGCCAGCTTGTTCTGCAAGTGCTGCATCCTTTCTGCCTTCAGGTGAGTTGGTAACATGTCCGCCACTTTGTGCCTATACCGAGGGTCTAGTAGCGTGGCCTCCCAGTAGTTGTCATTCCCCTTGAGTTTTTTTATACGGGGGTTCCTCAACAGGCTGGACAGCATGTAAGACGCCATCTGCACAAAGTTGGATCCAGACGTACTATCCATCTCCTCTTGCTCTTCCTCAGTGACGTCAGGTAAGTCCTTCTCCTCCCCCCAGCCACGAACAATACCACGTGAACGTTGAGCAGCACAAGCCCCCTGCGATGCCTGCTGCGGTTGTTCTTATGCCGCTGCCTCCTCCTTCAAAGAAACACCTTCCTCCTCATCCGAGTCTGACTCCTCTTCCCCACACGACTCTTTCTCCTCCTCCTCCCCCTCCGTGCTGCTGCAGGTGTTGAGGAAACATCTGGTTCTGATGAGAACTGATCCCACAACGCTTCCTCCCGTAACATAAGGAGGGTCGAATTCCATCGAGTCAGGCTATCGCAAATCAGGCGTCTCACCGGCAACTTGTTTCTCTGCTGAGTATCGGCAGAGCATGCCATGGCCATGTAAGACTGCCTGAAATGTCGACACAACTTCCTGGCCTGCTTCAGGATTTCCTCTAAGCCGGGGTACTTTGACACAAATCTTTGAATGACTAGATTCAGGACATGTGCCATGCAGGGTACATGTGTCAGCTTTCCCAAATTCAAAGCGGAAATGAGATTGCTGCCGTTGTCACACACCACGTTGCCGATCTCCAGCTGGTGCGGGGTCAGCCACTGATCCACCTGTTTGTTAAGAGCAGCCAGGAGAGCTGCTCCAGTGTGATTCTCTGCTTTGAGGCAAGACATGTCTAAGATGGCGTGACACCATCGTACCTGGCATGCAGCATAGGCCCTGGGCAGCTCGGGCTGTGTAGCTGGAGAGGAGTTCGCAGCACCAGTAGAGTTGAACTGCCACTCAGCCAAGGAGGAGGACAACAGCGAAGAGGATGTAGCAGGAAGAGAGGAGGTGGCAGGAGGCCTGCTTGCAAGCCGTGGAGGTGTCACAAATTGGTCCGCTGCACAGCCACGTACTCCCTGCTTGCCATCAGTCACCAGGTTGACCCAATGGGCTGTGTAAGTAATGTACCTGCCCTGACCGTGCTTGGCAGACTAGGCATTCGTGGTCAGGTGGACCCTTGACCCAACGCTGTGTGTCAGAGATGACACCACCTGCCTCTCAACTTCATGGTACAGTTTGGGTATCGCCTTTTTAGAGAAATCATTGTGGCCTGGTTTCTTCCACTGCGGTTTCCCAATGGCCACAAATTTACGGAAGGCCTCAGAGTCCACCAGCTGGTATGGTAACAGCTGGTGAGTTAACAGTTCCGCCAAACCAGCTGTCAGACGCCAGGCAAGGGGGTGACTGGCAGAAATTGGCTTCTTCCGCTCAAAGATTTCCTTCACAGACACCTGGCTGCTGTGGGCAGAGGAGCAGGAACCGCTCAAGGTCAGAGGCGGAGTGGAGGAGGGTGGCTGTGAAGGTGCAAGGGTGAAAGCGGCTGAAGATGCTGCACCTGAAGGAGGAAGAGGAGAAGGAGGGTGGCTTTTCTTTTGTGTGCTGCTTTTCCTCTGGTGCTCTTCCCATTTGTAACGATCGGTGTAACACAGAGAGGATCTGATTATTGGTGATCTGCAGTATCACCAAAATACAGATATATACCTGATTATTGATGATCTGCAGTATCACCGATAATCAGATATATTACTAACCTCTGGACACCTGAGAGATATGAGTGTTTGGTGCAACAGTAATACTTTGAGAACAATACCAGGAAGACAGGTACAAGGAAGTAAGGAATACTGCTAGAGTAAGTACCTTCCAGCAGCCTGAGACTCTCCCGCAGGGAGGAGTCAGACTGGGAGAGGGAAGGACCAGAGCGTGAGTGACACCAATAGGAGGATGTCACTGACTGATCTGTGAACTATCTCTTAACTGGGGAGATAGCTCTCAAGGTCGGACAAGCCAGGTCGGCAACACACGGACATACAAAGTACAAAGACAGGAGGCTGATTTGGTAATCCTAAGGCAAGCAGGGTTTGGCAACAGAGTATCAGATATAGCGAAGTACCAAATCGGTGAACAGAAGAGTGGTCAGGAAAGCAGAAAGTCATAACAGATAATAAACAATGCCTAGTCTTGGGTGTGAGCTCCGTGATCATCAACACTCTGGAACTAGTCTGAGGTATAACAAAATGATAACACAAGTCCCTAATCTTGGGTGTGAGGTCCTTGATCATCAACACCCTGGAACTAGTCTGAGGTATAACAAAATGATAACACAAGTCCCTAATCTTGGGTGTGAGGTCCTTGATCATCAACACCCTGGAACTAGTCTGAAGTATAACAGAATGAGAACACAGATTCCTAATCTTGGCTGTGAGGTCCTTGATCATCAACACCCTGGAACTAATCTGAAGTATAACAGAATGATAACACAGATTCTGACAATAAGGTCTGAGTGCTTCCACGTAGTGATCGCAACGGCAGACAACCAGCGAATGACCAGCACCCAGTATATATAGCCCAGCGCTCTCCAGCCCCTCCCCTAAGTGCTGGACCAATGGGAACTGGTACAAATGTCAGCTGACCGGCTTGGTCAGCTGACTCCCTTCTGGCTGTCATAAAAGTTCTGCCTCACAACGCACGCGCGCGCGTCCTTCTGAATCTGTGTGGACTATCAGTCCCAGCCACACCAGACATGTCATGCGTACCACCCACCGCGATGGACGCGGAGCCAGCTGCACCGCTATCAAGGCATGCGGCGGTTTCTCCGCGTTCAGCTATACTGGCAGATGTAGATGCAAACTGCCGCGTTGGATGCGGAATCAGCCGCCTTGCTCTGAGCGCACGCGGCGGCTTTTCCGCGTTTTCTCACACCATTGCAGTTTGCTCCTTTTTTTCCATGTGTCTTCATAAGGCAGTTGTCTCTACGTAGGTGTTGGCCTTTCCACGGCTCAATTTTTGGAGGCAGAGAAAACAGATGGCATTGCTCTGATCTGTGATAAATGTACTGATGCCTAATTCAAGCCCATTGCGGTGCCAAGCGAGGTAGTGGTTTTGATCTAGCCTGCTAACAATTCCAACCAAGTTTCTGGGCAGATCATTTTTGTTTTGCCCTTTTTGTAAACAACCGTTGGGCACCAGTGACCAATGATCACACTTCATCTTTATCAGTTGGACATTCATACAGCAGATCTATATAGGCCTCTAGAAGGAATTTATTTGACATCAGTGATAAATATTATTATTATTTATTGTATTTATAAAGCGCCAACATATTACACAGTGCTGTACATTAATTTAGGTTACAGACAATATTTAAGGGTGACATACAGCAAAATGACAATACCTGAATAGAAGAAAGACCAGATTACGCAGCACAGTATGAGTACCAGGTAATGCTTAGTCAGTCACTGGAGGGGAGCATGGAGATTAGGCAAGTTAGGTTCACTCAGATGCATAGCATGGGTTCACAGTAATGGAGGTGCATGATCAGGTTGGACACAAAAGGAGGAGGACCCTGCCCAAAGGCTTACAATCTAAAGGGAGAGGTAGGGACACGAGAGGTAGGAGACCAGAGTTCAGCTGTGGGTTTAGAGCACTTGTGAAGGGTAGTAGGCCAGAGTGAAAAGGTGAGTTTTGAGGGCTAATGGATGGAGGTAGGGAGTTCCATAGTGTTGGAGCAGCTCTTGAGAAGTCCTGGAGGTGTGCATGGGACTGGGTGATGCGGGGGGCGGTTAGGCGAAGTTCATTGGAAGAGCGGAGTGAGCGGCTAGGTGTGTACCTCTGAGTAAGATCGGAAATGTAGGTTGGACAGGTTTTGTGGACAGATTTGTAGGTCAGACACAGTATCTTGAATTTGATTCTGGACTGGATAGGAAGCCAGTGGAGGGATTCAAGAAGGGGATCCGCCATGGTGGAGCGATGGGAGCAGTGGATAATTCTGGCTGCCGCATTCATGATGGACTGCAGTGGGGCTGTTCGGGTCATAAGGAGACCAGAGAGCAGGGCATTGCAGTAGTCAAGGTGGGAAATTATGAGGGCATGGATGAGGAGTTTGGTGGTGGCAGAAGTCAGGAAAGGGCGAATCTTACAGATGTTACGAAGGTGGAAGTTGCAGGACTTTGTGAGGTTTTGGATGTGGGGAGTGAAGGAGAGTGCGGAGTCCAGGGTGACACCCAGACAGCGGGCTTGAGAGGTAGGGTGAATGGTAGTTTGGTTAACAGTGACATGCACATCTGGGAGGTTTATGGATGTCCGGAGTGGGAAGATCATAAATTCCGTTTTGTCTAGGTTTAGTTTCAGGAACCTAGCGGACATCCAGGAGGAGATGGCTGATAGACAGGAGGAGACCTTGTCCATGGTAGTGGTGGATATGTCAGGGGTGTGGAGGTAGATCTGGGTGTCATCTGCATACAGATGATAATTAAAACCCATGGAGGAGATAACCTTGCCAATGGAGGATGTGTATAGGGTGAACAGTAGGGGGCCAAGGACCGAACCTTGGGGGACTCCCACCGAGAGGTGGTTGGGGGTGGATGAGGACTCATTGAAGGCGGTCGTGAAGGAGCGGTTGGAGAGGTAGGATGAAAGCCAGGACAGGGCAAGATCGTGAATGCCCATGGACTGGAGGGACTGGAGGAGTAAGGGATGATCTACTGTGTCAAAAGCTGCTGAAAGGTCAAGAAGGAGGAGAATGGAGTATTTACCTTCAGCTTTAGCTAAGGCAAGGTTATTTGACCACTTTGGTGAGAGCAGTTTCGGTTGAGTGGGCAGGCCGAAATCCAGTGATACAGGGTGTTCATTCAGCAGGAATCTATGTTACAGCAAATCCGAAAATAGGAGTATGATTGCAAATCCTGACATAGCGGCAAAGTAATGGAAGCACAAATAAGCTGAGCTGAGCTACAGAAGCATCAATAAACATAAGCAAGCTAAACTAAAGTAAGCTGAACTGAAGTTACAGCCTAAACAAAAGTTAGCCCAAGACAGAAGTAAGCTACCTTATAAGCCTATGGATACATCTTACAGTGGCTTGCAAAAGTATTCGGCCCCCTTGAAGTTGTCCACATTTTGTCACATTACTGCCACAAACATGCATCAATTTTATTGGAATTCCATGTGAAAGACCAATACAAAGTGGTGTACATGTGAGAAGTGGATCGAAAATCATACATCATTCCAAACATTTTTTACAAATAAATAACTGCAAAGTGGGGTGTGCGTAATTATTCGGCCCCCTGAGTCAATACTTTGTAGAACCCCCTTTTGCTGCAATTACAGCTGCCAGTCTTTTAGGGTATGTCTCTACCAGCTTTGCACATCTAGAGACTGAAATCCTTGCCCATTCTTCTTTGCAAAACAGCTCCAGCTCAGTCAGATTAGATGGACAGCGTTTGTGAACAGCAGTTTTCAGATCTTGCCACAGATTCTCGATTGGATTTAGATCTGGACTTTGACTGGGCCATTCTAACACATGGATATGTTTTGTTTTAAACCATTCCATTGTTGCCCTGGCTTTATGTTTAGGGTCATTGTCCTGTTGGAAGGTGAACCTTCGCCCCAGTCTCAAGTCTTTTGCAGTCTCCAAGAGGTTTTCTTCCAAGTTTGCCCTGTATTTGGCTCCATCCATCTTCCCATCAACTCTGACCAGCTTCCCTGTCCCTGCTGAAGAGATGCACCCCCGAGCATGATGCTGCCACCACCATATTTGACAGTGGGGATGGTGTGTTCAGAATGATGTGCAGTCTCCCACCTGAGCTATAGATCTCTGCAGCTCGTCCAGAGTCACCATGGGCCTCTTGACTGCATTTCTGATCAGCGCTCTCCTTGTTCGGCCTGTGAGTTTAGGTGGATGGCCTTGTCTTGGTAGGTTTACAGTTGTGCCATACTCCTATTTCTGCTTGAACAGTGCTCCTTGGGATGTTCAAGGCTTTGGAAATCTTTTTGTAGCCTAAGCCTGCTTTAAATTTCTCAATAACTTGCCCTGACCTGTCTTGTGTGTTCTTTGGACTTCATGGTGTTGTTGTCTCCAATATTCTCTTAGACAACCTCTGAGGCCCTCACAGAGCAACTGTATTTGTACTGACATTAATTACACACAGGTGCACTGTATTTAGTCATTAGCACTCATCAGGCAATGTCTATAGGCAACTGACTGCATTCAAATCAAAGGGGGACGAATAATTATGCACACACCACTTTGCAGTTATTTATTTGTAAAAAATGTTTGGAATTATGTATGATTTTCGTTCCACTTCTCATGTGTACACCACTTTGTGTTGGTCTTTCATGTGGAATTCCAATAAAATTGATTCATGTTTGCGGCAGTAATATGACAAAATGTGGAAAACTTCAAGGGGGCCGAATACTTTTGCAAGTCACTGTATATACAGAAATATCTATAGTTGCTAGTCACATCCCACTGTAGGTGGGCTGTGGGTGGATGATCGCTGTCAATCACATTATGAGCGTTCTATTGGCTAGTAGGATTGAAATACCATCTACAGTTCATGTTTGGAACCCAAGACCATGATTGGATTTCCAGCTACCTTTTCCCTGATTTAATGGGAACTGTCACTGTTCTGAATGTGCTCTGGCACCTCCTGGCCTGCACAACTTGTTAGATTAAAACTTAGCTTACCTTCCTCTCTACCAAGTAAGATGTTTCATTAGAGTCTATGTCTTAAGCGAGAACTCTGCATATAGTCTTTTGCTGAAACATTGGTTCTAAATGTATAAACCTCACAGATTCCTATAATACTATTCCGTTAGCTTGAAAAGTCCGGTGATATACTTGAGTTCAGTGTGTGAAGTATAAGTTTTGGAATAAGAGCCCAAGAGCGTGAAGAATTTAGATGTTGCCTTAGACCTACTTTTTTCAGCATCAAATTTGGTTATATGTTGCTGCGTGTTTTATATAAGTACAATGGTGAGAGTACAGTACATCAGAATCAGGAGTTAGGCGGCTGCATAGATTTATGTCATGTTGTATGTGTCATTTACAAACATCCTGAAAAGACCTAAAATGTTATTAGTGAGGAAAGGGTAAATAGCGTACTCTTGTGCTAATATATTGCCATCTGCCCCTTTCAAAGTGAATAGAACATGTTCTAGCGGCCAGAAAGAGAGAGAGAGAGAGATAAACACATGTACAGAAAAATCTTGGACAGGAATAAAAGCACTGATTACTTTTCTGCTTAATGCAATGTTATTGCATTTTTACACTGTTTTGAAATGAATGTGCTTAATCCAATTAATATTTCATTGATAAAAACCAGGGAGATCTTTATCAGGGTTCCAATTTCCCCACAAAGACCAATGCGGCTTACTTCTTTGAACGAAGTCCCTCTGGCACTTGAATGAAGATGAAGAGAATATAAAGATAACTGGAACTTGACTGCTAAGTCTGGCAATGTTCGCTGTAATAAGAATTCCAAACCAGATCTCCTGGTGTGAGCTGTGCAGCGCTGCAAAGCCGGCCCAAATCATTACTGTTTCCAAACAGAGCCGGGACAAGGTCCTCCAGCACCCAAGGCTGAGACACCAAAATGCAGAGCCGGGACAAGGTCCTCCAGCACCCAAGGCTGAGACACCAAAGTGCGCCACTCCATCCCTCCACCCCAGCCGTCACACACTGATTGCTATTAGACTAAGAGGCACCCCAGGGCCCCCAACACCTTAATCTCTAGTTATCTGGCTTGTAGTCACTTCCATGTATCTCCTTTTCTTATTTCTTTCTGCTTCAAACACAAACACAATTAGGAATGACAGCTGAATGAATTATGCGCCCCCTCCTACACTGCGCCCTGAGGCTGGAGCCTCTCCAGCCTATGCCTCAGCCCGGCCCTGTTTCCAAATATTCAAAAGTATTGTAGAAGTAACAGCGGCACGTCTAACATAAGCTAGGAACAGTAAAACAATCTGATGGTGGCAGAGAAGGTAAAAGAGAAACACTGACTTGTATATTATTGTATAGGCTGCCCATGTGGAGCAAGTGTTCAGTGTGGTGGTCTGGACTAAAGTCGTCATTTCCTCTGTAAATAACTTCCATTAGAAAATAAATGCAATATCTGAATACTTTTCATGTTGTATTTGTGCACTGCACACCGAAAATGGGAAGAAAAGTGTAGAGAAACTTAACAATCGCCATACACATCAACTTCGGATTCTTCGGCTGATTTGATTGCTCTGATGGAATCAGCTAAAAATCGGTGCAGCAGGCGGCCTGATCATTCAATCAATTACTAGCTGAAATCCTTTTAAATAGGTTGATCGGTCCAAATGGAAAACCTAAGTAAATCAGCGACAGGTCGAGAGTCAGTGGACAATCAATCATGTGCTAGTTCAATATTGGTGGCCATTTCAATCTTCTGCATCTTTGAATGGATCCTTTCCAGTGATTGCTTTTGTAAAGAATAAATTAAATACTGAGAATCTTCCATGAAAAGATGGACTAGCCAAAAACCTGTCAGTTCCATTAGATTTCTATTAACTATTGTGACAGAAGCATAGGAGAAAAGTAATTTATGGCTCATTTTATTGTGGAAAAACATACTTATTTGTATGTGTTTACATGTATTTTAAATGTTACTACTTTTTGCGACAGTGGTCTTTTAAAAGCATACATATGATTAAGCAGCTGGGAGATTTGGGCGCAGGGTAAAGCCGAAAAAGGGCTTGCCCTGCTCCTGCAGAAGTCCTGGTGGTGTTAATTACTATTCCCCCTCCAGGCCGCCATGGATAGTGGGAAAAGAAGTAATTCAGCGTCCAGCTATTCCTGGCTGCTGAATTACAGTGTTTTTATGGACAGCGCTCAAATTACTCACTGACTGCCGCTATAGCCGTAATTCCTTTTCCGGCCTATGGTGGCGCCAGTTGCGTCCATATCTACAGTGCTATTTTTACAGCACTCCCTTTTAAAGTCCCCTTGTATCACTCAAATTGATTAGCTTAACACGGCAATTAGAGTTGGGCCGAACGGTTCGCCTGCGAACGGTTCCATGCGAACGTCCGTGGTTCGCGTTCGCGTCCCGCAGGCGAACCTTTGCGGAAGTTCGGTTCGCCCCATAATGCACATGGAGGGTCAACTTTGACCCTCTACATCACAGTCAGCAGGCCCAGTGCAGCCAATTAGGCTACACTAGCCCCTGGAGCCCCACCCCCCTTATATAACGCAGGCAGCGGCGGCCATTACGGTCACTCGTGTGCCTGCATTAGTGAGAGTAGGGCGGGCTGCTGCAGACTGTCTCCCATAGGGAAAGATTAGTTAGGCTTAGCTTGTTCCTGGCTGCATACCTGTTCTGTGAACCCACCACTGCATACCTGTACTGTGAACCCACCACTGCATACCTGTTCAGTGAACCCAACACTGCATACCTGTTCTGTGAACCCACCACTGCATACCTGTACTGTGAACCCACCACTGCATACCTGTTCAGTGAACCCACCACTGCATACCTGTTCAGTGAACCTGCCACTGCATACCTGTTGTGTTCAGTGAACCTGCCACTGCATACCTGTTCTGTTCAGTGGACCCGCCACTGTATACCTGTTCAGTGAACCCGCCACTGCATACCTGTTGTGTTCAGTGAACCTGCCACTGCATACCTGTTCTGTGAACCCGCCACTGCATACCTGTTCTGTTCAGTGGACCCGCCACTGTATACCTGTTCTGTTCAGTGAACACGCCACTGTATACCTGTTCAGTGAACCCGCCACTGCATACCTGTTCTGTTCAGTGAACCTGCCACTGCATACCTGTTCTTTGAACCCGCCACTGTATACCTGTACTGTTCAGTGAACCCGCCACTGCATACCTGTTGTGTTCAGTGAACCTGTCACTGCATACCTGTTCTTTGAACCCACCACTGCATACCTGTTGTGTTCAGTGAACCCGCCACTGCATACCTGTTGTGTTCAGTGAACCTGCCACTGTATACCTGTTCTGTTCAGTGAACCCGCCACTGTATACCTGTTCAGTGAACCCACCACTGCATACCTGTTGTGTTCAGTGAACCCGCCACTGTATACCTGTTCTGTTCAGTGAACCCACCGCATCAGTGCGCATACCTGTGCAGTTAAGTGAACCCACCTACCTACGTTTGTGCACGCAGTGTGATATACCACTCCGTGCATACCCGATATGGACAAAACAGGTAGAGGAAGAGGTAGTGCCGGAGCCAGAGGAAGGCCACCCGGCAGGTCTGCGCGAGGTCGTGTAAATGTAATTTCGTGTGGACCTGGCCCACAGTACAGTGCTCGGAAGAAGGCACGTCCCATCACCTCCCAAGATTGTCAGGACGTGGTTGAGTATTTAGCGACACAGAACACCTCCTCTTGCTCAGCCACCAGCGCTACTACTAGCACCACTTCCGCTGCATTTGACACTTCGCAAGAATTATTTAGTGTTGAAATCACTGATGCACAGCCATTGTTGTTACAGCCAGATGAATTTTCACCAGCTCATATGTCTGAGTTACGCGGCAACACTATGGATGTAACGTGTAAGGAGGATGAAGGACCTACTGATGGTGCATGTTTGGATTTGTCTGAGGCAAGCGAAGCTGGGCAGGATGATTACGATGATGACGATGATAGGGATCCTCTGTATGTTCCCAATAGAGGAGATGAAGAGGGGGACAGTTCAGAGGGGGAGTCAGAGAGTAGTAGGAGGAGAGAAGTTGCTGAAAGAAGCTGGGGCAGCTCTTCGTCAGAAACAGCTGGTGGCAGTGTCCGGCACCATGTATCGCCACCTATGTACAGCCAGCCAACTTGCCCTTCAGCATCAGCTGCTGAGGTCCCCATAGTGCCCACATCCCAGGGTGGCTCAGCGGTGTGGAAATTTTTTAATGTGTGTGCCTCAGATCGGAGCAAAGCCGTGTACATGACTGCCTAATTTTTCTGGCTGCACTGCGGGCAGCTGCAACAACAAAAGAAAAGGCATGTACATGCGCCCATTCTCCTTCGTGATCATTACCTTGCCGTGGTGAAGGGGCTTGCGTATCACAATGAAGCAATGACCGGCGCCTAGATGAGTGTCTCGGGGGGCACACCCACGATAATGAGGTCGTTGCCTCATTATGGTCAGACCAAATTTGATCAGCTGGACAGTCACTGTTCTGTCATTCAGCTACATCAGCCAGGCGACCATATGGGCTGTAAAGCCACCAAAACCTGCACTCTCGCCATGGTGCGCACCAGTCCAGCACGGCCGTCACGACACAAACAGCTGTTTGCGGTGCGTTACACGGGTGAGTTTGGTGTGTCAGTGTGAAGCAGTACCTTAATTACACTACCTGATTGATGTATACACATGCAAGATGTTTTAAAGCACTTTAGGCCTGTCATTTAGCATTCAATGTGATTTCTGCCCTTAAAACGCTGCTTTGCGTCAAATCCAGATTTTTCCCGGGGACTTTTGGCATCTATCCCACTCCGCCATGCCCCCCTCCAGGTGTTAGACCCCTTGAAACATCTTTTCCATCACTTTTGTGGCCAGCATAATTTTTTTCTTTCAAAGTTCGCATCCCCATTGAAGTCTATTGCGGTTCGCGAACTTTAACGCGAACCGAACCTTCCGCGGAAGTTCGCGAACCCGGTTCGCGAACCTAAAATCGGAGGTTCGGCCCAACTCTAACGGCAATGTAAGGTAAAAATCTAACAGGCAATCCGCTGGCATTCCATTATATTGACAATTCATTTTCTTTCTCTTTTTTCTTTCTTTTATCTCTTTTCTTCTAAACTCTTCTCTCTTTACGCATTTTTACTGCACGGTTCAAGTGTTGTGTTTATCTGTGGGGTCTGAGGGCTTGTGCGTAATCAAAATTTTCTTGCTTGATGGGGGCTTAAAAAGTATTATTTATTAAGGTATGAAAACACTTCCTGTTAGAAAACTCAGGCAAAAAGTTAATTGCATAGGGGCCCTCCCATACAAGAGCTGCTCCAGCTTAGAGTAGGAACACACTAGGCAGAACTGCATATGCGTTTTTCATAGCACATAGTGGAAAAAGCATATGCAATTCTGCCTAGTGTGGTCTTACCCTTACACTACTGGCACAGCCGTACTCGCACAGATGCAGTACGACCACACTGCTGGAAGAGGAGCGCAATCCTGATCAGATCTCTGACAAGCCCTGTCGGCAATCTTCCGGGTACTCTATGCATGAGAAAGAGAGCTAAGCCTTCTCTAAAGCTTGCTTCTAAACGTATATTTAGAGCTGTTTGCCAATTCCACTGTACACACTTTGCTACATTTTGCGGATCGACACTAGCTCTTTAACCTCTTGAGGACTGCAGTGCTAAACCCCCCTAGTGACCAGGCCATTTTTAGTAAAATAGGCCACTGCAGCTTTAAGGCTAAGCTGCAGGGCCGCACAACATACAAGTAATTCCCCCCCCCCTTTCTCCCCACCAACAGAGCTCTCTGTTGGTGGGGTCTGATCGCTCCCCCATGTTTTTTTTTTTTTAAAAAATGCTCCCTCCCCACAGCCAGCCAATTATGGCGATCGGCTGTCATAGGCTTCTGCCTATGAGAGCCGATAGCTCTCTTGTCCCCCAGGGGGACAGCCGTGTGACACGGCTGTCCCCAGTACAGCGATGCTGCCGATCGCAGCGCTGTACATGGAAATAGACGGCGATCACGCCGTCTAACAGTCTCCCGAGCGGCAATAGCCGCTCGGAGACTGATGGCGGGGCGGAGCTCCGCCCCCAAGCAGGAGATGCGCGCGATCTCCTGCAAAACAGAGCCCCAGGATTTTACGCCAATTGGCGTTAGGCGGTCCTGGGGCTGCCGCCGCGGCCACGCCCATCGGCGTGACGTGGTCGGCAAGAGGTTAATGTTAATAGCGGGTAAACATTTCGACTAGTGCTATCCATTTTTTTTATACGTTTTGGCCTGATTACAAAATGATCCTGCTGAGTATTTGCGCTTGTATAGAAGGTCTAGGAGTGCAGACATTTTCTTTTTTTTTTTTTTTTTTTTGCGATTTACCCTAAAAAACTGCAAAAATGCCCTTTTTGTCTAGCCAGCCCAGTGAATTTTGCAAAATACAATCAATACAAAATACAATCACAGACAGAAAAAGACAAAATGCAGAAAATCGCATGCAGAAAAATCGTAAACTTTTAAATGCATGTGGGTGCATAATATGTATGAAATGTACATTTGTTGCACAATAAAATGCACTATAAATTACTTGTTTCCTATGTTGCTTTGGACTAGTATATTGCTCAAGCGAGTAGTGAGGTTGTCTGGCTTCTTTGTATAAATCCTTTCCAAAGAGTGCTTTTGTAAAAAATATAGGAAATACTGAGAAACCCCTATGAGGAGATGGACTAGTCCAAAACATGCATTATATGTCTACCAACAGCAACATAGGAACAAAGTTATTCAGAATCAGAATCACTTTTATTCGCCAAGTACAACAGGAGTCATACTCGGAATTATTTGTTGTTCACAGGAGATGTATATTGGTGTAAATAACGACCAACATGTAATATTTCGGGGAGATCCAAAGAGCAGACTTATGGGGCCTCTATAGGGACCACATAGAGTTCGGATGGGATCTGCATAAGGTCCAAAGTTAGTTCAGTTTCGATCCAGCCAGGCTGTGGTGACTCCATAAGTTCACATAAAGTATTTATAGTGCATTTTTATCTGGGAGAAATGTACTTTTTATAAGTATATGCAGTCAGAAAAAAGGAATGCTGCGTGCACCTTCCGTCAAGGGAATGATTTATTATCATCAATAGTGACAGCCGCTGCTTGAAGATACAGACATCCAAAACACTGTGCGTATAACAAAACAGTTCAACGTAGTATAACCATTTATCTTACGTATCCTTGGTGCAGGCTTAGTGGTATGGGAGGTGGGTGCAGGCACTGAAAGGTGGGGCGACGGCCGTTTCGCGTCTAACTGACGCTTGGTCACGCGTTCCACTGAAGTGAAGAAGTGAGTCTTCCGGTATATGGCGGAGTAAACCCCGCCCCTTCCGGGATCGTCACTTCCTTTGGTGCAAAGGTTGTAACCTAGGAGACTAAGACGCCTGTTTCCACATTCACTATGTAAACAACCCCACCTATGCCGTTGCCATCCATATAGTAACACGCTGTCAGATTACGAGCAGCGCGTCACATTGATAGACCAGGCGGAGCATATAGCAATGCTGCATATATTGAAGTTGCGGCATTCCGTAATATTTAAACGGAAGAAGAATATTACGGAATGCCGCAACTTCAATATATGCAGCATTGCTATATGCTCCGCCTGGTCTATCAATGTGACGCGCTGCTCGTAATCTGACAGCGTGTTACTATATGGATGGCAACGGCATAGGTGGGGTTGTTTACATAGTGAATGTGGAAACAGGCGTCTTAGTCTCCTAGGTTACAACCTTTGCACCAAAGGAAGTGACGATCCCGGAAGGGGCGGGGTTTACTCCGCCATATACCGGAAGACTCACTTCTTCACTTCAGTGGAACGCGTGACCAAGCGTCAGTTAGACGCGAAACGGCCGTCGCCCCACCTTTCAGTGCCTGCACCCACCTCCCATACCACTAAGCCTGCACCAAGGATACGTAAGATAAATGGTTATACTACGTTGAACTGTTTTGTTATACGCACAGTGTTTTGGATGTCTGTATCTTCAAGCAGCGGCTGTCACTATTGATGATAATAAATCATTCCCTTGACGGAAGGTGCACGCAGCATTCCTTTTTTCTGACTGCATTTGCTATATGGCTGTTTTTTCCTTGTTGAAGCGGAGCACACGTCTCAGTGATTGAGTCCAAGACTCCAGATCGGCACAGGCCAGTGAGTTCAATCTTTGTGCTGTGTATATATGCTTATACTCACAATAACAGTAGGGAGTGCCACACTTTTTCTTTCCCTTTATATGAACTTTTTATAAGTATACCTACATTTGTATTTTAAATGTTATAGATTTTCAAGTTGTCCTTAGCCCTCCTGGCGGTTTGTCAAAATCCGCCAGGGGGCAGCAAAGCCATTTTTTAAATTTTTTTTATTTATTTTTATTTATTTCATGTAGCGAGACAAGCTCAGCGGCATTCCCCCAGCCCCTCCGATCGCCTCCGGCGATCGGAGATCAGGAGATCCCGTTCCAAGAACGGGATCTCCTGGAGGGCTTCCTCGTCGCTATGGCGACGGGCGGGGTGACGTCATCGACGTCGTGATGTCAAAGGGGACTCCGATCCACCCCACAGCGCTGCCTGGCACTGATTGGCCAGGCAGCGCACGGGGTCTGGGGCGGCTGCGGCACGACGGTTAGCGGCGAATCGGCGGGTAGCAGCGGCGATTGGAATGCACATGCAGCTAGCAAAGTGCTTGCTGCATGTAGCAAAAAAAAAAAATTATGCAAATCGGCCCAGCGGGGCCTGAGCGGTGCCTTCCGGCGGCATAGCCCGAGCTCAGCTCGGGCTTACCGCCAGGAAGGTTAAAGTGTACCAGAAGCTTTTTTTGTAATACAAATGGGACACAGAGGCATGTTCTTTGCTTAAAGAGAGTCTGAAGCGAGAATAGATCTCGCTTCAGACCTCATAGCTAGCAGGGGCATGCGTGCCCCTGCTAAAACGCCGCTATAGCGCGGCTTAACGGGGGTCCCTGTCCCCCCAAACCCCCTCCGAGCAGCGGGGGAGCGCTTCCTGGTTGGGGCAGGGCTAACCGCCGCAGCCCTGCCCCATGCGCGTCTGTCAGACGCGTACCTCCGCCTCTCCCCCGCCCCTCTCAGTCTTCCTTCATTGAGAGGGGCGGGGGAGAGGCGGCGATGCGCGTCTGAAAGACGCGACTGGAGGCAGGGCTGCAGCCGTTAGCCCTGCCTCCAGGAAGATCAGCTCCAGCGACCTTTTTCCGACCCAGGTTTGCGGGGGGTGGGTTGGGGGTGAAGGGACCCCCGTTAAGCCGCGGGATAGCGGCGTTTTAGCAGGGGCACACGTGCCCCTGCTATATATAAGACCTGAAGCGAGATTTAGTCTCGCTTCAGTGTCTCTTTAATGACACGCCTCTGTGCACCGCTCTCCGCCTCTCCCTTCTCTTCGCTGTGGAGTCTCGAAAATGCTGACAACGGGCTTGTCGATAGATAAACTAGGGGAAGGGGCGTCCATAGCAGGAGGGGCACTTCTGCAAAACGCCCCTTCCCCACTTCCTGAAGCCAGCAAGCTGCAGCTTTGTGACTCAATGGTCACTAAAAGCGAAACTGACTTATTGCTGGCCACAGGAGCATCGGGGAGGGGCGGTAAGAGGCTCTACCTGATCTGTCTAGGCCCCCCCCCCCCCCCGGATCAGGTAGTATGTTTTTTTATTTTTACCTTTATTCTAGGGCTGGGATAGCTTTAAATCAATAACTGGTATTCTCCACTACATTCTACAGTACAGCAATGCTTCTTCAAAACCTGTCAGCCATTTTAGAAAGTGTCCGCTGAAAGCAATTTTAAAGTGGGACTCTATACATGATGTACAGTGGTTTGCAAAAGTATTCAGCCCCCATGAAGTTTTCCACATTTTGTCATATTACTGCCACAAACATGAATCAATTTTATTGGAATTCCATGTGAAAGACCAATACAAAGTGGTGTACACGTGAGAAGTGGAACGAAAATTATATGATTCCAAACATTTTTTACAAATAAATAACTGCAAAGTGGGGTGTGCGTAATTATTCAGCCCCCTTTGGTCTGAGTGCAGTCAGTTGCCCATAGACATTGCCTGATGAGTGCTAATGACTAAATAGAGTGCACCTGTGTGTAATCTAATGTCAGTACAAATACAGCTGCTCTGTGAAAGCCTCAGAGGTTGTCTAAGAGAATATTGGGAGCAACAACACAATGAAGTCCAAAGAACACACCAGACAGGTCAGGGATAAAGTTATTGAGAAATTTAAAGCAGGCTTAGGCTACAAAAAGATTTCCAAAACCTTGAACATCCCACGGAGCACTGTTCAAGCGATCATTCAGAAATGGAAGGAGTATGGCACAACTGTAAACCTACCAAGACAAGGTTGTCCACCTAAACTCACAGGCTGAACAAGGAGAGCGCTGATCAGAAATGCAGTCAAGAGGCCCATGGT
The DNA here is from genome assembly GCF_040937935.1 of Hyperolius riggenbachi. NCBI lineage: Eukaryota > Metazoa > Chordata > Amphibia > Anura > Hyperoliidae > Hyperolius > Hyperolius riggenbachi. The sequence continues at coordinate 449,897,192 of NC_090646.1, read as the reverse complement.
GACTCTGGACGAGCTGCAGAGATCTACAGCTCAGGTGGGGGAATGTGTTCATAGGACAACTATTAGTTGTGCACTGCACAAAGTTGGCCTTTATGGAAGGGTGGCAAGAAAAAAGCCATTGTTAACAGAAAAGCATAAGAAGTCCCGTTTGCAGTTTGCCACAAGCCACGTGGGGGACACAGCAAACATGTGGTGTGGAAGAAGATGGTCTGGGTCAGATGAGACCAAAATGGAACATTTTGGCAAAATGCAAAATGCTATGTGTGGCGGAAAACTAACACTGCACATCACTCTGAACACACCATCCCCACTGTCAAATATGGTGGTGGCAGCATCATGCTCTGGGGGTGCATCTCTTCAGCAGGGACAGGGAAGCTGGTCAGAGTTGATGGGAAGATGGATGGAGCCAAATACAGGGCAATCTTGGAAGAAAACCTCTTGGAGTCTGCAAAAGAGACTGGGGCGGAGGTTCACCTTCCAGCAGGACAACGACCCTACATATAAAGCCAGGGCAACAATGGAATGGTTTAAAGAGATAGCATAGATAGCAGGGGCACGTGTGCCCCTGCTAAACCGCCGCTATCCCGCGGTTTAACGGGGGTCCCTCACCTCACAAATCCCCTCCGAGCAGCCGGGGATCTCTTCCTGGTTGGGGCAGGGCTAACCGCCGCAGCCCTGCCCCACGCGCGTCTGTCAGCGCGTATCTCCGCCTCTCCCCCGCCCCTCTCAGTCTTCCTTCACTGAGAGGGGTGGGGGAGAGGCGGCGATGCGCCGCTGATAGACGCGACTGGAGGCAGGGCTGCAGCCATTAGCCCTGCCTCCAGGAGCGACCAAGTCTGCGACCAAGTGTCGCAGTGGGGGGTTTGGGGGTGAAGGGACCCCCGTTTAGCGGCGCTATAGTGGCGGTTTAGCAGGGGCACACGTGCCCCTGCTAACCATGAGCTCTGAAGTGAGAATTATTCTCGCTTCAGAGTCTCTTTAAAACAAAACATATCTATGTGTTAGAAAGGCCCAATGAAGGTCCAGATCTAAATCCAATCGAGAATCTGTGGCAAGATCTGAAAACTGCTGTTCACAAACGCTGTCAATCTAATCACTGAAAAAAAGACTTCCTCTTTCTCAGCTTAGGAAATAAGGGGCTGCAGGCTCACACAGGTCAATACTCCTGACTGTGTAATAATTACTATTTTTTGGGGGGTGGGGTGAAAGGTGGGGAGGGGGAGGCAATGCTTTATATACATTTTATTTCGCTTTAAAGAGAATCTGTACTCTAATATTCTTACAATAAAAAGCATACCATTCTATTCATTATTTTCTCCTGTGCCCCTCTGTGCTGTTTCTGCCACTCTCTGCTGCAATCCTGGCTTGTAATTAACAGTTTTAGGCAGTGTTTACAAACAAACTAACCAGCTTCTAATAGGCTCAGCCAGTGGCGGCTCCAGCTTCAGATTTTTGGGGGGGCTCAAAGGGGGCACAAGGGTTGGCAGGCGGGGCTCATAGAGGGGAATTGGCGGCGCGCGCAGCGCGCCGCAGCAAAAAATGGGCGTGGTCATAACATTGTGTGGGCGGGGCTAACTAATGTAGTTGCACCAGCTAATGTAATGTTAGATAAAAAAAAAATGAAGTAAATGCACATAATGACAGACCACATAATGACAGACAGCGTTTCCCCAGTAATTGCATGTAATGAGAGACAGCCCTTCACCAGTAAATGCACATAATGAGAGACAGCCTTTCACCAGTAAACGCACATAATGACAGACAGATTTTCACCAGTAAATGCAGGTAATGACAGACAGCCTTTCACCAGTAAATGCACATAAGAGACAGCTTTTCACCAGTAAAATGCATGTAATGAGAGACAGCCTTTCACCAGTAAATGCACATAAGAGACAGCCTTTCACCAGTAAATGCACATAATGACAGACAGCATTTCACCCGTAAATGCACATAAGAGACAGCCTTTCACCAGTAAATGCACATAAGGGACAGCTTTTCACCAGTAAAATGCTTGTAATGACAGACAGCCTTTCACCAGTAAATGCACATAATGACAGACAGCGTTCCCCCAGTAAATGCACATAATGACAGACAGCGTTCCCCCAGTAAATGCATGTAATGAGAGACAGCGTTTCACCAGTTAATGCACATAATGACAGACAGCCAGTGTCCCCAGTATAGGTAGCCAGGTGTATAGATGTTCCCAGTATGTAGTCAGGCTGGTGGTGGTAGGCTGGGGGCCCAAGGGCCGCTCAAGCCTGGCTGGTGTTGGGCTGGAGACCTCAGGCTCAGGCCTGGCTGGTGGTGGTGGGCTGGGGCAGCTCAGGCCTGGCTGGTGGTGGTGAGCTGGGGCACCTCTGGGCAGCTCAGACATGGCTGGTGGGCTGGGGGCCCCAGGGCAGCTCAGGCCTGGCTGGTGGTGGTGGGCTGGGGCACCTTAGGCCTGGCAGGTGGTGGTGGTGGGCTGGGGGCCCCAGGGCAGCTCAGGGCTGGCTGGTGGTGGTGGGCTGGGGCACCTCAGGCCTGGCAGTTGGTGGTGGTGGGCTGGGGGCCCCAGGGCAGCTCAGGCCTGGCTGGTGGTGGTGGGCTGGGGCACCTCAGGCCTGGCAGGTGGTGGTGGTGGGCTGGGGGCCCCAGGGCAGCTCAGGGCTGGCTGGTGGTGGTGGCTGGGGCACCTCAGGGCAGCTCAGGCCTGGCTGGCAGGTGATGGTGGTGGGCTGGGGGCCCCAGGGCAGCTCAGGGCTGGCTGGTGGTGGGAAGGCCTCAGGTCTGGCTGGTGGTGGGTGGGCTGGGGCCCCCCAAATGGGTGCTCAGAGTCAGGTGTGGTGGATGGGGGTGGTGCCGTGCTGGGCTCAGCTTAGACTCAGGAGGGCAGCTCAGGCCTGGGTGGCTGCCTGGTGCAAAAAAAAAAATTTGGCAGTTGGCTGGCTGGAGTGGACAGGACAGGACACCCACCCATGACCCACCTTGAGCTGCCTTGTCGGAGTTCCGAGTCCTGCTGGCTGCTGTGCTGAGCTCTGGGCTGGCTACTGGCAGTGGCTCGGCTCCAGCCTCCAGTCCTGGCCGTGCGCAGTGCTGGCCATCGCGGGTGCCTGGGTCACTGGGTGTGACTTAGTGCTGGCTGGAGAGTGGAGACTGGCTGTCTCCTGTCGGCGGATGGCGGCAACTAGCTGCGCGGGCAGGCGAGGAGAGTGCGCTGCACGTGTCACGTGACGCCAGACGTCGTCACGTGACACACATTTATATTGCAACACGCAACGTACCCTGCAGGGCGGGCCGCTCTGCGTGGCTGAGCCAGCACCCTGGCTGGGGGGCGGTGACTGATTTCTGGTGGGTGGGTGAGTGACACAGCTAGCGCAAGCCCAGGCCCTCCTCCCAGGCTCGGCACCTTCCTTGTGTGCAGCCAGTAAAGTTCACGGAACTTGCGGCGGCCGGCGGGGGGGCTTTAAGGGGGGCTAATGAGCCACCAGCTGGGGCTGAAGCCTGGGTAAGCCCCAGTGTGGCGCCGCCACTGGGCTCAGCTAAGCATAGTGTATGAGTCATTCAGAGTATGCAGGGGGCCTGCAGAGGGTGTGTATCGCTTCTACCAATCACAAGCAGCCCTGCACATTCCACACAATCAAGCTTTAGCCCGACAAACAGGACAGAGGAAAGATACATTGATTTATTACAGAGACAGTGCAGTTAGGAAAGACTGCAGTAAGCCAGAGCAGATTAGAACAGGCATAGGAACTAATAGGATAGAAGAACTAAGGCTGAAAAATTTGTTACAGAGTCTCTTTAAGTACAGAGTCGCCTTAAGTTTCCAATCTGCCCTGCAAAGCAACGAGTAGTGATGGAATCTTAGAGACGTAACTTGAGAATTTAAAATCTAGAGAGCAAGATTTTAATTTCCATGCTGAAACGTCAGTAAAACGCTGTGTTACAGAAACTCGTAAACATGATATTCTCATGGTGCACATTGCTATATACACTTCATGACTTTCGCAAACTTTAATAGACATGCCACACTTAAAGCCATGGCGTTTTCCTTACACAAAATATTACATGTCTGGAATTGTAATAAGAGGGTGCTGTGAGCAAGCAGCAGTCATGTGACTAGGTAAAATGTTCCAGGGAAAAGGCTAAATGAATGCAGCAGCTGACAAGTTATACATTAAAGGATGCTGGGGCTGGGAATACACAATCTAAATAAACAACTGCATTACTAGAATTCTGTAAGACAGAGGTGCAATTAACCTTTGTGGACATCTACAAGTGAGTTTGAAAAGTATTTATGTATCTTCATTATACTGGCAAGGATTTATGAATGCCACATGGTGAGGTTAGAATGCTGAATTTCAGATTGCCTTAAAAATCTAAATTCTGTATAGACTTTGTGCTCCGAACGTGATCAGAGCAGCCCAGGGGACTCCGCACTGCATTCTTTCATGGCACAGAAACCAGTTCATGCCTCCAATCTGTGGACACGATGTGAACATTTCGGCGCCTCAGGGGTTAAGGTTTTGAAATACCCTGTAAAATAGCAGGAATGTATCGCAGATCACATGAAGGGCTGAGTCAAGGGACAAGGAAGCCAAAATCACAAGATCTCTGACCACAGAGTCCATTACTTTAAACCATGAAAATGTCAGTTTTTTTTCCTTGCAAAGCACCAGGGTTCTGAACATATGTAGAGCAAACTCCCAGAAGGGTAATAATTATATCCTTGCTTTGTTTATATGAATGGTTTTAGTTAACTCCTTCAGCGTCCAGAGCGATTGGCTGTATTGAAATGTTCGCTGCTTTCAATATTCTAAACTTTAACTCATTAAAGTGTAAATAATGATTTATGGACATGAACTGTAACTTGGGAAGCAGCCATATTTAAACAGAGTAACAGATTCAAATATGTTAAGGAGAATTTTTAGGCATGAAGGAAAGCATTGAGGCTTCTGCACCATTTATTTTTTCTTTTATAGATTTATTTCCTGTATGTATATAGCACCAATGTTTTTTTCCCAAACGATTTTTATTTGGTCAAAAATTAAGAAACAGTACAGATGATTTACTTTGCACAAATGACACAGTATTAACTTTTCCTATATATACTAATAGGCAGTAATATTTTTAAGGCACCTAATAAGCAACAGGAACATAATAAGCACATTCCACCTTATGATCTATACTATTTCAATACTTAATGGATCACATACATATTTATAATCAGTTTTACATATACATATAATGCTCCATCATTTGTCTTTACCAAAAGCAAGATAATAGCTTTATCTGATTTAACTAACAACAATTCAGGTAACACTCTTCTCACATCCGAACTCCCTCGGTCTCCCTCCTCTGGACACCGTGTCTCCATACTCAGGCCTCTTCCCAGCTTCCTAAGTTGGGTTCGACCCTCATCCCCCCCCAATCCTCCCCATTTATTATCCACGCTCAATGCAAATTACTCACAAAGAAAACCCTCCGGGTATTTTCCCTTATCAGGTGTGTCTCACCTCTCTATTTAATTTCCAAGCATCACTGCTTTATACAATTCCGTGCCTTTAAAATCTATCCATAGGGCCCATGTTACATAAAACTTGTGGGATCTGTCTAGTTTCACCGCTCTAAGTTCCTCCATGCTATGGATGTATTCCACTTTCTGAAACCATTCCCTCATGGACGGCACTCTCGCTGTTTTCCAATACCTTGGAATGAGCACCTTAGCTGCATTAAGGAGATGGATCAAAAGGGAGTTTTTGTAGGATTTAACCGTTAGGTCATTGTGGTGTAAGAGTATAGCCATTTTATTAAATGGTACCGTTAATGAGGAGATTTTTATGGACCATTTGTGGACCATCTTCCAGTAGTCAGCTATGCATGGGCATTCCCACCAAATGTGGTCATAGGTTGCTGGGGTGTTGTTACATCTCCAACAATTTGCCAGATAGTCTGGGAAGATCTTATGTAAGGATTCTGGGGTCTTATGCCATCTAGTTAATATTTTATAGTTTGCTTCTTGGATAGAGGAATTTACAGAGCACTTATGGGTAAGTATAAAGATGTTTTCCCAATCTATTTCCTCTCCCATGGGTTCAAGTGATTTTTCCCAGTTGTCGGTGTATGGTAATGTCGTTTCTGGTTTCAGGTTTTCCATGCATTTGTACATTAAAGAGACCGTATGGGGCACTCGTTCTCCCTTCTGACACATCTCCTCAAATCCCGTCAGGGGTCTGTTTAAGTTTACCTTATGTTTTGTGTTAGCCAGGTATGAGCAGATCTGTCTCTTAGGCCATGGGGGTATCTTCTCTCCCATATAAGAGTTTGCCAATCCATTCCCAGATTTGAATTGGTATGCTTTGAATTCTGCGTTTGGGCAAGCTATTTTGAGAAATGGACCTTTCTGACCTGGTCCAAAATCATTGTTAAAAATCAAGCTAGTAAGAGGGCCCACTGCAGATGAGATTTTAAAAATTTTGCATGCCTTATGGAACGTCTGCAACATGTTCTGAATCAAGCTAAAATCTCGGGTTGTTTGTTTTGCCACTGGATTAGGTATCCAAGGAATGCCCCGCACCGGTTGGCCTAAGATCTGCTCATCCAGGCCAGCCCACATTTTGTCCTGTCCATGACAGGACCAGTCCACAATCCTAGTGAGTATACAGGCCATATGATATCTCTCAAAGTCGGGGATAGCCGCCCCACCTTTTTGTTTGGGTAGAGATAGAATGTGTTTGTTTATTCTGGGAACAGAGTTGTTCCATATGAATTGTCCTATCTTGCTTTGTAGACCTCGGAGATAGTGCCTCGGGATGTGGACCGGTACTGCCTGGAAAAGATACAGGATGCGAGGTAGCACATTCATCTTAATTATTGCAATACGCCCAAACCAAGACATTGTCAGTCCCTCCCAGCGTTTCAGGTCAGTGAGAATAGTGTTTTGTATTGGGACAAAGTTCAGATCAAAGAGCCTCCCAACGTCCCTTGAAAGTTTTACCCCCAGATAAGTAATAACACCGTCACTCCACTTAAATGGTAAAGCTTGCTTCAGTTCTGTGGCTACTAATGTTGGTAATGTAATGTCAAGAATTTCAGACTTTGTTAAGTTCATTTTGAAATTAGATAGGGTACCATACTCATTGAAAACCTCTATTATAGCCCTCATTGACCTTCTGGGATTGGAAATAAATAGCAAGATGTCGTCCGCAAATGCTGCTATTTTTACTTGTAAGTTTCCTACCTGGATTCCCTGAATATCCTCGTGCAAGTTAATAGTGCGTATGAACGGTTCCAGCGTCAGAATAAACACCAGGGGTGATAGTGGGCAACCTTGGCGAGTGCCGTTACAGAGAGGGAAGGATCTCGAGAGACATCCATTAATTTTAATCTGAGCTGTCGGGTAGGTGTACAAGGCCAGGATTTTGTGTAACATAGTGGGCCCCACATTAATATGCACCAGGACTTCCTTCATATAGTCCCATGCTACTCTGTCGAAGGCCTTCTCCGCGTCCACCGAGAGGAGAAGGCCCTCGACATTTCGCTTTGTCATATATTCAATTATAGTGATAGCTTTAGTGGTGTTATCCCTGGCCTCACGGCCTGGTACAAAACCAGCTTGATCGTTTCCTATCAATGAAGGTATTACCTGCACAAGTCTGTTAGCTATTACTTTGCTGAAGAGTTTCGTATCCACATTAAGCAGAGATATGGGTCTATAGTTAGCGCAGATTGTGTCGTCTTTGCCTTTTTTGGGTATGATTGTTATGTGAGCTTCTTGCATCTCCTTTTTCAGTGGGTGAACCTCAGATACTTCATTAAACATAGCGGTGATATGTGGGACTAGTATGTTTTTAAATGCCTTGTAGTATGCCCCAGAGTACCCATCTGGGCCTGGACTCTTGTTTGGTTTAACTGATTTAATTGCAGCTATGATTTCATCCTCATGAAACTCCTCCCCCCAGTCCTCCAGCACCTGTGTACTAAGTCTGGGCATACCTGATTTTTCGAGGAAGTCTCGAATTTTCTGGACATGTGAGGAAGTGGGCTCTATAGTGCAAGTGTCCGCCTTCAAGGAATATAATTCCGAGTAGAATTCTACAAACCTCCGAGCAATTTCAGAGGTTTTTTGTAGCATAGCTCCAGATTTGTCCCTAATTGCTTTGATGTCTCCCCCAATCTGTTTCTCCCTCAGGGCCCTCGCCAAGTATTTGCCAGGTTTATTACCTGATTCATAAAAAATACCCGTCCTGAGCATAAACTCTGACTGGAATCTTCTGTCCAACGCTCTACCAATCTGCATCCGGACATCTTTCAGTTTATCCAAGTGTGTTTGTGAGGTGTTCCTTTTATTGAGCAATTCTAGTTGGCGTAGCTCCTCCATGAGAGCATCAACCCTGGCCCTCTTTTCCTTTCTTAGTCTAGCCTGTTCTCCTAGCATTATTCCCCTCATGGTACATTTATGTGCTAGCCACACGGATGACCTGCTGACATCTGGGGTATTATTGGTTGTAAAGAAAGCCTCCAGCTCCTCCTTAAGTTTGAGTAGGACTTCTGGTTCCGTCAGCAGTTGGGCCGGGAGTCTCCATATAAAGTCCCTCTCCTGTCTTTCACCTAATGCCAGGGTGAGTGTGATGGGCGCATGATCTGATCTTGTGCGCAAATCTATTTGGGCTGACACAAATTTGGGGAGGTCTTGCTGGGTAAGGAAGAAATAGTCAATTCTGGTTGATTTGTCATGTACTGCCGACCAGAATGTGAAATCCTGTTCAGCTTGATGGCTGGTCCTCCATATATCAATGAGCCTAAGAAGTGCCAGATTGTGTTTGATTTTGTTCAACACTCTGTATCTTATGGAGGATCTGCCATCGGATGTGTCTAGGGAGGGATTCAATGCAACATTAAAGTCCCCTCCCAAAATCAGCGTACCTTGTGTAAATGTCAGCAGGTGATCAGTTATAGCTGCCATGAAGGTCGCCTGGCCTGAATTTGGAGCATATACATTTCCTATAGTAACTGGCACATTATTTAATGTCCCTTTAAGGAAGATGAATCTACCTTCCTCATCTATCTGGCTATCTTTAAGTACCCAGGCAACTCTCTTCGAAATAAGAATAGAGACCCCTTTTATTTTCCCAGCTGGAGCTGTAGCGTGATATGCTAACTGGAATTTCCTATCACGAAATGTGGGTATGTTGCCCTTAGGAAAATGGGATTCTTGAATCAGTAATATATCGCATTTAAGCCTGTGTGCTTCAGTAAGGATCCACTTTCTCTTATATGGGGAGTTTAAGCCCTGTGCATTCAATGACATGAGAGTGACTTTCTCCATATCTGCTCTCTATCTATATAGCTGAAGTTATTTTGCGTTCCCGGGGAGTGGGCAAGGGCTGGGGGGGGGGGGGGAGGGTAGAGAAGCGAGTGTAGCAAGGGGGCCTAGTACCTATCAATCACTCTGCGGTATCGAGGTGTTTTGACGTCTAGGGGTGGCCCAGAGGAGAGGGTATAAGCCAAATGGCGGAAGAGTGTTTCCCTAAAAATAACAACAACAGAGTAGGAGATTAGATTGTCCCCTACGCTTTCACTGTAACTGGTGACACCCACACGAGTGTGGGATGTCTTGGGTAGGAGGTCTTAACAAGAATATCCGACAGCAGCCAGGTGGCTCACAGGAAAGAGCGTCCACCTCGATCTCCTTCTTCGGGAAGGGTCTGCACACTAAAAATAATGTACTTCACTAGCCTCTTAAGTGGTGGAGAGTAAGATTGTATCTTTAAAGTACGAGGTGGCACTGTAGGGGAGACTGGCGCTGACTGTGTGCTGGTGAAGCTGAGGTTCTTGCCATGAGATGGTGTTAGCGTGTAACCTTCAGAGTAGTTTCCTAGGTTAATGATAGCTCTTACTATAAGGAAAAATATGTTTATCACTGGCCTCAACTAGGGGTAGGCATAGTAGTACCTGCGGAAGGTGTAAGTGTAAGGGGGAGAGGGGGGGGGGATGTTGGGGAGGGATGGGGGGAATGGGGAAGGAGGCTAGGGAAGGGAGGGTGGGTAGGGAGGGAGGGGGAAAGGGGGGGGGGAGGGGGGGGAGGGCTCACTGCATAAGGAGCTAGCGGGCTAACTTATCCTACAGTTGTATTTGTGTTTTGCCGCTAGTGTTTGCGTGTACAAATCTCTCAATCAGGCTTCAAGTCTTATCCGCATTATCTACAGCAATTTCCCTCCCTCCTGTCACTCCCATCAAGGCCTACGCATATGAAGATTAACAAATCTGAAGTTATTCCTTATATCACGACTTTTCTGAGGTTGTTCATAAAAGCAAAAGTAATTCTAAACATATATGAAGATAAACATTCCGCATTGAAAAGGCTCAGCAGGCTGAAACACTGATATATAAGCATGCACAGAGTGATATTGAGGGTCCGGTATTATGAACGTAACTAAATAATCTCTAACTGACACTTAAATGTCCCATAACTCAAGGCATTCCACATGTTAACGAGTGGTAGCGATCAAACAAAAGTCAAACCACATTAGAGCAAAACAGCAATACGGATCCGTTCTTATCTCTGTGTAAAGCTATACTCATCCTTCTTCTTGAGACATGGAGTCTGCGCTAGAGTCCTCCGTGGATTTGCGGGTCTCTTCCTCCATCTGAGGTTGGGTTCTGCTGTTTCCTCTGTAACGCCCTTGTCTGTTTCTCGCTCTTTGCGGTTTTAAAGTGTCTGTATTAGCCCATGGTGGTGCTAGGCCAAATTCCGCCTTCCACTCCTCCAGCTTAGGGGTTGTTAGGCCTAAATCCGCGCAGAAGTCCTCCAGTTCATCAGGTGTTTGCAGAGTGTGCATAGATCCCTGGTGCATGACACTCAGCCCAAACGGGAAACGCCATTTATATATCATGCTTTTGTCCCTCAGTAGTTGTAGTAACGGCTTGAGAGCCCTTCTTTGCCGTAGGGTGATAGGGGATAGATCCTGAAAGATCATAACTTCTGCGTCATTGAAGAAAATCTTCTCCCTTTCTCTTGCCGCTTTTGCTATGCCTTCTTTTAAAGCAAAAGAGTTAAGGCAGCATATTATGTCCCTCGGCAGATCGGTATCCCCATTGCGGGCCTTGAGTGCTCTGTGTGCCCGGACAAACTTGATGGTAGTGTCTGCGTCTCTTTCCAAAAGGTTATTAAACAATGATTGAAGTGCATCTATGATTTGGGCTGGAGCGATCGATTCCGGCATTCCCCGCACTCTCAGATTGTTTCTTCTCCCCCGGTTGTCCAAGTCCTCTATAATCCGAAATGCCTGTTGCATCTGGCGATCTTGTTTCGTATGGCGCTCTTTCAAGCATTGAATCTCAGTGGCATGTGTTTTGGCCGAGGTAGAGATGGCTTCTACCTTTGATGCGAGGCCTTGGATGTCTCCTCTAAGAGAGGTCACTGCCGCTTGGAACGCGCTCTTAAGATCCCCCGCAACTGCGTTTAGGTCTGCGAGTGTCAGTACCTTAGCTGTGGGTTGAGACGCATTCTGTCTCCTCTGCGCAGCATCTCCCTGATCGAGTGGGGCCGTGTGTTGAGACCCGCCTTCCGCCGCCATCTTGCTTCTTGTCCCCACTCCCGGGGTAGCTTTCTGGGACTTGAAAATTTCAGGTATTCCTCTCTGGATTGGTGCCGGAGACTCGTCTCTCTGTCTCCCAGGGTGTTTCGCCTGCTTATCCTTCTCCTTCACCATCTCATAGGGTAAGAGCACAGCCTAAAAAACCGCCTTTGGCAGCCGTCTCCCCGGAGCTTCTCGCTTAAGCGTGTGGCTGCATCGGCTTCCGGTCACGCCCCCATATAGCGCCAATGTTATGTAGCACATAACACTTAGCACTTTGTACGGTGAATAGTTACCATTATTCTACCTCCGTTGAAGAGGCTAACAGTTTAATCATCCTTTTGAAGGGCTAGTCTGTGGAGTAGCCAATGAATTACCAGTACATTCTTGAGCTATAGGAAGAGTCCTACAGTATATGTTAAAAGAAAGCCCATGAAAACACAGGGAGACCATACATACTCCAAGTAGATACTGTCATTCACTGGGGCAGAGTCTAAGTGGCTATGGGTCTTCACTAGAGGACCCGGTAAGAGATGATGGCCTGACACCTCTAGTAGTAATGGACTACTTTGCTGTCTGGTAGCCACCTAGATGGCGACCCCCAGGATCGCTCCATCAAAAGGCAAAAAGAAGGGGGAAAGAGGTGAGGAAGCTGAACTGGTCTCTGGAGGAAATGAGGTGAAACTAGCCAATAGGTCAAGAGCAGGCTGCGGACAAGCTTAGTCAGGTTTCAAGCCAAAGGTTGGGACTGGCTGTTAACAAACAAGGTCAGGTCACAAGCGGAACAGGGGCAGGCTGCAGACTAGCGAAGTCAGAAACAAGTAAGGTCACAATGGGTAATCACATACTGTTACAGAATTCACTTGTATTCATCAGCAGTAAACAATCTTAGACTGGAGGAATCACAAAACTAACCTGCTGCCTGACTTAAAATTTTAAGTCTAGTTTTTAACTACTGAAAAAAATGAATCACTGGGCTAGATTTCTTTCAGAAGTTTGAGACCTGGTTCATTATTTCATACCTGGTGATCAGGAATATTCAGTTTTTTTGGAAATAAATCTTTACCATCCGTGGAAACGTGTTAATGAAAAGTCAGAACTAGAAGTATTTTTGGTCATGTTTATACATACGTAACTTGAAACTTAGTCTCTTTGGGCTAGGTTCCCACTGGAGCTGGACTCCAACAGCCAGCAGGAGCAGACAGTGTAATGTCAGCTTCCATGTCCATTTCTGGTCTGATTAGAGCCCAGGACAAATGCCTTTGCACCATAGGCTATATGGGGAACGCATTCACTGTATGGGAAAAATCGCAGACCACACAAGTGCTTTCTGCTTACCGCAAGAGATCCAATGGATACATTGCAGATTCACAAGTGTGAACGGATGCCATTTATAAAATAGGTCTTATTCACTGTTTTCATTGGGGCTAAACGGACATAAAAATGTCAGTTTTTCCCATGGTGGAAACTGAGCCCAACTCTGTAAAAGGTTTGTATGAAGTAGTGGTCATGTGACCGTATGTCTACATATCTGCATGATAATTTTTTTTTTTTAATACAGTCAGCACTCAAGACAACCTGGAGCTTCACAAACACTAATTCACTAATCTTCCAGTAATCCTTACTATCATCGGATAATTCAAACTTTCCAATTTTTAACACCCAGCAGTTGGAAAGTTCTCAAAAATCCAAGACATGTTACTGGATCACTAATGCTCCCCAGCCTTAACCCTCCTGGCGGTTTAAAAAAATCCGCCAGGGGGCAGCAAAGTAGTGTTTTTAAAAATGTTTTTTTTTTTTTTCATGTAGCGAGACAAAGTCTCGCTACATGATAGCCGCTGCTCAGCGGCATCCCCCCAGCCCCTCGGAGATCAGGAGATCCCGTTCCAAGAACGGGATCTCCTGGAGGGCTTCCCCCGTCACCATGGCGACGGGCGGGATGACATCACCGACGTCATCGACGTCGTGACGTCAAAGGGGACTCCCATCCACCCCACAGCGCTGCCTGGCACTGATTGGCCAGGCAGCGCACGGGGTCTGGGGGGGGGGGTGGCCGCGGCGCAAGGAATAGCGGCGGATCGGCGGGTAGCGGCGGCGATCGGATGCTACACGCAGCTAGCAAAGTGCTAGCTGCGTGTAGCAAAAAAAAAATTATGCAAATCGGCCCAGCGGGGCCTGAGCGGTGCATTCCGGCGGCATAGCACGGGCTTACCGCCAGGGAGGTTAAAGGACCACTATCGTGAAAAAAAATGGAAAATATAAGATATGCAAATACATACACATAAGAAGTACATTTCTTCCAGAGTGAAATGAGCCATAAATTACTTTCCTCCTATGTTGCTGTCACTTACAGTAAGTAGTAGAAATCTGACAGAACTGACAAGTTTTGGACTAGCCCATCTTCTCATGGGGGATTCTCAGCATGGCCTTTATTCTTTATAAAGACACTCCCTGAAAAAGATTTTTACAAAGATGCTGGCCAGCCCCCCTGCTCGCTGCACACTTTTTTGACAGTTGGACGAAGCAAATACTTTTGAAAATTAAGAAAACCCTGAGAACCCATGAGAAGATGGGCTACTCCAAAACCTGTCGGTTCTGTCAGATTTGTACTACTTACTGTAAGTGACAGCAACATAGGAGAAAAGTAATTTATGGCTCATTTTACTCTGGAAGAAATGTACTTCTTATTTGAATGTGCTTACATGTATTTGAAATTTATTGCGAAAATGTAATTTTAAAATGCATGTGTTGCTCTGGGAGACATCTCAAGCTCACTCCAACCTGAATTATCGCAAATTCTTTCTGTTTTAGGAAAGCAAACTTTTGTTTTTCTTAACATCTTAGTAAGGGGGCTTTTAGGACCATTGTAGTCCCTTACACACTCCAATGAGTTCTGGGTCACCATGAGCTTGCTGGTTAGTCTATACATAACTGTAAGATGGACATTTGCTGCAGAGTGAAATGCACTATAAATTACTTTTTTTCCTTCATGGTGCTGTCACTTACAGTAGGTAGTAAAAATCTGACAGATCTGACATGTTTTGGACTAGTCCATCTTATCATCAAGTATTCTCTTAAAAGCATTTATTGAACAGCGGTTGCTCAGTCCAACTGCCAAAATATTATGCAGCGAGTGAGGAGGTTGAATGGAGTCTTTGCATAGATCCTAAACAGGGAGTTTCTTTGGGGGGTTTAAGAATAAAGAAAATGCCGAACATCCCCATGAGGAGATGGACTAGCCCAAAACTTATATTTTCAGATTTTTACTACCTACTGTAAGCGACAGCTCAATAGGGAAAAAAGTACATTTGTAGTGCATTCCCCTCTTGGACAGATGTAAATCTTATACGTTTGGGTGAACATATATTTCACAATTTTCATGATAGTGGTCCTTTAAGGTTCGTGCGAAGATTGGTGCCCACAGTGGTCAGGACTCAATCTCTTGGGCAATAGTTTGGGGCTAAGTGCCATACAGAGGTCCCCCAAGAGGTGTTGAACAATGGACTTGGGCATTGGTTGGGCGTTGCTGTTACTAAACATCCAGCATTAACAGATTCTCGTCCGAGATGGACCTAACGAGCCCCCTCAGCTGATGTCATCTAGGGTGTGTGCTTAGCTGTAGAGCAGGGGTCCCCAACCTTTTTAAGCCCGGGGCCCACTATCCCGACCAAACTTTTCTCTGGGGCCCCCCGGGGGGAGGGGGGGCGTGGTTAGTGGCGGCAGCAGCCCCCCCTCTTTTCCCTGATTTTGAGTGTAGTATATAGGTAAGTAGGTATCTAGGTATAGTTGCCCCCAGTATAGGTAGCTAACACAGTTGCCCCTGTATAAGGACTATAGTTGCCTCAGTATAGTTAGTTAGGTAGTACAGTTACCCCAGTATAGTTAGTACAGTTACCCCAGTATAGTTAGTACAGTTACCACAGTATAGCAAGTACAGTTAGCCCAGTATAGCAAGTACAGTTAGCCCAGTATAGCAAGTACAGTTAGCCCAGTATACCTAGTACAGTTAGCCCAGTGTTGCCAGTACAGTTAGCCCAGTAGTTACCCCAGCATAGCTGCCCCAGTGTAGCTAGCAGAGGTCCCTCCCCCCCGCGGCCGCGGCTCCTGTTACCTTATGAGCGGGCGTCCGCTTCCTTCCTTATATTCCTCCAGCCTCGGCTCTCCTCTTCGCAGCATGTCGTATTACAGCAGCGCTTCCTGCGCGGCTGCTGTAAGGAGGGAAGGAGGTGTGGTAGCGGCTTCCTGTAGCGGCGATACGCATCACCGTTACTATGGGAACCGCTGTCCCGGCTCCCTTGGCTCCTTACAGCAGCCGTGCAGGAAGCGCTGCTGTAATACGACATGCTGCGAAGAGGAGAGCCGCGGCTGAAGGAATATAAGGAAGGAAGCGGCCGCCCGCTCATAAGGTAACAGGAGCGACGGCCGCGGGGGGAGAGGGAGAAGCCGCGGCCCCCCAGAAATCTGCCCAAGGACCCCCAGGGGGCCACGGCCCCCAGGTTGGGGACCCATGCTGTAGAGGACCTCAGAAAACTAGACCCATTGTATACTTTCTCCTGTGTCTACTAGTGATGAAAAACTGTCTGCTGTATAAGACAACAGTTCTTCTGTCACCATTGTCTTTCTGACAGTGGTTGCCACTGTCAGAAAGACAATCTTCATTTCCATTCATGCTTCAGGACAGATTGGTCTTTATTTTTACAAATAGTGTCTACTCCTGTGATCTTTGCTCTAGACTAACTAATCACTTGACCTTTTTATGGAAGAAATGAATTACCTTGTGGTGGTGGCGGTGACGGTACATTCATCACAATCCACCAATTAGTCTTTTTTCTGGCTTCACTGTGAAATGATTGTCCAGAGCCAACACTGACAACTGCAAGTAATTAAAACTACAATCCTTCCCTACATCTGCGTCATGTCATGATTTCAGTGTAAGTGAGTGACGTACCAGTAGAAATTCTATTGCTTTTAAGTAGCATATTATATAATAAATCTAAGCAGCTCAGACATTACTTGAGAGATAGGAAATACAGTAAATACCTTTAGACATAAACAAAGAGATAATGGGAGCCCAGATGGTGCAGTATTTTTTGGTATAGGGAGGATAAAGGAAGAAAAGTTGGGTACTCACATGATGAGGTTGCAATGAAGGGCAACCAACCAATATAGCCTTTTGGAGAATAACCGTCTCCACACTATAGGGGGAAAGGGCACTCAGGAAGAATAAAATACATTAAAAATCTTAAAAAACAAAAAAATCAGAGGTGGGTAAGAAAGAATGTTTATTTGCACCTGGACAACACATTTTGTGGGCACGTACACTTCACTTCATCAGGCCGAATATCAGTGTCGGTATCTAAAAATAGCCTAGAATCAAGCCCCTCAGACATTAGTGGATAGATTATGCCAAACATAACTGCAATACTATTCTTAACAGTCAGTGGGATGCTAATAATTGCAACTTGCATGGAAGTCTGCAGATTGCATTTTCCTGCTCATTTTGAATGTTCCCATTTTAGTTTGCATAACATGTACATGCAATACAGTACTGTTAGCTGCTCCTTGACTATCTCTAGTACAGCCTCATCTTTAGAGTCTATAAAACCAAATAATACCTTGCATAGGATTAAAGGAGGCCAATTTCTAGCCTCCCCCAGCTAAATTCTTCCTTACATTCCCTAATCCTTCCACTCCCTGCCAAGTAAAACTAAAAGTCAACTAGTACCCACAGTGACATGAAATACAAGTCATGGTGAGAGGGTTTGACTGATTTTTTCCTACAGCTACACCCATACCTCCCAACTTTTTGAGATGAGAAAAAGGGACACGTAAGCCACGCCCCTGCCACACCCTGGCCACGCCCTTGCCACGCCTCTAGTCACCCATACCATAAAGATTTCATAAGAAACATATGTAGTTTTATAATTCAAACCACACTGGTTCTTTCTATCCTGGTTCATTTTCCTTCATAGTAACATTTTAAAATTAGTAATATATCAATTTAAAGGTTGGGAATAAAGTTTAGAGTCAATCACACACATTTTAGTATAGAAATATATATATTTACATAGAAAGAGGGACAAAGTCCTGAAAGAGGGACAAATGAGGAGGAAAAAGGGACAGAGGGACAGGGCTCCCAAAGAGGGACTGTCCCTCCGAAAACGGGACAGTTGGGAGCTATGGCTACACCTATTTGTTCATTTTCCTTCATAGTAACATTTTAAAATTAGTGATATATCAATTTAAAGGTTGGGAATAAAGTTTAGAGTCAATCACACACATTTTTAGTATAGAAATATATATATTTACATAGAAAGAGGGACAAAGTCCTGAAAGAGGGACAAATGAGGAGGAAAAAGGGACAGAGGGACAGGGCTCCCAAACAGGGACTGTCCCTCCGAAAACGGGATAGTTGGGAGCTATGGCTACACCTATTTGTTGACTGATCCATCTATTGGCAGCTTATAGACTGTATATCCTTGTACTAAAAGTGAACAGGAAAGGTACTGGAAATGTAGTTGCCATTTCATTAAACTACATCGAATAGCTAAAAGGGTTTGGTAATCTTTGTGTTTAGTTACTGTATATCATGTCAAGAAACAGCAAATACATAATGACAACAGTACAACTATCCAATGGATTAAAATGAGAGCACACTAAATTTGCGGCTATAAGGAAGAAAAGAAAAAGCTGGCTGCAGGCAATTGCATTACTGAAGTTAAAAGATGTGATTTGAAGTTGAAATATGAAATTCTCTAATTTTTCTTCACTGCTCCACATGTTTTCTGCCTCTGTTTGTGACCGGTTTTTCTCCTATTTATTGAATTAACTTTTTATGTGTGTGAAGTAAGAAGTCAAATGAAAAATAGATGCAGGAAACTTGCATAATGAAATGCAGATAGCATTAATTATTCACATTTAATTACACACGTGGGTCTTTGAAATCAGTGGGGGAGCCTTTGTACTGCTAAATTATAAACTAGTGTAAGGCTGATTTGTAATTTAGTGTCACTAAAATGGCTGCAAATTGAAAATGAGTTCACTTTTGGTAACACTGTAACAGATGGTAGGAATTGCAATTTGCTATTTAGACACAAGAGGGCCTCATAGCATCCATCAGCCTTGCTTCAGCAATTTCACCTGAGGGAGATAGTTGCATAACTGAGCATTGTTGCAGGACTTCCTTGCCCTCAGTAAGTGGCTGGAGCAAACCTGGGGATATTATGGGGCTGGACTGAGGGTTGCTAATTTAACATTGGAATTGCGGTAGGTATTTTCCACTACTGCGATTCAATTTTCTACAAAGCTCAATCGCTTTCTGGAGCGATTTTAAGAGGGATTGATTTGCATTGCGAATGAAAATCACAATCGCATAACAAAATTAATGAAAAATGGCAGTCTTTGGCATTTGTGATTTGCGTTTGCGATTGCGAGTGGAAAAGAGCCCTAAGAGTGGGTATCCTGAATCATTTACTACATTCTGTTATATGTCACTATAGTGCCTCTTTCAAGTACAAAAAGATTTTTCAGCAGCAGTCTCTATTGGTGACTTTTTTTTTTAACAAATCTACACTTTTACTTTAAAGTGCACCTGAACTAAGAACTTCCTTTCTCCGAAAGGATAAGCAACAGCATAATAACCTGTAAAGAAAACATTGCTTTGTTACAGCTGATACAAATCCTGCAATAAATGTGCAGTGTGTCTACTTCCTGCTTTTATGGAAGCAGACATAGGGTCAACATCCAATGTATACAAATTAGCTGTTCTGCCAAGGCAGCCAGCTGACACAGCTGAGAGATCAAATTACGCTTGTGATTAGTCACAGGTGATGGGGAACTGGTCAGGCTAATCTCTCTAAATACATACAGGGACCATATTTCTCTATGTTTTCCTTCTGTCCTGTGCAAGAGTTAAGGTCCACAAGGCCTAGTTCACATCATGACGCGCAGATGGCCGTGCGATCGGAACACAATGCGTACAACCACACGCCATCTGCACCTCTAGGCGCTGCTGATTCCATTCACTACAGTGAATTGGCCCGGCTATGCGCTTGCGGACAGAACGCATGCAGCAGTACAGGAGCGCATTGCACTGCTGCGCAGCGACTAGGATGTGAACGTCAGAAGGGCTGTCTATGCCCTTCTGCCTCTCTTGCATGTCATCATACGCGCTTCCAAATGTGCACGGAGGTGCGTCATGATGTGAACGAGGCCTAAGAATTTGTCTTGTTAAAAGTTTACTTTTTGCTCTATGCATGTTAATGAGAATTTACAACAAATATGGTATCATCACCATAGTTAGAAAGAAGTTAAACTTGTTTTTTTTTGTTTTTCCTTTTTTGTCAATTGTAGGAAATCATAGCAGGGTGCGGATCAAAATGCAAAGCTGATTAAAAACAGCATTAAAATAAAAGAGGATTTTGTAGCAATTACGCACACTGATTTTTTAATGAAAATTGAGTCATATTTTAAAGCACATTACCTGTGAGTGTGTCAGACGCAGTCAGGCGGGATGTTTGTGTATCTATCCCAAATCCAAACATTGCTTTTATATATCGGTAATTATGCGAATAAACCAAGTTATTAATTCATGCACACATCTAGCGGTAAATTCCCCCAGCAGCTGATTGCCTCTGTAATGAAACACTAAAGTACAGAATATTTTATATGTTTATTTTCAGCAAAGACACTGCATAGCCGTCAAGAGGAATACACAATATACAATTAACCTGAACACTGAGAAAAGCCATGGAATTATTCATTACCTGCTCCCTAATGATTGTCGACATGCCACATAATTAGTACAGCCTGTTCCTCGGCATACAAAGTTTAGCAGCCATCACCTGGCTATTGATTGCAGACCTGTGGTTTATGAGCCTGATCAATAGAAATATTCAGTGCTGCCCCTCTGGTAAGGCAATGTTTAAAGTTGTCCTGCGTGCTTGTCAGGGGATGACAGATGCGTCTGTAGATGTTAAATGTGGCTGTAAGGGATTTGGAAGATCAGGATAAAAGGTCAGCCTTGTGAATTGAACCAAACTGTGAAAACATTGCATGAATGACACAGCTGATGTATTTGTGTTGTCTTAAGCCCAACTTTTCTATCTCTGTTCCGTTAAAAGCTGTAAGGAGAAGCTCTACGTTTAATATCAAAGATAACCATATGCTCTTTCATGGGCTGTCAGTTATGATTTAACGATTCGCCTTAGACAGTGGCGCTCTGTCGTGAACGCTGTTAAGGAATAAGTAAATTTTTTACTGCGCATCTAAGAACACTGAAACTCAGAAGTCAGACCTACACTGCTGAGGTGTGGGTTAGTCCATTAACCTACCTAATGGTAACAATATACAGGCAAAGAGTTGTGGCGGGAGGGGAGCAATGTCCAGAAATGGACCTTTTATACAAGATTACTGTTGTCAAAACAGTATTATTCCAGATTTGATGAAAGCCAATGAGTTAAAGTGAACCTGAGGTGAGAGGGATATGGAGGCCGACATATGAATTTCACATAGATCAGGTGCTCTGACTCCAGTTTGACTAGTTTAGCTGCATGCTTGTTTCAGGTGTGTGATTCAGGCACTCATGAATCAAGATGACTGCCAGGCAACTGGTATTGTTTAAAAGGCAATACATATGTCAGCCTGCATATCGATCTCACTTCAGATTCCCTTTAAAAGGCCAGTATACTGAAAACCTCCGCATTTTGCTAACCCTATGTACATTCATGTAATAGCAGCAGAGCAAATTCCTCTTTATATTTTGCATCAAGAATATCCAGAAATATCAGATAGCTCCTCACCTGTGGCCAGAGCTGCTGATTGGTATTCCCCTCTTCACTTTTTAGTTTCTTCTACCCAAGAAGACGTCTAGCATGTGTAGCGTCTCTATGCACAGCTAATTGTGGCTGCGATCACGATCCCTAGTGCACCTACACAAGCAGTTGAGTAAAAATTCAGATAGGTGTCTGGAGAATAAACAAAAGCACTAAGGAGTGGTTTGTCTTTTTTCCCCCTAAGGTTACTACAGGGGGCTATTATTGGCATTACACATCAGATAATGCCCTGGTCATTTCACCATCAAACTGAGTGAGGGAACACTGGAAGAGGAAGTGTGCAAACTGATACTAGATTGCTGAAGGACGAGACTGTAATTAAAAATCAGCAAGGAAAAGATAAAGGAATTTTATTGAAATCAATCAAAAACCAGAAATATCTGAAATGTCATTATAGGTCACACTTAAATATGTGTTAAGAGGTATTTTCATGCAACAAAAGATTAGGTAGACAAAGATGATCCAGGAAAAAAATAATAAACTAATTGACAGATTGCAGAAGCTGAAACGGAAACAAAATCTATTTGGGAAGCGTTATGCGATCTCAGCAATGTTAAATTAGAGCTAATACGATATTAAACGATGAGTGTAGGCGGGAGAACAAAGTAGCTAATAGACGGCTTATATTAGGTGGTTACAGGTCAAGGAAGGTTTTGGCGAGATCCTTACAAAATCAAAGAGCAGACAATTTTATAGAGGAGATAAAAGAACACCAAGGGAAATCTGCGTTTAGCACCAAAGATTTTTGGGGACGTTTTTGTTCATTATTACTGCAAGCTGTACCAAATAGGAATTAAACAGTGTAAAAAGGGACATTAAAATGTAGACGTATGTTTTGTGAAATCGATATAATGGAATCTAAAATGCAATACATGAAGGATTTTCCCGGACCAAACAGTTATGTTGTGAAAATGTATCAGTGTATTGCAAAGAACGCATTCTGTATTTTTGCTACTTAAAGAGTTGGAAAAAATAGGTAAATTCTCATTAAATACAAAAAAACCAGTAATGCCCTAAATACGTGAAGACCGCAAAGATAAAACCAGCTGTGAAAGCTGTAGGCCAATTGAGCTAATCAATATAGATTTTTTTTTCTAATGCAGTAGAGCTGATAGGGTCAGCCAATCAGCACTGTATCAAAGAAAGTGGACTCAGATCTACAAAACATGGTTTATGTACCAATAATGCCTACTGTAATATATTTTACTGACTATTCTTAGGATATAAGTGTATCTACTTACACTAGTAATTACGTTTTACATTATTTTAACCTCCCACCCTGGGCAACTTCGTACTGGCTATATTCAGTAGTAACGTTTTTTGTTTTTTTTAAATCCACTTATTCATACTCTGAAAAAGTTTCATGATTCAGGAGAAAATGGCCCACAGGAAATTAACTTTTTCTCCTAGGTGATATTTTCACACGCTATTTATAGAATACCTTTTAAACCACCAGCAAACCAAAAAAATTCAAAATAAGTTTAACTACTTTTTCATCTAGTTTTTGATACTCTCAATTACAAAGTGCTGAAAAGTTATTTTACAGATAAGATGAAAAGTTATCTCTTAGGAGAAAAAGTTAATTGCATATTGTGCCTTTATGTGTAGGGGTATTGGGCTTCAAAGCTAGATCTAGTGAATAACCCTGGATTTCCCTACCTGGTTCTGCATCCATTGTGTTGGGCAATATAATTGATTTGTTCACTTGGTAAAAGAGAGACATGGACCTTGTGATTATGGATCTGGAACATGCTAGTAGTTACCAATTCTGGAAACTGCTTGTATGCTGTTTTCTCTCTAAACCTATTAATAAACATAGGATGCACACTCAGAGTTTGAAAAAGAGCTAATAATACTGTGTTACACATGAAAATACTTTACTGAATGTAAAACCTATATGGACCCAAAGGGATGGGTCTGAGGGAGGAGCTGGATGATGGCCATAATTATTATGCATTATGCAAAAATAGTTTAATACAACATATCTTAAAAAGTTTGGAGTAATACAATTCTCCTAATAAGCAAATGTCCAGTGATCCAGGAAGAGAATTACATTTACCCAATCAAGAGCTCCAGCTACTTGTCCCCATGATTAACCAGCAGCCAGATAATTGATCAGCAAATCCTGGCTTTGATGCCTTCCTGCCATGCATGTATAAAACCACACAAATACTGGTGCACATGACAGGTATATGTATGGAAAGCTTGCATGCTAATTTGGGTGCAGGGAGAAGCTGAAAGATGGCACTCCCTGCACTAGGCAATCTCAAAAATATAACAAATATATTCCCTTACCGATTATCTAATGTTTCCCTTGGTCATGTAGTTCAGGCTCCGGCTATTGCTGAC
Source organism: Hyperolius riggenbachi (assembly GCF_040937935.1). Taxonomy (NCBI): domain Eukaryota; kingdom Metazoa; phylum Chordata; class Amphibia; order Anura; family Hyperoliidae; genus Hyperolius; species Hyperolius riggenbachi. The sequence goes on along the minus strand of NC_090646.1, from coordinate 449,873,452 downwards.
ACCCGAATTACACAGTGAGCATTACAGTCTATGGTGGATCCTAATTCCGGCAAAATAACCAGACCCGCTTTGCATTATAAGATTTATTTGCTCATCCCTCTTTATATGCTAATGTATCATTAGAGAACCGGCCCTGATCATTCTGATCCAAAACTTCTTTCTTCAACAATGAACATTTGGAGAAAAAGCATTGGATACATATACTACAATTTTAAGGAAAATTGGCACTTCAGCATTACTGAAGGCAGTGGATGGTCCAGGCATTAATTAATACTATGTACATTTGTAATGATTCAAATCCATTTATACTTGCATCCTCTGTGAAGACTTGGTACACAATTGTTAATTTTTATGCAAAGAAAAAGATTGGTTTCACACACAACCATAAAACGGACCTTTGATTTGTTTCAGATATTTACCGGACAGATATTCTCAAGCATGGCAATGTCCTATTATTAATGGTCTACCTGAAGGGTCTAGGCAGTTACTGTTCTACCTACCTTGATACGTTGGCGTTTGTCATCTAGACAGCACTAGATTCCCAAGAACTGAAAGGATTGGAGGAAAAAAAGAGTATTCTAGATATTTGTGACTTAAATTTAAAACACAGTTCACTCAAAGTGGAATTCCACCTGTGTTGAGAGAAAAAAAAGCAATCCCTAAAATTCTATATTTTGTTACGGTTGTTGCTACATATTATTTATCTGCATACCTTGATTTTGAGAACTTAATCACCCAGCCCCTCTATAGCATCCTCTTGGCAGTGTCTATGGTGCTGACAAGTGCATAATTAGTGCAGGTGTGAAAAATAACAACCAGGACTTCCTGCATTGTGCAGCTAATTGCTCATACAGAATACAGATCTGTGTTAAAAATGCACTTTGTGTTTACAGTCAGTTTTGGGAATTGATTGCTGGCTGCAGATTGTAACAAGAGAGAACCTGAGCTGGACTGAACATTACAAAAATAACATACTACCTGATCCAGGAGGATGGCCGGATCAGGTAGTGTCCATTGCCGCCTCTCCCCATCACTCCTATCTCCTGCAATGCTTAAAGAGAACCCGAGGTGGCCTTGTATTACGTAAGTGGGGCACAGAGGCTGGTTGGTCACACTAACACCAGCCTCTGTTGCCCCATCGTGTGTCTCAAAGACCCCCCTGCTCGCCGCTATACCCCCGCAGTGCTGGCGACACGCAGCGTGTCGCCAGCACAATGTTTACTCTAGCGCTGTCTGTCAGCGCCGCTCCGCCGCCTCCCCCGCATCGCCGCTACCCGCCCTCGTCCCTTCCCTCCCGCTGATTGGAGGGAAGGGACGAGGGCGGGTAGCGGCGATGCGGAGGAGGCGTGGGAGCGGCGCTGACAGACAGCGCTAGAGTAAACATTGTGCTGGCGACGCGCTGCGTGTCGCCAGCACTGCGGGGAGTATAGCGGCGAGCAGGGGGGTCTTTGAGACACACGATGGGGCAACAGAGGCTGGTGTTAGTGTGCCCAACCAGCCTCTGTGCCCCACTAACGTAATACAAGGCCACCTCGGGTTCTCTTTAAGTTTAGTTTTTCTGTCCATTGGGGTCACAATGCTGGAGAAGCAGCTATGTGCTCTCTTCCATGAATACAGAGCACTGAGTGGTATGCAGGGGGTGGGGGAGAGGGGGGAGCCGGCAGAGGAGAGCCAGTGAAAGGCTCTGAGAGACAGGGGAAGGGGCGTTAGGGCTGGTTCAGATGGACGTTTGGAGGCGTTGCGTTCGCTGGGCTTTCAGCAGCGTTCGTGATGCGGTCGCGTTTTTTCTTCCCCTAGGGGGACATTAGCCGTCGCGGTTAACCGCCCCTGGAAGCTACATGTAGCTTCCAGGGGCTCCTTGAACGCCAGGGAAAATCGGGACCCAAACGCCACGCTTGTGTAAACGCGCTTGAAAGCTTGGTACAAACGCTCCCATTCACTTGAATGGGAGCGTTTAACACCAAGGCCCGAACGCTGGCTGTAAATGCTCTGCAAGCATCCGCCTGAACCAGCCCTTATGCAGCAGTTCTTTTCCTGCTATGGACGCCTCTTCCCCATTACTCTGTTGACAATCTCAATGTTACCAGATGCGGGGGGGGGGGGGGGTGGCGGTGAAGGGTCTAGCGCATCGCAGAGGGGCTGTCAGTGGCTTGAAAGGCTCACAGAGGCATTTTCTTTAGATGGGTCCTTATATGTCCCCTATTTACCTGGATTGGGTGCCTTTGCCTAAAAGCAGGAACTATGCAATGCCAGCAGGATAGTGGGAAGTTTTTAAACACGCCGTATTGTTACTGACGGGTCCATCAGACCCTCCCGCGGGGCATTCGTTCTGCCGACAGTAGTACGTGAGTACAGGCTGTCGGCAGACTGACAGGTTTTTGACGGATCTGTCGAGCGGATCGGTCAAAAACAGTCTTATCAGACTGCCGACAGCCTGTACTCACGTACTACTTTCGGCAGAATGACACTTTGGTGGCCTCTGAGGAAGCTTATTTCTAAGCGAAACGGCTGTCAGGCCTTGTCACTCCCACTGCATAACCCGATAGTCTGTGCACCGTTGATTAAAGGTACCCTTTTGCATTACAGTGCCTTCCACTTTTTGTCTTTTTTGTATGCAAGATATTCTACTTGAAGCGCACGTAGTTGCTGGGTTATAATCCAGTGCAGGGCCAGTCTGCCTCCTATTCAGATCTTGTGCCAGTTACTCTTTCTTCACATTTTTTTTAATGTACGTGCCTTAACCACTTGAGGACCCACCCTTTACCCCCCCCCCCCCTTAAGGACCAGCGCTGTTTTAGCTGATCTGTGCTGGGTGGGCTCTACAGCCCCCAGCACAGATCAGGGTGCAGGCAGAGCGACCAGATCGCCCCCCTTTTTTCCCCACTAGGGGGATGATGTGCTGGGGGGGTCTGATCGCTCCTGCCTGCCTGGGTGTTGCGGGTGGGGGCACCTCAAAGCCCCCCTCCGCGGCGAAATTCCCCCCTCCCTCTCCCGGAGATCCGAGGCTGCACAGGAACGGATCTGTCCTGTGCAGCCTCTAACAGGCTCCTGCCTGTCATGTGACAGCGATCCCCGGCCGCTGATTGGCTGGGGATCGCTGATCTGGTACAACGCTGCTACTGTTAGCAGCGTTGTATGGATGTAAACAAAGCGGATTATTTCCGCTTGTGTTTACATTTAGCCTGCAAGCCGCGATCGGCGGCCCGCAGGCTATTCACGGAGCCCCCCGCCATGAATTGACAGGAAGCAGCCGCTCGCGCGAGCGGCTGCTTCCTGATTAATTAGCTTGCAGCCGGCGACGCAGAACTGCGTCGCTGGTCCTGCAGCTGCCATTTTGCCGACGCGCGGTATGAGTGCGCGGTCGGCAAGTGGTTAAAGGAGTCATCAGGCCAAATATAATAAAATAGGTGCTACTTACCGTGGGCTTCCTCCAGCCCCAAGCATGTCCCTCGCCGCACCTCTGCCGTCAGCCGTTCGCCGCAGCTCTGTCCCGGTCCCCGGCGATGACGTCAGAGCGACCTCCATGTCACTCTGTACTGCACCTGTGCGAGCGGCGCTGTCAATCACCGCCACGTGGGCCAGAGTGGACTGCGCAGGTGCAGAACTACTGCGCCTGCGCAGTCCGCTACGGCTCATGTGGCGGTGATTGACAGCGCCACTCGCACAGGTGCAGTACAGAGCGACCTCCAGGTCGCTCTGATGTCATCGCCGGGGACCGGGACGGAGCTGCGGCGAACGGCTGACGGCAGAGGTGCGGCGAGGGACATGCTGGGATCTTGGGGCTGGAGGAAGCCCTCGGTAAGTAGCACATATTTTATTATATTTGGCCTGATGACTTTAAGAGTAAGCTTGTTGTCAAGCTGATGTTTGCTGTAGGAAGGACAGTAAGCTGTGGCAGTAGGGAGGGAAAATTAACACTGAGCTGGATTGACAGAAAACAAAAAAGAAATTATATAAAAGGGCAGAAGTGATGTCACTTTTGGCATCATAGAGAAACAGCAAAGAAGAAACCCAGCAGACAAATTATCTTCTTTTTTCATATTACATTTTTCCTAAAGCTGGCAGTGAACACGAAACACAACAGGATAGATAAAGCTAAATAAGCAATTTCTTGGTAGTTTTTTTTCAGTTCATTTGGAGTTTTATTCCACTTTAACATAGAGCCTTACATATCGGTGTATGTCCACTTTAAAAAGGGCTTGAGACAAGCCATTCTGTATTTTATTACTGAGTGATGGAGTTAATTGGTCCGCTTTTCTGTAAAACATGACATTGGTTAAGCAGATATAAATTATTCAGCTTTATATCGGTAGACTTAACATTTACCGATGCCTTAGGATGTTACAGAAAAGACCACTATAGGATGGGTCTCAAAGGTCTGAGAAACCAAATTGTATTTTGTCATTCACTTTCACGAAGGTCAAAGAGATATGTAATAGAATTCCCCGCATTAAATCATCAAACATATGTGATGCGGTGATAACAGCGCACTGTACTCAACTTTCTGCAGGAACAGTTTGAACTTGCGCAGACTCTAGACCATATTTCCTCCACTATCACACTTGACTTTTTAACAACACCTGTCTCTGGATTGTTCTGAATGACTAATTTGTCATGGTGTGCTTCCTGATGAATAATGCATTCACCCCATACGGAATTCTAGCAATGAATTCTCTAAGCAGATTTAAAACATACATCCTTGAAAGAGAACTTTAACTCCAGGCAACACTTAGTGAGTTGGGAATGCTTTGCCATTGGCAGGTGACAGAGGCTGTATTTTGTGATCGTGCTTGCAGACACTAATGCAGAACTATTACTAAAACCACACTTCCAGTAAATCAATAGAGAACACTGCAGTATGAAAGAAATCACAGGATTACTTTGTGTTAATAGCACTACTTTCTCAGCGTACATTAAGGAAACATTTCTGCCAAGTTAATGCTAGGTACACACAATGCAATTTCTCTTCAGGTCAAGTCGATAATTTCTGTTATGCCCGATCTGCTCCCAATCAATAATGGGATCGAATTTGTGCAGTAGTGATCTGAAACTCCCGTATTGGATTAGGAGCAGATTAAGCATGGTGGAAATTATCGTTTTGGTCAGTCAATCTGACGGGAAATTGCATCATGTGTACCTAGCATTAGACCAAAGCACTAGGTAAAATGTCATGAGATATCCCAGAATAAACTTTAAAAGTGTTACGTTCCATTTAATTAGAGATTAAAAAAGTAAAAATATAATTTTGTTCCCATTCAGATAAACCTTGTCTGAGTGAAACACGAGCATCAGTCCTTCCCTGCCTCATGCACTTCCCAGGAAAGGAAATACAATTACCCAATCAAAGCCAGCCCAGCACCTGTCAATTAGATTGCTGTTGATTAATTAATCAACAGCTAGAGGCTTTGATAGACTACATTTATTTAGTGTAGATTTGTGTATTGGGAAAGGGTTGGCTCATTAATAAAAATGACAAGGTTTTAAGAACACACTCACTGACCAATACCATTAATAAGCTAAAAAAAAAAAATCTGCAGTGCATGCTAGCTACATAAACTTAGAGGTAAACCACCAACAAGGACACTAGCTGACCATTCTTTTACTCTAGATCAGGGGTAGGGAACCTATGGCTCTGGAGCCAGATGTGGCTCTTTTGATGGCTACATCTGGCTCACAGACAAATCAGTAGGGGTTGATTCACTAAGCTACACTGCTCAATCAGCGCAGCTTAGTGTGGCAGCTCAAGTAACATTTTCAAAGTAGGCACGCTACTGCTGTAGGGTACACTACTAACTTACTAGCATTGTCCTGCCCTGTACCCTGTCGGGTCCAGTAACTTTGTTGGACTAGATCCCCACACTTTAAATTGGCCCAAATAGGCTGCCTGTACTTTAAAAGTGTTGGTCTTGCACACATTTACTTGTATTTAGTTTGAAACATATTGTATGGCTCCTTCAGAATTATATTTTAACATTTGTGGCGTTCATGGTTCTCTCAGCCACAAAGGTTCTTGACCCCTGCTCCAGATACAGCACTGTGGACGGTTGTCAATGCTATACAAAGGCTAAATACTACTACCACTTACTAGCAGGGAATCCAAGAATAAAGCATCTCTCTATTCTGATATTTATTGCAGATGATGTGGAATTCATAAGCAGTAAGGATTCCTATTGGTCAGTGCATAATAGCCCAATGGGAAACCCAACTAGCAAATTCCAAGGCCTTTGAATCTGCCACTGACTGGCAATGATTGCTGGCTGCATAATTTTGCGACGTCAAAAATATTTCTACTGAAATTAGCATAATTTATATAGCATTGACATCTTTGCAGTGTTTTTACAGAGTACATAGTTGTATCACTACCTGTCCAACAGGGACTCGCAATCTAATCCCTACCATAGTGCATCATAGTCTAGGGCCAATTTAGGGGGAAGCAAATAAATGTGTCTGTATGTTATTGGGATGTGCAAGAAAACCAGAGTACTCTGATCAAAACTAAGCGGTGCAAAGTAGAAATGCGATTCCCGATTCAAATCATGGAATCAGCAGACTACAAATTTATGGTCACCCTGTATGTATTACTGGCTTTGAAAAGTTATGGGACTTGAGCAAAGTCTAACTTTATTAATTAAAATTGTAGGCACATCACTTGATTGGATTCATGCAAATATGTATTCAAATGCAAAAAAAGAGAACTCGCACAGGATCAGGCTCTTAAAGGGAAGGTTCAGGGAGGCATGCGCAGTACAGCCCGGCGGACGTCCGATGACGTCAGAGCGCCGGCGTGGGACGCAGAAGTACAAGGACTTGGAGCGCAGAAGAGCCCGACCTGGCAGCCGGCCTGGCCAGGTCGGGTCGGCCACCGGAGACCACCGGGAGCCTGCGGAGCGGCGGCCAGGGCACCTCCTGCCTGCCACGGGCTGGAGGAAGCCCCAGGTAAGTGGAAATTGATTTTTATTTTTTCCCCACCCTCCCTGAACCTTCCCTTTAAAGAGAATCTGTATTGTTAAAATCACACAAAAGTAAACATACCAGTGCGTTAGGGGACATCTCCTATTACCCTCTGACACAATTTCGCCGCTCCTCGCCGCATTAAAAGTGGTTAAAAACAGTTTTAAAAAGTTTGTTTATAAACAAACAAAATGGCCACCAAAACAGGAAGTAGGTTGATGTACAGTATGTCCACACATAGAAAATACATCCATACACAAGCAGGCTGTATACAGCCTTCCTTTTGAATCTCAAGAGATCATTTGTGTGTTTCTTTCCCCCTGTTCTCATGCACTGAAGTTTCAGGCTGCTTGTTTCTTCCTGCAAACAGCTTTGCCCTTGTCTGTAATTCTTCAGTATGTGAAAGCCCAGCCAGCTCAGAGGACGATTTATCCAGCTTGTAAAAGATAAGAGAGAAGCTGCTCTAATCCTAAATAATACACAGGCAGTGTGCATAGAGGGGCCTGGAAGGGGGAGTTCATAGCAGAACCACAACACTGAAGAACTTGGCAGCCTTCCAGACACAGGCCGACAAGTCTGACAGGGGAAAGATACATTGATTTATTACAGAGACAGTGATAGTATAAAGTGCTGCAGTAAGCCAGAACACATTAGAATAGCTTTTTGAACTTGTAGGATGATAAAAAACAGGATGCAATTTTTGTTACGGAGTCTCTTTAAGTTTCCTGTGCAAAATTGTTGCTGTATATCTTGATGGCGTGTTTGTTTTATACTTTTTGCTCATATTTCAACAGGTACTCTGCACGGAGTGGTGTGTGTATAATGAAATATTTATGCTTATGTACCATCTGTTTTCTTACCCACTATAATCTTTTTACAGCTTCACAATAATATTGTGTGTGTTCTCGTTTGCATCTGAATACAGTATTTGCACGAATTCAATCCAGTGCTGTGCATGTAATTTTCTTTGATATAGTTTAATTATCTTGTAGCACAGCACCAATTTCAAAATACTGTACTTCCCTATAAAGCAAGAAGTTTTAAATCAGGGTGATACCATTTATTAGGTAACTAAAAATAAATAAAAATAAGCAAGCTTTCGACCTTGCAGCCTTCGTCGGGCTTATATCCTGTTAGTTTGCAAGCTGGTGGTACAGACAGCTTTATACATGCAATATCAAAAGGGAAAACAGATTTTTTTTCAAGTATAAATACATGTCATTAAGATGCCTTAATTCAAACAGACCATCTCAATGAGGTTAGAGGTTGTTAGGTAAGATAAGGATCCTTGTTTACTCCATGCTCACAGACCTGGGATTAGGATTGACCCAGAGGTATCGTAAATTCTTAGTTCACAAGTTCAGCTAGAATGGCTGAGAAAGTTCAAATATCATCAGTCTCATACCAATATAAAAAGTTGTTGTCCTTATTCAAACCGTTCTGCACAGCTTTGAACCAATTTATAAATTTTGTTTCTGCTATTAATCGATCATTTGACGTTTTGAAGCCACCCTTCAGGGCAGTAACACGAAGATCATCCATGCTGTGTCCGTTGGACTGAAAGTGTGTAGCAACTGGGAGTCCAGATTTGGTATCATTAATAGTGTGCCTGTATCCATTCATAGGTTTGTGCAGAGTTTGTCCAGTTTCTCCCACGTACATAACATTGGGGCATTTAGCACACATGATCAGAAATACCAGATTGGTGGAACCACAGGAAAATGTACCTTGTACTCTGTACTCCTGTTATGAACCTGGTATCGTTACCCTGTCAGTGGAGTAAATGTGTCTGCAGGTCCCACATATTTTTTGTCGGCAGGGTGATGTTCCGTTTTGTTGAGGCCTATTCAAAGAACTCTTGACAATCATCTGTTTTAGATTGTGTGGTTGCCGATATGACAAGAGTGGAGGTTTAGGGAATATCGTTCTCAGTCTGTGATCCTTGTGTAAAATGGGATGAAGTTACTTAGCAATCCTTAAGATTTCCAGGTGTGGGTTGTAGGTGACAACCAAAGGGACACGTTCCTCTTTCTGGTTTTGCTTATATTTCAGGAGTTCAGTCCTGGGGATGTTGCTGGCTTTCCTGATTTGGGCCTCAGCCATAGGAGGACTGTAACCTTGTTTAATGAAAGTGTTCTTAAGGCGATCCAGGTGCTTGTTTCTGTCCATCCTGTCAGAACAAATCCGGTTGTACCTTATTGCTTGGCTGTAAATTATAGAGTTCTTAATGTGCTTAGGATGAAAACTGTCATATCTTAGGTATGTGGGACGGTCTGTAGGTTTGCGATACACAGAGGTTTGTATGTTGTTACCCCTGATGTATATGGTGGTGTCCAGAAAGTTAATCTCTGTGTGAGAGTAGGTAAGTTTCAATTTGATTGTAGGATGGAAGGCATTGAAGTTCCTGTGGAACTGGAGAAGATCATCCTCACTTGCGGACCAGATGATTAAAATATCATCAATGAAGTGGAAGTAGGCCATGGGTTTTATGCCACATGCATTGAGGTATTCCTCTTCGATTTTGGCCATGAAGAGATTTGCATACTGTGGTGCGAATCGCGAACCCATTGCCACGCCCATCTGCTGTAAATAGAGGTCCTGTCCAAAAGTGAAATAATTATGAGTGAGAATGAATTTGATCAGTCCAGCAATAGGCTTTACAGGTATGCCCTGACCCTGAAGATATTTACGGCAGGCCGCAATACCATCATCATGGGGAATGTTCGTGTACAGGGACTCCACGTCCATCGTGGCCAGTATGGTTCCCTCAGGTACTGGGCTGATGGCTGTCAGTTTGTTCAGGAGGTGGGTGGTATCCTGTATGTAGCTGGGTCTTTTACAGACAAGAGGTTTCAAGATGTTTTCCAGCCACCCTGAGATGTTCTCTGTAAAAGTTCCGCTCCCTGAGATTATGGGCCTGCCTGGGTTTCCCTCTTTGTGGAACTTGGGAAGCATGTAAAAGCAGGCTGTTCTAGGCTCTTCAGGGATAAGGGTCCTTACAAGTTGTCTGATGTTTGCAGGCAATCTGTTAACCATCCTATTGAGTGCCATCCTGTAGCCTTTTGTGGGGTCCCCCTGTAATTTGGCATAGTGAGCGGTTGGATAATTGTCTTTGTGCTTCCTGGATGTAGTCACTGGTGTTCATTATGACTATGGCACCACCTTTATCCGCTGGTTTAATAATAATGTCCTTATTCTCCTTAAAGGGAAGGTCCAAGCAAAAAAAAAAAATGAGTTTCACTTACCTGGGGCTTCTACCAGCCCCATGCAGCCATCCTGTGCCCTCGTAGTCACTCACTGCTGCTCCAGTCCCCCGCTGGGAGCTTTCTGACCTCGGAGGTCAGGGCCGAATTGCGTACATTTTTACACATTTCGGCTAGTGCAGGAACATTAACGCATACATTTTTACGCGTTAGTGGTGCAACGCGTACATTTTTGTTCCTGCACTAGCTGGAATGCGTAAAAATGTATGCAATGTGGCCCTGACCTCCGAGGTCAGAAAGCTGCCAGCGGGGGACTGGAGCAGCAGTGAGTGACTACAAGGGCACAGGATGGCTACATGGGGCTGGTAGAAGCCCCAGGTAAGTAAAACTCATTTTTTTTTTTTGCTTGAACCTTCCCTTTAAGGGATCTGATGGCCTGTTGCTCCTGTGGTGTTATTTCTGGGCCAGTGTCTTTCTTTTACTCAGGATCCTGTCAGAGATTCTGCGTCTGAATTTGTTGATGTATTTATCCAGGGCCGGGTTTTTTCCTTCTTTGGGGGTAAATTTTTTTTCTTCTTTTTAGATCTGGTGCGTTTTGGTCCATTATCCATTGCATCACAGGCTTCCTTATCATGGTAGTGTTCCTTGAGTCGCTGCTTTCTGAAAAATTCCTCCATATCTCCACAGAGTGCAATCCTGTCTATGGGTCTCGCAGGGCAGAATGACAGGCCTTTGGAGAGTACTGACATTTCAGCTTCAGTAGCCTGATAAGAGGAAAGATTCATTACACCTGTGGGTTGCTCTTTTTCTGCTGCTTGTGCATCCATGCGTCCACTCTTAATTCTAAGTCTCTGAAGTTTTTTCTTTTTGTTGTTAATTAGGAATCTCTGTAGTTTCACATAGAAGGTTTGTAGTTTATCCCATGTATATCCAGTGGGGTCATCATTCAGAGACAGTTTCAGGCTCTGTATCTCGTCCTTTGTAATCCTCTTACGGTTATAGCAGACTCTCATAAGGTAATTTCGTATTCTCTCCGAGCTCCTCCTGCAGATTTCTTCTGCAAGCCTGCTATTGAATGTATGCAGGGTGGGATTCTGTATCCTTAGTCCTTGAGGTATACGTTTTTCCTTTTTGCATGTAGTCAAGAAAAAGATGTCGCTGTCCAGTTGTGCAAGTTTCTTCAGGTCTTTCTTTAGTTCCAGGAAAGGGTGGTACATTGCGGTATCTTCAAGCATAGTAGTAGCAGTAGGGTATTGTACCGTGTTAGCCATTAGTAAAAGCAAGAAGTTTTAAATCAGGATGATACCATTTATTGGCTAACTAAAAATGAATAAAAATAAGCAAGCTTTCCCTATAAAGGTGTGCATAACTACTGTATTCACTGGTACACTTCAGCAAAGTGTGATAAAATGCATTTTCAGGGTCTGAATGCACATAAGGAGAAATGTTGTTGTCTCCCTCTTAGAAAATGCTGCTTGGCAGATAGTCACACTAAACGACTGGAACCACTGATAAGAACAAACTGTACATGAAAAAGGAGGGAGACACCTGATCTGACAGTAGTTCTGCAAGCATGGCAACAAGGCCTGTAAAATGTTGTACTGTATACAGAAATCAACTATCGTCGCATCCACTTATCTACTTATTGCTGCAGTCTTTAAAGAAGTTTGCACACCTTTCCTTGGCTAGTTTTGCCCATTCTCCTTTGCAGCACCTCTCAAGCTCCATCAGGTTTGATGGGAAGCATTGATGCAAAGCCATTTTTACCACCATGATTGATTGTAAGAATGGTATTGGCCTGGGGATGAGCGGTGCCTGGTTTTCTCCAAATGTGACACCTGGCATTCACACCAGTTCGATCTTTGTCTCATCAGACCAGAGAATTCCAGAGAATTTGGTTTCTCCATGAGGGCTGCAATGTGCCTTTTACTAAGAAGTGGCTTCCATCTGGGCACCATGCAGGCCTGATTGGTGGATTGCTGCAGAGATGGTTGTCCTTTTGGAAGGTTCTCTTCTTTCCACCGAGGACCTCTGGAGCTCTGACAGAGGGACCATCAGGTTTCTTGGTCACCTCCCTAAGGTCCTTTTACCCCAATCGTTCAGTTTAGATGGACGGCCAATTCTATGAAGAATCCTGGTGGTTTTCAGCTTTTTTCACTTACTCAAAGCAGCAGAAGCTTTTCTGTAACCTTCCCCAGATTTGTGCCATGAGACAATTCAGTCTCAGAAGTCTACAGACAATTCCTTTGGCTTTATGCTTGGTTTCTACTCTGACATGAACTGTCTACTGTGGGACCTTATATAGACAGGTGTGTGCCTTTCCAAATCATGTCCAATCAACCAAATTTACCACAAGTGGACTCCAATTAAACTGCAGAAACATTTCAAGGATGATCAGGGAAAACAGGATGCACCTGGGGGCTGAACATTGAGCTTCATGGCAAAGGCTGTGAATATTTATGTACCGGTATCTCAAGTAAACTTTTTTCAAATTGTCATTATGGGGTGTTGTGTGTAGAATTTTGTGGGAAAAATGGAATTTAATCCATTTTGGAATAAGGCTGTGACATAGAATTTGGGAAAACTAAATACTTTCCAGATGCACTGTACATACACACATTTTCTCTGCGCTCTTTTATCAAGCCAATGAGCTCAGAAAAAAACTTTTGCTATAAGTGCACTTTACTATTCCAGTTTTGTAGCTCAATAAAATGGCACGCATACTTACTACACTGATGTACTATTGTGCATGAACATATTTATTGATCTCTAGAGGTGATATCATCAAGTTATAAAAATGAGCAACTTGTGTTCTTGTGCTTTTTAATACAATTGTTCTTATTAGCAGTATATCTAACCTAATAAGAAGACAGTGCTACAAAACGTTGTGATGATTTAATTAGGCTGCCATGCCCATCCCATTATAAAGGCATACATGGTTATCTGATTTCTAGGACTTTTGGTCTAAAATTCATTTCTGCATCATATCCTAAAATAAATCGGTTTCTATAAAGGGAACTAGCAGCATGACCTTATTGAAATATAGTCGCAGTTAAATCTCTCTCAACCTGAGCTAAAAGTAATTTTGATCCTGTGAACTGTTAAAGCAATGAAATCCAAGTCTTATGGAAGATAAAAGAGAATTGCCTTTTGCTGTTAGAGGCTTAATATCTGTTTACATGGCGCAGGAAATCTATTTGGATTTGACCTCTACCTTCATCTTACACTATGGAAGGACAACATTTGCTTTTATGTTGTTGGGCTTTCAGATTTGACCATTATGTTTAAAGTGACCCTGTAGTTCATCCATGGATACAAATCCACTGTTTTATCCTACAACAGATATTTAATAACACAGAACTGCTCTTTCTTACTCTGATCTAGTTCTGTCTCATAAGGTCACATGAGAATCTCACAGTTCAAATCAACTACTGAGAAGTCAAGCCACAATAAATTGCTGACTCCTCACCCCTCCTCTGATGACTCATGCTGTCTAAGTGGAGAGAAGACAGCACAAGTCATCAGAAGGCATGTACACATGCTTCACTGTTCTCGCCTGATGGGGATCAGGAACTGAACTGCGTGTTCCGTTTCAACTCGGGTCGGGAGGGAGGGTCTGATGGAGTAGCGCAGATGTGATGTTAGACATGGGGTATGGAGGGGCAGAGGTGAGTTCAAAGCAATTGGCCATCGGTGACTGAGTTGGTAGATCCCTGGCCGAGTGGCAAACGGGGACCACTGTCCACACGCCGGATTATTGGATGAGGCGGTCACTATAGGCCACCTCTGCCGACTTTAACCACTTCACCCCCTTGGGGTTTTTACCCTAACGGACAAGAGCAATTTTCACCTGTCATTGCTTCTCCCATTTACTACTTATCGCAACAAACTGATCAATACCTTTTTTTTTTTTTTTTTTTTTTTGCCACCAATTAGGGTTTCTGTGGGTAGTACATTTTGCTAACAATTGTCTTAGTCTAAAATGCAAGAATAAAAAAAAAAAAAAAAATCATTTCTCAGTTTTCAGCCATTATAGTTTTAAAATAAAACGTTCTACTGTGGATAAAACCAACACATTTTATTTGCCCATTTGTTCCAATTATTAGACTGTTTACAATGTATGGTGACAATATATTATTTGGAAATATAGGTGTAATTTTTCTGTCTTTTTTTTTGTTTAGTGCATAATTACAAGACCCTAAGTAGTAAAGTAATAGTACATTACTATTACTTTACTACTTAGGGTCTTGTAATTATAGTAATTAGTATAGTCCCTAAGGGGGGGGGGGGCGGGTTTGATTGGGTATGGGTATGGATTTGTATGTGTGTAATTTTACTTTTTGGCCACTAGTTGGCACTGCAAACACTCTCCTGTTTTACAGGAACAGGTTTAACAGGAGTTTCAATGCATCTACTTGTCTGGAAGTGATTAATCTAGCGTGTGTACAGGGGCTTTAGTCTTGCGTGAGCAGTGAGATTTATGCACATGGATAAAAAAGAAAGTAAGTTGCTCATGGTCCCATTCAAATACACATTGGGGATGAGCTCAGAAACTGGCACAAATGTGTTTAGCAATTTGTTGTAAAAATGCGATTTCAAAATGCATGCAATCCAAAACCTGCTCAACAGCATGTATAATGGGTCTGGGTCCAAAGTGACCATCATTTGACGACAATAAAACATAAGTTACATCATTTGTGAAATGCTTCAAGTTGAATCAGACTTTTCTATAAGCAGAGCTGTTCAAATCTCAAAATATATCTGATGAATAATTTTTGATTATTTTCAATGAGCTTTATTACCTAAAGCAGACACTTGGGAAGATATTTAAGGATAATACTTAACCACTTAAGCCCGAAGGGTTGTTTATTTTTTGCATCTGAGCAACTTTCATCTCCCATTCATTTTCCAATAACTTTATCACTACTCATCACAATGAATTGATCTATATCTTGTTTTTTCCGCCACCAATTAAGCTTTCTTTGGGTGATACATTTTGCTAAGAATTATTTTATTCTAAATCCATTTTAACAGGAATATTAAGAAAGAAATGGAAAAAATCATTATTTCTCAGTTTTTGGCCATTATAGTTTGAAATTAATACATGCTACCATAATTAAAACCCATGTATTTTATTTGCCCATTTGTCCTGCTTATTACACCATTTAAATTATGTCCCTATCACAATGTATGGCGCCAATATTTTATTTGGAAATAAAGGTGCATTTTTTAATTTGCGTCCATCACTATTTACAAGCCAATAATTTAAAACATTATATGAATATACTCCTTTGACATACATATTTTAAAAGTTCAGACCCTTAGGTAGCTATTTGTTTTTTTTTTTTTTTGTAATTTTTTGTATTTTTTGTATTACAAATTGTATGCGGGTAATTTTTGGTGTGGGAGGTAAACAGCTAATTATAAATGTAAAAAAAAAAAGTATTTATTTATAAAAAAAATGGATGTGTGTTTAGTTTTTCTATTTGGCCACAAGATGGGCACAGTGAAAAAGTCCTGGAAGCATGATCGTATGCTTCCAGGAAGAAGAATGAAGACAAGGAACTTTTTGACACTCAGAAAAACCGCAGCGTCTAATGAGACGCTGTCGGCTTTTCTGCAGGGGGCTTCGATCAATGAAAGGTATCTATAATCCCTTTTATTGATCGCTGGGCTAACGGATCGCGGGAGTGCGCGCAGCCCAACTGGACGAGAATGTTCGTCTAGTTGGGCTTAAGTGGTTAAATACATATAAAAAGGAACACTGGGGTTATTTTCCAATAATCATTTAATGTCAACATATACTGTATCTGCAGTTACAAAAAAAATCCACAGGCATGCAGCGAATTTCTTGGATTCTAGTGAGAGAATTTAATGGGTCTGAGCATGATAGAATAACATCATCAGCAAATAAGCTAATGCAGTGAGATGTTCCCCCAATTTCAACACCCGGTATTTGAGGGTCAGATCTTATTTTTTTCTGCGAATGTTTCCATGAGCAAAGAGTAAATCACAGGAGATAACGGGCAGCCTTGGCGTGTACCGTTGAGAACATTTTTGAGAAATATAACCCGTTGCAATCACCTTAGCTGATGGAGATGTATACGGTGCTAGAACTGCTGTCAAAATTTTACCTCTAAAACCGTACTTCTCCAATGTTTGTTTCATGAATCCCCAGTGAACTCTGTCGAAGGCCTTCTCTGCATCCAAAAAAAGATTCAGAGAAGGCATTCCACTTGATCTGCCCCTAGTAATGTTGGAGAGACTATCATTATTCTTGTGGCAAGTAGTTTGGTGTATAGTTTGATATCTGCATTTAGCAGAGAGATAGGCCTTGTAATTGGTAGTAAGTTCAGGATCCTTATCAGGCTTGGCCAATACAGTAATTGTGGCTTCTAAGAATTCAGATGGGAAAGGATTATTATTATTGAAACTGTTAAAGAGTTGAACAAGATGAGGGGATAGAATGGGGGAAAATGTTTTAAAATACTTATTAGAAAACCCATCTGGTCCAGGAGATTTGCCAGGCTTTAAAGAGAATCTGTATTGTTAAAATCGCTCAAAAGTAAACATACCAGTGCGTTAGGGGACATCTCCTATTACCCTCTGTCACAATTTTGCCGCTCCCCACCGCATTAAAAGTGGTTAAAAACAGTTTTAAAAAGTTTGTTTGTAAACAAACAAAATGGCCACCAAAACAGGAAGTAGGTTGATGTACAGTATGTCCACACATAGAAAATACATCCATACACAAGCAGGCTGTATACAGCATTCCTTTTGAATCTCAAGAGATCATTTGTGTGTTTCTTTCCCCCATGCACTGAAGTTTCAGGCTGATCTTTTCTTCCTGCAAATAGCTTTGCCCTTGTCTGAATTTCCTCAGTATGTGAAAGCCCAGCCAGCTCAGAGGACGATTTATCCAGCTTGTAAAAGATAAGAGAGAAGAGAGAAGCTGCTCTAATCTAAATAACACACAGGCAGTGTGCAGAGAGGGGCCTGGAAGGTTGAGTTCATAGCAGAACCACAACACTGAAGAACTTGGCAGCCTTCCAGACACAGGCTGACAAGTCTGACAGGGGAAAGATACATTGATTTATTACAGAGACAGTGATAGTATAAAGTGCTGCAGTAAGCCAGAGCACATTAAAATAGCTTTTGGAACTTGTAGGATGATAAAAAACAGGATGCAATTTTTGTTACGGAGTCTCTTTAAGGTTTGTATGGTCTTTAAAATTTCGCTGGTAGAGAATGGTTCATTCAGCAGGGAAAGTTGGGTTGGGGAAAGTGTGGGAAGATTAATGGACTTTAGGAACGATTTAATGTTTGAGTCGTTCGGTTGGGGAGTGTCAGGGTCTGCCTCGAGATTGTATAATTGTCTGTAATAATCTTTAAAGGCTTCTGCTATTTTAGTTTTTTCTTTGGAGTATGGAAGGGATATTGCTGTGATTTTTGTTTTGGACTGCTTAGGTTTTATTTGATTGGCTAAAAGTTTGCTTGCCTTGTTTGTTTTGGGAGTAGTGTATTAGGTTTAGCTTAAAGAGATCTAGGGAGTATTGCTTTTGAAGGAGTTTTTAGTTGGTGTCTTAATTTAAATAGCTCCTGGAACAATTGTTGGGACGGATTTTGTTTATGACGTTTTTCATGGGATTTAATGGAGGGGATTATTGAATTGTATTCGGTCTGGGAGCCTTTTCTTTTTTGCCCCGAGCCTGATAAGGAGGCCACTGATATAGGCCTTGTGTGCTGCCCAAATTGTGGAAATGTTTACTTCCGGAGAGCTGTTTAGTTAAAAAAATTCAATGATGTTGTCGGATAGTTGCTTACAAGAAGCTGTATCATGCAATAGGGTTGAATTTAAATGCCATTGTTTGTATGTTGGGACTGAAGGATCTGTTAATAATGATAGAAAGACTGGGGCATGGTCCGACCAAGGGATTTGACCTATACCAGTGTCTACTACATTTTTCAAGAGAGAGCTATCGAATAGAAAAAAATCAATCCTAGAATGTGATTTATGAGCCATAGAGTAGTATGAGTAGTCTCTTTGAATACCATTATGTACTCTCCATGGATCGTAGAGATCATTCCAGTTTAATAAGCTTTGTAGGAGTCTGTGGGATCTTTGTGAGGGATTAGAACAGTCTAGATTGGAAATTATTGAATTGAAGCACCTCCGAGGAGGACGTTCCCTTGTTTAAGTTTATTAAATGTTGTTGAGAAAGGATTGTATGTATCTTTTTTGTCCTTGATTTGGAGTATATAGAGATGCCAGGGTAAAGAGACAGTTGTTGACTTTTCCCAAAAAATTACAAATCTTCCATGTGGATCTTGGGTCCCAGAGATGGATTTGTGAAAGGCCAAGCTTACTCCCCCTTTTTTTCCCCAATAGTCTTTATGCAAAAGATATTTGGTATCTTTCGTTAGAAGAGGAGTCTCTTGTGCCATTACAATGCCACTTTTGGTGGACAGCACAGCCTTCCATAACATTTGGCGTTTGAAGGCACTGTTCAGACCTTTGGTATTTAACAATATTATTTTTACGGGGGCCATTTTAACAGATGTAAAAGGGGTAAAAGGGGTAGAGCTAACGCTTTGCAGAGTGCCATTCTGTGGAGATCTTGCTGGGGTGAGATGTTCTAGTGGTCCTAGGGGGGAGTTGTTCCACTCGAATCCTCAGTGTAGACAATTCACGCACTCTCTCTTCCAACTGTGGTATGGCAAAATTTTTGTTGTTGTGCTTAAACAAGATTTTAGTAGGAAAGACCCATTTATGCATGATCTTATTATCTTTCAAGGCTTTTGAAATAGGAAATGGTTCTCGTCTGCGCTGTAAGGTGTTAGGGGACAGGTCGGCATATAGCTGAATGTGTTTGTATGGATCTGGAAGGCTATTATTCTGACGTGATGTAAGGAGTAACTTGTCCTTGATATGGAAAAAAGTAAATCTGGCAATGACATCGCCTGGCACTGCAGCAGGGAGGAAGGAAGGTTTTTGTAGTCCGTGAACTCTGTTCATAGTTAGCTCGATTGTAGAAGCAGAGGGTAAAACAGATTGAACAAGATCTGTGATGTAGGATCTTAGTTCATCTGTGCCAATTTTCTCTGAGACTCCCCTGAATTTTAAGTTATTTCTCCTACATCTTTCCTCTAGGTCGGCTGCCTTGTTCTTTAACCATGTTATATCATCGGATTGGTTGTTTGTGGTGAGCTTATTATGTTCTTTGGCTATAGTTACGATTTTGTGTTCAGCTGTGTCCACTCTACTACCTAAATCCTCCACTTCTTCTTGTAGCTGTTTGTGCATTGCTAACATATCCCCCATAAAAGATTGTAATATTTATTTTATATAGAGCTGAGAAGCCGCTTGTTCAGTAGCTGGAAAGGAGTCAAAAGGGGCTTTATGCGCAGTTGTGAGAGCCGCGGGGGGCAGGGAGCTGGAGGAAGCACATGCATTTACCTGCTCTGTAGTGTACAGCAAATCTGCTTTGCGCGACTTTGCTTTGGCAGGGCTTCGCGTTGTGGGAGAAGCCTCTGATGATGGAGATGAGTAAGTGGGGTCAGGGATGTTACCTTCCGAGGTCTCACATGGCAGCTGTTTGTCTCTGCTGTTGGGCTGTGCGTCACACTGAATCGAGCCATCGTCATCTTGGACTCGGCGGGGAGGTTGCGCTGTCTTTTCAGTGAAGTAGTTCGTAAGTTTGTGGAGCTGTGAGACTCCCTCCTTTCTCTTCTTACTGGCCTCGGAATCGATTGCCATCTCCTCCATTCTGGTGCTGTGTAGAGCTGTTTTTGGCGGTGCTGAGAGCCGATTTTAGCAGCAGTAACAGGGAGCCTCTCTCCTAAGCGTCAGCGGCATGCAGCAAATTTCTTGTGTTGTGCTACTGTAGTGTTCTAAAAGCAGAGTGTGCATTGCACGCAAATGATAGAAGCAGAAACTTAGCAGGACACTGTCATTCAACTCGTTCTCCTCCCCTTTAGATTGAAAGCTCGCAAGGGCAGGGCTCTCCCACCCTTTTGTGTCTTGGAATTAATTTATACATTTTATTCATCATGTTACTTTTGTCACTGTAATTACCAATTCTGTATTTTGTATATTGGTGTATACCATTGTTTGTATTATTATGTACCCCACGTTTCTTAACTTGTACCTTGCACCTTGTCTTGGACTATTGTGGCGTGTGGTTTGTGGCACTTTATAAATTTAATAATAATAATAAACAACCTCTGCCGTGGCCAGCTGCAGAATGCAAACACACAAACTAAAACTGCAGCAACTTTAGAAGTATGCTTATGAGAATCAACATTACAAGTAGATCATCACATAACGTAATGACTCGAATACAAGTCGACCTCGTGTATAAGTTGACTACAATATTTAACCCTTTAAGTATAAGTCTACCCAGCAAAGTTAATGGCTGAACATGGGGCCCAGGAGGTGTTAATGACTGCACTGCATACAGAATTGCAGCCATTAACCCCTCCTGTCTCTTAACTGCAGCCAATACCTCCTCCGGGCCCTCAAGTGCAGCAATTATTAATTACCCTACTGCAGCTCAGTATTATCCCCCTGCCCCTTTCCTTGTTAATTGTTGTGGCCAGGACTTTCACACCTGTTTGTTCTTGGCGTTTCCTTTCCTCAAAGTATCACTTACCACTGGTATCACCACTGGGTAGTTTTATCAAGTGAATCAGACCTAAATTTCTAGTAGACTTAAGTATGTGCGTGTATAATATATATATATTTTTACAGGAGGTCAAGATAGCCTTCGTAATTTTCTGGCAGGTGTATGCTAGGAAGTCTTTTTATGGCTTTCTAGTGTTTAATATAAAACTTAAACTGCTAGTGCCTACAGGAAGTGAACGTACTTCAATGGGGACACGGACAGCAGTGAAATCAGATGCTCAAGAGCTTTTATATTGTATTCAGCAGATAGTTACCATGGCATTTGATTGCATAGCTGCTGCATTTATTTATTAAAGTCTATCTAGTGATCACTTAACTGCACAGATACTAGAAGCAGTGAGAGCTCAGTTTCAGTACTTTGCTAATGTTTACTAAATGTATCTGACAAAGGAATGTAAACAAAAGATAATGCTATCACCTCTTTGGATGTGACCAGAAGCTTTCCACTGAAGAACAAAGTGCTGTGTTTAACTTTGAATGCTGTTCTGCTACAGTTTTTTTTTATGGTAGTAGGTATAAAGGTGCCCATACACCCGTCAGATTGGCAGCAGATAGATAAGAAATGCATCTGATGATCTATCTGATGTGTTTTTAGAACATTTTTTACCAGGATAGAATTCCAATAGATTTCAGTTTGAAATCTATTGAAATTCGATCTGATGGCATTTTTTTGCCATCAGATTTCCATTAAGGCCAATGCAAACTGATAAGCAATCTCATCAGATCGACCTAAATTTTCCACCCTGCCAGTTCGATGGAAATCCATCGAAATCGATCGAAATCGGCCATCGATCGGTCGATTGGCCAAACGATTTGCAATCGATCGATCGGCCAGAAAATCGGCTGAGTGTATGGGCCCCTTAAAGGGAACCTTAACCGGCGGGCAAAAAAAAAATCACTTACCTGGGGGCTTTCCCAAGCTTTCTGCAGCCGTCCGGTGCCCGCGCCGGTCCTTCGGTGCCCTCCGGTCTCCCTCCGCCGCTAAGTTTCGTTTTCGGACGACTGCCAGTCGTCCTCGGGCCACTTCCGCATTCCTAGTCATAAACTGCAGTAAAGCGCGTCCGCATGACGCGTTTGGCGTCATGCACATGACACGTTTGGCGTCATGCGGACGCGCTTTACTGCAGTTTACGACGAGGAATGCGGAAGAGGCCCGAGGACGACTGGCAGTCGTCCGAAAACGAAACTTAGCGGCGGAGGGAGACCGGAGGGCACCGAAGGACCGGCGCGGGCACCGGACGGCTGCAGGAGGCTTGGGAAAGCCCCCAGGTAAGTGATTTTTTTTTTTGCCCGCCAGTTAAGGTTCCCTTTAAGGCTGTAAATTATCTTTAATAGTAAAGCGGAAAAGCTGAGTTTCATACCACTTTAATAAAACATGTTACTAGATAAGCAGCATTCAGCTTTATGGCTCCCCAACATCTCTCACGCAAGGAAGTCTATACTACCTCAGATGTTGAGCATTACTTTGTGCACTTTATATGGGGATGAGCATGCTGTGCTCCAAAGTGGTAAATACTGCCCAGAACACAATAAGCACACATTGATAACTGTATTTATGAACTCCCCTATCCTGAGGATCTGCAGTACCACAGCATGATCCATTGCCCTCAATGACACATGGGCATCTCAAGCCAATCACAGCTGTGTGGTACTTTGCTGGGCACTTCTCCAAAGACGATCTTTCCAAGCTTAAAGCACTGTGTGACAGTAAATGGGCTATTGACAGCCAAGCTCAGCTGTGTATTAATATTAACACAGGAACCTGTCTAAAGCACACATCATAATAATCAAGTCCCAGCAGATAAAAATCCATAAAATTGCAGTTCAAAAAGGCTACTTGAATTTAACAGTGCAATGCTCCTTTGTTAGGAAATTCTTTCCCTAATGAGTTTTAAGAGTGTGTTGCCTCAACGCTGGTGTCGTCTTTGTGAATGGCAGTTAGCAATTAATAATGGATTGTTGCTTTTATTGAATGTGGTCCCCCGAGTGTATTGGAGCAGCTGTGTAACGTTTAATAAAACAGATGCTGAAACCGAAGAGTGAAGTCGAGACAGGAAAAAAAATAACACCAAATGAAAATGCGTCTAAGAGACAATTAATGATTTCTGCCATCCTGTGTCAGTTATATTAACAATAAAACCACCCTAAATTACAACCATCGGATCATAAATAATCCTTTCTTCTATCTCCAACTAATGAACATTCTGTTGAAAAAAAATCCTTCATATACCACTCAGACACTTTTTAATATTGTATTTTTTTGTATTAAATATAAAGCATTACATTTTTATACAAAATAAACTTTACCACTGAATCCCTTTTAATTAGAAATCATTATAGCAATACCCCAGAGTAGCAGACTTTATTGTTCTATGTCGGGACAGGCATGAATCTGATATTTGTATTTATCGTATACCGCTATAGACATATTACCGTAAAGCTCTGATGTGAAATATAATATTTGTATACATATAACAGACTTATCTAAATAAATACAGAATAAACCAGAACTATCAGCTACATTCCAATACTGCATTTATAAATAAATAGCTTCCATCTCATTACAACTCTTTTTCCTCACCCCCCAAAAATATTGCCCAAATAGGGCAATATGTCATCCAATTGGAATATATTTAGAAGGAGGAGAATTAATGCTTACAAAGGTAGGTTGCAGGAGGGGCAACCAAACACCTGATGCAGGAGGAGATGTACAAACCTGACTCCACTCGGGTGTCCAGAGGGAACTGAAGGCAGTCACTCTCTTACAAAAAATATCTGGCACTAGATGTGGCAAGGCCACCTAAGACCAATATCACCCCTGCAAAGGAGGGGGGGGGGGGGTGTTAAGAGGCACCCAAGGATATATACAGTGGCTTGCAAAAATGTTCAGCCCCCTTGAAATTTTCCACATTTTATCACATTACTGCCACAAACATGAATCAATTTTATTGGAATTCCACGTGAAAGACCAATACAAAGTGGTGTACACGTGAGAAGTGGAACAAAAATCATACATGATTCCAAACATTTTTTACAAATCAATAACTGCAAAGTGGGGTGTGGGTAATTATTCAGCCCCCTTTGGTCTGAGTGCTGTCAGTTGCCCATAGACATTGCTTGATGAGTGCTAATGACTAAATAGAGTGCACCTGTGTGTAATCTAATGTCAGTACAAATACAGCTGCTCTGTGACGGCCTCAAAGATTGTCTAAGAGAATATTGGGAGCAACAATACCATGAAGTTCAAAGAACACAGCAGACAGGTCAGGGATAAAGTTATTGAGAAATTTAAAGCAGGCTTAGGCTACAGAAAGATTTCCAAAGCTTTGAACATCCCACGGAGCACTGTTCAAGCGATCATTCAGAAATGGAAGGAGTATGGCACAACTGTAAACCTACCAAGACAAGGCCATCCACCTAAACCGGCAGCTGTAATTGCAGCAAAAGGTGGTTCTACAAAGTATTGACTCAGGGGGCCGAATAAATTACGCACTCCCCACTTTGCAGTTATTTATTTGTAAAAAATGTTTGGAATCATTTATGGATTTTCATTCCACTTCTCACGTGTACACCACTTTGTATTGGTCTTTCACGTGGAATTCCAATAAAATTGATTCATGTTTGTGGCAGTAATATGACAAAATGTGGAAAACTTCAAGGGGCCCGAATACTTTTGCAAGCCACTGTAGAACTGTGTTAAAAACAACTCAAATGAGAAAAGAGGAGGTGGCTTACCTCAAAAATGAGAACTTCATATAACAATTGATTATGAACTGGCTAGCCATGAGATTGTCTTTTGTTATATGAAGTTGTCAATCTTGAGGTAAGCCACCTCTTCTTTTCTCACTTGTGTGGTTTTTAACAGTTCTATATTTCCTTGGGCGCCTCTTACCCTCTGTTTGTGGGAGAGTGATGTCATCATCTGTAACATGTGAACTGTGCATACAGAGGGGGGAGATTATGCTCATGCTCATCACTCTCCAAGTAGAATCTGCTATCCTAAGAAAGTGGTTGGACTGGCCCTACCGTGAACAGGCCGCAAAAGTAAGTGGTCTATTTTGTTTACTTGAGACAGCAGCAGTTATTTTATAAATAATCAGGCTTCATTTAACTGGTTCCGTGTAACCTGGTTTATCTTTAACTTTGCATAACACAAAATACGGCCATTATAAAAGCTTCTCCAAACGGGAGTTTATTGGTATAACAAGACCATTGATCAGTATCTGTGGAAAGAAGCACTGCCCATAGAAGTGGACACT
Source organism: Hyperolius riggenbachi (assembly GCF_040937935.1). Classification (NCBI taxonomy): domain Eukaryota; kingdom Metazoa; phylum Chordata; class Amphibia; order Anura; family Hyperoliidae; genus Hyperolius; species Hyperolius riggenbachi. Next base: position 449,848,355 of record NC_090646.1, on the reverse strand, counting down.
TTCCTATGCTGACAATGCAATTATAGCAACTAGATCAGATATTATTCCTATCACTAAGCAATTGTCTTACAGAAGCTGAATTGTAATTGGGTGTTATGAAGCGTTCCTTATTTGGCTTAAACATAAGTATGCTTGCTGTCAATTTATCATTGCATCACTGAGAAACATTTTAAAGTACTGAGTGCATGTGGAACATTGAGAATGTCTATTGTTCAGCTTGAGCCATCAATGCCATCTGAGCAGTAAGAACACCAGGAATGCCGATGGCTGGACGGAGGTTGGGGCATACTGCTGCCCTCTGCTGATGCTGAATGGAGCTGCACTGTTGAAGGAGGACATACTGTACTGGATGGTATATATAACCTGTTTGACTGAACGATGAAGTCTGCTATCTCAGTACCACAGCCAATCACTCTCTTGACAATGATTACTGGAGTGCATGCACTGCATTAAACATTTTGCATACAATGAAATATAAACACAAACAGCATTAATATCCACACACCATTACATGTATGTAACAGTTGAATACAATTTATCAGTAGCAACAACATTTGAGGTGCTTTACATTTCATATATTTTAAGCACTTAGCAGCACTGCCTTTTATAGTCCGGTATGTTTAGGAGTAGGTGGACACAGCACCCTTCAGATGGTTGTAACATAGCCTGCTGAGGGAGGGACGGAAGAATGTCAGGTGTACATATTTGCATAATAAGAATACTAACTTTTCATATTCATTCTTTGGTAGTTTAACAAGAGAGAACATGTATTTGCTTACCTTTACGACCCCAATTATGAATTCAACTAAATTACAGCATTCGTAATATCTATAATGAAAGCAAGCAGTAGTACTAAAGACTGCAGTAAATGAGAGCATCGAATAAGACCGACAATTGGATCCTGCAGTGCTGTTAACCGAGAATAAAGGTGGGTACGCATAATCCATCGATCGCTAATTTTCCCACTTCCAAGTAGTATCAGGGCCAAATAAGATTGGATGTCTGTACGCACATGATTGAAGATACATCAGTCAGCTGACCTAGGGTAACCCATATTAGATTGGAAAGTTATGTACATGTGGTGGATAATTGTAGCCTGAAATGATCATTTGTAATTACTTCTGGTGACTGTGTATTAGCATTTGTTATACACACATATTTTATGGCTCTTTGTGAAGCAGAGTATGGATAGGACGCATACGACTGCAAGCTACAGTGGGAAGTAGTGGTAAGCTGAGGATTTTCCATCTTGTCAGTCTGCTGAAGAGGACACTGCAGATGTCAGTGGACACCTGTACTTACACTGCACTGATGCTGATCATCATTTTAGGTAGTTAAAATTTTGCTGTGTATTGTTCTCCAAACTCAATTCCCACTAGGTTTACTGCTGTACCTTTCATTTCTATATTGATATATTCTATGCTTCCTTTAAGTTCCACATTCATGGAGTATGTTGCTTATACAGTAGACTATACTATTCTATTGTACAGAGTGAAACTGCCCCGACTTTGAAGAAGTCTTTGGCATCTAGTGATTAGCAAAACAATTTCCTAATAAACTAATTAGGAGTGAGAAGGGCTAGAGAATCACAGGTTTTAGTTGTTCATCTAACGAACCACCAGCTGTATTAGATATTCATGAATTTATTTAACAGTCCAATTTTCTACCTCCAGGATTGGTATGTTATCTTCACTCACCACTGCTGGCATCCCTATTTACAGTGCATGCTAAACATTTAAGATTATAAACCTGAAACTGTGTTCCACCAACTGCTAGGTGGAAATAAGGTAGCCATCAAGCTGATAGTGATCACCCCAGAGGCATGCATGTAATAAAAGGCGCCAGGAAATTTGGGTGCAGAGCAAAGGCAAAAAACTGCTTACACTGCTCCTGCAGAAGTCCCAGCGGCATTTATTACTATTCCACCTCCAGGTCCTGTGGACTCAAGGTTAAGGCGTAATGCGGCTGCCAGCTATTGCTGGTGCCCAAATTACGCTTTTTTTTTAGTAATCTGGGCTCTGTCTTTTAAGGGCGCCCAAATTACTGTCTGAGCATCGTGCTATAGACTATGGGGGCGCATGTTGCATCCAAATTTCCTGTACCGTTTTTGCCTGGCTCACCCCCGAGGCCCCTATTACCATAGCTGTAGCAGTAGCTTTAGCTGTAGCAGGCAGTGTTCTTCATGGAGCCTACAAGCAAACCTGCTGCCTCAATAAGAAGAATGGGCCTGGGCACTGTCTTTTTGGCACAGTTATATAATCTCATACTTCTTTGACCAGGGAAAAGCAATCTCTCACTACTCAGGGTTACTGCCATCATGCATACAAAATGACATTACAAGCCATTTGGTTCAACAAAAAATGTTCTTGAGATATGACAGCTTCTAGTGTTACAAGCTGCATTAGATTACACTAAACACGGTTATGAAGAAACCGCCTACATAAAACAAACAAGAGCTATGAAATCCCTAATTAAACTAATGCTTTCTTCTTCATTGACCTGAGCAGCGTTTAACTGATATAATCAAGCTGCAGTGCTAAATACTTAATTAGGGTAATCACTGTATAAACATTAAAGGACTTTCAATAACTCTGTATTCTATATGTTCCGTTTTCTACAGCGAGTTTAGCAGAATTGAAAACCAGGTAAAATCTTCCTCAACATGGAACTCTAAGTAGGCTGATAAGATCCATAGGGCGAAATCACTGCCCAGGATAATCTTTTAAACTACAAATTACCATCGACTGATTCAAGTTTTTTTCTAAATGAATGAACACTAGCTTTGATAAATGATGGTCAATGGAATTGAATAAGGCAAGCCTGTAAAGGAGCTTAAAGCTATGCATTGACATCTCTTTAAATAATTTATATGCTATGGAGCCAATGGCATCTGTCGATAAAAAATACTAATTAAGAACAACATATGTTCACGTTACTGCCTAACAAGATGTGAATACTGTAGACAACAGCTAAACTGGGAATTACAACAGTTAAAGATCCTCAGCGAATAACCATCTAGCACAAGGGTTTAATTAACTCAAACTTGTCAGAAGGGCAACTAACTGGCACACCGAGTGTACAGTGAAATAACGAAGGAATAATCTTTCTGACTCATAGAAGTCATGCCGGTTTCTGTGGCCAGCATGGCAACATATCCAAAGATACTGCTCCAATGCCGCTCAACTGGGAGCAGAGCTGTACTGAAGTCATTATCAGGATTAATCATTCAGATAGGCAATTACAGTTAGGTTACCTAAATAGTGATGTCAGGAAGGGTTAAGAGTGGAGAATTATTATTATTTGTTTAGTTATGTGTTCCTTTTATGTAAATGTAACAGTAGGGTTAGGATTAAACAGATGTAGGTAAGACTGGGGCATCCTCTCAAGAACGAAAGTAAGGGTTAGGAGCAAGGTTGGGTTAGGATTATGGTCAGGACGAGGATAAAGATCACAATAAATGGAGGGATTAGGAGTAAGGTATGGGTGAGGATAATGTTAGGCTAAACTGAGGCGATAAAGGCCAAGAGAGGTTATGAAAGCAGCACAGGGCATACATTTAAAATCGCTGTGACCAAATTTAGGTGTAGGGTGAACGCTAAAAGACAGCTCACCCTGCGTCTGATGAAATTCTGGGGTGGTGTTAATGATATTCCCTACTCTTTGAAGCAACTTGTGGGGGAGAACATATTATTTGGGCACCAGCTACTGCCGTTTGCCAATTACCTCATTTTCAACCGGCCCCCCAATACGTCACTGATAACCCGAAATTAGTTGTCTCGAACACAGGGAGTCCACTGATCAGGTTGCACTATTTAACCTGATATTCAATTCTTATGCCCCATGAAATAGCGCTGAATTTACATGTACTGTAGATCACTAGATGTACGGTTTCTGCTCTTTCCTGGAAGCCCAGCTTCTGAAAATCAGCAATGGCAGCACCCCATGCTGTATGAGAGACTCAGCTGTGAACGGCTGCCTTCATATTTAACGGAATGGTGGGCACACATGCAGTAATCCACTATAGTTACCAAAACATACCTTTTTTCCTGCAATTACAAAATGGCAATGGAATGCAATAGAAATACAACACAATATCATAATCGATGCACAAAGGACTGCAACCACAAACACTATGTGAGTTACCATGCTGCACTTTACAACTGATCTCCAGGTTATATTATACCTGGAAGCACAACCAAATCAAGAGTAAGGAAAGGGTAAAATCACAGAATTGAAAGGAATCTCAACCTCCAACTTCAAGACTTTCTCAAGCACATTCCTTGGTGTGGTTTCTTGATTGTTCTTTTGTCTGTCAAAGCTCCTGCCGGTTTCTTCTATTGCCATTTAGCAGAAACAGTAAATATCAAAACAAAAACACAAAAAAACAGCAACACTTTAAAAATTTCGCTATGTAATCATATCGGACAGTCCCATCATTGCGTTCCAAGCTTGAATGTATTTTGACACAGTGAGTGCTGCCGCAAGCTTCTTTCATGAACCCTTAAAGCATTTCCCCGTACATTATAAACGCTTTCCAGTTTTGTCTGCAGGACCGATAACAGTAGTTTAAGACACATACTGCATCTCTGAACCAAATAAATAGCTCTTTCATGTCGGAGACAGTGTAAATTGCCTGAAACTTAATCTGTAATAACTTTTTTCTCTTTTTAAATAGAGAATTGATTTTTCTTGTAATCTTCTCACTGAAAGGCAATTTCCTGAAAGCATGAACATCATGGTTTTGGCTTATAAACACAACTGCAATAGTGTAGGTTTGGTTTTCCGAGGAAAAAAAAAAAAGGAAATAAAATATTTACTATAGACAGTGTTTTTAAAACGATGATCTAGTAATGTCAAAGGTAGTTTAAATATTGTGTGTACAAATGTCCTCTCTGTCAGTTTCATCCTTTAAGCTCCATGTAGACATCTCTCTCTAGAACCTGGGTGTGTAGAGCAGGTTTCCTGTGAGCAGACGTCTTTTCAGCTCTCTCCACAGGAGCGCGCGCTCTTTCAATGCGCCTTGCATGATGCCGCGGTTCTCCTGGGCTCTTCTGGAGAGGTAAGGCAGAACTTCGTTGACAGGTCCATAGGGAACATACTTATAAACAGGATATCCCGCTTGGCCTGTCGGTATAACAACAAGCATAAAAAGACTCAGCTCTACTACTTCATGAAAATGGACAGCAAGCGTAATATGCAAAGAACACCACGAAGAATTGGAAGATCATTAAAAGGAACGCTGTCCTGAAAAGTTAAAAATATCTATCCAAATATCAAAAAACTCCTAAAATACACCTTATCAGAATGTGCCGTTCATTATTTTATTAATGTGCTAGTAAGCTTGTGCCCTGTGAGTTACTGAACCTGATAATTAGCATAAAGTGGCACTATGGCAACTGTACATTGTGCATGTTTGGCAAATACTTTCAAAAAAATAAATAAAAATGATATGGTCTGTATCAGAAAGCACTCATTTACATTCGATTATCAGCAGTGCTATACCTGAAATGTTCCTTAGCGTCTTTCAGCAGTACTGACACATATGTGAGCAGCACTCCCTCTTGGAACACAAAGAAGCAGGAGAAGCATAGAAGCAGCTCCTGCATTGTCCCCTCAACTGGTTCTTGTGGGGTGAAACGTTATCAGCATGCTCTGGTTGCAGAATATTCTAATCAAATGCATACACTTGTTTCAGCAAGAGAATATGTTATGTATTGTGAGGGCCTCCTCGCAGCCACAGGAGAACCAGGGGCCAGGACACAAAGTATGAAGATTGAGTGGCTAATTTATCACTTAACTGGTTTTCAACATATAAAGAGAACCTCCACTGAAATAGAAGTTATTGTTTGCTTTTAAAAGAAACTCTTTTAAATCCCCTAAAAGCAGATTGGCAAACTGGCAAATAGCTCACCCGTTCGCCCTGAAATGGTCATTAATCATAAAGTAATCCTAAGACAAAAGAGAACAAAACAAAACACCCCCCCTGTTTTATACATACCTGGGGCTTCCCTCCAGCTCCCTTGAGGCTGACGGGTCTCGTTGCCCTCTTCCAATGCCTGGATCCTCCATTAGGTGGGCCGGTACCTTCGCGAAAAAGGGCATACTGGACATGTGTGGCCAGGCCGCAAACACCCAGTCGCCAGGACAGTTTTGCACCTGCACAGGGGCAGAACACTCCTGGCTGCGGGAGCACGACAGGGAAGCTCGCACATGAAAAACTAAAAGCGGCAGAACCTCCTAAACACCGCACCAAACTGGATTTAGGCAAAAATCAATCCACCATTTATTGAACAACAACAATCAAAAACCATTAAGCTTGTGTGGCCAGACTGCCCCTATGCCCACTGTCAAAGATATCGGGCCACCTAGAGGAGGATCCAGGAGGTGGAGGACAGCGAGGGACCGTTCAGGCTGAAGGCTGACCGGTTTGGAAGAAGAGCTGGAAGGGATGTAAGAAACCCTAGGTATGTATAAAACCTTTTTTTATTTCATCTAACTCCATCAACTGTGACTTGTCAAAAGCCTGCTGAGAAGTCAGGAGCTCTGAGGCCACCCCCACCTTGCAGTGGCCCATCCCCAGCTTGGTAGCTGCCTATCAATGCTTGGATGCTAAGCTGGAGGTGGTACACTGCAACACAAGTGGGTGTGGCTTCAGAACTCCAGGCTTTTCAGCAGGCTTTGGGCAAGAACCGACACAGCATTTTTTTTTCCCCAACAGGGTTAAGGGGTTTAAGATTAACCATTTCAGGGCGAACAGGTTAGTTACTAACCCCTTCGATTGCCGATCCACTGTTAGGGGACAATAAACAGTATATTAGCAAATGTCTAATGTACACTGGAGGTATTCTAACTGCCTACGGGATTTTCAGATGGCATGTAGGAATGTTTACTTGATGTATAGATGATGTTGTGCATAATTTCATACATGTGTATTACAAATGGTATAAAATATTAGACAGCATGCGTCAGGACTGTAGTGGACCTCTGCAGCTCACACAGACAATAGGAAGGGCATTCCTTTTTCAGCTAAGTTTGCTGGTCATCATTTGAAAACCCTTCAAGCTCAGTAAGTCAAGCTCCTAGAGCATTACGAAATATTGTTTCTGAAGGTAAATTGGATACATCTTAACCCAATACTTTCAGCATCAAAGTGCTAAACAAAAAACAGACCAGCAAAATGTGGATACTGTGCATCAGGACTCACCGAGAGGGAAGCTTATCTGGTCACACATCCCGAGCAGTTGTCCAAAATATACTTTTCTCTCTTCAGGGCGAATGCCCAGTTCATTCATTCTGCGAACAAAGACCTTGTTTATTAAACAGATTAACAAAGCCTTGTCTACCATATTATGCATTAACGGTATTAAATAACCTAAAGGTGTCATAAATACCATAATAGTTACAGCAGGTACAGAAACCCTTGCATTCCTAAATTTAAAGGAGGGAATATTTTTTTCTTTATGAGACCAATACCAATCTTAAACGTTTTATCACGGTCATCAGTATTTATTTGATTTAGCCATATTATTTAGAACCTGTGCTTCCTCAGTAAATAAGAGGAGCACTGCTACACTGTTTAAAGGTCCAAATATAATGAACCAGGTCTTACTTGCTAAATCACGCACTTTATTAAATTCTATTTAGTGCAAAGCTGACAGCAAATAAAAGTTCCTTTTGATGCACAGCAGACCGATGCCCTGACATTTGCTGCTGCCTTGCTCCCAGTAGTCTGCCCTCATTCATTTGAATGCGACTGAATGGGAGGCAGAACACTGTGCAGTTAAGCTGCTTTCTGTATTATTTTTATTACATGAATTGTCAACAGTCAGAGAAAAAAGTTTGTCCTGGTTAGCAATGAGACTTGCATATCTGTTCTAGGCCCCCTTCTTTTCTCCATATACACTTCCTCAATTGGCAAGCTTATCTCCTCCCTGGGATTCAATTACCACCTTTATGCAGATGACACTCAGATTTACCTCCATACCCCCAATCTCTCATCCACCACCATAAACAAGGTCTCCTCGTGTCTCTCAGCAATTTCCTCCTGGATATCAGCTAGGTTCCTAAAGCTTAACCTAGACAAAACTGAGCTCCTGATCTTTCCACCCCATGCTGCTGCACCCATCCCAGATTTCCACCTCACAATCGACAATACAACCATTCTCCCTACCTCCCAGGCCCGCTGTCTGGGTGTCACCTTGGACTCTGACCTCTCCTTCATCCCACACATCCAAAACATCACCAGAGCCTGCAATTTCCACCTCCGTAATATCTCCAAGATCCGCCCCTTCTTAACCCCGGACACGACCAAACTGCTCATCCATGCCCTCATCATCTCCCGCCTTGATTACTGCAACTCCCTCCTTTCTGGCCTCCCCCTGAAACGCACTGCCCCCCTTCAATCAGTGATGAACGCGGCTGCAAGACTCATCCATTCTTTGCACCGCTCTGCATCCACATCTCCCCTTTGTGAATCCCTGCACTGGCTCCCTATCCGTTTCAGGATAAGTTTCAAGATTCTATGCCTGGCGTATAAATCTGTGCACAAAACCTGCCCTACCTACATCTCGGAGCTTGTTCACAAGTATACACCAGGTCACCCCCTCCGTTCCTCCAACGACCTTCGCCTCACCACCCCACGCATTTCACACTCCCATGCCCGCCTGCAGGATTTCTCAAGAGCTGCCCCCACCCTCTGGAATGCCCTTCCACCACCCATCAGACTTGCTCCCTCTTTCAACACATTCAAGCAAGCCCTCAAAACCCACCTCTTTATGATGGCCTACCCACCTCCTACCACACAGTAACTCTCTAAGGAATATTTAACAGCCCCCCCTAGTGTTTCCACCCCTCCCTTTAGATTGTAAGCCTCTGGCAGGGTCCTCCACTCCCTAGTGTAATCTACAGGATCATGTGCTCCTGTCCTATGACAGCCTGTACTTTTATTACTGGGCCTACCTAACCAGCCCATATTGCATGATCATGTATCTTGTACAATTTGTATACATAACTTTGTTCTATGTGTATAACCCTATGTATGTCATCCTTGTATCATTGTATATATATTGTCCAGCGCTGCGTAATATGTTGGCGCTTTATAAATACAATAAATAATAATAATAATATTAATTAAGGCATTTATGGTTTATGTTGCTAAATAGGGCAATATAACGTTGATATGTCTGAAGGAGAAGGTCAAGGTAAGTCAGTCTTGTTGTACAGAATGGAGCTGAAGCACCTCCAGGTGCTTTGTCTCTGATTGGAGTGGTCTCAACGTCTCCCCTTCCATGCACTGTCACTACCGCATCCCCAAACTGAAACCATATACCCCCCATGGATTGATGTACTGGGTAGGAAGTCCATGGCTCCAACAGCCACACCTCTCCTCCAATCAGCAGTGAAGAGAAGATATGAGCAGTACAAGCACAATTTTCCCCTCTGAGAAGTCACTATGGGAGGCCGGGCTGCTGCTATGGCAACGTGGAATGCCACCTGCAGAACTCCATCAAAGCTGGAAATTTTCAGACTTCCTGAAAATACAATATTTAATATTTATTGCTTTTAAAGCGAACCTGAACTCAGAATTTTTTCTCTACTCTAAAAGATATGCAACAGCATAATAAAAAGTAAGTCTATGGGGTGAATACTGTGGCACCCCACTTCAGCGTGAAGAATGAAATTGCAGCTTTGTTTAGGATAAATCCTAATATCCAAGTAGGCAATATATAGTAGTGTTTCACAGCGCAGGTGTATTCTTCTTCTGATGTAAGTATTTTCCACTTCACCACCTGTGTGCACTCAAAGTGCAAACAAAGCAGACAGGGATGCGCTCAGTGGAAAATATAGAGTTTGTTTATTTTTGGATAAAAAGGGCAGTGCAGGTAATACGGGGTACACACTTACTTTCAGAGGGCCCTAATCCACTTAGGACCCTCCCCAGGCATGTAACGCTTCCCACTTTCAGTGATACTAGAGACCCTCAGTATTCAGCCCTGCTCCGTGCTCAAGAGCGGGCAGCACGGAGCAGGGGTGAATACTGAGTAGAGTGACCAGACGTCCCGGATTGCCCGGGACGCGTCCCGGATTCGGGGTCCACTGTCCCAGGCTTAATGAGGTCCCGGGAAACGTCCCGCTTTCAGCAGCGGGACGTCCCCCCCTCGGGACTCTGGCCACTCTCTCCTCATGAACTAGCAGTGGCGTCTATAGACACCGTGCCAGTTCATTGCCTGCAGCAGCCCCGCTCCAGCCTCCTCTTCCGGTGTCTGTTCGGACACCGGCAGGCGTGCAGGGCTACGGCAAGATGGCTGCCGAAGCCCTGTACTGGAGACTATTTGTGTCTCCAGTACAGGGCTTCGGGCGCCATCTTGCCGTAGCCCTGTCAGCGCGGGAGATATGCAGGGGGAAGGTGGTCCCGGGAGGAGCGCGCCAGAGGCCGGAGACTTCTGCCAGGTGAGTAAATGCTTTTTTTCCAGGTGAACTTTGGCCGCATTGCGTTTGTCTGGTGAAATGTTTGCCCGCAGTGCGTTTCTTTTCTGGTGAAATGTTTGCCCGCAGTGCGTTTCTTTTCTGGTGAAATGTTTGCCCGCATTGCGTTTCTTTTCTGATGAAATGTTTGCCCGCATTGCGTTTCTTTTCTGGTGAAATGTTTGCCCGCATTGCGTTTCTTTTCTGGTGAAATGTTTGCCCGCATTGCGTTTATTTTGTACTGACATGTTGCCCGCATTGCGTTTATTTTGTACTGACATGTTTGCTCGCATTGCGTTTATTTTGTACTGACATGTTGCCCGCATTGCGTTTATTTTGTACTGACATGTTTGCCTGCATTGCATTTATTTTATACTGACATGTTTGCCCGCATTGCATTTATTTTATACTGACATGTTGCCCACATTGCGGTTATTTTGTGCTGACATGTTGCCTATTGCGTTTATTTTCTGGTGTCCGGGGTAACTGTTACTGCATTTATTATTTAATGGTCATAGATGGCTATGTTTGCTACTTTGTGGTTACGGTATACTATTAGCATCACACAGTTTCTGCACACCCATGATGCAAAGTCTCGTTTGTCCACATCATGGCGTAAACACTGATTTCTTATGCCTCGCTGTTACATCATTACGTTAGCTCCGCCCATACGTCATGGCCACGCCCATTTTTCGCCGCGGCCGCAGCCCCTCTCCCCAGTCTTCGTCGCTGCGCGCTCCTCAGTCCTCTCCACTTTTCGCCGCGCGCGCCGCCCCCTCCCCGTCCCAGGTTGGACCCACAAAAATCTGGTCACTAATACTGAGGGTCTCTAGTACCACTGAAAGTGGGAAGCGTTACATGCCGGGGGAGGGTCCTAAGTGTAAACAAGCTCTATATTTTACACTGAGAGCATCCCTGTCTGCTTTGTTTGCACTTTGAGTGCACACAGGTGGTGGAGTGGAAAAGACTTACATCAGAAGAAGAATACACCTGCGCTGTGAAACACTACTATAATAAAAAGTAAAACATTTCTTACAGCTTTGTCACAGCTGATACAAATCCTGAAATACATCGGCACGGTTTCTACTTCCTGCTTTCATGGAAGCAGACATATTGTTAACACCCAGTGCTTTCAAATGAGCTTATCTACAATGGCAGTCAGGTGACACAGGGGAAAGATCAAAATAGAACTTGTGATTAGACACAAATAAGGGGGAAGACAGGCTAAACTCTCTGAATACATAGAGGATAGGAACACACTAGGCAGCGTGTGGAAGGGAGCGTTTTGCTGCATATGCGTTTGTGCATTTTCTGTGCCTTTGCGTTTTTGTTCTGCACATGCTTTTTTTTCTTGCAGTTTGAGTGCATTTTAATGCGTTTGCGGTTCGCATATATAAATTGCATATGCGTTTTGCATGCTTTTTTTAATGGTTTTATGCAAATCACAAAGAAGTCAACAGGAAGCAGAAATATGTCAAACTTTTTTTTTTTTTAAATGCATACAAAAACGCACAAAAACAATACCTCTGCTTCACCATTGACTTTCATTATGTGTGTTTTAGATGCGTATTGGAAAAATATGTAGCAAGACCAGCGTTTTTAAAAACACACATTGCAGAATGCAAACATATGGCGTTTTTTCATGCGGGCCATTGACTTGCATAATGTGCGTTTTCCACAACGCTAGCGTTTCTGCCTAGTGTGTTCCTACCCACAGGGTGCATTTCTCTAGATTTTACTTCTGTCCTGTGCAAGAGTTCAGGCCCACTTTAAGGCCTCTTGCACACTGCAAGCGATTCTGATTCAGATTCCGCTTTTTAATCAGCTTTTACATCCGATTCACAGTTTGCTCCCTGCACACTGCAAATCGGAATCTGAATCGGATGTAAAAACAGATTAAAAAGCGGAATCTGAATCAGAATCGCTTGCAGTGTGCAAGAGGTCTAACAGTGTAAAATTAGTAGACAGATGTGTAAAAACATAACTCAAAATTGTAAACACCAGGCTCATTTAAAGCAACCATATTACATATTCAGCAAAGGAAAATGATATTCACAATGTAGAAGAACTACGCAGTGATAGAGTAAGTAAAGCAAATGAATTGTAAACTAGTTGAGTTGTACCTGATGCATCAAAGCGGACACATGAACAAGAATTGTGGCTACATTTGCCCAACATGGAATGAGTAATGAGCTTGTGAGCAGCTTCTGTCACAGCATGAAGATAATATTAGCATAAGACAGATGAAGCACCTTTTACATGTATTTTACAGTGCACCAAAACAGATTTATAGATAGCGTACCATGAAAGATTACCAAGAGGAAAATATAAGGAGAATTTAGAAATCATCATATAGACAAAGTAATTTCAGAGAATGAAACGGCAATCTATAAATCTGTTTGCATCCCGTAACCATCATACATTTTAAGGACTTATTTTTCTATATGGAACAGAAAATGGTACAAAGTGTCCTTGCTTTAATATATTTACAAAGCATCAACTGTTTTAATCAGCATGCTCTTGGCTGCAGAAAGGCATCCTTCTGGCAATGCTTTTTATTTCCCCGAATAATAAAGAAAAAAAAAAAAAGTCATGCAACAATACATTAGATTATGTGCCTTTAAAGCCCCAATATAAATATTTCATTAGCAGTGTACAAACTTGAGCAGAGGTGGAAAGTAAACAGACTAGGGTTACACGATTGCGAGATTACATAGTACCTAGATGAAGCAGGACAAAGGCACCACAACAGAGTCAAGCACTGAAGGTGTTCAGAACCACTGGGTGGAATCCAGCAGCATGGAATGATACACAACTTGATATTAAATTTGACCTGTTTTATAAGCCTAGGTGGCCACACACGATACAGTAAAATGATCCGATTTTACGGCAATTCGATAAAAACGATCGTATCTCCCGAAAGAATCGAAAGCTTTTTTTCCATTCGACTGAAAAATCCGATCGGATTTCCCGTTTTCTTCGATTTATATCGATCCGGAATGCCAGATATTTTTCTTCAATCTTTCTAAAGATTGTATGGTGTGTGTTAGATTGTCAATTTATTAATATACACACCCTAGAAATTTTGTCAGAGTTTCCAATCATTTTTTATCATAATTGGGGAAAAATTGAACATACGTGTGTGGTACATTGGTCATATTTTTGAAATGTTACAATCAGTCAGAAAAATTGATTGCAATTCTTAAATTGAACAGATATTTAAAAAATTGTATGGTGTGTGGCCACCTAGGCTGATGCAGGGATATCTGCATTCCTGGAGTTGGGAGGTTAAATAACTAGCAATAGAATAGGATGCGCAGGTGCAATGAAGGCCTATGATGTCAGGGATACAATGCTGCAAAGACCAACAAAGAAACAGGCCCTTTAACAGGACACGCTATGTAGGGTTAGAGGCAGAACCTCCATCCAGGGGTACATGTAGTGCTCTCAAGTAAAAGGTCCAAAGCACACCGCAGATGCATCCAGAAATAATAACTGGGCTTCACAGATCTGGTATCACCTTTTGGAACAAAACGGTCATTAATTGTAAATAGAGATGCTCGGCCAGAAGCTACAAATTAGCCCATGCAAAATTGATTGTAAATTGAATGCAGCAAGTAGAGGGGCCAGACAATACTTATATCCAGTTTGGATTGTCCCAAATCCAGCTACATACAATTGGCATGAAAGTTGAATGCAAGGCAGAGATATTTACATCTCATTGACTATCTCAAATCTTAAGTGGAGATGGTAATTGAGAGGCCAATAATTTCAAGTGGATGTAAACTTCATGTTAAAGTAAGTGGCTCTCCAGCCTTCCTGTTAAAATCTAGCAGACATCCCACCATAAAAGAAAGCTGTTCCTCAAAGATGCCCCAAAGACCCCAAATCACCCAACCTGCCGGCCCATGGCCCCGCCTCCCCAAACAAAAATGCCAATATGTTAATTGGAGTTTACTGCAGTAAACAGCTCGGTGCTTTTCTCCGGATGAGGGAGGGGAGGCGGGGCCACACAATAGAAGTCGGATGATTCGGGGTTTTAGGGATGGCTTTGCATGACAAGGCAGTGCATGCAAGCATAACTTTCTTTTACAGGGCCGCTGCTAGATTTTAACAGGAAGGCTGGAGATCTGCTTTAACCACCCTGGCGTTCTATTAAGATCGCCAGGGCGGCTGCGGGAGGGTTTTTTTTAAATAAAAAAAAAAACTATTTCATGCAGCCAACTGAGGCTGGTTTCACAGTGGGACGTTACAGGCGCACGTTAGAGCAGCCTGTAACGCAGCCCACCGCACAGTAATGAACAATCAATGGGGCTGTTCACAGTGCGGACGTTGCGTTACATTGTAACGCTGCGTCACAAGACAACGTACTGCATGCAGTACTTTGGACGCGGCTGAGCCGCGTTAGACTGCTTGCACATGCTCAGTAATGTTGGGGAGGAGCGGAGAGCGGCCAGGCACATGGCTAATTAATATGCACTGCACGTTATGACGTGCAGTGTTTACTTCCTGGAGCAGCCGCTCTGTGCGGCGATTGGCCGGCGGGACCACGTGATGCCGCATGCGCACAAGAGTGCGCAACACGGCATCACTGACGCCAGAGTGAGCTGCACAACGCGGCTCACTCTGACGTCCAGATCCAGCACCACCAGGCGTTGAGTTAGGGGGACGTTATGCGACCTTAACGCCCCCTCTAACGCAACGTCCTGGTGTGAAATTAGCCTGAAAGTTGGCTGCATGAAAGCCCACTAGAGGGCGCTCCGCAGGCGTTCTTCTGTTTGCCTCCGGCGGCCAAAAGTAACACGGAAGGCCGCAATGAGCGGCCTTCCGTGTTTTGCTTACTTCGTCGCCATGGCGACGAGCGGAGTGACGTCATGGACGTCAGCCGACGTCCTGACGTCAGCCGCCTCCGATCCAGCCCTTAGCGCTGGCCGGAACTATTTGTTCCGGCTGCGCAGGGCTCAGGCGGCTGGGGGGACCCTCTTTCGCTGCTGCTCGCGGCGGATCGCCGCCGCTCGGTGATCAGGCAGCACACGCGGCTGGCAAAGTGCCGGCTGCGTGTGCTGCTCTTTATTTCATCAAAATCGGCCCAGCAGGGCCTGAGCGGCACCCTCTGGCGGTAATGGACGAGCTGAGCTCGTCCATACCGCTAAGGTGGTTAAAGGGACTCTAAACAGAGTGATATGGATGTTTCCTTTTAAACAATACCAGTTGCCTGGCAGTCCTGCTGATCTCTTTGTTTGTAGTAGTGGCCAAATCACACACCTGAAACAAGTATACAGCTAATCCAGTCTGACTTCAGTCAGATCACCTGATCTGCATGCTTGTTGAGGGGCTGTGGCTAAAAGTATTAGGGCCCGTTTCCACTAGTGCGGTGCGAATCGCCGGGATTCCACCGCTGACGAAATCACATGCGGATGCGATTCTGCGTGCGTTTTTGCCGCGATTTCGCATAGGCAGAGTATATGCGAATTTAACCATGTCACTGCCTGGTTCAATTTACATTACTTTTCATGCGAATTCGCGGCAAAAAACGCATGTGCGTTTTCCCTATTAAATACATAGCCTGCGAATCGCCTGCATTCCTCACGCAGGCGAATTCTGCAGGCTCTACCGTGCAGAAAAATCCTGCACAGAAAAACGCAGGAAAAAACTGACAAGTGGAAACAGGGCCATTCACTTGTATTGGTTATGCGAATCCGCATGCAGACAACGCATGCGGATTCGCTCTAGTGGAAACGGGCCCTTAGAGACACAGGATCAGCAGGAGACTCAGGCAACTGGTATTATTTTAAAAGGAAAAATCCATATCCTCCTCAGTTTAGGTTCCCTTTAAATGCAACTTTAACCAGCTAGGAATAGGATCAGTCAATGCAGTAATGGATGATTTTGTTTAATTAAAATCTATTCGTTGAATACAATTAATCTAAAATATACATCAAAACAATATAATTAGAACCGGATTGATCATCTCTAGTCATGATGCAGAATTAAGGGCTGCCTGGTCCGAAACAGGTCACCTGACCGGTGATATTTCTGAATGTATTTGAGTTGTGCTGCAGACCTCCTTGCCTCTCTGTGGGGCGCATTCACTAAATATCAGTAAACTCTACGTGGGCAGACAGCAGACAGCAAAACATACACTGCTTGCATAACGCACGTTTTACAAGCAATATACGTGTTCTGTGTGTAGCATAACTCACATTATGCAGTTTACATAACAACCGGTAAAATGTACGTGTGCCATCTGCACACCTACATGTTACTGAAATTTAGCTACCAACCAAGTTGCAGCTGTTAAATAAATCAAAGAAAGTTACTAGTTACTCCAGGCAACAGCTCAAAGTCTGCTTCAATTTTCTTAGCAGCAGTCTTGCTAAGTCTACCCCACTGTGGGCATCATACTAGCTAACTGTACAGTCAGCATTCCTTGCAGAGGTCAAGTCCTCCCAGCATAAGTGCAACTTTGTCAATAGTATTCAGTAACATAATTGTTTTTAACAGACTAGCTGTATTGTATGCATCTTTAGAAAGATATACATAAACTAAATGGTCTCCTACAGGAAGATGATTTTCGTGTATGCTGTACACGGCATGATATATCAGCACCAGACAAGTAAAGCGAGCATAAGAGGTAAATTCAAGGTGTCAGCTGAAGGATAAAGAGGATCCCAGCTGGATATTATCAGCAGTCTAATCTTCAGTGTAAGCAGGGAGGTAAGTTCTGCACCACCATTCATAAATTACTGAGTGCCGACATGACATCCTCTGAATTGTAAAAAGGGCTGTCAGATCATCAGGAATGGATAACGAAAAGAAAACTTGAGAAAAAGTACAAAGCTGAAAACTCGCCAAAAGAGAGATAGGGGAACGCAGCAGCGATGCCTACCGACAAACGAGGTTCCCCAATCCATCTTCCTACCCACGGGAACATGCGACAGCACACGACAGGTGTGAACGGTAGGTCAAACGATTGCGGTACTTTCCGCGGGAGTCATTGGGGAACTTAAAGCAAATCTGAACTGAAAATTAAAAGTCAAAATAAACATACACATGTCAAACTTACCTCCCGTGTAGTCTACTCCTCAATCTCTTTGTTCTCTACCTAGTCTCCACTGTGATCAATGGAATTCTCTGTACAAGAATTCTCCACTTTGAAGAAGGCCATTACCCCATAACAGCTTCCGGGTCAGCACACAAGCTGTAATATCACCCGTTTAACCATAGGAAAACATGGATATTACCTTGCTCATCAGTTGTCCTTTTTTGTAAGAAGAAAATGGTGAGCTTTTGAGAGGAACTGACAGTGAGGTGAGGTAAGTATGTAATATTCATTTGCATGTACATCATGCATTTATTTTAAATACTTTTACTCAGTTCAGGTTCACTTTAAAGATATGTTGTGACAAGCACAAAACATCATTCATGTAAACGCCCGCATGTACCTACAGTACAGACCAAAAGTTTGGACACACCTTCTCATTCAAAGCGTTTCTTTATTTTCATGACTATGAACATTGTAGATTCACACTGAAGGCATCCAAACTATGAATTAACACATGTGGAAGTATAGTACATAACCAAAAAGTGTGAAACAACTGAAAATATGTCATATTCTAGGTTCTTCAAAGTAGCCACCTTTTGCTTTGATTACTGCTTTGCACACTCTTGGCATTCTTTTGATGAGCTTCAAGAGGTAGTCACCTGAAATGGTTTTCACTTCACAGGTGTGCCCTGTCAGGTTTAATAAGTGGGATTTCTTGCCTTATAAATGGGGTGGGGACCATCAGTTGCGTTGTGGAGAAGTCAGGTGGATACACAGCTGAAAGTCCTACTGAATAGACTGTTAGAATTTGTATTATGGCAAGAAAATAGCAGCTAAGTAAAGAAAAACAAGTGGCCATCATTGCTTTAAGAAATGAAGGTCAGTCAGTCCGAAAAATTGGGAAAACTTTGAAAGTGTCCCCAAGTGCAGTCTCAAAAACCATGAAACACTACAAAGAAACTGGCTCACATGTGGATCGCCCCAGGAAAGGAAGACCAAGAGTCACCTCTGCTGCGGAGGATAAGTTCATCCGAGTCACCAGCCTCAGAAATCGCAAGTTAACAGCAGCTCAGATTAGAGACCAGGTCAATGCCACACAGAGTTCTAGCAGCAGACATCTCTAGAACAACTGTTAAGAGGAGACTGTGTGAATCGGGCCTTCAAGATAGAATATCTGCTAGGAAACCACTGCTAAGGGCAGGCAACAAGCAGAAGAGACTTGATTGGGCTAAAGAACACAACGAATGGACATTAGACCAGCGGAAATCTGTGCTTTGGTCGGATGAGTCCAAATGTGAGATTGTTGGTTCCAACCACCGTGTCTTTGTGCGACGCAGAAAAGGTGAACGAATGGTCTCTACATGCCTGGTTCCCACCGTGAAGCATGGAGGAGGAGGTGTGATGGTGCTTTGCTAGTGACACTGTTGGGCATTTATTCAAAATTGAAGGCATACTGAACCAGCATGGCTACCACAGCATCTTGCAGCGGCATGCTATTCAATCCGGTTTGCGTTTAGTTGGACCATCATTTATTTTTCAACAGGACAATGAACCAAAACACACCTCTAGGCTGTGTAAGGGCTATTTGACCGAGAAGGAGAGTGATGGAGTGCTGCGCCAGATGACCTGGCCTCCACTGTCACCAGACCTGAACCCAATCGAGATGGTTTGGGATGAGCTGGACCGCAGAGTGAAGGCAAAAGGGTCAACAAGTGCTAAACATCTCTGGAAACTCCTTCAAGACTGTTGGAAGACCATTTCAGGTGACTACCTCTTGAAGCTCATCAAGAGAATGCCAAGAGTGTGCAAAGCAGTAATCAAAGCAAAAGGTGGCTACTTTGAAGAACCTAGAATATGACATTTTCAGCTGCTTCACACTTTTTGGTTATGTACTATACTTCCACATGTGTTAATTCATAGTTTGGATGCCTTCAGTGTGAATCTACAATGTTCATAGTCATGAAAAAAAGAAAACGCTTTGAATGTGAAGGTGTGTCCTAACTTTTGGTCTGTACTATATGCCGCGAGAAGGCATACACAATCGCTTTCCTCCAAAAAAAAAATAAAAAAATACATTGCTGGTCATTAGAAAAAAAAAAAAAATCACCATAAAAATCACGTTGTGGGCATAGACCTTAACAGTCACTTAGAGCAACAAATTGCACTGCTGTTTAAAAACAAAACAATCCCAAGCTGCTCCAGGCTCCCTTGCACTTGGCTTGATAACAGTGGCTGGATAGTGTAATGGTTAAGGGCACAGGAGACCAGAGTTCGAATCTCGGCTCTGCCTGTTCAGTAAGCCAGCACCTATTCAGTAAGGAATTCTTTGGGCGAGACTCCCTAACACTGCTGCTGCCTACTGAGTGCGCTCTAATGGCTGCCTCGCAAGCGCTTTGAGTCCGACAGGAGAAAAGCGGAGTACATTTGAAATCGGCGCCGGTAGACTTGGGCGCAGGATACAGCTGTTATATGGCTGGTCCTGCTTCTGCACAAGTCCGGGCCGTTTTAATTACTATTCCCCCTCCAGGCCGCCATGGATAGTGGGGGAATAAAATAATTCGTCTTCCAGCGATTGCTGGAGGCCGAATTATTGTGTTTTTTAAGCAACTTCAGCTCCGTCTTCTGACGGAGCCGATGTTACTCACAGAGCGCTGCAATAGGAGTGATTCCTATTGTAGTCTATGGAGGCGCCGGCTGCGCTCAAATCTAGCAGCGCTGAAAAGCACTGCTCCGGAAAAGCGCTATGCAAAAAAAGGAATTATTATAAATCAGAATGATTGTGTGTTCCAAGCTTCATGCTGCACTTTCATCAGCTGAATGCATATTACTTACCATACCATTTTTTTCTTCACATCAAATCACTAGGTCTTTATTAAGTTAATATAGTCACTTTGCTGCTCCAGCTCTAGGGCTCTTTTCAATAGACTGCTGCAATTAATGAATGATAGAAATTCTTTTGTACTATAGCAAGGAGAGCGATTACCTTTTCAGAGTAAATTTCACTGTGTCTTCATTGTGAGAGGCTACCATCACATTTGCTTTGCGACTGTGCCGAATCTCTTCCAAGACATAATCAAGGCATCTGACAGATGAAAAAATAAAATAATCAGATTGTACAATTGCAACAATGATTCACAGGGGAATGACACAATTACATAATGACACAATTACATTACCAAATCACTTGGGTACCCATTAGGGGTTACTATTACAGACTATGCAAAAAGAGGAAAACTCATTTTTAGTTGATACAATGTCTATAGTGCAACTGTTTTTTTTTTTTTTGTTAGAGAGATGACAGAAAATGATATCTTTTAGCTAACCATATTGTCAGGAGCTTTAAAACAGTCCTTGTGTCAATGAAATGATTTGGGTCAGTGGTTTAAAATGTAAATGGTTTTGTTACCAGCTAGAGTTATGCCTAATACACATGATGAGATTTTCTGGCAGATTTACTGCAAAGATCGACTATTTCCAGCTTGTCCGATCTGATTGGACATGCTGGAAATAGTTGATCTGGCAGCAGTAAGGCCTCTTGCACACTACAATGCGATTCCAATGTTTTATACGTCCGATTTTGGATTCCGATTAAAAATCTTAGCAGCATGCAGTACTTTTTTTTAAATTGGAATCCAAAATCGGATCATATTAAAAAAAAAAACAAATCTGAATCGCATGTAGTGTGCAAGAGGCCTAAATCTGCCAGAAGAATGATTTGATATGTATTCACTTATACAGAAAGTAGCCCAGCACATAGCAAACACAGTATTATCAAAGTTTAACCACTTCAGTACCAGAAGTATCTGGCCATAAAGGACCAGAGACATCTGGGTAAAAAAAATGAGGCTCACCGAGGTCACGCTGCATGGACCTGTCTCTCGCCGTTCGTGTCACTCTCCCATTGCTAAAGCCTACTCACTCTGCTATCAGCATGGGCTGATGCACACTAAGAGCGGTTCTGAGCGCTTAAAATCGCTAGCTGTTTGAAAAGAGCTTAACTAATGTAATTCAATGGGATGGATCCCAACAGAGCGAGGTGATTTTTCCCCAAACGCAGGTCCTGCAGCATTTATAAGGTGATTAGGAAAAGAGGAAAATCTCTCTAAAAAAAAACAAAAAACAAAAAAAAAAAAAAAAACAAAAGAAAAACGGAGCAATTTTTCTAGAGCTTTTTTTTTTTTTCCAAAAGCTGATCTATTCCAGGTCAAAGTGTAGAAGTATAAAACTGCTAAACGATAATGCTCCAAAAATCACTAGGCATAAATAGAAAATCGCTGGGCACATGCCTGGAATAGCTTTTAAAATTTTTTTAAAAAACACTATGCGTTTTTGATTACGCTAGCGATTTTTGTTGTGCACTAGCCCTATGACAGCAGAGCTCCATAAGCCAGTCCGGAGCTGATTTCATTGGCTTCTGACCCTGTGATCACTGTGAGCCAATGTGAAAATGTTTTTCAGCCTTGGCTAAAACCTTCGCAGAATGAATGAATTTGTGGTGAATCTCAAACTCTAATTCCAACTCTATGCAGGCTAATCTATACAATCTACAGAGAATCTTTGAATCGCAACTGGCTTTATCATTCGCATATACGCATAATTCTGTATAATAAATCCAAAAATGATCAGATTTGCTGATTTTGCTAGAGAAGTAAAAATGGGCTTCGTTTAGATGATCTCATAATGCTGCTTTTTTCAAGGTCATCAGTATTCCAGTCTGACACTTACCATATGTCAAATGGGCTACTACTCCGTGACAGAGTCACTGGTGGGCAGTCATTGGAATGAACATGTATTTGGTAGCACAGCATCGTCGGCAATGGGGAGATGCACTGCTGCATTGCTAGAAGCTGAATGACATCCGTGATCTGATAGTATATATTGTATAATGCTAAAAAAGCTTTAAAGAAAGAAACTCATCCTTAATCGCGGTAAGCAACATACATTAGCATTTACAAACTCAAGCCGTTTGCAGGAGAGCATACATTCAATGCTACAAACAGTTAAGTAAGAAATTACACTGAGCACAGCGGCTCTCAAGAACATTAAAATAAATCTAATAAAAAAAGGACCCCTCTAGGATATGCTGGGTCTGAAATCCATAGGGAGTTTCTAGAGATAGGATGCTAGATAAAAGATCTTTTGATGTTCCCCAATGCATTATTCTTTTCCCTGCTCTGCAGTCTCCCCCTACTGTGCTTCAGCCATGTTCACAATATAGTATCTCCTTTTTGCATTGCAGCCACAATCTTGTAAGATGCTCTTCCTCTCCTTCGGTGGCCTTGCAATATGGACTCACAGCTGTTTCACAGCTCCAAGGAAGTTTAACGTGCCCATAGCAGTGAGCAGTCATGTAGCTATTCTATATAAAAGTCCTTATTTCCTTATTGCTTCAGTATTGACCAGTCTGTCTGTGTTTTTGTTCCAAAATATTTAGCTTTAAAATGAGAACCGCCAATCAAACAGACCAAAAAGAATGACGCAAAGACTGGCTGAAGAATTGATTGCCTTATATGGTAGGTCCCCTGTGCCAGCAAATCAACTGACATGCTAATGCACAATCCCGATAAGGTGGTTTTGAAGGTGTCCTGCAGTATCTGGCACATAAGACATACAAAGACATAAGCTGCAGAACCTTTTAGAATTATATTTTTTGTCACTTCTTTCTTCTGTGACAAATATTGTTTGAATTTCCTTGCCAGACTATTTGCGCACCCTTTGCTCCCCGCAGCTTCATGCCAGACTCCCCTGGCAGCGTTGCTCACTGCTGGCTTAAGCCAAACCTGCCAGGACCACCACTCTCCTCCACTTCAAACTTCTAAAATTAACACTGGAGCCCTGGCAAAAGCATCTTCATAGCTCTCATCAGGGCTACCTATTGGTATACTAGGTGGACAATTAGGATGTCCCTCATTGGTCCACCTGGTGGACCAATGGAGAGCCCTTGGTGGGAGCTTTTAAGATTATTTCTCAGGGCTTATGTTCATTTTATAAGCGGAAGAAGCAGAGAAAAGCAGTGTTGGTGGTCTCATATGGTTTGGCTGGGGACATTTCTGGCCTTCGCAGGGGCTATTGGGCGTCGGCAACAGAAGCAACAGATCTCTGGAAAAGTAAGGAAGCAGTGCCATGGTGCTGCAGGGCCACTCCAGGGCACAAAACCTCATTACCACATAGAAACATCGCTCGACTAAGTAATGCTCTTAATGCTCAACCATTAGGTTCAGCCGGTAAGGCCTCGTTCACATTAGGCAATGTGCATGGCCGTTAGTCCGGATGCAAGTGCACCCGATCGCATGCCATCTGCGCTGCGCTGCTGATCCCATTTATTACAGTGAACGGGATCAGCAATGTGCTTTGGCCAAAATGCGTGCAGCCTGCATAGTCTGAACGTCAGAAGTGCTTTCTATGCACTTCTGATGTTCTAGTTGATCGCATACTGTACGGGGTGCGTAAATGCGCACGGCAGCGCATATAGTGTGAAAGAGGCCTTGTGCGATGGCCAGGTACAAGCTACTTATCACTCCAAACAGGACTTGGCCCTTTGAATGTTGTCCTTGGCTTTTTCTCTACCCTTTTCTCTATCCTTCTCCCGACTCTGGTGTCAATTTTCCTCTGATTGTATTTAGGGAGGTTGACTTCAGAACTATGGATCAAAAACTCAGAGTTAGAAAAAAAAAACAACAACATCCATAACACCCTTGTTTAGAACTTTTTAGTGGTACTAACAAAAGTGTACAAGCATGGGTCTCAATTTACAAATCTTTACTAAACCTAACAAGTATGACACCTGTATAGCTTTTATCACTAAAATCTCATCAGCTGTCAGCACAGCTCTGTTCCTTTCTATAAGGATATTAAAAGTGGTATGGGTGCTCCTCGACCCTATATAGATAGTTCAGAAACTGATTGGATCGCTATACAGAATGGAGGTATCTTCTCCCGTAAAAAGTATATTCAGTTGTCCGTACAGCGCTCACACCCCACAGTCACAGAGAAAAGTTCAAATATTAACAGTCATAGAAAAAAGTTCAATTGGTAACAGTTCCACTGTGTGCAGCGATAACTCCACTAATTTACTGTAATATGCACTCTCACCAGCGTTTAGTGGCTGATTAATCACAGATCAGCAATGTTCACTTTTTCAAATAGATTTCCTTCTCTGCATCTTTCCTTGACCTATGTTGACACTCAGGGAAAACACAATCAGCCAGACATAGCGTAATTGAGTTTCACAGTAAGATCGCCAATACCCGTCACCCGATATGTGCACAGTGCTTCATTATAGCTAGATTACAAGCCCACCAGATGGGATGGCTGATTCTACCATAAACCAGCATACACGCTTAGATACAATCTTATCACTGTGCCAAACTACCGTCTTGCCTCCACTTTTTCCTCAGGGAAGAAAATTGTGATACAGCATAGCGTAAAACCCGTATAGATCTTAAAAACCTTCTTTCCTATATCTGTGCAAAAGTGTGTGCACCCCTGCACCTGCCACTATGCACATCATGCAGACACCCTGCAACAACCAACTGTGCCTCCACACTGCCCGGTGTTTTATATTCCTTCACTGACCTCTTCACCACATGCTATAAAATGGAAAGAATGCAGGCTCACCAAATTGTTATGCTGACCTTTCAGGGACCAGCAATCAGCGCTTTGATGTAATTAGTATAGCTCCAAATAGCAGCCTGATAGGTACCTACAGGAACTAACAAACAGCTCCCATAGCGTAACTCCGTATTTATTCCAAGTAAAAAAGCATAAAATTACACTCTGTGTTAAAAACAATATGCACATGTAAATCTCAAAGCAGGACGTCCTCACTGCTCCATCAGTGTCTCCTCGTCTGCCGCCTTAGGCCACAGTAAATTAGTGGCGTTATCGCTGCACACAATGGAACTGTTACCAATTGAACTTTTTCCTATGACTGTTAATATTTGAACTTTTCTCTGTGACTGTTGGGTGTGAGCGCTGTACGGACAACTGAATATACTGTTCCTTTCTATGTTGAACAAAGTTTCTAGATTCCACAGTGCAGGTTGTTGGTGGACATAAAATGTAAGCAGCTGAAGTCCTATAGCACAGAACAGAAACACTTGAGAGATGCCAGTTTGCAGCTTTTCCCTTCCTAGCCAAAGGACGTACAGCGAGCTCTGCTGAAACTAATCCAGAACACGTTATTACTAAACCGTAATAAGCCATTCTCTTCTGTCTGTAAAGCATATGTCCTAAGCTTAGAAACAGAGTGTAAAGCACGCCCTTGTTCATGATAAGAGCGCTACAAGAGCTTGCTGAGTATATAATAATTAGTACAAATGGCAAATACAGCCGATTAAAGCTTTCTAACAGGCCTATTACTGTTTTATGGTCGGATGGTGCTAAACTGTACCTATAATTTAAATGAAAGAGCTGTAATCCATATTGTATATTAGGATAAAGCCAATGCCATACAATTACAAGGCAGAATCATTTCAGTCAATTCTACTTCCTAGTTCACAGTATAAACTAGAGGAGTTATACTACAGTATAAAGGGATTTGAAAGACTCATTCTATTGCTATACATTTATTTTGTAGTTCATGGAGTATGTGTATATGTTACGGCCAGAACCCGAAGTTTGGCCAGAACTAGAAGTGGCCGGCCACTTCGGGTTCTGGCCGGCCAATGCGCGAACTGGCCGCTGCGCTGCGGCCAATGTGAGGAATGAAACAATTCCTGTCAGGTTTAATGGGATGTTGTGGCCGCAGCGCAGCGGGTAAATGTATCCCACATCTTTACTTTATTCAATGGCATTAAGCCGCCCGGCTTTTTCCCTCCGCCTCTCTCTCCTCCCCCCCCGCCTCTCTCTCCCCTTCTCTTATGGGCAGCCGGGCGGGGGACACGCGTGTCCAGGAGAGTCGTTCGTCGCGGCAGGAGAGCAGAGCGGGGAGGCTGCAGACATCGCTTCTGCCAGCACCCGCTCTGCAAGAACGGCAGGATTCCCTCCTGCCGCGACGAACGACTCCGGAGGGACACGCGTGTCCCTGGCCCGGCTGTGCCCCATAAAGAGAAGGAGAGAGAGAGGCGGGGGGGGGGGAGGAGAGAGAGGCGGGGGGAGGAGAGAGAGGCGGAGGGAAAAAGCCGGGCGGCTTAATGCCATTGAATAAAGTAAAGATGTGGGATACATTTACCCGCTGCGCTGCGGCCACAACATCCCATTAAACCTGACAGGAATTGTTTCATTCCTCACATTGGCCGCAGCGCAGCGGCCAGTTCGCGCATTGGCCGGCCAGAACCCGAAGTGGCCGGCCACTTCTAGTTCTGGCCAAACTTCGGGTTCTGGCCGTAACATATATACAGAAAAGGTGGTAGGCTACTAAAACTAGATCCTGTTACAAGGCTTCTTAAAAAGCCTAAGCCAGTGTACAATTCAGTTGTACCAAAAATTGTGACATTATAATTCTAACAGGTACATTTTGTCAGTACCTGTTAGATTTATGCACCTGAAATAATTCATGGCCATTTCCTATGACACTCCTAAACACATATTGAGCCTTTTACAACTCTGCATTATAAGGTATCCACCAAATGGTGCTGCCATAGAACTGTAGGGGAGGAGACCGATTTGTATCAGTTGTAACGTTGGAGGGAAAGGGTGAGTGGAGGGGGGAGAGTAGAGACTTCCAATGAAAGTATTAAACATATACTACAGCCATCCATCCTAAATGCTTCTTGGAACAGACTCCATTTCAATGAGGATAACTGTCAGCCACAGCGTCTCTCAAAAATTGTAAATGGTTACTTGGCAACATTTTGTATCCAAGGTAACCGTACAAGAGATGTCCCCTTAAAGCTCAAGACCTGCACCCCTGCACAACAATAACATGAAAATGCTTGGAATCTTTCTACAGTACATGCTTTCTAAGTCCCAAAAGGTTTACATGGTGGAGCAATCAAAATTAAGCCCTGGTATGTCAGGGTGTTATGCCAACTGTTAAACATGGTGGAGTCCTGTAATTATGAGGTCTCTCAAATGAAATTAATTAGGCCTGATATTTTCTTCTATATGCTCGTAAAAAAAACAACAAAGTCCACAAAGGCTGACACCACTGTGTAAAATATAGCTCTTTATTCAAAAAAATATTAAATAGTCATCCAGTAAAAATGGCCACAGCGACAGCCCACTGTTTCAAGCCCATTCTCAAGCCGTTATGCCATATACACAAAATGCTCAAACATCCTGCCTTATATACTACAATCAATCAATTCAAACTGATTGGCAGCCAATCAAAGGACCCAGCACGCGAGGAGGACCTGATGGGGAACTGAACTCATGAGGAAAGACCAATGGAAAAGCAGTCGCAGACAAGATGCAACAGAGGGGGCCGCCCAGCTACACTCCATGGCGAAAAAAACACGTCCAACTTATCACCTCCAATCAAATAGCGAAGGGGAAAAGATATAGCGTACAATGTGCGCATGCGTAAAAGCGTATGCAATAACTGCAAAAATGCATGTGCATTATAAGTACGCGACATAACATGTAAAAATTGTGCGCATGCGTAAAAAGTACGTGTACATCATAAGTAAGCGACATTCATAAACACTATTGCACACATAAAAAAATATGAGGTCGCTAATAAATGCATAGGTCGCAAAACAGACAGAACGTCACAAAAAAGTGCAAAAAAAGCGATGTAACAAGATAAATTCTGACCCCATTACAATTATATTCACATTCCTGCCAATAAAATTATATATATATATATATATATATATATATATATATATATATATATATATATATATATATATATATATATATATATATATATATATATAGTGTCCACCAGAGCCATCACACATGCCACCCAAGAATGTACTGCCAATCAAGAGCATAAACAATGGCTGAATCCAAGGCAGAACATGGCAAGTCACAGTACCCCAATAATTAAACACAAAAATGCTAATTACCGTATATACCCTATTGAGTTCCCCTCGACCCATCACATCCAATTTCAACTAGGCTTTCTGCAAAGTAACTAGTCTTGCCTATTCAATCTGCCACCCCAGTCATTAGGCACACTATCAATAACATGTACCTTCAATTGTGCCAAATTATGATTACGTTCCGCAAAGTGGCTCGAAACCGCCTGAGTGAGATCTCTACCCTGTATAGCCGTTTTATGGGAACTGAATCGGTCCTTCAGTTTTTGAGTGGTCATTCTCACATACCCAAGGCCACAGGGACATTTGATCAAATATACTACATAAGGGGAGTCACAAGTGAAGTGGCCCCTTATCTTATACTGTGTGCCCTTGGTAGGGTGGGAAAAAGTATCCCCTCTGGCTAGGTCGCTGCAGAGGTGACAACACAGGCAAGGGTATGTACCTGTCCTAGTAGACCTGATATTTTTTTCTATATGCTCGTATAAAAACCAAGGAGTTTTATAGGTAAGCAGTATCTTTAAAGTGCTATTATCCAAAAAGCCTCTTGTCCACTGTACCTGCTTTTCACACAGTAAACACAAAGGCACCAGGTGCTATGTCATCTGAAGAGCTAAGCCTTTGTACATTTACTTACTCAAAGTCCATCTCACCCACCATTTCAACCACTGGGCCTACACTGAGAAGAGAGGAGATGTCTTAATTTCTACTCGACAACATTCCCTCACAATGGGAGTGTTAAAAAAAACAAAGTATTTTCAGATGGCCCCCTGTGGCTTTCAATTAAGGTGGGGGCAGTGGAAATATTGGCGGCCTTAGCGGTAATATTCAGAATGCAAAGGAGTCATTTTTTGGATCTATACAGAGTAGTGCACTTAAAATCATTTTGGAATATCAACAACCACAGCTTGTACAGTCATATTTTGTCAAGATCCTCTCTTATACCAAAGTGAAAATGCTTTGAATCTCCTGGCCTTAGAAACACCAGGCTAAAGACAGACATTCCATGCCATCCCCAATCACCAGATTTATACATCAGTAAATCCTCATGGGATGTTTCAGAGCTCAAAGTATGAAATATATTTCATCCCGTTTAGACATCATTGTACTGGAGGCTTTCCTTGTAGAATAGAGCAATATCCCACTACACACAGTTCAGGACTTTTATGACAGCATTCCAAGACTAAAGCTGTTCAGAGGGCAAAGAGTGTGTCCATACTGTCACCCTTCTCAGTGTTCTCATTTTGAATCATGGCAAGAATATATTGCACATTCAATGTCTCTTCCAAGAAATGATTTCCAATAAATCAGTTCTTCATTTTGTAACTGGGAAATGATACACAAGACATGCATTTCACTGCAAGAGCCCAGCCAAATCCCTCTGCACTGTAAAGTCTGCTAAGGGGATATAACAGGTGCATTCTTATCTAACTTGTATAAAATGGACCAATTGCCATTCTAGAGTAAATACATAAGGAATAGCACACGGTTATTAACTAAAATTAACTAGCTGGGTATAGAGTGGTTTTCTTTTTCTTCTAACTGAAGTTGGTAAAACAAACTGCCTACAAGAATTCTCTTGATCCTCTTCTTTCCTCTGGAACACCCTCCCTCAACATATCCGCCATTCACCCACACTTATCCTTTTTTAGGCGCAACCTGAAAACTCACCTCTACAGGCAGACATACTTTCCTCCCTAGGGTACTTTAGCAACTGACCACCATTTTTTAATATACTGTATATATTTTGTTTCAAGATTTTTTTCCGAAAATTTTCTCCCAAACAGGTATAAGCAGAAAAACAAAACAAAAATAAAAATAAAAAATTGTCAGTGTACAAGATGTCACAGAAATGCAATCTTCTCATTACAGCAAAGAGTGTTCACAACATTTTGCTTATACAACCAATGATTTTAACTCCATCCCCTCCCTAAACCCTTTCCCCCCTCCCCAGTGCCATTGTTTCCTTCCTGTGTGCTTCTATTTAAGAGTATATTTTTAGGTAACGAGCATTCAACATACTGTAAATTTCAGGTGGTTTAGGGTGATTGTTAGGAGTGCGATGGGGTTCCATTTAAATTTTGAGTTTCCCTAGGGTTCCTTGTAAGTCTTTCATAGCATACCGCAATGTGTATTTGTATGCTTCCATCAGATTGGCAATTTCTTTTTGGGTAAAGGTTGCAGTTATAAAGCGTTCCCAGAGAGAACGCTTTTAGAAGAGCATTCCTTATGTAATTTTGTTCCCAGTTTGACGTAGTTTAAAATATGTAGTAATTCCTCCCATGTTGTAGGTATGGTGGGGTAGAGCCATTTATTGTAAATTACTTTCCTGGAGGCAATAAGTATGAGATGAACCAATTCAGTGAGAGAAGTAGTGGGTTGGGTGTTTTCTCCCGTATCAGG
Organism: Hyperolius riggenbachi; assembly: GCF_040937935.1. Lineage (NCBI taxonomy): Eukaryota > Metazoa > Chordata > Amphibia > Anura > Hyperoliidae > Hyperolius > Hyperolius riggenbachi. The sequence continues at coordinate 449,817,515 of NC_090646.1, read as the reverse complement.
AGGGTTTTTCCATTTGGCACGGTTATTGGCCTGAGGAAGCGGGCTTAGACCAGAGAAACGCGTTACCTGTGCTTAATAATAAAAATCTTTTGTTACCAAGATTTTGTTATTTGAGGTAAGCTACCTCCCTTTCTTTCATTTTTACTTGTTTTTAAAGAATTTAATACACACCAGGGCGCATATTTCACCCATATTGTGTTTATATACACCCCCCCCCCCCCCCCCCCGACATATCCTATTGGAGGGGTTCAGACAGACTGCATGTGGTTCACACCACAGGGGACAACTGTTGATTTTCCTAAGAGAGCAACCACCACCAGGTCCGGCTGGACCACCCCGAGTGGAGTCGGGTTTATGGTCTCCACCTGCTTCTTGCAGTCGGTTGCCCCTCTGCAACCCGCCTTAGTGAATGGTTTTCATTATACCACTTATAGGGCCTGATTCACAAAGCGGTGCTAACAGTTAGCACGCTGGTGAAAAGCCCTTTATCACGCCTAAACTCAGTTTAGGCATGATAAGTTTAGGCCTGATAAGTTTAGGCGTGATAAGTTTAGGTGTGATAAGTTTAGGTGTGATAAGTTTAGGTGTGATAAGTTTAGGCGTGATAAGTTTAAGCACCATGGGCCTGATTCACAAAGCGGTGCTAACAGTTAGCACGCTGGCGAAAAGCCCTTTATCATGCCTAAACTCAGTTTAGGTGTGATAAGTTTAGGTGTGATAAGTTTAGGCATGATAAGTTTAGGTGTGATAAGTTTAGGCATGATAAGTTTAAGCACCAACTGGGTTAGCACCGCAGTGCACAGCTGATCAAAAGTTTTGCGGTAGCAAAGTCTGGTGCACTTCACATAGAGTTTAATGGCGCTGCTTTGCGAGCGGGACTTTGAGTGCGATCTAAACTTATCTAAACTTATCATGCCTAAACTTATCATGCCTAAACTTTTCACACCTAAACTTATCACACCTAAACTGGCTTTTCACCAGCATGGTGCAATGGTTATCACGCCTAAAGTCTTTTAGGCGTGCTAACTGGGTTAGCACCGCTTTGTGAATCAGGCCCCAACTGCGTTAGCACCGCAGTGCACTGCTGATCAAAAGTTTTGCGCTAGCAAAGTCTGGTGCACTTCGCATAGAGTTTAATGGCACTGCTTTGCGTGCGGGACTTTGCACGCTATCTACACTTATCTAAACTTAGCATGCCTAAACTTATCACACCTAAACTTATCACACCTAAACTGGCTTTTCACCAGCGTGGTGCAATGGTTATCACGCCTAAAGTCTCTAACTGGGTTAGCATCGCTTTGTGAATCGAGCCCATAGACTTTATACTAAAACGTATTACGCTATTGGGCTCCCTTTTTGTGTTTCCTGTGTCTTTTCTCTTTTCCCAGGGTCTGACTTGGACACTAAGGGCCCACCAAGGAAGTTTCAGCCCCCCTTTCCTCCCCCCGACCCCCCCATTTTGGGCTCACATACACATGTACTCTACAAATCTTGCATGATTTTATGGTAGGGAATAGATTGTGAGCACTTCTGAGGACAGTCTCCAATGGGCCGCAGCAAAAATAAATGAGTGGAACATGGGCGTGGTCATGATGAGTCATGGGCAGACTTTAAAAAAAAAACACAAAATAAGTAGCGGTGTTATTCACAGAGATTAGGTCCGACCAGATACATTTTAGATAAAATAATCAAGTAGTTACATGCCTCATGATAATTCATCAAGTAGTCAAATGGCAGCAGATTTTCCGACAAAATGCAATCAGATTGGCGGCAGATATCCCCACAAAATGCAAATAGATTGGCGGCAGATAACTGCACAAAATGCAAATAGATTGGCGCAGATAACCCCACAAAATGCAATCAGTTTGGCGGCAGATATCCCCACAAAATGCAATCAGATTGGCGGCAGATATTCCCACAAAATGCAATCAGATTGGCGGCAGATATCCCCATAAAGGCAGGTCCCCAGTTAGTGGGGGCCCCCATGCTGGAAGGGGGGGCAGTGGGCACAGAGCGGCGGGGAGGGGGGGGAAGCCTCCCCCCCCTCCCTCACCTAGAGCCCCCCCCCTTCGCGCTCCCCCCAGTTAGGTAGGCAGAGAGCCAGGTCTAAGCTCCCCCCAGCTTGGAAGGGGGGAAATTGGGCACTGAGCGGCGGGAAGGGGGAAGCCTCCTCCCCCTTCACCTAGGGCCCCCCTTCCGCGCTCCCTCCCCCCTCCAAAATTGTAGCCAGCAGCGGCAGCGAGCGGGAATCACTTACCGGGATCAGATAGCTCTATGTGCCGCTGCTGGTCTGGTCTCCTGCATTGCACTGTCCAATCACGCTCTCACAGGAAGTACTGCGAGAGCGTGATTGGACAGTGCAGTGCAGAAGACCTGACCAGCGGCACGCAGAGCTATCGATCTGACTCGGTAAGCTATTCCCCGCTGCTGCTGCTGACTGGCTGGCTGCAATTCTGGAGGGGGGGGGGAAATGCAGAGGGGGGAGGCTTCCCCCTCCCCGCCGCTCTGTGCCCAATTTACTCCCTTCCTGCATTGTGCCCCCCTCCTCAGCACTGGGGCCGCCCAGGAGGCTGGCGGGCAGGGCCTACCGATGGCCCTGTGTGCAATTATGTACATATTCCATAGTAACAGACTATGCTATTAAATAATGTGCAGAGTGTGAGTCGCAGTATGTCCACATTGCAACACACACTGAGTGAACTTTGACTAACTGCATGCTTGCTTCAGGGGTGTAATTCATACACTACTCAAGCCAAAAAATCCACCACGCTGGCAGGCAACTGGCATTGTTTAAATGGTAATACAGTATTTACTCAACTATAAGTCAAGAAATGTAGGACTGATGCAAAGTATAAAAGTGTAGGGGTCGCCTTATACTCAGGTCAGTCATAAATGTCCCCACTTATAGCTTAGAGGGGGGGGGGGGAATCTCCTCTCCCCCTCCCCGTTTGCAGTACTGAAGCAGCCAGTGTGGTGTGAAGTCTCCCTCCCCTTCCTCTCCTCTGTGTAATCTACTGCATGGTGAGTACCGCAGCAGAAGCCATCGCTCACAGATCCATCGCTGAGCGCAGAATGCTCTCTTCTCATGCTCTGTGTGTACAAGCACAGCTCCAGCTCCCGATGTCACATGACAGCTATGGTAACTCACAAAGAAACAGAGCCCTGCCAAAACTCCCTCCCCCTTTTCCCCTCAGCCTATTGCAGTATATTATACTGCTTTGATATCTGCTTGCCCTTAAAGCACACCTAAACCAAGAACTTCCTCTCTGCTCTAAAAGATGAGCAACAAAAAAAAACATTTATTTGTTACAGTTTACACAACTACAATACATCTATAGTGTCTACTTCCTGGTTTGCTGGGAGCACAGAAAGAGTTAACCTCCTATGTTTACATATTAGCGCAGTCTGCACACACCTCGGCCAGATCAAAATGAGCTGAGCGCTCACATCACACTTGTGATGATTTGCAGATAAGGGGTAATTAGACAGGCTGTTCTTTCTAAACACACAGGGTGTATTTCTCTGTGTTTTACTTGTCTTTTGTGCAAGAGTTTAGGTCCACTTTAAATGGCTAAGCACAATCTATTTAATTGTTCTGTGTTATGTCTCCTGTGGGTAATGCAGCAAATTCCCATTTAAAAGAAATGTATAGGAATATTTGCATTTACTGCTTTAGTATTTTTTTTTACTCTGGATATGTCCAGCTCTATTTATATTAAACAGTCACATCACAATCCGGAGATTCTGGGCATTACTAGGATCATGTATTATGGTGCATATGTATTTTTTGTACATAAGATTTACCATCTTGTAGAGCAGGGGTAGAGAACCTATGGGTCAGGAGGCAGATGTGGCTCTTTTGATAGCTACATCTGGCTCACAGTTAGGGGTTGATTCACTAAGCTACACTGCTGAAGCAGCGCAGCTTAGTGTGGCAGCGCAAGCAAACATTTTCAAAGTAGGCATGCTACTGCTGTAGCTGCACTACTCTCTCCCCAAAACAGGTGCTCCAATTGTCCCACCCTGGATCCTGTCAGGTCCAGTGACTTTGTAGGACAAGATCCCCGCATTTTGATTGGCGCAATAAGCTGCCTGTCACTTGACAAGCAGCCTATTGGTCCAAAGTGCTGGGATCTCGTCCTACAAAGTGAATCAACCCCTAAGTCAGTTAGCCAACTGTACAAGCTGTTAATCTGTATTTCTCCTGTCTCTCCTAGCTCTTGGGGAAATTGCTGATGTTGATGTACATTAACCCAAGAGAAGCTGAAGATGTGTATCAACTGTATAAACATCACCATGGCAACAGGGATGTGTGCCCTCTGCTGCACTTGCGCACTGTCCCAGTTTAAAACATATTGTATGGCTCTCACACAATTACATTTTAAAATATGTGGCGTTTATGGCTCTCTCAGCCACAAAGGTTCCTGATCCCTGTTGTAAAGTAAACCACCAAAGGACCATGAAGATGGCATCTCCAAGTGAACTTTACAACTGAAAAGTTAGCAACATTTAAGGCCGGTTTCCCACTGCTAACATGTTTTAGCGGTGCGGCCATCGGGGATTTCCATGTTAGTAAGCGGTAATCCCCGTCTGGCAGCCGGCCAAGCAGGAAGTGCCGCTCACTTCCTGTGTCCGAAGCAATCATATGCGCGGAAACATTGCTAAAAATATGCTTCCATGCATGCGCAACGCATAAAACTTGCGGCGGGTTTTCACACACACATTGCCATAGACTTACATGATATCTGGTCTGTCGCATGTTGCCACAGAACCGCACTGCAACAAAGATTTATCTGACCATCTGGGATGCTGCGAAAACGTCACTTCTGTCGCACTGCGCCGTACCTCGTCGGTATGAAACTCCCCATAGACCGTCATTGCCCTGCGATGGGGTGCCGTAAAAATACAGCACCGGCCCAGTGTGAAAGGTCCCTAAAAGTTTTCCTTATTTCCTCCTTTTAGCTCAGAATGTTTAATTCACTTCAATGGACAGAGCAAGCCAATGACAAAATATAAGCAACATAAAAAGCACTGCAGAAATTGGATGTTGTATTATGCTAATAAGTAATTTACCCATCACGCTCCTATTCAAATATGTTCTCATACAGCTGGTTGATTAACTGAGCAGTGTGCAACTGGATGGATTCTTGGCTGTTGGAAACAGTTTTTTTTATTTGCCTGGCAAACATTTTGGCTGAAGTTGTATAAAACAAAGTACAGGATTGATATTTAGAATCTGTTGTTGCCTAAAGCTATCCTGGAAAGGTAAAGGATGTATCTAATAACATGATAACAAAAAGGCATATAAAAATGGTAAAAAATGAGGATAAAAATAACTGCTGTGGTCACCCATTTACTAAGTGCAAAATACTTTCCCTCAAATGTACTGCGATGAAGACAAATGCCACTTTCATTAAAAATAATTGGTCCTGCTGTCATCTTTAGATCTGAAATAATAATAATAATGCCAAGGTGTGGGCATATGAATGCTTGAGACACTAATCATATATATATATAAAGCAACTCAATCAAGACATCAGGAGCATGAATCAAGGGATGTAACTGCAGAGCCGGGTCATCTACAAGGCAATCCTAGGCAGTTACCTAGGGCCTGGAGAGAGTCTATGGGCCCGGAGGATTTAACCCATTCGCGTTCCGTCGTTTTCACTTGAGAAATGTTCACCTCCCATTCATTAGCCTATAACTTTATCACTACTTATCACAATGAACTGATCTATATCTTGTTTTTTCCGCCACCAATTATGCTTTCTTTGGGGGGTACATTTTGCTAAGAACCACTTTACTGTAAATGCATTTTAACAGGAAGAATAAGAAAAAAAAAACGGAAAAAATTGATTATTTCTCAGTTTTCAGCCATTATAGTTTTAAAATAATACATGCCTCCATAATTAAAACTCATGTATCGTATTTGCCCATATGTCCCGGTTATTACACCGTTAAAATTATGTCCCTATCACAATGTATGGCGACAATATTTTATTTGGAAATAAAGGTGCATTTTTTCCGTTTTGCATCCATCACTATTTACAAGTTTAAAATAAAAAAAATATATAGAAATATTTCATCTTTACATTGATATTTAAAAAGTTTAGACCCTTAGGTAAATATTTACATGTTTTTTTTTTTATTATTATTGTAATGTTGTTTTTTTTTATATTAAACATTTTATTTGGGTAGTTTTGGGAGGGTGGGAGGTAAACAGTAGTGTTACAATGTAAATGTGTGTTGATTTTCATTTTTTTTTTACTTTTAGTTGTAGTATTACTTTTTGGCCACAAGATGGCGGCCATGAGTTTGTTTACATGACGTCACTCTAAGCGTAACACACGCTTAGAGTGACGCATGGGGGAGGTAACAGCCAGAAAAGGCGCAGCTTCCAAGAGAAGCTTTTTCAGCGGGGGAGAGGAATCAGTGATCGGGCACCATAGCCCGATTCACTGATTGCCTGGCTAACGAACCGCGGGCCGGGAGCGTGCGGTAGCGCGCATGGTTCCTGGACGTAGTTTCTACATCCAGGAACCAAAATAGGTTTAAGCTCCCACCACATCTAACTAAAAAAAAAAAAGCCAGGTAACCATCAGCTGTGGGCAAAAACTGCTATCTTGCAAAAACTGCTAACTGCTATCTCTCTATTATACACCCTAGCAGGGCCGGGATTTAAGCCAAGGCAACATAGGTCATGGCCTAGGGCACCATAGTATTAAGGGCGGGCAGCAGGCTATACTGGGGGAAGGGGGGTGTCACCTGGCTACCTATACTGGAGGGAGGGGGGTCATCAGGCTATCTATAAGGAATGGGGGTAGGGTCTTCTAGCTCCTTACATTAAAGGGGGTAGTGATCATCAAGCTACCTATACTAAAGAAAAGGGGAGTCATCAGGCTTTCTAAACTGGAGGAGGGGTAGTGTCATCCTTCTGCCTATACTAGAGGGAAGGGTCACCAGGCTACCTTCATTGGGGGAGGGGGAAGGTCATCTGGCTACCTATACTGGAGTGGTGAGAGGGGTCATCTGGCTACCTATACTGGAGTGAGGTGGCTGCTGATAGTGGCCTTGGGCAGTAAATAGTACAAATCCAGCCCTGCACCCTAGATAATGAAAACCTGCAGCTTCCATTCATTACAGGCTATGAATCCTTGCAGGTATTAGGGCTGAAGCACGCAAACAGATATTCACTCTTAATCAAGGGGATTGGAATTTAATCCTTCAGAACACTGTTTATGGCAGATGAAAGATTGTTTTATTGGTTGTTGATTATGTCATATAACAGTTGTCTGCCTACTCTGCATCAATCTTTAAAGAGACCCTGTAACAAAAAAAAGTTATCCTGGGGGGTACTCACCTCGGGAGAGGGAAGCCTCAGCGTCCCAATGAGGCTTCCCCCTCCCCTGTAGCTGCAGGTAGTCCAGCGCTGGCTCCCCTGAAGTGTCCCAGAATCCTCCCTCGACAAGCGCTGATTTATTTACCTTTCCTGGCTCCAGCGGGGGCGCTGTTCCAACTCTCCGCACGGAGATAGGCGAAAATAGCTGATCTCTGTCAGGTCCGCTCTACTGCGCAGGCGACTTGCGCCTGCGCAGTAGAGCGGCTCGACAGTGAACAGCTATTTCAGCTTATCTCAGAGCGGAGAGCCGATACTGCGCCTGCGCTGGAGCCGGGAAGGTAAATCCTGTATTTACAGCCCCGATGTTCAGGGAGCTTTATCGCCGCCACCGTTGGACCGAGGAGGATGGGGAAAGCCTCAATAGGATCCGGAGGCTTCCCCCACCCGAGGTGAGTACCCCCCAGGGGGAGTTTTTTTTTTATTACAGGTTTTCTTTAAAGATGCTTGGTATACTCTGACAGCAGAGGGCCTCCTGCTGTCCAAAAGAGAGTAATGCTGCTCAATAGAGGGCTCTGCATGCATGTCTGTACAGTGATTATAACAATCTGTTAGGGCTCTTTCACAACTGAGCTGATTTTCAGCGTTTAGACGCAAAGGCAATAGATTGCGTTAACCAAGGTAAAATGAAAGTTCAACAGTTCAACACACCCGGGAGCTTTTAATCGTCAGACGACCTCATTTTCTTGTCGGGGTGAATTATAACTACTGCTGCTAATCAGCGTCGTACCGCAACTTCCCGATGTCACTTAATGCGTGCATGAAATTGGGTTCGTGCACGCGTTGCCTAATAAGAAAGAGCCCTTAGCCAAAATGGTTGTGACAGATTTTTTTCAGCGAACGCAAAACATCAAATGAACATGTACCAGCAGTGCCCCACAGTATTGGTATTGCCCCACATTTCTCTTAAGGTGGCCCCACATGATACAATAAAATGATTCAATTGTATGGCAATTCGATAAAAAGATTGGATTTCCCAAAAAATCTAAAGCTTTTTTTTTATTCAAGCAAGAAATCCAATAGGATTTCCTGTTTTTATTTGATAAAAGTCGATCGGGCATGGTGAATTGGTCTCATTTTTTATGAAAATTGAATGGTGTGCGGTAGATTGTCAATTTATTAATATATACACTCAAGCAATTTTTTTTTCTGTTTTCAATCATTTTTTTCATAGTTGGGAAAAAATTGAACGTAGGTGTGTGGTACATTGGTCAGATTTTTGAAATGTTACATTCAGAAAAAATGATTGCTATTCTTGAATAGCACAGATATTTAAAAATGTGTGAGGTGTGTGGCCACCTTATGTTGATTGAAGTCCTGATTGTACCACACATTGAACTATTTATGTACAGTACCTATGGCTCCCCTTTTGTCCGTTTTTGTACTCTGTAGTCTGTACATGGCTACAAAAAATGTTGGCATTATACAAACTAAAAATAATCATAAAGAAAAAAATTATCTTAAGAAGAGATACTTTACTATAAATGTTGGCTCTGTATACATACCTATGATACATTTCATTGGTTCTCTCATAGGTGGGATTGATTGGGTCTTCATAGCCAACCTCTGCTGCACGACTTCTCTCTTGCTGCATATACGCTCCCCTCACTAGTTTTGCTCCAAAATGCCAATTCTCTCGCAGAGACAGCTCAACATCAGCTGTCACATTGTCATACGCTTCCTAAATATAGAGAGGAAACATTATCTTTGTAGACTTCTAGCAGTCTTATTAATATTGTCCATGCTTAGGACATTCAATTCTATGACTCTTAAGACATGCTTGTTACAGTGTGCTGCTGACTACATATAACAATTCATGCACAGAGCAAACACTAACAAAAACAAGGTCTTCAAATGCTTTCCAGTTATCCTTTATTTACAAAGAACACTTTACACAGTGCTGTACAGTAAACTGGCAAGGGGAGTAGATAATAGATGTATTATGCACAATCACAAAGTCATGGCACAAAAGGGGGAGAGGACAGTACACAATTAAAGTACACCTGAGCTGGCAGGGATATGGAGGCTGCCATATGTGTTTCCTTTTAAACAATACCAGTTGCCTGGCAGTCCTACTGATCTTTTTAGCTGCAGTAGTGCCTGAATCACATTATACACTTATTACATACACACTATAGATGTGCTTCTTACTCTAATAGCAGCAGTCAATGTCCAAAAATTAGATTAGTATATGGTCCATCAGGCCATTTCCAAAAATAACTTACTGAATGTACATTTTCTTTTTTTTTTATTTCTGTAAAGGCTGTACCTCATTGCCTTCTGCATTTGTAGGGATGCTCTGCTGATAACCGTGCATGACTCTTCAGAACAGTGAGTTTTTACACCTAGTCTGTCTATTGTCAAGTTTGAAATACGCAGCAGTATCTGTTTACATATGGTGGGAGTACTGACAAGCATAGAGCTCGATTTTCTTCTTCCTCAAGAAGCCCAGAAATACCGGTACTTTAAAGCCTCATACACACGCTCAACAGCAGTCTTTTACGCAGCACAATTGTCAAACAAATTTTGTTGTGAAACAAGTGGAAACAACTAAAAAAAAGTTGCTTGCTGTTGTTCAGACAGCTGATAAAGGTGGCCATACACTGGTCGATTTGCCATCAGATTCGACCAACAGATAGTGTTTGCAGTAAAGGTGGCCATACAATTCCTCTCTGATCAGATTCGATCAGAGAGGGATAGTATGGCCACCTTTACTGCAAACAGATTGTGAATCGATTTCAGCCTGAAACCATTAACAATCTGTTGAGCTGACCCCCCCCCCCTGCATACATTACCTGTTCCGGCCAGCGCGAGGCCCCTGGTCCCCGCTGTCTTCTTCTCCGCTCCGGGCTCCAGACCGTTCCTGCAGCTACTGAACTTCCTGTCCAGGAGAAGTTAAAACAGTAGAGGGCGCTCTACTGTTTAAACTTCCTGCCGGGACAGGAAGTTCTGTGTAGCTGCAGCCGGTCCGGAACCCAGCGCGGAAAGAAGACAGCGGGGACCAGGGGACTCGTGCCGGCCGGAACAGGTAATGTATAACCGCTGTATTGCGTCGGTCGTCGGGCATTCGAACGCCGCTATGGACGCACTCCCAACCCGCCGGCGATCGAGAGAAATGTTCCGCATGGACGGATCGACGGGAACGATCGGTTTCGGACGGAAATCAATCGTTCTGTCAGCGGTGTGTGCGGCGATTTCACAGCCGATTTGATCACTGTGATCGAATCGGCCGTATATCGGCGGGAAAATCGTTAGGTGTATGGGCCCCTTAAGACTGATAAGAAGTCAATCCAACTGTTGGATTGACTTCTTATCAGCTGTTTGAACAATAGCAAGCAACTTTTTTTTAGTTGTTTCAACTTGTTTCACAACAAAATTTGTTTGACAATTGTGCTGCGTAAAAGACAGCTGTTGAGCTGGTGTATGGGGCTTAAGACAGGATTTAACCAGAATGGATGAATTTGTCTTTCTACCTTGAATCACTCGAAAATTACACATTGTTTTACCGATTTTAACTAAAAATGGGTCACAGCTAAGCAAATTACCAACAACACTATTTCACAGATGTGTCACAATATTATATTTCCAGGCTATACTATATGTTCAGTTAAATAGGTTGCTTGTGCCCAAAAGGAAGTAGGAGACTTCCCATTGCAAGCTCTTTTCAATTTTTTTTTTTAACCAAGGAGTTTGAAGCATATGCTTTGATTGTTAAAAGGCAAGCATACAGTGTTGAATGCATGTGACGATGCTGCAGGCAGTTTACTTGGAAAGAAGGTCCTCAAAATACCATGCCAGATGTAGCAAACTGTACACCTTATGACTACCTATATGAAAATACTTGGAATCTTTTCAGTACATGTATACAGTAAAAGTAAGGCAGGAGGGCATGGCCTTCACACATCAGCATGGTGAAGATACAGACCAATTAGAGATCAGACCTGAAAATGCAGGAAATATTTTTTTTTTCATCTAATTATACAGAGACGCAGTTCCAGGTTTGCCACACAGTGTACGTATACCCATTCGTGAACTCTAACCCCTCCCAGCATCGCTCAAAATGTTATAAAATCAGTCTGGAGTTCTACGTAAAGGTTCGGAATGAAATCTGCATTAATCCTAAATGAAATAAAAAAAAATTGATTTTATGCATATTAATTGGGTTTGCAATTTTCAGTCACCAAATACGCAAGTTTCTCAAGGAGACCTTAGGCAAGTCTCCCTAATACGGCTACTGCCTATAGAGCGTGTCCTAGTGGCTGCAGCTCTGGCGCTTTGAGTCCGCCAGGAGCGTGATATAAATGTTTTGTGTCTGTGTCTACATAGGGTTATAGAGAAGGTACATGCATCTAGAAAATACTGTAGTATTATGTATTAAGTGTGTCCCTTAGCAATATTAATGTGGCTACTTATGTGGGCATCATATGAGCCTTCTCACCTTAAAGGAAAGAAAAATAAATAAAATAAATAAATGAGTTTCACTTACCTGGGACTTCTACCAGCCTCATGCAGCCATCCTATGCCCTCATAGTCACTCACTGACTAAGTGAAACTAAATTTTTACGCGTTGCACAACTAACGCATAAAAATTCATGTGTTAATGTTCATGCACCAGCGGGAATGCGTGCAAATGTACGCGTGGCAGCCCGCCGACCCTGAGGTCGGCAAAAACAAAAACTAGCTGGCGGCGGGGGACCGGAGCAGCAGTGAGAGACCCTTGAGGGCAATGGATGGCTGCATGGGGCTGGTAGAAGCCCCAGGTAAATGAAACACTTTTTTTTATGCCTGACGATTCCTTTAAGTGGAGTATGATAAGCTGCCAAGCCGAATGCCAACCAGGCAATTAGCATATCTTTAGTCAAATGAGAGCCCTCGGCCCTTTTCAGCAAATTAGCACTACCGTAAATCTTGAAATTTAGGGTGCTTTAGATAAGGAGGCCACATAGAGGTAGTTAATGGACAAATTGTTTCAGGAACTGTAGACTTAATTCTAATACTGTAAAAACACAAAACTATTATTTCTGTGATATATTAGGTAATACGTTTTTGATTTAATGTAGTATAGGTACACACACACTACAAAAGAAACTCTTGATCTCTGTTGTGACTGTAAATACAAATATAACTTCCACACCCCACCAGGTCCGTGGCCTTTGTCAATATATGTAAACCACACATTCTAGATAGCAAGTATCATTTACATTTCTTGAGTACAGGTTAGGGCAAAGGGTAACTGTACTTTGCTTTGAAAGCACCCTTTAGATACAGCTGGTATTTTCATGATCATCCCACATGAAAAGCAACTCTGTCATTATGATAAGATACTTAACCAAACAAAAGGGTTGAATACAGTTAGGAAAACGTGTGTTGTAACATAGTCCTTAATGCAGTAAGGACGCTATAGAGTTTCTCACGCAACATACTCAATTACGTCAAAGGAGTTGAGTAGTGCGTTTAGTAAGCAAAGGAATGGAGCTACACGCGTCAAACTCTTCACCTCTTGACTTGACAACAGTTGGAGTTGTGTTTATGTTAGAAAATAACCTTGCAGTTAAGTAAATACATCAAGTAGTTCAATCCTCAAAGTATCATTGGATTGGGAATATATTTGTAATTACCTACTAAAAGGTTTTGTCTTTTTTGAATATTCCCCAGAATCTGTCTATACTCAGAAAGCTAACAGCAATATAGCCTGGGTTTTTCTCGACTGACAGATCCAATAGGAAAGAGTCACTGATGTATAACAGAATCACTGGGCTCTGCCTGAAAGACGTTTATCTTTACCAATGCAGTATAGTTGCCCGTCAATGATACAGTCTTGATTGAACAGTTTTACCACTTCTATGAAATATGAGGGTATAGTTAGCCAGTAGATGGTAAATGTACCATATGCTAGTTAATTGATCAGCTGTTCTTGATTTTGATACAGCAAATGACCAGTTTACTCTAAACTTAAATGTGCGTACTGGGCACATTTGTTGGGGATCACTAGGTTCTAGCTAAGTGAACAAAAGTAATGGTAATGGAGATTTAAGAGAGCTACATAGGAAGCAATGTGTTACTATGTAACCAAAGAAGTGACGCAGGCATCCATTGATGGCTGTGAACATGGTGGCCTGGAGTGGAAATGAATGAATGGGAACTTTGTTCCCATTTATTAATTTAATGATCGCAGCGGGAAGTGGTGGAAACGAGTGAGCGGGAGGCAGCGTGGTGGTTGTATTTAAGAATAATCACTGTTTTTGATCAAAAATTCTCGGCGGACAGACTGTGGCCGGCAACAATGAGATTGCCTTCTGCCTGCACAATCGTGTACACAGCCCCTCAAACTGCTGGGATGTGACTAGTGCATCCTTGCTGCTGCAGCAGCTGCCGCTTCGGACGTAAAGTTCACGTCCCAGCGGCAGTAATGGTTAAAAAGTAAACAGTGGCTCCACACATTTCAAGCAGCAAGTTTCCCTATTTGTTCCCCACATGATGGCTGGATTTACTAACCAAGAGATCTTCTGGAAATCAATTTATCTTTACAGTCATTGTTGCAAATCATCAGCCTGTATCTGTGGTACTGTAGTACTGAAGGATTGCGTGCATGCGTGCGCGCACACACACACACACACACACACAAACAAACACAAAGATGTACACGCCCCAAAATGTCATTTTTTTCTCCATCACATTAACGCATTCTATCCTCCAGACTTTTAACACCGTTTAAACTGCCATTATACGTTCCCCTGCTATCTTAGTGATGACTGGTGCGGGTATCTTGGTTGCATACTAAATATGCAAGTTCTTCAGTTAACATAACTACCAGTAAATAATACTTACAGAATCACATTTATTGGAAGACCTAAACTCTCTGCCGGAATCTTTTTTTTTATCAAGCCAGCTGAATGTATTCTAGAATTTGCATCAAGGCAATGTTGGGTATGCAAGCTCGTAAATTCCGCACTCTTTATTCTCCTCTGCCTGGCATGGAGAGGTAAGCATTATTGCTTTGGAGCCGCTTACCTTCAAGTAGCACTGGTATGTGTTGAAGATAATGGGATTGTCCTTGTTAAATTTACGCTGCATTTCCAATGTCAGGCGACTGATTGCAGGTTGGAAATATGTCTGTTCTGCATCTACCATCAAGCGAACACCTGTTTCCAAGGCTTTCTGAAACAAAAATAATGGAACAATGTAGATGCTGCTTGTGTCACTGGCATCATAAAAGAAAACCGGGTTACACGTTCACATAAAAGACCAACAATACACACAATACACTAAAACGTATCCCCTGTGTCGCAGGCCTCGCTCTGTGTTGCTCTGGCTCATGTGGCCATGACTTCACTTTATATCTATTGTGATACTGTTCAGTCAAGCAATAAAAATCTCTATATAAAAAAAAAATGAAAAGTTCTATATAAACAAAACAAAAAAGATTTGCTAAAAAACACATTATCCATTACATTGTGAGCTTGAGAACAGGCTACACAACTATGCATGTGAAAAATATCTGTAATAAAAGTGAGATTAAAGCAGACCCATCACTCAAAAGGGAATCCTAAAAATAAATCCAAAGGGTATATTTCTGGAGTACTATAAAAAGAAATTTGATAAAACATGTGCGTTTTTTTTTTTTGTTTTTTTTTTGCTATGAACAAAAAACACTGTTCTCAGGTCTCTGTTCCCTGTCTGCATCTAGGCTGAAGAAAGGCCACAAAGAAAAGAGCCAGACAGTTTGACTTTTTTTTTATTTTTAAGTTGTTTGACATCAGAGAATGCATGTGTTGTCTTTATAAAAACCTACCTGGATAACATAGGAGCGCTAAAAGAGAAGAGAGGCGATACGAGGCACAACCATGAAACAGACATGCTTTGTTTGCGATCGAAGTGAGACTTCTATTGAAGTTCCCAAAAAGGGTGCTTCTGGCTCACACTCCTGTCTCCAGAGAACAGAATAGCAGTATCCTATACTATAATCTCCCTGTGTCGCTGCGTCCAGGGAGGGAGGGGGGCGAGCGAGGTGGGCGGATGCGGGCGAGCGAGGTGGGCGGATGCGGGCGCGAGCGACTGGCGGCGGCAGCAGGAAAAAGACCTAGAACCCATTTTTAAACGGGCTTGGGTCTACTAGTGCTATATAATAATGAGCCTGTGTCACTGCGTCCAGCAGTTATGCAGCATCCCTGTTATTTTGTTACTGTGCATGTGCGCAGTAACGGACAGCTGGAGGGACCAGGGAGCAAGGTGGGTGGGCCGGCAGTTGCGTGCGCAGTGACTGGCAGCGGCGGTAAAAAAAAAGACCTGGAGCCCGTTTTTAAAATGGGCTTGGGTCTACTAGTGTTTATATGATGATTGATGTTAAACTGTCACCTAAAATAATCATCGACAATTGTCTTGGGTGACAGAAAGCATGTGGGCATAGCTTACTGCAGTGCAACATGCATGGCGGCATCATGAGATTAATTACAAAGCAAGGAAATATGTGAAACTGAACCTTCTTGACTCCTTCAGTTGTGCCTGCAGTATTCACTTGTATTTAGCAGCAGGAAAATAATTGTACCTTATAAAAGTGTCTCTTGACCAGCATAATGACTGATCTCTCACAGATCACTATCTGTATAGGTGTTCTCACATACACTATACAATTTATTTTTTATTTTTTCAATCTGAGAATTACAATCGGTATTTAAAAAAAAACAAAAAAAAAAAACAGACCAATGCATCAATCTCTTCCCAATTATAAAATAAATGAATGAAAACGTAAAAAATAATTGCTTTGGTCTTTAAATCAAGAAATTGATAATCTATCCTACACCATTCAGTTTCTGAGAAATGTATTGAAAATATTAGCCACTCACACGTGACTTGAATTGAAGGAGAGAAAAAAATTTGATCAAATTTCTTGATATCGGACGATCTCATACACATCTTGTGGGAAGGATGATTGTTATAACTGATCCACCAGGATAGATTTGAGAGATTGAGAGACAAACATATTTTGCCACCATCTTTGTACATCTTTTATAAACTTATTTACAAATGATTATCTGCCGATCAGCTGTTGATTGTTTTCCAACATTTTTTCGTCTCGTCTGTAGGAGGCTTTAGGAGCTTTAGGCCTCGTTCAGACTATACGCGCTGCCGTGCGCATTTTGGCAGCGCGTATAGTGTGCGACACGCAAGAAGGGCATAGACAGCCCTTCTACCGTTCCCATCATATGCGCTGCGTGGCAGCGCGATTGCGCTATCGCGTGCTGCACGCATTTTTGGGAATCGCAGCGCAGATCCCATTCATTGTAATGAATGGGATCTGCAGCGCAACGCATAGTAGCGCAGATGGCGTGCGATCGGACGCGTTGCGTTCTGATCGCACATCCATCTGCGCTAAATGATGTGAACGAGGCTTTACAGGACATCTGAAGTGAGAGGGATATGGAGGCTGACATATTTATTTCCAGTTGTCTGACATGTTGCGGATTCTCTGCTTCTAATACTTTTAGGGAGGGATCACACTTGTGTCTGCGGCAGCTACAGTTGATTTTGAAGTTCGATTGTGGGTGCATTTCAATGCATGCCGTTTTTACAATACTCAGTGATTTCAATGAGAAAATGCATGCATTGGGCAGAAAAGGAGTTTTTCTTTATCAACGCTATGCAGAGTTGCAGGTGCCTCCTGAAAAGCAGTGGCACCATAGACGTTCATTACATGCATTTTCACATGCGTTTTTAAGTTGCGGTAAAATGCTACAGATTTTCTCAAGCGAGGTAGCCTTGGCCAGGGACCCTGAACAGATCAGACTTTTGACCGAGTTTGACACATACTTGTTTCAGGTTGGCGATTCAGACACTACTGATGCATGAAAGATCAGCAAGAGTCTCGGCAACTGGGATTGTTTAAAATTAAATAAAAAGGCAGTCTCCATATCCCTCTCAATTGAGGTATCCTTCAAGGTCACACAGTGGTTACCTTTCAGTTTGAACATGGGACAGTAGATATGTTGTTGTTCATTGTACTCTTTAAAATGCTAGGTAATAAGATGCTGCTATATGAATAGTGGAAATAATAGCCAATAATAAAGTTGGTGGGTGTCACGGACGATTGCGGGGACGCAGGCGCGTCCTGGAACCGCCCGTGAAGAAAAGCGATCGCACTCGATTCTCTGCGTCGATTGCGCTTCAAATCGATAGAATCTGGATTTATTGTGTAGGAGGTCTGCAGTCCCTTCTTAGCAGAGGAATAGCATCACCTTAACTGCAGGATGGCTCTTTTGATATGCTAATGAGCCTGGGCCCAGAGAGTCCCTGGCTTCAAGCTGTGCTGATGGCCCATCCATCAGGTATAAGGTGACAAGCAGCTGGCAGGGAGACTGGCCCTGTGACTGCTGATCAAGCCAGAGGTGTAAACTCAAAGTTGTCTAAGCAGATTTCACATTCAGATGTTAATTGAAGGAGCCAACAGGGCCTTTTCATAGACAAGAAGCAGACACAGCTGGACTCCAGTCAGGCTGACTCCGGCCTTAGCAGGAAGAAATGAATGTACAATATAATCTTTTGCCCATTTACAGAATACAATAAATAGGGTGGTTATGAGAGCGGTATCATTGGATCCGTAGGGTCATGCTGGATCTCTTGATACCAGTCGAGAGGGGCCCGGGGCCCCTACCACCCAGGTATGAATCTACTCAGGACCCTGATCTGATGCACTAGCCATGTCAGGTATCATATTAATCTGTATTTTCCTCCAAGTATGAAGCTGTTACCCCCCTAAATGTAACGTGTATGGTTCAGGAGTTACAGCAATTCATAAGTTTAGCTCTAAAATCTCTCAGAGGGAATGAACTGTCATTTGCTGGTAGCTCAGAGGGGGCTGGCATTGCCACACCCCCAAACCAGCTTCATCAAAAGCACAGAGCCAGCAGGCGGGCAGGGTCCTCCACACTGAAACATCTTGCACTCATCAGATGCCAGCTTGAGGATATGCTGGCATCCACCTGGTCTGAACTCTGAACTCTGGACTTTGAAACCAAGGACTTTATGATTCTTCCCACAATAAGGACATCTTTCCAGGAACTAAGTATTTTTTCTCCCTTCTTTTATTTTTCATACTGGCTATTACTGTTTTCATAATTGTTGATTTTCATAATTGTCTGTATATATTAATTATTTATATTGCGTGAATAAACGACTTTCTCCAAGTCATTCACTTTCCGCTACCCTGCTTATCAGCACACACAGAAATGATCCCGGGTCTCTGAAGATACGCTACTGTTTATTTGTTGTTGGCTAGACAGAATATCGTGTGTTTAACCGTTTTATTCGCAGGATTAGTCAGTCAGTTAGTGGGCCCCACGGTCCCCTAGTAACCGCGGTGGTGGCAGTTTACTCTGAACCAGTAGGTGACGTTGTAATCACCCGTGTCTCACAGGCTCCCTTCTGAGTTGTCTGCGGCTAATTCTTAACGGTTCCTGCGCATTGACTGCGACCAGAGTTCGCACGATCTGTGCGCTGGCACCGTTTAGAAGGCTAAGTGCGGTCAGCCACAAGGGGCTCCTGTGACAGTGGGCCTGGTTCTGATGCCCATCAAAACAATGTCTGGGCATGAGATGAGCCAAGGCTGGGCAGGTTGTAGAGTCGTGACAAATGTTGTCCTTTGGCTGGGCGTGGAAAAGGGCAGGTTCACTTGGGAGTTTGCACAACGCTTACTGCCGGCCGTGGTGCCAATTCAAATGAATTGGCAGCACTTGTACCGTCATTTACCACCGCTTATGCAAACGCTGCATTCTGATGCCAATTATTGTAGTTGTTTCAGGAGACTGTAAAAGCAACAAGTAGCTCCCAGGGTCACTTACCGCCTTGCTCCCATGTCCCCCAGCGGGGGTGAAATACGATCGCTGCTAAAAGCTGCCAAAGGCTGTCAAATGCTTTTCAGCACACCTGCAAAAATGTATTTAGTGGAGACGCCACCAGAAGTGTGTGCAAACTGGCCCTAAAGGTCCCAGCCAGATCAATGATATGTGAATCTAATGCAAATGGTTTCTTTTAAATTCACAGTTTGTTGAAAAATTTGCACACAAAGGGAGAAACAAGTCAAATAGGAATCACAAGAAAGACTCACTAATGTATTATGTGATATAAAACAAGCGATTTCTGGCAGTCAGCTAAGAGCAAATGACGGAGAACATTTGAACTGAAATCTGGCACAATGACAGTTTGCCGATCAGATAGTTAGCAAAAGCCAGGACAATCGTTTGTCATCATTCGGTGCAAACGACTAACACCGATTTTTGGCCAAACCAATTTGCCAGGATTGATCAGTCTATATTGAGGATAATCACTGTCTTTTACAGTCATTTGTACACTTTTTTTTTTTACACTATTCTCAGCTGCCCCGTTGTTTGGTGCAACATTGGTCGAGCGTGTGTACGGAGCTTTACTATCAAGCTGTGTACAAGCACTTTTAAGGTAATATTAGCAGAAGGCCACCAGATACGACCACCAGATAGATCTCTCTGACCAAATTATATTTTCCACCAGTGTAATGCATACAGATTACCAATAGATTTGAGCATGAAATCTACTGAAAATCTATGCAGCCATGCAGGAGAATTCTGCATACCTAACCAGGCTAGGATACACCTCACTGGAAGGGCAGGGCTAAAAAACTGTATACAGTAATATATAGGTATAGGGAAGTGTCTGTGATGCTGAAACAAGGAAATTTACCGTAAAAGTGGGCATCCTGAATAATTCACTGCATTCTATTATATGCGGCTATAGTGCCTCTTAAAAACTGCTAACAACATATAACACAAACAGCCAACATTGTTTTTCATCAGACATCAAAAGAATGTGTTTTGTTTTCATTTCATTATGAAACACTGCATTCTGGCACTAATGCATTTATTTAAATTGGTGCTTATTAAGGGATTTCAAAGACTTCCTGATGTAGCTGGCATTTCTTAGGGCTGTTCCTACCCTTTTAGATGTGTGAAATATTGTGGCATTGATTTACTGCACCATCTGAGCCACAAACTTTACAGCTCATCTCTGTAATGCTGGCTCTAAATATTAATGAGGCTCAGAGGCACTGTGTGCCATCTCCTGACCAGCCAGGCAGCTTTCAGATCTATAGCTTCTATAAGTACACAAAACACAAAGGAAGCCAGGCTCCTCACACATATGCATGCACTGCATATGTATGAGAATGGTCGTATGACACGCGTTCCACAGGCAGCAGTTAAAATAACCGTTGGCAAAATGTCAGGGCTCCGCGCTGTGGGGAAAATGGCTTTTGAGCTGTTTATGTGTCATGTCTTTGGTCAAACTAAACAGAATGTAAAGTATTTTTTTTCACAGTTCAGCTATAAATTATGTATGCTGTCTTTATGACACTGGTAGCTTAGAATAGAAAACTGACTGAATCAATCACCTGAAGGCATTTCATAAAACTGTGATACCAGTGATTTGTGGTCAGTGCTGCTATACAACAAATTGACAAAGGACACAGGCGTGGATATCATATCGACATGGACTGAATAGAAAGTTTAAAATTTCAGCACACTTCAGGGGGAAATAACATTTAACTTGCATAACACAAGCTTGCCGCTGCATAGCTTAGGTCTACCTTCGGCTGTTCCTATGCACTCTGCAAACCACTACAGGCACAAACAGGCATCCTGAACTACTCCATTCTTCATAGCTTTTTTTCTTCCTCAACCCTTTCGGGACTATTAGGCTCTGGCCCTCAAAGACCAGTGACGCTTTCTCCTTTTAAATGTGTGATATTAGCTCACACAGTGATCACATGGTCAGCTGAATGCAATTGCAATGGAAAGATGATAGATAGAACAAAACTTAATTGTAATCAACAGAGGTGCCTGGCTCTTCTACTGACCACATATGCTATTGCTCTGTTGTTATTGCCTGATGAAGCGGGATCAAACCTGCGAAACGCGTTGCATATTTGGAGTTCATAAATAAAATATATTGACTGTCTTTACTACAGTCGTTGTGTGTCTACTTGGAGGAGGTAAGTCCACCACTACCTCCTCTATTTACCAAGAATTTGGTTTTAAGCTCATTTAGCTTCCTTTTATCCTTCTGGCACCTCTGTTCTCCTGCTGACTTCCCCCTCTCTACCCCATATGGCATCCTTGGAGATCTAGGGCTACACCTGCAATATAGCTTCCCTGGTAATCTAAACATAATGCAAAGTGGGGGAACCACTGGAGGGACAAATTTAATGGCTCTGAGGGCCAGGATTTGGCCAACAGGCCAGAGTTTGACATATATGCTGTAAAGGAACCGCCACTGCTAATGTCAATTAAATAATTAAGAAAAGAGTTGATGAGCTGTACTCATTGGCCAGTTTATCAGAAATTTTACACGGTATCTGTGCCAGCATTTCCTGAGTCAAAATAGATGTGAACATCTATAGCCAGGATTTCAAGAAGGTCACTTGGAGCCACATTCAACCCCATAAGACTAAACATTACAATGGTGCATGTAGGAGGAAGACAGACTGTGCAGTTGGGCTTCAATCCATCAACTTAAGTTCATATGTGTTCCTTTATAACACAATGGCCTCAATTCACTAAGATCATGCTGGAGATAATGCAAGAGAAAACTTTCCACCAGTCAGAGTAGAGATACGTTTTCACAGTGAGAGAGTTATCTTATCACTTCAGTTCTTAAAGAGACACTGAAGTGAAAAAAATATATGATATAATGAATTGGTTGTGTACTATGAATAATTACTAGATGATAAGCAGCAAAGAAAATATTCCCATTTTTTTTTTTTCAGGTATATAGTGTTATTTCTAACATTGCATCATTCTCTAATATGTGCAGATTACACAACACTCTGCATTCAAAATGATTCTTTCAGAGCAGTCTGTGAACTAATGACCTCTCCTCTGGCAGAGAAAAAGTAAATAGTTCAGGAACAGTTGAGATAAACAGAAAACATCCCTCTCCACAACTTTGAAAGTCGTAGAGATTAATGGCCTTTTTGCATAGAGATAACAAGTGGAGTTTCTTAACTCTTCCTGTACTGGAAACAATTAGACTGATGTATCTGATCTTAATGTTTTATTTCTTAGCTGTAGTACACATACAAATCATAATAGCATCATTTTTTTTTTCGCTTCAGTGTCTCTTTAAGTTACCTCCTCTGTAGTTATTTTCACATGCAGTTAATTCACAGCCTGTCTTTAACTTTAGAATTCTGTAGTTATTTTAAGGATTGAAATGTTAGCTTTAGAGATCTCACCTTAACTTAAAGACAGAAGAGTTAACTTTAGGTTTGCCCGAGGTAAAATGTTTCCTGAATACTACTTGCCTTATCACCATGGTCATAACTCTAGAAATGTTAACGCCCTTATCCCCCCTTGAGATTAAACACAGCCGTGTTTGGGTGTCATCAGCTGATCAGCCATTCACTCACTTCCAACATGCTTGCCATACACACACTGTATGAAAAAACAGTCCTCCAGGGTCAACAGTTCCAAGTCTGAACTATACTTGAAAGGATGGGTTATCCTGGAAATGACCTTTCCCCTCTTTGTGCAAGATGGCAAACTGCCCCTTGTGATAAGATGGCCCAGTTGATAAAGCAATAAGTGAGCATTGATTTCAAATGGACAAATAATTAAGGGGTGTAGGCAGTATTTAAACTAAAAAGGCTAAAACATAAATCACACCCACCTGAATGATATGGCCATGATTGAGGACCATCCTGTATATCACCCCTGGAGGATGATACAATATTGCATATTTTTTGGCAATGTCGATATTGCCTTACATAACCAATATGATATGGAAATAGATGACACCAACCCAAATGAGATGCATTTGTTGTTGCAGATCAGTTTTCATATATCGTAAGTAGAATCTGTGTCATGGTTGACAATGTTGTCGGCCAACCACTGCTTTTCCCTTTCTTGTTCTTGGTCAGGTTTTATCTTCTGTTGAACGGAGGTACTCGGGTAGTACTGTAGTCAGCCCAATACTTGCCAATCCACAGGTAAACAACTTTTGATAGCTCTACGTTAATTATGAGGACTTTCATTCTCCTGCCACTTAAAGGATCAGAATATGCTGGTCCAAATCCATTTTATACAATGCATGTATTTGCACACCACCAGCATATTCTGGTTGGACTTGATGGATGTATTTTTTCAACCAAACTATATAACTATGCAAGGTTAACTATGTGACCTCTGCCATCTGCAGCCTGGGTAGTACCTTTATTGTATAGCACACGGGGAAGACACAGTGGGGTATGCTCTTTTCTTCTGCTTTCCGCTGCCCTCTGCTGTGTGGTATACATTTCTCCCTTCATGTACAGTGTCGATCAATCTAGGTCTACCCACACAGAAATTTTACCTGACCCTGGCAAAAATATTCATTTGGGTGATTTAATGAAAACTGTTGTGTCTGCCAGAAGTTTTTACTTGGTCTTATTCATTAAAGTATCTATAATATGACTCTTTTCTGTCCCACAACCACCAGATTCATATTGTAATGGTGCGTCATTACCCACTTCCTCTGTATTGACACAAAAGACAAAATCTAATGGTAGAAATCTGACTTTTCCCCCCAAAACAACTCTCTCCTGAGGGGAGACTACTTAGCAGAACAGAGGGGTTGTGGAGTTGCCTCTACTGCTATTGTAGCCGTAGAAACTGATGAAGATAAAAGCAGAACTGGATCATGAAAATGGGCAGCTCAAGCTTGGACAGGAAAGGAACAGGGAAAGGAGACATCCAATACTTCTGTTATGAAGGTGTATTTGGGGAAGCTGTCTGACATCCCTATGACCGTCATGTCTGTCTAGCTAGTCACATTGTTAAAGAGAACCCGAGGTGAGTTCTAAGAATCCAATTAGCACACAGAGGCTGGTTCTGCATAGAATACCCAGCCTCTGTTGCTATACTGTTCCCCCCCAGCCCCCCCCCCCCCCCCGCGCTCTGCTGTGCCCCCATAAATCATTCACCGTGCTGGCGACACGCAGCGTGTCACCAGCCAGCTGTTTACCTCTGAAGTGTCACTCTCGCCGCTCCCCCGCCTCCTCCATAGCGCGGTTCCCCACCTGCATCCCTATCACTCCAATCAGCGGGGAGGGAAGGGACGTAGGCGGGAAGCGGCGCTATGGAGGAGGCGGGAGAGCGTAAAGAGTGTAACTTCAGAGGTAAACAGCTGGCTGGTGACACGCTGTGTGTCGACAGCACGGCGTTAGATCTATGGGGGCACAGCAGAGCACTGGGGGGGCCTTGGGGGAGACAGTATAGCAACAGAGGCTGGGTATTATATGCAGACCCAGCCTCTGTGTGCTAATTGGATTCTTAGAAGCTACCTCGGGTTCTCTTTAAAGAGGAACTGTAGTGAAAATAACGTAATGAAATTTTTTTTTTATTTTTTACAATATTCATTTATAGATTATTTATTCAGTGTTTGCTCATTGTAAAATCTTTCCTCTCCCCGATTTACATTCTGATTTACATTCTGAAAAGTTTCTCTGGTGGCGACATTTTTAGTTCTTCCAGGTTACCTATACAGAATGTTCTATTACTGAGAGCTCTATGCACAAAGGGATATATTGCTTGCTTTTTAACAGTTGGAAAAAAGCTGTTACTTCCCACAATGCAACTAGGTGGCAGTTGTTTCACCACAATATCAGCCACACAGACACCCCTCATGATCTATTCGAGAAAAGCTAAAGATTTTTTTGTGGTAAAGGGGTATCGACTACTAACTGGGATGAAATCCAATCCTTGGTGGTAAAAGTTCCTCTTTAATTGGAATCCATGACAATTTTTAAGATTAAAATGTTCCATGGAAAACTACAATTCTTGATCTACTTTTATAAGCAAGTTTTCGGAGAAGACGTATATGAATAGTTTAACTCAAGTAATAGATACATAGGCATTACAGTTAGGACACGTCCAGGAAGAATAAAAATAAAAAATCCACTTAACTGGGCTTCCTCCAGCCCCTTGCAGCTGTCCTGTGCCCTCGCCGCAATTCTGCTCCCCGCCAGTGACCCGAGGTCCTCTCCGGTACAAGAGGCCTACTTGCACTCCAACGTGCGGCTCACGTCAGCCGGACTGTACTGTGCAGGCACAGTAGTTCTGCACCTGCGCAGTACAATCCGGATGATGTCAGTGCGACTCCATAAGTCGCACACTGGAGAGCAAGTAGATGCCAACCTGGCGAGGTCGGCATCTACACCGGAGGGGACCGGCAGCCACCGGAGCTGCAGCGATGGCACAGGACGGCTGCCAGGGGCTGGAGAATGCCCCAGGTAAGTATATTTTTTATTTTTAGCCTTCCTGAACCTTTCCTTTAAGACAGTTCCAATAAGTTACCAATATCCAATGCAGTTAGAAAACTCTTTCATTAGAACATAGCAAAACTTTCTATAAAACTGCTTTTTTTTTGCAGTAGCACAAAGCTGACGGAAGATGTGTCATTCTCTACTCTGAAAGAGGGGTTTATACAAGAAGTAGTGCAAGTCGCAGCCTCTCAGTCTGAACAATGACAGTGGGTGGAAGCTGTGCAGAGCTTTTGTTATGCCCTCTAATACTATGTTACTATGGCTACATGCATCACGGCATCATTCTTTGAGCAACCTGTTTGTTCTTTTATCCGAATACTTTAATACTTATCAGGCACTTTATTGTGAGAGTGTCAAGACTTCTCAGTTTTCATCTCCGCAAAATTATGGTTCGTCTGTGCGTTCCTTCATCTGTGTTTACTATTGTAAGGTGCTGGGTTTTATTATTGTACTTTTCTCCTTTGTGATATACTATACATTGAAATCAGTCTAGTATGAAATATACAGCTTGCCAAGGCAGCCAGACAGAATTATATTCCTTACCTTTGCAAGAGCATCCATTCTCTGCAACATCCTCTTCATTTGCAAGTCTTCTTCCTCTGTAAATCTGAACAGGAGTGGTTCCAATTGTCCGCTCTGTAAGGGAAAAAAAAAAAATCACACTGAGCCTTGGAGAGTGTCACGTACTTATATAGCTAAAGTACTTTTTATAAAAATAAAACAAAAGACTGAATACTTAGGTGTCCATAATATCTCTGCAGAAAACCCTGGGCAGAAATATCAAAACTCATACCACTTACTGTTTACAGTACATTTATTGCTATCAAACAATATTGACCAAAAGTAACCAGATCGATCAGACTTCGGAAACTGCTCAAAAGTAGTGCTAAAC
Organism: Hyperolius riggenbachi; assembly: GCF_040937935.1. NCBI lineage: Eukaryota > Metazoa > Chordata > Amphibia > Anura > Hyperoliidae > Hyperolius > Hyperolius riggenbachi. The sequence goes on along the minus strand of NC_090646.1, from coordinate 449,790,905 downwards.
ATTGTCATAGGTCTTGTGTGCAATTTCACCTTCACACCCTAAAGCATGTGGGCAGCCCCACAATTAATTAAACCAACAAACTTACTAGCCTGAACTTTCCAAATCACAGATCCAAAGCCAGGTAAGGCCCGGTTCACATTAGCGGTGGCTATCCGGAATAGCCGTGCCGGAGCCGCACCGCATGCTGGCCGGACGAAACGGACGCACGGCATAGCAATGTAAGTCTATGCCAGGCTTCACATGTGTCCGTTTCGTCCGGACCGGAGCCGGACCGGATCCGGACTCCGGTGTCCGTTCCAACATGCGCTATTTTTTGGTCCATCCGGCCAATGGAAACCAATGAGAACCGGAGAGCGCACAACACACTGGCAAAAAATCCGGATGTTCTACCCCACTTCCTATGCGGATTTTTGCGGCGATATTGGATGGGGACACATGGGCAAGCATTTTGGAGTGGAGCAGCACAGCTGGATCCGGATCCGGAGATGTTGGCAGCATGTCGGAGGTGGAGGTGAGTGCTAAACAGCAGAGGGCCTGATTCCACAGGTCCCCCTTCTGCTGACCTCCCAGACCCAAACATTTTTTTTTGTTTTTATACAGGTTGTTACTCTTTAAGAATCCGTACGGTTCAGGTCCGATCCGGCTCCGGTGCGGTCCGGACATCCGGTGCGGTTTTTGCAAAACCGCAAGTGTGAACCGGCCCTAAGCTCTCACTTTGTGTCAATTTAAATACAAACTTATGTTTGACTGGCTTGTACCTTGACAGGTTAGCAGTACACACTTTAAGGAGTTTGAGAGTAAAGCCTATCTACAGTTATAGAGGGAGAAAAAAATAAATATCCTGGCTAGTGCCGACTTGTTCAGCTAGGCCCAAACTCATCCCATCTTCCACTGCTGCTTTCCTTGGGGCCGTTTCCATTGGCGTTTGGAATGTGAGGCGTTCGCAGCATCGCCTCGCATCCCCCCGCGGGTACTTCCATTGACTAACAAGTGCGGCAATTTAAATGTGGTGCGATGCAATGATCGTAGTGGAAACGGGCCTTTAGGCAAGATAAGTGAGGTCTCCACTTCACTTCCACAAATGTGTTTTTCTTCCACGGCAAGGACCATATTACCACCATTATCTGTAGTTCTGGGTCCCATAGAGTATAAACTGTTAGACCGTGCCCTGTCCAGTATCTTTGAAGTATGGAAGCAAGAGTCAAATAAAATTGAATTACCTGGCTATTTTACCCCAGTTTTAGATACATTTCAGTGATTTAAAGCAAAACTCTAGGGCTGCTGCTTTAAAACTTTAAACATCAACCTCATTAACATTTTTTAAAACATGTTTTTTTAAATGAGCTAAAATGTGTCCATGCACAATGCAAACAGACTCTACACACAAACATATGTGCAGTTCTTGCTCTGTTTAGTAATGTAAATTACTAAAGATGTAACAACAAGGTGTATATATATATATATATATATATATATATATATATATATATATATATATATATATATATATATATATATATATACATACATACATTATATATATATATATATATTAGTAAGCATGATGACAGTGGTGTATCCGGACAGCAATGGGATGTTCCTCATGAGCATCTCCACCTAGAGGCCAGTGTGGTGATTTGCAACATGCAGCAAAACTCCACCCCATTTCCACAGTGAAGCAGATGCAGGGGCTGCCACACAGTGCTTACTCTTAGAAGGCATTATTTAACTGGAGAGCTGTGACCATGTGACCACATCAATAATCAATCGGTATAGTTATGTCAATGTTTTATTATATCTAAAATGCAGTACACAGAGCTTTTTTAAGTTTTCTTTTAAATTTCAACATAGGCTTTAAAGTGGTATGAAATTCAGCATTTCTTCTTTGCTTTAAAAGATTATTTACAGCATAAAATCTACTATCACAAAAAAACAAAAACAAAATTGTAGCAGAACAGCATTCAAACAGCTAACACAGCACAGCACTTTGTTTTTCAGTGGAAAGCTTCTTGCTTTAGTGGGCAGCATCTGGCCGCATCTGAAGAGGCGATAACATTATCTTTTGTTTACATTCCTTTTTAGATACAATTAGTATAAAGCCAGCAGTATGCTGAATTTGAACTGCTCTGAGCCGCGCTGAGAAGCAGGGAGAGGTGAGAAAAGATCACTAGATGGATTTTAATATATAAATACAGCAGCTATGCAATAAAATGCAATGGCAACTTTCAGAGCAGATAAACTGTACTTTGGGAACTTGTAATTTGTAAACAGATGATATTACTTGTGCACAAAAGCTATTATGGTAACTTTATGAGTAATAAAAAGTAAGAAAACACATTTTACTGAATGTTACGTCAAGAACTTTTAGTTTTATATAAAATAACAAAAAAATAAATAAAATAAAAATATACCAGTCATTTAATACATCTGTTTATCAGTGATTTTCCTCTTAAAGAGAACCCGAGGTGGGATTTAATTATGTTAGTGGGGCACAGAGGCTGGTTGTGCACACTAACACCAGCCTCTGTTGCCCCATGGTGTGCCTCCAGGACCCCCCTGCGCGCTGCTATCCCCTCCGCAGGGCTAGCGACACACAGCGTGTCGCCAGCACAATGTTTACCTATGCGTGTCAGTCAGCGCCGCTCCCCCGCCTCCTCTGTATCGGCGCTACCCGCCCGCGTCCCTTCCCTACAATCAGCGGGAGGGAAGGGACGCGGGCGGGTAGCGCCGATAGAGAGGAGGCGGGGGAGCGGCGCTAACAGACATGGCATAGGTAAACATTGTGCTGGCGACACGCTGTGTGTCGCTAGCCCTGCGGAGGGGATAGCAGCGCGCAGGGGGGTCCTGGAGGCACACCATGGGGCAACATAGGCTGGTGTTAGTGTGCACAACCAGCCTCTGTGCCCCACTAACATAATTAAATGCCACCTCGGGTTCTCTTCAATGCAAGTCAATTTTAATAATGAATTTGCAGCATGGTGTTTGTATTTACTCCAATTCTAGATAAAAAGTTCAGAAGTAAAGCTACAGAATATAAAGCGCATGAGCACAGCTACTGGGTACTAGAAGAAAGGCTGTAGACCCAAAACTTTGCTCTAATAAACTCTATGGCATATCTTCAACTACAGTCGTGCAACTATTTCAGGTTATTTACAGTTTGATTAGCTTGGTGGAGAGGATCTCTATACTTTGCAATGAACTCCTACCAAGAAAGCTCATCATTTGAAAATAGTTAGTAGCTACAGTACCAACTGGAATAAGCAGAGCGTCACACACTGGTAATGTTAGTAGATGTTGTGGATGCAGAAAACTGGGTGAGGGCAGTGACCTGTTTCCAGCCTAAGGAGTAGAAAGTAACCCTCACACCACTTGCTGTGCTTAGTGTAACAAAGCGTTACTGAAAACCTAAAACTGCTAATAAATTAAGAACTCAATCCTGGTCAGTGAAAATATACATAACAAGAAAACTTCAAATTAATATTAACAAATACATTTTGCGTTCCTGTAAAAGTTGGGCTTTATCCCAAACTATAACAGTACAACAGCGCTAATCTTACTTGTTTAGATGTATTTAGGGCTTTAAGCAGCAGGCAATAATTATAATTTAATGTTTGATGTTTAAAGAAAAAAAAAATTAATCCACCAGAGAGGAAAAAAAAAAGTAAAATCTACAAATAAAGACTTTTAGGAAATTATAGACAGTTGCCTCTTACCTACATACCTCTATTTGATTTTGGCTGCATTTTTCAGGCACCTGATGCAGCTATATCAGAAGTGCATAGACTGCACTGTCTGATGTCCCCATCCTAGCCACGCCCGCTTTACTGCGCTCCTGGCCACGGGAGCACAATGGGGAGCGCTCACAGCTGAGCTGCACCAACTGGCGGATTTACTGGGCTGCCTAGCGGTGGATCGAGGAGGCCTGGGAGGATGGCAAGGGAGCGCTCAGCCTGAAGGGAGCAGGAGGAAGCACCAGGTATGTATACATTTTTTTTAATCAAAATAATAACAATATAAAAAAAAATATATATATCTTTGCAGTAACACTTCAATGGTACTAAAATAGTTTTTGCACTTCATTCTGCAGCCAGCTGTAATTTTCTAGGGCTACCGGGAAGCTCAAAATGTCCCTTCTTTGTGCACCGCATTCCAAATTGTTATGCAAATTATTTTTTCTCTGATTAATTGATGCAAACGGCAGTCAGCATAATTTTTGAGTTATCAACCATGAGGCCTCTTTCACAGTAGGACGTTGCGGTTTGATACAACGTCAAAGTCGCACTGCAAATTACAACGCAACGCCCTCAAAAATTCGCAGCGCAACTTAAAGAGGAACTGTAACGACAAAACGTCCCCTGGGGGGTACTCACCTCGGGTGGGGGAAGCCTCCGGATCCTAATGAGGCTTCCCACGCCGTCCTCCATCCGTCAGGGGTCTCGCTGCAGCCCTCCGTGCAGCGGTGACGTAATATTTACCTTCCTGGCTCCTGCGCAGTCGCTCTGACGGCTGTCGGCCCACATTACGATTGTCTGGTAAAATGCTGCCCACTTTACAATTAAATTTACAGTGAAACGCTGCCCCATTATGATTATTTGGCACCTATGGGGGGGGGGGGGGGCCCATCCAAATATTCGCAGGGGGGCCCAGTGATTTCTAGTTACGCCCCTGCCTCCCAGGGCTGCTGTTTGGATGTAAACTACCTGCAAACCTCATAGAGCTTTTGCTAGAGGATGCTCCAAAGGTTCTCTATAGCAGAGCTCCCCAACCCTGTCCTCAAAGCCCACCAACAGTGCATGTTTTGCAGAAAACCATAAACATTCATAGGTGAGGTAATTAGTGTCGCAGCAGAACTGATTAACTACCTTTGTGGATTTCCACAAAACATGCACTATTGGTGGGCCTTAAGGACAGGGTTTGGGAACACTGCTCTATAGGATTGATGTCATGGGAGGATGGTGGCCACACTATGAGTTTCTCTCCTTTTCTGCGGATAGCAGACAATGATGCAAAGGTATTACTTGCAGCATGAGATGGTGCATGGTCATGCATGAAGATGATTTTATCATGGAAAGCACGGTTCTTATTTTTGTATATTCAGCAGTGGTGCCTGGGAGACATCTCGAGCTCACTCCAACCTGAATTATCGCAAATTCTTTCTGTTTTAGGAAAGCAAACTTTTGTTTTTGTTATTTTTGTAACATGGACCTTTTCAGGGACCAGCCAGACGTCTCCCCAGGATTCTGGCTCAAAACATTACTAACTCCTTGCTGACTTTGCAGCCTTGTTGGAACATGGTAGCCATCCACCAACCATCCAGGGTTGCATAGCACTCAACAGTAAACAAGACTGTTTGAAAATTAGTCTTCATGAAGATCTGGGCCCACTGCATTTCTTCTTATGAGCATTGGTTAGGGGTGGCCAAATAAAAGGCTTATGCATAACTGCAATCCTCTGGAGGGTCCTGCACCTTGATGTTCGTGAGACTCCAGAGGAATAAGCAGCTTCAAATACCATTTTACTGCTTTGGTATGGCATTTAAGCAGCTGCATTCTTTTTTTTAACAGTTAAATTTTATTGAAAATTTTCATGTACAGAAAATAAACCACAAACAATATAGGGGAAGAGTAACAACCGCTCCACAGCACCCACCAATATTGCAATAGTGACAACAAGCATTGTAATACATTCAATTGCATTATTAAAGAAAAATGTGAACCTTGTTGTTAGGTTGTTGAGGATACCTGGTTTTGGTTAGCGCCACTTGGGGCGGCCGCACTGCCCTTGAAAATACAGAGATAGAAAAAGAGAAAAGAAGAAAAAGAAGAAGAAATGGTCCATCCCCCGCAGCCCCCCCCCCCCCCCCCCCCCCATCACCCCAGGGTCATCCAAGGTCTAGTCCAGAATTGGGATGAAATTTGGGCTGGTAGAGTCCAGGATTTTATCTTCCCAGATACCCCACATTTTTTAATATTTTTTGGGGCACTTCCTGCTTAGATAGGTGGTTTTATATAAGGGTAGCAGTTTATTTACCGACTTGGCCCAGTTGCCTAATGTGGGCACAGAGGTTTTTTTCCAGTTTAAAAGAATTTGTTTTCTAGCTTGAAAGCATAAGACCCGGACTAACAATTGTTTATGTTTATTCAGTGATGTTTCCCCAAGATGCCCCAATAACATCAGAGCAGGCTCTAAGACAAGGGTTATTTGAAGTATGGTGTTAATTACTCGCAATACATCAGTCCAAAATGGAATAAGGGGACATGTCCAGAAAATATGTGCAAAATTACCAAGTTGTATATGACACCTCCAACATCTGTCTGAGTTTGTGTTACTTATTCTATGCATACGTTCCGGTGTGAAATAAATTCTGTGTAGAAATTTAATTTGCTGTAAATGGTCCCTAGCTGATACCACTGTGCTTGGATATTCCTCCAATAACATGTCCCAGTCATCTCTGTCAAGATCAGGAACGTCTTCGGTCCACTTCTGCAATGAGGAGTCCAGCTTGCTATTATTCATAGTTAATAACTCAGAGTATATTGTTGATAGCGTTTTTGTCAAGTCTTTAGTTAGTAATAGCTGTTCCAGAGCGTCTGTTTCCAATATTAGATTTGAGTCGCTAAATTGTGTGTTATAGGCATGTCTTAATTGTAGGTATCGAAAGAGATGTTTGTTGGGTAAATTATATTGCCGTTTGAGTTCATCAAAGGGCAGTATTGTATGGTTGCCTTGTATATGTGACAAGTTTTTAATACCATATTTTGCCCATATTATTGGATCAGGAATTGTAAGGAAATGAGGTAAGTGAGGGTTACCCCACAGTGGAGTGTAAGGTGACATCGTGTGTTCTGTTTGTAAGGGAGCTCTAGCCGCCCTCCACGTTTTCCACGTCGTCGTCATGGCTATAGTGGCATCTGAATTAGATTTGGGTCCTCTATAGGGGAAATTGGTGAGCTGCTCGTATGAGCCCAGTATTGCCGCTTCTATATTTACCGCTGGATTTTGGTGGTCCTGCGAAAACCACCAACGCGTGGTCACAAGGACCGAAGCCCAGTAATATTTTTGTAAGTTAGGCATCGCTAGACCACCTCTATTTTTGGGGAGCTGAAGGGTTTCCAGTGAAATCCTAGGTTGTTTTCCTGTCCAAATAAACTTTACCATAATGGAGTCAAGTCTATGAAAGAAGGCCTTAGGGAGCCAGATTGGACATTGTCTGAAAAAGTACGTAAATTTAGGTAGGAATATCATCTTTAAGGGCTGGTGCACACCAAAAACCGCAAGCAGATCCGCAAAATGCTAGCAGATTTTTAAACGCTTTTTTTTATTTTTATGAGGCGTTTTGCTGGCGTTTTGCTAGCGTTTTGCGGATTGCTGCTGCGGTTTTCAGTATAGTAGATTTCATATATTGTTACAGTAAAGCTGTTACTGAACAGCTTCTGTAACAAAAACGCCTGCAAAACCGCTCTGAAGTGCCGTTTTTCAGAGCGGTTTGCGTTTTTCCTATACTTAACATTGAGGCAGAAACGCATCCGAAATCCAAAAAATGCCTCACCTAGGCATTTTTCGTTTCTGCAAAACGCCTGCCGCTCTGGTGTGCACCACCCCATTGAGATACATTGACCAAGCAGATCCGCAGCCGCAAGCGGATCTGAAAACGCCCAAAAAGCCGCTCTGTGTGCACCAGCCCTAAAAGATTGATTCTTCCTATTAAAGTAAGTGGTAATTTGTTCCATGTTTTGCATTTTTCTTCCAGATTACGGAGCAGGGGATCTATATTTAAGTTTTTATATAATTTGAGGTTTTTTGTTACATGAATCCCTAAATATTTGAATTGGGAGACTATCTGTAGCTGAAGCAGCTGCATTCTTAGGGGTCGATTCATCAGCATGTGGTAATATTATCCTGCATGCACAGCAATATTACCTGTACTTATGTGCAGAAGTACAACAAGATACGCTAGTAGCTTGACCTGCAGTACTACAGTAGCGCCTGTTACCGTAGTAGCACTCACGCTACTAGAGTACTGCAGGTCATGCTTCTAGCGTATATCGCGGTACTTCCATGCAGGTTAATACTGTTGTGCGCTTTTCATACATTGTATTACCATGGATTAATGAATTAACCCCTTAAATCTGGATCAGTTCATTTTGGCGACGAAACTGGGCGCCATCATAGCAGCAATGCTATGATGCACGCCTCGCGTAGAGGTAATTTGTCCAAGTTGCGACAACTCGGAGGGGGAATAGTTAACGTCGCCTCAGAGTTTAGCAGCAGTGGGGAAAGCAGTCATTCGGCTCTCCCCATGCCGAACTGAACTGCGCCGACATAAACATGCACCCCTTAAATCGATGTTTTTTTCTGGCAGAAACCTTCCTCATTTTGCCTAGCACAAACCTGTGTGTTCTCTGAGTCAGATGCAAATCTTTTAACAGAATGATGATCACGCTTAAAAGGATACTTAAGGAGGAACTTCAGTGAAAATTACGTAATAAAAAAAATGTTTCATTTTTACAATAATTATGTATAAATTATTTAGTCGGTGTTTTCCCATTGTAAAATCTTTCATCTCCCCGATTTACATTTTGACATTTACCACATAGTGACATTTTTACTGCTGGTAGGTGATGTCAGTGGAAGGAGATGCTGCTTGCTTTTTTGGCAGTTGGACACAGCTGTAAACAGCTGTTATTTCCCCCAATGCAATGAGGTTTACAGACAGGAAACTGTCTGGACCATGGTCCTGACATCACACTGTGGGAGGGGCTTCACCACAATATCTGCCATACAGAGCCCCCTGATGATTTGTTTGTGAAAAGGAAAAGATTTCTCATGGGAAAGGGGTATCAGCTACTGATTGGGATGAAGTTCAATTCTTGGCCACGGTTTCTCTTTAACCTCCGTGGCGGTATGATATGTGCGGCTGCGTGGCCGCGGGAGGTTTTTTTTTTCCAATTTTTTTTTTATTTTTTAGCATGTAGCTAGCCTAGCGCTAGCTACATGCTTCCCCCCTCCCTGCGGCGTCCCCCCGTGCTCGCCGATCACGCCGCTTGCCCATAAGGAAATCCCGTTTTGAACGGGATTTCCTTGAGGGCTTCCGCCGTGGCGACGAACGTCGTGACGTCATCGACTTCGTGACGTCACAGGGAATCCCGATCCACCCCATAGCGCAGCCAGGCGGCGATTGGCCAGGCTGCGCAAGGGGTATGCGGGGGGGGCTGTATCACGGTGGGTAGCGGCGCATCGGCGGCGCCGATCAGACCAAACACGCAGCTAGCTGCGTGTTTGAAAAAAAAAATTATGTAAATCGGCCCAGCAGGGCCTGAGCGGCACCCTCCGTCAGCTTACCCCGTGTCACACACGGGGTTACCGCCAAGGAGGTTAAGCCTGTAATTTAAAAAAAAAAAAAAAACACTGTTTTACTCACCTGAGGCTTCTACCAGCCCCCCTAGCAGTCCTTTGCCCTCAAAGTCACTCAGGGATCCTCCGATTCCCAGCCAGCAACTAGTTTCATTTCACCAACAGGCCTGACCACGCGTAGTCTTCTTCGTGTTCCCGTACGCAATAGCGTCCTGCGTCTGTACAGGACGCGATTTCAGATTGGAATGCAAAGAAGGAGACGCGTGGCTAGGCCTGTGCAGGTGCAGTGAGTCTGTCGGCTGAAAATGTCACTGAGCACGCCCAGACTGGTGCTGCTGTTCTATAAGGCTGCTCCAGACATTACATCTCATTTCTGCTACTTTAAACCTCTTAATGGAAAGACTGGACCTACATTTCAGTGGATTCTAATGCATCACTTCTCCAGCAACACCTATAACCTTCCAGAAAACTTGGATTACTTGGGATGGCAAAGATTTAAGCTGGATTGGATGTTCCTTGGAATCACCCACTGCTGTACACTGCACACCTTCCTTGGAATTGACCTGAGACTTTAAAGACTTTCAGCCTCTTTGTGCCCGCCCTCTACCCATCCTGTGAGTAACTTTCATTGATTATCTACAGCATCTATGCTCAATAGACTATATTTTTCTACATATGTTATATAAAATATCTTCAAACTCCTAAACAAAGGATTGTGTTTTCAAATCCATGCGGTCCATCCATACATCTGTGGAAGGACAATTCAGTCTACACAGGCCCTTTGATCTCTGCTACTGCAATGCTCTCTACACTGGCCTTCCAAAAAAGCACTTGTCCCGCCTACAGCTAATACAGAATACTGCTGCCAGACTGTTAACCAACCAACCCCGTCACTGCCACATAACGCCAGTCCTGCACTCCCTTCACTGGCTACCTATAGAATGGAGGGTCCCATTCAAGATCGGCCTACTGACATTTAAATCACTGAATAATCTGGGCCCTGGATACATTAAAGAAATGTTGCAGCTGCGTAGCAATCCCCGCATTCTCAGATCCACAGGTTCTAATAATTTAGTCATACCCAGAGTCCACTTGGAAACTTTTGGTCCCACAGCCTTCTGTCATGCTGCCCCTACGTTTTGGAACTCCTTACCTCAACAGATCAGGACAGCTCCGTCCCTGGACGTGTTTAAATCCAGACTGAAAACCCACATGTGCAGTTTGGCATTTGCAGAAATATAACTTTTGTTGTGTGAATACTTCATCCTATTACCAATTACTGAATCTGAGAGAGCCTAAGCACTTTGAGTCCTATGGGAGAAAAGCGCTATAGAAATGTTATTGTATTGTATTATAAAATGAAACTAGCTGGTGGTGAGGAAAAGGAGGATCCGCGAGTGACTGCAAGGGCACAGGACAGCTGCAGGGGGCTGGTAGAAGCCTCAGGTGAGTAAAACTCATTTTTTATTGCAGGCTTAAAGGGACACTGTAGGAAGGGGGGGGAGGGGGGGGGGAGGGGGAAAATGAGTTGAACTTACCCGGGGCTTCTAATGGTCCCCCGCAGACATCCTGTGCCCGCGTAGCCACTCACCGATGCTCCGGCCCTGCCTCCGGATCACTTCTGGAATTTCAGACTTTAAAGTCTGAAAACAACTGCGCCTGCGTTGCCGTGTCCTCGATGCCGGTGATGTCACCAGGAGCATACTGCACAGGCCCAGTATGGTCTGTACCTGCGCAGTACGCTCCTAGTGACATCAGTGGGATTGAGGACATGGCAACGCAGGTGCAGTGGTTTTCCGACTTTAACCACTTCACCACTGAGGGGTTTTACCCCCTGACCACCAGAGCAATTTTCACCTTTCAGCGCTCCTTCCATTCATTCGTCTATAACTTTATTATTACTTATCCCAATCAAATGAACTATATCTTGTTTTTTTCGCCACCAATTAGGCTTTCTTTAGGTAGGACATTATGCCAAGAATTATTTTATTCTAAATGTGTTTTAATGGGGAAATAGGAAAAAATGTGGGAAAAAATTATTATTTTTCAGTTTTCGGCCATTATAGTTTTTAAATAAAGCATGCTACTGTAATTAAAACCCATGAAATGTATTAACCCATTTGTCCCGGTTATAAAACCATTTAAATTATGTCCCTATCACAATGTTTGGCGACAATATTTTATTTGGAAATAAAGGTGCATTTTTTTCAGTTTTGCATCCATCCCTAATTACAAGCCCGCAGTTTATAAAGTAACAGTGTTATAACCTCTTGACATAAATATTTAAAAAGTCCCTAAGCTAACTATTTATGTTTTTTTTTTTTTATTGTATGTTTTTTTTTTTTTTTAATTACAAAAAAAAATAAAAAAAAATTGGGGAGTGTGGGAGGTAATGAGTTAATTTATTGTGTAAATGTAATGTTTGAATATGTAAAATGCTTTTAGGGTGTAGTTTACTATTTGGCCACAAGATGGCCACAGAGTGTTTGTTTACATGCGATCTGTAAGCGTCCGGAAGGACGCTTACAGGAAGCAGTAGGAGGCTGGGAGACTCACAATGATCTCGCTGTTTCTGAAAGAAGCAGCAGATCATTGCGGGGGCTAGATCAACGAACGGGAATGGATTTTCCCGTTCATTGATCTCCGGGCGAACGGGCGGCGGCGTGCACGAGCGGCGGGTGCGCGCGCACGAGCGGCGGAAGGTACGGATTTCTCCGTCCCTGGTTTTTTAGGGGGGAAAAAAGGGGCGGAGAAATTCGTACCGCTGGGGGTAAAGTGGTTAAAGTCTGAAATTCCAGAAGTGAACCGGAGGCGGGGCCGAAGCAACGGTGAGTGGCTGCGCGGGCACAGGATGTCTGCGGGGGACCATTAGAAGCCCCGGGTAAGTTCAACTCATTTTCCTCCGACCCCCCTACAGTATCCCTTTAAGTCTTCGTGAAAATAATCAAAGGTTTTTATACCTTGTCCAAGGCATTAAACTATTTCATGCTTTTAGGCAGCAGTGATATCCTCTTTCCCATATTGCTTGAAAAATGATGGTCTACTTAATAATGTGGAACAGGCTTTAGGGTAGAAACACACTAGGCAGAATCGCATATGCATATCCATAGCATATAGTAGAAAACGCATATGCGATTCTGCTTAGTGTGTTCCTACCCTTAGTAGTTTTTCCTTTCAATGTGCAAAGTTATTGGAACAGCCCCAGCCTTTAGTAGTTTTTCCTTTAACTTGCAAACTAATTATCACAGGTGTCTGAGATTGATTTCAGTCATCAAAAGAGCACTAAGAAACAATGCCATCCAGAAGCTTCATTGGTTAAAAAAAATATTGAATCTATACGGCACTTAAATATAATCTGCATAATTATTTGGAATGCGGTGTAACTATGGCAAAAGTACACAGTTTGTTAAGAATCTCCCTATAGGCCCCCTACACACTGAAAATACGATTTGCGACTCCGACCTGCAATTTAGATTTTCCCTAGATGCTATCAAAAGAAAAATGCAGAAAAAACGCAGCATGCAGTATCGATTAAAAATCGGAAATCAGAATCGCATCTGAGAATTGATTAAAAATCTAAAACCGGAATTGCATGTAGTGTGCAAGAGGCCATACTCTGATTCTATTACTACTTTACAGCATAGTAATTTTGGTTGCATTCTACAGCATTATGCCTGGTTGAAAGGCGCAATGGATGCTTTTTTTTCCCCCACACCTGGGACAGATCAAAGCTTTATAGTGGGCTCGTAGCATTTCTTTTTCAGGAACACTTTTTTTTTAATTTCCATTATTTTCTATAGAAACTTCTAAACATGTATGCCAGTGGGGAAATAGTTTGCCAGTAAAATGTATCCACCAACTGTAAATGAATTCCGGTGTGAATAAAAGTCTGACTAATTTATGTAAATATGTTCCCCCTATGGACTCAATACAACTCAACACAATAACTTTATTTCCCCTTATAACTGCACTATGCTGCCCTATTGAATGTGTAAAAAAAATTAGAATATCTCATAAATAATATTTTATTATGTACATAGCGCCAACATCTTCTGTATATCGACTTGTCACTTAACTGCCCCTAATCCATACCATAGTCTTATGTCTATGCATGTATTGTGTGGTGTATATATCATAGCCTAAAGGTGCGTACACACATGCGACTATAGTCGTTTGTAACGATCGTTCCCCGATCTTTACCAACGACGATCGTTACAAAAAACGAACCACCGACTATTAAGGCAAACGACGAACGAGCCAAATCGCTACAAAAGAAAGTTCTGTCTCGGCGGATTTTAACCAACGACGATCGTTTGCAAAAGTAGTACATCGTTGGAAACGATCGTTCGTACTAGGCTTGACATGCGCATTTCACTATTTCTCCATGGAACTTCTCATTTTTATGCGCAGGCGCAATAGTTGCTTTCTGTGATGTAACGTTCGTTCTAACGATCAGATCGTTACACACATTTTAAAACTACCTTTACTTAGGTCGTTCTTTCATCAATTAAAAGTTCATTCGTCGTTCTTAACGAACGATCGTTGTCGCATGTGTGTACGTAGCATAAGGCCATTGGCCAATTTAGAGGAAAGCCAATTAAACTTACTTGTATGTATGTTTTTTTGTGTGTGGAGGGATGTGGGAGGAAACTTGAATGCCCAGAGGAACCCCACACAGACACTGGGAGAACATACAGACTCCATACAGATAGTGCCCTGGCTGGAATTCAAACCAGGGACCCAGCGCTGCAAGGCAAGAGTGCTAACGACTACGCCACTGTGCTACCCTATTATTTACAGCTCATTTATTGTTATACTGAAAAGAAATGCTGCTCTAACAGATTCTAAACAGATCAAAGACTGCATCAAAGTGTTATCAATTTATACTTCTACTAGTGGACCTAAGCCCATTTAAAAACGGGCTCTAGGTCTGTCGCACGAGCACGCAACCGCCAGCCTCGCTCTTTGGTCCCGTCCAGCTGTCCATGTCCGTTACTGCGCACATTCGCAGTAGCAAATAACAGGGACACAGGGACAAACACTGGATGCAGCGACACAGGGGTTTTATAGTATAGGATTAAGAGAAGAATAAAAAAGCAGTATGCTATTAGACTGCACAGACGTAATCAAAAAGAGGAAATCTTGCTGTAATTAGCTAGAGAAAGCCAATTCAAATCAGAATGCATCAATGGACCCTGCATCTGATGCAGGGTCAGTTCCACAGTCTATGATTGAATCATCATCATTAAGGTCAAGATATCATGAAGATGAATTACAGACACACAAAAAGACATTTGCTGCATGTTTCACATCAGATATCAGCTTGAAAAAAAGCCTCCTGCAGATCCTCAAACGTCCAGATGGTGGCACAATTTCACAGCGGATTGCAAAGTATCAGGCTGAAGCTGCTTGATTCTTTAGAATGCTGATAATAAGCCAAAGCCTAGAATTTCACACATCGTGCAGGAGGCAAATCCCATAGGATCCCCCCCCCCCTCCATATTTTGCTCTAATACATTGTGTTAGAATTATGGCCAAAAAATGGATATAGTTCTAAAGCTATAGGGCAGCAGGAGCACAGAGGAAGTGAAAAAATGCAAGAAACGATGGTGGGGCAAAAGAATAGAATTTCTATGGTGAGAAAAGCTCCAGTAATAGAGCAGTGGAATACAAAATAAGGCTAAAAATGAGTGTGAGACAGTACGGAGGATTAATCAGGACCCGGAGATCCTCGAGCAGGAAAAGGAACTGACAAGTGCTTGTCACTCCATATAGTTAATGGCCTATACTGCTAGACAGGAAAACAAACCGCAATGTCTGTATGTAGATCTTCCGTATAAGAAGAACCAGTCATTTGTATTCTCTGCTGTTCTTCTGCTCTAACCCCACTTATTTAGCTGCTGCTGCAACATCATCTGGAGAGTATTACCATACAATAGAGTGCATAGATAGGAGTTTAAAGCACAACTCCAAGAAAGATGTAATTTTACATTATTTTAACATTCAAATCTGGATGTCATTTGTATTATTTAAGCAGCAACATAAACCCCAGGATTAGTGTGATTGCAGTGTTGGCAATGCAGGGCCTCTGCTATTTGCAAGGGTGTGAAGTGTCTCAGTTCAAGTCACTGTTCTCGGTTTGTCAATATGGTCAGTGTGTCATGATGTCACTAAATCATCCCCCATCCCACACTTTAGAAAATGCCCTCATCATTGGAAGCTTACTTTAACTGAGTAAGCGAGTTTCTGTACATCTTAAGATCCGTTGTATACCTAACCGGTGTGATGCTCTGCCCCCATCTCATCGCACAAATTGACTTGCTAACACAGTATACCAGGTATACTGGGGGCATAGCCGGCCTTTGACCTGTGCGACCAGAGCGGTCGCACAGGGTGCCGGCTTCCAAGGGGGCGCCTAAGAGCTGGTTACCTATACTAAGAGCACCTACACCTGATTTCCTATACTGGAGGCACCTATAGCTGGCTACCTTTACTGAGGGCACCAACACATGGCTACCTATACTGGAGGCACCTGCGCCTGGCTACCTATGGGGGTGATGGAGACCTTCAACTGACTATATTGGGGGCATCTATGCTTGGCAACCTATATTGAGGGCACCTACACGAGATCGGGGGGCGTACTGCAGCTATAACGCGTGGTGCAAATTGTTGGAGCTGTGCTATCATTGTAAATGGGGGGGGGGGGGGGGGGAGGCACAGAGATCTGAGCATTTGGCATGATGTGTCACAATATCAAAAAGGTTGCTAACCACTGTCCTAGGAGATATCTCAGGAGAAAAGGTGAATTGCATATGGGCCTGTGTGTGTGAGTGCGTGTGTATGTGTGTGTGTGTGTGTGTGCGTGTGTATGTGTGTATGTGAGTGCGTGTGTGTGTATGTGAGTGTGTGTGTGTGTGTGTGCGCGCGCGTGTGTGCGTGAGTGTGTGTGTGCGTGTGTGTGTGTGTGTGCGCATGCGTGTAGTGGATGAAGGGGGGGGGGGGCACAAAATTCAGGTTTCGCTCAGGGTGCTGTGAAACCTAAGGCCGACCCTGACTGGGGGCACCTAGGCCTTTCTACCTATACTGGGGGCACCTATGCCCAGCTACCTATACTGGGGTCACCTACGCCTGGCTACTTATACTGGGGTCACCTACGCCTGGCTACCTATACTGGGGTCACCTACGCCTAGCTACTTATACTGGGGGCACCTACGCCTAGCTACCTATACTGGGGGCACCTACGCCTGGCTACCTATACTGGGGGCACCTAAATGTCTGGCTATCTGTACTAGGGGCTCCTACCTGGCTAACCTCTACTGGGTGCCACTATACCAGGCTAACCTCTACTGGGTGCCACTATACCAGGCTATCTATACTGGGGGCAACTATACTTGGCTACCTATACTGCGGGCACCTACACCTGGCTTCCTATACTGGGGCACTTATGCCTGGCTACCTACACTGGGGGCACCTATGCCTGGCTACCTATACTGGAGGCACCTATCTGGCTAACCTATACTGGGGAAACTATACCTGCCTACCTATTCTGGCGGCACCTATGCCTGGCTACCTATACTTGGGGCACCTATGCCTGGTTAACCAATACTGGGGCACATACCTGGCTAACCTATACTGGGTGCCATTATACCTGGCGATATATACTGAGGGCAACTATATTTGGCTACCTATACTGGAGGCACCTATACCTGGCATCCTATACAGGGGGACACCTATACCTTGACTGGCTACCCACCTACCTATATTGAAGGTGTCTTTTTTGGTTCAAACCACGGCTATAACCTGCAGTGCAAATTGTTGGGTGCTGTTCAATCCTTACATTTTTATTTTTTTATGGGGGAAGGGGGGGGGGGGGGGTTATTTTTCCTCACAGGTTGTCTAAAACCGTCCCTGGCCCCACTGCTGTTTCAGCAGAAAAGCATCAAGATGAAATGTGCCCCAAGGCAGGATGCCAAGCTTCCCTTCCCCGTAGTCTGTTTAGTAAGCTGCCACACGAGGGGGTTTGAAAGCCACTCCCCATCAAACAATAGTTCAACCAGTAGCACTGTCACTAGTGTGCTCATCTGGTTGAGGAGGCTGTGTGCAGTTATTCTTTTACTGCTTAGAATGATACACATTTGAAGCTCTGGTAGGCCACATAAAATGGCAAGGAGGGCCGCATTCAGCCTGTCGGTCTTGTGTTTGACACCCCGAATGAGCCCATTAATTAACATTAGTTTGCAGTTAAATGCGTTTTCCAGTACAGATAACATGCACAAAAACAGACAAGTGAGCTCCCTGCCTAAATAACAGAAAGAGACATGTTCCTCTAAACATCACTGTCTGGTCTAGCTAGGCTGCAGTATATTGAGGATCATGGGATTGCTTCTTTTGAGAAAAGGTTTGATACCGTAATAAATAAGGTGGTGTATTCTGACTTCTTTATAGTGCTTTTTTTTTTTTTTTTTTTTTAAACTGGTGTTCTGTGAAAAGTAACTCTCAGAAATAAGCTATATAAAACTTACATATTAAAATCATATTTAGATGGTATATTAAAAAAAAAAAAAAAAAAAAAAGGAATAAGGTTTAAGCGGATTTACTGTGAGAAGAACAGAACTCTATACAGGCCTAATTAGGACAATAATGACCAATTACCGGACCTTTCATTAATCCATTAACCTTCCGAATCTGATTAATCCAAGTTCAGCCAATGGGGGTTGGCCAGGGCTGGGACTAGGTTCTCCAGCAACAGA
This sequence comes from Hyperolius riggenbachi, assembly GCF_040937935.1. Taxonomy (NCBI): domain Eukaryota; kingdom Metazoa; phylum Chordata; class Amphibia; order Anura; family Hyperoliidae; genus Hyperolius; species Hyperolius riggenbachi. The sequence continues at coordinate 449,772,801 of NC_090646.1, read as the reverse complement.
GGCAGAGAATCCAAAGCCCTCCCCCCCTCCACCCCAAATTTTGCATGCCCTAGTATGGGTAGCAGATGTGCCCGCAGTATTAAGTACCATATGTCCACCCCTCCTCTTCTCTCCCCCCGACCCATATAAACAGCCAGATGTGCCCCCAGTATTCTGTAGCCTCCCCTACCCAATATATATGGCCAGATGTCCCCCAGTACTAGGTAGCCTGTCGCAATAGTATAGATAGCAGGATGTGCCCCCAGTATTCCAGTACTAGGTAGCCTTCCTCCCTAGTATAGATAGCAGGATGTGCCCCCGGTATTAGGTAGCCCCTCATCCCCAGTATAGATAACCAGATGTGCTCCCATCCATGCAGAGTATTCACAAGCAGAACATTTTCGTGCTTTCAATAGCAATTTAATTGGGAGACCATCATTGTGCTGTTACAGAATTCAAATGTGGGCCAGCGTTGTTTGCTTCTCACTGACCATTGTGATTTTCAACAACTGCAGCGTGTGCATGGAGCTGCTTAGCAAAAGGAAAGCGCCCCAAGCCACACCTGGCCTGAATTTGAGAAATGTGGCAAAGGTTTGCAACCTTTATCTTGGTCATACCAGACTATGAGAATTGCTGAATAGTAAGGGAATTAGCGACTGGAGTGCACACATATGCACACACCAGCAATGATCAACTCTTACTGACGTTTGTCACAACAACCTCTCGCTGTGGGTGTGTGCAAATGGCTGCAATCGCATAACTGTTAAGTCACTAACCTTTCAAGAATGTCCTGATGGGACCCGGTTAAGGGTTGCAAACTTCTTCTACCTAATAGTGAACAATATGTGATAAATACAGGAAAGCATTCTTCAGAAGACCGAGACCATCAATGAGATGCCACTAATTCTGGCTTGCATGCAAATTAAATGTAAATTAGAATTAAGCCTATCAAAATTGACAGGAAATGGATTTAACTGGCCCAGTTCTAAAGCCAGGCACACACCTTCAACTTTGATTGGCCAATTTTACCACCTCCATGTAGTATTTATTTATTTAAGTATTTATATAGCGCTGACATATTACGCAGCATTGTACAGAGTATATATGGTCTTGTCAACAGATTTTAAATGCTATGAGCAAATTGTGTAGGAAAGCTCTCATACTAAATAAAGGTGGTAAAATAGGTCAGTGATTGGCCAAAGTTGAAGGTGTGTGCTAGGCTTTAAGCTGCTTACAATTTGCATCAACTTGGCATACATGCTCGATGGTGGCCTAACAAATTTTACATGGGACCCTAAGCACTATTAATGAAGAGCCACAAACCCTACCAAGAACAGCTGCAGTGTCAGAGAGGTGTTTATAGAGTAAGGAAACATTTTGTTAGGGATTGCTATGCAATGCACGTATAGAAATGTTCATTACCAACATAGCACCAATGAAGAGCTAACGAGATGGATGGAGGGCCCCTTTGGTCCGAGGGCCCCGATGCGGTCGCAACCTCTGCATCCCTTATTGCTATGCCACTGATGCTCAAATTATTAGAATCTCATTCACAATGGGCATGATTCACAAAGCTTTTTCACCTCATCGATGTTACATTTTTAAGCTCCCAAAGAGCAAAAAGAATATGATCAAAGGAACATTACCAAACCGTGTTCTAAAATGACAATGTACAGCTGTGTAAACATTTTCATACTTTTCATTTTAAATATCAGAGGCAAAAGCTGTAATTCATTGTGTGCAGATTTTAGTTCGGTTGGAATGTCTCATTTGCATAGGTGAATCTCTGCAGTCTGACATGCTAAGAACAGTGTAGTATTGAAGCAGAGTTATATTAAATGCGTCTATTTTCACACACTATTACAAATGTTTATGTTGCACATAAGATACATTTCCTCTGCTTTTGGCAGACAGCTCTCAGAGCTCTCTCACACACAGGGTTAACAAATGTATTGTGAGGGAATCCCCCTCCCCTCATGGTTCTCTCATCATCAGTTTTGGCAACATTGAAGTGGGAATGGAACTAAGAGATAAGCATTCAAATGTATACACCACTATTTAGCAGCACTTCCTAAAAAATTCCTATTTCAATTGAAAAATGTTAATCGATAACATGTGTTCCTCCCTAGCGGTATTGACAGATTATCCGTCCATACAAAACATGCTGTGAACAGGATAAACGTGCATACACATCAATACTCTCCTGCACTGTATACTAGACCCTTGCTTGACACAATTTGCCAAGTTACAGGAAAAAAAAAAGTTATAAAAATTAATTTTATCATTTTTTTTTAACAGAAATCCTGGGGAAATTGAACGCCAGGGAGGTTAAGGGAAGAAAGGTAATATTGAAATGAAGTTAATTAGGAACAACTTACTTTGAGTGATCATTTTGCTTGTAAATGTGCTGAAAGGTAATTTTTATTAATCAGGAGGCAAAAAATAAGTCATTTATAAGACGTTTTGGGAATTGACACCAATGTCAATTCATCAGTTAGGATTACCAGCTTGGGAAAGTAAATCAGACACCATTCTGTTTAACACCCTCACTTAAACAAAGATTTAAAGCTGTGCAAAAATACGAGGATTTCAAATGAACTTAAAAAACATACCTGCAAGTTTGGCACCAAAAGCAGTTTGGAGAGTTTGGTTCTGCTGTCAATCAAGCTGTTCCAGTCCAGCAGGTCCACAGTCCTAAACAATGACAGATCAGTCAGCATACGTTATTCAGTCACTTACTTTAAAAAGAGAATGCAAAATGAATTTATGCTTGTCAACATATTTAATGCACCTCAACAGCTTTACCACACTGTCCGTTAAAGCAAACCCGAAGCAAAAAAACAAACATGATATAAACTGTATGTGTAGTACCGATAATAAATAGAACATTATCATTATTATCATTTTTATTTTAAGTTCTATAGCTTTTTTTTTATATATAACATTGCATCATACTGTCACAGTTGCAGTTTTAAAGCCACACTGTCTTTTAAGCTATAAAACAAAGAAGAAATTATGACCCTTTGAACTTCCCTGCAGTAAAACCTTTTCCCAAGCGGTTTCTCACTGTTTTTTGGCTGTTTAAGTTCTTCAGATCACAGGACGGTTTTCGACCCAATTTGGGTGGAATAGGTCAGAGAAGCTCTTTTGCATAGATAATTTCCTGTACTGAAAAACAATATCATACTATTTTCCTTGAAACTAATTTAAAAAAATGACTGATGTACAGAGGACTTGCGATCTTAGGAAAAAACTGTCAATCCAGTATCATGTCATCCTTCTGGTTTAAACATTTCTTGCAGTCCAATTAAACCCCTTACAAAAGTATATGTACCAAATCAGCAACTTGTTTTGTGGTATTAACCCTTCAACTGAGGATGGTTCTGTGTTTTCCCATCCATATGCCACGGGCATCGAAATGCTTTTTAAATCAACACTGCTTCCACCTGCAGCGGACATCTAATAGGCATTTTTGTGTACTCATATTCCTTTGCGTTTAGTGCAACCAGTCCAACTTCCTACTATACTATGAAATTAATTCTAAGTTGATGGAGAAATATACAAATGTTCCTGCATTTATGCAGCTTGAAAATGGACCAGTGAAATGCTTTTACTGCAAGATTAGATTACGGTATTCCATTTTATAATAGATTTTAATAATAATTAGTATCATGCTCTACCACAATTAGCATAATTTTCAACCATCTCAAATTTGATATTCACATCAATAACAACCCCACTGCCCAATTTGGACTTTGGTACAGGTACACTTGCACAATACATTTAATACACATAACACAAATATAGCTGAAACTGGCATGTAGCCTTTGTAAAAAAAAATAAAAAATAGTTGTCAGTCTTAATGCAAAGCCTTCACAGCAGAATGGAGCAGGTACAGCAGCTTCCCAGTGACTAAAGAAACATGTGGCTTCTATATAGGATATGTGCTACATTATAATAGCAGTGAATGGGGGCCAGACCAATCTTTAGCAGGGTGGGAATGGCAGCTGGTTCAGAAGACCACAGCTTTGAAGAGGCACGACCGCTGCTGAAGAGTTTGAATTTTACATTTTTACATAGCACATGTTACAGCAGGCAAGACCAGCTTTAGGCTTATTGCATTTAGATTTTAGTTTCACACCAGCATTTTCAAATACATTAAAATTTTATTTTTTTTTACAGTTAAACACAAAAAAACATAGGACTTGAATTTTTGTCCCACTTCACTCACTTGCATTTCACTACACGTCACATGACTCCCATACCACCTCCTCCTGAAGCACTGAGTCATGTGAAATGTGCACCAGGTGGTGCTGTAACTGACATCACCCTCTGGGTTATGATCACATGTCATATCATATGATAGAAAGCCAGAACAGGATGTTGGGAGTACAGTGTTGCCATGGCGGAGGTGAGGAGAAGCCGATCCCATTACTGAAAGTGTGTACCCAGCCCAGACATGCATTGATAATTCAGGCCCTTGGATGCTACTGACTCTTTCCAGTATTTTCCAGTAAAGTCAAACAACAAACCTTCTGCTTCTGCCAGGCATCCTCTTCAAGAATGGAGTGTAAAGTTACTGCCCATACAGGGGCTGCTATGTGTTCCTGGGGCTGAGGGGGCCCAGGCAGTACTTTGTGTGTTCACTATAAACTTTCCTACGTTTCTCCACCCTCTGATTGTGTCTCTTATACACAGTATACATCGCATGGGAATGTAAATTGCACAGTCAACTCATATCCATAGGGTAGGGGCAGGTGACATTGCTCAAGAGTGCCTAGATCTAAAGGCCCCATGAACATTTTGCTATGGGGCCCAATTGCCTCTAGCTACGCCATGGTGCCCATAGATTTAGAATAACTGTAAACCAGTGACGTAGCTAAGGAGCTGTGGGCCCCGTGGCAAGTTTTACAATGGTGCCCCCAAGCACTCTATACATAGCAATTGATACGGCCAAAACCTGCCAATGGAAACTACCGTGTCAGAGGTGCAAGAAGGGGATGGGGAACAGTTTGTTAACAATTACCATTATTCAAAATATCTATAGAAGTTATTACTATGAGCACAGGACCAATAGAGAGCTAATACTGTAGTTGAGGGAGGGCCCTTTGAGGCCCAAGGACCATGATGTGGTCGCAACCTCTGCAACCCTTATTGCTACGCCCTTGTTGTAAACATTACCACATCGCTTATTAATCACTGAAGATACAGTAAGAATTGTACTTTTCATCAAAACCGCAAAAACTATAGAAGGCAATAGCTATAATGACTGACTGGAGTGGAAAATCACAGCTCAATTACTGAGAATTTCTGCACAAGATCTCATTCTGTGGTAGTCATTTGACTGACCATTATATGACTTCAGTAAGCAAGAATGAACTAATGTGGGCTTGAACAACTTATGAAGGTTTCACGCTGATGCAGGTTTTTTCCTCCTAAGCACTGACAGAGCCCAAATAACACGTACCATAGCTACTGAGCCCACACTGAATAGTTCACCTCTATAAAACATGTATTACATACATGAGAACCCAACCTTAAACCTTAACACACTGCGACAAGTTTACTGAGCCAGAACATACCTGCTACTTACTACTAATCAATTACGGTTCACACTGGGATAAGTGAAATTAAATGAATGTTTTTTTGATGTTGTGAAAAAACACATGGCTCCATTAAGACAGAAGTATTAGTCAGTTCAGCAATCCTAACATGCACAAGGAGACAGATGTTGTAACATATGTAGAAGAATTATCATGCCAAGCGATCTGCAGTTCTGAAAGCGTGAAATATATATACACTAAACCATGACTAAGTAGTTATTTCCATTTATCTGTTTTGGCATACAACTGAGCAAATCCAGGTCTAATTATACTAAGGGCCTAAGCTGTTTTTATATTAAAACACAGCAAACCAGTTATTCCAAGAATGCATGCAAAGCTGGGGTTTCCAATACAGAAAACCCAAGATGTTTTTCATATTAAAGGACAATTGAAGCGAGAGGGATATGGAAGCTGCCATATTTATTTCCTTTTAACCCTCCTGGCGGTAACCCCGAACGTAGTTCGGGGTAAGTCGCGCAGGAGGATTTCTCAGGCCCTGCTAGGCCGATTTGCATAATTTTTTTTTGCTACACGCAGCTAGCACTTTGCTAGCTGCATGTGCACTCCGATTGCCGCCACTACCCGCCGCGCCGCCCCCCCTCCCCCCCAGACCCAATGCGCTGCCTGACCAATCAGTGCGCTGAGGGGTGGCTCGCTACACGATCTAAAAAAAAAAAAAAAAACTGCTGCGCTGCCCCCTGGCGGTTTTTAATAGACCGCCAGGAGGGTTAAGCAATATCAGTTGCCAGGATATCCTGCTAATCTTCTTCCTTTAATACTTTTAGCCATGGACCCTGGAGAAGCGTGCAGCAGATCTGGTGTTTGACATTATTGCCAGATCTGACAAGATTAGCTGCATGGTTTATTTCTGGTGTGATTCAGAAAGTACTGCAGCCGAAGCAGGGCTGCCAGGCAACCGGTATTGTTTAAAAGAAAATAAATATGGCAGCCTCCATATTCTTTTTACTTCATTTGCCCTTTAAAGTCAGTTTTCAGTCACAGAAATAGGACATTATTGCTGTCCAAGTATACAGACTGAAATCCAGTGTTTTTTTTATCTTTAGCATTTGTTTTCCATTCTATTAAGATGTACAATATGATTGCTGTACAGGTGTCTTCTGCTCTCCTGCTGCCTGACCCACATTCTTTATTGTCTAGCTTTGCTTTGGAGTGAGTCATGAAGAATAATTGTACAGACCACTCTTTGTGCCTAAACAATTCTTTTAACTCCACACTGTGAACCAGCGGGGTTGGGTGGCTGTAATTAGGTACAGAGGTAGTTCAGGGGGCTCCCACCTTTCTACCCTCAAAATTTGGTGTGTGTAGGAGGTAGGACTGCAGAGACATCAGCAGCATAATCTAATTGATCCTGTGCTGCCATAGTGTGTTTGTGTTTCCCAGACACGATTTTGAGAAATACGTTGTCATTATGAAGACACACACAGCTGTGAGATTTAAAATCCCAGGGAAAAATGCGAATGCAAAACATGAACAATCGTTAATGATGTGCATTTCCCAAGCTGGGTCATTGACTTTAATGGCAAATGCATGTGTGGCAAAACGCAAAGGATTAAGGATTCCAGTTCCCTACCTAAGAAATTTGGATAAACTTGAGTATCTATAAGAAAATAAGGGGCAAGTTTTCAACTAAGGGTATAAAAAACCTCCTCTAGCTCTGCGTGCCAATAGACAACATGATTCCTCCCTTGCTGCACACAGTATTTTTTCAACACTACACTGACAAGGTGAGACTATTTTCTCTCTCTTTTGCATATTTCTTTTCCTCATAACACTCTCTTTTCCTTTGTTTTGTAAAAAAAAAAAATCCACTCCTTATGCTGAGAATACACAGCTCCATTCTGAGCCATTCAGATGGCTCGATAGATCATTTCCAGCATGTCCGATCTCCCACCCGATCGTTTCGCCGCTCAATTCTGCATGGAGGACAATGGGTAAAGATAAGAAAAACGAGCAGAAGATAAGAGAATCGCCTGCAGAATCGAGCAGGCAAAACGATCGGGCGCGGAATCGAGCTGCAAACTCGAGCCGTGTATGCCCAGCACAACAGTACCTCTTTAACCTACCAGTACAATTATCAGTTGTGGTGAACACAGGAGTGCTTGGAGTAAATGTAAGAAAATACAAACCCAGCACCAACATTTCCCAAGCTGGCATCTGAGCATGGGACACTAGTACTGCAAAGTGAGAACTTAACTACTTGACTAACATACAGCTGTAGTTATAAAGATTAAACTGGTTCTCAATGCAAAAACTTTCAAAGATGTCTCTTTCAATACCAAAGTCATTGTATTCGAGCCAGCCTCTTGGCTTCTCCAGACTGATTTAGCAAAACTAGTAAAAACATAAGGCGCCGAGATCTTGATGAAGTCTTTTGAGATGCTACTATTTATATCATCGTTTGCAACAGTTTTCCTTTCAACAAGAACTATTGTTATGCCTGTAGAGAAGCACTAGAAAAATCCACTTTATTCAAACAACAATTTTCTATCAGAGTGTTTTCTCAAGCACCTAATTTCTTACATGGTGACATGACAACAAAGCAGACAAGACAACAGCACTGTGTATTATTTGGAGCGGCTCTTGAACAAAAGTAGGTAATGACTTGAGGAGGCGGTTATTTGAGATGAGCTCTGACTAATTTTGCCGCTTTTAGAAGAGCTTTTTTATGATTATTTGCCAATGCCCTCTAATTGTTTCAATGCTAAAAGGCTATTTTCAGAAATGTATCACTCAAATATCACTGTGACATTTTCATAGGCGCAGTGACTGAAGATCGGCACTACTAAAGTTGGAAGAAAGCATTGGGCCTCCTGCCCCACACTTTCAGAGCATGTGGCTGATACTGACACACAAAGTAGCATTATTGTCTGTTCTGTACAAAGCACCAACATATTGGGCAACAATGCTGTGTAGAGCTGCTGCACCACTTCCTAAAGCTACAGATGAAAGTCATAGTAGATGCAGACTCCGAGGCACAAAGTAGTTTTCATTTAACATTTCACCAATGTTAATGTAAAGCTCTACCGCATTCTGGTTTCACATGTTATTTGACCAGACAATCCTGTTTACCAATTACAGGGAACCTAAAGCAACAGGGATGGTGGCCATATTTATTTCCTTTTTACCAATACCAGTTTGCTGGCAGTCCTGCTGACCATTCTGGCATCTGAATCACAGTTGTGGTGAACTCAGGAGTGCTTGGAGTAAATACAGAAATTAGGTACAGAGGTAGTTCAGGAGTTCCCCTTTCTACCCTCAAAATTTGGTGTGTTTAGGAGGCATGAGTGGAGATATCAGCAGCGTAATCTAAATGATCCTGTGCTGCCATAGTGCGTTTGTGTTTCCTATATGTGGTTTTGAGAAACACATTGTCATTACGAGCGCACGCAAAGCTGCGAGATTTAAAATCCTAGGGGAAAATGCGAACGTAAACTGAGTGGGAAGGATTTCACCCCTTCAGCTGGAGTTCTCATTGACTGCTTCACTTCTACAGACCTGGTTTTCACTGATTAACTTGCAATCAGCTTAAAGCGGATCCGAGATGAAAAACTAACTATAACAAGTAACTTGTCTATATATCTTATCTAAAGTGTAGCTAGTTTACACAGCAAATCTAGCTGCAAACAGATTTAATAGAATATGATTGATTATTCCTGTGATACAATGACACCAGCCATGTTGCATGTAAACATTACACAGAAGCAGGCTTATCTGCATCTTGAGCAAAAAAAAAAAACCCAATCCCCCTCCTCCCCTCTGAAATCTCTGGCTAGTAATATCTCCCCCTTCTCCTGCCCAGACTGAGCTCCCATGAGCCCTTGCTACTGTCTGAAAGTGCCTTGGCTCTCTGAAAACCTGTGGGCGTGGCTTCTTTAGTTTATAGGGAATTAGAGTATTAACCTGCTGGGCGGTCTGGACGAGCTCAGCTCGTCCAGTACCGCCGGAGCCTGCCGCTCAGGCCCTGCTGGGCCGATTTGGCTCAAATAAAAAGCAGCACACGCAGCCGGCACTTTGCCAGCCGCGTGTGCTGCCTGATCGCCGCCGCTCTGCGGCGATCCGCCGCGAGCAGCGGCGAAAGAGGGCCCCCCTAGCCGCCTGAGCCCAGCGTAGCCGGAACAAAAAGTTCCGGCCAGCGCTAAGGGCTGGATCGGAGGCGGCTGACGTCAGGACGTCGGATGACGTCGATGACGTCACTCCGCTCGTCGCTATGGCGACGATGTAAGCAAAACAAGGAAGGCCGCTCATTGCGGCCTTCCTTGTTTATTCTGGGCGCCGGAGGCGATCGGAAGATCGCCTCCGGAGCGCCCTCTAGTGGGCTTTCATGCAGCCAACTTTCAGTTGGCTGCATGAAATAGTTTTTTTTTCATTAAAAAAAAACCCTCCCGCAGCCTGCCTGGCGATCTTAATAGAACGCCAGGCAGGTTAAAACAAAAACGTATTTGGTTTGAGGAATGCCCTATAAACAATAGGAAAGGATCTCGGATCCACTTTTAAGCCCCATCTACACGGAGGGACATTGTAGCGATCTGGCGGCTCGATTAGCCGACGGATCCCCTCTTGCGCGTGCCCGCCGCGTCCCCGCTCGCCGTGCGTGCGCCGCATTCGATTCCCCGCTCGTCCCCGACGGCGCCGCTCATCTCCCGCACGATTCCCTGCCATTGTCCCCTCGCGGGGATCGAGCAGGGAATCGGCGGTACGGAGATCCGTCCTGTCGGATCTTATCAATCGAGCCGCATCAGCGGCTCGATTGATAAGCAGCATCGCGGCCGCATCTACTCGTGTAGATGCGGCTTAACACTGGAGGGGAGTTTGTTTCCACCTTACAGTTCCTCTTTAAGTAGTGTCTGAATCACACCTAAAACAAGCTTGCACCTAATCTTGCCAGATTTACCTTGTCAGAAATGTCTGATCTGCATGCTTGTCCAGGGTCTATGGCTAAAAGTATTAGAGGCAGAAGATCAGCAGGATGGCCAGGCAATTTGTATTGTTTGAAAGGAAATAAAAATGGCAGCCTCCATATTCAGGTTTCCTTTGAGGAATGATATGCATGCAGCGTTCTTCCTAGCCCTTTATTTCTAGGTGCTATACCTGGCTGATTTTCCTGACCTCCTGATCACATTTCACACCACTGTCAGCAGTCACAAGTGGTGTCAGATTTGGTCCATGTTCTGCATGCTTGTTCAGGGTCTATCAGTGGCCTAGCTAAGGAGCTATGGACTCCAGTGCGAGTTTTACATGACGGCCCCCAAGCATTCTGTACATAACAATTGATACGGTGCACCAAAACATGCCAAGGAAAACACAGTGTCAGAGGTGCAAGGAGGGGATGGGGAACAGCTTGTTAATGATTATTATCATTTAAAGCATTTATAGAAGAGATCATTACAAGCACAGGACCAAAAAAGAGCTAATACTGCAGTTAAGGCAACCCCTGTTGCTACGCCACTGGAGTCTATGGCTAATTACAAGCAGAGGATCAGCAGGACAACCAGGCAATATGTGGTGTTAAAAATAAATAAATATGTCTGCCTCCCATTTCTCTCTCACTTCAGATGTCCATTAAGCTCTACAAAGGATACATAATACAGAGGCCTCCCCAACACTGTTGGAACCAGGGCTGTGGAGTCGGATCAAAAATCTTCCAACTCCGACTCCTTGGTTTATGAAACCACGACTCCAACTCCGACTCCGGGTACCCAAAATGGCTCCGACTCCTCGACTCCGACTCCTTAGTCTAATACTTAACAAGGCTGTGGATTTTGTACAAAAATCATCCGACTCCGACTCCCACTCCTCAGTTTACAAAACTACAACTACGACTCCAACTCCGACTGCCCAAAATTGCTCTGGCTCCGACTCCAACTCGACTCCACAGCCCTGGTTGAAACACATTCTAGGCTATGAGAAAGGAGACACCACTGTCTGAAACAAGTCAGCCATTTTGTCTGTCCTGTTTTGCCAACAAATAAAAGTAGAAGGTTTTTGGAGCCATTGGAGTGTTGCGTATTTGTTTTTACATTTAGGGCGGGGCTAGAATTAAGGATCAGGGTTGCTAAACAAGGGAACTAGAAAATTGTGACATACTTCGAAGCACACCTGTGACCTGGACATTGGCACTGTGCAATTTACATTGAAATGCCCTAATCCATTTACAATTCATTGACAATAGTAATAATCAGTCCTGTACTCAAAAGCCCTTACTGGATTTGGACACTATGAGCAGTTACCGACCTGTCCTTCAACCTCCCTTTCCCATCTCCAACTTGAAGCCAGGCCCTCAGGAAACAATAGCTTTGGCTCTCCACAATCTTGTTTTAGGAAACAAAATGGCTGCAAAACAGTCCTTATCCCCATCTGTAAAAAGATGTTCGAGTAAACAGACAAGGACTAAGCCCCATCCTTGGGGCCGGTTCACACAAACGTTTACCACCGGCTATGTTGTTTGTCGTTAATAGGTTGCCTATTCAAGTGAATGGGCAGCGCCTGTACCATCATTTGCGCAAATGCCATGCTCTGATCCTGATTTTTCCCATCGTTTCAGCTGACCTTGAAAGTTGCTTCCAGCAGGGTTGCTTACCACCATGTCTACATGTCCCTCTGCAGGGGTTAAAAACACTGGAAGCTGTCAAATACTTTTCTGCCCGCTTGCAGAAAAGCATATGACCGACACGCCAGCAGAAGTCCGTGCGACCCGGCCCTTATACTGCTAGATCATTCAGCAGCTTTTGACAGTTCACCATGCCATCTTGCTAACCAGGAGTACTGGAGTAATGATATCTTACATCTTTTGTTGATCCTTCTTGGCTGGCAAAACAGAAAGAGAATCCCTGGGAACCTGCTTGTTTACCTCTGTATCACTAAATTATGGTGTTCCCCAGGGCTTAATCCTGTCCCCTTTGCTCTTCAGAATATACAAGCTAATATTTGGCAACATAATCCAAAAACATGTCTTGACATTCAGGAGGCTGTAGCTAGTACAGTAAAAAAGAAGAGAAAAAAAACCGCAGGGGTACCAGGAGCCCTTATGGTGTATTATCTTCAGGTAAGTTGGATAAAAATAAGAGTAAATTATACTCACAAGTGTAGGTTGCTATAAAGGCAACCACTTGTACAGGCATGTAGGGAAATCCCGTCCCCACTCGGTCTTTGAGATGGTTGGTCGCTGCTCCTTAGGGAAAAAAGGCTTCACTTCTAGTAAGTCGTGAAGGACCCCACGAGTGGGGTGGTAAGACGTCGTTTTACGAGGAGGATAAGAGGCGCCCTTTGTAGTGTGTTCAGCGATTGCTTCTTGTACAGAAACTCCACTTGGTAAAGAGTTGAAAGTTTTTATTTAGCACTATAGACAACGCGTTTCGCGGCTTAAACCGCTTCCTCAGGTCAAGTACAGGTGCTTTCAAGATAAACAAATAAACCAATAAAATACATTGGACGCTCAGTATAGGATAAATTAATAATTAAAAATTAAAAAAGTTATTCCAGGAAGCATAAATATAGTTATATTAAAACTATTCCAATAAAATCCATATAATAAGAAGTATTATAATGTAGTGTTATTATATAATAATTAGTAAATAAGAAATGAGTTATCATAAACCAGATAAACATTATTGTACCATGTCATGTAATAATACCATAAATGAGAAACAAGGCATATTTGTCTCCCTGGCATGTGCACATACAACCCCTGCCCTTTATACCCATATAGCTATCCTCTCTGACTCTCCTCATTATAACCTCTGTTCTCTATATTAGACTACTCTGTACACATATAGGTTTTAGCTAGATTACATATTACTGCCAGGGAGACAAATTATTATTACATGACATGGTACAATAATGTTTATCTGGTTTATGATAACTCATTTCTTATTTACTAATTATTATATAATAACACTACATTATAATACTTCTTATTATATGGATTTTATTGGAATAGTTTTAATATAACTATATTTATGCTTCCTGGAATAACTTTTTTAATTTTTAATTATTAATTTATCCTATACTGAGCGTCCAATGTATTTTATTGGTTTATTTGTTTATCTTGAAAGCACCTGTACTTGACCTGAGGAAGCGGTTTAAGCCGCGAAACGCGTTGTCTATAGTGCTAAATAAAAACTTTCAACTCTTTACCAAGTGGAGTTTCTGTACAAGAAGCAATCACTGAACACACTACAAAGGGCGCCTCCTATCCTCCTCGTAAAACGATGTCTTGACATTGTCACTTCTATGGTGATGACAGTTATAAATACGTATCACATCCTTCAATTTCAACAAAAACATATGCTTGGAATTACTTGCAAGGACATATTACACATAGATTGTGTTTACAAGAGTTCATGGGGTGAGGTTTACACTATGTAATATAGGATCAAAATTATTTCTATTCTATTCTATGGGCAGAATGGTGGCGTAGTGGTTAGCGCTCTTGCCTTGCAGCGCTGGGTCCCTGGCTCGAATGCCAGCCAGGGCACTATCTGCAGAGAGTTTGTATGTTCTCTCCGTGTCTGCGTGGGTTTCCTCTGGGCACTCCGGTTTCCTCCCACATTCCAAAAACATACGGATAAGTTAATTGGCCCCCCCTAAAAATTGCCGATAGACTACAGTACTTACACTACATAATATAGACATATGGCAATGGTAGGGATTAGATTGTGAGCTCCTTTGAGGGACAGTTAGTGACAAGATACATATATACACTGTACAGCGCTGCATTATATGTTGGCGCTATATAAATACTAAATAATAATAATAGTCTTTTTAATCAAGAAACATAAGGTACATAATCTACTCCAAGGCACAAGATCACAATTTTATATTTCATGCATTCTGTAGGCATATTATAGTAAGCATTTATATGAAAATATTACAAACAAAGAAACGAATCTCGGATACAGTAAACGTGTTACCATATACTCCATGTATCTTCATTTAGGCAATCACAGCATCACATGTAATAAACCAAGCAATAAAGTTATAAAATGCCAGCAGCATCAAACAAATGTTTCACTAGTGAATAGATCAAACCTACTACAAGACAACACATAATTTAATCAAGCAGTGAAAGCTCCATGCAGGTTCACAAACTAATTCATAGGATAATTCATAATAAAATGTGATACACCCTTTACAATGTTTGACATTATCTCCAAAAGGAAAGTCTATAAATGTACGACTTTAAATCCTTTGCTGATAAAATTGCAGTGAAGGTCATGATGCTTTGGGCAACAGTAGGCACAAGAATGGAACATTTAAAAAGTCTTCACTACCCATGATGGATTTATGGTAGGTGTCGAACTCCATGGCCTGGAGGGCCAGATTCATGCCAGTGTTTAGGATGGACTGAGAAAGAAAGGAATGTGTTCTACCTGATGGAAAGAATGTGTTCTTTTCCGATTCTGACCCATCAATTAATTTGAGCTGTGTCAAAAATGTGTGAGGACCTCGGCCCTCAAAGGACCGGTTTGACATGCCTGTGGTAGACCTATTGTCAGCTCCTACACAACTGTATTGAATTATTTGATTAAAAAGAGAAAAGAAATCCACACAGACTTTTTAAAATGGAGTTGAAATACAAATTAAAACAAAACAAAACAGTTTTTCTCTAAAAAGATGGCATTATTATGACCAAGTATGTTTGAGGACAAACAGGACACTCGCATACAAAAATTCCATGTTGTGTCAAACTTTGCTTAAAGTGAACCAGAGGTGAGAGTGATATGGAGGCTTGCATATCTGTTTCTTTTTGCACATTACCAGTTGCCTGGTATCCCTGCTGATCTATTTGGCTGAAAGTGTCTGACGTACACCAGAAACAAGCATGCAGCTAATCTGATCAGTTCTGACAATATTGTCAGAAACGCCTGATCTGCATACGCTTGTTCAGGGTCTATGGCTGAAAGTATTAGAAGCAGAGGATTAGCCGGATAGCCAAGCAACTGGTATTTCTTTAAAAGAAATAAATATGGCAGCCTCCATGTAACTCTCACCTTGGCTTGATTTTAACTAGAACACAGAGGAGAGAACAGGCCAGAATGTGGGCGATCATTCATCATTCGCATTAACATTGTTGGCATGGTGCATACTTGAAACATGTTTTAGAGTCATTCATTGGGTTTTATAAATAGTACTTATTAGACTCTTCTCTCCACGGTTCCCCAGTTTTGTGCAATAGTTGAACACAACACGATCATTCATCATTACCTTGTTTAATGCCGAACTCCAACCCTGAACCACATTTCCAGCCGAAACATTTTTTTTAAAGCAGAAACAATCCTAACTTACCTGACACTTCACACTACAAATCACTAGACTTGGTTATGAAGGCTGTTCAGTAGCACCATTTACCACCTTCGTCTCTGCCTTGCACTACTCGTGTGTCTGTAAAGTGTGGCCGTGCTCATACACAGACGGGAGCGCGGCCGTGAAAAAGATGATGAGGTTTCCGGTGAGCGGTGGTGGTTTGCAGGAGCATCAAAGACGACTCTGGGACGACTCTGGGTCATATCCAGAGGCTCTCCTCTACTGAGGTAAGTATCTAATTTTTTTATGAGTCGCAAGTTTGGTTTAAATAAGAATTCTCATTTTCAAATGAAACCAATGTCTTGTAGAGTTTGAGTTTACTGAAAAAAGTAATGCATACCCTGATAGTCCAAGATTTTCACCAGTGAACCAGTTATGAATTTCATCTTTTGTAGCAATTCCTAGTTTTGCCAGGCTTTCCTAGGAAAAAAAAGCAACAAAGTAAATGTTTATTAACTTCCATTCTGGACCATAAAAGCATACAAAGCGAGTGAATGAAAATGAGATAGGTAATGTCATGTGAACAGCGCTTCCTCCAGCAGATGGCACATGCTCTCACCAGTACACTAGTAAAAGTACAAAACAGTTCACAACATTTGTGACTATGTGTCAATGAGTCAATGAATGTACATGCTTGGGTATATCAGAGACTGAGGAAGAAAGTTCTGTGGAAATCAGTTTAATTTTTTCAGGATGGTAAGCACAGCCACTTTGATAAAATTTGCAGTTATTATTTGATCCTAAACAAGGCAAAATCAAGAAATGTCCACCGCGTTTCACACAGCTTATCAAAAGTTAGATTGGGCCCTGACACACAAAAAAAGGGTTTTCAGGGTCGTTGTTTAAAAACCGCTTCCATTGACGTACATTTAAATCATGGCAAAATAGCTGAGATTGAGATTTATTGAAAAATCGAGATCACGGCAATCTTGCCGCAATTTTAATGTAAGTCAAGTCAGATTTCAGAAAGAATGTTGCTAGGTGTTAGACCGATTTCTTCTCCCCAATAGAGTCATGATCAGGGAGTGAACAGTTGCATGCTAGGTTATTCTGTTATCAACTGCTAGGTGGCTAGTTTACAGAGGAACTCCAGTGAAAATAATGTAGTAAAAAAAGTGCTTCATTTTTTACCATAATTATGTATAAATGATTTAGTCAGTGTTTGCTCATTGTAAAATCTTTCCTCTCTCCGATTTACATTCTGACATTTATTACATGGTGACATTTTTACTGTGGGCAGGTTATGTAGCTGCTCCTAGCTGTTTTGGCTGTTAGAGACAGCTGTAAACAGCTATTTCCTGTCTGTGAACATTGTTACATTGTGGCAGTTTGCCCAGAGTACCACGGTACTCAGAGCTGCTTGTGGGAGGGGTTTCAGCACAAAATCAGTCATACAGCGCCCCCTGATGGTCTGTTTGTGAAAATCATTGTATTTCTCATGTAAAAGTGGGTATTAGCTACTGATTGGGATAAAGTTCAATTCTAAGTTGGAGTTTCTCTTTGAGTCTAAAGGTGCTGCTCATTAACAATAACATTTTAGCGAACAATCATTCTTCCATTTCGATACTTGTGATCGGAAGGAAATGATTGATCAGGCCCATCCTTCTTAATAAAGTCCATGGTTTCTGCATCAAAGAGCGTGCACTGCTGCACTGCGCAGGCCGGCCACTGGTATTTTTGCACACGGCTCGACGGGATCGACGTGCGTGCCACTGCAGTGCCTGTTAAACAGCTAAAAAGACAAGTAAATGAGATAAAATGTAACCAATTCCGATCATTTCATTTCAAATGGAATTGATCTGACAAATAATCGATAAAACAGTTGCAAGGCTGTTAACGAGCCAACCTCGCCATTGCCACTGCCACATAACACCAACCCTGTGCTCACTCCACTGGCTACCGGTAAAATGGAGAATTCTGTTTAAGATTGGCTTACTGACATTTAAATCCTTGCACAATCTGGGCCCTGGATACCTGAAGGACTTGTTGCAACTGCATCACACCCCCCACCCCCCAATCTTAGATTAAAAAGACGTAACACCTTGGTCACCCCCAGAGTCCACCTCAAAATCTTTGGAGACAGAGCCTTTTGTCATGCTGCCCCTACACTTTGGAACTCCCTGCCACACCCAATCAGGACAGCTCCATCCCTGGAAGCATTTAAGTCTAAACTGAAAACCTACCTCTTCAATCTGGCATTCACAAACATCTGATTATCTCCTCTAACACAACCCAGCCTGCAACCCTGTATTAATCTGAGACAAAACTATGCGCTTTGAGTCCTATGGGAGAAAAGCGCTTTACAAATGTTATTGTATTGTATTGTATAAAATGATTGAAAAGTCGATCATCTGTTTTCAATTGGCATCATCAACACAAACACAGAACAAACAAACACAGAACATTTATATGGCGCTTTTCTCCTGGCGGACTCAAAGCGCCACAGCTGCAGCCACTAGGACGCGCTCTATAGGCAGTAGCAGTGTTAGGGAGACTTGCCGAAGGTCTCCTACTGAATAGGTGCTGATTTACTGAACAGCCAGAGCCAAGATTCGAACCCAGGTCTCCTGTGTGAGAGGCAGAGCCCTTAACCAGTGCACTATCCAGCCACCGCCTATTTCATTGATCAGAAGGTCGATCTTTTGCTAAATTGCATTGTTAATAGACACCTTTAGTCTTTCAATTTAAAACCCCATTAGGAAAAAAATATCATCATTGACTGATAAAGGCATCACACTCACATACATTGCTACGGATATTTCATAACCATCACTTGTAGGTAAAATTCAGTTACAATTATTTACAATTTAATCCTTCCTATAATATCTTCCTTTTATGCCACCTAATGCAACTGAAAGACTGGCTAGCTGGCATTGGGTGCTAGAAATCAAGTATTGGCTGCTGCTGGATAGATATCAGGTAGATATGTAAAAATATACATTAAAGTATTTAACACTTAGGTGTGAGATATTATCAAGGATAGGAGGCACCTGGGAGGTGAGTTAAAAGAATTCAAACATAAAAAAAAAAAAGTGTAACTACAACTACATATATACTCTAATATACTGTAAGTCGACCTTATGCTGCACTTGGGTACCAGAAAGAATTAACAGCTGCACTTGGGCCCAGGAGGGGTTAATGGCTGCACTGCATACAGTATTGCAGCCATTAACCCCTCCTGTCCCTTAAGTGCAGCTAATAACTCCCCAAGTTATTATTCACTCCCTTTCCTCCAGCCCAGTATTTCCCCGCCCCTTTCCTTGGTAATTGTGGGCTTTCAGATTGTGCTTTTCTGGCATTTCTTTTATCAAGAAAGTGTCACTTATCACTGGGCAAATTGCAGCAAATAGGAATGTCACTAATTGTACACACATTAGTCCGTGTGCTCAGTGCTGCCTGTGACTCATCTATAAGTCAACCCCTCTACTTTTATTTAGTGAGTCAGACCTAAATTTCTTATACTCGAGTATATACGGTAACTACTCACCACCTGGAATGAGCAGCCAATATACTAAATTTTTCAAAGCTATATTGGCACAATATACAATGCGTTTGGAAAAGAAAGTCTTCCTCATTAAATGCAAAGGTAGTTGGCTGGCCTAAGACAGCACAAGGGCCGCTGTGTGAACCACACTTTTTTTGTGTTTTAATTAATTTAAAGAGTATGTGAGCTGAAAAAAAGATTTTAATGTATATTTATCTCGGCCGGGGCGTCCAAACTTTTTAGGCCAAGGGCCATTTCGCTGTTCTTGAGATTGCTAGGGTGCCGAACTATCAAAATTAAACTATTTTTGCTGATTGCCATTAGGTACACTATGTGACATTCTTTCAAATAAAACATTTCCGTGAGAAATAACCCATATACTGTATGCCTGGTCGTGCTTCTGGCATAGTGGCAACTGCTAATCAGTGGCTGCTACTGCTACAGTGGTGGCAGATAGACAGGCAAGCAAAGGGGGAGGCGGAGTGGTGACAGAAGCTGACTCCTGCATGCCGCACCGCAGCTACAGCCTACAGGCCGCATGGAATTAAGAACTGTAGAGAGCTGGGGGGGCAGGGGGGGGGGGGGGGGGGCTAGCACAGAAAAGGCTCAGCCAGCTGCAATTGACACAGGCCAGGCTTTGGACATGCCTGTTCTAGATACTCTTCAGTCCCCTCCAGGATACTTCATTCATTCGGCCTCCTGTTTGGATTGTTCTGCTCATGACTTGGACCTTTCATGACTTGCGCATCCCCATGTATCATGCATCTGCACAGTGCTGAGAGCATCCTTGGCATACTCCGTTCGGAAAGAAATCGGAACTGCAACTGCGCATGCTCAGCATATTTCCGGCAATGGCAGCAACACACAGCTGTGTGGGAGTGATTAAAGAGATGGCATGTTACCAGGTCCTAAATAGGCATTCAGTGGCAAGACAGTAGGATGGCTGGACAAAAGTAACTTGGGAGGGGTGTGAAGGGTCTCTAAACAGTGTTCCCCAATCCTGTCCTCAAGGTCCACCAACAGTGCACATTTTGTGGAAATCCACAGAGGTAGTTAATCAATTCTGCTGAGACACTAATCACCTCACCTGTGTGCGTTTGTGGTTTTCTGCAAAACATGTACTGTTGGTGGGCCTTGAGGACAGGGTTGGGGAGCACTGCTCTATTACATAGAGTTAAGTATATATGAAAAACTTTTTCCACCTTGGGTTCACATCCAGCCCATCCAAAGGTGTTTCCTACCCTTGGTAATATTATCTGAAGTGTCTACTCTCAATAGTACTGTTGTACCCACTACGGCCAGGAGAGCTTTCACTAACTCTCAGAAAAAAAAAAAATCTAAATGACTGGCAGTTCTCCACAAATCGAAATAATAGTTGTAAATGGCAGCCAAATATGGTAAGTAAATTACAACAGCATACTCCTAGCTTGTGCATCCCCCTGTGATCTTTCCCTCTCTGAGGTACATAAACAAATTCTAGGAGATGTCTAACACAATCTATTTGCACATACCCTGGACAGAACTAGATATCTCGTGTTATAATCTTTCCTGTTTCTCTCCTCCATAGCAGGTTAGCTGTCATGCAAATTGACTTTTTGCTTATTTCAGAGTCATGGTTTATTTGAAGTACTAAACCCAGAAGCTCAGTTGTTTGCAAAGCAAAGTGCGATTCTTGAAATGAGGAGGATTCAGTTTTATCTAACACAACAATAGGACAAAGTGATCTGCATACTAAACTGTCCTGCGAAGTTCTACACGTTCAACTTGCACTTTCAGATTTTTGCATTTTATAAATATATACCTGTGTATCTTTATCTCCACAAACACACACACGCAATACATTCTATCAAGGCTATCTAGCCATCTTGTCTTGCCTGATCCCTTATCTATAATCACCTGGGAATAAAAAAACAAAAAGCCCCATAAATACATGCTTTACCATCGACACTACCAGCTGACTGGAAACTAATCAGAAAATAACATAACAAATGACCATTTATACACTGCAACAAAGAAGTTGTCCCGTAGATAGTAATCACCAAAATGGAAAAAAAAAATACATTTCTTTCTCAAGTGTTATTTCCCTTGTGCCAAAACAGGTTCCTTCCACAACAGCGGTTACATATTCTAGTTAATACCTGTAGAACTGTAATTTCCTTACTTGTAACTTTCCCACTTCTAGTTCAATTTCGACAGCAGCTAAGCCAGCTTTGCCCTGATCCGCTGCCAGCTGGTGGAAGAATCTCCGCCATTTTATAAGCACTTCAGAAAACTGCAACTGAAAGAAGAAGGAGGGGTTAGGGGACATTGTTACACAAACAGATAGCTGCCATCTTAGCCATTTTATTCTCTCGCTTCTCCAAGCACAGGCTTTATGAAAACAACCCGTGCTGTGTATTAATGGTTTTAATATGTTCTAAGATGATATAGCGAGGAATAGAACAGGCAACCACGAACAAAAGCGGCATTATGACCAGGCAATAGAATCAAGCCAAATTAAAAAGCTAATTTAGGACAAATTATATTTTAATGGAAATGGTAAATTACTCCGATTGCTACAAGCTATGCCTGGCTCATTAATTCAGACAAAGACCGAACGCCGTAGACTGTCTGAGGAAACAAACGGTAGGATAGTCTGTGCAGCAGTTGTTTTCCCATTAAACATAGAAAAATCAATTTCAAAATGGTGCTGCATTAATGTGTGCCTAGGATTTCCCAGTGTCCTACCGGTTTAGATTCGTACTTCATCACCGCACAAAAAAAAGTTATACAGCATAAAACTTTAACTGAAGACTTTGAAGCTAAAGGCATAGTACAACCAGCCGTACAAACTTAGGTTTTAAAAGGCCTCGGAGAACAAACCGAACATGCTGACTCACCTGCTGAACAAACACCCTGTTATTTCCTACACTTGGCTGCTCCCGCAGCTACATAAGGACGCATGCACTGAGCCACCTTCACTTCTGGCTGCAATGAGCACACAACAGGAAGGAGATGGCGCATGCTGACATTAGAGTCTATTCAATAATGCTGAGTGGGGCTTCTGTGCTGCACACTAATGTGTAAATGCTTTGATGGAGCACGGTAGAAAGCAGTTAAAAAACAAACAAAAAAAGTATTTTTATTGGCTGCTTTCCACCGTGTGGAAACAAAACCATCAAACTCATCTGTATCGTGCAGAAAAGATTTTCAACAGAGCCAAAAAGACCCTAGAGGCAATAATGGTGGGGTTTTCTCCAGCTGCTCTTGCTGCTCTTCTGAGTCAGAAAAAATAAAAAAAAAATAAAAAAAGATTTAAGCATTGTGTAAGCATTTGTGTTTAACCATATTGTAGCCCAACAGCTTCCCCTTTTCAGTGTCCTGACTAAAGGTGGCCATACAGTAATAGAGTTGTTGCAGATTCAACCATCAGATAGATTTCTGTCAGATGCCTGTCAAGTCGAATCTGACAGGAATCTATCTGATGTGTGCCACACACTTGGAACAGATTTCCAATAGATTTCGGAATGAAATCTTTTGGGAATCTACTGAAAATTGATCTCAATGCATTATTGGACCATAAGATCCAATGCAACTCTATGGGCCATCGATCTGCTGCCAGCAGCAAATTGACCTAGGTTTTTCATCCAGTCAGATAGATCAAATCGATTGAAATCGGCCATCGATTTCCAAGCGATCGATCGCTGAAATCGACCAGTGTATGGGCCCCTTCAGACTATAAATAATCCATGCCAATAAGGTTGTTAGTCCAGTGGTGACCTCTCTCACTAGCCAAGGCAAAATCTTTATTAATCTAGAGCAGAAAAAGATGAAAACCACATAAGCTTTTAACACAAGTGACTGTAATCCTAGCCCTAGCAATAACTCCCTGATAACAGAGAGACCATAAATAGCTTGCGAGTCACTAGAGAGGCTACAGTGACATTCTCCATCAGTGAGGTTCTCAGATCCCCCCCCCCCCATGTAGTGCAACAGTGCATGAAACAGGTGTGTTCAGTGGGGTAGCTGTAGTGGGCAGGGTTGTGGTCTGAGTAACTTCGGTTTCATAATCTGAGGAGTCGGAGTTGGATGATCTTTGTACCAACTCCACAGCCCTGATAGTAGGAGAAATCTGACTGGCAGTGGTGAAGAGTTGACCACAAGTAATACCTTGCAAGATATACTTCGAATTCACAGGTTGCAAAAAGTAACCCCCCTCATTTCCGAAGGCACTTAATCAGGGCTTTAATGCAAACCAGAAAGAAGACAGAAGACAAGCTTCTGCAAGAAGGAATATCAGTCCCAGGATTTAAAGGTACTACAAATAGTAGACGGTTATGGAGACAGAAAAATCATCTCTTTAAGTGACTGAATAAAAGCTTGAAGAAAAACTTTGGCCAAATGTCAATTTTATTTTTAAAGAGAATTGGCAATTATTATTTTTGTTCTGCCAGAGTTCAATTTTAAATAAGCCGGCTGGATTCTCAAACAGGAGTCAAGAAAAAAAATGACACCTAACAGAAGAGCAAATGTTTTTTTTCTTTTCTTTTCTTTGATACTATAGTATTCTATTATTAAAGTGTTTTATTAGTCACTGAAATATATTGTATTTCTAGTATACTGTATAACAGAAAGCCAAAAGAAAGAAAGAAAAAAAGAAAAAAAAAAAACTTATACAGGAGACAAGCATATAAAATATTATAATTTGATGTACCCTAATCAATGGTGTGGGGGTAACTTTTCAGCACATTTTTAATGCTGAAAAATTATGCTTATACGTGAGTACATACAGTACATGAACTATTGGCCTTTTTCTAACTCTGGGAAACTTAATAGACTGCCACTGTATTAGAGACAGTAAAACATTCAACCTATTTTGTAAATGTTTATATAAAAAAGAAAACCGTGGGATGCTTTAAAAAATCATTTTCACAGTAGAAGGATACATTTAATTGTTTATCTCATCAGTTTATTTTCATCTCGTGTTCACTTTAACTATGCTATTTACTACACTGATGACACATACAATTTTAGAATACTGATCAGCACTTTTGATCTATTCATCAATACGGTCAATGTGATGTCATACTTCACTGTTTACAATGCCTACATTCTACAGTACAGCACTACTGTACAGTAGAATCTTGTTATAGTAAACTCTGGTATACTAAAACTCAGTCCTCAGGTCTCAACTGCATCTGTATAAATATACACTGTATGACCATTTCTGATATAGTAAACGTCTGATATACAGTAGCAGTAAAAACTATGTGAACCCTTTGGAATTATATGGATTTCTGCACAAATTTGTAATAAAATGTGATCTGATCTTCATCCAAGTCACAACAATAGACAATCAGTCTGCTTATACTAATACCACACAAATCAAATGTTTCCATGTTTTTATTGAACACACCATGTAAACATTCACATTGCAGGTGGAAAAGGTATGTGAACCCTTGAATTTAATAACTGGTTGAACTTCCTTTGGCAGCAATAACTACAACCAAACGTTTCCTGTAGTTGCAGATCAAACGTGCACAACGGTCAGGAGTAATTCTTGACCATTCCTCTTTACAGAACGGTTTCAGTTCAGCAATATTCTTGGGATGTCTGGTTTAAATAGCTTCCTTGAGGTCCTGCCACAGCATCTCAATCGGGTTGAGGCCACTCCACAAGGCATATTTTCTTCTGTTTAAGCCATTTTGTTGTTGATTTACTTCTATGCTTTGGGTCATTGTCCTGTTGCAACACCTATCTTCTGCTGAGCTTCAGCTGGTGTACAGACAGCCTTAAAGGAATACTGTAGGGGGTCTGGGGAAAATGAGTTGAACTTACCCAGGGCTCCTAATGGTCCCCCGCAGACATCCTGTGCACGCGCAGCCACTCATCGATGCTCCGGCCCCGCCTCCAGTTCACTTCTGGAATTTTAGACTTTAAAGTCTGAAAACCACTGTGCCTGCGTTTCCGTGTCCTCGCACACGCTGATGTCACCAGGAGTGTACTGCGCAGGCCCAGTATGGTCTGTGCCTGCGCCGTGCACTCCTGGTGACATCAGCAGGTGCGAGGACACGGCAACGCAGGCGCAGTGGTTTTCAGACTTTAAAGTCTGAAATTCCAGAAGTGAACTGGAGGTGGGGCCGGAGCATTGGGGAGTGGCTGCGCGGGCACAGGATGTCTGCGGGGGACCATTAGAAGCCCCGGGTAACTTCAACTCATTTTCCCCCGACCACCCTACAGTATCCCTTTAAAGAGGAACTCCAGTGAAAATAATGTAATAAAAAAAGTGCTTCATTTTTACAATAATTATGTATAAATGATTTAGTCAGTGTTTGCTCATTGTAAAATCTTTCCTCTCCCAGATTTACATTCTGACATTTATCACATGGTGACATTTTTACTGTGGGCAGGTTATGTAAGCTGCTCCTAGCTGTTTTGGCTGTTACAGACAGCTGTAAACAGCCATTTCCTGTCTGTGAACATTGTTACATTGTGGCAGTTTGCCCAGAGTACCGCAGTACCAGAGCCTCTTGTGGGAGGTGTTTCATCACAAAATCAGTCATACAGCGCCCCCTGATGGTCTGTTTGTGAAATGCAATAGATTTGTCATGTAAAAGGGGGTATCAGCTACTGATTGGGATAAAGTTCAATTCTTGGTCGGAGTTTCTCTTTAAACTCTCCTGCAAAATGTCTTGATAAACTTTGGATAAACCTTGGAAGTCATTTTTCCTTCGATAATAGCAATCCGTCCATGACCTGACACAGCAAAGCAGCCCCAAACCATGATGCTCCCACCACCATATTTCACAGTTGGGTTGTGGTGTTGATGTTGGTGTGCTGTGCCTCTTTTTCTCCGCACACAGTGTTGAGTGTTTTTTCCAAACACCACAACTTTGGTTTCATCTGTCCACAGAATATTTTGCCAGTACTGATGTGGAACATCCATGTGCTCTTTTGCAAAGTTTAAATGTGCAGCAATTTTTTTTAGACAGCAGTGGCTTCCACTGTGGTATCCTCCCATGAACTCCATTCTTGTTTAGTGTTTTATGTATCGTAAATTCGCTAACATGGATGTTCGCATATGCCAGAGACTGTTGTAAGTCTTTAGCTGACACTCTAGGATTCTTCTTCACCTCAGAGTATTCTGCACTGTGTCCTTGCAGTCATCTTTACAGGATGGCCACTCCTAGGGAGAGTAGCAGCAGTGCTGAACTTTCTCCATTCATAGACAATTTATCTTACCGTGGAGTAATAAACTGCAAGGCTTTTGGAGATACTTTTATAACCTATTTCAGCTTTATGCAAGTCAACAATTCTTCATCATAGGTCTTCTGAGAGCTCTTTTGTGCTTGGCATCATTCACATCAGGCAATGCTTCTTGGGGAAATCAAACCCAAAACTGGTGTGTGTTTTCTATAGGGCAGGCAGCTGTAACCAACACCTCCAATCCCATCTCATTGATTGGACTCCAGCTGGCTATTACCTCACTCCAATTAGCTCTCGCAGATGTCAGTCTAGGGGTTCACTTACTTCCCCCCCCCCCCCCCCCGTACACTGTGAATGTTTACATGGTGTGTTCAAGATAAACATTTTATTATTAGTGTGGAGTTAGTTTAAGCAGACTGTGATTGTCTATGGTTGTGACTTAGATGAAGATCAGATCACATTTTATGACCAATTTGTGCAGAAATCCATGTAATTTCAAAAAGGTTCACATACTTTTTCTTGCTACTGAAGTAAAACTACTTTTGCTGGTTCCTTGGAGTTTACTATAAAGGGATTCTGCTATATAAAAAAATGCAAGAAAACAAGAGTATGTATATCCGATTCTCTGTGTCATGGAATGAATTATATATTCATTTCCCAGAGAGAGAATAGGAAATGTTTAATTATACCCACTCATCATAACGTCACCTCTTATTTTAGGAGTGAAGTTCTCTCCAGTGTAAACGTTTGTGTGTCTGCTGATTTGGTTAACTACCGTATTACCATTTAACACAAATTCTCTTCAACCTGTAGATAGGTAGGCAGCTTTTTATGACAATCTTCTATGCTATTTGTTGAATATTAATAGACCCCTTTAATGGCTTCCACATATGCTGATTTAGGTCTTCCTTTTGCTTTTATGTTCACTGTATTCTTTCTGTAGGCTTATGCAGTAGAATGAATGTCACACCAAGTTGAGTTGATGAACGTGACCCCTCGTTGCTTTATGGTTTGTAGAAGACTTATGTAAATTAGCCAAAGAAATAACCGATTACCAAGGAAGTGCAAGGTGAACCAGAACTCCTAGGAGTGTGTACGGGGCTATAAAGGAGCAAAACATCCCTCTTACTAAAATGTTAAAGGACTTACGAGCCCAAACTCTCTAAAAAAGCAAAGTACCTGTAAGCTGTTTAAATGCACGGAGGACGCCGTCCGCGCCCTCCGTGCAGTTCCGCCGGGTCCCCTTCCTGAGATCGCCCCCCGCGCCGACCCCGACCCCCCAGGCCGGGTCGGGCTCTCGTGCCGCTCTCAATATGGCCACTTCCATTGGCCGCGGCTGCGCAGTCCGCCTGGCCGCGAGTGCGGCTGCGCAGCTCTACGGCCAACCCCTCTGATCCACGCTACAGTGCGTGGTTCGGGGGGTTGGCCGTAGAGCTGCGCAGCCGCACTCGCGGCCAGGCGGACTGCGCAGCCGCGGCCAATGGAAGCGGCCATATTGAGAGCGGCACGAGAGCCCGACCCGGCCTGGGGGGTCGGGGTCGGCGCGGGGGGCGATCTCAGGAAGGGGACCCGGCGGAACTGCACGGAGGGCGCGGACGGCGTCCTCCATGCATTTAAACAGCTTACAGGTACTTTGCTTTTTTAGACAGTTTGGGCTCGTAAGTCCTTTAAGCAAATCAAAAATGTGCCTTCTTAAAACAGAAGGAATTTGCGATTATTAAGGTTGGAGTGAGCATATGATGTCTCCCATGATGCTTCACTGCTGAATATGCAAATCACCCATTGCTGTCCCTGCAAGCTATCCACACCTCCAGAACCACTGGAACGCAATGTGTCAGCTTGTTAATTGTACGTTGTCACAATAATCCCACATGCATACAGACAGTTTTGGATTGGTTGATCCTCATCAGTGCATGGCATGGATAAGTGTGGCTCTAGGGGGTAGGACTTAAAGCACCAAATTATGATTTGCATATTCAGTAGTGAAGCATCATGGGAGACATCATATGCTCACTCCATTCTGAATAACCGCAAATATCTCCTGTTTTAAGTAGGCAAACTTTTGTTTTGCCAAAGAAATAATAAAAGGCAGACATCAATGGTAATTCAAACAAAAACAAAAAGAATAGAAGGTTTTAAGGTTTGCCGTGTATAACGGCATAAAACGTAACTTAAACAGTCAATAATACAATGGACAACATCCATTTAAAAAAAAAATGCAACATGCAAGAGTATTTATTGTCAGCATGCAGCCTAACACGTTTGGCAGTCTTATGCATGACAATTCATCAGAAGCACAAAGATTGAAAAATTACCAATGTAGACCCCTACCTCCCCCCCCTTTTTTTTACATTCTTCCGAAGCATTTCTATGCTGGTGCTTTATAAATTAATCATAATAATAATAAATAATAGAAACATTATTATTATTATTTAGTATTTATATAGCGCCGAACATCTTCCGCATCGCTGTACAGCGTATATTGTCTTGTCACTAACTGTCCCTCACAATCTAATCCCCACCATAGTCATATGTCTATGTATGTATTGTCATAGGCAAAAAAGAGAGAAAGATCCGGGGACTGCAATGGACATATTGTATATTTAATGGTGTTCATACTGTGTTCATACAATGTGTGCAGCAAAACAGTCAGCAGGATTATCAAAAAATGAACAGTACAGTCCTACCGTGGATTGAATGACAGCGGGTGCAGGTGCAATATGGGCCCATATTGCACCTGCATCCGCTGTCATTCAATCCCCAGTAGTACTGTACTGTTCATTTGTTGATAATCATACTGACTGTTTTGCTGCACGCATTGTATGAACACAGTCTGAACACTATTAAATATACAATATGTCCATTGCAGTGCTGGATCTTTCTCGCCTTTTTGTCTATGACATTGATCTGATTTAGATGTCCTGAGCACGCAGTGTGCCACCGTGCAAATTTTTGAATCTATGATATATCCTGCCGACACACAAAGAGCCATCTTCACGTAGTGCTGACCATCTATAAATCTTTTTCTCCTGGCATATGTATGTATTGTGTAGTATATGTATCGTGGTCTAGGGCCAATTTTGGGGGGAAGCCAATTAACCTACCTGTATGTTTTTGGAGATGTGAGAGGAAACCGGTGTACCCGGAGGAAACCCACACAGACACGGGGAGAACATACAAACTCCTTGCAGATGTCGACCTGGCTGGGATTCGAACCGGGTACCCAGCAATTGCAAGGCAAGAGCGCTAACCACTACACCACCGTGCTGCTAAATCTAGCATAATCTATTGAAATGTATGATCTACTAAATCAATGTTGGCTGAAATACTGATTGAACATTGAATGGGTATAACAAATGCACAATTAACTTTTCTAGAAGCTTTGTCCAGTCTCAAATATTACAAAGATTGCGGTGGAGACCAGTGAGAATTCTGTCAGATAAACACTTTAGCTTATTTTAGCCTCGTGTTATAATGTACCAGAGATAATGGAAATAAGCAGGCTGCCACAGCAGAATTTTGCTGGCTGTTGTGCTCATCATTTGAATAGGACTTTAAGACTCAACTAACTGTATTATGAACATGGGAGGACTGGCCAGGGGGGAAGGGGGGAGATTTCCCCCCAGGCTGCCTCTCATTTAATGATTTAGGGCTGGTACAGTGTCTGGTGCTTTACGGTTTTTGATAAGGCAATGTGAACCACTAGGCTGGCTGAGGGAAATAAACGCCCACTTACAGAGCAATTAGAGGGCGGGCAAGCTGGTAAATATACACAGCATGATGTAGAGCAGAGGCTTGCCTGCAGGGTCCATGGGATAAAAATCTGTCTAGTCTCTAACCATTGTTAAAATGACTGCATGTGTGCACAGCTACATAAGGTATTGTCTAGGTTGAAAAGTTTTCGACAGTCAGAGGGCTGCTAGCAGACAGTCTCTAGACTCCACGGTGGCTTCTGGCAGACAGTCACTAGACTCCAGAAGGCCTGCTTGCAGACAGTCCCTAGACTCCAGGAGGGCTGCTGGCAGACAGTCCCTAGACTCCAGGAGGGCTGCTGGCAGACAGTCCCTAGACTCCAGGAGGGCTGCTGGCAGACAGTCCCTAGACTCCAGGAGGGCTGCTGGCAGACAGTCCCTAGACTCCAGGAGGGCTGCTGGCAGACAGTCCCTAGACTCCAGGAGGGCTGCTGGCAGACAGTCCCTAGACTCCAGGAGGGCTGCTGGCAGACAGTCCCTAGACTCCAGGAGGGCTGCTGGCAGACAGTCCCTAGACTCCAGGAGGGCTGCTGGCAGACAGTCCCTAGACTCCAGGAGGGCTGCTGGCAGACAGTCCCTAGACTCCAGGAGGGCTGCTGGCAGACAGTCCCTAGACTCCAGGAGGGCTGCTGGCAGACAGTCCCTAGACTCCAGGGGGGCTGCTGGCAGACAGTCCCTAGACTCCAGGAGGGCTGCTGGCAGACAGTCCCTAGACTCCAGGAGGGCTGCTGGCATGTGAATTCTGCTGATAAATTCTGAACGCGACAGAAACCCCGGCTGTTGTAACTCAAAATGTATTATGTGCCCCCCGGTGCCAGTGCATTATACTTTACCTGTCATGCTGTCCCTCAAGTGTTCTTACTGTATTTCCCATGTTACTACTCGCACATAGCACGTGGGACACGTGTGTGATGTCATTTGGGCTGGGGCTGCTGTGAAAAACGGGCCTCTAGTTTGTGTTTTCCCCCCAGGCCAAAAGGTCCCAGTCCTCCCCTGATTATGAACAACTGTAACTCTATAAGATAATGACGGCCAAGGAACTAGAATATACAAGGAGTAGAGAGTGGTGACAACTGCTTGGCAGCTTGAGCATTCCATATAGTTTCCTAAAGGCCTTTAGCAGCTTAGCCACAGACCACACTATTGCCAAAAGCCTGAAGCTTGACCTGACAACAGCCAAAAATGTCTTAAAGGACAACTGTAGCAAGAGGTATATGGAGGCTGCCATATTTATTTCCTTTTAAGCGATTCCAGTTGCCTGGCAGCTCTGCTGATCTATGCAGTAGTGTCTGAATAACACCAGAAACAAGGATGCAGCAAATCTTGTCAGGTCTGACAATGTCAAAAACACCTGATATGTTGCATGCTTGTTTGGGGTCTATGGCTAAAAGTATTAGGGGCAGAGGATAAGCAGGATAGGCAGGTAGCGGGTATTGCTTAAAAGGAAAGAAATATGGCAGCCTCCATAAATCTCTCCCTACAGTTGTCCTTTAAAGCGGGGGTCCCCAACCACCGGTCCGCGGCCCACTGCTCGTCTGTGGGGCGTTTGCAGTTGGGTCGCGGGTCTGTCCTCTTGCCCCCGCCCCTGCTGTTACGTTAGCTGGCGGCCACTTCCTCTCTTATATTCCCCTCTTATGCGTGTGCTATTTGGAATCACAGCAGCGCGCCCCGCGGCTGCTGTGATGAGGCAGAAGCAGGAGAGCAGCTTCCTGTAGCAGCGATGAGTATCGCCATTACCAGGGGAACCGCACTCCAGCTTCCTGCCTGAATCCAAATAGCACACTCATGAGAGGGGAATATAAGAGAGGAAGCGGCCGCCAGCTAAGGTAACAGCAGCGGTGGCCGCGAGGGGGGGGGGGGGGGGGGGGGAGGGGGGGTTAGCTATACTGGGGCACTACCTACCCATACTGGGGCACTATACTAGCTATACTGGGGCACTATACTAGCTATACTGGGGCACTATGCTAGCTATACTGGGCACTATACTAGCCATACTGGGCACTATACTAGCTATACTGGGATAACTATACTAGCCATACTGGGGATACTAAACCCTCTATATTGGGGCAACTATGCTAGCTATGCCGCCGCACCCCAGCCTCCACTCCTCCCCCCCATAACCCGCCGCGCACGACACTTTCCACTATAACCCCCTCCCCCGCAGGCCCCAGGCCGGAAAAGGTTGGGGACCCCTGCTTTAAAGGATGCCTGACCCAAGGCAAAACTACTTAAAGTGAGATAAAACTATGAAAAAAACATTCAATAAAAATATGAGTTTGACTTATTACCCATACACTTATCAGATTTGTTTTTGTGCACAAGTAATATTGTCTGCTTACAAATTATAAGTTCCCAAAGTACAGTCTATCTGCTCTGAAGGCTGCCATTGCATTTTATTGCATAGCTGCTGTATTTATAAATTAAAATCTATCTAGTGGTCACTTCTCAGCTCTTTCTGCTTTTCAGTTCACTACAGCTCAGTTTCTGCAGTTTGCTTATGTTTACTAAATGTATCTGACAAAGGAATGTAAACAAAAGATCATGTTATTTTCTCTTTGGATGAGGCAAGAAGCTTTCCACCGAAGAACAGAAGAGTGCTGTATTTGACTATTTGAATGCTGTTCTGCTACAATTCTTTTTGTGGTAGTAGATTTGGTGCTGTAAATAACCTTTAAGAGCAAAGAGGAAATTATGAGTTTCATACCACTTTAAGCTAAGCACAAAAATATGTTCATACTGGATCCACATACCTCTGTGTATTATCCCTTCATCTCCCTGATCCCTCCAATCTCTGTAATAGCTCCTTGAAAAATCTGACTTTTGGCAGGCTTGCTGCGGTGTACCCCATCACCCTCCCATTGTTTCCCCTTAAAGGGAGTGAATGGGGCAGGGAAGAGGAGGGAATGGGAGGAGGATGGGCGGGAACATCACAACATGCCTGCCTCTTTCTGTCTCAAAATTTGACTTTAGCTAAAAGTCACATTTTTCAAGCAGTGATTACAGGGTCCTGGGAAACAAGGAGAGGAAGAGACAACGCATTGAGCTATGTGGATCCAGCAGGAACTTCTGTGCTTATCTCAGGTGGCTTTGTTTTGGATAAGTTGTGCTTTAAAGTTACTCACTGGCCAAGTTGGTGACTGACTGGCAGGGGCGTAGCAATAGACAGTGCAGAGGTAGCGACCGCATCGGGGCCCTTGGGCCAGAGGGGCCCCGAAGGGTCCACCCTCTATCACAGTATTAGCGCTCCATTGGTCCTGTGCTGGTAATAATCACTTCTATAGATGCTTTGAATAGTAGTAATCCTTAACACACTGTTCCCCAACCCCTTCTTGCACCTCTGACACTGGGGTTGTCCTTGGCAGGTTTTGGTGCGCCGTATCAATTGTTATGTATAGAGTGCTTGGGGGGCCCCATGTAAAACTTGCACTGGGGCCCACAGCTCTTTAGCTACGCCACTGCTGACTGGGACTGCTCTAGACCTGTCTTTAAAGAAAAAGCACAATTTTTAATCTACTTTACGATATGAAAACATGAAAGAATGTAATAGAAAATGCTATTACATACTGTGCGTTAAGTTAGGTTATACTGAATTAACTAGGCCAGATCATTCTGTCTAAGTTTACTTGTAAAAGCAGGCAAGACTGAGTAATACGGAGCAATGATAAACTCGTTACAGAGATTCTGCCATTAAGAGCTGTGTATCTCTTGGTGTCTATTAAATCAGCAAGGTCTAAAGTGGCATTGACCAGAGATATCAGTTCCCAATGCAGGTCCGTTAAATTACAAGTTCAATACACAAGGAAACAGCGCAGAATGTTCAGAGATTTTCCTTTTTTAACAGTGTACAAAACTGAGCAAATTGTATCATTACACTTAATCCGTTTTGTCTCTGTAATGAGATTATAATGTAATCCCTTATTTATGTAATTAACTGACCAGATCAGAATTAATAGGATTTACCTACAGGGGAAGTCTACTCCTTTCTGTAGCAAGGATAAAAAACTCAGCAGTACTTCTTCAGTATGACAAAATACAAATTGAGAGATCTGTGATCATTATGGGAACTCTGCTCAATTCATTATCTAAAGAGGTAAGAACGGGCCTATGTGTGTTCCCATTATGGATCTTGCAGACGTGCAGAGCGGTTTCATTTTTGAACTTCAATATTCTGTGGCAGCTACAAGACCACAGTTTTTCTTCTTCCGAACGCGTACATTTAAAATGGGCGCCGGGAATAGCTGCAAGTAGAATATCAGTACATTGCTAATATTCTACTATGGTTCAGTGGGTTATTTTGATAGTAAAATATTAGTAATCTCCATATTTTACTGTAACTTAACCTTATTCTCACACAGAGCTCTCCCTCCAACAATGCCTGAACCTAATCACACCCCCTGAAGCCTATCCCTAAAAATTCCTCTCCAATTTCTAGCACAAACCCCTGCTCAAATTGCCTAACACTAACCCTCCTCCCCTTGCCCTGACACCAACCACTAAAGCCTGCCTCCAATACTCATCACTAACCCCCCCCCCTTTAATGCCCAACACTAAAACCCCCTCCAATGCCTAACACTAACCCCACCACCATGCCTAACACTAAACCCCCCCCCATCTTATGCCCAGGGCCATCTCTAGTTACAATAGGGCCCCCGGAAAAATTAGCCTTGAGCCACCATGGAAACCTCTCGCTGCCCCATCCCCCCAGATGTGGCATTAGGTTAGGGGCCCTGCTGGGCTACACCAGCCCCCCCCCAACTTTATAGTGGTTGTTGGGACCCTTGCAGAGTTTTCAGCAGTACAGCAAATTATTTTCTCAATCAGAAAGAGGATCTGAAGTGAAAATTGAATGGCGTGTGTACCAGCTATAAAGACTACCTCCAGTATAAAAGGCAAAGCCTTTTATGTCAGGCTCTGTATTGATGCAGGAAGGGAAGGGTCTTGGGGTTACTTACCTGATTGGCTGTAATTCGTTCACAGGTGATGTTCCGACCCCACTCTCTCTCATCGGCAATCGAGTCGTGCCATGTTTCTGAAGCTCTTTGGAAACCTCTGCCTATATTGCCGTGGCACGCCCCCAGCTCAGCAGCCACCAAGTAGGCTGCGGCTACTGAGATGTGGGCAGACTACAGCAGATGAGGGTAGCCAGAAGCTTTGAAAAAAAAAAAAACACCCGCCACAGCTGCATTTCCGAGGGGGGCAGAGCATTCACCTGAATGAGTGAATTACGGCCAATCAGGTAAGTGATTAACCCTGAGACCACCTCAATCTTGCATCATTAAGACAGAGCTGCACAGAGTTTGTATGCTCTCCCCATATTTTCGTGGGTTTTCTCCAGGCACCCAGATATTCCCCCACATTCCAAAAACATACAGATAAGTTCATTGGCTTGTCCATAAATTGGCCATAGACTACGATGGACATATGACTATGGTAGGGATTAGATTGTGAGCTCCTCTGAGGGACAGTTCATGACAATACTATGTTCAGTTCTGCGGAAGATGTCGGCACTATATAAATACTAAAAAAAATAAGACTTTCCAGGTTTTGTTTATGCAGTACAGATATGATGTGATCTCCTGGATCCCTCTTTGCCATTTCCGCCGCTCCCCGTCACGATCCGGGCTTTTAATCACCAGTTTTGGGCAGTGTTTACAAACAAAACCCATGGACATGGCAGCTAACCAAGAAGGTGTGTGTGTGTGTGTGTTTTGTTTGTTTGTGTGTATATGTATATGTTTGTTTGTGTGTGTATGTATGTATATATGTGTATATACACATATATACATACATACATACATACATACACACACACACTACAGACCAAAAGTTTGGACACACCTCATTCAAAGAGTTTTCTTTATTTTCATGACTATGAACATTGTAGACTCATACTGAAGGCATCCAAACTATGAATTAACACATGTGAAAGTATAGTACATAACCAAAAAGTGTGAAACAACTGAAAATACGACATATTCTAGGTTCTTCAAAGTAGCCAACTTTTGCTTTGATTACTGCTTTGCTCACTCTTGGCATTCTCTTGATGAGCTTCAAGAGGTAGTCACCTGAAATGGTCTTCCAACAGTCTTGAAGAAGTTCCCAGAGATGCTTAGCACTTGTTGGCCCTTTTGCCTTCACTCTGCGGTCCAGCTTACCCCAAACCATCTCGATTGGGTTCAGGTCTGGTGACTGTGGAGGCCAGGTCACCTGGCCCAGCACCCCATCACTCCCCTTCCTGGTCAAATAGCCCTTACACAGCCTGGAGGTATGTTTGGGGTCATTGTCCTGTTGAAAATTAAATGATCGCAAACCGGATGGAATAGCATGCCGCTGCAAGATGCTGTGGTAGCCATGCTCGTTCAGTATGCCTTCAATTTTGAATAAATCCCCAACAGTGTCACCAACAAAGCACCCCCCACACCATCACACCTCCTCCTCCATGCTTCATGGTGGGAACCAGGCATGTAGAGACCATCCGTTTACCTTGTCTGCATCGCACAAAGACACGGTGGTTGGAACTAAAAATCTCAAATTTGGACTCATCAGACCAAAGCACAGATTTCCACTGGTCTAATGTCCATTCCTTGTGTTCTTTAGCCCAAACAATTCTCTTCTGCTTGTTGCCTGTCCTTAGCAGTGGTTTCCTAGCAGATATTCTACCATGAAGGCCTGATTCACACAGTCTCCTCTTAACAGTTGTTCTAGAGATGTGTCTGCTGCCAGAACTGTGTGGCATTGACCTGGTCTCTAATCTGAGCTGCTGTTAACCTGCGATTTCTGAGGCTGGTGACTCGGATGAACTTATCCACCGCAGCAGAGGTGACTCTTGGTCTTCCTTTCCTGGGGTGGTCCACATGCGAGCCAGTTTCTTTGTAGCGTTTGATGGTTTTTGAGACTGCACTTGGGGACACTTTCAAAGTTTTCCCAATTTTTCGGACTGACTGATCTTCATTTCTTAAAGTAATGATGGCCACTCGTTTTTCTTTACTTAGCTGCTTTTTTCTTGCCATAATACAAATTCTAACAGTCTATTCAGCAGGACTATCAGCTGTGTATCCACCTGACTTCTCCACAACCCAACTGATGGTCCCAACCCCATTTATAAGGCAAGAAATCCCACTTATCAAACCTGACAGGGCACACCTATGAATTGAAAACCATTTCAGGTGACTACCTCTTGAAGCTCATCAAGAGAATGCCAAGAGGGTGTAAAGCAGTAATCAAAGCAAAAGGTGGCTACTTTGAAGAACCTTGAATATGACATATTTTCAGTTGTTTCACACTTTTTGGTTATGTACTATACTTCCACATGTGTTAATTCATAGTTTGGATGTCTTCAGTGTGAATCTACAGTGTTCATAGTCATGAAAATAAAGAAAACTCTTTGAATGAGAAGGTGTGTCCAAACTTTTTCTCTGTACTGTAATATATATATATATAAATATATATATATATATATATATATATATATATATATATATATATATATATATATATATATATATATATATATATATATATATATATATATATATATATATATATATACACATATATCAACAGTATACTACAAGTTTTTATTACATAGTGAATTATCGGCACAGTTTCTCAGCATGTGACAGGCAGCTCCCTTCCACCCCTCAGCCTCACAAACTGCATCAGAAACTGAGAACAGAGAGTGAGGAGTAAAAGCACACAGAGCCTGCAGGGGGCATGCATAACTTGTATTCATTACAACAGAGGCATCCCATTCCTCTGCGGGTCAACAAAGCTTGACAAAGAAAAGAAGATTAGATATATTACAGAGACAGTGCAACTAGAAAAGGCTGCAGTAATCCAGACCACATTAGAACAGGTATAAAAACTTATAGGATAGAAGAAATAAGGCTGAAATTTTTGTTACAGAGTCTCTTTAACCACTTGCCGACCGCCCACTACCTATGAGCGTCGTCAAAGTGGCACCCCCCAGGACCGCCTAATGCCAATCGGTGCAAGCACCCGGGGGACTGAATAGCCGGGGATTGCACGCATAGATACGCACACACCCGCCGGCATTAGTCTCTGCCCACCCGCGACGTCAACCCGCCAGCCAATTAGCAGCGCCGGCGGGTTGCCAACCCTCGATCTGCCGCTAGAAAGTGTATAATACACTTTGTAATGTATACAAAGTGTATTATACAAGCTGCCTCCTACCCTGTTGGTCCCAGTGATCAAGGGACCACCAGGGTAGGAGGCAGCTGTGTATGTATGCACCCAAGCACACTGATCCTGAACTCTCTGCCCCCTGATCGCCCACAGCACCCCTCAGACCCCCCCTGATCACCCCCTCAGACCACTGTTTGCACCCAATCACCTCCTTAATCAGCCATCAATCACCCCCTGTCACTATTTGTCAATGCTATATTTTAAATCAGGTCCTAAACTGCCCCCTGGGAGCTCCTGATCACCCCCCCCCACACCCTCAGATCCTCCCCAGCCCCCCCCCCCCCAGATCCCCCCCCCCGTGTACTGTATACATCTATTCTCCCCTGTAATCACCCACTGATCACCTGTCAATCACCCATCAATCACCCCCTGTCACCACCTGTCACTGCCACCCATGAGATCAGACCCTAACCTGCCCCTTGCGGGCACCCGATCTCAGATCGCCCTCAGACTCCCCCCCCCCCCCCCGATCACCTCGCCAGTGCATTGCTTGCATCTATTCTCCCCTCTAATCACACCCTGATTACCTATCAATCACCCCGTCACCCCTGTCACCACCCATCACTGCTACCCATCAGATCAGACCCTAATCTGCCCCCTTGCGGGCACCCAAACACCCACCTTCACCCTCAGACCCCCCCCCCCCCCCGATCACCTTCCCAGTGCATTATTTACATCTGTTCTCCCCTCTAATCACCCACTGATCATCCATCAATCACCCCGTCACTGCTACCCATCAGATCAGACCCTAATCTGCCCATTGCAGGCACCCAATTACCCGCCCACACCCTCAGATCGCCCTCAGACACCCCTGATCACCTCCCCAGTGCATTGCTTGCATCTATTCCCCCCTCTTATCACACCCTGAGACACCCATCAATCATCTCCTGTCACCACCTGTCACTCCCTAACACACTTACCCATCAGATCAGGCACTAATTTGCCCCGTGTGGGCTCCTGATCACTCGGCCAAACCCTCAGATCCCCCTTCCGATCACCTCCCCAGTGCATTGCTTGCATCTATTCCCCCCTCTAATCACCCCCTGAGACACCCATCAATCACCTCCTGTCACCCCCTAGCACTCCTATCCATCAGATCAGGCCCTAATCTGCCCCCTGCGGGCTTCTAATCACCCGGCCAAACCCTCATCCGCCCCACCGCAGTGACAGAATTTTTTTTTCTGATCACTGCTGGTCTCTTCGACTTACTTGTGGCTGATACCAACCGTTATGCCACACAATACGCAAACACCATCCAAGAAGCTACCATGCCCAGCCTTTTCGGTGAAAACCACTCCAAGTTTCCGAACATAAAATTTTTTGGGGCCTTCTCCTTAACATGGGTCTAGTCAAAAAGAATGTATTGCGGTCTTATTGGTCTATGCACCCAATACATCACATGCCCATGTTCTCTGCTGCCATGTCCAGGTCACGATTTGAGAACATCCTGCGCTTCCTGCACTTCAGTGCCAATACAACCTGTCATCTAAGAGGCCACCCTGCTTATGACTTAGCTGCACATCAATATTACATACTAACCTCACCATCAGTTCTGCTCAGAAGCTCACCATTTCTTACAGTGATCCCCTTCCAATTCTGACAATATTTTGTCAGAACTGAAATATACCAGTTGCTGTCAGTTATATATCAGCAGCTGCCAGTTACAACTGAATGTGCAAGGTAATGCCTATGTTTCCATATGGCTCAAGTGGGTGATATTACAGTTTAACTGTGTGCTGACCAGGAAGCTGTTATGGGGTAAGGGCCATTTTTAAAATGGAGGACGGATAATTCCATTGATCACATTGGACAAATGGGACGCAGGAGAGGAGAAAGAGATTGAGGAGTAGACTACACAGGAGGTAAGTATGACCTGTGTATGGTTATTTTGACTTTTTATTTTCAGTTCAGGTTCTCTTTAACCTCCTTAGCGGTAACCCCGTGTGTGACACGGGGTAAGCCGCCGGAGGGTGCCGCTCAGGCCCTGCTGGGCCGATTTTCATAATTTTTTTTTTTTGCTGGACGCAGCTAGCACTTTGCTAGCTGCGCCAGCACCCCGATCGCCGCCGCCGCGCGCCCGATCGCCGCTATCCGGTGCGGCGTACGGAACCCCCCCCCCAGACCCCTGCGCTGCCTGGCCAATCAGTGCCAGGCAGCGACAAGGGGTGGATCGGGTCTCCCAATGACGTCCCGACGTCGCTGACGTCATCCCGCCCCGTCGCCATGGCGACGGGGGAAGCCCTCCAGGAAATCCCGTTCTTTGAACGGGATTTCCTGATCGCCTATCGCCGGAGGCGGCTATCATGTAGCGAGCCCTGGGCTCGCTACATGATTTAAAAAAAATAAAAAAATAAAAAAAAAAACTGCTGCGCTGCCCCCTGGCGGTATTTTTCATACCGCCAAGGGGGTTAAAGAGACTCCGTAACAAAAATTGCATCCTGTTTTTTATCATCCTACAAGTTCCAAAACCTATTCTAATGTGTTCTGGCTTACTGCAGCATGTTCTACTATCACCATCTCTGTAATAAATCAACTTATCTCTCTCTTGTCAGACTTGTCGGCCTGTGTCTGGAAGGCTGCCAAGTTCTTCAGTGTTGTGGTTCTGTGATGCATCTCCCCCCTCCAGGCCCCTCTCTGCACACTGCCTGTGTATTATTTAGATTAGGGCAGCTTCTCTCTTCTCTCTTATCTTTTACAAGCTGGATAAATCCTCCTCTGTGCTGGCTGGGCTTTCACATACTGATGAATTACATACGGGCAGAGCTGTCT
Organism: Hyperolius riggenbachi; assembly: GCF_040937935.1. Lineage (NCBI taxonomy): Eukaryota > Metazoa > Chordata > Amphibia > Anura > Hyperoliidae > Hyperolius > Hyperolius riggenbachi. The sequence goes on along the minus strand of NC_090646.1, from coordinate 449,731,501 downwards.
GCACTCTGCAGTAAGAAACAGCCTGACACTTCAGTGGAAGATAGCTGCAGGGGGAAAGAAACACACAAATGATCTCTTGAGATTCAAAAGGAATGCTGTATACAGCCTGCTTGTGTATGGATGTATTTTCTATGTGTGGACATACTGTACATCAACCTACTTCCTGTTTTGGTGGCCATTTTGTTTGTTTATAAACAAACTTTTTAAAACTGTTTTTAACCACTTTTAATGCGGCAGGGAGCGGCGAAATTGTGACAGAGGGTAATAGGAGATGTCCCCTAACGCACTGGTATGTTTACTTTTGTGCGATTTTAACAATACAGATTCTCTTTAAGGGGGTTTTAAGAATGCAGTCCTTAAGTGCCCTATAACCATTGGATGTGTCTATTTAGAATGGCAATGCTTATAGTTGCCCACAGGCTAGTACTGTGATTATTTACCAAAATTAGAAGACAGTGGATAAGAGACACAGCTCTCAAATAAATCCAGGTTTGTAGTGGAGAAGTTCATGCTGTGGGCACTGCATCTAAGAGCAGGTCTGATATAACCCAGGCGAATATTCCACATTTCTTCGACACAAGAATAGACACTTCAATTAAACAAAAAACAGCAAGCTGTTTGCAAGTGAATTAATGCATTTATGTAAATAAGTGCACTCATATTTTAATAGTCAGTAAAGAAAGTATTCTCAAATTACTCATTTACAGGCATCACATTTATGGTTATTGATAGAATAATATAATGTGTGCATTATAGTATGCAGTGACTGCATGCATTTATTAAATTAAGAGACTGGCAGGTTCTCTTTAAAATGTGTGATAAGGTACCAGTTACTATTGCAGACCTCTTTACTTATAGTATGAAAGCACAACCATCCTTTAAGGCTTTTTATCTATCTGAGTTTTTCTCTCAGTAAAAAGTACAGAAATTGGTTGTAATGAGCAAAGGCTGAGCCAGTAAAAGAGTACAGAGATAGAGAGGAAAAAAATGGAAGTGGATAAAAATAACCCCAAGAAAACTGTTAAACAACCTTTTCAATTTCTACTCTAGAATGCAATACGTTTGTCATAACAGAGCAGCAAAGTAAAGTCACTGCCAAAGCTCAATGGTATTCTCTTCATCACTTTCATATGGTAGATAGTCATGCTTTAAAAGGAGTCAGCCAACCGGGACAGTTCACATACTAAAAATGCTGAGATGTAAGCAACATAAGCTTACCAAAAACTGGGGTCTTCCTAATGCTGTAAGCTTGATTGCAGAAAAACCATCTTCAGAACTTCCACCTACAAAAATAGTTGTAATGTCAATGTATTGCTTTGGTTTGCTTTAGATCTACAGTCCAAAATGGCAAATTATAGTAGTGTCAACATCTACAAGGGACGTGGAGTATCAGACACATGTATAAGTAACACAGGTGGGTGAAGGGTGTAGTTTGTGCCTGTCAGCTTGAAAAACTGTTGAATTTTGGTAGCTGGGACAATGTTTACTCTGCATTTTCCTTGCAGAACATTTTTTTGGCCTCTGTGGCTTTGTGTTCAGCTAAAATAATTGAAGATGTGGTTGTCATCATTCGCCCCTGTACCAGGCGTGAAGATACTGGAAGGTGAGTTTTGGTTAGGGTCAGGTGCCAGTATAGCAGGGTTAGGACTCAGGGGAGAGAGAGAGATTAGATGGCTCAGTTCAGGAAGAGCATTTTATCAGAGGATGGGTTAACATTAAAGAGTATTAGGTGTCTTGGCTTTCCAATGGCCCAGGCCTAGCCTGGCATTGGAGCCAATTGTCCACAGAGTTCATAATCTTGTAATATATGAGAGAATGTTGGATATCATGAGTGACAGATTAGACCAGTTTTAAATAATCAGTTTTCTTTTCTTTTCATATGCATACGTTTTTGCCATTTGGATTTGATATATCTTTTGTGCCTTGTAATTATTTTGTCATCTTATTGCATTTCCCTGTGTGGAATATTTGTTTCGTCTTCTGATCAATGCTTCACTCCAGTAAGACCTTTTGATACTAAAAATGATTAGGTGTCAGGAAGGAGTGACCTTTAGGAAAAGGGTGGTTAGTTAAAGTGTAACTGAGGGGGTTTTAAATGTAAAAAAACAAAAAAAAACAAAACAAAAAAAAAACGACATGTACCCATCTGAATTACATGCCTTTGTGTGCCCTCCTCACCACTCTCAGTCCCCCCTGCGCCCCGCTAGCAGCAGCTTGTCGGCAAACTAATGTGGAAGGAACGTACATAGCAGGAGAGGAACTCCTGCATAACCCCCCTCCCTGTATATTAGAGCCTTCTCTCTGGATCTCCACGGCCTGTTCCTGGCCTCTCCCCTTGCATTCCAATCACTGCTCTGTGCTCTTGGAAGAGAGCACAGAGCTGCATCTGCAGCGTTGTCACCCCTGGTGTCACATAGGAGCAGTTGTAATGGACGATACCTGATCTGGCGGAGGAGTCAAGGAACCGTAGCTGTTTTTTTCCCCAACTGCCTCAATTCCTACCTCTGGATATCAGAGTGGACGCCAGGGTGAGTGCGGGCACATTGGGGGTGGGGATGTGTCTCAGCACTGGCAGTTGCATTTGCTGTGAGGCAGGGCCGGGCCGAGGCATAGGCTGGAGAGGCTCCAGCCTCAGGGCGCAGTGTAGGAGGGGGCGCACAATTCATTCAGCTGTCATTCCTAATTGCGTTTGAAGCAGAAAGAAATAAGAAAAGGAGATACATGGAAGTGACTACAAGCCAGATAACTAGAGATTAAGGTGTTGGGGGCCCTGGGGTGCCTCTTAGTCTAATAGCAATCAGTGTGTGACGGCTGGGGTGGAGGGATGGAGGGGCGCACTTTGGTGTCTCAGCTTTGGGTGCTGCTGGAGGACCTTGTCCCGGCTCTGCTGTGAGGCAACGGTAATTATCTTAAATGGGAGAAGTGAAGGGGCCGCATTGAGTGGAGTCACACAGTTGGTTTGTCTTTTCTCTACCTTTACATATGACGTGTGGGTCTGGGATACAAGAGAGATAGCACAAGTTGGAGGGCGTGGTTTTTGGACTTTCAGCTCTAGGAGCAGAGAACTGGATATCTAGAGGCTTCAATTTGATAAGTGAGAACTGTTAGATCTATAGACTGGGAGCACAATCAATCTGTTAATGTTTTCTGTGCAATATTACCATACATTTGATTGTTTACATTTTCAGAATTATTTCCGTGTATAGACAAACCTTAACCAGCTTAACCTGGAAAAAGAGCCACATTGCTCCCATCCTCACTGCAATGATGTAAATCTTTACCCTACTTTCTCTGCTGCAATTATGTTAATAGTCATCCACTTTCCCTACTGAGATTACCGTATATACTTGCATATAAGATGACTCGTGTATTAGCCGAGGTACCTACTTTTCCCTCAGAAACCAGGAAAAAGTGTTTGACTTGAGTATAAGCCCCCTCCCCAGTATAGCCTCCTCCCCAGTACCCAGATGTTCTCCAAGTACAAGTCATCCCCTCTCCTCATAGCCAGATTTGCCCCAAGGAGGATAAGCTGTGTCTCAAGACACCACTAGACGGGGTCATAGATATGAGACAGCGATTGCCACAGGAAGAATCCACGATCATTGCACCGCTGAGATGTTGCTTGCACACTCCACAAGCCAGGGGGCATAGGTAGTCTTGAGCAGAGCATCCTGCAAACTGTGTAGCAGGGGACAGGGGGACACGGACACAGCAGGGAGCCAGCTGGCAAGAGATCACTAGTGTAAGATCCTTAGGCTCCTCTGCCAGTAACAAAACGTGCTCCACCATCCGTTCTACTCCAATGAAAAATTAGGCTTATTTGCAAGTATATAAGGTATGTAATATTCAAAATCATTCTCTGCTGCAGTGAGGTAAATCCTCACCCACTTTACCAGCTGAAATGATGTAAATCCCCACTCACTTTCCCTTGCAGCGTGAGCATATGAACTGTTCAGTGGTAGTTGGGTTAGATTTTACATCACTGCATCGGGAATAGGAGGACATGCGTTCTGCAACATGGAAAGTGTCAAGCGATCTTAAGAGCTGAACTTTCACGGTTACGCTAGGAAGACAGCTGGGCGTCAGATTACCACAAATGACGTCAGGGATGGGAGTATTTTTAACCCTGGTGATCTCAATGCTATATGAAGCTGAAAAGGCAATGCAAGATTCTAATGTTTTTCTTCTCTTCATACAAGGTTTGCTTTAAAAATTGCCATTAGAGAACTAAGTGATGCTTAACATTTTTTAATTCTAGAGACATTTCAATAGGTCACAGAAATGCTGCACCTGCCTGTATAACAAACCACAAGTTGCAACATGGCAAAAAGCAAAGCAAAGACAACAAAAAAAAGCCTCAGTCTGTGTAACGATCGGTGAAGCACAGAGAGGATCTGATTACCAGTGATCTGCAGAATCACTGGGAATACAGATGTATACCAGATTATACGTGATCTGCAGTATCACTGATAATCAGATATACTAGCTAACCTCTGTTCACCTGAGTAGAGTGTAGTGTTAGGTGTAACAGTAACACTTTGAGGACTAGGCCTCAGTGCAGCAAGGAGTACTGCACAGATTCCTTCTGCAGACCTGAGCTCTCCAAGACGGGAGGAGTCAGACTGACAGTAGGAAGGATAGTCTGAAAGTGACCCTCAGGAGGAAGGGTCGCTAACAGAGCGAGGAACCGCCTCTAACGGTAAGGTCGGTTCTCGAGGTCGGACAAGCCAGGTCGTACACACACGGACAGATAAAGTACAAGATCAGGAGGCAAAGGCGGAGTCAAAGTACAGGCAGGGTTCAGCAACGGGGTATCAGATATATCGGGGTACAAAATCAGGAGGCAGAAGCAGAGTCAAGGAACGAGCCGGGTTCGGCAACAGAGTATCAGAAATATCGAAGTACAAGATCAGAGTTCAGGAGGATAGTCAAGGCAGGCAAAAGTCATAACAGATAATCACAATCAAACTAGTACTTTAGCTATCAACAGAATCTAGCTAAGTGTAGGATTACAGCTCCAGCTGGTCCCGGCACACTTGCGGATCTGACTACGGATCTGGGTGCTCCCACATATGTGATCGCACGCCAGACAAAGAGCAAGTGAACAACCAGCAGTATATATACTCTAGGACCTTTCCAGGACCTCCCTAATTGCTGGTCCAATGAGAGCAGTGGAATTTGTCAGCTGACCCAGCTGGTCAGCAGACTCCCTTCTAACTGCTATTTAAACTCTGCCTCTGTGCTCGCGCGCCGTTAAGTCTGAATCTTGGTGGACTATCAATCCCAGCCACACCAGTACTGTCATGCAATGTATCTAGTGCGGGGGCCGCCTCTGATGCGGATTCCGCCATTACCAATGCGGATTGGTAGACGATTCCCCTCTGCAACGGGATCGTCCCCTGTCACAGACTCCGCAGGTGAAGGTCACGATAGGGGTACTGCATGGGGAACAATTACAGTTTTTCGTTTTACATATGTCAACCTCCACTATTATCCTAGGCATGCCTTGGTTACAAGCCCACTCTCCACAAATCGACTGGGCTACGGGCCAGGTAACCAGATGGTCCGATCATTGTCATCAGCAGTGTCTGGGGAAGGTGACATTGGGTCAGACCAAGGTTTACGTGGAGGGTGTTCCCGAGGTATATTCCGATTTTTCTGATGTTTTTTGTCCCAAGTCTGCTGATCAATTACCTCCTCATCGCCCGTTCGATTGCCCCATTGATCTCCGTGCTGGTTGTATGCCCCCTAGGGGTCACCTGTATAACTTGTCCGGTCCCGAGAAGTTGGCTATGCAGGAATACATTCGTGACAACTAGGCAAAGGGGTTTATTCGGCCCTCTCGGTCACCTGCTGGGGCCGGCTTTTTTTTTCGTTAAGAAGAAAGACGGGGGTCTTCGACCTTGTGTCGATTACCGAGGTCTCAATAAAATCACGGTGAAGAATCGCTATCCGTTACCATTGATAGACGACTTATTCACGCAGGTCACTACTGCTAAGATCTTTTCTAAGTTAGATCTGAGGGGGGCATACAACCTAATCCGCATTAGAAGGGGAGATGAATGGAAGACGGCCTTTAACACACCCGACAGGCATTACGAGTACTTAGTGATGCCCTTCGGGTTGTGCAATGCGCCAGCCGTCTTCCAGGAACTAATCAATGAGGTATTCCGGGAGGTATTGGGTAAATTCGTACTGGTATACCTCGATGATATACTAATTTACTCCAATAACCTCTCCGAACACAGGGTCCACGTGAAATTTGTCCTAAACAAATTAAGACAGAATAGGCTCTACGCTAAGGTGGAAAAGTGTATATTTGAAGTGACCACGGTCACGTTTCTGGGATACGTAATTTCCACCTCGGGCCTCTCAATGGATCCTGCCAAGGTCACAGCCGTGTTGGAATGGCCACAGCCAGTGGGGTTGAAGGCCCTGCAGAGATTTTTAGGGATACTCCACGTTAGTTGCCCCCCTTACCAGTCTCATGAAAAAAGGGGCGGATACCAACCACTGGTCTCCTGAAGCCGTGGCGGCATTTGCTCTATTGAAAAAATTATTTTGCTCAGCACCAATTTTGAGGCATGTTGACACGTCCTTTCCCTTCATTGTGGAGGTTGATGCCTCAGAAGTTGGGGTGGGGGCGGTGCTGTCTCAACGGTCTGGGTTGCAGGGCAGATTACACCCATGTGCTTATTTTTCCCGCAGGTTTTCACCTGCAGAAAAAAAATGATATAGGCAACCGGGAACTTCTGGCTATTAAGTTGGCATTTGAGGAGTGGCGCCACTGGTTAGAGGGGGCAGAGCACACGATCACTGTTTACACTGACCACAAGAACTTGGAATACATCGAGGGGGCAAAGAGGCTGAGTCCCCGTCAGGCCCGGTGGTCCTTATTTTTTACGAGATTCAGGTTCATAATCACGTACACTCCAGGCAGCAAAAACGTCAAAGCAGATGCCCTCTCCAGGTGTTTTTGAGACAGCACAGCCCCCCGCTCCTGAATCCATCATCTCGCAGAAACTGGTGTTAGCCGCCACGGAGACTTGGGAGGATTGGACAGAGATTTTGGGTCCCTTTCAGCGGGATGTTCCTGAGGGGAAACCCGAAGGGGTCTTGTTTATCCCACTGCCATTCCGGTTACAAGTTCTGCAACTCTTTCACACCCACAAGAATGCTGGTCATCCTGGAGCGGCCAGAACGCAGGATCTGATTGCCAGGTGTGCTTGGTGGCCTTCCTTGGCAACAGATTGCAAGGAGTTTGTTAAGGAGTGTGCGGTATGTGCCAGGAGTAAACCCTCCCGGCTGGCACCTGTAGGAAGGTTGCAGCCTTTGCCCACCCCGAGTGAGCCATGGACCCACCTGTCCATGGATTTTGTGGGGGAATTGCCCAGGTCTGAAGGCATGTCTTATTTGGGTGGTAGTCGACCGGTTTAGCAAGATGGCCCATTTTGTGCCCCTGAAAGGACTCCCCTCGGCTCAAGAATTAGCCGAATTGTTTATCATTCACGTCTTCCGGCTGCATGGCATTCCGGAAGACATTGTGTCTGATAGGGGAGTCCAGTTTGTGTCTGGATTCTGGAGGGCATTTTGTCACCAAATGGGCATGAAATTGTCGTTCTCGTCAGGCTACCACCCACAGACGAATGGGCAGACAGAACGCATTAACCAATCTCTGGAGCAATTCCTGAGATGTTACGTTGCAGAGGCACAAAGTGACTGGGTGAAATTTTTGCCCTTCGCGGAATTCGCCCAAAATAATTTAAAGAATTCCTCGTCTGGGTTTTCCCCATTCCAGATTGTAACAGGGAGGTCACCCAAATTCTCCCCTTTTCCAGTTGTCTCGTCCCCATTTCCTGCACTGGAGGATTGGCAGAGGTCACTCAGGGACAATTGGGGAATTGTTAAGGGGAATTTGCAGAAGGCGTTCCAGAGTCAGAAGGGTCAAGCAGATAAGAGACGGTCCGTGGAATGGAAGTTTCAGCCAGGAGATCTAGTCTGGGTGTCCACACGTCACTTGACCCTGAAGCAGCCATCTGCCAAACTGGGTCCCAGGTTTGTGGGCCCATTTTCCGTGACTAAAAAGATTAACAATGTTACGTATACCATTGACCTTCCCACCAGCATGCGGGGGGTGAAGTCCTTCCACGTGTCCCTTCTTAAACCTGCAGTCCAGGTGGGTCCTACTCCACCTCCTCCCGTGTTGGTAGATACCCAACCCGAATATGAAGTGGAAAAAATATTAGATGCTCGCAAGGTACAAAACTCGGTACAGTACCTCGTACATAGGAAAGGGTATGGCATCGGGGAGAGGCAATGGGTACCTGGGAACCATATGCATGCGGATGAGTTGGTGAGGGAGTTTAATGCCTTACACCCTGAGAAACCTGGTGGGAGTTGTCCGGAGTCCACTCCTCGGGGGGGGGGGGGGTACTGTAAGGAAACGCGGAAAGGCCGCTGTCTCTCGAGGTGAGGCAGCCGTTTCCGCGTCCAGCATGGCGTCACAACGCGGAAAAAACGCCGCATGCCGCATAGGCAGTGCAGCGGAATCCGCATTGGTAACGGCGGAATCCGCATTGGTAATGGTGGAATCCTCATCAGAGGCGGCCCCCGCACTAGATACATTGCATGACAGTACTGGTGTGGCTGGGATTGATAGTCCACCAAGATTCAGACTTACACGCGCGAGCACAGAGGCAGAGTTTAAATAGCAGTTAGAAGGGAGTCGGCTGACCAGCTGGGTCAGCTGACAAATTCCACTGCTCTCATTGGACCAGCAATTAGGGAGGTCCTGGAAAGGTCCTAGAGTATATATACTGCTGGTTGTTCACTTGCTCTTTGTCTGGCGTGCGATCACATATGTGGGAGCACCCAGATCCGTAGTCAGATCCGCAAGTGTGCCGGGACCAGCTGGAGCTGTAATCCTACACTTAGCTAGATTCTGTTGATAGCTAAAGTACTAGTTTGATTGTGATTATCTGTTATGACTTTTGCCTGCCTTGACTATCCTCCTGAACTCTGATCTTGTACTTCGATATTTCTGATACTCTGTTGCCGAACCCGGCTCGTTCCTCGACTCTGCTTCTGCGCCGCCTCACCTCGAGAGACAGCGGCCTTTCCGCGTTTCCTTACAGTCTGCAAACACATCTCTTTATTAAAGCTGTTCTATAGCAGGTCAGAACATTAGACCTTTTTCTGTTAAGAAGAAAACAAAGTGTAATAAATTAGTTAAAAGCTTTTTTACTTTTTATTTTTCTTCATTACTGTGTCTCGCCTTTAGCAGAAAACAAAGAACTTGTATAATGTTCAGTATTAATTGCTCAGCCAACAAATTGCAACATAATGCACCCAGACAATTTTCAGAGACATTATTTAGCCGCTACATGGTTTGTACATTCATTTAAACTGCAAAACCTCAATGCAGAATCAATAAACACCAGCTGCAACTCACAATGAAGCAACCCTGTCTATTCAGTCACTCAGTGCTCCACAGTACAGTGGAACATCGGATTTATAAAGAACGGGGAAAATAATTTTTGTAAGCAAGGAGGACATTTTTAAAAAATGTTCAGCTAGGTAATGGCAAATTCTCAACGCCATTTGAATGTGGTTTTCGGCAAATGGTCCTATTATTAAAGGTAATTAAGTCTGCACTCCAGATACTTTAAAATGCTTCACTCAACATAAAAAGAGACTGTCCCTATTCCTGGACTATTTACGCAAAACATAATGGGCCAAATCCAATTCACTTTTTCTCAAAGGTGATATTTTCACATTTTATCAATAAAATGCCTTTTAAGCCACCAGCAAGAAAGAATAATTTTGAGAGCCCTTTTTAACCTAACTCGTAGTACAGTACTTTGTCTCATTTGCAGAGTGCTGAAATGTTATTTTAAACAGAAGATGAAAAATTATCTCCTAGAAGAAAAAGTGAATTGGACCGGGCCCAATAAGCGGTACAGGAATAATCTACAACCAGTGCTGTAGTTGTGTACAGCAATATGAAATGTAATTACAGTATAGCAGCAGCATGCTCTGCTGTACAGTCTACTATGTGAAGATAACACCTTTTGTATCGGAAGTGCTGACTTCTATAACTGTTAATTATGTTGTGGTGCCATCTACACCACTCTCCTCAGGCCTAACACCATACGTGTGTTGTACCTCAAATGGAAATTTCAATTGGCATTCCCCCCACTCACAGGATGCCCATCATCACCTACCCAGAGCCAGGCAATTAACTTGATTGGCTCAATACATACTTTAGTGGTCATCTGGTAGAAAAGTGCTGTTCCATAAAAGTTGTGTCACATTCTGGCAGAACCCTAGGGTGCTGCCAACAAGGACTATAGGATAATGCAAGGAAGGAATCCCACAGGTGTTATACGTGGTTCTTCTCACCACCCCTGTAAATTAGATCTAAATATGTTCTAAGAACCTTTCACACAAGTGGCAAAAGTACCAGTATGATTTTTAGCAAGACCAGCCACTGCCTAGTTTGTAACGTAAAATTTTCTCATTATTGAAAATAATGCAGTCTAGACAAGTCTAGCATTCAACTCAAGTTATATTGTGCCACTAAATGGGAGCAATTTTAAGCACTAAGCAGGGCAAAGGCTTAGTTCAAAGGACACCAAAACTTAGAGGGACATGGAGGTGACTATATTGGTTTCCTTTTAAACAATACTAGTTGCCTGGCATCGTGCTGATGTTTCTTGCATCCGTAGTTTCTGAATCACACACTTGGAAACAAGCATGCAGCTTATCCAGTCAAACTTCAGCCAGAAACATCTGATCTGCCTGCTTGTTCAGGGTCTATGGCTAATAGTATTAGAGGAAGATGATCAGCAGGATGCCAGGTAACTGGTATTGTTTAAAAGGAAATACATAGGTCAGCCTCCACATTACTTTTTAACCCCTAAAGTTATCTTCATGCCAAATGGTAACGTTAAAGGATATATAACCTGGTTCTTTCTTCTTATAAACCTAGCCTAACCCTAATATAATGCTAAGAAACCTGGAGAGCCCATTAGCAAACCTGTTAACTAAGACCTTCCTAACCTCCAACATTTTCAATATGTGTCTATTGGCAAAGGGACTGTAAATAGGTAAAGTATTGGGAATGGTACTATTCTCTTGTTTACATCCGAAGATTAACAAAGCAAGAGAGGAAAGGCATAGCTTGCACAGTGTTTATTAGAGTATGATAAAAGGCACTTCAGGGTGGAGCGGCAGGGTTATAGCGAGTGGAGGGACCAATTGACAAGCGAGTCAGTAGTTTAACTCTCCTGGCGCTGGTTCATGGTGCAGTCAAACACTGACTGGACTGTGAACAAGTGCCAGGAGCACGAAAAAGCTGTCTAGCTGTGTCATCTTCTCTTCTCCTGCTTTGCTTATGTGTGGTACCTGTTCTGTTGGGCTTGAGCATGCTCTATTGCAACAGAACTATAGAAGACACATGGAAATGGCATATGTCTCAGGGCTGTCAACTTTCTTCAGCTGTCCAAGAAACTAGTGAGTGCTGGATTCTCCTTTCCTCCTCCATTATCACATATGCAAATATTAATTTGGGAAACGCATACGCTTAGTTAAAGAAGGGAAAGCTAAGGTTAGTTATCAGAAGAATAATCCTAGGGGAAGATGGCTAGCACTAGGTATAGGGTGTTCTAGAATGTGGTCTATAGAGGAGGTGGCTGCAGTTAGGCATACTTTGAGGTTAGGTTTAACGTCCCTAGCGTTTGTAATACTTGGCTCTGGCAGCTTTGTGCCCAAGTGAACAATGCCAGGCAGATATATATTGCTTTTGCAGGCATGGATAAATATTACAAGGTTCAAAGTACATCAATAGTTACCATAAAAATAGGCATAATGCATACATACCGGAAGCTTCAATACATTTAAGGAAGGTCTCCATGTGATGGTCACATTTTGCTTCATCTGCATAAAAATATGTCCTTGCACTAATGACACCCCCACGTCGGTCACCAAAGCCGGGCTGAACCTGGTACTTCTTTTCTCTCTGAACAGCTCCTGAAAATAAACACCACACATTGACTACAAATATGTAACTAAACTTATTTGAATTGCAGGGATAATCATTTACCCATATTTATACAGTAATAAACTCATCCAGTAAGGCTTGGTTCACACATAAATCTGCACATTTCCGGTCCAGTACTTGCCTGCCAGTTATGCATCAGTTTTCTATCAGTTTTCCCTGACTGGAGAGGATATGTACACCTTTTATGTGATAACTCACCCATAGAAAAACATAAAACTGCTACAAAACTGACAGGACAGGACCAGACCAGAAATGTACACCTTTTATTTGTGAATACAGCTGTGGAAACACATACTGTACAAACCTGACAGGACCAGGCCGGAAATGTACAAATATATAACACAAAGATCGCCCCAGACTTTTCAGTATAGGTGTGTGTTTCTATCCATCAGTACACTAGTATTAATATGATGAACACTGTGCACCAGTAAGAGCAGATGTGATATAAAGAAACAGAGTAAAGCCATAAAGATACATGATATACAAGGTTATTGGCAATGGCCACATTATAGAGATGTCACAGAAGTGACAAAGGTTAATTTATTACCTTTCCCACAAATGTGATTAACAGGCACACATTCTTTCCTGCCCTTGCAAAAAAAAAAAGTAAGTACTCTGCAGGATCCCTCTGTGTGCAGGCCAGACAAGTCAGAAGAGGGTGATTTATTAAGGCTGGGCTGAAGGCTTCCTTTGGAATCGCACTTAGCCAACCTGACTTTCTTCAACAATACCTTCATCAAAGCTTGCAAGGCAGCCAGTGACATAATAAACTGCCAGTCTCTCTGGCACATACAAAGGTGCAGCCTTCATTTTTCTGTTCCATTATCCAGGTTATTTGAGCAACCAAGCATATCAGAGGAGGCTAAAATTGCCATGCATTGTTTGAAAGATTTATTACCGCAGAGCATCAGAAAATACATGTTTTTTGTTTAAATAGATTATAAAACTCCTAAGGGGTTAAGGAGAGAAGCAGGCCTTTCCAATAAATGCCTGGAGTTCTGAGAAGCGAAGTTGATCAATAACTATCTAATTTTCCTGCAGTGGCAGAAATACAGAACATATCATAAATGGATTGTAAAGCAGCCATGGTACACACCTCTGTTCGAGTCAATGTTACAGCATGTCCTTATTAAAAGTCAATTATGAGCGCTTTATGTTGTTTTGGGGAGGTTTGGAGAATGTTCATAAAATAAGCAGATTACGGTTTAAAGTGTTTGAATCCAATGAACCGAATTAAAGAAGTTACAGCTTATAGGAACTCCCTCAAGGCCTGGAGTAAACGGACACTAGTACAAGGTGTACATTTTGCACACGCCAGCTCTTTTTTATGATATAAAACAAAGCAGAAATAATGACTGTGACGTATGCGCACTCACCCACCGATTCCTGTTCCCTTTGCTGCAGTTTACCATAAAGCCTCAGACCCGGAGGGAATCCTGAAGACAGTCAGAGCTGCAGGCAAAGTAACATTTTGGATTGGTTGATGAGACCACACACAGTCCAATTTTGATTGTACATACAATCGATACAATCTGTGCTCTCATATAGAGGCCAGGTCGCTGCCACCAGCCGCAATAAAAGTGTGCGAATGCGCTAATTCTAACTCTAGCTAAATTCTGTAGGAAAAAGGGTTAATTTGACAACCTTTCTAGAGATAGCAAAACTAACAATATTTAATATCAAAACAGTTATGGTAACATCTCTCTTTGAAGATGTGAATTATTTTGGCGGAGATTTTTCAGAACAGCACTTAGACGAACGATTTTTTAATCGTTTATTTAAAGAAATAATGCAGAACAAAATATAGCAATAGAAACAAATGGATACAGAAATAATAAGGGTTCAATATGAAAATAATAGCTGATTACAATCTGAGCAGTTTGTCAAGTTACCGTGTCCTTTGCGATAATACGTCCCACAGAAGATATGTAGTCCAATTCTGGAAGGTTCTGTGGAATGGGTATTAATCGTTTTATCATCCAGCCCAAATCCGTGATGGTACAGAATGGCTGGGGTCTCTCTCTCCAGGCTGAGTGTCAGTCAGTTTTAACCCTTTCCCTGCCAGAGGGTGTGGATGGTAACAAGAGAGGTTTCCACCCTTAACAATCTGATCTCAGGCTGCTGAAGTCCGCCCCTATTGTCTAAAGGGACAGAATTGGCAGTTTCTCCAAGTATGCCATAACTCAGTGGATATCTGACATATATAAAACCCAACATTTTACATTCCGTCATCATGCGCTGAACCAATCGATATCAAACTCGCTTGGAGTGCCACCTTCCCTGCCTATGTAATCGATATCTCAGGCTGTGAGATGACTAGGTGATCGATTAATGTCTCAGAAGGTGTGCTGCGCTAGTCGCATGGCGCACTGTGAGTTGTGGACCACTGGGCCCAAACGGTTCCGCAATATCCTTCGAATTATGGACTACTATGAAATGAGATATCAAAAGCTCATTAAGCCAGGGACATGTCTCTGGGTATTCTCAGGACAGGCAGGAATGTGAATGGGTCCTAATGAGTTTATGAGGGGATCTGTTCCTCTCCTTATCTTTAAACTAGGATGGGAGAAACTTCCTGGAGAATCCTTATTGCCCCCCTTATAGATAACCTTTTTCCTGTGTGGATGGTCTGATTTTAGGGTGAATGGCTTCTTTCAGTAAGTACAAACACTCCCTCACATCCCCCAGGGCAGGGGTGGTGAGATGGAAGAGCACTGAGTTTCTAAAAGCCAGGCATATGAATTAAAGGGGCTCTCCAGATCATAGTTTGGGCGCATTTACATGTGCTTGCCGCAATGGCGTTTGCGAAATCGTGACAATGACTCTTTACTTTCCTGCAGTAAATCCTTATCTCAAGCTGTCTGTCACTTTTTCTTGGCTGTTTAAGCGCTTCAGAAAACAGGACTGTATTCGAACCAGTGGGTCGAATAGCTCAGAGAAGCTCTTTTGCATAGATAACTGTCCATTCCCAGCACATCAACAGAACGAGGATCTGCTAGAAGCCTGCCAACTGGTGTGCTCAAATACCCCTTTTCAAAATTCGAGTTAGGTCGAATTCGAATAGTAAATTATTCGAGATCAGTCGAATATTCGAGTCGAATAATTTTTACTATTCGATTCGACCTCGGAATTCGAGCTCACTATTCGAGTCGGTATTCGAGCTCATTATTCGAGCTGACTATTCGAAATGGCCTTAAATAGCTTCCAACACTTGTTTTGAGGGTGAATGATGCAAGAAACCTCTTTTTTTCTCCTCCTCCTCCTCCTCCTCCTCCTCCTCCTTCTTCTTCTTCTTCTTCTTCTCCCCCTCTCGCCGACAACAGGGGCCAGGAACTCGCCTTCCACCCACGCCTGGTTCATTTTGAGAAACGTCAGTCTGTCCACAGACTTGTGAGACAGACGTGAGCGTTTCTCGGTGACCACACCACCAGCTGCACTGAAGCAGCGCTCGGACAGCACGCTGGAAGGGGGGCAGGACAGCACTTCCAGGGCGTACTGCGCCAGCTCGCTCCAGATCTCCAGGCGCTTGACCCAATACTCCATGGGATCAACAGGGGCATCGCTGTCAAGCCCGCTGTAGGACCCCATGTAGTCAGCCACCATGCGGGTCAGGCGCTGGCTGTGACCGGTGGAGGATGCTGCTGCATGCACCTCCTCTCTAGTCACTGCTGCCGGAGCCTCTACAGTCCTGTAGAGCTCGTGGCTGAGAGACAGCAGGTCTGTGGGGCGCTTGCTGCTGGATGCAGGCACCTGCTGCTGCCTCTGTGCTGGCTGCTGGACAGTGGGGGTGGAAGGCTGGGGGAAGGCTTCCTCCAAGCGCTCAACAAGGGCCTGCTGCAAGCTCCTTATTTGTTGCGCTGGGTCTCCTCCTGCAGGCGGCAGGAACTGGCTCAACTTCCCCTTGAGGCGTGGGTCCAACATCATGCTGATCCAGATGTCCTCCCTCTGCTTCATCTGGATCACCCTGGGGTCTCTGCGCAGGCACGTCAGCATGTGCGCTGACATTGGGAAGAGGCGGGCCACGTCTGCTGGCACATCGACGGCAGTGCTGCTGTCCTCATCCTCCTCCTCTGCCTCGTCAGCCTCATCCTCTCTCCACCCCCGCACCAACTCAGCTGCACTGCGCTGCTCCCCCTCATCAGCAGCAAGGTCAGGGACCTCCACCAAGTCCTCCTCCTCCTCCCCCTCAGAGGTGGACTGTGCAGCTGCTTGCCGCTCCTGCTGGTCCAAGGCTGCCGCTCCCTGTTCCAGCAAAGCATCGAGGGCCCTGTTCAGCAGACAAACCAGGGGCACCCACTCGCAGACCATAGCATGGTCCCTGCTCACCATGTTAGTGGCCTGCAGAAAGGGAGCCAGCACTAAGCACACCTGCTGCATGTGCCTCCAGTCATCATCGGGGACGATGGACGGGATGTTGCTGGTCTTGTCCCTTCTCTGAGCGGCGGAAACAGTGGCCAGGGCAAGGTACTGTTTGACAGCGCGCTTCTGTTCAACCAGACGCTCCAACATCGCCAGGGTGGAGTTCCAGCGAGTCGGAACATCAAGGATCAGCCGATGGCGTGGCAGATCCAGCTCCTTTTGCACGTCTTCCAGGCTCGCACAGGCTGCAGCCGAGCGCCGGAAGTGACGCACAACGTTCCTTGCCGTTTCCAGCAGTTCGCCCATCCCCTGGTAGGTGCGCAAGAACTTCTGCACTACCAGGTTCAGCACGTGGGCAAGACAAGGGATGTGGGTCAGGTTTCCCCTGTCTATTGCGGCAACCAGATTGGCCCCATTGTCGGCCACCACCTCTCCGACTCTGAGGCCTCTGGGGGTCAGCCAAATCCTCTCCTGCTCCTGGAGTTTGGCCAACACATGGGTTGCCGTCAGCTTGGTCTTCCCAAGGCTGACCAAGTGCAGCAGCGCTTGGCAGTGGCGGGCCTTCACGCTGCTGCTGAGGCGGGGCGTTTGGCCAGGTGTGCCGGAGGATGGCAGAGGATCGGAGGAACCTGCTGCAGTTCCCCTGACCCTGCGGGGTGGCACCACCCACTGTGTTGCTGCTGCTGCTGTGCCCGCTGCTGCTCTCCCATCCTCACCCCCTTCCACCAAGCTGACCCAGTGGACAGTGAAGGACAGGTAGCGGCCTGTCCCGAAGCGGCTGCTCCAGGAGTCCATGGTGACGTGGACCCTTTCACCAACCGCGTGCTCCAGCCCTCGCTCCACATTGGCCATCACAAAGCGGTGCAGTGCAGGAATGGCCTTGCGGGAGAAAAAGTGCCTTCAGCCTCTGGAACTCCTGATGCTGGTGGAAATGTTTCGCAGCAAGGTGGTTGATGAGCGAGCTGGTGCAGAACTTTAAGGGGTCTGCACCTCTGCTCAACTTCCGCTGACAGTGGTTGCAAGTGGCGTACTTGCTGTACACTGTGGGCATGGTGAAAAAGCGCCAGATTGGTGACAGAAACATCCCCCTACGGCATGGAAGCGCTGCTGCCTGTCTCCCTGTGGTGGTTGGGGGTGGGGCTTGGGGGGCTTGGGTGCGGCTGGTGGTGGTACTGGCAGATGCTGCTGCTGCTGAGCCTGAGACACCAGCAGGCTGTGGGACCTGCCTACTGCTGCTGCCAATGCTTGCAATGATGCGCCTCCTTGCAAGGCCCACAAGAGCATCCTCCTCCTCCTCCTCAGAGCTGCTGAGGACGACATCCCCTGGAGGTGGTGGCACCCAGTCTCTGTCTGTCACCGGGTCATCAACATCCTTCCCCTCCTGAAACATGTCCTGCTGGGATGAGGACCCCCCAAACTCCTCTCCTGATGCATGGATGGGCTGCTTGACTGTCGCCACAGTCTTGCTGTCCAATCCCTCATCCCCCAAAGTGCCCATCAGCATCTCCTCCTCAAGATCGCCAACAACAGCAGACAATTTACTCATGATGCCTGCGGTCAAAAGACTGCTGAATGACAGGTCGGCGAGTGACGGTGAACTGGCCTCCTCCCCAGACCCTGCTGGGCGGCTGCTGCGAACAGGGGTGGTGGTGGTGGTGGTGAGGGTGGAGGCCTCAGATGCAGAGCTGATGGCGGGCTGCTCATCCTCCGTCATGAGTTGCACCACAGTGTCTGCATGCTTTTCCTCAATGGGACGTTTCCGACCCGGCTGGAGGAAAATCGGAGCAGGTGCTACACGCTGCTGCTGCTGTGTCTCTGCAGCGTGAGTTGCAGATGCTCCTGCTGGGCGGCGCCCAAGGCGTCCACGGCCAGTGGCTATGGGAGGAATGTTAGCCACTGACGCTGCTGCTGCTGCGGAACTGTGCATGGTGGCGTGCCCGCGCCCGCGGCTTGCCACAATGCTGCTCCCTCTCCTCCTGATTCTCTTGCTGCCCTTCCCCTTGCCCAAACCGCGCTGGCTGCCACTTCCAGACATCTTCGATGTTTTGGGCGTATAGACAAAAGTTTTTTAAAAGGGCGGGTGAAAAGTGGGGTACTTTAATGGAGTGGGTTGGTGGGTGAGGTGACTGAGTGAGTGTCCCTAGTACAGTAAGTAAGTAGTAACAGTCAGGAAGTACAACTAGCAGTTACAATAATCAGTAGTAATCACAAGTAAATTTAGTGTGTGTACACTACAGACAGTGAGTGCACGCACGCGCAAACACGCGCAGGAGCTAGCCTATGAACAGTGACTGAGTGAGTGTCCCTAGTACAGTAAGTAAGTAAGTAGTAACAGTCAGTAAGTACAACTAACTAATTACAATAATCAATCAGTTATCAGAAGGAAATAGAGTGTGTGTAGTGTGTACACAGACAGTGAGTGCACACACGCAGGAGCTAGTAGCCTATGAACAGTGACTGAGTGTCCTAGACTCCTAGTACAGTAAGTAGTAACAGTAAGTACAACTAACTAATTACAATAATCAATCAGTTATCAGAAGGAAATAGAGTGTGTGTAGTGTGTACACAGACAGTGAGTGCACACACGCAGGAGCTAGTAGCCTATGAACAGTGACTGAGTGTCCTAGACTCCTAGTACAGTAAGTAGTAACAGTGAGTACAACTAACTAATTACAATAATCAATCAGTTATCAGAAGGAAATAGAGTGTGTGTAGTGTGTACACAGACAGTGAGTGCACACACGCAGGAGCTAGTAGCCTATGAACAGTGACTGAGTGTCCTAGACTCCTAGTACAGTAAGTAGTAACAGTCAGTAAGTACAACTAACTAATTACAGTAATCAATCAGTTATCAGAAGGAAATAGAGTGTGTGTAGTGTGTACACAGACAGTGAGTGCACACACGCAGGAGCTAGTAGCCTATGAACAGTGACTGAGTGTCCTAGACTCCTAGTACAGTAAGTAGTAACAGTAAGTACAACTAACTAATTACAATAACCAATCAGTTATCAGAAGGAAATAGAGTGTGTGTAGTGTGTACACAGAAAGTGAGTGCACACACGCAGGAGCAGCTAGTAGCCTATGAACAGTGACAGTGAGTGTCCTAGTACAGTTACAGTATATAACTACAATACTAATACAATCAGTAGTAAAGGACAGCAGAAATACTGGTATAGAATAGAGAGAAATAAACAGAGGACAGGAGGACAGCTGCCCACACAGGCAAGGCCCTGAGGCCTAAAGCTGTAAGCCTGCAGCAGCTGGCCTGTCTCTATGTAACACAAAAGCTACTAACTAAAATACAATGTCTAACTAACTAACAACAATATAGGTGTGTATAGGAGGTGTATGTGAGCAAAAACGCTAGGTAAATGACCACAATAAAGCTCTTGCTAAGCCAAAGCACAAAGGAGCAACTCTCTCTCTATGCAAGTCTCAGGCAAGGACGGAGAAACGTAACATGGCGGCCGCTATTTATAGGGTAGGGGCTGGCCAGGGTCCTCCTCTGTGATTGGCTGCCGTCAGAGGGCCTGGGAGCCCTCTGATTGGCTCTAAGGACATCAATCTGGGCTATGACGCTATTCGAGCTCGGTACCGAGCTCGAATAGCGCCGTTTTTTCGAATAGCTCGAATAGTGAATGGGCTATTCGAGTGTACGCGAATAGCCCATTCGAATAGCTACAGCTATTCGGAGCTCGAATACCGAGCTCGAATAGCTGGAAAAGAGCTCGAATATTCGAGCTACTCGAATATTCGAGCTCTGCTGAGCACCACTGCTGCCAACCACGATCGGAGCTGGCAGGATGCAATGTAAAAAAAAAAAAAAAAAAAAAAAAAAAAAGAATCATTTGTACAGCGCTGCGATCTAGCGCAGCGCGGTACAGGGGTCAGCCCTGTCACTTAGCTATCCCTGTGACTGGCTCACAACCTAATCCCTATGAGAGGGGAATGCAGTACACGCAGCGCAGTCAGAGACAAATTTAGGGGGAGGGAAGGACATGAGAAAAAAAGGATTTTAATTAAAATCGCAGCAGCAATAAGAGACCACCAAAAAATTCCTCAGAAGCAAGAAAAGGAGGTAAAACTCATTTTGGTGGCAAGTTATACGACCGAGCAAAAAATGGTTATAGCTGCACAGTGCTGAACTGTAAAAAATTGCCTGGTCACAAGGGGGGGTGCAAGCCTGTGGTCCTGTAGGGGATAAACCCCAAACTTTTTTTTGCACTAAAACAGTATTCAGGTGGAAGAGTAGATCGAATACACAGATGTCCACTGTACTATTACTGAAAGCTCCAAAGAGACGACAAGCAAATCAATGACATACGGACACTACAAGCTTACAATAATTTTGACCTCTTGGATGAAACAGAACTTTCTGGAAACACTAAGAAATCAGTTTTCTTTGACATTTCTTATTTTAATACAGTGGAACCTTGTTTTGCAAGCATAATTTGTTCCAGAAACATGCTTGTAATTCAATACAAAAAAAAACATGAATGCAAAGTAAAAAGGCATACAGTGAAACAAATTAGCCTTTACTTTTGAAAAGAATGGTGGCCAATGTGAGGGAGACCAGAAGATGCAGGGCCGGGCAGGGCTAAGGCAGAGGTGAGAGAGGCTCCAGCCTCAGGGCGCAGTGTAGGAGGGGTACACAATTTACTCAGCTATTACTCCCCTATTGTGTTTGAAGCAGAGAGAAATAAGAAAAGGGGATACATGGCAGTGACAGCAAGCCAGATAACTAGAGATTACGGTGTTGGGGGCACCTCTTAGTCTAATAGCAATCAGTGTGACGGCTGGGGTGGGAGGGGCGCACTTTGGTGTCTCAGCCTTGGGTGCTGGAGGACCTTGTCCCGCCTCTGAGAGGAAGAGTGTTATTGAGTAGGAAGAATGTCACTATAACAGAATCACTGCTATCTGTTAGCTCACACATTTTTTTTCTTTTTATGAGGCTTTAAAGTAAAACTGTAGTGGGTAAAGAAAAAAAAAAAGACAGACACTTACCTGTAGAGAGGGAAGGCTCTGGGTCACTCCTGTTATCGGAATTCGACCAACTGTTTGAAAAAAAAGCTTTGTCAGCCGCTGGGTGCCCTTGGAAGCCTTCGTGTCTCTGAGTGCTTTTGAAAACGGGCCACTCCGTACTGTGCATGCATGAGTGTACTCTTCCGTGCACTTGCGCCTGTGCAGTACGGAGCCGCCAGTCTTTGGGAGAGCTCGGGAGACAAGAGTGCTTCTGAAGCCCCCTGTAGCAGCAGATTTGAACGGATGGGATAGCGCTGCAACACGGGACCATGAAAGGAGAAGAGAAGATATTTAGGACCCATAGACTTCCCTCTCCATAGGTGAGTATCTGATTTTTCTTAAGGACCAGCAGTCTCTGGGCACTTAAAGACCAGAGACCGCTCGTCCAATCCCGACGAATCGCCGCACATGCCCGCCGCAACCGCCGTCATCGCCGAGACCCCCAGGACATAGACTCTGCCGTCTCTATGACGGCAGAGTCATGTGAGCCGGTCAGGAGCCGCTATCATTGGCTCCTGACCCTGTTTTTCAATGTAAGCCAATGGGAACGGCTTACATTGAAAAACAGGGCCAGGAGCCAATGAAATCGGCTCCTGACCGGCTCACATGACTCTGCCGTCATAGAGACAGGCAGAGCCTGTGAGATGCGGTGAGAATCGTCGGGTTTGAGCGGCGCAATCGGCGGGTAGCAGCGGAAATGGCGGATGCGTGCTGCGAACAGTGATTGAGATCTACACCCTGCCAGCCAGAAGCCCACCAATACAGGGCGTAGATCTCAATCACTGCGGTCCTTAAATGGTTAAAATCATTACAGATTTACTTTAAACAAAGCACTTATTCAGCGACAGTTTTTGCCTATTTTTGAGAATTTCTTGTAAATGTGACATTGTACAGTCCCTACACTCAGATTAAAGAGACACTGAAGCAAAAAAAATTATAATATAATCAATTGGTTGTGTAGTAGAGCTAAGAAATAAAGCATTAGGAGCAGAGACAGAAGTCTAATATTTGTTTCCAGTACAGGAAAAGTTAACAAACTCCAGTTGTTCTCTATGCAAATAGCCATTGAGCTCTGCGACTTTGAAAGTAGTGGAGAGCTCTGACTTCTGATTAGGTTATCTCAGCTGTATTGTGTTTTTCTTTTGCAGAGAACAGTTCAGGACAGGTCAAAAGTTCACTGCCTGTTCTGCAAAAACGTTTTGAATGCCGAGTAATGTGTAAACTGCAAGTATTAGAAAATGATGCAATGTTATAAAAAAAGCTGTATAACTGAAAATAAAAAGATAAAGAGATTTTTTTTGCTACCAATGTTCTAGTAATTACCCCTACTACACAACAAATTCATGATCTATATTTTTTTTCGCTTCAGTGTCTCTTTAAGTACAATCCTGCAGTGTCAAAGAGGCAGCCAACCGTACTCTACTGAAAGCCGCTGCGTGGGTGTCCCTTCTCCCACATCAAGAGCAACAAAATGCATCATGAGACTGTGGCTGTACAAAATGTCTGTACAGCACTCGGCCCTCAATTGTCGCCCAAGCGATTAAGATCCAATCCCTGTGAGTCTAGGGACACCTTTAATGACCAGGCTTGATACTTGACTTACAGTCAGACAAGCCATGGCCAGCTTTTCCTGTTCCTGTAACCTGCCTAGCATTGCCGAGGTATTAGCACACTGGCCACTGGAAGCTCCCATGTCTAATTGGAATTCTTCCACTCAGCTCAGGACCTTTGCTTTAGACACATTAATAAATGTAAACAGCCAGTAAAGTCTCCACAATAAATACAACCCATTAATCAAATCAATCAATTCAGCATGAATGGAAGATGAAAAGAACTGAGGACCTCTTGCATGAAGGACATGCAACATACCATTCTACCCTTGTCTATAACAACTAGAAGAGAACAAATAGGTTTGTATTTTGACAGTGCTTTCATCATAAAAAGTAGTGAGTAGTGAGTAGTGACTAATCAGGAAAGCCGAGGACCCCTGGTGGAGTTTTAGTCAAAGTGCGAGCTTGAATCAGCTGAGGCATTTAGGTTTTAACAGCAGAATATTTCAATGCCAGCATTATCGCAGCAGCCATCAGTTTTATTTTTCTAATAAAACCAAGGAGTCTGCTTGCCTCAGAATGCAATTCTCAAATTCCTGTACACACCATTTTATTTGAAAACTGAAACATTATTAACCGAGATTTGATCTTGCAGTTTTCAGCAAAACGTTCACTTGAAGCACGCACAATAGCCTTCCTCTTGAGTCACTGTTGCTAATGGTTAGGCTTAAGTCAAAACATAAATTATATGACTAGGGATTTCAAAGAGGTAGAGAGGAAAAAAAACAAGGAATACCTCATATTATAAAAATAATAATACAATAAAAATATATATACATATAATGGAAAGGAGGCACAGTGGGTTGGAAAGGGGCACAGAGGGGAGGGGGATGGAAAGAGGCACAGGGAGAAGGAATGAGGCACAGGGGGACAGGAGGCCGCAAATAGGGCATAGATGGAGGTATGGGGGGGGGGGAGGGGAGGCGAAGAGGCACAATGAAATGGATGGAGGCACAGGAGGAATGGAAGGCGGCACAAAGGGTCCGATGGAGGCACAGAAGGAGACTGGCATGACTGGAGGCGTAGTGGTATGAAAAAGAGGCACAGAGATTGGCAGGGAGGTTGAAGGATGCACATAGGGGCACATGAGGCATAAAGGAGGCACAGGAGGACAAGAGGTGGCATAGAAGGGGCACAAGGGGACAGTAGGGGGGACACTGGAGACAAATTCAGTTTAAGAATGAAACTACAACCTCTTTCTCGCTCGTTGACTGGGCAGTACCATGCAAAAGTTGTCAGTGCTTTCACAGCTCAGCAATCAGCATTGACCTCATCACATTAAAAGTGGCAATAATATAAGAGTCACCCTGCAGTGCAAGGACACATTATTTTGCCAGGTTATCACAACCTTTAGTAGCACAGTTGTTGTAATTGGCCTCTAATATTTTCATCCCTTTGAACTGAAAATAATGTGTAGTGAGAATGATAAATTCATTAGTAACACAAACTAGAGTTTAATATTTTCATTTTCAGTTTAAGGGCTGAGTTTTCAAGATAGAATTCTAAATAGCACCTATGCTACTTTGATGTAAAATCTGCTTAACCTCTTGACGACCAGCTAATGCCGATCGGCGTAAACTGGTCGTCTGCGGGTTACCATGGAAACGGCCGCTCGATCGAGCGGCCTTTCCATGTCAGTTCACGGAGGGTGTCTCCGTGAACAGCCGGAGAGCCGCCGATCGTGGCTCGCCGGCAAAATGTAAACACGCGGGGAAGAAATCCCCGCTGTTTACATCATACGGCGCTGCTGCGCAGCAGCGCCGTAAGGCAGATCGGCGATCCCCGGCCTCTGATTGGCCGGGGATCGCCGGCATCTGATAGGCGGAAGCCTATTCTTCAATGCGCAGGACGGAACTCCGTCCTGCGCATTACGGAGAGATAGAGGGAGGGAGGTAAGGAGGCAGAGGGCGGAAATGGCTGCGGAGGGGGGCTTTGAGGAGCCCCCCCCCCCCCCCGCAAAACGCAGATGGCCGGCGGCGATCAGACCCCCCCGGCAGGACATCCCCCTAGTGGGGAAAAAAGGGGGGGGGGGGGGGGAAGTCTGATCGCCCTGGCATAATACTGATCTGTGCTGCGGGCTGGAGAGCCCACGCAGCACAGATCAGCCAATACAGCCCTGGTCGGCAAGTGGTTAATTCAGCTGTAAACCAAAAATTGGCATAAAAACCCTTTGTATGTGTACCACTAAAATGTTATCAGTAGTGTTTTCTCAGCCAGACAAAAAATGTTTTGCTTCTATTTTTAAGGACAGCTAGCTGTATTCAACTTGCTGTTCCACTGGTTCATTTGCAAAGATTAACACTTGCAAAGCAGGAAAATGGAAAGAATTCAATTTATTAGCAGGACTGGAATCTATGTGTACCTATATTTATTACATCAGTTCAGGTTCACTTTAGGATTTGTTCTTTGCCCAGTCATGAAACGTAAAGATGATGCACAATAAAAGCATACAAATATATAATTTGTCATTTATCTTAATTTTATTAAGTGCGGTATGTGTGGGAAGGAACACCAGAGCAGGATCATGCACTAGGCAACCTAGGCAGGTGCTTGGGGCCTAGTGGGTGTAAAATGCCCCCACCAACTTCTTTGCCCTCTCTCCACTTCAGCTTACCAAAAGGACCACAAGGGGACCCAAAATAGACTACCTCGCCTCGGGCTCCATTACATCTTAATCCATGTCTGAGGAACACACTTGGCAGAATCGCGTGAGTTTTCTCCATAGCACAAAGTGGAAAACGAATATGTGATTTTGCCTAGTGAGTTCCTACCCAGAAGCAGACTGACAAAGCTAAATTGCTGCTAGACATGCTTTTCTATAGAAGGCGTAACAGTTAGGGATGATCGGAAATGGCGATTTCAACCCGGAAGGAGGAAGTGTTTGTAATCACGTGACCGCCGCGTGGGCCGCATCGTGGGAGGCGCCGAGGGACAGACCGAAGAAGACGTCAGATAGGTAAGCTTGACCCCCCCCCCCCCCCCCCCCGCCCAGATAACTGGATAAAATCAGGATAGCAACTATCTGGATTCACGCGATTTCGAATTTGAGCCCATCCCTGCTGGCCACTACTGGTGCTGCTGCAACTAGCTTCAAGTTCCTCAGACTGGGTAGAGGGTTCCTGATCGAAATAATCAACAACTCTGTTCGCCTGCTGCACTGTCAAAAATTTCCTGCGTGCGAATGTGAACAGAGGGAAGACATCTCTGACCAGGGAGGGGGGGGGGGGGGGGTGAACGCTTCCTGCTGCTGCTGCCACCCTCAACCTGATCGCGTACTTGACGTGATCCACCAACATCACCATCACCATCACTCCATTTTCTTTTAGGAGTGGCAGGAAATTGCTGCTGCTCTCGCTCCATTGCTTTGGGGCCAAAAACTTTATTGGGGAAGGGGTGTGAATGACAGAACCAAAGTAAGATAAATAAAGAAAATAAAGGGGGAAAAAAAAAGAAAGAAAAATGAACTTATAAAAAAAAAAAAAAAATTTGCACTACACTCAACTAATTAATCACCTAACTCTCTCACTCTGTCAAACACTAAGCCTGCGGCCTGGCTGGCTCTGTCTAATGGCCCATACTCACGGGCTACATTTGTGGCCTGTTGCTAGCACATGGGAGCGTGTGCGCGACAGCTCGTCGCCAGGTCCCGCATATGCATGGCGGAGGGACCTGGCAACTGATGCGACAGAAGCTGTCGCTGTTGTTCCTCCACCCGCCGGAAGCTCAAGGTATTCCCTGCTTGTTGCTATCGCTAGTCCGCATACCCACGCGGACTAGCGACAGTTGCGGTGGAGTTGCGGCGGCATCGCCAGGCGATTGACCGCGCCAATCGCCTGGCGACAGCAGCGACGAGCGACGGTTCGGGGTGTGCGCCCATGTTGCGCCGCATACTCACGGGTGACCTGTCGCCGCAACACGCGCGGCCGCATGTTGTGGTGACAATTGTAGCCCGTGAGTATGGGCCATAACCCTCTCCACACAGCAACTACTAGTACACTACACTACAATCTATTAAACTAACAATTAAACTAACAATCTAATGTCACTCTCTCACAAATACACCTACCTACTACTATTAGCTCACACTCAATCTAATTCTATTTTACAGTCTTTAAAAAGACTTTTGTTTTATATACAGTCTTTAAAAAGACTTTGTTTTATGTTGAAACAACTAATATGGGTCTGTCTCTCCTCTCTTCAACACCAGACTGAAACCCACAGGCTTCGTGACTGTCACAGCTCTCTTATATACAAAATGGGTGGGCTAGCTAATGATAGGTAGATAAGGAACTGGTTGCTAACATAGGATTGGTTGTTTTTTGTTAAAGAGACTCTGTAACATTAAAAAGATCCCCTGGGGGGTACTCACCTCAGGTGGGGGAAGCCTCCCGATCCTAATGAGGCTTCCCACGCCGTCCTCTGTCCCACGGGGGTCTCGCCGCAGCCCTCCGAACAGCCGGCGACTGTGCCGACTGTCAGTTCAATATTTACCTTTGCTGGCTCCAGCGGGGGCGCTGTGGCGACTTTCTGCACGGAAATAGACGGAAATACCCGATCTCCGTCGGGTCCGCTCTACTGCGCAGGCGCCGGAAACTTGCGCCTGCGCAGTAGAGCAGACCCGACGGTGATCGGGTATTTCCGCCTACTTCGGCGCCGAGAGGCATCAGAGCGCCTGCGCAGGAGCCAGGAAGGTAAATATTGCGTCACGGCTGTACGGAGGGCTACAGCGAGACCCCCGAGGGACGCAGAACGGCGTGGGAAGCCTCATTAGGATCCTGAGGCTTCCCCCACCCGAGGTGAGTACCCCCCAGGGGCCGTTTTGTTGTTACAGTTCCTCTTTAAGACTCTAATTGGTGCTGAAATTCCGATTTTCATGCAGAAATGCTGGTGTTTTAACTTTTAAGCTTCTGTCAAGGGTCTTCCTTCTGATTGGCTGAAAAAAATCCACATTCCGACGGAATTCTGCATAGAAATTCCGCAATTACCGTTTAGCGCTATAGCTTTTCCGTTCCAGCGCGGTGTGCGGTGGGGAACTGAACTAGGTGCAGGATGTGTGGCCATAGTATCCCCTGCTAAGCACTTCCATTGTAATAGGTTTATTAACAAACAACAATTCTGGATTAAAACATTATTGTTTAAGGCTAGTTATACACCAGGACGTTGCGTATAGGGGACGTTATAGGGCACATAACGTGCCCCTAACGCAACGCCTGTTGCTCTCTGGTGTGGACGTCGGAGTGAGCCGCGTTGTGCAGCTCACCCTGGCGTCTGTGATGCCATGATGCGTACTCTTGGACGCATGCGGCATCACGTGGTCCCGCCCAGCCAATCGCCGCACAGAGCGGCCGCTCCAGGAAGTAAACACTGCACGTCACTGAGTGCAGTGAATATTAATTAGCCATGTGCCCGGCCGCTCTCCCCTCCTCCCCAACATGACTTAGCATGTGCAAACAGTCTAACGCGGCTTAGCCGCGGAGAACGCACAGCATGCAGCACTTTGCTGCGTTACAATGTAACGCAACGTGGGCAGTGTGAACAGCCCACTTGTGTTACATTGCTGTGCGTTGGGGGAGCGTTACAGGCTGCACTAACGTGCGCCTGTAACGTCCCTGTGTGCAAGAAGCCTAAATGTTGTCAGAGCATTGCTTACTATACACACAAGCAGGAGAGTACAGTCCTGTCCAAAAGTTTTGAGACTGTCAAAAATATGAGTTTTCACAAAGTATGCTGCTAAACTGCTTTTAGATCTTTGTTTCAGTTGTTTATGTGATGTACTGAAATATAATTATAAGCACTTCATTTGAAACAAAGGCTTTTATTGACAATTACACGAGAGTCAGTATTTGCAGTGTTGGCCCTTCTTTTTAGGACCTCTGCAATTGGACTGGCCATGCTCTCTCAATCAACTTCTGGGCCAAATCCTGACTGATAGCAACCCATTCTTTCATAATCACTTCTTTGAGTTTCTCAGAATTAGTTGGTTTTTATTTGTCCACCCGCCTCTTGAGGAATGACCACAAGTTCTCAATGGGATTAAGATCTGGGGAGTTTCCAGGCCATGGACCCCAAATTTCAACGTTTTGGTCCCTGAGCCACTTAGTTATCACTTTTGCCTTATGACACGGTGCTCCATCGTGCTGGAAAATGCATTGTTCTTCACCAAACTGTTGTTGGATCGTTGGAAGAAGTTGCTGTTGGAGGGTGTTTTGATACCATTTTTTATTCATGGCTGTGTTTTTTGGCAAAATTGTGAGTGAGCCCACTCCCTTGGATGAGAAGCAGCCCCACATATGAATGGTCTCAGGATGCTTTACTGTTGGCATGACACAGGACTGATGGTAGCGCTCACCTTTTCTTCTCCTGATAAGCCTTTTTCCAGATGCCCCAAACAATCGAAAAGGGGCTTCATCTGAGAATATGACTTTGCCACGGTCCTCAGCAGTCCATTCACCATACCTTCTGCAGAAGATCAATCTGTCCCTGATGTTTTTTTGGGGAGAGAAGTGACTTCTTTGCTGCCCTTTTTTTTTTTTTTGTTTTTGTTTTTTTATATTAATTTTTATTGAGAGAGCTTTAAGATACAAAGTTACATTGTGGATATAAGACATTATACATATAATAAGAATTGCCACAAAGCATAAAGAACATTATAATACATAGGATATTTTGCGTCTCAGATTTTAATAAAACGAGTTACCCCATGTATATTTGGCTTTCTCTCTCCTTTCTTTTTTTTTTTTTCCCTTGAGCTAAACAATAGCAAAAATAGTCGTTGCCATTTTGTTATGGTTCTGATCTGCAGGGGGTCCACATTCAGGTATATGTATGAGCCATTTAAATAACTGACATTTCCCTCCCCGGAGGGAATATGCCTAAACTTGTACGTTTAGCAACGACTTTGTACTATACTAATCCTAATAAACAACAACATAAGACATAAAACCACTTGTCGCATCTTGTTTTTTTATGAAAAACTAATCATTTATGAGTTATCTATTCCAATCCATCCGTCCAGTCCACACGAAATAGTTATCCAGTTTTGAGAGAATGGAGGTAAAGCAGTCTTCAGAGGTAGCATCTGGAGGGTGTCTCAAGGGTTTTATACTGCTCTTCATTTTAATATATGGGAGAGGGGAAATGGAGGAGATCCTATAGTCCCACATTCAGAAATCCCAGTGTACCCGCAATATGTCTAGTGAGATACCATTTTGTATATTTGAATGGTTCCATAAGGGACATCAAATCGGTTTTGGGAACATATTTTCTAATAAATGGAGTCCATATCTTAAAAAATTTAGCTGTGTCTTTAGATTTACATTGTTCAGCATCAAACTTATTGATGTACATTAGTTTACTCATAATTTCAATTAAATTTCTGAATGTTGGAGGAGAGGAGTAGACCCATTGGGATAGAATACATTTTTTGGCTGCTAAAAAGACCATATGCTCTAAAGGTTTTAATGGTAACTCATTATCATTTACAGTAGGGTCTATGACGTGGAAGAGGGCATCCCAAGGAGTATTACTTCTCTTTACTGATGTTAGATTAAGGCACATATCGCGCGCCTTGAGCCAGAATTTTTGAATGGTTGGACAAGACCACAGTAGGTGAAACAAGTCTGGGTAGGGATATGTACATTTTGGGCAGGCTGTTAGGTAATTTAATCTACCTGTAGGCTGTTTAAAATTGAAAGCATAGTAGCCTCTATGTATGATTTTCATCTGCATCTCCCTCCATGTTTCTGCAGTAATGGTCGAACAGACCTCTACCCACCCTTTCTCCATTAATGGACCAACTGTCTCTATAGTAGAATGTAAGACTTTTGCCCAGGCAGAAAGATGGTTCGAGGGGGTCGTTTTAAGCTTGAAAGCCCTCAGCTCAGCGTACAGATCAGAGATGGATTTTTTTTCTTGTATTGGGTCTAAAATTTTATGAAATTTGTCATGAGGAGGGAGGGAGGTTTTTGGGCCTATAGATGATTTTAGATAATGCTTTATCTGGTGATAAACCAAGATTGAATTAGCTGAAAGTTTATATTGTTTTTTGTAATAGAGGGAAGGTTAATAGGCATGCATTTGGATCCAACACATCAGCAAGAACTTTTTTCCCTTTTTTTCCCCACACTCTAGAGAATATTGTACCCTGCCCACCTGGGAAGTCTGGGGAGGACCATAAGGGCATCATTGGGGAGATATTCCCTGGAAGGGACAAACATTTTCGGAATTCTCTGTATGCTAAGCATGTGTCGCGTAATAAATTGTTCTTTTTTATTTTATCTGGGAGTGTAGATATTTTAGAATGTAGAATTCCAGCTAGAGACCAGGGGGAGCACAGTTCTTGCTCGAAAATAGTGTTTGTAAAAAAACTTGTTTGACCCAACCAGTCTCTTACATGTCTGAGAATAGATACCAAGTTATATGCCCTAATGTTTGGGAAGTTTACTCCAATCTTCTCTCTCGGATTCTGTAGAAGCCTCAATGGTATCCTTGATCTTCTTCCTTTCCATAAAAATATTTTAAAGGCGCGGGTTAGGGTTTGGACATCTTTGTGCTTTAACAGAAGTGGCAAAGTTTGAAGCGGGTAGAGGAGCCTACCAAAACTGATCATCTTAACAAGATGACACCTGCCCAACAGGGATAGAGATAGATTTTTCCACTGTTCTAATTCCATGATTACTTTTGTGATAATAGGGGTAAAATTTAAATAAAAGAGTTTGGTTGCGTCTCTAGGTATTTTAATTCCCAGATAGTATATGTAGTCTTTAGCTATCTTTATTCCCACATTTTCTTTCAGGTATCTAGTGACTGATATGGGAGTATGAGAGTTTAGAAACAGGATTTCTGACTTTGACTTGTTTATATGGAGACCAGAAAATACTCCAAAACAGTCTAGTGATTGAAAAATCGTGTGTAGATCTCTTTTGGGATTTTCTATGTATAGTAGTATATCATCAGCGAATAGCGAGCAATGAATAGTTTTGGCCCCTAGTGTTAGACCTTGGAAAATATCTCCTGTTCTGAATAGCTCCGCCAGTGGTTCTATGGCTAAGCTGAATAGGAGAGGGGAGAGAGGGCAACCCTGTCGTGTACCTTTACTGAGATGTATAGCTGATGATGCAACTCCTTCCACTATTACTTTAGCTGTCGGGGAGCTGTATATTGAGTGAATATAGTTCAAAAATAGACCATCAAATCCCATCTTTATCATGACTCGATCTAGCCAGTCCCATCTGATGCTGTCGAAGGCCTTCTCCGCGTCTAGGGACAAAACGGCCCCCAGACGCCGAGAAGGCCCCCCAAGACGTGCATTCTCCAAAATGGCCATAACCCGTCTTATATTTAAAACTGCTGATCTTTCCTGTACAAATCCCACCTGAGAATCTTTTACCAGGCCTGGAAGAAGAAGAGCAAGACGTTGTGCCAGTATCTTAGAAAGCAATTTGATGTCACAATTGAGCAAGGATATGGGGCGGTATGAGCCAGGATCAAGTAGATCCTTGTTTTTTTTCGGTAGAATCTTAATAAATGCTTCTTGAGCCGTGGCCGGAAGTTGTTCCTTTTTTAAAATATGATTATATAGCTTAGTCAAGTATGGGGCTATGTCTTTCTTGAGACTTCTAAAAAACTCAAAAGAGAATCCATCAGGTCCCGGTGCCTTGCCATAAGGGCTTTCCTTCAATGTTGTTACTATCTCTACTTCAGACACTGGGGCATTGAGCATATCTATGTCTTCCTCTGACAGGCGTGGCAAGTGCAATTTATCAAGAAAATCAGCTGCACCAGGTTTGGTATCTGGGGAGCTTTCGTATCATTTTTGGTAGTATTCGTGGAACACCCTAGCAATGTCAGCAGGATCAGTAAGGACCTGGCCTTTTTTATCCTTAATGTGAGTAATATGTTGCATTTTGCGTTTACCTCGTGCTATATTTGCAAGAAGTTTTCCTGCTTTATTGGCAAATTTGAAGAAGGTCCAGTCAGTCTGAGACCTCCAGAACATAGCGTATCTATTGTATAGTAAATCTAAGGCTTGTTTAGCGTCTAACCATTTCTGTTTAGTGAGTTCAGACATAAGAGTTGATATACTCATGGTAAGTAGTTCTGGCTGTTTTAGCAGCTTGAGTATATTCGTCAAACGTTTTTTTTTCCTCCTGCTGACATATGTCATGATCTCCCCACGCATCACCGATTTACCAGCCTCCCAAAATAATATAGGGTCCTTTTCATGTTTAGCATTGTTACGTGCATAATCAAGCCACCACATTTGAAGTTGACTTAGAAAATCCTCGTCGTTGATCAAACAAATTGGAAATCTCCATTGCTTAAACAGCGATTGGCTTTTACCGGCTAAATTTATTTGTAATGATATTGGGGAATGATCTGATATAGTGATTTCAGCGATTTTAGCTTTAGAAATTGATTGCATTGTGATTGGAGTTACCAGAAACATATCGATTCGTGAGAGAGTTATGGACTGGTGAGTAGAAGGAGAAATCGTACTGAGAGGGGTTTAGGAAACGCCAGGCATCTATCAGATTGTGAGAGTCTATGAATGTGGCAATTTTCTTATCGTTATGATTAATGTTTTTGGCAGATGGTCCCTGTACTGGATGTCTCCTATCTTCTGATGGGTCAAGGACAGCATTCCAGTCTCCTCCGAGCACACATAGTGTGGATGGGCTGACAGTGGATAAAAGAGATGAAATCTCTGATAGAAAAGGCCCACTACCTGAGTTAGGACCATATAGATTAAAGATGGATAGCTGTGTGCCCCTAATTTCTAGGTCCAGCTGTATCCATCTCCCCTCTACTTCATCTATTTTTTGTTGGAGAATTTTGCATTGTAAAGATTTATTAATCAGTATTAGGGTCCCCGATTTTCTCCCTTTAGCCGGTGCTCCAATTACGTTACCCACCCATAATTTATGCATAAACTTGTACTCGTCTATTCCCAGATGGGTTTCCTGGAGTAATGCAATATCTGGTTTTAGTCTATGTAGATGCCTTAATACCTTTATCCTTTTCTCACCAGTCCGAAGGCCCTTTACATTCCAAGAAACAACATTTATCTCAAGGAGGTTTCCATAAGAAATAGAGTTTGTAAAAGAATGTTATCAGTATGATATGGGAGGATTGTATCCCAGCAGAGTACAATCTTTTCCCAGAGAAATTCATTCGTGTGGACTCAGATGGATTGGACGCGACGAGTGACAAATCATGAAACACATAAAACAAGAAAACTATATACAGGCTCAACAAGTTACTATTCCTCAGATGACTTCCTTTTTTCCTCCTGTATAGCAGAAGCAGAAAGACGACCAAAAACACCATGACGAATGATACCGAGCGCTCCCCCCAGGCATAAATCGCCAGAGGAGAGCAACCGGCACCACCGCCGTCCATCTTACTTGTGCCGGTGGTTTCCGTCATCTCAGTGCCTGTGCGACTACTCTTCAGTCCTTGAAAGAGCTGACATTAGAAATAAAATGCCAGTTGTTTTTTTAAAATAACATTAGCCTCCACGCGTTAAAATAATTATATATCAACAGAAAGCGGCATACCCTTGCACAAACGGAATAATTATTATTATGCAGACATGGAATGTCGACTCCTTTTAACCAACTTGATAGTAAAACATAACAATCAGATTGAGTCATATATCGCATCACACTCCCGTCCCCCTTCCATCTCCCATTGCCCTCCGACCATATGTCCGAAAACACCTTTAAAGTGACATGGTCAAAGAAAGATAAGCATTTAAAGTGCCCACTAATAGCCAATCAGATGACCTTGTATTTCAACTTCAGGGTGTTACACATGGTAACGTATCATCTCCAGAGTCATCGCCATGCTTTGGAGCATCATGGATACGGGGAGATTTAGGTAAAGAGCCCTCCACAGAGTTATCAAAACTTGGCATAATGCTCCTTCTCACGTTGGGTGAGTTTGCAGGTGATTGTTTTTCTTGTAGATTCTGGGCATAAGTGTATGCCTCAGACGCTTCAGAAAATGTTTTAATAGATGAGTCAGGGTGATAGATCTTAAGTACTGCTGGATAGACCAAAGCAAAGCGGTATTTCTTACATATTAACATCTGACACGTTGGGGAAAATTCCTTGCGGGCCTTGGAAACTTCGGCTGAGAAGTCAGCAAAGATCAGTACTTTGTTCCCTTCAATGTCCAAAGATTTCTGTGACCTGAAGGCCTGCAATATCTTGTTTCTGTCATTATAGTCTAGGTACCGAGCAATTACCACTCTTGGTCTTTTGAATTCTGGTTTTAGAGGGCCCAGACGGTGTGCACGTTCGACTTTCAAAGGGCCAGTAATACCTAGACCGTCAGGGATAATATCCGCACACAGCTCCAATAAAGTGTCAGGTTTGAACAATTCCGGAATGCCCACAAACTTTAGATTATTTCCTCTAAGCGATCTGCCATAATAAGATGTTTTTTGTCAGAAAGGTCAGCCTGCTTCTGTACTTTTACCACAGTATCTTCAAGATCACTTGTACGCATTTCGATTGCCTGTAGTTGTTTACTGTGTTCTTTAAGCTGCATCACAATAGGGGCCATTTGTTCTGCTATTGCCTTTGCAATTATGGCAGAGAGATCATGCTGCAAATATGATGCAACCTCAGCCGCCAACTTTTTATAGTTGATTTTCCCTTGACGTGTCATTGGAGTGTCATTTTCACTAGCAGACTCCATTTCTGACACAGGAGTAGATTTAGCTTTGAGATTAGAGCGTATCTTGGAGCGAAGGGGTGATCTTTTAGGGCGTTGAGATTTAGCAAGAAATTTGTCCATAACTACAGTTCAAGTGCTATACTGTGGCAAAATAGA
Organism: Hyperolius riggenbachi; assembly: GCF_040937935.1. Classification (NCBI taxonomy): domain Eukaryota; kingdom Metazoa; phylum Chordata; class Amphibia; order Anura; family Hyperoliidae; genus Hyperolius; species Hyperolius riggenbachi. The sequence goes on along the minus strand of NC_090646.1, from coordinate 449,695,609 downwards.
CAAAAAGCAAAAAAACAGAGAAAATATATAGGCGATCTTGTCAGCAAATAAAAGATCTAATCTCTTCAGATGAATAGGTGATGTGCGTGAGCCCCGAGGGATATTCAATGAAAGAAAATACGGATTCCGTGTGTTGGCCCCAATGCTAGTGCAGGGCGCGTTTTTTGGGCCTAGCCGCGTGTCGAGGCCGGAACGTGGCGTAGTTTCAGAAGCCCATAAGGTGCGTGCTACTGCCGTGATGTCGTCCGGAAGGTAAGTGTATTACTGCTCACCTTGTTTGATGGTGTGTTGCACTGCGGGCCCCCGAAGAGGTTGAGTAGGGTAGTCCACGGTTTCCGCGCTCCAGCACAGTTGGTGGTGGATGGCGCGGATGGAGTGATTTCTGGGTCTGCAGGAGCCAGGAGGTTGGCGGTGTTGCAGGTATGGCGCGTGGGGCCCGGAAGGAAACTCGGCAGGAGAGGATGCGGTTTCCGTATTGTAGAGTCTAGCCGTATTGGAAGGTGCGGCTGTTGGGCCTAGTCTTGTGCGGAGGCCGGGGGCTGGCGTGAGTTGGCTTGCCGGAGTGTAGCGCAGGTCTGGCGCGGAGGGTCAGATTTTCATCTGGGAGATGGGTATGAAACTCCTCACCTTGCCTGGGGTTTCGGGGGGGTGTGTGGCCGTTGGCGGAGCTCAAAAAGGCATGGAGGCAGTGCGCGGACTGGAGCTCTTGCTTCCACGTCTGCTCACATGAGGCGCCGGAACCGGAAGTCTGCTGCCCTTCTTGACACCAGGCCATCTTCCAAAAGTCTTCGCCTCACTGTGCGTGCAGATGCGCTCACACCTGCCTGCTGCCATTCCTGAGCAACCTCTGCACTGGTTGCACTCCGACCCCGCAGCTGAATCCTCTTTAGGAGACGATCCTGGCGCTTGCTGGACTTTCTTGGACGCCCTGAGGCCTTCTTAACAAGGATTGAACCTCTTTCCTTGAAGCTTTTGATGATCCTATAAATTGTTGACTTAGGTGCAATCTTAGTAGCCACAATATCCTTGCCTGTGAAGCCATTTTTATGCAATGCAATGATGGTTGCATGCGTTTCTTTGCTGGTCACCATGGTTAACAATGGAAGTTCAATGATTTCAAGCATCACCCTCCTTTTAACATGTCAAGTCTGCCATTCTAACCCAATCAGCCGGACATAATGATCTCCAGCCTTGTGCTCATTATCCTTCTCACCTGAGTTAACAAGACGATTACTGAAATGATCTCAGCAGGTCCTTTAATGACAGCAATGAAATGCAGTGGAAAGGTTTTTTTGGGATTCAGTTAATTTTCATGGCAAAGACGGACTATGCAATTCATCTGAACACTCTTCATAACATTCTGCAGTATATGCAAATTGCTATTATAAAAACTTAAGCACCAGCTTTTTTAATTTCCAATATTTTTGACAGTCTCAAAACTTTTGGCCAGGGCTGTACAATGCTATATAAGTGTTCATGAATAAACTATTACTTCTGATATTCAACTCCATTTCCACAATAACAAGAAATGTGAAAAAATATGACAGTATGGGGGGGTGGAAGTAGTTTCCCCATATACTGCTGACTATACAGATTTCACTTTTTGATTAAAAAAAAAAGGCAGCTAACATACAAAATTTGCCTATTAAGAGGCAAGGTCTGTAATCAACAAACAAAATGCTAAAAAGCCAAAATATCTCCGCAAAATACACAACAAAAAACAAACATATATAATGTATAATACAGGATGTACAGAATATCAGGCAAAAGTCCATTTATTTCAGTAATTCAACTTAAAAGGTGAAACTAATATATGAAATAGACTCATGCATATCTGCAAAGGGTTCCTATGTCATGTATAAGTTTCAACATTTAAGTTGAATTACTGAAATAAATGGACTTTTGCAGGATATTCCAATTTTTGAATTTTAACTTGTATATTCGTGTGACCCTGAAGAAAACAAATGGGAAAACAGTTCAGGGCAGATGTTACAGCCAAAACTGCATGACCCTTTTTTATTCCATAACTATACCAAATAGAGTAATATGCAAAATTAGTACTGGGGAGGAGCAAATTTCTACTGTCAGGAGGAAGTCCCTTTGGTATTTGAAGCTGCCCTATTTGATTTTTTGTTTCAAGTCACATACAAGGTCAGTCAACTGACAAGGATTGCGTGAGAACAGAGATGTATGTGTACAATAGAAGCCTAGTTAGCTAGTCAGGCAGGACTGCTAAGTGAAATGCCCAGGTAGAGACAGGACATCTGTGTGCCAACCTCTAATCAGATAATTAATCCAAAGTGCCAAAGTGGGTACTTGCCTAGGGCCTCATTTCAACATAATCAGTTTTGGGGGAATCTATAACGTTTTGCACTATAATACACACGGCTGGACTGTTTTTACAGTTTTGAGGTTTGCCAATTTTGGACATGTACATCATGTCCATTATTTAATAATAATTAAAGCTATGCTATACTTTTAATATATGAATAGGTTAGGGTAATAGCTATAAAGGTAAACCTTTTATGGAAAAGTTCTATGACCTTTGCTGAACATGGTGTGCATACTGGGCAATTTGTTGGCACCAGTCCTCTGGGGCCCCGCAGTCTAGGGAGACAAACTCTCTGGAAGAGTACAGGCCACTTGCCAGCAGCGACTTCTGGTGGCAAAAGGAGGATTTCCTCCACAAGCTCTGCCCATCTGTTTCATGACGCACACCCTATAAATTCTATGGAAAAAAAGTTTAAGGTATTAGTCTGCAATAGCAGTTATAGTTTAAGGACTTGCTTTTGGACAGCTTTACAGTAGCTCAAGGCATCTGCACAGCAATATATACAGGTTTTCCTTTCTGTGAAAGACTGTGGCGAATAGGCTATAATCTAACAAGGAAATAATATAACTCTTTATGGTTAGGCTACAGAGGGCAGAAGTACCATTAAAGTAGTGTAGCCAATTTTAATAGGTTCCAACAAATCTAGTTCATAATGGTTTCAGAAGTATTCGGGAGAAGGGAGACCTTGGAATTTCTGAAACAACTATGAATTATGCTACGCCATGGAGAGTTAACACTCGAGTCCTGTGACCAATCAAAAAAGCCTTCAAGAACACACAAATGTGCCATATACTAGACAGATGAGCTGAAACTGCTATCTGAATCCTGTTTCAGCAGGAAAGGAGTCCTTAGAGGCAACATACACACAGCTAAGCATCACGCCTTACAGGACTTATTCAGGTCTGTTCTAATAAAATGCTGTGTACCAATAATTGAGCACGCTGTAGATTTTAGTTTGAGGCCTCGAGTTAGTTAAAATCCAAACTAATCTCAAAACTGAACAAGACACACTCTGAAAGCGATCATGGTGATTAGTGTTAATTATTTATAACATTAGGAAATAAAAAGGGAGGAGGAGAAACAGCAGTATGATACAGTAATAGTGATCAGGCATGGTTTTCCAGCACACCCAAGTGTAAACACTCTTTCAAAGACTGCCTAAAACAGGGGTCGGCAACCCGCGGCTCCGGAGCCGCAAGCGGCTCTTTTTCCCCTTTGCCGCGGCTCAGTCCCGGCTCCGGTGCTGCAGGGCTGCCCATTCTGACAGTACACCGATAGTGGGTGTCAGTGGTTGCGGCGCGCGTGTGACGTTTGTGCGTGTGACGTCACGTGTGCTGCCGCTGGCCGGCAGCCTATCAGAGAGGCTGCCGGACCAGTGCAGGGCTTCGGGCGGCCATTTTCCCGTAGCCCTGCAGTGTAGTGCAGGCAGGACGTGACGTCGGGAAGGAAGAGGAGCCGACGGAGTTGCGCGCCACAAGGAGGTCGGGACCGGAGGTCGGGAGTCGGGACAGGAGGAGATCGTGACAGGAGGTCTTCTTACTAGGTGAGTAAATGGGGTTTTCTTTTCAGATCTGCTGAAGGATTTGTGCATATTGGGGTCATTTCTGCTGAAGGATTTGTGCATATTGGGGTCATTTCTGCTGAAGGATTTGTGCATATTGGGGTCATATTTGCTAATGATTTGTGCATATTGGGGTCATATTTGCTAATGATTTGTGCATATTGGGGTCATATCTGCTAACGATTTGTGCATATTGGGGGTCATTTCTGCATATTGGGGACATATCTGCTAACGATTTGTGCATATTGGGGGTCATTTCTGCATATTGGGGACATATCTGGTAACGATTTGTGCTTATTGGGGTTATATCTGTATATTGGGGACATATCTGCTAACGATTTGTACATATTGGGGTCATATCTGCATATTGGGAACATATCTGCTAACGATTTGTGCATATTGGGGTCATATCTGCTAACGATTTGTGCATATTGGGGACATATCTGCTAACGATTTGTGCATATTGGGGTCATATCTGCTAACGATTTGTGCATATTGGGGACATATCTGCTAACGATTTGTGCATATTGGGGACATATCTGCTAACGATTTGTGCATATTGGGGTCATATCTGCTAACGATTTGTGCATATTGGGGACATATCTGCTAACGATTTGTGCATATTGGGGACATATCTGCTAACGATTTGTGCATATTGGGGACATATCTGCTAACGATTTGTGCATATTGGGGACATATCTGTTTTATAATGGTTTTGCGGCTCCCAGTTTTTTTTCTCTTTTCGGAAACGGGTCCAAGTGGCTCATTCTTAAAGGTTGCAGACCCCTGGCCTAAAAGGACAATGAACATCAAACCGAGTTACAAGTGTGTATGAGCCGGACCCCTTTTGTTGCTTATATTTTGTTAGCAGAACATAGGCCTGAGGCTAGTTTCAGACTACAGTACAAACCATTGACTGCGCTCCCCCCCCCCCCCCCCGATGAAAATTTGTGGGCCCCCCAACCCCCCTGAACAAGTGTGGCCTGCCCAACACATGCAACTATTCCCCTCCCCCATGCGCACATTTATAACAAGCATGTGTTAGTTTGTGCCCTGGGAATGCCATTATTTGAATATCGTTATCCCTACCCTATCTCCTAATAATAACCCTACTATAACTGCATCCACTATAATTCATCCAGACACTGCGCTCCCATGTATTCCAGAAAAGTTCCTCTTCCAGTGGTGTCACTCAAAAAAGAGAAAACAAACAAGACCATAGTGTGACACTGAATTAACACTTTGTCATTCTCCCATAATCTTTACCAATGCTCCAGAAATTATCTGTGCTCAAATCACGAACATAAGGGTCTCACAGGTCCTCACCAAACAGTGCAGCTGCCAGAGAATTTGCAACAGATCCTGGTCTCAAGCTTCATTGATGGACCCGAGACAAAGAGGGGGGGATTTGATGGGAAATAAAGGTTTTTTCCCTGTTGTGATTGTGTGGGATTGTAGAGAGGCCTATGCACAGAGGGGAGCTGAATTTCTGGGAAAGGTGAATAAGAATTACAAAATAAGAGATTGTATTACCTGTAATACCAGCCATGTTGTGTATATGTGTTGGTGCCCATGTGGCTACCAATACATTGGAAGGACCACTAAAAAACTTAAAGAGGAACTCCAGTGAAAATAATGTAATAAAAAAGTGCTTCATTTTTACAATGATTATGTATAAATGATTTAGTCAGTGTTTGCTCATTGTAAAATCTTTCCTCTCCCTGATTTACATTCTGACACTTATTACATGGTGACATTGTTACTGTGGGCAGGTTATGTAGCTGCTCCTAGCTGTTTTGGCTGTTAGCGACAGCTGTAAACAGCTAATTCCTGTATGTGAGCCTTGTTACATTGTAACAAACTGCCAAAAGTACCGTGGTACTCAGGGCTTCTTGTGGGAGGGGTTTCAGCACAAAATCAGTCATACAGCGCCCCCTGATGGTCTGTTTGTGAAAAGGAATATATTTCTCATGTAAAAGGGGGTATCAGCTACTGATTGGGATAAAGTTCAATTCTTGGTTGGAGTTTCTCTTTAAAGAATGTATTGGGGAACATGTACGGAATATTAAAAAAGGTAACATTGGACACAATTTGTCCAGGCATTTTGCTGATTACCATGGGCGAGATCCTGCGAAAATGAAATTCTGTGGGGTTGATAGGCTGAGAAGTAAATGGATGGGGTGTAATAAGGTGAGGGAATTGTCCAGGATGGAGTCACAGTGGATATAAGAGTAAAAAACTATGCACTCGGGAGGTCTTAATATCAAATTCGATTTGAATTGTTTTATATCTGATGACTGATTGGCATGGGGCAGATGCACGCCCTTGTGGGTAGTGGAAGATTAGCTGGTAGATGTTTTGCCCCTGTTTGGGGGGCGCGCATGTGCCCCATCCCCACCGACCAATCTCTCCTGTCAGGGGCGTACCTAGAAATCCCCGGGCCCCCCTGCAAAAATAAAATAAAAAAAAAATACGCCCCCCCCCCCCCCAGGGCAGGAGGGGTCGCAGCATACGAGGAGAGTTTGGCAGATCGGTGGGGAGGGGGGGAAATTCCCCCCCCCCTCCCTCACCTCGGGCTCTCCTCTCAGCGCTCCTCCTCCTGAAATCATTGGTGGCAGCGGGGAGGCAGCAGCGGTGGTGGCAGGATGATACATTACCTCCTTCTCGCTGGAGGACTTCCGTTCTCTAAGAGCAACTTCCTGTTTACACAGGAAGTTGCAAGAAGCTCTTAGAACGGAAGCTCTCTAGCGAGAAGGAGGTAATGTATTATCTTGCCGCCACCGCCGCTGCTTCCCCGCTGCCACCAATGATTGCAGGAGGGGGAGCGCTGAGAGGAGAGCCCGAGGTGAGGGAGGGGGGGGGGGGGGAATGCCCTCCCTCCCCACCAATCTGCCACACTCTCCTCTAATGCTGCGACCCCTCCTGCCCCCAAAAGTCCCTGAGCGGGCCCTAGGGGGGCCCCGGGCCCCCCCCCCCCCCCACGACAGCAGGGGTCGCATCCCCTATTGGTACGCCAGTGTGTCCTGTAATATGTTTGTCTAATAATTTTGTTTAATATTTGTCTGTGTTTTGGAGTTGTTGGGAGGTGTGCCCGTGGTGTACCCGTGTGCTGTTTTGGCGCAGGGTTGTGCCGAGTGCACGCCTTCCAAGCTCTGAGTGTTGAACAAAATGGGCAGTGTTATATATATTGGAATTTGCTCTATAGGCTAGGCGTTTGCTCAATGTGTCAATTTAGTTAGACTATGGATGTGTTATTTATATTGAATTCATGCAATGGGCTTGTAATACATTAATTAGTGGTCATTGATATTAATGTGCTTATGACAGGGGTTTGAGGAGTTGATGGTTGCATTAATCCGACATTTCTGATAACTTGTGGGCATAAAGTTTGCCGTTACCTAGCAACCATGTTAAGTTGCTAGACTATATGGCAATTAGCATATGATAGCCAATCACGTAGCCGGAATACCGGCAACCCCCTACATCACGTCACTAAGCTGAGTTGGCGGCCGGATGGCCAATGAGAAATCTGGTTACGATGGGCGGAAGTGACGCACCTGCCCTGTCTGACGTGGCAACATTGTATTAGTAAGCACATATACATCGGCACAGGATGTGCCTGGGTAATGAGGGCGGAAAGTAACGGGTGGCCATCTTGGAATAGGGCAATGCGCCCGATTGAATGGCACAGAGGGATTTTGAGATTTAAATACACCGACTGACCAGACGCCTCCAGCCCCTGATGAGTGCACATGCACGAAACGTGTAGGGCGGAGCTTACAGGCGCAGAGTGGCCGGTGTAGAGGAACTTGTTATTATACGCTTGTTTGTTATCGGATCATGTGAGTGCACTAATTTTTAATAATTTTAATAAATATGCGGTTTTATGCTATGAGGTCTTTTATGCTAAGGAAGTATTTTAGTCACTAGATTTGTATGAGACTGCTGCTCCTCGGATGATCCATCTATTTGAGCCCACTGGTGGGAGAATTCAATGTACCTGCTGAGCCATATATTGGGAGTGATTAAGCGAATGAGCTGTCTTATAAACTGGATTGTGAGCAGTCCTAAAGCCACAAATGCTGTATTGCGGTCTGTGATCTGGCAGCTGCACTGTTTGGTGAGGACTAGTGTTGGGCGAACAGTGTTCGTCACTGTTCGGGTTCTGCAGAACATCACCCTGTTCGGGTGATGTTCGAGTTCGGCCGAACACCTGATGGTGTTCGGCCTTTTTAGTTCGGGTTCGCCCGAACTACTCAATGCCCGCCGAACAGGGCCCCTGTTCGGCCGAACAGGGCCCTGTTCGCCCGAATACGGCCCCCCTATGGGGTCGCATGCATAAGGGGGGAGCATGCCCCGATCGCGGGGGGGGGGGGGGGGGTCGGAAATTACCCCCACCCCCTCCGCTAGCGCTCCCCCCTCTGTCCGCTTCCCCATAAAAAAAGTTTGTTGAAAGTTAATTGTACCGGTGGCTGGCTCAGTGCAGTGGCTGGCTGGCAGTGGTGTGAGTGAGGAGGAGGAGTCCGACTAGGACGCGTTGAGGCCGGGCAGCGGGCGGTTCAGCGGTAGTACCCTTGTGGTACTTCCACCCTTTCTCTGACCTCACGTCCTCTACGTGATGAGGCATACGAGGGTATGCGTCATCACGCATACCCTCGTGCAGCTTCTCCAGGAAGCAACCGATCATTGCTGCGGAGACATAGATCAAGAACGTGAACGGTGTTCCCATTCATTGATCTCCAGATGAGCAGGCGGCGGCGTGCACGAGCACGTGCAATCGGAAGCGCGGACAACAGCAGTAGCGGCGGGGGTGCGTAGATCTACGGGAAATTAAGTTAAAAGGGTAGATATGAAGGTAAAAGCGTAGATATACTGTACCCGGGCGGCGAAGTGGTTAAAGCTCTGCTGTGCTTCTATGTCAATTGGGGGGGGGGGGGGGGGGGGGGAGGGGGCAGAGTAGGAGAGCAAAGAAACAAGAGTAGAACAAATAGCCAGATGTGCCCCCAGTATTAGGCAATTTATTCTTATTTATAATATTTTATTTAAGCATTTATATAGTGCCGACACATTATTGTACAGAGTATATTGTCTTGTCAAAAAGAGTGGTCACTCTGCCCGATCTCCATTCAGTAATATGTTTTTATTGCAACATTTTGCAAGGGTTTACAGAATAGAGGTACAGCATTTCTGGCCACTAGGCTTGATTTATTGAACTATACACTAATATATGTAAGGATGAACTACAGCTTTCTGGCTACCTATACTGGTGGTCTGATTCTAGTATTTCTTAGTGTACAGTAGTAAATGTACTTAATTATCAGCTGTGAACCTATTATTTTACTGTTTCCAGTAAACAATGTACTGCTTTACATTTGTTACATTTGCAGCTATTGACATTGTGTCCAATACACAACTGGGACATCACAGTTTTTAGCCCAGACATCTCAACAAAATGAAAAAAAAATTTTCCAATGAAATACAGCTATTAAAGTGGCTTAATAGCTGGTGGCAGACTGGCAGCAGAAGATTTGTTCTCTGTGGACCCTGGCGGTGGGTAACACAGACTGACACAGCATAAGGAGTAGGTAGATGCAGTGGCGTAATAGCTGGTGCCAGTGGCAGACTGGCAGTATAAGATATAGTTGTGTGTGGACCCTGGCGGTGGGAAACACAGACAGCAGCAGCAGCAGGAGGTAGATGCAGCTATTGTAGTGGCGTAATAGCTGGTGGTGGCAGACTGGCAGTGGCAGCAGAAGATTTGTTCTTTGTGGACCCTGGCGGTGGGAAACACAGACTGAGACAGTAGGAGGAGTAGGTAAGATGCAGCTATTGATAGTTGCGTAATAGCTGGTGCCAGTGGCAGACTGGCAGTATAAGATATAGTTGTGTGTAGACCCTGGCGGTGGGCAACACAGACAGCAGCAGCAGGAGTAGGTAGATGCAGCTATTGTAGTGGCTTAATAGCTGGTGCCAGTGGCAGACTGGCAGTATAAGATATAGTTGTGTGTGGACCCTGGCGGTGGGAAACACAGACAGCAGCAGGAGGTAAATGCAGCTATTGTAGTGGGGTAATAGCTGGTGGTGGCAGACTGGCAGTGGCAGCAGAAGATTTGTTCTTTGTGGACCCTGGCGGTGGGAAACACAGACTGAGACAGCAGGAGGAGTAGGTAAGATGCAGCTATTGATAGTTGCGTAATAGCTGGGGGCAGTGGCAGACTGGCAGAAGAAGATTTGTTCTATGTGGACCCTGGCGGTGGGAAACACAGATGGCAGGAGGAGTAGGTAGAGGCACCCTGGCGGCGGGAGCACAGGCAGCAGCAGGAGGAGTATAGCCAGTGGCTAGCGGCGGAATGGAGACCGACGAGGCAGAACCGCTGACGTTGGCGGCAGTGTCAGCAGGAGTGGCAGAGGGAGTTCTGGTGCTCCGAGTTAGACCACTGCCAGCGCCAGCTTGCTGCGAACAGGAGTGCTGGTGGGGGTGGAGGTCTCAGTTGTAGAGCTGATGGTGGCCTGCTCATCCACCATCAGATGGAAAATGGCCGCTACACGCTGCTGCGCCTCTGCAGCATGACTACCCCTAACAGGCGGAATGGACACTGACGCGGCTAAACTGCTCATGGTGGCGCAATGACCTCCCCCGGCTGCCAGTGCCAGCAGACAGAATACACGTTACCGTATATACTCGCATATAAGCCGACCCGCATATAAGCCGACACCCCCCCCCCCCCCCCCCCCACGTTTACCTAAAAAAACCAGTAAAAAAAATGATTGACCCCCATATAAGCTGGGGGCAGGAAATGCTGGCCGCCTTATTCCTCTAGTGTGCCCAGTATAGCTAGTATAATGCCCAGTATAGCTAGTATAGTGCCCCCGTATAGCTAGTATAGTGTCCAGTATCGCTAGTATAGTGCCCCAGTATAGCTAGTATAGTTCCCCAGTATAGCTAGCATAATGTTCAGTATTGCTAGTAAAGTTCCCCAGTATAGCTAGTATAGTGCCCAGTATAGCTAGTATAGTGCCCAGTATCGCTAGTATAGTGCCCAGTATCGCTAGTATAGTGCCCAGTATCGCTAGTATAGTGCCCAGTATCGCTAGTATAGTGCCCAGTATCGCTAGTATAGTGCCCAGTATCGCTAGTATAGTGCCCAGTATCGCTAGTAAAGTGCTCCAGTATCGCTAGTATAGTTAAAATAAGATAAGAAAATGTAGGTGTGTGGCACATCCCATAGGAAATATATGTACACTTGAGCCGAGCTGTATAAGTGACACTTAGCAATATGTTGATTCAGATCCCTGCACCTTGCCTGCTTGCTTTTTCCGTCGACTGGTGTGGTGGACGTGTGCACAGCTGTGTATAGTGGGAAAAATGACATCCCCGGATGGGGTAAACAAAGCCAGGCAAATCTTACGTGACCGTTGGTAGCAGGGGTGTGAGAGTGGGAGGTGGGTGGAGGCTGTAGCGGTGGAGCGACGGCCGTTTCGCGTCTGTCTGACGCTTGGTCACGCCTACCGTTGGTAGCAGGGGTGTGAGAGTGGGAGGTGGGTGGAGGCTGTAGCGGTGGAGCGACGGCCGTTTCGCGTCTGTCTGACGCTTGGTCACGCCTACGCGTGACCAAGCGTCAGACAGACGCGAAACGGCCGTTGCTCCACCGCTACAGCCTCCACCCACCTCCCACTCTCACACCCCTGCTACCAACGGTCACGTAAGATTTGCCTGGCTTTGTTTACCCCATCCGGGGATGTCATTGTATGATGAAATGAACAACCTGCTTGCAATTAAGAATGTACTGTCTATTTTTGGACATTAAATCATCTACTCTCAGACGGAAGGTGCACGCTAACTGCTTTTTTCTTGAAGATTGAATATCGCTAGTATAGTGCCCAGTATCGCTAGTATAGTGCCCAGTATCGCTAGTATAGTGCCCAGTATCGCTAGTATAGTGCCCCAGTATAGCTAGTATAGTTCCCAGTATCGCTAGTATAGTGCCCAGTATCGCTAGTATAGTGCCCAGTATCGCTAGTATAGTGCCCAGTATCGCTAGTATAGTGCCCAGTATCGCTAGTATAGTGCTCCAGTATCGCTAGTATAGTGCTCCAGTATCGCTAGTATAGTGCCCCAGTATCGCTAGTATAGTGCCCCGGTATCGCTAGTATAGTGCCCCAGTATCGCTAGTATAGTGCCCCAGTATAGCTAGTATAGTGCCCCAGTATAGCTAGTATAGTGCCCCAGTATAGCTAGTATAGTGCCCCAGTATAGCTAGTATAGTGCCCAAGTATCGCTAGTATAGTGCCCCAGTATCGCTAGTATAGTGCCCCAGTATCGCTAGTATAGTGCCCCAGTATCGCTAGTATAGTGCCCCAGTATCGCTAGTATAGTGCCCCAGTATCGCTAGTATAGTGCCCCTGTATCGCTAGTATAGTGCCCCTGTATCGCTAGTATAGTGCCCCAGTATCGCTAGGCAGTGCCCAGTATAGCTAGTATAGTGCCCCAGTATCGCTAGTATAGTGCCCCAGTATCGCTAGTATAGTGCCCCAGTATCGCTAGTATAGTGCCCCAGTATCGCTAGTATAGTGCCCCAGTATCGCTAGTATAGTGCCCCAATATAGCTAGTATAGTGCCCCAGCATCGCTAGTATAGTGCCCCAGTATCGCTAGTATAGTGCCCCAGTATCGCTAGTATAGTGCCCCAGTATCGCTAGTATAGTCCCCCAGTATCGCTAGTAAAGTGCCCCAGTATCGCTAGTATAGTGCCCCTGTATCGCTAGTATAGTGCCCCAGTATCGCTAGGTAGTGCCCAGTATAGCTAGTATAGTGCCCCAGTATCGCTAGTATAGTGCCCCAGTATCGCTAGTATAGTGCCCCTGTATCGCTAGTATAGTGCCCCAGTATCACTAGTATAGTGCCCCAGTATCGCTAGGTAGTGCCCAGTATAGCTAGTATAGTGCCCCAGTATCGCTAGTATAGTGCCCCTGTATCGCTAGTATAGTGCCCCAGTATCGCTAGTATAGTGCCCCAGTATCGCTAGGTAGTGCCCCAGTATCGCTAGGTAGTGCCCCAGTATCGCTAGGTAGTGCCCAGTATAGCTAGTATAGTGCCCCCCGCCTCCCCTCTCCCCTGTGGCCGCCACTACTTTTACCTTAGCCGGCGCCGCTTCTTCTATTCCCCTCCTCTCCGGCTCAGTAGGACAGCAGCACTCTTCACACGGCGGCTGCTGTGATGAGACAGGAAGCAGCAGAGAGCGCGGCTTCCTGTAGCGACGGTTGCTATGGGAACCGCTCTCGCGGCGCCGGGTAAGATAAATGTAGCGGTAGCGCCGGGTGTGCTTGTAGGGGGCACGGACCACCACCAGACTCGCATACAAACCCCCCAACTTTTGACTCACTTTTTGGGGGTCAAAAATTTGGCTTGTATGCGAGCATATACGGTATATGTGATGATGTCACCAGATGATGTGGGGTACTTGTACTTTATTAAAATCGGGGATGGATTTTCAAGAAAATCAGTGGTGGATAGTAGTACGGAGTGACAGACAGCAGAGTAGAAGACATTGAACACTAACTGTCTATCTGTCACACTGACTCAGCACAGCAGCACTGCAGTAATCTGTAGTAAGCTAACACAGTACTACTCTAACAACTAACTAGCAGTACTAACTACACAATAACACATTAATCCTAGTCCCTAACCTATACTGTAGCTAAAGCTAATAGCAGGCCAGCAGCAGGCCTGGCCTGCGCACACACAGGTCCTAACTAGCAGCTGCTGCTGCAGCACAGAATCTGACTGATATCAAATAAATATACAAGCTAGCTAAATACAAAACAAAATAATATTAGTGTAGTTCAGGTGTTTAGCACACAAAACGCTAGGTTTATGACTGGATTACAGCACTTGCTTAGCCTTAGCCAACACCACTGGAGATGTCTCTTAGTGAGCAGTCACAAGCAAGGATGAGATTCTCATCATGGCACCCGCCTTATATACAGGAGGGGCTGGCCAGGGTTCCTCTCTGTGATTGGTTGCTAGGGCTTCGGCTGGGAGCCCTCTGATTGGCTCAATGACGTCGTGGGCGTCATCTCCGTAGTTACGCTATCCGGATTCGGATACCCGAACTAAGTATTCGACCGAATTCCGGATACCTAATAGGTATCCGAGTTAGCTCGGATAGTGCATTCTGGATTTATCCAGCTATCCGGAATACAGATCCGAGGTTGGATACAAAAAAAACTGTTCGGGTATCCGGAATCCGGATGAGCACCACTGTGTACTCACACAAGTCAGTACAGTACAGCAGTTTTCTCGCAAAAAACATCACAAAATAATCTGGACGTTCTGCTTAGGATGTCACTAAAGCTCTTTCAGCTCTAGGACAGGTGAGCGGTTAGGGAGGGACCCCTGTGGGAGGGATGCCTGCACAGGGCGGTCCTGCCAGCGACGCAATCTTGCGATGGCGTCCAACTGAAGCCTCCCACCTGAATGCTAATGGCTGCTAGATGTGGTATGGCAGGTAAAGGGTGTATGACAGTGCATCCTGATTGACTGACGAGCACCTGCTGACCACTTAAATGTAGCTGGATGCATGTACTGCTGTGTTCTATTGCTTGTGTGTGTTGAATTTAGCATTCAGTATGGAGGCAGTGCTGGTGGGTTTTCTGGATGTGAGAGGTCCAGGCCCACCTGCACGCCCCTCCAGGTATCGCATGTTGGCCTTGGGGCCCCGGCCAGTGAGAGAGGTCCGGGGCCCCTGGTCATAATGCGAACCAATTGTGTGTTTTTAGGATGTCAGTAAAGAAAGATTTGTGGCTTTAACCCCAATCTATCCAACAAACTATAATCAAGTGATGGCCTATTCTGTCTATGGGAGAAAGCCAGGAAGGATTATTAAAAAAAAAAAAAAAAAGTCTTCCAGTGGATAAGGAGACATTTCCAAGGCCAGGGATTCCATTGCAGGGACTTGGGCTTCAAACATCACAGCAATCTATGGCAATGCCATGAAGAGCTTCATACCAGCCAACAACAGGCACATTCCTGCAGTCCTAACTTCTGACAGCCAGGAGTTATTAGGGCCCTTTTTCACTAGGTGTGTTTGATGTGAAAACCGCATCGCACGCATTTTGCCGATCGCAACAGCACCTTGATTAGCATGTAAATCCCGGTGCTGTTTTACTACTAGTGCAATTCCATTTTTCCAAATAGCAATAATAGGCCAACTACATTTTTGGTGTGTTTGCACTTCCATATCCATACTTTCTGTGGAAGGAAAATTGCATAGCACTCATGCCACTATGCGTTTGCCATCCCGCTTCCCCTCAATTTGGCCATTAAACTATTTTAGCAGAGAGTTTTTACTACATTCGGAAAGTGCAAACCCCAATTGCACTATACACCCTATGGATTGCGGCTTAATGGCAGAAGAAATAGAAGGGAAACACGACCACATAGTAGTACAATTAGTTTCCTGTAGTAAAGACCCTTAGCATCACTGAAAGGAAAGACTGGATTCACAGTCGAAGTCAAATCTCTCCAAGGCTTATGCATAGAAGTAGTAGTTTCATTATGTGTTCATCAATCAGTGAAGTCTATGCACTGCCTCTGGTCCTTGTGTATCGCACACTGATGTGCATTGCTAAAAATCAGCATAGCAATGTGTACATGTGTACAGACCCTAGTAGGAGATTATAAGACACTAGTCCAAATAATTATTATGATATAACTTGCTGTGCAAATAAATTACTGATAAGACACCTAAGTAATAACATACTAACTTCATTATAAACTTTGTTCCCTAGTTAAGACAGAGGAAAAAGTCTTCAAAGGATCAGCTAATTGCGTTGCGATCGTGTGGGTGCCGCCATAGGCCGTAATGAGACTCGGAGGGGGAATAGTATATAACAACATGGTCTGAGTTTCGGCAGGAGCAGGGCGAGTAGTCTTTCAGCTTCACCGTGCTCCAAAATTTGCCCCCAGCTATTTTAAATGTCTGCAGAGTCAGAGCCTTTGTCAATGTGTTATCATTGTCTGCTCTATACCCTTGTCAGGGATACCTCTCCACGCTGTCTCTTGCTATGAAGGACTACAGCATCACATTAGTAACCACAGTACCACCCAATATATTCAGATCTAGATGACGGCTCCATGTAAACAGCAAGTGGCGCGTGAGTTGCTGTACCCAACTAAACAGGAAGTGTGGTGTGGTTGTAAAGTTCTCTCACAATAGAGAAAATAAAGCGATTATTATTGCTGTCATAGTCATTATGTTACGTACAGTATCCTTTTGTCTGCGAACGATGAGAAGAACATTTGTGAATTCTTCCCAATGTGCATTTGCAGCAACAACCACCTGGCACAGGTAATACCTTGTGGCTCTATCCCTAAAAAAGGAAAGAGACAGCAACAGCAATGTAGCTGTGCACACAAGGAGAAGAGAGTTTCCTCAGCAGGGCAATCACTGTGCCTTGCATGGATTTCCACCTTCTCTGGCATGGTTTTGATTTTTTTGTTCAGTCTCCTCCGTGAATTCTGACTTGTCTGTTTACAGGTTAGCCGTGCTAGCTGTGCTGAGAAGCAGATGGACCTGGTAAGAGATGCTACTATTTTGAACTGTCATGCAGAATATGTGTAATTGGAGTTCAGCATACGAGAACACAGAGGAGTAGAGTAAGTGGAAAGAAAGGTACAGTACATCCTCTGCTGATCTGTCCTGTCAGTTGGAGCCAATGTGACCAGCACAGGTTTGTCACCCTCTGCAGTGCAGCCACGATCCACCTGAATCAATATTCCATACGCAATCCCTACATAAAGCCACATTCACACATGCGAGAAATGAGACTGCTTACCAACATTCTCCTTTTCTGCCTCAGCAGTGCACGACCTACAAGCCAAGAGAAAGGAAGGCGGTTAAAATAATTCCATCCATTAGCAAACATATTGAATAAAATACAACGTAAACACACAATTTCTGAATCGTATACAAAGTACAGTAGCAAGAAAAAGTATGTGAACCCTTTGGAATTACATGGATTTTTTTACAAATTGGTCAAAAATGTGATCTTATCTTCATCTAAGTCACAACAATAGACAATCACCGTCTTCTTAAACTAATGCCACACAAATACTTAAATGTTTCCATGTTTTTATTGAACACACCATGTAAACATTCACAGTGCAGGTGAAAAAGGTATTTGAACCCTTGGTATTTGAACCCTTGGATTTATTGACTGGTTGAACCTCTTTTGGTAGCAATAACGTCAACCAAACATTTCCTGTAGTTGCAGATCAAACATGCACAACGGTCAGGAATAATTCTTGATTATTCCTTTTTACAGAACGGTTTCAGTTCAGCAGTATTCTTGGGATGTCTGGTGTAAATCACTTCCTTGAGGTCCTGTCACAGCATCTCAATCGGGTTGAGGTCAGGACTCTGACTGGGCTACTCTAGAAGGTCTATTTTCTTCTGTTTAAGCCATTCTGGTGATTTACTTCTATGCTTTGGGTCATTGTCCTGTCCTGTATTATGACTTTTACCAATAGATTTTCCTTCTCAGTACAGCATATTTAACTACATAAAGACCGCATCACGCCGATGGGCGTGACCGTGGCGGCAGCCCCAGGACCGCCTAACGCCAATTGGCGCCAGGTCCTGGAGCTGAAGTTTCCCAGGGAACGGCCGCGCATGCGCGGTCGATCCCTGCCCTGCTAGCAGGCTGTTTGTAAATAAAAAGGGGAAAGAAATCCCCTTTGTTTACATGTATACAGTGCTGCTCTTTGATTGGCCGGGGATCGCCGTACTCTCATAGGCTGATGCCAATGAGAGGTGGAACAGGACAGATCACCGTCCTGTTCAATACAAAATTTCGGAGGGGAGGAGGGAAGGGGAGGGAGGGAGGAACAAATAGCCTCAAACAGGCTGAAGAAAAAAAAAACAAAAAAACTGCCACAGCGATCGGACACATCCGGCGGCATGTCCCCTTAGGGACAAAACAAGGAGGCGAGTCCGATCGCTGGGCTCCATAGCTGGGCTGTGCAGGAGGCTGAAAAAAAACAAACAGCACAGCCCAGCTTAGAAAAAAAGAGCCTGGTCGTTAGGGGGGTTAAGCCTGGGGACCTTAAGTGGTTAACTGTGCTTGGAATAATTCTAGCACTTTGTCTAGCCATAGGTATGACTCAGTGGCCTTAGACAGCACAGCCAACAGACCGACCTCACCTTTGTCTACTGCACGCTGACAGAGACAGGTCAGGACCATCTGATTGGACTGTGAAGAGCAGTAGCACATTGATAAGTCATCAAATTACTCTCTCCTTTAAATAAGCTTCCAGTGCAAGATTACCCACATAATTCTGCCCCAAATCCTCTCATTCTGAAGAGAAATGCTGGAACAGTTAGTGCCCTACTTATGAACAGGTTCTGTTACAGAAGGTACTGGTACTGGCAATGGCATGTGCTGATAAAGGTTTTACTTTTGGGTGATTCTGGATTTGGACATACTGTATAAACATTTAGTTGTTTTCAATGTGCTTTAACCCCCTTGGCGGTATGAAAAATACCGCCAGGGGGCAGCGCAGCAGTTTTTTTTTAATTATTTTTTTTTAAATCATGTAGCGAGCCGAGGGCTCGCTACATGATAGCCGCTGCTCAGCGGCATCCCCCCCAGCCCCGCCGATCGCCTCCGGCGATAGGCGATCAGGAAATCCCGTTCAAAGAACGGGATTTCCTGGAGGGCTTCCCCCGTTGCCATGGCGACGGGGCGGAATGACGTCAGCGACGTCGGGACGTCATTGGGAGACCCGATCCACCCCTCGGCGCTGCCTGGCACTGATTGGCCAGGCAGCGCTCGGGGTCTGGGGGGGGGGGGGGCGCGCCGCACCGGATAGCGGCGATCGGGCGCGCGGCGGCGGCGATCGGGGTGCTGGCGCAGCTAGCAAAGTGCTAGCTGCGTCCAGCAAAAAAAAAAAATGAAGTAAATCGGCCCAGCAGGGCCTGAGCGGCACCCTCCGGCGGCTTACCCCGTGTCACACACGGGGTTACCGCCAAGGAGGTTAAATATCTTACAACAGTTTATACAATACTGAAACATAATAAAAATAGTTAAAGAGGCACTATGCTGAAAAATTGTAAAATTTAAAATATATGCAAACAAACAAATAATAAGTACGTTTCTTCCAGAGTAAAATGAGCCATAAATTACTTTTCTTCTATGTTGCTGTCACTTACAGTAGGTAGTAGAAATCTGACAGGTTTTGGACTAGTCCATCTCTTCATAGGGGATTCTCAGCAAGGCTTTTATTTTTTATATAAAGACATTACCTAAAAAGGGATTTAAACAATGATGCTGGTCAGCTTTCTTGCTCGCTACACAGTTTTTTGGCAGTTGGACAGAGCAACGGCCATTCACAAAGTGCTTTATGGCTCATTTTACTCTGGAAAAAACATATTTCTTATTTGTTTGTGTGCACATATTTTACATTTTACAATTTTTCGCCATAGTGCCCATTTAATAGCAAAAACAGTATAGTACATTTCATACACAAGAACAGCTATGTGTAAGATGTTTTCTCTTTTTACGAAAGCATTATATTAGTAGTTGCGCAGTCTAACTGTCAAAACTGTGTGCAAATAAGTACGAAAGCTAGCTGGCATCTTTGTAAGAATAAAGGAAATACTGAGAATCTCCCATGAGGAGATGGGCTAGTCCAAAACTTGTCATATTTTTACTACCTACTGTAAATAATCGCAACATAGGGTAAAAATATAGTGCATTTTATTTCAGGAGAAATGTACTTCCTGTATGCATTTACATTTTATAATTTTTCATGATAGTGTTCCTTTCACCAGTTACTGTATTTCATACATACATTTCAGACTTCATCTTGACTCCATTGGCATAGATCTACATATCTTGCCGCAATCGTCACTGTGTGCGCTCCTTCTCACTCGTGTGCTCCAGTCACGTCCCGTTAGTACACATTCACCGATCTAAGTGCTTGCGATCAATGACCACCAACATCAATGAGATGCCGTGTTCACTGCTAAGATTAATATAACACATACACACGTTATTTCCTGTTAGCGTATTAACCTCCCCCACTCTCCCATAGTTACACAAATAAAACGTGCATATTAAAAAAAATGACAATTTAAAAAAAAAATACTTAAATAGTTACCTTAGGGACCTAACCTTTTTTTTTTATTATTATTATTATGTATGTCTTGAGGGTGTTTTACTGTTATTTTTGCATGTACAGGCTTGTAATTAGTGACGGACACAAAATAAAATATTGTCACCATACATTGTACTAGGGAAATATTGTAAAAGTTGGAATAACCAGGACAAATGAGCAAATAAAATGTGTGGGTTTTATCCACAGTAGAACATTTTATTTTAAAACTAAAATTAAGCTTGCAATTAATCACCAAGTAGTAAAGATAACATAACATCTTTTCCATCTACATGCACGGTCTTGGTGACTTGATCAACTCATTTGGGTTTCAATACCACCTGTATGCAGACGATACACAACTGTACAAACAAACAAACACACACAGAACATTTATATCGCGCTTTTCTCCTGGCGGACTCAAAGCGCCAGAGCTGCAGCCACTAGGACGCGCTCTATAGGCAGTAGCAGTGTTAAGGAGACTTGCCTAGGGTCTCCTACTGAATAGTTGCTGGCTTACCGAACAGGCAGAGCCGAGATTCGAACCCTGGTCTCCCATGTCAGAGGCAGAGCCCTTAACCATTACACTCAAACGTGTTCCTGACTGCTTGTCCGCTATATCCTCCTTCATGTCTCTCGCTTCCTAAAACTTAATATGACTAAAACAGAACTAATCATTTTTCCACCGTCTCTGGCCACCTCTCTGCCTGAACTATAAATGTTAATAACACTCCCATAACTTCAGTTCCCAAAGCACGGTGCTTGGGGGTAATATTTGACTCTTCTCTCTCTTTTATTCCTCATCTTAACTCCATAACCAGCTCTTGCCATCTCCAACTCAAAAATATATCTCGCATCCGTCCTTTTCTCACTCAAGACACAAACAAAATGTTAATATATGCTCTTATAATTTCTCGTCTGGACTACTGCAACATACTACTTTGTGGACTACCTTCTAACAAACTGGCCCCGCTCCAGTCGGTACTGAACTCAGCTGCTCGTTCATCTTTCTTCTCGATCTTCCTCTGCTGACCCTCTCTGTCAAGCTCTTCACTGGCTGCCAATTAACCAGAGGATCCAGTTCAAACTCCTAACCCTAATCTACAAAACTCTCCACAATCTCTCTCCCCGGTACATATCATCACTCATTTCCAGATACAAACCCAATCTCAGATCTGCACACTGCTGTCCTCCTCTAGAATCACCTCCTTACTTTCACGCTTACAAGATTTTGCACGCGCTTCACAGAGTCTCTGGATTCCCCTCCCACAACACATCCGTCACTCGCCAACCTTTGTTACTTTTAAACGCGCTTTAAAAACTCATTTGTTCCGACAAGCATATGCGCTACCTTAAGCCCTTAACTTTCCTTTGTCCTAAGACCAAATTGCACTCCTACTAGGTATCCGAAAACACACTGCCTTCATATATTTTATCGTATACTACCCCTCCTCTTGTTTCCCCCCATTCCCTTTAGATTGTAAGCTCGCAAGGGCAGGGCTCTCTCCCCCTTTTGTGTCTTGGAAATCATTATACATTTTATTCATCATGTTACTTTTATCACTGTCATTACCAATTCTGTATTTTTTATTCTGTATGCTGTATAAATTTTTTGTATTTTGTCACTAATTACGGTATGTATCTTGTATATTAGTGTACACCATTGTCTGTATTATGTACCCCATGTTTGTTTCTTACTTTGTACAGCGCCATGGAATATGTTGGTGCTTTATAAATCAATAATAATAATAAATAATAGCAGTATTTGTACCTTTTTAAAAAAACTCCAGCGGAATTCATTAAACTGGTCATTAAAGTGGACCTGAACTCTCGCACAGGACAGAAGAGAAACAGAGAAATGTACCCTGTATGGATTTAGAGAGTTTAGTTTGTTTAATTGCCCCTCATCTGTGACTAATCACAAGTGTAATTTAAGTGCAATTTGATCTCCCAGCTTTTTCAGCTGGCTGCCTCGGCAGAGCAGCTAATTTGTAAATGTATGATGTTAGCCCTATGTCGATTCCATGAAAGCAGGAAGTAGACACTGCAGATTTACTGCAGGATTTGTATCTGCTCTTACAACAATCTGCATAATGCTTGAATGCTGACAGATCTTGACATCCTGGTTCTCTACCACATCCCAAAAACACACAGATGAGTTAAAGAGTACTACCAGAGTAACACACAGCCTGTCATGTCAGGCTCTGTCTTAATGCTGCCAGGATCTAGGAGTATCTGCGTTAATAACTTATCCAATCGCCTGTAATTCATTAGACAAGTGACACCTCTCAGAAAAGCTGCCCGTGGCAGTTTTTCCCCAAAAAGTCAGAGCACTGCCAACGCCCACTTGCGATGACCCGGCCCACCCCAGCTCAGTGTTGTGGGCTAATTGGTGGCCGCTGAGCCGCGTATGTAATCTAAATGCATACAGGGCGCATTTCTCTAGGTTTTCCTTCTGTCCTGTGTAAGAGTTCAGGTCCACTTTAAGATAGTGTCCTGGTCAAGAACCAAACCAGGGATTCATGGTGAGAAAGCTAGCCACTTAGCCAACATGCCGTCTAATTAATTCCCCATCACGGAGTGATTAGTCGCTGGTGGGATTGAGCTATTACTGGCCAATGTATGGATGCACAGTGTACTCAAATACCCTACAGCCTAGCTTCCCAAGAAGCAGCATTTGCACCTCGGGGGCTACTGCTGTTGGGCTCAGGGGGTATGTGAACCTGTCCTGCATTAATTACAGTAAGTTAAGAGATGAAACAAATACATTGTATATAAACAAACCTTTAGTCAAAAAGCATAAGGAATGCTTGAAAAGCATTTATACACAGTTATGGTGTACTCCAAACAAGTAAGTGTGCATCAAGGGCAAACTTGACAAGATGCTAAAGACAATGGCAGCACTTGGCAATCACGATCTTTCATGAAGTGGTACAAAGAGGTACATGCTGTAAGAATGTATGGCACTAGACTAGAGAATGTGAATTGTACATACACTGGAACAGCTACAACAATGCAAATATGCCTATTTGTGTGCGGATTATATGGCAATGAATAGATGATGAAGATCTACTAACTAGTGTGAACCAGTAAAAAGCCAATATTGAAATTGAAGATAACCGATGCCAAACAATTCTATCCAACACCAGCATTTACACAGGAAGTAGTTACAGATTAATGTACGTCTTTTCATTAGTTCAGCATGCATTTAAAGAGGAACTCCAGTGAAAATAATGTAGTAAAAAAAGTGCTTCATTTTTTACCATAATTATGTATAAATAATTTAGTCAGTGTTTGCTCATTGTAAAATCTTTCCTCTCCCCGATTTACATTCTGACATTTATTACATGGTGACATTTTTACTGTGGGCAGGTTATGTAGCTGCTCCTAGCTGTTTTGGCTGTTAGAGACAGCTGTAAACAGCTAATTCCTGTCTGTGAACATTGTTACATTGTGGCAGTTTGCCCAGAGTACCGCGGTACTCAGAGCTTCTTGTGGGAGGGGTTTCAGCACAAAATCAGTCATACAGCACCCCCTGATGGTTTGTTTGTGAAAAGCATTATATTTCTCATGTAAAAGGGGGTATCAGCTACTGATTGGGATAAAGTGAAATTCTAGGTTGGAGTTTCTCTTTAACCACTTCCCAACCGCCGTATATACAATTGGCGGCCGGGAAGTGGACGCCGCAAGGACCGCCGTATTGACAATTGGCGGCGGTCCTTGTATGGGCATGGGCGGAGCGATCGCGTCATCCGTGACGCGATCCTCCGCCTCCGCCTGGCGCCGCTCACCCGCCGCAACATCCCGCCGGCCATACGGAAGCGCCGGCGGGATGTTAACCCGACGATCGCCGCATACAAAGTGTATAATACACTTTGTAATGTTTACAAAGTGTATTATACAGGCTGCCTCCTGCCCTGGTGGTCCCAATGTCCGAGGGACGACCAGGGCAGGCTGCAGCCACCCTAGTCTGCACCAAGCACACTGATTTCCCCCCCCCCCCCCTGCCCCAGATCGCCCACAGCACCCATCAGACCCCCCCCCCCCCTGCCCACCCCCCAGACGCCTGTTTGCATCCAATCACCCCCCTAATCACCCATCAATCACTCCCTGTCACTATCTGTCAACGCTATTTTTTTTATCCCCCCCCTGCCCCCCGCTCCCTCCTGATCACCCCCCCACCCCTCAGATTCTCCCCAGACCCCCCCCCCAGACCCCCCTCCCCCCATGTACTGTATGCATCTATCCCCCCTGATCACCTGTCAATCACCTGTCCATCACCCGTCAATCACCCGTCAATCACCCCCTGTCACTGCCACCCATCAATCAGCCCCTAACCTGCCCCTTGCGGGCAATATGATCACCCCCCCACACCAATAGATCGCCCGCAGATCCGACATCAGATCACCTCCCAAATCCATTGTTTACATCTATTCTCTCCTCTAAACACCCACTAATTACCCATCAATCACCCATCAATCACCCCCTATCACCACCTGTCACTTTTACCTATCAGATCAGACCCTAATCTGCCCCTTGCGGGCACCCAATCACCCGCCCACACGCTCAGATTGCCCTCTGACCCCCACTTATCAATTCACCAGTGCATTAATTACATCTGTTCTTCCCTGTAATAACCCACTGATCACCTGTCAATCACCTGCCAATCACCTATCACCCATCAATCACCCCCTGTCACTGCCACCCATCAATCAGCCCCTAACCTGCCCCTTGCGGGCAATCTGATCACCCACCCACACCATTAGATCGCCCGCAAACCCGCCGTCAGATTACCTCCCAAATGCATTGTTTACATCTGTTATCTTCTCTAAACACCCACTAATTACCCATCAATTACCCATCAATCACCCCCTATCACCAACTGTCACTATTACCTATCAGATCAGACCCTAATCTGCCCCTTGCGGGCACCCAATCACCCGCCCACACGCTCAGATTGCCCTCAGACCCCCCCCCTTATAAATTCGCCAGTGCATTAATTACATCTGGCCTTCCCTGTAATAACCCACTGATCACCTGTCAATCACCTGCCAATCACCTATCACCCATCAATCACCCCCTGTCACTGCCACCCAACAATCAGCCCCTAACCTGCCCCTTGCGGGCAAACTGATCACCCACCCACACCAATAGATCGCCACCCAAGCGCAGTGTTTCCATCTATTCTCTCCTCTAAACACCCACTAATTACCCATCAATCACCCATCAATCACCCCCTATCACCACCTGTCACTGTTACCCATCAGATCAGACCCTAATCTGCCCCTTGCGGGCACCCAATCGCCCGCCTACACGCTCAGATTGCCCTCAGACCCCCCCTTATCAATTCGCCAGTGCAATATTTACATCTGTTCTCCCCTGTAATAACCCACTGATTACCTGTCAATCACCTATCAATCACCCATCAATCACCCCCTGTCACTGCCACCCATCAATCACCCCCTGTCACTGCCGCCCATCAATCACCCGCTGTCACTGCCACCCATCAATCAGCCCCTAAACCTGCCCCTTGCGGGCAATCTGATCACCCACACCAATAGATCGCCCGCAGATCCGACGTCCGATCACCTCCCAAGTGCAGTGTTTACATCTGTTCTCTACCCTAAACACCCACTAATTACCCATCAATCACCCCCTGTCACTGCTACCTATCAGATTAGACCCCTATCTGCCCCTAGGCCACTCAATCACCCGCCCACACCCTCAGAATGCCCTCAGACCCCAGCCCTGATCACCTCGCCAGTGCATTGCTTGCATCTATTCCCCCCTCTAATCACACCTTGAGACACCCATCAATCACCTCCTGTCACCCCCTAGCACACCTACCCATCAGATCAGGCCCCAATTTGCCCCGTGTGGGCTCCTGATCACTCGGCCAAACCCTCAGATCCCCCTCAGACCCCCTTCCGATCACCTCCCCAGTGCATGATTGCATCTATTTTCCCCTTTAACCACCCCCTGAGACACCCATCAATCACCTCCTGTCACCCCCCTAGCACTCCTATCCATCAGATCAGGCCCAATACAACCTGTCATCTAAAAGGCCACCCTGCTTATGACCGGTTCCACAAAATTCGCCCCCTCATAGACCACCTGTCATCAAAATTTGCAGATGCTTATACCCCTGAACAGTCATTTTGAGACATTTGGTTTCCAGACTACTCACGGTTTTGGGCCTGTAAAATGCCAGGGCGGTATAGGAACCCCACAAGTGACCCCATTTTAGAAAAAAAGACACCCCAAGGTATTCTGTTAGGAGTATGACGAGTTCATAGAAGATTTTATTTTTTGTCAAAAGTTAGCGGAAATTGATTTTTATTGGGTTTTTTTCACAAAGTGTCATTTTTCACTAACTTGTGACAAAAAATAAAATCTTCTATGAACTCGCCATACACCTAACGGAATACCTTGGGGTGTCTTCTTTCTAAAATGGGGTCACTTGTGGGGTTCCTATACTGCCCTTGCATTTTAGGGGCCCTAAACCGCGAGGAGTAGTCTAGAAGACAAATGCCTCAAAATGACCTGTGAATACTCCTCACGGTTTAGGGCCCCTAAAATACCAGGGCTGTATAGGAAACCCACAAATGACCCCATTTTAGAAAGAAGACACCCCAAGGTATTCCGTTAGTAGTATGGCGAGTTCATAGAAGATTTAATTTTTTGTCACAAGTTAGCGGAAATTGATTTTAATTGTGTTTTTTCACAAAGTGTCATTTTCCGCTAACTTTTGACAAAAAATAAAATCTTCTATGAACTCACCATACTCCTAACGGAATACCTTGGGGTGTCTTCTTTCTAAAATGGGGTCATTTGTGGGGTTCCTATACTGCCCTGGCATTTTAGGGGCCCTAAACCGTGAGGAGTAGTCTTGAAACGAAATTTCTCAAAATGACCTGTGAAATCCTAAAGGTACTCATTGGACTTTGGGCCCTTTAGCGCAGTTAGGGTGCAAAAAAGTGCCACACATGTGGTACCGCCGTACTCAGGAGAAGTAGTATAATGTGTTTTGTGGTGTATTTGTACACATACCCATGCTGAGTGGGAGAAAGATCTCTGTAAATGGACAATTGTCTGTAAAAAAATTAACAAATTGTCATTTACAGAGATATTTCTCCCACCCAGCATGGGTATGTGTAAAAATACACCCCAAAACATTATACTACTTCTCCTGAGTACGGCGATACCACATGTGTGGCACTTTTTTGCAGCCTAACTGCGCTAAGGGGTCCAAAGTCCAATGAGCACCTTTAGGCTTTACAGGGGTGCTTACAATTTAGCACCCCCCAAAATGTCAGGACAGTAAACACACCCCACAAACGACCCCATTTTGGAAAGTAGACCCCTTAAGGTATTCAGAGAGGGGCATGGTGAGTCCGTGGCAGATTTCATTTTTTTTTGTCGCAAGTTAGAAGAAATGGAAACTTTTTTTTTTTTTTTTTTTTCTCACAAAGTGTCATTTTCCGCTTACTTGTGACAAAAAATAATATCTTCTATGAACTCACTATGCCTCTCAGTGAATACTTTGGGATGTCTTCTTTCCAAAATGGGGTCATTTGGGGGGTATTTATACTATCCTGGAATTGTAGCCCCTCATGAAACATGACAGGGGGTCAGAAAAGTCATAGATGCTTGAAAATGAGAAAATTCACTTTTTGCACCATAGTTTGTAAACGCTATAACTTTTACCCAAACCAATAAATATACACTGAATGGGTTTTTTTTTTAATCAAAAACATGTTTGTCACAATTTTTCGCGCTGCATGTATACAGAAATTTTACTTTATTTGAAAAATGTCAGCACAGAAAGTTAAAAAAATCATTTTTTTGCCAAAATTCATGTCTTTTTTGATGAATATAATAAAAAGTAAAAATCGCAGGAGCAATCAAATAGCACCAAAAGAAAGCTTTATTAGTGACAAGAAAAGGAGCCAAAATTCATTTAGGTGGTAGGTTGTATGAGCGAGCAATAAACCGTGAAAGCTGCAGTGGTCTGAATGGAAAAAAAGTGGCCGGTCCTTAAGGGGTAGAAAGCCCTAGGTCCTCAAGTGGTTAAGACTCTATAACATCTCATTATGAATAATGCTTGCTTGGACAACTACGTTTGATATTTAACAAATGTTAGGGCAATGTTTAATCAGAGCAGAAAGCAGCTGGTATTTATGTTATCGGTAGTAACACATGTAACATGAATTTCAGCATGATGGAAAGTCACACACTATCAGATGACACTGACTCCAGCCTCACTGAACTGACGTAAACTCAGTTGTGTGTCTTACAAGCCTCCTTCCTCCCAGCCAATCAGAAGAGGGGTGTGAGAGTTAGATCTCCATTTCCCTGTTATGTAACCTCCAGAAAGGAGGACAATACATTATGTAACAAGCTGGAATGCTGTATAATATTATCGAACAAAAAGGTAACCAATGTAACTAGTAAAAATAACAGTTACATTTATAGCAAAGATGTTTAACCTCTATCAGTTATAAAACATTTCCAAGAAAGAGATTCTTGTTTTTCACTAAATTCACCTTAACTAGTAACACTTAAAATGCAGGAGGTCACTGAGGCATAGGCATTGTTTTGCAGGTTCAGTAGCCTAGGGGTCAAGTGGCTCCGAAAAACCGAAGTGGAACTTGCAACAATGGTGGGGAGGGTTTAGGATTATAGGTGCAAACAAACTGGAGCAAATTGGGAGGCGTTTCCCACAGCAGCCAAATCCATCCCAGCTTAATTTCCCAGATGAAACCCGATTGGATGGTCTGGGCAATTGCTCCAGTTTTCCATACACCTACTTTGATACCCGATTCCCACAGTATTCAAACAGCATAAATAAAATGGTTTGAATATGCAGCATCTTATGTATTAGGCCATCGACCCAACAGCTGATCGACTAACAGCTGAACGATGGCAGCTCCTACTAGTCTAAACCCAACACTAACCTTTCCTATACCCAACACTATCTTCTCCTCTCAGATTCCTGATACGAACCGCTCTACTCCGATACGTAACAGAAATCTCCCCCTCTCCGATGACCAACACTAATTCTCCTCTTCCTTAAAGTACTGGAGGCAGAGAATCAGCAGGATAGCCAGGCAACTAGTATAGCTTAAAAAGGAAATATGGCAGCCTTCATATCCATCTCACTACAGTTGCCTTTTAAGGTGGCTACCAATGATATACATTCTTGATTATACTTACCACTTCAATGTATGAGGAACTACCTAATGTTTCTGTCCAAAGTGCACCTGTCATGCTGCTTGCTGTTTGAATTACTGCTGGTGTCACACTATGGACTTAATATGAACTTCCGTGGTCCACCAGCAGAGGTCTCACCTCATCTTTGGAACTCTGAACAGTCACCTGACCATTGTCATGCTGCTGGTGTCACACTATGGACTTTACATGAACTTCTGCTGTCCACCAGCACAGGTCTCTCCCCACCGCCCCCCCCCCCCCCCCCCACACACACACACACACACACACACACACACAACATCTTAATTTCTAGTCATTTGACTTGCAGTCACTTAGGTATTTCCTTTTCTTATTTATCTCTGCTTCAAACACAATAGGGGAATAATAGCCGAGTGAGTTGTGAGCCCCATCCTACAATGCACCCTGAGGCTGGAGCCTCTCTTGCCTCTGCCTCGGCCTTGTTCTCCTGTTCGCCAATTCTGCTGATACATGTCTGTATATATTGCATTACTATTGCTATTGTATATATTGTGTGATCAGTGTTCCTGGGTATAGCTATTGTATATATTGTACCTGTGTCTGCGCATATTTGTTGTTTATTAATTAGGGTGATATCGGGGCACTGCTGTAATTGTACAATTGCATGCATATTGTTTGTATGTGTATTTGCACTTCTGTAAATAAACATGTTCATTCACCTTTAAATCCAATCTGTGCAGACCTCAGTATTTCCTTACAAGTGATCTCTATTTCTTGTTTTGCCTTGAGAAGGATCTGCAAGCACAGATCCTTACAGCACCCTTCTACTACATATATTTGATAAAATTGTACAATCAAGATTGTATTATTAGAGCGCACCTTAATACTAACCTCTCCCCTCCTCTGCCTAACACTAAGCTCACCTCTTCTATACTTATCTCTAATATCTCCCCAGCGATGCACCCCCCCCATCACCACAATGCCTAGCACTTACCTCTACTCTGCCTAACATTTATTAACATTAATCTCCCCATAGCCTTACACTAATCTCTTATCCGCCTAAAATCAATAGCCCCTCTCCCTCCATACCTAACACTGACCTCGCCTTCCCCCTTCTGATGCCCAACACTAAATTCTCCACACCTATACTTAACCCTAACCTCCTGTCTCTAATGCCTAAAACTCACCTCTCCTTTCATCCTGCCTAAAACCAGTGTCCCCTTTCTAATGCCTAACACTAAACTCTCCTCTCCTATACCCAACACTAACCACTCCTCTCCAATGCCAAAACTCAACCTCTTCATTCCTATACCTAACATTAACCCTTCTGAAGCCATATACTAATCTCCCATCTCTGACTCCTAACACTAACCTTTCACTGCCTAACACTAACCTCCCCTCTCCTATACCTAACACTAACCTCTCTTCACCAATGGCTAACACTAACTTCTCCTCATCAAAACCCAACACTAACACTCCCCTCTCCTATACATAATAATAACCCTTCCTCACCAATGCCTAACTCGAACCTCTCCTTACTGATGCCTAACGCTAACCGCTCCTCGCCAATACCCAACACTAGCTCTTTGCCGCCAATAGCATCTGCCATTGAATCAGCTGTTAGCCGATCAGCTGTTAGGTCGATGGGTTAATCACAAGTACCATATTCTGTTTATTTATAAATGCAGGTTAAACATACAATTAAGCATCTATTTGGGAGTACATGTTTAGAGAAATTGGGTAGCTAGGAATGCAGAAATTCCTATTAACTTACTTTGATGCTCTGGAGCCTTGCTTTATCAAGTGTGACAAGAACTTGTTAGAATGAATTCATAACATTGTTAAGAGATAAACATGGGAGAACCTCTACTAGAAAGCCCATCTTGAGGGACCTCATCTGTCACTGGGCTTTTTTAGAGATTGTCAGTTTGTTGTTTGAATATCATCCCAAAGCAGATGCCACAACATTTATCTGTTCCCCGGGAGTAAGTTGGACAGTCAAACACCCTTGTAATTAAAAGTGAGTAGTATACACAAGTGTGTCACATCTGCTTGCAAAGCTGTATATTAGAGACTCCAGAACAAAATCAGCTGTGTTTAAAATGCAAGAGCACTGTACAGCAGAAAGACAAAATAAAACAAAATCTTGCAGAATGAATTATTGGTATTATATAGCACTATCATTTTTTGTAGTGCATTGAGCAATTTGCATCAGTTCAGACTAATAGTTAGCAGTGTGGTGCCAGTGCTCCGGGAGGAAAAACAAACGCTGATCCACCGCCACTACCATCCCTATTCCAATCACAGGATTCAGACAGCTGGACTGGCTATTGTACAAGTATTGTCTGTGATTCCGCATTCGAAATTTGGTGTGGAAACCGGCTGCAATTCACAGCTAGTGGAAATAGGCCCTTTGTGTTGCTAGTTTCTGCTATACAAATGCCTCAGTTCACTAAAGTTGAAGGAGGAAGCATAGTAGTCATGTGACGCGGCTTGGAACACGTCGTGGAACGGGTTAAAAAAAGATGCCTGCTGGGTAAATTTAACCCCTCTCGCACACCGCTCAGGTGCTTTAAATACCTGGATGATATCCAAATGAAACTCATTCGGATTTCATCTGGTGATCATCCTTGTTCACCAAGACCTGTTCTCACCAGCTGTGGAGAAGGTTAGGCAGCATGCCATCAGTCTTCTCTTACATGTCTGTGCATGAGCTGCTCTATTATCTGTCCAATGCATCCCCAGCATCACTGTGCATTTATGTCAACTAGAGAGAGCTCTTCTCTCTATACAAATATGCACATCTAAAGGGATACAGAAAAGCCTTTAAAAGGTCTTCTCCTCCTGCTCTGCAGTTTTGAATCCCCCCGCCAGAGTATTGTATCAAATGGGGTGAGAAGCAGGGCTGTAAGGCTCTCCCTATTGGCTGTCTGCTACATCTGTCAACTTTTACCGCATTGATAAACATTTTTACTTGATTCACCGAATGCTTTAATCTTTGTGAATTGCAATTTCTTGACATTTCTCGAGGCATTTACTGCACAACTCAGTCTAGTCGGTAATTTTACTTTTCAGTGCGGTAATAGGTTCAGTGAATTGGCATTTGGCAAAGTGATCGGTAATGCTTTGTGAATTTAGTCCTGAAATGCAAAGAACAAATTATAGAGATGATAGACAATATGACAGCATTTGTTACATAATAAACAAGAGTCTATGATCTGAGATGATGTATATTTAGGTGGCAATTTATACATTAGCTTGTTTTGTCGCTGGTTCTCTATTAAAGGCTGTAAACTCCAAGCCGAGGCTACTGCTTATGGCCGTGCTTGAGTCAGTTTTCCCAGGGAGGATCACATGCTATTCCCAAACCAACAGCGCTGTCTAACAACTGTCTCTTAAAGCTTGTTAAACTGTCTGCTGCGTTCTACACCACAGACTAGAGATACAAAAACACTAGCCAAGGTATAGATAAGGATTTCTGTCTCATCAAATCAGAAGAGAACACAGACTGAATAGAAGAACATCGCCAGGTAGGATTTGAGAAGCAGTCACTCCAGCTGGTGTAAAGATTAAATGAAACAGATAGGGATCACCTGTTCCAACTATTAATGGGTGATCATGAAAAGATGCTCAAAGCAAAGGATAAAGGATAAAGGTTTGAAAACAAGGGAGATCAGCTCGAAACAGACACTTTGTACAAAACCTCAGCTGGCAGGTTTTAGAGCAAGTTTCTTTTATGAAACAGACCTACCGGTAAATGGTTTCTCAGCATTATTATAGCATGTACACCTTCATGGAGGACAGTGGTCACCAAGTACCCCCAATTTAATAACCTCATCCGAAGTAATCCTTATATATTTGTTAGCAGGATTATACAAATTGTGTGTAAATTGTTTTGTTTCTTTTATGGTTTTGATGAACTAAGCATACAAGTTGGTTATATCTGACTTGTTCATAAGCTACAACAGCGTAATCAACTAACCAGTTTTAAAACATTTTTTTTTTTTTTTTACTAAGAATCTATCAAAAACAACTTGCATGTCAAACATAATACATGTTTTTCTAAAAACTTCCTTCACAGATAGATTAAACAACACACAATACAAAAACAAAGATTTCACTCTTTTTTTGGGGTAGAAGTAGCATGAAAAGGCTCCATTCAATTGACAGTGCTACCACTACATAAACAGTACCGGATTACTACGTACTACAGTCAGTAGCGTAGCTAAGGAGCTATGGGCGCCAGTGTAAGTTTTACATGTGCTCCCCCCCCCCCCAATCACTCTATACATAACCATTGATATGGCGTACCAAAACCTGCCAAGGACAACACAGTGTCAGAGGTGCAAGAAGGGGGTGGGGTTGGGGAACAGTGTGTTAATGATTATTATCATTCAAAGTATCTATAGAAGTAATTGTAAGCACAGGCCAATAAAGAGCTAACACTGTGGTTGAGGGTGAGCTCTTTGGAGCCCCTCTGGCCCAAGGGCCCCAGTGTCATTGAGACCTCTGCAACCCCTGTTGCTATGCTGCCAATTACAGTGATAGCCCTGCTCAGTCTACATTACATTTCCATATGACTGGGATCACACAGATATCAGGAAGACTAACAAACTGAAAAATGTGTACATTTGTGAATAGGTCTCCTTTGGGCATTGTGCCTTCCTCCCACATCTCAGAAACCTATTGGAATGATAACTGGCTTATCCCACAAAGTCTAGACTATAGCAGGACTATGATTGGGGTAGACAATCAATATAGCTTACTGAGCATGCTCTAAGCTGCTCTCCCTAGCTTTGAATCCTATGGTGAAAGGTGCTTTGCAGCTGTTAGCTCATGCATGTAGTTATACTTCAGATGTACGTTGATCCTTTAACATGAACTGGAATTCATTTGCTTCTCAATATTGCTGCAAGGTATGGATCAGTGTAATGGTCCCTTTAAATACTAATGTCTCATACAATGTTCCCTCAGGGTAGGGTCACACTTGAAGCCGCAGGAAAACACTGCTGTTGAATCAGCATTTTTGAAATGCAGCCATCATAGAACAGCTGATTGTCAGCATAGGGGAATCAAACACATTATGCGATAAAAAGCAAGTGTGTGACTTTTTCTCCACTGGTGAAAACTGCACATTGCTCCCAGCGCACTGCGTTTGTGCATTGGGAAGCATTATGTGCATTTTTTAGTAAGTGTGACTCTAGCCTCAATGTCCTTGATGATTCCCAGATTGAAAAAAAAACACATAATTAGAAACACAGTAAACATTCAGAGGTTTTAACAGCTGTGTTTAGGTCTTTTTAACAAAGCTCAGTAGTACAAGATCAGCTGGGAGGAACTCCGCATCATCCTGCATACGTCTGTTTTAGAGAAGTCTATGAGGACTAGAAAGACTATCCATGGCATTGCGCTGTGTCATCAGTGCATTAATCACGCAGTATGCTCGGAAACAAATGCCACAAGGCGAACTAGCTGGGTGCAGGCTGTTGGCAGCTAGATCTAAGCCTTGCTGTATGCACAAAAGCACAGTGCTCACCTTTCTGTTTATCAGATCAGCACATTTGATACAAGAAAGGAAGGGAGACGTGGCCAGACTGGAATAAATGTGGATTTACATGTTTGCTTTCCCCTTGCCACCCCACTCACGTTCTGCACAGCTTCCTCATGCTGCAAAAAATATGTATGGTGGCGCATTTTAATTTCCTTACTGT
This sequence comes from Hyperolius riggenbachi, assembly GCF_040937935.1. Taxonomy (NCBI): domain Eukaryota; kingdom Metazoa; phylum Chordata; class Amphibia; order Anura; family Hyperoliidae; genus Hyperolius; species Hyperolius riggenbachi. The sequence continues at coordinate 449,660,658 of NC_090646.1, read as the reverse complement.
TCTCCTGATCACCGCCCTATGGTGTGTACTTATAACTCAGCTCGATTCTGCTTGACAAATGTGCTCATTCCTCAGCTGTCAGAAATAAGTTCAAACATGTAAAACTCGCTAGATTAAGCAAGGTAGCACTGGGATGGAAAAAAAGGCACCACTGCAGGCAGCCAGCGCAAATGTCAACCATACTTCCTATGAAGGCTGAATAATATGTAGCAGTACAATACAAACAGAAGTTACTTTTCATTGCAGAACGGTAATTTAACATTTAAAGAGAACTCTAGCCAAAAATACAAATGCATTCTTATACATGCCAGAAAACAATTTTTGTGTGGAAGAAAAATTACAGAATATAAGGTCTAGAGTTTTCCCTCATAACAGCCTGCATTTCACACAATGCACTGAACAAAGAGAAGAACTATAGGTTTCCACTTTTTTTTTTTTTTTTTTTTTTTTTTATAAAGCAAAGGGAATATCAGCTGTCTAGCTGCAGGGCCAGACCAAGAGGGCCGTGACAAAAGCATGCGTCTTAGGGCATATTCACAGTGGGATGTTGCGGTTTAATGCAGCGTTAAAGTCGCAACGTGCCTGTGTTAAGAGGTAACGCACTGTAAGCAGTGAGTTACCACAATGCAACATTTTCAACGCGGCGATAACGTCGTACTGTGAACGGCTCATAGGATTATCATTGCAGTGTGGTAAGCTGCATTATAAGACTTTATAACGCAGCTCTGCAACGTGGCACTGTGAATGCAACCTTAGTCACAATCAATTAAGGGGTGAGGTCAGCAGAGGGAAGCTTTGTCCTGCTTGTGGGGGCGTTAAGGACCGTACCCCTGATGCCCAAGCAGGACTGATCAGTGGCCGATGTACAGACAGAACAATTGTTGGCTAAAACTGTTATTGTCCATCAATTATTTCATGTGTGTACGTACCGTAGCAAGCAGGTGTGGAAACTATGCATTAACTCATCTCCCCATAAACAGCATCACTGGAGCGCTGATGGATCTATCTGTTGTTCCATGCTACTTTAATGCGTTCATCCTCTCTCAATTTCAGGCACACAGCGATGGTGCTCGGTATCTGTGCATAAACTCCTTATCCATCACATAAATCAGTGTGAAAATGTCAAGTCAGGAGCTTTTTCATTGGTTATTTTCCTGCAATCCTCTCACAGAGCTCTGTCTGCACTCTCTACAATGCAGTATAATATACTGAAATAAGCAGTAGCCTATTATTATTTAGTATTTATATAGCGCCGACATATTACGCAGCGCTGTACAGTGTATATATATTTATCTTGTCACTAACTGTCCCTCAAAGGAGCTCACAATCTAATCCCTACCATTAGACTATCCTGCGCACTATAAATTCCATCAGTTTAGCTACTTCCGCTCATATATCCAAGTTCTTTAAAGGAGAACTGTAGTGAGAGTTATATGGAGGCTGCCATATTGATTTCCTTTTAAGTAATACCAGTTGCCTGGCAGCACTGCTGAGCTATTTGCCTGCAGTAGTGTCTGAATAACACCAAAAACAAGCATGCAGCTAACCTTGTCAGATCTGACAAAAATATCAGAAACACCTGATCTGCTGCATGCTTGTTCAGGGTCTATGGCTAAAAGTATCAGAGGCAGAGGAACCGCAGGATAGCCAGGCAACTGGTATTTCTTAAAAGGAAATAAATATGGCAGCCTTCATATCCCTCTCTCTACAGTTCTCCTTTAATTTTTTTCATGGAACTGAACTCTTGCATAGAACAGAAAGAATACATACTGTATAGAAATGCACCCTGTATGTATTTACAGAGTTTAGCCTGTCTTTCCCACTCGTCTGTGACTAACCACAAGTTGTAGTTTGATCCCTCGGCTGTGACAGCTGACTGCTATGAAAGTAGGAAATACACACTGCAGATTTATTGCAGGATTCGTATCAGCTGTAAAAAGGAAAGGTTTCTCTTTAAAAGGTTATCATGCTGTTGCTTATCTTTTAGAGCAGAGCGGAAATCCTGAATTCAGGTCCGCTTTAACCTGCGGAAGCATAATCTGAATATAAAAAGGTAAACAAAGTAGTACTACAGTTTAATATTATATTTACAGTTGCCATATAGGTATTTGCATTACACACATTTGATAGTCATTTACAAAACTCTTGTACAAGGACTACCCTCTGTTGTGTATTTACTGAAGCACAGTACACGCTGTACTCACAGCGAAGACATAACCTTCCTACAGGCCTGTGACGTCCTAGGGGCTGATCCACTCAGTCAAACAAAACAATAGCTGGGCTGTCACACAAGGATGGCAAGGAAATGCTGTTACGAGACGTCTCAGCTAAGCACTTAGGTCAAGCTGAATTTGATTTACAGTTCCACTTCATTGCACCCAGAACACCTTTAGCCATTAACAGTTACCATATCAAAATTCACGCTGCCTCCTAAAAGCTGCTGGTAACAGACGTGAAATAGCATCAGACAAAAGTGAAATAGATTTAAATCCAATTTGTACCTCGCTGATGAAACAGGGCAGAGGTTAGGACACCTTGCTACACGAGTAATACGCCAATTCAATTGCAGCCACCCCAAGACTCAATGCAATGAAGATTTCAATCTTCAGCTATCGCACTGTAACTGAAAGGGGCACCGAAAAGATCATTTAAAATGAGAAAATTAAAATCTACAAGGAAGACTGGGCTGGAAAGCATCAGACAAAAGTATGAAACGTATGAATATGTATTGGGAAATTCGCATGAAATACGGCATGCTCCGCTGCTCATCACAGCTCAGGAATAAGCCGGAGATGTGGAAATTTCCACGGCCCCGTGAAGATCTGTTTTAATAAAGCAGCAGAAATGTATTAAGTGTGAAATTCCACTTCCTCACAGATTGCAGAGAAACGGCATTGAAAGCCTTGCTTATGAATGTTAATGTGCAATGCTGCCTATTTACAACACTAGTTCACAAGAAAACGGCCACACTGCCCTTAGGAACGCAGTTCTAGAAGTTGTATCTGCGGTTGAGCTTCCATATTCAGTTCTGTAACAGCGGCCCTAAATTTCAGGCTCAGTAAGGGCCATTTATTACAGGAAGGGGTGCAGTGTAGAATATATTTATCGAATGTTTTATCGATAATACGTTCAATAACTCTATAACACCTTAGTGAATTTAAAATTAGATTTTATCCATGAGGTAAATTATTGAACGTTTGATAAAGCTTAGTGAATTGAGGCCTATGTGTTGTGTTCACGTCAAAACATCCAGTCAGAAGCAGAAAATGCTTTTTTCCTGACTGTTTCAGGAGATGGCTTTAGGCTTGCCATCCACAATATATCCACAATATGACAGAGTCCTGATTTGCCAAACAAAAATGATCAGGATAGCAATCATTTTACTACCCTGCATTGCGATTTAAAGCACACCTGAAGTGAGAGAAATATGGAGGCAGACATATTTATTTCCTTTTAACTACTTAAGGACCAAGCTGATTGAAATCTACGTCCTGTTTTGGCAGTTACCCGGCTGGCAGGGCGTAGATTTCAATCAGTCGCCGCTGCGCGCATCCACCGTTTCCGTCGCTCCCGCCCATCTCGCCGCTGAATCCTGACGTCTTTCACCGCAGCTCACTGGCTCTGCCTATCTCTGACGGTAAAACCAAGTGATTGGGTCAGGAGCAATGTAAGCAACTCCCATTGGCTTACATTGATAGGCAGGGTCAGGAGCCAATGAAAGCGGTTCCTGACCAGCTCACAGGAACTCTGCCATCATATAGACGGCAGAGTGGGTGGCCCAGGATCCCGACATGCGGCGGTGACGGCGATTGCGGCGGGTATGTGCGGCGATTCGTCGGTGTTCAGCCGTTTCTTGTACCAGCGGTCTCAGGTCCTTAAGAAAGCAAAGACCACTGGTGGTTAAACAGTGCACATTTCCAGGCTGTCCGGCTAATCCTTTGCCTCTTATGTTTAGCCAGAGGCCACGTTCACAGTAGTGTGTTGCAGTGCGGTGTAATGGGCACCACGTGGCAATGCAGCACCTATGCGACGTTCACAGTGTGGTGGAAGCTTGAGGTATGGCAAGTTGTGGCAAGGTAATGCTATGCATGCAGTGCATTAGCACTAAACGCGCACCTTAACAGTAGAAGTGAAGCATACTTTTTATTGACTGTATGCTACTCTGTACCCAACAATGCGCAGATAACATGTGGTGCTGCTGTCCCAATCCATTGCATTGCGCTCCTGCTGTATTGATGTGTGATTGGATTAGCTGCATGCTATTTTCAGGTGTGATTCAGACATTCCTGCAGCAACTTGTGATGCTGTTCAGCAATCAGCCTGTCAGCTACCGTAATTTCACACACGCAGCCAAATGGCAGCATTTGCACAAATCCAATTTATATATGGGCCTATATCCCATTTACTTTTCTCCTTTTCTACAAGGAGATATTTTCATACCTCACCAATAAAATATCTGTAACCCTTTGCGCTCGTATATCCCGCATAGCGGGACATTACAAATTTTCTGGTGCGCTCGTATGTCCCGCTATGCGGGACATTTGTTCAAGCGCTGTTTGTGGCGCACCAGGACCCGCCCCCCCGAAAACCCCGATCTTGCCTTTCACCTTAGTGGGCATGTAAATCTACATGCCCACACAGTCAGTGCCCCCCAGCCCCATACCGGAAGTCCGCAATCCCCGCCGGCAGGAAGTGACATTTACATTAAAATGTCACTTCATTTTTTTGGGCTGAATTTTTTTTTTTTTTTTTTTGCAGATTCCATAATAACTGTTTGCTGATTCCTATTTGCAGATTCCGTAGTGCAGATTCCATGCCGACTACTTTGCAGATTTTTTGCAGATTGCTTGCAAAGTTGCATAGAGAATCAATGGCATCCTATGGAATGGACTGGGGGAGAGTGTAATTAGTAGCCAGTATTTTATTGCTAATATGCCCAATCGAAATACCAAAGATTGCATTGTGGGGAGGGACAGTAAAGCCTAGTACACACTAGCAATTTTGATTGGCCAATCATTGGTCAATTTTACCACCTCCATGTAGTATGACCATTTACCTATATAATCTGCATAGAATTGAAAATCTGTTTGGCCCTCATACTACATGGAGGTGGTAAAATTGACCAATCATTGGCCAATCAAAATTGCTAGTGTGTACTAGCCTTAAGACACCGGGTGGCAGGCATAAAACCACCTATTATTGCAAAACTTGCTCACGCAGGCCCGGATTACACCCAGGAAACTGTTTTTCAATTTACCATACCTTGGGCTTTCTCCTCTGCTACCAGCTAATAGAAGATGCCAAACTGTCCAAATAAGGTATCAAATTAAATGTTATAGTGTGTTCTTAAAATAAGATACTATGTTACGGTGTTATGTTCAATGTTAAAATGGGAGAGAGCGTAAGAGGGAGAGCACATTTCTTTAAAAAAAAAAAAAAGGGGAGCAGAAACTACTTCCTTTAGGAAAGAACTGCAAGTGGAAAGGGTTAAAGCTCCCAGCATGCAGAAAACATACTCATCAGTTTGATAGTACTTTTTAGTACATTTTCAATTGCTAGATACTAAAAAGGTATTTTTGATAAGATGCAAATTACCTCCTTGGCACAAGGGCCAGAGTACGTTTACCCAGGTTGCAAAAAAGGCATCACGTAGTCACCTGAGCACAGTCACCCTCAGGTGTGACTCAATGTGGTGACCATCTCTACACTGCCCATGCAAGTTCCTGCCTGTTGCACAGGAGCAGCTGACCAGGGATGCTCGGATACCCCTTTTTAAAATCAAAATTAATTTTGAATCTGCATACCCAGATATCTGGATCAGATATCAGAAATCCGAACGTTCCGGTACCCGAATAGAATCATATATCCGAACCCATTATCCGGGAAATCCGAATTGATTTGGATATCCGGATAGAAAACCGGAAGTGGCATTTAAATTGCTTCCAAAAGGTTTTTTTAACCACTTGAGGACCGCCCCCAGCCGATGGGCGGCGGCAAAGTCCGGGCCCATACGACCGCAATACGCCCATCGGCGGGGGCGGCTGCGGGAGTGGCTATGCGGCGATCGCGTCATTCGTGACGCGATCAGCCGCCGGGGACTCGCTCCGCCCACCGCTCGTAGTAACCCGCCGGCCGTTCGGAAGCGCCGGCGGGTTACTAGCACCCGGGTTACTAGCAAAATCTTCTATGAACTCACCATCCTCCTAACGGAATACCTTGGGGTGTATTCTTTCTAAAATTGGGTAATTTGTGGGGTTCCTATACTGTCCTGGCATTTTAGGGGCCCTAAACCGTGAGGAGTAGTCTTGAAACGAAATTTCTCAAAATGACCTGTGAAATCCTAAAGGTACTCATTGAACTTTGGGCCCCTTAGCGCAGTTAGGGTGCAAAAAAGTGCCACACATGTGGTATCGCCGTACTCAGGAGAAGTAGTATAATGCGTTTTGGGGTGTATTTGTACACATACCCATGCTGAGTGGGAGAAATATCTCTATAAATAGACAATTGTGTGTAAAAAAAATAAAACAATTGTCATTTACGGAGATATTTCTCCCACCCAGCATGGGTATGTGTAAAAATACACCCCAAAACACATTATACTACTTCTCCTGAGTACGGCAATACCACATGTGTGGCACTTTTTTGCAGCCTAACTGCGCTAAGGGGCCAAAAGTCCAATGAGCATCTTTAGGCTTTACAGGGGTGCTTACAATTAGGCACCCCCCAAAATGCCAGGACAGTGAACACACCCCACAAATGACCCCATTTTGGAAAGTAGACACTTCAAGGTATTCAGAGAGGAGCATAGTGAGTCCGTGGCAGATTTCATTTTTTTTTTTTGTCGCAAGTTAGAAGAAATGGAAACTTTTTTTTTTTCTTTTTTTTGTCAGAAAGTGTCATTTTCCGCTAACTTGTGACAAAAAATAAAATCTTCTATGAACTCACCATGCCTCTCACTGAATACTTTGGGATGTCTTCTTTCCAAAATGGGGTCATTTGGGGGGTATTTGTACTATCCTGGAATTTTAGCCCCTCATGAATCCTGACAGGTGCGCAGAAAAGTCAGAGATGCTTGAAAATGGGAAAATTCACTTTTGGCACCATAGTTTGTAAACGCTATAACTTTTACCCAATCCAATAAATATACACTGAATGGTTTTTTTTTTATCAAAGACATGTAGCAGAATAACTTTCTCGCTCAAATGTATAGGAAATTTTACTTTATTTGAAAAATGTCAGCACAGCAAGTTAAAAAAAGTCATTTTTTTGCCAAAATTCATGTCTTTTTTGATGAATATAATAAAAACTAAAACTCGCAGCAGCAATCAAATAGCAGCAAAAGAAAGCTGTATTAGTGACAAGAAAAGGAGGTAAAATTCCTTTAGGTGGTAGGTTGTATGACCGAGCAATAAACCGTGAAAGCTGCAGTGGTCTGAATGGAGAAAAAGGCTCTGGTCCTTAAGGGGCGAAAAGACTGTGGTCCTCAAGTGGTTAAGGTAAATGATGCATGTAGCATCATGTTTGTTTTTTTTTATAAAGAGAAACACTAATTGATTAGGTGGGGAGTTAAAATACAAAAAAAAGCCTGTAAATTAACATCAGGCCTAGGTTCCAGACAGCAGTCGTGCAGCCCACATTGTGTCCAAAGTCCAACCGCACAACTGGGACAGCACAGTTTTCAGCCCAGACACCTTAAAAAAATTACGCAGCAATTGTGTTTTGGGTTAAATATAGGTGGTATCAGCACAGCAGCAGTGGCCTGTGGCACCCTGGCGGTGGGAGCAGCACAGGCAGCAGGAGCAGGGCAATGCAGCAGCAGCAGGTGTAACGTGTGCCAGGAGCATGCCGGAGATTGTACTGTGGCACGCAGCGTTGGTACCACGGCTGTAAACAAAATTGTGAACCAGGTGGCTTAGTTAGTAATAGTTAACAATCAGGAGGAGCCAGGAGGTTGTGGTGGTGGTAAAGGGTGGTAAGGCAGGCATAGTGATTCCCAGCCACTTCATGTCCCCCTCTTGCCAACAACAGGGAAAGACTCACCCAACAGGGTCTGGCGGCAGTTTTTCCTTGCACGGGAAGCAGTGGAGGGAGGAGAGGAGGCCACTGAGGACTGGCTGCCTGAACAGGCCTCAGTGTCGGCAGGAGTGACAGAGGGGATTCTGGTGCTCCGAGTCTGACCACTGCCAGCGCCAGCTTGCTGCGAACAGGAGTGCTGGTGGGGGTGGAGGTCTCAGTTGTAGAGCTGGTGGTGGCCTGCTCATCCACCTTCAGATGGAAAATGGCCGCTACACGCTGCTGCGCCTCTGCAGCCTGACTACCCCTAACAGCTGGACGGCCAAGTGGCTAGCGGCGGAATGGACACTGACGCGGCTAAACTGCTCATGGTGGCGCAATGTTGCTCCCTCTCCTCTTGGCCTTGCTGCCCCTCCCAGCAGACATAGTACAACTTATATGTGATGATGTGGGGTACTTGTACTTTATTAAAATCGGGATTGAACTTTAAAGCAAATCAGCACGGAGTGACAGACAGCAGAGTAGAAGACAGTGTACACTAACTGTCTAACTGTCACACTGACACTGCTCAGCACAGCAGCACTGCAGTAATCTGTAGTAAGCTAACACAGTACTACTCTAACAACTAACTAGCACTGCAGTACTAACTACACAATAACACAGTAATCCTATTCCCTAACCTATACTGTAGCTAAGGCTAATAGCAGGCAAGCAGTAGGCCTGGTCTGTGCACAGCACACGCAGACACAGGACCTAACTAGCAGCTGCTGCAGCACAGAGTCTGTCACTGAATGAAATCAAGTTAGCCAACTAAACAATAGAACAATAGTGTAGTGAAGGTTAGAGTTGCTCAACTCCGGAACTGGATTGATTCCGGATAGTAGCTATTTGGATTTCACCTCGTTAAACTCAAATCACCTGTGCGGGGTGAGCGGGGGCGTTAATCTTACGTCTTCTTTGACCGTCCCTCGGAGCCTCCCACGATGCGGTCCGGGCAGCGGTCGCATGACTAAAAACATTTCCTCCTTCCGGGTTGAAGGAGGAAGTGTTTGTAGTCACGTGACGCGCGTGGAACGCATCATGGGAGGCGCCGAGGGACGGGCGAAGAAGACGTCATGATAGGTAAGATTAAAGCCCCTGCCACCCGGCACAGGCGATTTGAGTTTAACGAGGTGAAATCCGAACAACAACTATCCGGAATCAATCCGGTTCCGGAGTTGAGCAACTCTAGTGAAGGTGTTTAGCACCGAAAAGCTTTAGGTTTATCACTGTATACAGCACATGCTAGGCCAGCAGCACTGGAGCACGTCTCTCAGTGAGCAGTCACAAGCAAGGACGAGATTTCTCATCATGGCACCCCTCCTTAATATACAGGCGGGGCTGGCCAGGGTTCCCTTCTGTGATTGGTTGCTAGGGCTTAGGCTGGGAGCCCTCTGATTGGCTCAATGACGTCATGGACGTCATCTCCATAGTTACAGTATGCGGATTTGGATATCCGAACTCCGTATTCGACCGGATTCCAGATAGATATCTGCATAATCGCTATTCGGATTTGCACAGATATCCAGAATCCGAATCAGAGTTCGGATAGTGGAAAAAGTTCGGATAGTGGAAAAAGTTCGGATTATCTGTGTAGTTCGGGTATCCGGAATCCGGATGAGCATCCCTGCAGCCGACAAGCAGTATATTCACCACCTTCAGCATCCTGTGTGAAAGAAGCCTTAGGCCTGGGACTAACTATGGGCGCTTTGCAGCAATCACGCCGTGCTCATGATTTGCCGAATCACAGAAGTGCCTTGATTTCACAGCGATTCCCAGAGTGATTACACTTTGGCTACTGTAGTAATATCTCTGCAATCGCAACATTGCTAGTGGGACCACCCCCATACGGATCCACTGGTGTATCGCTTTGCTGATCGGCAAGAACTGCACAAACACCCTCAGTGGGTCCCAGGCCTTACAGTGGCACAATTACACAGTCTCATGCATTTTTGTAAGGGCATAAGTTTATTTTGTTTTAAAGAAAGATGCTGAATTCTGAATGAACTACCCTTTGGTGTCTACAGTGGAGGAAATAATTATTTGACCCCTCACTGATTTTGTAAGTTTGTCCAATGACAAAGAAATGAAGTCTCAGAACAGTATCATTTCAATGGTAGGTTTATTTTAAGAGTGGCAGATAGCACATCAAAAGGAAAATCGAAAAAATAATGAGTCTTTAGACACTTCTACTCAATTAGTCACCCTCATTAAGGACACCTGTCTTAATTAGTCACCTGTATAAAAGACACCTGTCCACAGAATCAATCAATCAAGCAGACTCCAAACTCTCCAACATGGGAAAGACCAAAGAGCTGTCCAAGGATGTCAGAGACAAAATTGTAGACCTGCACAAGGCTGGAATGGGCTACAAAACCATTAGCAAGAAGCTGGGAGAGAAGGTGACAACTGTTGGTGCGATTTTTTCGAAAATGGAAGGAGCACAAAATGACCATCAATCGACCTCGCTCTGGGGCTCCACGCAAGATCTTACCTCGTGGGGTGTCAATGGTTCTGAGAAAGGTGAAAAAGCATCCTAGAACTACACAGGAGGAGTTAGTGAATGACCTCAAATTAGCAGGGACCACAGTCACCAAGAAAACCATTGGAAACACATTACACCGCAATGGATTAAAATCCTGCAGGGCTCGCAAGGTCCCCCTGCTCAAGAAGGCACATGTGCAGGCCCGTCTGAAGTTTGCCAATGAACACCTGAATGATTCTGTGAGTGACTGGGAGAAGGTGCTGTGGTCTGATGAGACCAAAATAGAGCTCTTTGGCATTAACTCAACTCGCCGTGTTTGGAGGAAGAAAAATGCTGCCTATGACCCCCAAAACACCGTCCCCACCGTCAAGCATGGGGGTGGAAACATTTTGCTTTGGGGGTGTTTTTCTGCTAAGGGCACAGGACAACTTAATCGCATTAACGGGAAAATGGACGGAGCCAGGTATCGTGAAATCCTGAACGACAACCTCCTTCCCTCTGCCAGGAAACTGAAAATGGGTGGTGGATAGGTGTTCAAGCACGACAATGACCCAAAACATACAGCAAAGGCAACAAAGGAGTGGCTCAAGAAGAAGCACATTAAGGTCATGGAGTGGCCTAGTCAGTCTCTGGACCTTAATCCAATAGAAAACCTATGGAGGGAGCTCAAGCTCAGAGTTGCACAGAGACTGCCTCGAAACCTTAGGGATTTAGAGATGATCTGCAAAGAGGAGTGGACCAACATTCCTCCTAAAATGTGTGCAAACTTGGTCATCAATTACAAGAAACGTTTGACCTCTGTGCTTGCAAACAAGGGTTTTTCCACTAAGTATTAAGTCTTTTATTGTTAGAGGGTTCAAAAACTTATTTCACTCAATGAAATGCAAATCAGTTGCTATCTTTTATTTAAGGTTATTTTTTCGATTTTCCTTTTGATGTGCTATCTGCCACTGCTAAAATAAACCTACCATTGAAATGATACTGTTCTGAGACTTTTCATTTCTTTGTCATTGGACAAACTCACAAAATCAGTGAGGGGTCAAATAATTATTTCCTCCACTGTACGTAGCAAAGGCGCCAGGAAATTAGGGTGCTGGGTGAAGCTGAAAAACGGCTCACCTTGCTGTGGCAAATTTCCCAGCAATGTTAATTACTATTCCCCCTCCAAAGCCATCATTCAGTGAGGTTAGACGCAATTTGGCTTACCCCGCTGAGCACGGCTACAACCGGAATTCACATTATGGCCTATGGTGGAACCCAAAATCTTTGTGCCCATGCAGCGCCCATATTAATTTTTTCCACCTTTTTGTGGCTGTTTGCAAAAAGATCTGTGTATGTATAAAAGGACTGATTAAGTTGCACTGTTTTAACTTCCCATGTTAGTCAACGGGTCCAGCGTATGTGCTTTCAAACCATATCATACATGTTACAGGGTTAAGTGACCCAATGCACAGATGAGCCTCTGCATTGAATTGGCATAAACTTATGCATGTTATTATAAACAAATGGTTATTTTATATTTAGTGACAGTTGCTGAGCTTTGAATGGTTTGCATGCTTGTGGCTGTTATGCAATTAATCTCTGTATATGTAGGAGTGTGTGAAGGGTTAATAAATTGTGTTGCATGAAAAGATAAGCACCGGCATTCCACCTAGGCTTCAGGATTGAAGTTTCCTTTTGGGCGACTGACAGAACATCTTTGAAAGGCTGAGTATTTCCCAGCTCAGCAGACAGCTGATGAGAAGGCTGCCAGACCTGAGGAAAAAGAAAAAAAAAAAAAAAAAACACTACAAAGTCAGCTGACGTGATCACAAGCAATTGTTTTGGGTGCTAAACAGCAGCTTAATCTCAAAATAAATCACATTTAAAATGCCTGGAAAGGCGCACCTTCCACTGCCAATGCCAGAGTCTTCCAGAGCTATAATCATGTCAGAGAGCTCTGCCCATTGTGGCCTGATGCTAAGCCAAGTGGCAGCTGCAGCCCTGCCTACAAGGTCTGTTATCACCAGTTACACAGTTTTGGATTATGTGACAAGATTCTTAAGATGTGATTTTTAGCAGCAGAAGCCTCATTTCATAGAGCAAGGTAATGTGGACATCCTACTTACTAAGCTAACAGATGTCATTCTGAATTAGGTCTAGCGGTAGGCTTTACATAGATTTTCTACGCATAGCTTGATGAATAAAGTGAATACAACTTCACCTCACTGCCTATGAAGCGTCAGAAGCAAGCTAAATTCCGTCAGGAAAAAGCAGCACTTCGGCAAAAAAATGGATAGCTGTTATGCTCCATATACTGTGCTTTTACAATACATTTGTGAGGAGCCTGACAGGACGTGCATCCCTGCTGACCGTAATGCAGTCACAACAGTACTTGGAACGCAGCATAACAACATAATAGGCCTCGCTGTCTTTACAAAAATGCAAATCAAAGCTTTTAAAAAGTAACTAACATGAGTTTACAATTCTCTATGACATCCCACTGACATTCCAACACTGTAATCAAGATAATAACCCTGTCTGAAGTAAAACCCATGTTAGTGTATCTGTTTACTATGCAGGTTTAATTCCAGAATGGGGCAGTGGGGGGTGAGAATAAAGAATAAGAATAAAAATAAAAAAGCTGTGGATATACACAAATTCTATGAGATTTGTATTTATTTACATTTAAAGGGAACGAGAGCTTGAAAAATATAAAATATTTATACATACTTGGGGCTTCCTCCAGCCCCATAAGCCCAGATCGTTCCCACACCGCTGTCTTCTGCAGCGCCGGTACCGGGTCCCGTCACTTCAGCCAGTTGGGGCCAGTCTGACATAGGAGAAGTGTGCCCTCTACGTATCTCTCCAGCAGCTGCGCCGGTACCGGGTCCCGTCACTTCAGCCAGTTGGGGCCAGTCTGACATAGGAGAAGTGTGTCCTCTACGTATCTCTCCAGCACCTGCGCCGGTACCGGGTCCCGTCACTTCAGCCAGTTGGGGCCAGTCTGACATAGGAGAAGTGTGCCCTCTACGTATCTCTCCAGCAGCTGCGCTGGTACCGCTTCCCGTCACTTCAGCCAGTTGGGGCCAGTCTGACATAGAAGTGTGTCCTCTACGTATCTCTCCTGCAGCTACGCCGGTACCGGGTCCCGTCACTTCAGCCAGTTGGGGCCAGTCTGACATAGGAGAAGTGTGCCCTCTACGTATCTCTCCTGCAGCTACGCTGGTACCGCTTCCCGTCACTTCAGCCAGTTGGGGCCAGTCTGACATAGAAGAAGTGTGCCCTCTACGTATCTCTCCAGCAACTGCGCCGGTACCGCTTCCCGTCACTTCAGCCAGTTGGGGCCAGTCTGACATAGGAGAAGTGTGCCCTCTATGTATCTCTCCTGCAGCTACGCCGGTACCGGGTCCCGTCACTTCAGCCAGTTGGGGCCAGTCTGACATAGAAGAAGTGTGCCCTCTACGTATCTCTCCAGCAGCTGCGCCGGTACCGCTTCCCGTCACTTCAGCCAGTTGGGGTCAGTCTGACATAGGAGAAGTGTGCCCTCTACGTATCTCTCCTGCAGCTGCGCTGGTACCGCTTCCCGTCACTTCAGCCAGTTGGGGCCAGTCTGACATAGGAGAAGTGTGCCCTCTACGTATCTCTCCAGCAGCTGCGCTGGTACCGCTTCCCGTCACTTCAGCCAGTTGGGGCCAGTCTGACATAGAAGAAGTGTGCCCTCTATGTATCTCTCCTGCAGCTACGCCGGTACCGGGTCCCGTCACTTCAGCCAGTTGGGGCCAGTCTGACATAGAAGAAGTGTGCCCTCTACGTATTTCTCCAGCAGCTGCGCTGGTACCGCTTCCCGTCACTTCAGCCAGTTGGGGCCAGTCTGACATAGGAGAAGTGTGCCCTCTACGTATCTCTCCAGCAGCTGCGCCGGTACCGCTTCCCGTCACTTCAGCCAGTTGGGGTCAGTCTGACATAGGAGAAGTGTGCCCTCTACGTATCTCTCCAGCAGCTGCGCTGGTACCGCTTCCCGTCACTTCAGCCAGTTGGGGCCAGTCTGACATAGAAGAAGTGTGCCCTCTACGTATCTCTCCTGCAGCTGCGCTGGTACCGCTTCCCGTCACTTCAGCCAGTTGGGGCCAGTCTGACATAGGAGAAGTGTGTCCTCTACATATCTCTCCTGCAGCTGCGCTGGTACCGCTTCCCGTCACTTCAGCCAGTTGGGGCCAGTCTGACATAGGAGAAGTGTGCCCTCTACGTATCTCTCCAGCAGCTGCGCCGGTACCGCTTCCCGTCACTTCAGCCAGTTGGGGCCAGTCTGACATAGAAGAAGTGTGCCCTCTACGTATCTCTCCTGCAGCTGCGCCGGTACCGCTTCCTGTCACTTCAGCCAGTTGGGGCCAGTCTGACATAGGAGAAGTGTGCCCTCTACGTATTTCTCCAGCAGCTGCGCCTGTACCGCTTCCCGTCACTTCAGCCAGTTGGGGCCAGTCTGACATAGAAGAAGTGTGCCCTCTACGTATCTCTCCAGCAGCTGTGCCTGTACCGCTTCCCGTCACTTCAGCCAGTTGGGGCCAGTCTGACATAGAAGTGTGCCCTCTACGTATCTCTCCAACAGCTGCGCCAGTACCGCTTCCCGTCACTTCAGCCAGTTGGGGCCAGTCTGACATAGAAGAAGTGTGCCCTCTACGTATCTCTCCAGCAGCTGCGCTGGTACCGCTTCCCGTCACTTCAGCCAGTTGGGGCCAGTCTGACATAGAAGTGTGCCCTCTACGTATCTCTCCAGCAGCTGCGCCAGTACCGCTTCCCGTCACTTCAGCCAGTTGGGGCCAGTCTGACATAGAAGAAGTGTGCCCTCTACGTATCTCTCCAGCAGCTGCGCCTGTACCGCTTCCCGTCACTTCAGCCAGTTGGGGCCAGTCTGACATAGGAGAAGTTTGCCCTCTACGCATCTCTCCTGCAGCTGCGCTGGTACCGCTTCCCGTCACTTCAGCCAGTTGGGGCCAGTCTGACATAGAAGAAGTGTGCCCTCTACGTATCTCTCCTGCAGCTGCGCTGGTACCGCTTCCCGTCACTTCAGCCAGTTGGGGCCAGTCTGACATAGGAGAAGTGTGCCCTCTACGTATCTCTCCAACAGCTGCGCTGGTACCGCTTCCCGTCACTTCAGCCAGTTGGGGCCAGTCTGACATAGAAGAAGTGTGCCCTCTACGCATCTCTCCTGCAGCTGCGCCGGTACCGCTTCCCGTCACTTCAGCCAGTTGGGGCCAGTCTGACATAGGAGAAGTGCCCTCTACGTATCTCTCCAGCAGCTGCGCCGGTACCGCTTCCCGTCACTTCAGCCAGTTGGGGTCAGTCTGACATAGGAGAAGTGTGCCCTCTACGTATCTCTCCAGCAGCTGCGCTGGTACCGCTTCCCGTCACTTCAGCCAGTTGGGGCCAGTCTGACATAGAAGAAGTGTGCCCTCTACGTATCTCTCCTGCAGCTGCGCTGGTACCGCTTCCCGTCACTTCAGCCAGTTGGGGCCAGTCTGACATAGGAGAAGTGTGTCCTCTACATATCTCTCCTGCAGCTGCGCTGGTACCGCTTCCCGTCACTTCAGCCAGTTGGGGCCAGTCTGACACAGGAGAAGTGTGCCCTCTACGTATCTCTCCAGCAGCTGCGCCGGTACCGCTTCCCGTCACTTCAGCCAGTTGGGGCCAGTCTGACATAGAAGAAGTGTGCCCTCTACGTATCTCTCCTGCAGCTGCGCCGGTACCGCTTCCTGTCACTTCAGCCAGTTGGGGCCAGTCTGACATAGGAGAAGTGTGCCCTCTACGTATTTCTCCAGCAGCTGCGCCTGTACCGCTTCCCGTCACTTCAGCCAGTTGGGGCCAGTCTGACATAGAAGAAGTGTGCCCTCTACGTATCTCTCCAGCAGCTGTGCCTGTACCGCTTCCCGTCACTTCAGCCAGTTGGGGCCAGTCTGACATAGAAGTGTGCCCTCTACGTATCTCTCCAACAGCTGCGCCAGTACCGCTTCCCGTCACTTCAGCCAGTTGGGGCCAGTCTGACATAGAAGAAGTGTGCCCTCTACGTATCTCTCCAGCAGCTGCGCTGGTACCGCTTCCCGTCACTTCAGCCAGTTGGGGCCAGTCTGACATAGAAGTGTGCCCTCTACGTATCTCTCCAGCAGCTGCGCCAGTACCGCTTCCCGTCACTTCAGCCAGTTGGGGCCAGTCTGACATAGAAGAAGTGTGCCCTCTACGTATCTCTCCAGCAGCTGCGCCTGTACCGCTTCCCGTCACTTCAGCCAGTTGGGGCCAGTCTGACATAGGAGAAGTTTGCCCTCTACGCATCTCTCCTGCAGCTGCGCTGGTACCGCTTCCCGTCACTTCAGCCAGTTGGGGCCAGTCTGACATAGAAGAAGTGTGCCCTCTACGTATCTCTCCTGCAGCTGCGCTGGTACCGCTTCCCGTCACTTCAGCCAGTTGGGGCCAGTCTGACATAGGAGAAGTGTGCCCTCTACGTATCTCTCCAACAGCTGCGCTGGTACCGCTTCCCGTCACTTCAGCCAGTTGGGGCCAGTCTGACATAGAAGAAGTGTGCCCTCTACGCATCTCTCCTGCAGCTGCGCCGGTACCGCTTCCCGTCACTTCAGCCAGTTGGGGCCAGTCTGACATAGGAGAAGTGCCCTCTACGTATCTCTCCTGCAGCTGCGCCGGTACCGCTTCCCGTCACTTCAGCCAGTTGGGGCCAGTCTGACATAGAAGAAGTGTGCCCTCTACGTATCTCTCCTGCAGCTGCGCCGGTACCGCTTCCTGTCACTTCAGCCAGTTGGGGCCAGTCTGACATAGGAGAAGTGTGCCCTCTACGTATTTCTCCAGCAGCTGCGCCTGTACCGCTTCCCGTCACTTCAGCCAGTTGGGGCCAGTCTGACATAGAAGAAGTGTGCCCTCTACGTATCTCTCCAGCAGCTGTGCCTGTACCGCTTCCCGTCACTTCAGCCAGTTGGGGCCAGTCTGACATAGAAGTGTGCCCTCTACGTATCTCTCCAGCAGCTGCGCCAGTACCGCTTCCCGTCACTTCAGCCAGTTGGGGCCAGTCTGACATAGAAGAAGTGTGCCCTCTACGTATCTCTCCAGCAGCTGCGCCTGTACCGCTTTCCGTCACTTCAGCCAGTTGGGGCCAGTCTGACATAGGAGAAGTGTGCCCTCTACGCATCTCTCCTGCAGCTGCGCTGGTACCGCTTCCCGTCACTTCAGCCAGTTGGGGCCAGTCTGACATAGGAGAAGTGTGCCCTCTACGTATCTCTCCAACAGCTGCGCTGGTACCGCTTCCCGTCACTTCAGCCAGTTGGGGCCAGTCTGACATAGAAGAAGTGTGCTCTCTACGTATCTCTCCTGCAGCTGCGCTGGTACCGCTTCCCGTCACTTCAGCCAGTTGGGGCCAGTCTGACATAGA
Source organism: Hyperolius riggenbachi (assembly GCF_040937935.1). Lineage (NCBI taxonomy): Eukaryota > Metazoa > Chordata > Amphibia > Anura > Hyperoliidae > Hyperolius > Hyperolius riggenbachi. The sequence goes on along the minus strand of NC_090646.1, from coordinate 449,642,710 downwards.
AGAAGTGTGCCCTCTACGCATCTCTCCTGCAGCTGCGCCGGTACCGCTTCCCATCAATTCAGCCAGTTGGGGCCAGTCTGACGTAGGAGCAGTGCGCTCTTTGCGTATCTCTCCAGCAGCTGCTGGAGAGATACTGTATGTAGAGGGCGCACTTCTGCTGAGTAGACTGGCATCGACTGGCTGAAGTGATAGGACCCGGTACCGGTGCAGCTGCTGGAGAAATACGCAGAGGGTGCACTTCTCCTGCGTAGACTGGCCTCAGACTGGCTGAAGTGACGGGACCAGGTACTGGCGCTGCAGAAGACTGAGGACAGTGGCGTGGGAGCGATCAGAGCTTATGGGGCTGAAGGAAGCCCTAAGTATGTATAAATCTTTAACTGTATATTTTTCAGCTCTGGTACACTTTAAATAAGGCTTTAAAGGGTACCTGAATTAAGAAAGAAAAAATAAGCATTGGCCATAACTAAGGCTTCTTCTTTGCACCCATATGCTCTGTGGCCCCTCACCTTGGCTGGCCTCCCCTCAGGCTTGGTGCTTTTCTCACTGGAAAGTTCGACCAGCACATGCTCTATCCTCTTCATGAACCCCCACTGATCGTGCTCCTGAATGACTGTGCACAACAGCCGCAGCTGGTTGCATACATGTGGGGTTCAGAAACGCTTGTAACCACACATGACCAGGACACTCCTGGATGGGGGTGCTGTGTGCAGCTGTGGGAAGTGCACACAAAGAGACAGATGACAAACGGACAGATCATGCATGCTTACAGCAGCAAGGGAATCTGCAAGACAAAGGGGTGGCCTGCGAAGCTGAGGGGACAGAGTTTATGGAGGCATGAAAGAAGTCCATATATGGACACCTCATATTTTTTGTGTCAATTGAGGTGTGCTTTAAAGGAAACCTAAAGTCAATCAAACCACTCCTCCGGTCCCCCGAAGTGTCAGTTTTGTTTTCGGTGACTCAGCCAGTCAATGGCCATTGGGCCTGCGCGGCTCTGGCCGCGAGCATCCTGGATTGCATTCCCATTGCTGGGAGTCCATGGCCAGTGGCCATCGACTGGCTGATTCGGCCGAAAACAAATCGGTCGCTGCAGGGGGACTGGAGGGTCGGTTTGTCCTGGCAGGGGCACAGAGCGGTTGCAGGGGGCCGGTAGAATCCCCAGGTAAACAGTTTTTTTTTTTGGTTGACTTTAGGTTTCCTTTAAGGCCCTAAATCACAACAGACCTTCAACAGAGAAATGTAAGGAGTGTTATGGTGGCCATACATGGTACAATTTTTTCATACAATCTTCCCATTTCTATGTAATATAAGGGATCTGCCTACATTATCCTTTCAGTACATTCACTTAATTTAACCTTATACTAAATAGAAATGGTAAGATTGTATGAAAAAATTGTACCATGGATGGCCACCTTAATAAAGACTGTAAAGAGGAAACCCGACTTACAGTCTACAAACATCATCAATAAACTGAAGGTATCCTAAGGGCCTATACACACCAGCTGCGTTGCGTTTTTTTAATCGCATGCGTTTCTTCCATTGCAAAGCCTTTTTAAAAATAATAAAATTGTGATGAACCATACACAGTAATGCTATGCGATTTTACAAAATTGCAATTACCGTATAATGACTGCAGTGCTTTTTTATCGCTGCAGTTGAAAAATCACATCCAAAAAAGCGACGAGATTGCACTGCATTTTTTCAAGCCTAAATCCCAAGAGACCTTGCAGCTTTTAGCCAATCACAAGAAAAATGCAAACGCATTGAAAAAGGCGAGCACAAATGCAAACACCTAACGAAAATGCAAGCATGCAGTTTTAAAAATCGCATTGCGATTGCGCTTGCTTATTTTTAGTGTGTACAGGCCCCGAGGGAAACTGCAATATTATATAGCAGTGCTGTCCAACTGGTGGCCCGCGGGCCGCATCCGACCCGCCAGGCCTTCTGCTGCGGCCCCCCTGCTGTTGCAGTGTTAGCCCCGAAGTCCCCAGAGCTGAGGGGATTTATTTATTTTTAAACCTTTTCCCCCATGCCTCGGCTGCTATAATATAAATGTACAGCCCCCCTCCGTTCCGCTCCCCTCCCCTTGTTCCCCCTATGCTGCTGCCGCCTCACCTCAGATCGGCGGCGGGCAGGAGATAGGAACCAGCCACACGTCAGCCGCACGGGGGACTTTAAATGCTGGACAGGACCGATTATGTCACTCCCTGCATTTAAATTTACCTTGCGGCTGCCGTGTGCTGGTCTGGCTGGTTGTCATCTCCTGCACGCCGATCTGAGGTGAGGCGGCGGCAGCACGGGGGGAGGGGAGCTGTAAATATTACATTATAGCAGCTGATCTGAGGGCATTGTGTGTGTAAATCTGCAGCCGATCCTGAATGCATTTTGTGGGTAAATCTGCAGCCAATGTGACGGTATTTTGTGGGTAAATCTGCAGCCAATCCTGAATGCATTTTGTGGGTAAATCTGCAGTTAATCCTGAATGCGTTTTGTGGGTAAATCTGCAGCCAATCTGATTGCATTTTGTGAGGAAATCTGCTCCCAATCTAATTGCATTTTGCGGGGAAACTGCTGCTAATTTTTTTTTTCCAGGGGGGGGGGGGGGGGGGCCTGGAAAAAAAACGGCCCTCCATGCCCACGAAGTTGGACAGCACTGTTATATAGTACTAGTAGTAGATCTCTTCGTATGATGTGCACATGTTAACTATAAAGCCTCACTGTGTTCAGATAGATAGAGAGATATATTTTTTTTTTTGGTACAGGTTTCATTGTATGTGTTCTTGTGACCTATTATGGTCCTTTTTAAGATGCTCAATAAAAATGTATACCGGTAGATCTTATCTTTGACTCCTGGAGAAAGGTTGTCGTAGTCTACCCCTAAAAAGTTTACAGCATTTCTGCTGGCTGTTAAATGGCAGAAAATGTAATTTGTGGCAGCTACCAGTTATTGCCCGAGATCATGCCCAATGTGGTCAAGCATCTGGTGAAAGAGGCAGAATCATCCTTTCCCAGTAGACTTGCTGCTAGCACAGTGAACTGTGTTGATAGACTGTCATATTAAACATGATTCTAAAGCCGACCTGAACTCAGAACTTCCTCTCTGCTCTTAAAGATAAGCAACAGCATCACAACCGTTACAGAAGACATATATTGCAGCCCACAGAACTCTTGCAATAAATCTGCAGTGTCTACTTCCTGCTTTCATGGAAGAGGACAAAAGGTTAACATCCAGCGTTTACAAATTAGCTGAGGCTGCCGAAATTCCTGAGCGGACACAGCTGAGAGATCAAATTACAAGTGATTACTTGCACCTGAGGGAGAATTAAACAGGCTCTTCAATGGCACACACCATGCAATTTCCCATCAGATCGATTGGTCGAATCGATAATTTCCAACAGGTTCGATCTGATTTCCAATTGTTTTTCTGATCAATTTTGAACACAAGTGATTGGAAAAAAATCGATCATAAAAAAAATTAATAAATAAATAATAAAAGAAAGAAAAAATCAGGAATCAGATTGGCCTGTTGGAAATTATCGATCTGATGGGAAATTGCATAGTGTACTAGGCATAAATGCAAACAGGATGGATTCATCTGTGTTTTCCTTGTGTCCTGTGCAGGAGTTCAGGTGCACAATAACAATATTTGCAAGCTTTATTATGTTTACTAAATATAAAGGGAACCTAATCAGAGCAGTGCTAGCCACAGGGATGAAGGATTTACTCTTTAAAAGGAGCAAGAGGTGACAGACATATTTATGTCCTTTTAATTAATACCAGTTGCCTGGCAGCCCTGCTAATCTTTCTGGTCAGTAGTGACTGAATCACACACCTGAAACAAGCATGCAGCTAATCTTGTCAAAAGCACCTGACCTGCATGCTTGATCAGGGTCTATGGGCCCGTTTCCACTATCGCGAATCTGCATGCGTTTCCTGCATGCATATTCGCACAGCCAATACAAGTGGATGGGCCTGTTTCCACTTGTCAGTTTTCCTGAGCGTTTTTCTGTGCAGGATTTTTCTGCACGGCAGAGCCCTCAGAATTCGCCTGCGTGTGGAATGCATGCGAATCGCCGCTAATGTATTTAATAGGAAAATCGCCTGCGGCTTTGGTATGCGAATTTTCATGCGCATTCGCATGGAAATGCACACCGGCACTGCCATGGTTAAATTCGCTTACAGCGTCATTCATGCGAATTTTCGTGCGAATTCGCATGAAAATTCGCATACACCCGATTCACACCGCACAAGTGGAAACGGGCCCTATGGCTAAAAGTATTCAAGATGGTGGATCAGCAGGACAGCCAGGAAATGTGCATTGTTTAAAAGGAAATAGGTCAACCTCTATATGTATCTCATCTTGGGTTCCCTTTAAAGGGAACCAGAGACAAAGCACCTTTGTGTATTTTACCATATATATTAGTAAGAACATTAGAGAAAACACTTACCATGCTCTCTGTTTCATCCTCACTGCTAAAAGTGTCTGTTATCAGCTGTGATAAGAATCCTGGACTGAGCATTAAGTCTGGCTTTGCAGGGAATGATTATTGCTGAGTCATTATAGCAAAGTCACAAGGGGGCAGGCTTGGGCTTAAAAAGACACCAGAGAAGACAGACGCAGCTATAATCTTTCTGTAGCAAAGCTAGACTGAGTGCTCAGTCTGAGATTCTTATCAGAGGTGATAACAGTCAGATTAAACAGAGAACAATAAAACAAAAAGCAGAGTAGGTGTTTACTGTCATGTTCCCACTGATTTATAAGGGAAAATACAAGAGGGTGCTTCATCTCTGGTTCTCTTTAAGCAGCAGTGTCCTTTTACGAATGCGAAAAACACTTAAAAAAAAACTGCAGGGAAATTTTGAGCAAAAACTGCTCACTGTAAGCAATCAGAATCTTTGATTTAGGAATCTGCTCCACTTTGCTCCCATACTCCTTTCACTGGTTGGGATAAATCTGCCTTACTGACAAGCTAACACAGTGGAAAGCTTCATAATATAGTGTTCAGAATATTTATATGAAGGAGAGAGTACTCTTGTACAAGCGCTGATGTGATATTTGTCTGAGTTACTATGAAATCTGTGGCCAATCTGGAAAGTATATCTAACTCACAATGTGACTTCTCATGAATGCAGTCAAACTGGATGGGTACAATTCTTTAAATCTGGGCGTTAGCCTGAATAAAAGTAATCATTCACTCAGAATTGTATTCATGATGATGTACAACGCCTCACAATCTGCCAAAGGGGTATGGCTCTTGGCTCATAAATTTCAATGAAACTATTTAACGCAGACATGGTTATGCAACTCATTTCAGGATTCAATTCTGCCTTAATTTCTAAGAAGGAAAAGCCATCTTGCGGACCAGACTGCAGCCTGGTCAGTCAAAGCCACTATATTCTGATTTGTTGCTGTATGAGCCTTTTATTTTTTTGCACTGTGCTTTTATTACCGTACTTTACATCAGGTGAATTAATCTGCATATGGAAATCTAGGCATCAGCTAAGGCTCGGATCACACCTGCATCGCGGATCAGAATGGAATGGATACTGTACAAATGGAATAGATGCGAACGTATCCAATGTTAACCTATGGGTTCGTTCACATCCATCCATACAAACGAATCTGTTCCGCACGATCCGCTGAATGGACCCCAAGTTCGCTGCAGCACCTATTTTTCTGGACTGCTGAGCCCAGCGAACTGGAAACGAAAGATGAAGCCCTGCATTGGGGGCAATGAGAGAACGGACTAGTGAAGAAACGGACCGTTCTTTAGGGACAATATCCACTGGCGGTGGTGGTCTGGGAGGGGATGTGGGGACACACCACTGGGGCTGGGGGTCTTGGGGGAATGTGGGACGCTCCACTGGGGGTGGGGGGTCTGGGGGACGCTCGTCTAGGGGGGGGGGGGATGTGGGGACGCTCCACTGGGAGTGGGGGTCTGGGGGGGAAATGTGGGGAAGCTCCACCTGGAGTAGGGGTCTCGGGGGGGGGGGGGGGGATGTGGGTCTGGGAGGGGATGTGGGGACACTACACTGGGGGTGGGGGTCTGTGGGTGATGAGGGGACGAAGTGCACCTGAGTGGATGGGTTAGAGAGGGAGGGTTTCTTACCAGGCGTCAGTCTTCTTCCCTTTCATGTCACACGTCGCGTCATGTGACTACCACGCTTCCTCTTAACCTGGGAAAGCGTGGTAGTCACATGACGTGAAGTGTGACACGAATGGGAAGGAGCCTGAAGCCTGGTAAAAAAACCCTCCCTCTCTCACCCATCCGCTCAGGTGCACAGATTGGCGGAACGGAGTGAAAACGGATCCAATCGACCGGTGATAGATCAGTTTTCACGGATATGTTTGCCAGTGTGGACCAAGCCATACGGATCCGGTGAAGCAGAAACCGGATCGGTTTGGCTTAAAATGCCAATGTGAACCAAGCCTTACACTAAGCTGTGAGGTAGTAAAGAAGCAGACATCCGGCACTGCTGACAGTGTGTCTTTAAATGCGGCTTGCTCATAGAAAACTAATGGAAGTGTATTAGCCTCGGAAGAAGCACATTGTGTGTAAAAAAAAAAAAAAAAAAACTTCAGTGCCCAGGACCCACTGCGCCAACCTCCCTTCTAAAACACGGTAGGAGAACTCTTGTTTCTCAAGCTTGTACAAGAAATGCTGTGACAGTATCCTGCCATATGTTTTCTATGAGAAAGCTGCATTAAAGGCACAACATCAGCAGTGCAGAATGTGCGCATCTTTACTAGATCACATTGACCCCGATATCTTTCTCTTGAGCACACTGACAAGGGAGGGGAAGGCTTGCCCCTATACTCACTTTCCCCCACCGCTCCAATGGACAGATAGTGCCGATGCATGCCACATTTTTCTCCTTGAACCTCCAGATAACATTAAGCTGTGTACACACAACACACAGATTATTTATATCGCACTTCCCTTTCCAAAGACTTACTGTTTTACGCACTGGCTTGACCCAAGATTCGAACCGTGGTCAAGGGCTCAACCCCTACATCAAAGGCAACAGCCTTAGCAGTCCACAATCCAGCTGACCCACATGTACGATAGTTCTTGGCAGAGGCTGCTGGTTGGTCGAGAACCTAATGTGTGTACAGCAACCCACAATCCCCTTCAATGTGCCAGTGGCCAGCAGTTCAATGCCAAATTAATAAAAAGCTGGTGTTTAGCCAACGAGGAGTGTTTGCTGGGACTTGACTGCAGTAGCAGCCAGGTACAGATCCCATTAACTTGTTGTGTGGACACGTACTGCTGAAAAGGCAATTGTGGCAGCAATAAGTAGTCATTTACCAGCTATGTATTATTGAAAGGCACAGTTCACTTCAAAAGCGCCCCAAAGAACCCAAAGCACAATGTAAAAGTAGTTTGAGGCTAGGTTCACAGTGGTCAGGTGCATAGCGCACTTGGTATAATGAGTGCGAACTGCAATGGAAACTGGACATAGGCTTTAATACAATAAAATCTACTAATAAAATATTTTGTCATTACAAGGATTTTTCGTTACTGAGGTAAGCCACCTCAATTTATTTTCGTTTTTACATAATTTTATATAACACCAGGGCGCCTCTTTAACCTCATTGTGCTTTAATACAAAGCCTGCATGCAGCTAGTTAGAATAACATGATCAGTTACAATGCAGTACTGTGAACAGGCCCATAGCATTGTATGGGCAGTGAGTTACAGTGACCAGACGTCCCGCTTATGCTGGGACGTGTCCCGCTTTCGGGGTCACTTGTCCCAGGATGCTTTGCGTCCCGGGAAACGTCCCGATTTAAGTCGTGGGACGTCCCGGCAGCAGGACTCTGGCCACCGTCAGACGCCACCTGGCCGCATCATCAGTTCCCTTTTTTGCTGCCCTGCGCAGCCTTCAATCACACCTCCTGGCCACCTTAGCTCCGCCCCCAGCTTACGACCCTGCCCACCCTCCAATCATGCGGTCTCCTGGCCGCCTCAGCTCCGCCCCCATTGTGCTGCTCTTCACTCTCGCTTCAGCTCTGCCCCCAGAGTGTTTCGCCCTGCCTACCCTCCAATCAGAGCGCCCGCATGGCCGCATCAGGCCCGCCCCCCGGCTTGCTTGCATCTGCCACGAGGAGGAAAAGAAGATGGTAAGAGAAGAGCGCTCAGTGTATCCTCCCCTCCTAGTGTCAACATCCCCCCACCAAGTCAATGTCACCTTCCTCCCCACCTTGTCACCCTCCTTGACACCCTCCTCCCCACAAAGTCAGTATCACCCTCCTTCCGCCCAGTGTTACCCTCTCAGCAGCACCCAGTCAATGTCACCCTCCTCCCCACCCAGTCAATGTCACCCTCCTTCCACCCAGTGTCACCCTCTCAGCGGCACCAATGTCACCGTCCTCTCCACCCAGTGTCACCCTCCTCCTCACCTGGTCACCCGCCTCCCTTACCAGTGTCACCCTCCTTCCGCCCAGTGGCAGCCAGTCAGTGTCACCCTCCTCTTTACCTTGTCACCCTCCTCTCCACCCAGTCGGTGTCACCTTCCTCCTCACTTTGTGTCACCCTCCTACCCACCTAGTGTCACCCTCCTCCTCACCCAGTCATTGTCACCCTATTCCTCACCTTGTGTCACCCTCCTCCCCACCCAGTCAGTGTCACCCTCTTCCTCACCTTGTGTCACCCTGCTCCCTGTTCAGTGTCACCCTCTTAGCGGTACCCAGTCATTATCGCCCTCCTCTCCACCCAGTGTCACCCTCCTTCCCGTCCAGTGTCACCCTCCTTCCTCCCAGTGTCACCCTCCTTCCTCCCAGTGTCACCCTCCTTCCTCCCAGTGTCACCCTCCTTCCTCCCAGTGTCACCCTCCTTCCTCCCAGTGTCACCCTCCTTCCTCCCAGTGTCACCCTCTCACTCCACTCAGCAGTTCCATCTCCCCAGTACACAGTGAGTGGGAACATTTAATGCACTTATGTCTGAGGTAACATTTGTTGCCTTTTATATACGTATGTGCATTTCACAAGTGGGCTGCATTTCGTGTGGGGGGTAACATTAACTGAATTTTACCATGTGTGGGAGGTAATGTTTGCCTCATTTCCCATTTGCTGCATTTCATGTGTTGAATGTAACGTTTGCCTCATTGCATGTGTTGGGGGATCGTTTGCTCCATTTCATTTGTTGTAAGTTACGGTTGTTGCATATCATGTGTCGGAGGTAATGGTTCTTGCATCTCATATGTCGGAAGTAATGGTTCTTGCATCTCATGTGTTGGAAGTAATGTTTGCCTCATTGCATGTGTTGGGAAATTGCTTTCTCCATTTCATTTGTTGGAAGTAACTGTTGCATTTCATGTGTCGGAGGTAATTATTGTTGCATTTAATGTGTCGGAGGTAATGTTGCATTTAATGTGTCGGAGGTAATGGTTTGTACACTTATTACTTGATGGTCATAGTTAGCTGCATTTGCTACTTTGGGGTTATTGTTGCAGGATTTGGCATTTTGGGGGCGCATGATTTCTAAATGGTATGCTAATAAAAAGCATCAAAAAGTTACTGCAGATTTATCGTCTACACATTCATGCTGCAAATCTCCTGTTTCACCACATCATGGCTGAAACTCTTTCTTATGTGTTTGGGAAACTACAACTAATTACCCTTAGAGTCACTTTGCCTGTTTTGGGAAGAAATTCTGGCCCACTGCCTTAGTTACTGTTACAGTTAGCTCCGCCCATGTGATGTCATGGCCACGCCCATTTTTTTGTCCTATCGTCATAAGTGAGTTGACATTCAGAATTATTCTGTAACCCAGCTGAGCCCTATGAACAGGGTCTAGAGGACTTTTAGTTTGTCTAATTTGAGATGAGCAGTCTCCCAACATCTCTGCCTTTAATCTGAGCACTGGTTTCTCATGCAGGGAGTTGGCATCACTGAACTGCTGCTGCTTCTGAAAAACTTATATCTGTGCCAACCACAGCTGTTGTTTTAAAAGTCTAGCTCTGAAGAAAAGACGGCTGAGATTCTGGCATAAGCAGGAATATGCAGTCAGCATTGCATGAGCTATTCTTGTGTGTTGGCATTTTAAAATCCATGTTTATCAGAACCAGATAGACAGGTAGTTCAGTAAGTTATATATCAGAAGTGGGCCCTCTTGTTAGGGTCTGAAGTGTGCTCCCTGCCCTTATAGTTTTTTTCCCCCTAAATGATTTAATTGAATAATTGTTTTTATTGTATTTCTGCCTTCAATATCCCCAATAAATGTCCATAGAAAAGCAAAGTGTTTTTTTAACCCTGAAGATGAGCTTTCTGATGGGTAAGGAATCTTTGGACAAAAACATGATAGCTCATCATAGCCATGGTAGACGAATGAGGAGAGACTAGCGCTGAGGCAACAATGAAAACCGCATTGCCAAAGCTGCAGAGTGTCAGACATGCTATTACCGAATACGCTGCACCTCTGCCTAAACCTCTGGCACTGCCACTACACATATCCCAATAAAGAGCCTAATCAGAGGTCAGTTTTCAGTGAAAGTATCCTCCATCAATGGAGTCTAATAGAGTATACACTGAAGTATTTTTCACTGTAAATGCAGCTGCAAATCTGTTCAAAAAGTACTATTCTTTATAATAATAACCCCAAGCCGGTCAGCAGCCGCTTTCATTGGCTCCTGACCCTGTTTTTCAATGTAAGCCAATGGGAACGGCTTACATTGAAAGACAGGGCCAGGAGCCAATGAAATCGGCTCCTGACCAGCTCACATGACTCTGCCGTCATAGAGACAGGCAGAGCCTGTGAGATGCGGCAAGAATCGTCGGGTTTGAGCGGCGCGATCGGCGGGGAACGGCGGATGCGTGCTGCGGACAGTGATTAAGATCAACACCCTGCCAGCCAAAAGCCCACCAAAACAGGGCGTAGATTTCAATCACTGCAGTCCTTAAATGGTTAATATCACAGATAAAAATCACAAGATGTGTCATGGTGGCAAAACTGCCTAAAATCACTAGGGCAAAATATATGTACAGGCTAGGGCTTAACTCACTCAGCAGCTTCCCTTTAATCATCTAAAAATAAGTGGTTACGCAAGTTAATAATTATATAAGGATAATAACAATAGAGTACAAATAATAAAAAAGAAATTGCAAAAGTAGGTTCATGTAAGTACTCACTTCGAAAGATATGCATTGTAACAAAAGCTGTAGCTATTGTCTGCGCCTGATACTACTGTTCCTAATGCATTTTCAAGGGCCGTGTTTTTCTGAGCTGCACCCTCCATTGCTGTTTACACAGATTTATTAAATGTGACTGCTTTTAGACATGCTGAAACATTGAAAGCATTATCATTGCTGTTAATGGCATTTTAGGAGTGTAAAAAAATAAAAAATAAAAAAAAAAAATGGGGAAAAGTGTCCAGTTTGCTGCCTGTGGTGGGAAGTGGAGTTATGCCTTAAAGAGAACCCGAGGTGGGTTTGAAGAATATTATCTGCATACAGAGGCTGGATCTGCCTATACAGCCCAGCCTCTGTTGCTATCCCAAACCCCTTAAGGTCCCCCCGCACTCTGCAATCCCTCATAAATCACAGCCATGCTGCTGACAAACAGCTTGTCAGAGCTGGCTGTGTTTATCTCTATAGTGTCAGTCTGCTGCTCTCCCCGCCTCCTGCAGAACTCCAGTCCCCGCCTGCTTCTTTTCCCTCCCTGCTGATTGGAAGGAAGGGACGGGGGCAGGGACCGGAGCTATGCAGGAGGCGGGGGAGCAGCTGAGACTGACACTACAGATGTAAACAGCCTCACAGCACAGCTGTGATTTATGAGGGATTGCAGAGTGCAGGGGGACCTTAGGGGGGTTTGGGATAGCAACAGAGGCTGGGCTGTATAGGCAGATCCAGCCTCTGTATGCAGATAACATTCTTCAAACACACCTCGGGTTCTCTTTAAGAATTTAAAATGCTTCCGGATTTCACTTTCATTTATACACTTTCATACTGAATATGCATTCCTGGCTGGCAACACGAATGCAGACAGCAAGACATTTTGTACCATATGACTGGAGCTGATAATTCTACATCTGCATTTTGATATAGCGGATTTACTTTCAGCCCCAGAACATGCTAATGAAATCCGTAATCTGGGTTGGCAATTCTTCCATAGAGTGGAATATTTGTTTTGGCAAATACTAAATGAGACTATGAGAACACGGATCAGTGAATAATGGCGCACAGCGCCTATGCATAAAAATGGCGCCACATTAAAAAGATACGCTTATCGCTATTTATAGTTAGTACTGCATAGTAATGGCGCACAGGGAAAAAAGAAGAAAAACGGCACACACTAACGTTATTTATCAATAGTGGCACACACTAACGTTATTTATCAATAGCCCCCTACATAAGCCAAACTGCAGACGTTATTTAACTGCAAAACGGTGAATGGATTTAATGTAACACTGTCAAGGTTAGGGTTAGGGTTAGGCACCACTGGGAGGGGGTGGGGGGGGGTCTTAGGGTTAGGCACCACCAGGGGGGTCTTAGGGTTAGGGATAGTTAAAGGGAGGGTTCTGTGTGAGAGTAGGGTTAGGTATAGTTACAGTACAATATACACCACCAGGGGGGTGGTTAGGGTTAGGCACCACCTGGGGGTGGTTAGGGTTAGGCACCACCAGGGGGGGTGGTTAGGGTTAGGCACCACCAGGGGGGGGGGGGGTTAGGGTTAGGCACCACCAGGGAGGTGGTTAGGGTTAGGCACCACCAGGGGGGTGCTTAGGGTTAGGCACCACCAGGGGGGGGGGTTAGGGTTAGGCACCACCAGGGGGGGGGGGGTTTATGGGTAGGTACAGAGAGGGTTCTGTGTGTTAATGCTAAATAACAATAAGGCTTTAACGTTAAATAGCGATAAGCGGCAAACGGATTAGCGGCAACACCGTGCGCCATTATTCTCAGGCACCATTTTCAGATGTAAGCATGAGAACAACCTGTGCAGTACATTGTCTTGTAAATAAAAAGCGTCCCTAACAATCTTTGGTAGTCACAAACTTTTAAAATCCAGAATGCTGTACATATTCAAATGTAAAACTGATTGGCATTTATAAAACCAAGCATCTACCCTAATTTTTACATGAAAGAACAGGCAATAAATGATTGGCTTTATTTTAAACCAAGGAAGCTTTTACATCTCAATTGCTGATCCAGCCGTCACAGTTATTCCTTTGTTTCGTTGCCACTCATGTCTCCTGCCAGTTTGGCTGCCAGTTGGGGACCCCCAACCACATGAAGAAAGTACATACAGAGTGTGCTGAAGGAAGACTGGAACAGTTACATGCCCTTATTCCAGTAAGTGGTTGTCCTTTCATCAATAAACAGGAAATGGCCCTATGGATTAAGATGCCTATACACCAGCTCTGTGTGGACCAAATCTGACCCAGAACAGATGCTAGCACATAGGCTGGCTATTGTAGTTTGATGTGATCACCAATGCAGCCAGCCCACCAGGGAAATGATTAGCACGTGACATAGAAACGTGATTAGCAGGCCTGCCCAAACTAAATGGAAGGACGACCTTAAATTTCCATTCTGTCCTTTCACCAAACCCGTGCATGTACAAGTCAGGGGCCATCAAGAACTTAGGTGCCACACGTGTATTCTGCATGGCTCCAAAATAATTCAGTTTAGGAGGCACTTCTGGATTTAAAAAGCATTTTTTGTCGTCAGCAAAACAGTTATTCAACTGATCCTTGTATTGCAATTGTAATACAAGGAATATGACTCCAACATCACATGACCTAGCACCCACCAAGCCAGAAAGGTGTGCCGCCTTCCACCTACTGCTGCTGAGACTCATAGGAATTTGACATTACATTATGAGCTTCACTGATGAACTGGTATGCTACCTCTACACAAGCTTTTAAAATGTAATTGTTTGCAAACATGTTAAAAACCATGTATGCATTCATGTGATGGAAATGTAATGATGTGTGTTGTGATGACACTGCTAACCTAATGCACAAACACTTTCCCCAGCGTCCCAGCACCCATATGCCATCCACACCCTGCTCTGCGAACACCAAGCTCTGTAGTGCAGAGAGAGACACAGACACATACGTGCTGCTGGGAACATTAATTCAACGCAGAAAAGATCTGGACTGGAAGCCCTGAGGCAACCATAATTAATATTACTAAAGCCAAATCCCAGGAACAAATGTTGTCCTAGTAAAATACTGACACTTACTGGAAGAGGATTGTTTTTAACTATACAGAATGTACATGATTAGCTATATATAACACTTTTAAAGGAAACCTATAGTAATACAAATATAGAGACCGCCATCTTTGTTCCAGTTAAAATTGCCTGGATGCTACACCTACAAGCAGCACACAGCCAGTCAAGTCACAGGATTTAGAAAGTACTACAGAACAAAAAAAGTCTGGGTGACTGGCAAGTACTATTTTCCAAATGAAAACACCATGACAGCCTCCATATTTCTCATCCCTCTGGCATAAGCAATGGAGCAACAGACTGCTCTGTTGGTACCAGTGCTCCCTCTTGGATAACGTAATGCATTTAGTTGGCTCTTTGTTAGCAAGTGGAAGAAGAATCATCTTTAGCACATAGTTTTGAATGGGCTACTTTATAGCTTTACATGTTGCTAGAGATAAGACTTGTACTGCACAATTATATCAGTATGTGGAGAGCTTGACAAAGGAGAGGCTCTGACAAGCCATGCGTCACTCAGACCCAGAATACTTCTTGTATACTGTCTGTACATTATTTTCAGTGGTTTCACCTTTATTTAATTGATTTTATGGTGCTGGTCCATACTACACTAATTAGAAAATGATCATAGTAAGCTACAAGTTTCTGCTAGCAAGACATCGTTATTAGTAATACCATTGGAAAACATGAGCAGCAACTGGAGATGGAGATTTGTTGCTGCTAACAGTCGTCCTGTGCTCTGTAGCCTTAAAGGATACCAGAGTCTAAGTACTCTGTTAAAATGGCGGCTACTGTGATGTGTGGGCATGAATCCTGATGCTTTCCGATAACCCCTGTGCCCCTTCGCTCCGCTGCAAAATGCCCCATTAAGCAGCTGTGACCTGGCCAAGTTGCTTACCTTTAATCCAGACATACTAAGCTGTGCATTTGCATTATGTCCAATCCCCCTCCCCCACTCTTGTGACCATGCCCTCAGCTCCTGCATTCCTGGCATGTGCGCTCCTGTCCAGACTGCAATACAAGGGGGACAACTGGACATGCGGTGCATGCGCAGCCTAGTATGTCCAGGTTAAAGGACAGCAACTTGGCCAAGTTGTGGCCACTAACAGGGCCTTTTACAGTGAAATGGAGGGGCATGGGAGATATCAGGAGGAGCGGTAAGCATCAGGACACGCCCACACTTAACAGCAGACACCATTTTAACAGAACACTTTGAATTAGGTATCCTTTAAGGACCCCACAAAGGGCCAATGCACTATAGTACTATAGCACAGCAATTTTACTCTTTCTACCACTGAGGGAGCACCGTATTTTAACCCTCAGCGCCACTGGTGTTACCGGGTTAAAGTGCACATTGCTAAGGTAACACGTGCATTAACGCTTGTGGTGCTAAGGATTAACAGGGTTTTGCTCCTGTGGCGGTAGTAACAGTAAAATTGCCTCGCACTGCCTGAACTGCCTTGCCCCACTGGCTATTTAGCTCTAATATATTAGATATCTTATTTTACATTATCTCTAGGTATTTCGGAGAAAAATTTGTACTCACTCAATCTCTTTCTTTTCGGCCTCCTCCTGTGTAAGGTCTTCTTCTACCCCGTAGTCCAGAACAGAGCCAACACCAAAGGCACGATTACGTTTGATCAGTGGCTTGATGGCCTCCTGGTCTTCTCCCGCAACAAACTGTCCATAAAAGGTCATCTTCATCATCGCTTCAAAAAGCCTCTTCCCTAGCAGTTTTCTTGACAACTGGAGCAGCTGCAAGAAATTAAAGCAGGGAGGGAAAATTAATATTTCACAGTTTATAAATTAATTCTGCTCATATCAATCGTAAGGTTGTACTCAACTTAATATGTATCAGCTAAAATGCCTGCAAGCAGTAAACAGTCAGGAGCCATTTCCATTTTCTGACAATCCTGTCCAAACAATATGACTGTTGAGGTTTTTATTTCTGTAGCTTCCTACTAAATCTGCAGTTGGCAGATACACATATTCAGAATGCTAAGTAGTTTAGTAACAATGCTAAAGTACTAAAGTGGGTCTCCGGTCACAGAGCCTGCAAAGTGTTCAGTTGTGCCCAAGCTAACACCAATAGCCTGTCATATTTACAAGTAATTATTCAAATAGGTCTGGCAATTGTTGTCTGATAAGTGCCTCAGACGTGTCCTATAGTATGCTTTCCGACACCAAACTCCAGCTGGCATACATCCCGAAAGAGAAGGTCAGAAACCCTCTCCTTTCTTACCACTCTAGATGTGTTTTTGTTTACATGTCTTTTGAGGCTTGCATTATTTCTGTAAATGTGAGCTATTCAACTTGAGTGGGTTATGACAGGTGCATACAACTATGCCTACACGAACATTTTATGCATGATAAACATGATCTCAGGTATGTGCTTTGGAATACACAGAATGTCTTCTTACAAACAAGCTGACTTTGAACAGAGTTCAAGTACAAATAAGGTGGAAGAGAAAGGCATGAACGTTCCCTTTGAGCCAATGCTCCAATCAGCTCCCAAAGGACAGGAAGAGCACAATTTACTTATAATAAAGACCAGAGTACTGCACACAGAGGTTCTTGTACGGCAACAGTATTGGCCGAACAGCTGAAGTGCTTGCATCAGAGCTCTATAATCCACAAGGCAGCTTGGGTGGATACCAATGGCATGGTGGGCAACCAGGCTCCTGCATACCACCACCCGTGTTCCCCTTCCTCATCTTCATGCAAATTTTTTTTTTTTGAGAAAGCAAGAGGATGTGTACTAGATTCGGACCGACAGTGGGAATCTGCGTCCAGCAGGTGGTGCTGCCGCCGCTCTGACTGGACATATATTCAACGTCCTCATGAACAAAACGTCCCACCGCGATCGTGACCACCCGAGTGGGGAGATTAAGCTTTCACATGACAGCTGACATATTCCCTCAGTGATCAGGAGTCATCACGATTGACTCCTTATCACGTGATCACTACGATCGCTGGCTGATCATAGTGATCACAATTAGAGCAGCTGCAATTGGCGAGGAAGAGGATCCACTCACCTTCCTGAAGTTCCCCCGATGATCGTCGCTCCGGCTGGCATCCCTGCTCGCTCTGACATCATCAAGCCACGACCAGGAACTTAGAGTCAGTGCGAGCAGGGATGCCAGCCAGAGCGAAAGGGGGCTAGAGCTGCTCATCGCAGGACCCAGGCTGCTTGCTGTACTGGGGACCCCAATGCCTAGCTATCTAAACTTGGGATTAAGCTGCCGGTCCCCAAAAGGTTAAGCTAGTACGATTATACTGCAACCAGTGGAAATGTAATATGTTCCGTCTCTCTATGCGATAATTGGTAAAACAAATCCAAAATGTCCAGCCATCTTTCATTCCCAGATGTCCGGCCCCAATGTCATTTAAGATTCACAGTATCCTCAGAGACAGGCAAAAGAATAAAACATGAAAAGGAAATACTGTTTGAATCAGTTGTAACCCTTCTCGCCGTACCGGGATATGCTGGTATAATGCCCACCTTAATTCATCTTCAGGCATAGTACAGGTATGTGATATTGGTCTCCAAAAAGAATCATCCTTATACTTTTCAGGTTACATTCCCTCAGCTATCCCTAAGCTATCTGACAGGGAACACCTGTATATTCTGCAAAAGGCATCCAAATCAATCACCAAGCAACTGCAAGTGTGTAAAGCCTGGTACACACATCCAATTTTGATTGGCCAATTTTACCACTTCCGTGTAGTATGAGAGCTTACCTACACCATCTGTTAATTGTATTCAAAGTATGTTGGCCACTACATAAAGGTGCTAAAACTGGTCAATGATAGGCCAATCAAAACTGGATGTGTGTATGCACCTTACAGAGTGCTAGCATATAACAGAGAACACTTCTATGTGGGTCTTCTAAACAGATTTACACATGTGTAAATAACCCAAGTCACTCCCAGCTATGTTAGTGGGCACTTTGACTTGGCATCAGCTCCCCAGGTTTCTTACTGCGCTTATATATACTGTAAACCAAGTACATTTTTGGCTATGTAATGCATGACAACATTTATTGTTTTTGTATTTTTGTTGGTGGTAGGGCATCAAAAAGTTTCACATGCATCAGTTTCTAAAGCATTACCATTGTGATGTGATAAACAAGGAAAAACACGGACCCTGAATAATAACACTTAATAAATGTAATCCAAATGCTTGATAGGTTTCTTTGTGTACTACCTAAGGATACCCTGCAAACTCATTCAGAATGTGCTGCGGAACCAACTTTTGCAACCCAATCCCTCCGTCAGATGAGAAGAGCACTAGTTGTTTTGAGGCCATGTGATGCTGGCAGGAGTAGTGACCTTATCTTCTGGTGGCCGGAACACAAGCTGGCTTTTCTAACAAAGCAAACAGTCAGAAAACACATGAATTATTTCTGATTGTTTGCTTTGGATTACTGAGATCTGCACATAGCTCTGCGTGTTTCCGAATATGTCAACATTATGTGTACAGGTGTACTAAAGCAGAGCTCTATACAGTTACCAAAAACATTTAAATGGAGGAATGTGACCAAGGGGAATGATCAATAAGATGCAAATCATTTCTCCTTGCCAATCAAATCCTGCTGAGGTAAAATTCAATTGGTCCATTTTTAAGCTGCATAAAAAAAATGTGCATACATATGCATCAACTCAAAGTTATTTGCATATACTTGACCATCACTACAAAAGACCTCTAGCATAAATTTTCCCCATGTTTCTGTGCCTCCCACTATACACTGCTGCAAACCACTGTTGTGCCTTTCACTATAAACTGCCTCTCACTAAATACTGTTGTTGTGCCCCTCCCCCCCCCCCCCCCCCATACACTGCCAAACCTGAGCCTCCCAAAATATAATGCCCCATTGGATCACTTAACCACCTGTTGCTGCATCTCCAAACTTATGGAAGCAACATTCTGAAATGCCAAATTTGAGCCTTCACCATATTTCATAATATACAGCTCTGCTGAAGCAGTGCCCCCACAGCAAATATATTGTGCAATGTGGTGACAGCACCCCACTGCAGTCACTGTGTTGTGCCTCCCCTCAACTCCAAAGGGAGCAAACAAAGAGTTGTCAAAGCTGTCAGGCCTGGAACCCACTGAAATCCGCAAACGCAAAACGCAACCGCTAGCGTTTTGCATGAGCGGTTTGCAAGCGGATTCATGCGAGTTTTCGGTCGCGTTTTGCAACAGTGTATTTTTTTCCTCAGCGGTTGTGTAGCGTTTTGCGTTTTTATCCTGATTGGTCCTGTGAATTATTTTTAATTTTGTTACAGTGTGCTGAACCGCAAAACGCTAGCAAAACCGCTCAGTTTAGGTTTTGCTGAGCGTTTCTGCTAGCGTTTCAATACTTTACATTGAAGCGCTAACGCTCCCAAAATGCTGCAGGTCCTGCGTTTGCGTTTCTGGGAAACGCAAACGCTCCTGTGGAAGTTGCCCCATCCATTAACATCAGCTGAGCGTTTTGGCAAAACGCTAGCGTATCGCAGCGCTGCCAAAATGCTCAAAAAAACGCTCTTGTGGGTTCCAGCCCTCACAGAAGACTGGGAGCTCAGCAAGTCCATGGTGCTGGATGTGCTGGATGTGGCCTCTGACCAAGTACTCTGAAAATAGTATAACGGCAGCACGGTGGCGTAATGGTTAGCTCTCTCGCCTTGCAGCGCTGGGTCCCTGGTTCGAATCCCAGCCAGGGCACTATCTGCAAAGAGTTTGTATGTTCTCTCCGTGCCTGCGTGGGTTTCCTCCGGGCACTCCGGTTTCCTCCCACATTCCAAAAACATACGGATAAGTTAATTGGCTTCCCCTAAAAAATTGGCCCTAGACTACAGTACTTACACTACATAATATAGACATATAGCAATGGTAGGGATTAGATTGTGAGCTCCTTTGAGGGACAGTTAGTGACAAGATATAGAGATATATATATATATATATATATATACACACATATATATATATATACACTGTACAGCGCTGCATAATATGTCGGTGCTATATAAATACTAATAATAATAATAATAATCAGCTAATCAAACTGGTATTACAAGCGCTGTTACATACACAGGACTACAAAAACAGTTGGAAGCATACTTATGCAGAAAACTTCTTGTAACACATAAATGTACACTTTACAGTATGACTTTTTTTGCATTATCACACGCCCAGGATCTGAACAAGCACGGGCTTTCAGAACATCAAATGGTATGCATGTCCGAATTTTATTCTCCAAACATATAAAAGTTGTACTGTGATGAATTAGCATGGACAATGTACAACACCACTAATATAAATAACCCTTTTAAGCCTAACATTCCATAAGTGTTGTAGAACATGTACATTTTCTGCTCTTCTTTCATGCTAAAAATAATCTTCAAATAAAATAAAAATGCAAGGACCTAAGGGTAGCGTCATGACTAACATGCAAGCACATTCCATGGTGTACTGTTCTTGCCTTAGTAAGCGGAAATCCCATTGGCTGCTGGGACTAAAGGGATTGATTTATTGAACTATGGCAAAATTGCCATGCACAGAAAGCGAAAACCCCTTTTACTCGTGTTTATGCAGCAACATAACATGAGTTGTACTCCTATAACAGTTTGCTTAATGTACACCAAGTTATACTAGTACACTAGCAAGTAACACAATGACCACAATGCATGTTAAAGAGGAACTCCAGTGAAAATACTGTAATTAAAAAAGTGCTTCATTTTTACAATAATTATGTATAAATGATTTAGTCAGTGTTTGCCCATTGTAAAATCTTTTAAATTCCTAATTTACATTCTGACATTTATTACATGGTGACATTTTTACTGTTGGCAGGTGATGTAGCTGCTGCATGCTTTTTTGGCAGTTAGAAACAGCTGTAAACAGCTATTTCCCACAATGCACCAGGGTTCACAGACAGGAAACTGCCAGGAGTACCACGGTCCTTAGAGTTCCTTGTGGGAGGGGTTTCACCACAATATCAGTCATACAGGCCCCCTGATGGTCTGTTTGTGAAAAGGAATAGATTTCTCATGTAAAAGGGGGTATCAGCTACTGATTTGGATAAAGTTTAATTCTTGGTCGGAGTTTCTCTTTAAATGGCCTGCTAGAAAACCGGTTAAATTTACATGCGCCATCAGTGCGCTGCAATATTACTGAAGTTAGTGGATCATCCCCAAGGGGGCTTACACACTATACGGGATGCAGTAAATTTTAATGGAATGCAAAATGCATTACAACCAACAGACTGTTTTGCGTGGGCATTACGAATGTCATGCTGCATTTTAGCAGACTGCATGCATTTTCACATCAGTTGTACTGTACCCAGAAGGGTAAGGGCAGGTGCTTACAGAGAACAGCAATTTAGGTCCCGTTCACATCACAGAACGCAGGCGCGTTCCGTTCAGAATACAACGCACAGGAACGCACGTCATGTGCGTCTCTGTGCATTGCGTGGCTGATCGATCCCATTCACTAAAAGTGAATGGGACAGCCGCGCGTTTTGTTAGGAAACGCGTGCAGCATGCTTTCCCAGACCGCACAGGTCCGGAACGCATGCAGTGTGAACATCAGACAGTGTAGTCTATGCACTGTCTGATGTCGTGCGTGTTGGCCTCCCGCATGCGTTTTCGAAATGCGGACGGGAACGCGCGCAATGTGAACGGGGCCTTACAAAGTGCTCTGAGTAGCGGTTTTGTCTGTAGTGTGATTTCAACTCCGATGGCAAGCGCTGTACAATCTTCTGCCTACGGTTGTACAGTGCTTGCAATTTGCCGTGTTTTTTTTTTGTGTAAAGTTTAAACTACCTGCCAGGTCTCCTAAAGGTTAATTTCTGATGGATTATGGAATAGTGGCGATTCTTTATCTCCAGAGAAGCGCTGATGAGCTTTAAATCAAGGGGTGGGGTTATGCATTAGAAGCTGGCAGTCACAGATCTTTATTTAACTTTATTTAAAAAAACAGACACAAATCACTAGTGCTGCACAATCGCAGGCAGCAGATTGTACAGCACTTGCAATCACAACTGAAATCACACCACAAAAAAAAAAAAAAAAAAAAAAAAAAAAAAAACTCTTCTCAACGCTTGCGCTTTCGCAAATACTGCTCTCAGTGGGCACCTGGCCTGCCCTTGCTGGGTACAGTACAACGGATCAGGGCCAGTTCAAGTAACAATTGGGCCCTAGGGCAAAATTAGCCTCAGGTCCCCCAACAGACATCCCCCCACGACCAAAAAGCATCATTAGGGGCCCTTTGTTGCAGCCAAATTTCCCTCCTGGGCCCCTGAGCTGGCTGCTGACCCTCCCCCAATCACCTTCCAACTTAACTGTGCTCCCTTGGACCTCTGCAGTGTCTATGTCAGTGTAGTGTCTCACCTGCCCACCAGCACAGATGAGACGCTACTCTGCCAAATACTCTGAAGAGTCCCTGGGGAGCAACAGTTAAGATGGGGGAGGAACACCTTGGGGGCCCCTACAGGCTCTGGGGCCCTGGGGCAATTGCCCATTTTTTACTATGGTAGCTCCGGCCCTGCAACTGATGCAAAAACACATGCAGTCTGGTAAGATACAGCATGAGACATCCATTGTAATGCACATGCAAAACAGTCTGTTTGTAATACGTTTTTGCCTTCCATTTAAGCTGAGCCGTGCAAACTGTTTAGCACGGGTGTGCTAAACAGTTAGCACGTGAAATGCCGTTTGCGGACTTTTGTGCGCGCAAAGTGCCGCGATTTGCACAATCGCGTTCTTTTGCAAAAGTCCACGAACGGCACTTCACGTGCTAACTGTGTAGCACACCCGTGCTAAACAGTTTGCACGGCTTTGTGAATCAAGCCCATAGGCCTGGTGCACACCAGAGGAGTTTTTCTGAGTGTTTTGAGTTTTTAAATCTGCTGCTAATGTTATCCTATGTGTCTGTGCACACTGGAGCAATGAGGTTTTGTAAAAAAAAAATAAAAAAATACCATAGCATTACATTGGGAAGAGCTTTTGAAACCTCTAAAAGCTCTTCCCAATGTAATGCTATGGGTTTTTTTTTACAAAACCTCATTGCTCCAGTGTGCACAGACACATAGGATAACATTAGCAGCAGATTTAAAAACTCAAAACGCTCAGAAAAACTCTTCTGGTGTGCACCAGGCTATAGTGTGTAAGCTCCCTTGGGGATGATCTACTAGCTAAAAGTAATTCAAAAGCGATATAGCAGCCCTCTTATCCTTTGCATTGGAGCACAGTGCCTCCAAAAATCCTACAAGACCCACAATTGCATTTTGGCCAAATCGCAATCGCTCCTGCACACACATGGCAATCCCAAAGTGCGGCTGAAGTCACTCCAGAGGCCCCCTACATCGCATAGGAACACACATGCTACAGGTCAGAAAAAGCATGACTGAACGTGTCAGTTACTGTGTGGCTCGTTTCCATATAGTGCACTTTCAGGTGCGCTTATGGAAATGCAGTCGCAGGGACATCAGTGTGTAAATAGCAGGGCTGTGGAGTCGGTCCAAAAATCCACCGACTCCGACTCCTCAGTTTAGGATTCCACCGACTACGACTCCACGACTCCTCTAATTTGCATATTACAATTTTGTTGATTAAAAGTATGTAACATGAAATTCATCTCTTAACTGCCAACGCTTAGGAATTTTACAAGACAACTGAAGTGAGAAGGATATGTAGACTACTATATTTATTCCCTTTAGACTAAAACTAGTCCTTGGTAAGAGTACTTGTAAAAGGTACAAACCGGAACAAAGAACATCTATCAGGCCCTAGGCAATGTAACTGTGGGTACATGTAAGAATGATGTGCAGGTACTCTGCAGGGGAATGAGGAGATTGTAAACAGACAACACCTCTGTGTTCAATGTGCACAGCATTCTCAGTGGATTCCCTGCAGCTCTGTGGGGAGTGCATATGTAGAGTATAGTACTACTGTGTAACAAAGTAAACCTGAGACAGATGAAATTAAAGTTTTATACATACCTGGGGCTTCCTCCAGCCGCCTTCAGGATAATCAGTCCCTCGTTGTCCTCCACCACCTGGATCTTTTGCTATGAGTCCAGGTACTTGAGCCAGTCAGGCGTAGTGCACATGCACACACTCCGCCGCCAGGAGCATACTACACCTGTGCAGCACTATTGCGCAGGTGCAGAATGTTCCTGGCTGTGGGAGCGGCATGCGGCCGGACAGCGCTGACTGGCTGAATTACCAGGACTCATAGCAGAAGATCCGGGTGGTGGAGGACAGCGAGGGACTGATTAGCCTGAAGGGGGCTGGAGGAAGCCCCAGGTATGTATAAAACTTTACTTTTCATCCGTTTCAGTTACCCTTTAATTTGTAGTCACCAAACCAAATTTTAATAACATATCAAATTATTTGATTTCATCAGCAAAGGGAGTGCATACATTTGCATAAATCAGCATCAATGCAGAATTATTTCCATCTCATTGACCATCTCTATTAGTGACATGGCTACACATCAGGCTTTATTCTTACAGCATAGATGTTATTTAGTATATATAAGAGATTCCTGTGTACACATCATATATACAGTCACAATCAGATGTGTACATCTGACTTTAAAAATATGGGGACTGCTTTATTGAAGCAGCACAAGTAACTAATTTTGATTGGTTTATTTCATTTTTGTGGACTAAGCATAGCTATTACTGTATATATACATTATTTTTAATGACTATTATCTGAGAAATAGAACATTTTATCATATTTTCTATTTTAATTACAGTTACAAATTCATTAGGAGTCGGAGTCTGAGTCGGTGCATTTTTTCCCCGACTCCGACTCCAGGCACCCAAAATTGCCCGACTCCACGACTCCGACTCCACAGCCCTGGTAAATAGACCGCACTCTCTGTTTCCATTCATGCGCTGCGACTCACAGCTGAACCGCCTGGTTGCCTGCATTTCGAGGCGATTTCACCCACAATCCCATTCAGTATAATTAATGGGATCGCAAGCACTGCCCCCGTGGAGTCACGTGAAACGCAGAGCCGCGCTGAGCGCACGGCTCTGCGTTGTATAATGGAAACGAGCCCTTAGGGCTCTTTCACATTAGACAACGCGTGCAGGAGCCCGTTCCTGCACGCGTTGAGTAGGCTGCGGCGTGTCGTCGGGAATCAGCAGTGCGACGCTGAGTAGCGGCGGTAGTAATTAATCCGATGGGAAAACACTGATTCCCGAAGATAAAATGCTCCTGGATGCGTCGTACCGCAACGCATCGAAACGCAGCGTCGAGTGTGAAAGGTAAAATGAAAGTCTATGGACTTTCATTTTACCTTGGTCAAAGCAAAGTTTCGACTTTGTGTAGAAACGCTGAAAAAGGGCTGTAGTGTGAAAGAGCCTTAAGTAACACTTTGTTCCTTGCATAGAGTTTGGAATGATAGAAGGGAACATCAGAAGGGAACGATAAAGATAAAAGTCAGTTTATTTAACCGAGAACAACATATTACATTAACAACTTACCCTAGTCATGTATATGCCAGTTACCCACTGTTTCCAATACTCTTTAATAAACTGCTAAATATACACTTTCCCCCTGTAAACACTATACAAGGAGTGTGTATAATCAGATTTTAAGTACAGCATGTACTTTTAAACACCCAGTTTTGTTCATGATAATTAACTTCAGACAGAACACAGTGGTTGTTTACCTGTTTACCATTGCAGAGATACCTTCTGAGTGGACTCATTGCAATAGAATGAGTCAGGCAGCTAACTACAGAAGGTGTGTACAGCTCATGTGGTGCAGAACTTTTCAAAAGTAAACAATAAATAATCTACAAAATGACTATTTCCATTCAATGTCCAGTCTAAAAGTGCTGTAACCTTTAGTAACCGGACTTTACCATTACTACAGAAGTAGCTTCTTTGCAACTGGCTACTGTCCACTATCTGCATTTTGTACTATTTTACTAAATAAGCCCCACGCTTTAATATATGCACAGTATTGGAAATAACTTAATACATAAAAGCAAGAGCTTTTTCCTCATACCTACTTTTGAGGCCACTTTTACACTTATTTTTTTATTTATTTTTTGCATCGCGATACTCCTGCTGCATCGCAAAACAAAAATTGCAATCATAGGACCCTGCATCAGACCTGGAACCCACTAGATTCACATTTTTGGGCGTTTAGGGAGCGCTTTAAAGGAAACCAGAGCTCAAATAAATAAAAAAGATTTATGCATACCTAAGGCTTCCTCCAGCCCCATCTGCTCGGATCGCTCCCACACAGCCGTCCTCCGCTGCCCGCAGCTTCAAGAACCGGGTCCCGTCACTGACGTCAGTCTCAGCCAGCTACGCACTTCTCTTACGCCAGACTGGCTCCGACTGGATGGAAGTGCAGGGACCCAGTTCCTGAAGCTGCGGGCAGCGGAGGACGGCGGCGCAGGAGCAATCTGAGCAGTTAGGGCTGAAGGAAGCCTCAGGTATGTATAAATCTTCATTTGAGCTCTGCTACACTTTAAATCGCTAGCGATTTCCCTAATTAAACGCTCTGCCAATGTAAATAAACGTAACAAATTCCACAGAAGCGATTGCGATTAGCAAAATCGCAATCGCAGGAAATGCAGCATTTCGGAGCGTTTGTGCTTCAATGTAAAGTATGTAAGCGCTGGCTAAATTGCAACACATAGGGATTTGTGTGTGATTTTAAATTATTGCAAACTGTAAAAAAATGATAATACAGTATATTCTGGCGTATAAGACTACTTTTTAACCCTTGAAAATCTTCTGAAAAGTCAGGGGTCGTCTTATACACCGGATGTCATTGATGCCGGGTGATATGCCCTATCCTGTTACCGACTCTCAGATCTTGCTGCTGAGGACTGTAGTGAAGCAGTGCAGGCGCACATGTGCGCGATCTGAGAGGCAGAGAAGGAGGTAAATAGGATACAAAGGTGGGCCAGATGGGTGAAAGAGGCGTGTTTTATGGGCACAGCGCAATCTATTCTTCCATACCGCTCTGATAAACAGGTAGACAAGAAGAGTTGACCAATCCAACCAGTCAGTTGCCTATATACTGGGTACAACATACAGTACAGCACCAGTATCTGGTACATAGATAGCACCAATTTATGATATTTTTATTTTTATTTGGTGTGCATTGGAAGAGGGGTAGTCTTATACAGTAAGTATATCCCAAACTCTATATTTTAACTGGAAAAGTTGGGGGTCGTCTTATACGCCCAGTCATCTTATATGCCGGAATATACGGTAATTTGAAAGGACTAATCAGAATTAAAATCGCTAATCGCTATCACAATCGCTGCCAAGAAGCTTACACTTTTTAAAATCCCTAACAAAATTGTTGGAAAACACTCATGAAATCGCTTACAAAATGCTAATAAAAACGCTAGCGATTGCAACAGCAATCTGTAGTGGGTTCCAGGCCTCAGAGCGCACCAGAGTCAGAAGCATAGCCCCCGTTCAGTGACATACTTCCTGCTGGGCAGGAAGTACATCACTGGGATTCCCGTCGGTCTGCGCATACACGCCACACTGCGCTTTATCATTTACACGTGCGTCACCCACAGACTTACAATACCCCAAGCACGCTGCAGCCTTTGCATCAGATACTTCCGACACACCACAACATACCCAAATAAAACTTTTCCATAGACTTTCATTGCTTTTGCAGGCAGCCCCTTGTGGTAAATAGGTTTCACCTGCAAATGTAATAGGGGCCTAAAAGCAACCTCAGCAGAAACTTTTCATTTCAGGTCTAGATAGAATCAGGAGGCATTAGAAAACATCAGGTTATTATTGCAGTCTGTGTTCCAGCTGAGGTAAATTCACATCTATTTCTATTTCCACTACAAGTTCACAAAGAACAGGATCTGATAAGAACTCTTCATCAGGGATGCAGACAGCAATCATTTTTTTAACCCTTGTAGAACTTCAGATCACATTTCCTCTCTTCATTTAACCATTTGTATCTCACCTGCTGGTTCTTGTCCACAAAATAATCAACAGAGCAGAGCCAAAACACCATCATGCTTCTCATCAGCTCCCACGTGGGTTTGCTTTTATAGGCCTCTTGTGTGTTTTCAAAATTCATCGCAGCCGCTGGGCAAGGCTTCATCTGGAGGTTCTCACTTCTTTCTATGTGATCTACTTGTGAGGCCAGAGGCCATTGCTTCGCCCCTGTCTGCTCACTAGAAGATTGCTGCTCCTTGGTGTCAGCAGCCCCCTTCACCTTGGTAGCTGTAGCTGCTGTGGATCTCAGGCGGATGGAGGTCTTTGCCAGGGTCCTGATGCTCAGAGCAACCCTCATGGTAGCGGGAGACATTCTGCTGCACGCCATATGCACTGAGGAGGATAGTGATGGGTACACAGAGCAGAACACGTGAGGCTGCCTAGAAATGACACAGAAAGGCAGTGTCAGGGAACTCCCTGGCTATTGCTCAAAGCTGAAAGCACCGAATCTCTTCCTCCCTGCCGCACACACCTCCGCCAGCTGATTGGCTGCAGCTCACAACTCACAATGTAAACCAGAACACGCTTGCTGCTGCTGCTGCTGCTGCTGCTGCTGCTGCTCAGTCATGCATTTCACATATGGGCTGCCTGTAATGTTCTAGAATAGCGCGGGGATGGCACTAATATGAGCTACTGTGCTCAGCCTGGAATGTGTGTAATAACAACTTGTGCTGAGCTGCTGGTGTACTAGTATCACTTCTGGCTGCAGCATGTAATTTTCATGCTTGTTTTATTTATTCTTAAATTAGAATAGATAACATGTGACAGGGTATCAGATGATGTGCTTGTTCACTCAGGAAAAACATCCTTTTGCAGTGAAGTATCGATTCTTCTTATTTTTGCGGTGAATCTATTTGCCTTTGACGTTTTAGGATTTATTTATTTGTTGTTAATGTTTAGCACTTATTTATTTAATTTATATTACAGTATGTTCAATATTATGAAATACAGTTTTCATGGTTACAGTTTTTAACCCTGTCCTAGGTAACAACTACCCATCATTCGCCACCTGAATTTGTTAGAAGTACTTCATAGGGCCCTTTTCCACTTGTTGCATTTTGATTTGAAAATGGATCGCTCACGTTTTGCTGATCGCACGGACGTAGCCAAAAGGCCTCGTTCAGACTATTCATGCTGCCGCCTGCATTTCGGCAGCACATATGGTGACACGCAAGAATGGTAGACAGCCATAGACCGCCCTTCTACCTTTCCCATCATATGCGCTGTGCAGCAGTGCGATGTGCAATCACACTGCTGCATGCATTTTTGCAAGAATCGCAGCGCTGACCCATTCACTGTAGGCACCTCAAAGGCAACATACGCCCCACGAATAGTAGTCAGATTGTGGTGGAATGGCGGTAGTTGAAACAGAAACACAATCGCATTGCGGCTGCAGTTGCATTTCTTAGTGGAAAAGGGTCCTAATAGCGTACAAATTTTGTAGAATTGCACTCATTGACACACTGGTGTAACAATAGCCCAGGGTGTGTGTTTGTGTGGAGCAGGGGGGCACTCCTCCTCCTTCCTCTGTCTCCCCACCCTGCAAAGTTAGCACAATGGAGCCATGTAATATGTATCTGCTGCAGCGCTGCATTGGAAGTCAACTTCCTCCCAGCAGAAGGTTTGGAGAATTAGGACTTACACACACTGAAAAGCGCAATTGCAAATGCAGTGTGAAGTGATTGTGTTTTTAATAAAATTTCTACTTGTGATTTTTGTGTGCGTGCGAATTTGCTGAGGCTGTCTTTTCCTGGTTTCCTGATTGTTTGCCAAAAAAACACAACACAAATCGCATGCATTGCGTTTTTCATGCGTTTTTTTCAAACGTAGCACTTAAAAAGTGCAGCAGTAACTGTGATTGCGTTTTTCTAAAAATGCATCAGTGTACAGTGTGTACAGGTCATCACAGTTTTCATGATTTAAATAACGCAGTGCAAACAGGCCCTAACTGAAAATATCTGTTCAGGCTTGTTTTCAGGCTGAAAATTGTTTTCCAATTTGAAACCTTAAAATAGTGATTTAAGTGCAAGAATTCCCCCTTGTATGCACATACTGCATATTGAGAACTAGAGGTGGGCCGAACGGTTCACCGGCGAACGGTTCCAGGCGAACTTCGGGTGGTTCACCTTCGCAGGCGAAGGCGATAGAGATGGGAAGTTCGGATCTTTTCAATGATCCGGATGATTCGAATCGGATCATTGAAGAGATCCGGATCTTTGATCCGAATCTCGGATCATTTTACTACCGGAAGCATTCGGGGGTGAAATGAACAGCAGGACAGGTCTGTGGACAGGAGACGGGGAGGGAGTGGACACACAGAGAAGGGGAGAAGATGGACAGAGGGCAGGGAGTGGACAGAGAAGGGAGGAGGGACGAGCAGAGAGCAGAAATGTTTGCACGTAATACCCACATGCTGAAGTCATATGCTTTACATATATTTCACCTATATGTTCATCTGTACACTTTGAAAGAAAAGGTCGCACAGTGAAAGAAAGCATTCCCAGAAGATAAGTGTAGCTGTTTAGTGCCGAGTGCAGGAGGATTATATTGCCTTTCAATCACACTGTCTGCAAAGTTACTGAGCTGTGCTGAGCCAAAAGCTTCCAATGTGTTCACTGTGTACAACTACGGAACAGACAGCCTATAATGGGCAGCACGTTATAGCCAGTATGTGTGCTCTACACATATCTGGCAGTGGCACCCATGTCCCCTCTCTCTCATCTACCTGTCCCTGGCTCCCGTGCAACAGAGCGATCCATCTCTGCTCTGCTTCCAAGACCCCGCTGCCCGCTGAGAGGGGGCGTGTCACTCCTGGCCCCGCCCCTTTTGCGATCCAAATCACTCATTTTGATGATTCGGATGATCGACTCATAAAATAGATTCGGATCAAAGATCCGAATCGTTCATGATCCGGACAACACTAGAAGGCGAACCTTCCCGGAAGTTCGATTTGCCCCATAATGCTCTATGAGGGTCAACTTTGACCCTCTGCATCACAGTCAGCAGGCGCATTGTAGCCAATCCGGCTATACTAAGCCCTGGAGCCCCCCCCCCCCCCCCCCTTATATAAGGCAGGCTCCGGCAGCCATTAGCCTCACTCGTGTGCCTGCTAGAGACAGAATAGGGACAGCTGCTGCAGACTTGTTCTCCTAGGGACAGAGTAGTCAGGCTCTTGCCTTCTTATTTATTTATTTGTTGTATTTATAAAGCGCCAACATATTACGCAGCGCTGGACATTAATTTAGGTTACAGACAATATTTAGGGGTGACAAACAGCAATATGACAATACAGGAATACAAGAAAACCAGATCACACAGCACAGTATGAGTACAAGGTAATGCTTAGTCAGTCACTGGATGGGAGCATGGAGTTAGGCAAGTTAGGTTCACTCAAATGCATAGCATGGGTGCACAGTAATAGAGGTGCATGATCAGGTAGGACACAAAAGGAGTGAGGACCCTGCCCAAAGGCTTACAATCTAGAGGGAGAGGTATGGACACGAGAGGTAGGGGACCAGAGTTCGGCTGTGGGTTTAGAGCAATTGTGAGGGGTGGTAGGCAAGAGTGAAAAGGTGAGTTTTGAGGGCCTTCTTGAAGGTGTTGAAGGAGGGGGCTGCCCTAATGGGTGGAGGTAGGGAGTTCCATAGTGTCGGAGCGGCTCTTGAGAAGTCTTGGAGGCGTGCATGGGACTGGGTGATGCGGGGGACGGTCAGGCGAAGTTCATTGGAGGAGCGGAGTGAGCGGCTTGATGTGCATCTCTGAGTAAGATCAGAAATGTAGGTTGGACAGGTTTTGTGGATGGATTTGTAGGTCAGACACAATATCTTGAATCTGATTCTGGACTGGATAGGAAGCCAGTGGAGGGATTCACGGAGGGGAGCCGCCCTGGTGGAGCGATGGGAGGAGTGGATAATTCTGGCAGCCGCATTCATGATGGACTGCAGTGGGGCTATTCGGGTCTTAGGGAGTCCAGACAGAAGGGCATTGCAGTAGTCGAGGCGGGAAATTATGAGGGCATGGATGAGGAGTTTGGTGGTGGCAGGGGTCAGGAAAGGGCGAATCTTACAGATGTTACGAAGGTGGAAGTTGCAGGACTTTGTGAGGTTTTGGATGTGGGGAGTGAAGCAGAGTGCGGAGTCCAGGGTGACACCCAGACAGCGGGCTTGAGAGGTAGGGTGAATAGTAGTGTGGTTAACAGTGACCTGCACATCTGGGAGGTCCAGGGATGACCGGGGTGGGAAGATCATAAATTCCGTTTTGTCTAGATTTAGTTTTAGGAACCTAGCGGACATCCAGGAGGAGATGGCAGATAGGCAGGAGGAGACCTTGTCCATGTAAGTGGTGGATATGTCAGGGGTGTGGAGATAGATTTGGGTGTCATCTGCATACAGATGATAGTTAAAACCCATGGAGGAGATAACCTTGCCAATGGAGGATGTGTATAGGGAGAACAGTAGGGGGCCAAGGACCGAGCCTTGGGGGACTCCCACTGAGAGGTGGTTGGGGGTGGACGAGGACTCATTGAAGGAGGTCGTGAAGGAGCGGTTGGAGAGGTAGGATGAAAGCCAGGTCAGGGCGAGATCGTGAATGCCCATGGATTGGAGGGACTGAAGGAGTAGGGGATGATCTACTGTATCAAAAGCTGCTGAAAGGTCAAGGAGGAGGAGAATGGTGTATTTACCTTCAGCTTTAGCTAAGGCAAGGTCATTGACCACTTTGGTGAGAGCCATTTCGGTTGAGTGGGCAGGCCGAAATCCAGATTGCAGTGGGTCTAGTAGTGAGTTGGCATTGAGGTACTGGGTCAGGCGTTTGTGAACCAGACGCTCAAGGAGTTTTGAGGCGAAGGGGAGGAGGGAGATCGGGCGGTAGTTGGAGGGTAGCGAGGGGTCGAGGGAGGGTTTCTTGAGCAGAGGCAGTACAGTGGCCTGCTTGAAGTCTGAGGGGAAGGTGCCTGTGGATAGGGAGAGGTTAAACATGGTAGTGAGGACTGGGGCCAGATCCGTGAAGTGAGGCTGAAGTAGATCAGAAGGGATAGGGTCAAGGGGGGAGGTAGTGGTATGGGAAGTCTGCAGTAGGTGGTTGACCTCCTCAGTGGTAGTAGGAGTGAAGGAGGTGAGGGGAGGATAGGGTGGAGAAGGAGTAGGTTGTGAGCAGGTGGGAGGTGAAGATTGAAGATTGGATATTTCCTGATGGATGGAGACTATTTTGTTGGTGAAGTGGGTGGCTAAATCTGTGGCAGAGAGGGAGGAAACAGAAGGTGGGGGGTGGGTTTAAGCAGGGAGTTGAAGGTGCTAAAAAGACACCGGGGATTGGAAGCTTGTGCTCCGATGAGCTTGGTAAAGTATTCCTGCTTCGCATGAGCAAGGGCAGTGTGGAACTGCTGCAGGTTAGTCTTGTACTGTAGGAAATCCTGGTTTAGTCGAGTTTTCCGCCATTTTCGTTCAGTGGCGCGTGTTTCCCTCTGGAGGTTGCGAGTATGGGTAGTGCGCCAGGGCTGGGGGTTAGGGGGTCGGTTGCGGCGGAATATTGGTGGAGCAGCTTTCTCTAGGGCTGATGAGAGAATTTGGTGATACTGAGCTGCAGCAAGATTAGGACAGGTTAGGGTGGGGAGAGTGGAGGATAGGCCATGGAGGGAGTCAGCAAGGACGCCAGGGTTGAGCTTGCGTAGGTCTCGCTGCCATCGACCAGGTGGGTGGGCGGGTAGTTTGGAGGTGCCTTCCGTGAGGAGGTTGAAGGCGAGAAGGTAATGGTCTGAGGGTGGAAATGGTGCGATGTCGAGGTCTGCAATGGTGGTGGATTTAGTGAATATAAGGTCGAGAGTGTGACGTGCAGTGTGAGTGGGGGCGTTGGTGTGTTGTACTAGGCCATGTGAGTTGGCTATGGTGAGTAGCCG
Organism: Hyperolius riggenbachi; assembly: GCF_040937935.1. Taxonomy (NCBI): domain Eukaryota; kingdom Metazoa; phylum Chordata; class Amphibia; order Anura; family Hyperoliidae; genus Hyperolius; species Hyperolius riggenbachi. The sequence continues at coordinate 449,608,650 of NC_090646.1, read as the reverse complement.
GGTCGCAACAGAGTTCTTGGGTTCATTGATGGGTATATTGAAATCCCCGAGGATGATGGTGGGGAGGTCAGAGGAGAGGATGTGTGGGAGCCAGGAGGCAAGGTTGTCGAGAAATTGTCGTGTGGAGCCCGGAGGGCGGTATAAGACTGCAACAATGGCTGGGAGGGGATTGTAGAGGCGGATAGTGTGGGCCTCAAATGATGTGAATTGTAGGGAGGAAGGTGGAGTGAGGACACGGAATGTGCAGGATGGGGAGAGGAGCAGACCCACCCCTCCCCCGGTCCTGTTGTCTGGTCTGGGGGTGTGACTGAGGTGAAGCCCCCCGTATGAGAGGGCAGCCTCTGCGGCAGAGTCAGAGGGGGTGAGCCATGTCTCAGTGAGTGCGAGGATGGTGAGGGATTTGGAGAGGAAGAGGTTGTGGACCTCTGTAAGTTTATTGCGGACGGATCTGGCATTCCAGAGACCGCAGGGTAGGGGGAGCATGTGCTTGTGAGTGGGATGGATGGAAATGAGATTGGGGCGAGGATGGGTGTTGAAGTTATTTGTGGACAGAGAGCTGTGAAGCGGGTCAGCAGGGGATGCTTGTCTGGCAGCAGGCTGTGGCCCAGGGTTAGGCGATATATCACCAGCAGCAAGTAAGAGTAGGAGGGAGAGAGTAAGCAAATGTGAATGGGATTTAAATGTTTGTGAGGTGTTTGAGCTGCTGGAGGGAGAGAGAGATTTCAGGAGAGCTAACAGTTCATGAGAAGCTGAGTAAGGTGAGCAAAGCAGAGCAGATGAAATGAATATGGAGTGAGGTACACTGGGAGGATGCATATTGCAATGCAACTTGTAGATGTTTGCAGACAGGCAGAACATAAGAAAAAGTGCAGTAAACATGGTAAGTGTCAATGATTATCAGCAGGAAATTTCCAACTCCTAAACAGTTTATATGAGTATGAAGTTAGTGCAAGCAAACCTGTGTACATAAAGAGTCTACTTGGTAGTGCAACATATGTCCAGCAGTGGCATTTTGAGCAACAGCATTGGAGGCAGTTGTGGATACAGAGTAGTAGTTTCCAGCAGAGTCCTTTGGCTGTTGATTCCTGTTTGAATTCCTGGGTGAATTCTTGGTAAATTCTTGGTAAGTTGTTGCAAAGCACTTTGTAATAAATGGCACTTAGGAATTAAATGGCACCAAATGCCATAGCTTGCTTAGCTGAATCTTATCGCTATAATAGCGCCCCAGAAAAGCTCTTTTCAGAGCTCATCCTGCTGTGATCAATTTTTTTTCTGTGTTTGAAACTGACACTTGTGTTGTTTAGACAGCATTGCTAATTCATACTGTGTGTCCCACTGGCACTGCCAGCAGCAGCAGCACCACATTTAGTGACTACTAGCTGTGTGTGTGAGACACTTGTGTTTTTTAGACAGCATTGCTAATTCATACTGTGTGTCCCACTGGCACTGCCAGCAGCAGCAGCACATTTAGTGACTACCTGTGTGTGTGTGACACTTGTGTTTTTTAGACAGCATTGCTAATTCATACTGTGTGTCCCACTGGCACTGCCAGCAGCAGCAGCAGCACATTTAGTGACTACCTGTGTGTGTGAGACACTTGTGTTTTTTAGACAGCATTGCTAATTCATACTGTGTGTCCCACTGCCAGCAGCAGCAGCAGCACATTCAGTGACTACTACCTGTGTGTGTGAGACACTTGTGTTGCTTAGACAGCATTGCTAATTCATAATGTGTGTGTACCACTGCCCGCAGCCCACCAGCATTCAGCAGCACATTCAGTGACACCTGTGTGTGTGACAGGGAGCTGCACTGTCCTGTCCTCACTACCACGTGTACCCCTGGGGCGTGTATGGAGCTTAGCAGGCAGATAAACACCCTCCTACTACTCAATAAATTGAGACCAGGTAATGATCTGTAGCTTTAATGAGCTGAAGTAAGTTGGTGTGAAACTGTGAACAAATAACAGAAATGATGCAATAAGTACATGAACTGCATATAAACATATCACATATCAGCATACAGTAGATAGACTAGTGCACACAGCAACATGGCTGCATGGATAGCTGACTAGGCCTCACTATACAGTTGAACTACTAACTAGCTGCCTACACAGAAATAACACACAATACATGTCTACAGCTAGTACTAGTCATGCAGATTCATAGAAAACAGTAAGAAAGAATGCCTTACCGGCTATGCAGCCTTTAGTGGAAGCACGGAGAAGATTCCTCAGCAGAGAGCATGTGAAAATGGCAGCTTCTAGAAGGCTACTCCCTTCTTGTCTGGTGCATGAGGTCACAGAGGAGGAGGAGTAACAGAAAGGCTGAACTTAACTGAGAACAATGTAATGCAGTGGTCAATAGGTGGCGCTGTCCTACCTCATTCTAACACAGGATAAATCCTGTATGGATTAGCACCCATTTTAATGAAAGATGTCTGCAAGACATGACACTCCCCGTCTGGTATCAACAGATACCACCATCATTCAGTAGGGGATAATAGGAGAATGAGTTCACACACTGGTCTGAGAAACAACTTGGTCTCTTGCTGTCTGCAGACCTTTACTTCTACTTTGCGGACATTTCCGTCCTCACTTGGAAACGTCTTGGTGACAAGTCCTAGAGGCCACTCATTTCTCTGCAATTGGCAGTCCTTTAGAAGTACAACATCTCCGGGTTTCAGGTTGGGCCTTGCAGTCTGCCACTTGTTCCGTGGTTGCAAAGTAGAGATGTATTGTTTCTTCCATCTGTCCCAGAATGTGTCAGCAAGGCACTGCACTTGTTTCCATTGACGTTTGTACATGTCTTTAGTGCTGAACTCACCAGGAGGAGGACTCACTTTCCCAGTCTTTTGGGTAAGGAGGGTTGCAGGAGTGAGAAGAAATGGTTCTTCTGGATCACTAAGAACTGGAGTCAGAGGTCTAGCATTGATGATAGCTGTGACTTCAGCCATGAAGGTTACCAGGCTCTCGTGAGTGAGTCTTGCAGTTCCTGCTTGTAGAAAGATGGAATCCAAGATTCTTCGGGCTATGCCGATCATCCTTTCCCAAGCTCCACCCATGTGAGAGGAGTGAGGTGGGTTGAAAGTCCAAGTGCAGTCCTGATCACTCAGGTATCTTTCCACAGCCTTGGCATCAATATTGGAAGAGATCTGTAGTTCTTTAGCAGCTCCAATGAAATTGGTGCCTCTGTCAGATCGAATGTGCTTCACAGGACCTCTGATTGCAATAAAACGTCTAAGGGCGTTGATAAAGCTTGAAGTATCCATAGATTCAATGACTTCAATGTGAACAGCTCTGATGGTCATACAGGTGAATATGACTGCCCAGCGTTTACTGTTTGCTTGACCGCCTCTAGTTTGACGTGCTGTGACGGACCAAGGCCCAAATACGTCAAGTCCAACATTGGTGAAAGGAGGATCCATACTGAGTCTATCAGCAGGCAGATTAGCCATCTTCTGTGTTTGTAGCATACCACGAAGTTTACGGCATGTGATGCAACTGAAGATGATGCTACTCACACATCTCTTTGCCCCAACTATCCACAATCCAGCAGTATGTAAAGCTCCTTCTGTAAACAGTCTTCCTTGGTGCTTGACTTGGATGTGGTAGTGTTGTACAATCAATCTTGTAACATGATGATGACCGGGAATTATCAGAGGATTCCTTTCATCAGGCTCTAGACTTGCTTGCTTAAGACGACCTCCTACTCTCAGGAGACCGTATTTGTCAAGGAATGGGTCAAGTTTCTTTAAAGAGCTGTCTTTAGGGATAGACTTGCTGTTAGTGATACAGGCAATCTCTTTGGTGTAGATTTCCTGCTGTACAGTGCGAATGATGAAGTTCTTGGAGTGTTGGAGTTCTGCTATGGTGTATACCTCTTGACAGTGGTGCCAACCTTTACACTTCTTAGCATCATTCGAATTGGTTCTTTGAAAAGATCGGGCTATGTGAGCTAGACAGGTAATGGCTCTAACAAGTGATTTCCAGGTAGAGAATCTCTTGAAGCGATGAGATTCAAAGGACTTGAAGAGTGTCACTGTGTGAAGTGCAGACACTTGTGGACGGATCTCAGTGTCTGAGTCTTCATCCACTAGTTCAAACATGTTGTTCTGGTGAACTGCTGGAGTGGAATTACACAAGAATGCAGGACCTGTGAACCAAGTTGTATTTTTGAGATGACTTGCTGCAACAGCTCTTGTAGCGTGGTCCGCAGGATTGTTGTCAGTGGACACATAATGCCACTGTTCTGGACTGGTGGATTTCCTAATCCGCAGCACCCTGTTGTTGACATAAACATAGAATCGTCTGGACTCGTTGTTGATGTAGCCTAAGACTACTTTGCTGTCTGTGTAGAATTCAGCCTTTTTAAGGTCAATGTCAATCTCAGATGTGATTAGCTCAGCCATTTCAACAGCTAGGACTGCTGCACAAAGTTCAAGTCTGGGTATCGTGTGCTCAGGCTGTGGTGCAAGTTTTGCTTTGCCCATAACAAAGCCAATGTGGCATTGTCCTTTAATGTCTATGGTTCTAAGATAAGCGACAGCAGATATGGCTTTAACTGAAGCATCAGAAAATACACAAAGTGTATGATCTTGGACATCTGTAGATGGCACAGGAGCATATGTGCGTGCAACTTTAAGGCTAGACAGAGCTGCTAGAGAGTTTCTCCATTCCACCCACAGATTCTTCTTGTCAGGAGGCAATGGAACATCCCAGTCAGTAGTTTCACGGGTTAAATCTCTGAGCAAGGCCTTACCCTGGATAGTGACAGGAGCCGCAAATCCCAAAGGGTCATATAGGCTGTTGATTGCAGATAGGACACCTCTGCGAGTAAAAGGTTTTTCTTCCTTGCTAACTTGAAAGGTGAAGGTGTCAGATTTTAAGTCCCAGAGAAGTCCAAGGCTACGTTGGACTGGTAAAGTTTCTGACCCCAGATCCAAGTCCCTTAGGTCATTAGAATGATCTTCAGAAGGGAAGGCTTCCATAACTTCTTTGCTGTTTGAAGCAATCTTGTGAAGTCTCAAGTTGGAGCAGGCAAGCATGTCTTGGGCTCTTTTGAGGAGACTGATTGCAGAGTCATTAGAAGGTAATGATTTCAAACAGTCATCTACATAGAAGTCTCTTTCTACAAACTGTCTTGTGTCCAACCCATATTCTCTCTCTCCTTCTTGAGCAGAACGTCTGAGTCCATATATAGCAACTGCAGGTGAGGGGCTGTTCCCAAAGATGTGCACTCTCATGCGATACTCTATGATGTCCTTTGAAGGATCATTGTCTTTAAACCAGAGGAATCTGAGGAAGTTTCTATCCTTCTCCTTAACAAGGAAGCAATGAAACATCTGTTGGATGTCGGCAATCAGAGCGACAGTGTCCTTGCGGAAACGGAGAAGTACCCCCAGTAGCTTGTTATTCAGGTCAGGGCCTGTCAGCAGCACATCGTTTAGGGAGATGCCTTCAAATTTGGCGCTAGAGTCAAACACTACTCTGATCTGACCTGGCTTCTTTGGATGATATACTCCAAAAATTGGCAGGTACCAGCATTCTTCAGGACCTTTAAGGGGTGGGGCAATCTCTGCATGATTGTTCTCAAATATTTTCTGCATGAAAGAAAAGAAGTGTTCTCTCATTTCTGGCTTTCTTTGGAAGTTACGTCTGAGAGAAGAGAAACGTTTAAGCACTTGTACTTTGTTGTTAGGTAGGCGTCTTCTCTGAGTTCTGAAAGGAAGGGGTGCAACCCAACTGTTAGTGCTGTCCTTCACAAAGTCTCGTTCCATTATTTCCAAGAACTGCTTGTCTTCAATAGATAATGCTACCCGATTATCATCTTTTGACCTCTGGAAGACTCTGCATCCTAAGTGGTCTTGGTCACTGTCACAGGCATCATTGTCACTAGAGACATCTGTGAAGGGACAAGGTAGATGGGAGGCACATGGTAGCTCCTTTATGAGAAAGTTGTTGACACATGGTTGGAAAAGTGAGGGGCGCCCACTTGCTAGTGTGCTTGTGAACATACTATGAACTGTATCTGGCTTGTGCACACGCCCTAGGCAGACCTCACCTATTATGACCCATCCTAGGTCTAGCTTCTGAGCATAAGGAGCATCATGGGAACCATCTATTTGTTTTCTCACTTTATGGATTCGTAGGATATCCCTCCCGAGTAGCAAGATTATCTTAGCCTGTGGATCAAGTTCTGGGATCAGGTGGGCTATACGCTTCAAGTGTGCATGATGTAATGCGACATCTGGAGTAGGAATTTCAGATCTATGATCAGGAATCTGGTTGCACTCTATTAGAGTTGGTAAGGGCAAGCAGATGCTTCCATCTATAGCTTCGATCTGGAAGCCAGATGCTCTTCTCCCCGCCGTCTCCACAATTCCTGCACAAGTCCTTAGTGAGTATGGAGAGCTGGGGCCTTTAACATTGAACATATCAAAGAAGGTTGGGTGGGCTAGAGACCCATTGCTTTGATCGTCTAGGATGGCATACATTTTTACTGCTTTCTCCCTTTGTTCTGCTGGGTAGACTCGGACTAGACACATTTTGGAGCAGGATCTTCCACCTGTGGCTCCTTTGCAGACCTCTGTGCACTGTGGAGTGACCTCTAATGTAACTGTAGGAGTGTCACCCTCCTCCCCGCCATGCTCGGTTGTGCTGTGAGTATGTTGTAAAGTCCATGGAGCTGGTCCAGGATGTAGTGCTGTGTTGTGATCTGTGCTATCACATTCTTTACAATTTTCACTAAACTTGCAGTTCTTGGCAAAGTGAGTGGTGGATGAGCAGCACTTGTAACAGATGCTATTCTCTCTAAGAAAGGCTTTACGTTCCTCAATGGGTTTCTCTCTAAACCCCCTACATTTCAGCAGAGAATGTGGCCTTCTGTGTATAGGACACTGCTTACCAGGGTCTCTAACTTTGTTTGCTGCCTGGGAGGAGCCAGCAAACCTGTGGGGAGAGTCTGGGGAAGACAGTTCAGTCTTGTGAACTGCCACTGAAGCTTTGTGTGAAGGAAGACCTGGAACAGAAGTACATGTTAGTGCAAAATCAAAACTAGGATCATTTCTTATCTTAGCCTGATCATGTATAAAGTCTACAAACACAGAAAATGGAGGAAATGAAACATGGTATTTTTTCTTATAGTTAGAACCACATTTAACCCACTCATTTTGTAAGCCAGGGGTTAACTTTTGTACTATGAGGTTAACACCTCTGGCAGTGTCAAAATATGCAAGGCCTGACAGATCACCTTCAGATTTGGCTACCTGAAGTTCCATTAACAAGTCACTAAGTTCCCTGAGTTTCTGCAAGCCTTTGGAAGCTATTTTAGGGAAATCTTCTATCCTTTTAAACAAAGAGTTTTCTATAGCCTCCACTGAACCATAACATTCATCAAGTCTGTCCCAAACCATTTTTAGTCCAGCTGCTGGGTTTCTTATGTTAATGGACCTGATTCTTTTTACATGCTCAGCAGATGCAGTCCCTAGCCACTTAGCTAAGAGGTCCATCTCCTCACTAGGGGACAGTTCAACATCTTTAATTGTGTTCTTAAAGGAGGACCGCCAGGCCCTATAACTCTCAGGGTGATCATCAAACTTCACAAGTCCCTTGGCAACCAGCTCACGCCGTGTGAGGAACTTAACAATGTCCATGCTGGTTTGAGCAGGAGCAGGGAAAGATGGTGGTGTGTTGCCATAGTGAGAAAGTGGTGTGTAATCATACCTGTCAGTAGTCTCTCGTTTTGGTCGAAATGTCTCATACCTATTTGGCGTGTAAGGAGAAGTTCCTGGAACGTTATGTGCCGGTTGAAGTTCCGGACGTGGTGGCAGGTGCTCTGAAATCAGTTCATTTTCTATATTGACTTCTGGCTTGCTGGCTGGAGGCTTATTCTGGTTTTCTGTCTGGGCTGTGAATTGAGTTTGATGAGATCTGTCGATGAGGTCCCGTTGAGCATCTTCCATTGACAGGAAAGAGTCGATCATTCTGGAATGTCGATGGACATAATCTGAAGTGCGCTGCAGGGGATCCTGATGGGCGAGATCAAGGCTGGCTGGCCTGCTGTGTCTTTCGTCGTCTGGGTAGATGAGTGCTTCTAAGGCTTCTGCTTTGGCAATAGCTGCAGCAGCTTCCCTCTGTGCTGAGAGCTTCTCTAGTGCTGCTTGCTGTTTTGCCCTTTCAGTTTCAAGTGTCGCTTGTTGCAGCTTTAGCTGCATCTCTTGCTCTGCGAAGGCAGCACGTGCTTTTGCAGCTTCAGCTTCTGCGCGAGCAATGGCGGCCGCATTGCTGACTGATGAGGATCTTGTAGAGCGACTGACTTTAGACCTTGTCTTGTAAGAAGAAGTTTGGCTTTCTGACATGATGCTGCTGTTAAGGATCTTGACTGTGTAGAGACTGCTGCGTACTGATATGCACGTAGCTGCGTGGTAGTATAGCTGTCTCTGTAGTCAGTATCTTATTTTCCACTCACTGGGTAGCAGCGTTTCACTGGCTGGGAAGCTAGCCGGTCTGGTTCCACTCGCGGGTAGCAGCCGTTTCACTGTCCTGTCCTCACTACCACGTGTACCCCTGGGGCGTGTATGGAGCTTAGCAGGCAGATAAACACCCTCCTACTACTCAATAAATTGAGACCAGGTAATGATCTGTAGCTTTAATGAGCTGAAGTAAGTTGGTGTGAAACTGTGAACAAATAACAGAAATGATGCAATAAGTACATGAACTGCATATAAACATATCACATATCAGCATACAGTAGATAGACTAGTGCACACAGCAACATGGCTGCATGGATAGCTGACTAGGCCTCACTATACAGTTGAACTACTAACTAGCTGCCTACACAGAAATAACACACAATACATGTCTACAGCTAGTACTAGTCATGCAGATTCATAGAAAACAGTAAGAAAGAATGCCTTACCGGCTATGCAGCCTTTAGTGGAAGCACGGAGAAGATTCCTCAGCAGAGAGCATGTGAAAATGGCAGCTTCTAGAAGGCTACTCCCTTCTTGTCTGGTGCATGAGGTCACAGAGGAGGAGGAGTAACAGAAAGGCTGAACTTAACTGAGAACAATGTAATGCAGTGGTCAATAGGTGGCGCTGTCCTACCTCATTCTAACACAGGATAAATCCTGTATGGATTAGCACCCATTTTAATGAAAGATGTCTGCAAGACATGACATGCACATTGTACTACCTACCCAGTACTGCATTTACCTACTACTAGTACCTGTTGTGTTTAGTTAACCCACCTCATCACTGCATACACCTACGTTTGTGTTGAGTGAACCCACCTCGCTGCACATAACTACCTTTTGTGTTGAGTGAACTTGCGTCACTGCATATAACTACCTTTTAAGTTGAGTGAACTCACCTCACTGCATATCTACCTTTTCTGTAGAGTGAACTCACCTCACTGCACATAACTACCTTTGAGTTGAGTGAACTCAGCTGACTGCATATAGCTACCTTTTGTGTTCAGTGAACTCACCTCACTGCATATATAACTACCTTTGGGTTGAGTGAACTTACCTCACTGCACATAGCTACCTTTTGTGTTCAGTGAACTCACCTCACTGCATATACCTAGCTTCCCCCCCGAGATGGACAAAATGGACAAACCAGGTAGAGGAAGAGGTAGAGGCAGACCCAGAGGAAGGCCACCTGGCACTGGCAGGTCTGTGCGAGGTGGTGTTGCTGTGATTTCGTGCGGACCTTGCCCAAAGTACAGTGCTCAGAAGAAGGCACGTGCCATCACTTCCCAAAATTGTGAGGACGTGCTTGAGTATTTAACACAGAACACCTCATCTCCCGCAGCCACCAGCGCTACAACAAGCACCACATCCGCTACATTTGACACTTCGCAGGAGTTATTTGGTGGTGGTGAAATCACTGATTCACAGCCACTACTGCAACAACAAGAAGAAGGCGCAGGTACACCACCTCATACGTCTGAGTTAGGTGGCGATAGTATGGACGTAATGTGTGAGGAGGGGCATGATGATCCACCTGAAGTTGGTGCAGTTGAGGAGGTGTCTGAGGAAAGTGAAGCTGGGCAGGAGGATTATGATGACGATTATACGGATGTCACGTATGTTCCCAATAGAGGAGATGACCAGGGGGACAGTTCAGAGGGGGAGCCAGAGAGAGTAGGAGGAGACGAATCCATGATAGAAGCAGAGGGAGCTCGTCCTCAGAAACAGCTGGGGCAGTGTCCGGCACCATGTATCGCCAGCTATGGCCAGCCAGCCAACATGCCCTTCAAGGTCAGCTGTTGATGGCACCGTAGTGCCATCACCCCAGGGGGGCTCTGCGGTTTGGAAATATTTTACGGTGTGTGCCTCAGATAGGAGCAAAGCCATCTGTTCTCTCTGCCTCCAAAAATTGAGCCGTGGAAAGGCCAACACCCACGTAGGACAAGTGCCTTACGAAGGCACCTGGAGAAAAGGCACAAACAGCTATGGGAAGAACACCTGAGGAAAAGCAGCACCCCTCAAAAGACAAGCCACCCTTCTTCTCCTCTTCCTCCTTCAGGTGCATCGTCTTCATCCGCTTTCTCCCTTGAACCTTCACAGCCACCCTCCTTCACACCGCCTCTGCCCTTGAGCGGTTCCTGCTCCTCTGCTCACAGCAGTAGCCAGGTGTCCGTGAAGGAAGTCTTTGAGCGGAAGAAGCCAATTTCGGCCAGTCACCCTCTTGCCCGGCGTCTGACAGCTGGTGTGGCGGAACTATTAGCTCGCCAGCTATTACCATACAAGCTGGTGGAGTCAGAGGTTTTCCGTAAATTTGTGGCCATTGGGACACCGCAGTGGAAGATACCAGGCCGCACTTATTTTTCACAAAAGGCCATACCCAAACTGTACCGTGCAGTTCAGAGGCAAGTGGTGTCATCTATTGCAAAGAGCGTTGGGTCAAGGGTCCACCTGACCACGGATGCCTGGTCTGCCAAGCACGGGCAGGGCCGCTACATTACGTACACCGCCCATTGGGTCAACCTGGTGACCGATGGCAGCAAGCAGGGAGTACGTGGCTGCGCAGCGGACCGACTTGTCACACCTCCACGGCTTGCAGGCAGGCCCCCTGCCACCTCCTCTCCTTCTCCAGCTACTTCCTCTTCGCTGTCTACCTCCTCCTCCTCAGCTGAGTGTCAGTTGAACTCTAGTGGTGCTGCCATCTCCTCTTCCTCTCCAGCTACACAGCCCCATCTCCCCAGAGCCTACGCTGCATGCCAGGTATAATGGTGTCACGCAATTTTAGACATGTCTTGCCTCAAAGCGGAGAATCACACTGGAGCAGCTCTCCTGGCTGCTCTTCACAAACAGGTGGAGCAATGGCTGACCCCACACCAGCTGGAGATTGGCAACATGGTGTGTGACAACGGCAGCAATCTCCTTTCCGCTTTGAATTTGGGAAAGCTGACACATGTACCCTGCATGGCACATGTGCTGAATCTGGTCGTGCAAAGATTTGTCTCAAAGTACACAGGCTTAGAGGACGTCCTGAAGCAGACCAGGAAGTTGTGTGGGCATTTCAGGTGGTCTTATACGGTCATGGCACGGCTTGCGGACATTCAGCGGAAAAACAACTTGCCGGTGAGACGCTTGATATGCGATAGCCCGACTCGCTGGAATTCCACCCTGCTCATGTTCTCTCGCCTGCTAGACCAGGAGAAAGCCGTCACCCAGTACTTGTACAACTACAGTAGAAGGACACAATCTGGGAAGATGGGGATGTTGTGGCCCAACAGCTGGACACCAATGCGAAATGCATGCAGGACCATGCGGCCGTTTGAGGAGGTGACCAACCTGGTGAGTCGCGCTGAAGGCACCATCAGCGACTTGATCCCCTACGCTTACTTCCTGGAGCGTGCCGTGCGTAGAGTGGTGGATGAAGCTGTGGAGGAGCGGGAACAGGAACAGCTACGGCAGGAGCAGGCGTGGGACCAATTTTCAGCCAAACCACAGGTTTCCTCAACACCTGCGGCACCACAGAGGGGGGAGGAGGAGGAAGAAGAGGAGTCGTGTGGGGAAGGAGAGGAGTCAGACTCGGATGATTATGAGGAAGGTTTTTCTGTGGAGGAGGAAGAGGCGGCAGCGGCAGAAGAACAACCGCAGCAGCCATCACAGGGGGCTTCTGCTGCTCCACGTTCCCGTGGTATTGTCCGTGGCTGGGGGGAGGAAGAGGAGTTGCGTGACGTCACTGTGGAAGAGCAAAAGGAGATGGAGAGTACGTCTGCATTCAACTTTGTGCAGATGGCCTCTTTCATGTTGTCCAGCCTGTTGAGAGACCCGCGTATCAAAAAAACTCAAGGGGAGTGACCTGTTCTGGTTAAGGGCTCTGCCTCTGACACAGGAGACCAGGGTTCGAATCTCGGCTCTGCCTGTTCAGTAAGCCAGCACTAATTCAGTAGGAGACCTTTGGCAAGTCTCCCTTACACTGCTACTGCCAATAGAGCGCGCCCTAGTGGCTGCTGCTCTGCTCTGGCGCTTTGAGTCCGCAAGGAGAAAAGCGTAATATAAATGTTATTTGTCTTGTCTTGTCTTGTCTACTGGGTGGCCACGCTACTAGACCCTCGGTACAGGCATAAAGTGGCAGACCTGTTACCAACTCCACACAAGGCGGAAAGGATGCAGCACTTGCAGAACAAGCTGTCAATGATGCTTTACAATGCATTTAAGGGTGATGTGACAGTACAACGCAATAAAGGTACCACTGGCAGTATTCCTCCTCACCAGTCCACGCAGGCAAGGACAGGCCGCTCCAGCGATCTCGGGGTGATGTCGGACATGCGGACATTCTTTAGTCCACCGCCTCGCAGTAGCCATTCGGGATCCACCCTCCACCAACGCCTGGACCGGCAGGTAGCCATCTACCTGGCCTTAAGTGTGGATGTACACACTGTGACTGCGAGCAGCGAGGATGAACCCTTGCTCTACTGGTTGCGCATGCTTGACCTGTGGCCAGAGCTGTCCCAATTTGCCATACAACTTCTCTCTTGCCCTGCCGCAAGCATCCTGTCAGAAAGGACCTTCAGTGCCGTCTGAAGAAAGAGCTAGACTCAGAAACGCCGTGCGTCATGGTGACCCGGCCCACACTTGCTTATGCCTCTGATGGATTTTAAAGAAAATTAATAAAAAAATGTTTGGATTTTAGATGGTGCGGATCCTAATAACTTATTTGGATACAATACCCTGTGCACTCCAGGGTTGATCCCTGCACATCAAGCTCCATGGGTGCTGTCACAATTTGAATACTATAGAAAGGACCTTCAGTGCAGCTGGAGGCATTGTCACTGAGAAGAGAAGTCTCCTAAGTCATGACAGTGTTCAGTACCTGACCTTTATCAAAATGAACGAGGCATGGATCCCTGAGGGCTATTCCACTACCGAAGACTAAGTCAGTCCCCACACACAGCATCTCTGCCTGCAGGCCGTTTGACTGCCTTCTCCGCCACCACCACCAAGGTCCAGGACTCTAGGCGGATTCCAGAATTTTTAAGGCTGCTGCTAGCAGCGGCCGCTATACTATTTTTTCTTGGGCATGCACATGCCTGCCTAATTTTTATGGCTGAACTGCAGGCGGCTGCAACAAAAAACAAAAGGCATGTACATGTGCCCATCCCCCTTCGTGATCATTACCTTGCCGCGGTGAAGGGGCTTGCGTATCACAATGAAGCAATGACCGCCGGCTATATGAGTGTCTCGGGTGGGGGTGGCACACCAAAGATAATAATGTCGTTGTTTCATTGTGGTCAGACCAAATTTGATCAGCTGGACAGTCACTGTTCTGTCATTCAGCTACATCGGCCGGGCGAGCATATGGTCTGAAAAGCCACCATCACCTGTACTCTCGTCATGGTGCCCACCAGTCCAGCACGGCCGTCACTATACAAATGGCTGTTTGCAGTCACTGCATACCTTTCACTGCATCTGTGACTGCACATTATACCTGACAGTCAGTGCATAACTTGCACTTGAATGGATACAGTTTCAAACAATTTAAAAATACAACCATCTACATTTTCAAACAATTTTAAAAAATGCCAACAAAAATTGCCCTCCGTAAAACATTCTTGGCAAATTCTTTCGACTTGGTTTGTCTTTCGCTGGCTCAAGGGTCCATCTGACCACAGATGCCTGGTCTGCAAAGCACGATCAGGGCAGCTACAGCATGGGTCTCAGCAGGCTCCCACTTCGGACCGGGATACAACCTTCATTCCCCGCAGTGACGATGGCAGACTTGCCCTCTATAACGGATTCTCGCCGGAGACCAACCTGGTGAATCGCAGTGGCTCAAGGGTCCATCTGACCAGACGCCTGGTCTGCAAAGCACAGTCAGGGCAGCTACAGCATGGGTCTCAGCAGGCTCCCACTTCAGACCGGAATACAATCTTCATTCCCCGCGGTGACAATGGCAGACTTACCCTCCATAACGGATTCCCGTTAAAGGATTTAAAGTTGATTCATTACAATTAGGGCCTCAAAGTCCTGTATTGCATGCCTGCCTGCTGCCCTCCTTGGATGTGCAGTGGTAGCCGTTGCTCAGGCTCCACACCGGATTCCATCCCTCATACCCCGGCCATTACCCGGGGTCACAAATGGCAAACTTGCCCGCCTCCATATGATTCTCATGAAAGGAATGTGGTGTCATCTTTGCCCGCCATAACTGGTTCTCGTTAAAGGATTTAAAGTACATTCATTTCAAATACACAGCAGGGCCTCGAAAGTCCTCCTCCTGTATTGTTATTTTTGGTCACTACCTCGGGGCGGGCGTGCATGCCTGCCTGCTGCCCTCCTTGGATGTGTAGCGTTGCTCAGGCTCCACACCGGATTCCATCCCTCATTCCCCGGCCTTTACCCGGGGTCACAATGTCAGACTTGCCCACCTCCATAGGATTCTCATTGTAGCGGTACTGAACAAGTACACAGCAAGTAGAAAATGTAATATAAAAAAAACGTAAGCTTTTTAACAGTGCCATGGAAAGTTGAGAAGGAAGTCATACATTACCTGACATTACTGAGTGAGGAAGAGCAATCTCTCCATGTTGCGCAGTAGTCCAGCACGGCCGTCACAACACACAACAAACAGCTATTTGCGGTGCTTTACACAGTGAGTTTGGTGTGTCAGTGTGTAGCAGAACTCTAATTACACTCCCTGATTGATGTATACACATGCAAGATGTTTTAAAGCACGTTAGGCCTGCAATTTAGCATTCAATGTGATTTCTGCCCTTAAAACGCTGCTTTGCGTCACATCCAGATTTTTCCCTGGGACTTTTGGTATCTATCCCACTCCGCCATGCCCCCCTCCAGGTGTTAGACCCCTTGAAACATCTTTTCCATCACTTTTGTGGCCAGCATATTTTTTTCTATTTTTCAAAGTTCGCCTGTCCATTGAAGTCTATTGCGGTTCGCCAACTTTTTCGCGAACCGAACCTTCCGCGAACCTAAATTACAGAGTACATTGGGCAGTTCATTCTCTTAACCTTCCTGGCAGTATTCCTGATCCTGAGCTGAGCTCAGGCTAGTTATCAGGAGCTGAAAGTGGTAAGCCCGAGCTCAGCTAGCTAAAACCGCCACTCCTGCTAGTTTCCAGGGTCCCCCGTGCAATCAGCGCTGCCCGGCGGGACCCAGGCTTCTCTCCCCGGCCACCGGGATCCCGTTCACCTCCCCTCTTCTTCCGGGATCCGGGTGGCCAATCAGCGGTGAAGCGTCATATGCATACAGAGGTACGCGTACGTTGTGACATCATCGGGGGGGCACAAAAAATTTAACGTGGACCCAGAGTTTCGCACAGGGCAGAAGCAAAACAGAGATAAATGCACTCTGTATGTATATAGAGAGTTTAGCCTGTCTGATCCCCCCCATGCCTGAACGCTGGCACTGTATAGAAGGAAAACAGAGAAATGTGCCCAGTATGTATATAGAGAGTTTGGCCTGTCTGATCCCCCCCATCTGGACCTGAACGTTGGCACAGGATAAAAGGAAAACAGAGAGAAATGCACTCAGTATGTATATAGAGAGTTTAGCCTGTCTGAACACGGTGGTGTAGTGGTTAGCACTCGCGCCTTGCTACACTGGTTCCTTGGTTTGAATCCAAGTCAGGTCAACATCTGCAAGGTCTACTTATACTGGGTGAACTACCTCTGGCTACCTATACTAGGGTGCTACCTCTGGTTACCTTTAACTCTAGCAACTGTATCATTGTAAGAAAGTAAGCTGTTATTATGAGACAAGGTGGTTTGATAGGGTAAGGGTAAGGGGGGGGGGCGCAATTTCAGTGTTTGCCATAGGCGCTATGTCACCCAGATACACCCCTGTATATGTACATACTGTATAGTATGGTGCCTTTTTTGTACAATTTCACTATTTTTTTAAGCTTATTCATGAATGTAATTATTCCAACAATTTTGTGTTCCGGTCTTTTATGTATACGCAGGATGTCAACCAGGCCTTTATTCTGATATATTTTGGTGAGTTAAGACCTAAGAATTGGAGGCCTAAAATTCTTGGAAAAAATTTTACGCTTTCAGAACCATAAATCCAGACAGAAATGCAGACCCGTTTCTAGGGGCCGTGCAGCCGTGCGGCTGCCCTGAGTGCTATTTGGAGGAGGACGTTGTAATGGAGAGGGGAGCCACAGCCGCAGGGAGGGCAGCCCGACCTCTTCCTCCTTTCCTCCCCCCGGGCGCCCTCCGTGCTCCCCCCCTCCGATGCAGAGTAAAGCGCTGTAAACAGGAACTCGCCTACCTGGTTCCAATCGCCGCTCACTTGGGGGGAGGAAAGGAGGGAGAGGTCGGGCTGCCCTCCCCACGGCTGCGGCTCCCCCTCCATTATGAATGGGGCACCTACCTACCTATCTATCTAACCTATACTGGGGGGGTACCTACCTAAACTATACTGGGGGGCAGCTACCTACCTAACCTATACTGGGGGGCACCCACCTACCTAACCTAGACTGATGGGCAGCTACCTATCTAACCTATCTAACCTATACTGGGGGGCACCTACCTACCTAACGTAGACTGGGGGACAGCTACCTTCCTAACCTAGACTGGGGGGCAGCTACCTACCTAACCTATACTGGGGGGCACCTACCTACCTAACCTAGACTGGGGGGCAGCTACCTATCTAACCTATACTGAGGGGCACCTACCTAATCTAACCTATACTGGGAGGCAGCTACCTATCTAACGTATACTGTGGGGGCAGCCACCTAATCTAGCTACCTATCTAACCTATACTGGGGGGCACCTAACTAATCTAACTTAAACTAGGGGGCAGCTACCTATCTAACCTATACTGGGGCACCTAACTAATCTAATTTAAACTAGGGGGCAGCTACCTATCTAACCTATACTGGGGGCACCTACCTAATCTAACCTATACTGGGGGCAGCTACCAATCTAACCTATACTGGGGGCACCTACCAATCAAACCTATACCGAGGGGCAGCTACCTATCTAACCTGTATTGGGGGCACCTACCTAGCCTATACTGGTGTCAACTATACTGGCTACCAATATTGGAGGCACCTACTTAACTAATCTATACTGAGGGCACCTACCTATCTAACCTATGCTGGGGCCTGGGGGCAACTATTCTGGCTAACTATATTAGAGGCACCCACCTAGCTATCCTGTACTGGTGGCACCTGCCTATCTAACCTATACTGGGGGCAACTATACTGGGGCAACTATGCCTGGCAACCCATACTGGGGAACCTATAGCTGGCTACCTATACTGAGTGCAACTAGATCTGGCTAACCTATACTGCAGGCACCTATACCTGGCTCAGCGGGAGGGGTGCAATTTTTACACCCTCGCCCTGGGTGCATTTTAGCCTAGAAACTGCCCTGCAGAAATGCACCGCCAGGGAGGTTATACCAGAGTTGAAAAAAAAAACATGGAAAACAGGTGTAGCAGGCATATACTGTCAACTGTGCCGATGCCTACCACTCCCCCTGTTCTCCTCTCTGCTCCCCGCATTGTACCTAAAAGCACCCAGGGATCTTCTTCTAAGTTGCCGGAGTCCTGGAGACTGCGCAGGTGCTGGCTGGGCTGAGGAAAACGGGGGTAGCAGTAGGCCTCAAACTAATGTTTACATCAAGTCAGGTAGAGATGAAGAGAAATGGGCACAGCTGCTAAAATACCTCATCGGTCTCTGATGAAGCAGGGCTAGTCACTGCGAAACAGCTGTCAGACTTCGCCATCCCCCCACTGCTGTAACTTGTGTGTGTCTACCCAGCCACTAATAAAGGGTATTTTAGCAGCTGTGCCCATCTCTCTTCATCTCTACCTGACTGAATTGTGGAATATTTTGGGAGCAAGCTGCAGGTAAGCCCAGTGTGGTTGAATCCGTCCCTGCTGCATTTAGTGCCAGTGTCTTCAACCATCTTTGCAACTAATGTTTATATCCATAACAACCAGTTGGGTGGCAGGTGTAACCAGGATTCTAACTAGTTTTACTTTCCCATTGATGCATTACAATCAGTGGTGCTCGAATGTACCCAAATTCGATTCGAGTACACTCGACTTCGGGTCTGGGTCAAATTCGGATTCGGCCGTGATCTTGACCATAGAATTCGATTCGAATTCGAGTCGTGATTGGTAATTGAATTCGGGTAATAGTCATGATCACGAATTTGGATGGCCTTAAAGCAATTTTTTTTAAAAGAAAATCACAATTAAATAGGTGTAATTGAAAAAAAATTGATGGAAAACTTTTTTTCTGCATTTCTTGTTTATTCTTCTTCACCGTCTTCACCTTCTTCTTTTTATTCTCTCCATCTTTTTCTTCACTGTCTTCTTTTTCTGTTTTACCTTCTTCTTTCCCATCACCATCATCTTCATCATCTTCTTCTTCACTGGCACCTGGTTCTTCTTCTTCACCTGGTTCTTCTTCTGGTTCATCCTCACTTGGTTTTTCATCTTCCTCTTCACCTGGTTCTTCTTAGTTTTCTTCTTCTTCTTCTTCTTCATCTAGTTCTTCTTCTTCTTCTTCTTCTTCATCTAGTTCTTCTTCTTCTTCTTCTTCATCATCATCTGGTTGTTCTGCTTCATCATCATCTGGTTCTTCTTCTTCATCATCATCTGGTTCTTCTTCTTAATCATCATCTGGTTCTTCTTCACCTGGTTCTTCTTCTTCCTCTGGTTCTTCTTCTTCTTCTTCTTCTTCTTCTTCACCTGGTTCTTCTTCTTCACCTGCTTCTTCTTCTTCTTCTTCTGGTTGTTCTTCTTCTTCCCCTGGTTCTTCTTCTTCTTCCTCTGATTCTTCTTCTTCTTCCTCTGGTTCTTCTTCTTCTTCTTCTTCCCCGGTTCTTCGTCTTCTTCATCATCATCTTCTTCTTCTTCACCTGGTTCTTCTTCTTCACCTGGTTCTTCTTTTTTCTTCTCCTGCTTATTCTTCTTCTTCTTCACCTGCTTCTTCTTCTTCTTCTTCACCATCTTTTTTTTGTTTTGTTTTGTTTTCTTTTGTGTTCATATTCTTCCTCTTGTACCCAACTTATTGTTTTTTTCCCTTACAGAACTCAAGTGTTGTACATTTTTTTTCTTCAACAGCATAGCTAAATTTGTGGCGTAATAAGTAGTGGCGCATGACAGCAGTGCATAATTCTGTGGACCTTGGAGGTGGGAACACAGACAGCAGGAGGTTAAATACAGCAGCAGCAGGAGGAGGAGGAGGAGTGACGTGTGACAGCAGGCAATGTAACGGGCCATGGTACCTAACGTTGGTACCACGGCTGTAGTAATAGCAGGAGGTTCTGGACAGCAGTCGTGAAGCCCACATTGTGTCCAATACACAACTGGGATAGCACAGTTTTCAACCCAGACACCTCAGAAATATATATATATTTATTTTTTTACAAAAAAAATGTACCTATTGTAGTGGCCTAATAGCTAGTGGCGCATGACAGCAGCGCATAATTCTTTGGACCTTGGAGGTGGGAACACAGACAGCAGGAGGTTAAATACAGCAGCAATGATTTAGTTGAGGGTGTCGCAGACAGGCAGGAGCTGGTATTGCAGCCTTTGATTTTTAACTAATGGGGAAGAAGCGGAAAGGTTTTAAGACAATTCCTTGAGGCCAATCGGAAGCTCCTGATGAGTCTTTCGAGACGAAACACGTAGGGCGGAGCCTACAGCGGTGCAAGGAACTTTAGGTCGAATGGTGGTGCGGATTGGCGTCTTCTATGTTTACAGAGGCTGATGCAGTGGGAGCGGTGTCCTGGGAACACCATATGCTACACGCTTGTAAATTCTGAAACAATGTGAGTGCAATATTTGTTTTTAAAACTTTTTTTAATAAATAGTATCAGACTATGGTCGCCCCCTTTTGAGTTTTAGTGTGTGGCTGATCGGAGGTCTGAGAGGGACTCTGCGGATATACATGCTGCTCATGAAAGGCTGGGAAATCTGCGCTGCCAGTGAATACATAACCCCCCCAAAAGCGATTCATATACCTCTTATCCTAGAGGTCTCCTGCCTGTCACTCATGAGGTGTTGTATTTTGTGGGAGAAAGTTATTGGTCTCACTGGTGAAAGTGGTGAAGGGAACATTTGAAACCTACAGTATTGCCCTATGAAATTTTTTGTCTCCTTTTAAAGTGTGTGCTTCTGGTAGCCTTTGGATGGAATATTCTCTCAGTGAACTGTGTTGCATCCATTTGGGACTGTGAGCCTGCAGTGCGATAACCCTATGCATATAAATACAGCAGCAGCAGGAGGAGGAGTGACGTTTGGCAGCAGGCAATGTAAGGGGACATGGTACCTAGCATTGGTACCACGGCTGTAGTAATAGACACCAATAGCAGGAGATTCCGGACAGCAGTCATGAAGCCCACATTGTGTCCAATACACAAGTGGGACTGCACAGTTTTCAACCCAGACACCTCAGAAATATATATATATATATACTGTATATATATTTTGCTGCAATCTCCTCTCCAGCTACACAGCCCCAGCTCCCCAGGGCCTATTCTGCATGCCAGGTACGATGGTGTCACGCCATCTTAGATATGTCTTTCCTCAAAGTGGAGAGTCACACTGGAGCAGCTTGTAACCATCATAGAGGCAGTTGCGGCGAACAGCACCGCCGCCACAGCTGCCCCCGTGCCTCTGCCCGTTCCTCCGGTATCTAGGACGCCGAGGATGGGACTGTCACTTGCTCATAAGATCGCTGTCTCGCGCGGGCGCGCGCACAGACAGGACTTTTATGCTGGGAGGAGGCTCGTCAGCTGACCTGCTGGTCGGCTGACGTCAGAGAAGAATCACGGCGCCCCGGATTGGCTGTCAGCAGAGGGGCGTGCCTGTGAGGTCTCCTCTGCTTCTTAAGCCTTCGGGCTTCATTCGGGCGCTGTCTGCTGTCGTGAATACATTGGGCTTGATTCACAAAAGAGTGCTAACTGTTAGCACGGCCGTTTTCGCATGAATTTTCGCATTGCACGCAATCGTGAATTTACACGTGAAACGATAACGTTTTCGCGCGCAAACGCAAATTTTACCGCGAAATCGCTAACGTTTTTGCGCGGAAATTTGCATTTGCGCGCGAAAACGTTATCATTTATCGTGGAAATTCGCGTTCGCGCGCAATGCGAAAATTCGCGCGCAAACGGCCGTGCTAACACTTACCACTCTTTTGTGAATAAAGCCCATTGTGTAAGCGCTCAGACCTAGTGAGGTTCCTGTTGATGATAGATGTATATGCAGTGTTTGCAATATACATCTATCTATAGTTAGCTCATTGATTGTATTATTGATCTCCTGTGTTTGACTCTGGCTATACTCTGACTCTGCTCTAGCTTACTGATTCTGTGCTTTTGCCTATCTGCCTTAAGTTGCTGAACCCCTTGCCTGATTACTGATTACTCTTCTGCCTTACGTTTTCTGTACTGATACTTCCCTCTCTGTTGCCAAACCTTGCCTGTCTGACCTTTCTACTCACCAGTGGGCCCTCACCACTGGTGAGGTGTGCTATATACCCACCAGCTCCTCTGGTGCGGTATCGCTACTCTTCCTTAAAGTGACTAATAGTACCTTACCAGCTCCACTGGTAAGGTCTAGCTAAACTATTCAGTCACAAACTCTGCTAATACCTTTTCAGCTCCTCTGAAAAGGTCTGCTCCAATTAGATTGTCACTTAAACTGATAGTACTTTGCCAGCTCCTCTGGGAAGGTCTACCCAAACTATACAGTTACCGTTACACTAGTGCCCTCCAGCACCTCTGGAGAGGCCTAGCCTTATTGGGTTCTGAGGCTCATCAGTTCCACTGATGAGCACTCATTTATCCATTATTCCCACCAGCTCCACTGGTGAGGTGTTGCTTAGTGACTGATAGTACCTTCCCAGCTCTTCTGGAAGGTTTAGACAAAACTATCCGAGTCACTTGTATTACCTTTCCAGCTCCTCTGGAAAGGTCTAGCGTAGCTTCTCTCGCTACCTGTTTAACTAGTTCCTTGCCAGCTCCCCTGGAAGGACTAGTCAGTCTATTCCTGTATTTCTCCTAGTTGGACCTTCCAGCCCCTCTGGAAAAAGTCTGTGTTGTTATCTGTCTGATTGCTGCTGGTCTCTTGCCAGCTCCCCTAGGCGGAGACCAGCAATACTATTTCCTGTACTCTCACTGTGCGTACCTTTCCAGTCCCTCTGGAAAGGTTTTGCCAAACTATACAGTCAGTGTACTGATATTACCTTACCAGCTCCTCTGGTAAGGTCTCGCAAAACTATTAAAGTTACGGTTGCACCAAGCACTTTACGCTCAGCTCCTTGTGCTGCTATACTGGTATTATTGGTGATTATGCAGATCACACATAATCAGGTATAGCGTCTGCATTGTTGGCGATTCTGCAGATCACCAAATAATCAGACACCTGAGTTGCGACACCCAACCGTTACACAGCTCTTCTGGCTGCTCTTAACAAACAGGTGGATCAGTGGCTGACCCCTCACCAGCTGGAGATTGGCAACGTGGTGTGTCACAACAGCAGCAATCTCCTTTCCGCTTTGAATTTGGGAAAGCTGACACATGTACCCTGCATGGCACATCTGCTGAATCTAGTCATTCAATGATTTGTGTCAAAGTTCCCAGGCTAGAGGACATCCTGAAGCAGGCCAGGAAGTTGTGTGGGCATTTTAGGCGGTCTTACACTGCCATGGCACGCTTTGCGGATATTCAGCGGAGAAACAACTTAGTGGTGAGACGCTTGATATGTGATAGCCCCAGTGGCGGACACTGACAGCTGTGGACCCCTGTGCAAAATTCCAACTGTGGGCCCTTGACATGCAGCTAAAAGTGGGTGTGACCTAAACAAAAGTGGGTGTGGCTATATCAAAAGTGGGTGTGGTCACGCATTGCATTTATTTACAAATACAGTCCGTAGCAACCTTCCCTGAGGCCCAGAAATATGTATACATGATGTATGCATTATACAGTGTATTGAACAAAAGCAAAAAATGCAGCTAGAGGTTGTTAATAAACCAATCCTGCCATTACAACATAACACTGATCCCTTGCTCACTCCATTTAATACTCATGCTATTGCAATTCCCTCTACACAGGCATCACACATAATGATCTTGCACAGGCTGCAGGTAGCACAAAGCACCATTGCCAGGTTGTTAATAAATCAATCCTGCCATTACCACATACCACTGATCCCTTGCTCACTCCATTTATTACTCATAAATTAAAATCAATACTCTTTATCAAGACTTGCTTACAAGCTGCAGCCCTGCACTGCACCATTATCCCTATTCCCTACCCTTCTGGACTGTGGTGATTCCCCCATATGCCATTCCAGGGGTGCAGCAACGTTTTTTGTAGCCTAAGCGGCCCACAACCTGTGCCCCCTTCCTCAAGGGAGTGGCACGCTTTGGCAAAAACATTAAGGTGGCTATGACATGATGTTGGCGGAGCCACTTGCATGACGCTATCATTTCAATATGGACCACTAATCTCTGATCTCTTTTGTTACCCCTGTCCTGTGTCACCTCTGTTCCCTGCGTCTCCTCTGTTGCTGCACCTATTTTGTACCCCTCTGTGTCACCTCATGTCCCCCTGTGCCTTCTTTGTCCCCCTCTGTGTCACCTCTTGTCCCCCTCTGTGTCACCTCTTGTCCCCCTCTGTTCCCCCTGTGCCTCTTTTATTCCCCTCTGTGTCACCTCTGTTCCCCCTGTGCCTCTTTTATACCCCTCTGTGTCACCTCTGTTCCCCCTGTGTAACCTCTTGTCCCCCTCTGTTCCCCCTGTGCCTCTTTTATTCCCCTCTGTGTCACCTCTGTTTCCCCTATGTAACCTCTTGTCCCCCTCTGTTCCCCCTGTGCCTCTTTTATTCCCCTCTGTGTCACCTCTGTTCCCCCTGTGTAACCTCTTGTCCCCCTTTGTGGAAACACGTGCGGTTATGCCTCTTTTGCCCCATGTTACCTGTTGCCCCCCTCGGTGTCACTTCATCTACTCTGTTCCCCTGTGTCACCAACTCTTGTCCCCCACTGTATTAAATCGTCCCCCCACAGTGTTTCCTCTGTGTCACCTCTTGTGACCCTGGCTTCCCCCGTGTCACCTCTTGTGACCCCCGGCTTCCCCCATGCAACCTTTTGTGCCTCCAGCTTCCACCCTGTCACCTCTTGTCTTGTGCCCCCAGCTTTCCCCAATGTTCCTTCTTGTGCCCCCGGCTTCCCTTCATGTTACTTTTTGTGCCCCCGGCTTCCCCATCACCACTTGTGCCCCCGGCTTCCCTCCCTGTGTCATCTCATCCCCCAGCTTCCCCCACATGTCATTTCTTGTCCCACCAGCCCCCTCTGTCAACTTTTGTGCACTCAGCTTCCCATGTGTCACCTTGTCCCCCCAGCTCCTCCCTGTGTCATCTCTTGCCCTCCCCAGCATCTCTTGTTCCCCAGCTTCCTCGTCATCTCTTGTCCCCCCAGCTGCCTCCTGTGTCATCTCTTGTTCCCCCAGCTCCCTCCTGTGTCATCTATAGTCCTCCAGCTTCCCCCCTTCATCTCTTGTCCCCCTAGCTCCCTCCTGTGTCATCTCTTGCCCCCCCCCCCCCCAGCTCCCCCATGTCATCTCTTGCCCCTCCAGCTCCCCCATGTCATCTCTTGCCCCCCCAGCTCCCCATGTCATCTCTTGTCCCCCAGCTTCTCCCGTCATCTCTTGCTCCCCCATGTCATCTCTTGTCCCACCAGCTCCCCCATGTCATCTCTTGTCCCACCAGCTCCCCCATGTCATCTCTTGTCCCCCAGCTTCTCCCATCATCTCTTGCCCCCCCAGCTCCCCCATGTCATCTCTTGTCCCCCAGCTTCTCCCGTCATCTCTTGCCCCCCCAGCTCCCCCATGTCATCTCTTGCCCCTCCAGCTCCCCCATGTCATCTCTTGTCCCACCAGCTCCCCCATGTCATCTCTTGTCCCACCAGCTCCCCCATGTCATCTCTTGTCCCCTAGCTTCTCCCGTCATCTCTTGCCCCCCAGCTTCTCCCCTGTCATCTCTTGTCCCACCAGCTCCCCCATGTCATCTCATCCCCCAGCTTCTCCCGTCATCTCTTGCCCCCCCAGCTCCCCCATGTCATCTCTTGTCCCCCAGCTTCTCCCAACATCTCTTGTCCCCCCAGCTCCCCAATGTCATCTCTTGTCCCCCCAGCTCCCCAATGTCATCTCTTGTCCCCCAGCTTCTCCCCTGTCATCTCTTGTCCCCCAGCTTCTCCCCTGTCATCTCTTGTCCCCCCCAGCTCCCCCATGTCATCTCATCCCCCAGCTTCTCCCCTGTCATCTCTTGTCCCCCCAGCTCCCCCATGTCATCTCTTGTCCCCCCAGCTCCCCCATGTCATCTCTTGTCCCCCCAGCCATCTTGTCCCCCAGCTTCTCCCCTGTCATTGCTTGTTCCCCCAGCTCCCCCGTGTCACCTTTTGTGCCCCCGATTCCTGTATCACCATGTCCCCAACTCCTCCCTCCCTGTGCTCTGAAGGCCCCCTAAAATATTTTACTGATATACTACTATTCATTGTATCCCAACTCTCAGGGCTGGTGCAGACCCAGAGCTCTTCTGAGCGCTTTTTAAAAAGCTAGCGCTTTGATAAGTGCTTGGCTAATATATGTGAATGGGATGTGTTTTTTTTTCCCCAAACGGGTCCTGCAGCATTTGAGGCGATTCGGCCTCAATGTTAAGTGAAGGAAAGTGAAAAATCACTTGATGCTACTTTTTCCAAGCGGTTGTTTTTTCCCACAAAAGCTATACACTTTCCACTCTACTGTACAAAACATTAAAAAAAATGCTGCACCAAAACACTCCAAAAATCGATACGCATACCTAGGAAATCGCCAGGCACATGAGAGAGAGAGAGAGAGAGAGAGAGAGAGAGAGAGAGATGGGGAAGAGAGAGAGAGAGATGGGGAAGAGAGAGAGAGAGAGAGAGAGAGAGAGAGAGAGAGAGATGGGGAAGAGAGAGAGATGGGGGAAGAGAGAGAGATGGGGGAAGAGAGAGAGAGAGAGATGGGGAAGAGAGAGAGAGATGGGGGAAGAGAGAGAGAGATGGGGGAAGAGAGAGAGAGATGGGGGAAGAGAGAGAGAGAGAGAGATGGGGGAAGAGAGAGAGAGAGATGGGGGAAGAGAGAGAGAGAGAGATGGGGAAGAGAAGAAAGTAGAGGGAGAGAGGTTTGTTATTGGGACTTGCAGAAGAAAATAAAAAAGAAGACAATTCACCTTCACTGCTCCTCATACCTCTAAGCTTCTACTGTTTCTCTATGACCTTTTGGCTGGTTGTTTTGGGGATCCTGGGAAAGTCAGCTGGAGAGCAGTGGATGATGTTCTGGCTGCAGGTCAGCACATAATTTGTGTCTGAGGGGCAAGGGGGATAAAAGCAGCGTATAGGGTCAAAAGTTCAGGCAGAGACAGAGCTGTGTGTCTTCTGCCTGAACACAGACAGCATAACGCTACATGTACAGAGGTACAGAGCGAGGAGAGCATCTAGAAAAAAACAGCAAGACATATATTTCTAAGTCAGCTGCAGGCTGACTCACAGTGCACAGCCACTTACTGAACAGTGCTGCTTCGTGCTTCCGAATCCCTACTACCCGGGACATGTACTCTGCTCTGCAGCATGCAATTTATTTTCAGAATCTGCTGGGGAAAGAGGGGGAGGAGCGACACATGACAGCATTTCGTGCTGCTTGCTATTCAAGCCTCCGTTCCATTTTGCTGGAGCAGAGGCTTTCCTAATCGGGGCCAGTTACTTATTGGTGAAGGGGGGCCCACAGAGCACAAGGGGGAGTGGTGACACAGGAGGGGGAAGCTGCGGACTGCGGGTGGTAATAAAAAAAAAAAAAAAAGTTTTAAAAACGTCAGCAGTACTTAATGGCCCCTTCAAGAAACGGAACTTGAGGGGCCCCTGTGCGGCTGCACGACCTGCACGGCCGTATGTCCGCCCCTGGATAGCCCGACTCTCTGGAGTTCGACCCTGGTCGTGTTCTCTCGCCTGCTAGAACAGGAGAAAGCCATCACCCAGTACCTGTACAATTACAGTAAAAGGACATAATCTGGGGAGATGGGGATGTTCTGGCCCAACAACTGGACACTGATGCGAAATGCATGCAGGCTCATGCAGTCGTTTGAGGAGGTGACCAACCTGGTGAGTTGCAGTGAAGGCACCATCAGCGTAGAGTGGTGGATCAAGCTGTGGAGGAGCGTGAACAGGAACAGTTATGGGAGGAACAGTTGTGGGAGAAATTTTCATCAGAACCAGATGTTTCCTCAACACCTGCGGCAGCACAGAGGGGGAGGAGGAGGAAGAGTCGTGTGGGGAAGAGGAGTCAGACTCGGATGATGAGGAAGGGGTTTCTTTGGAGGTGGAGGAGGTGGCGGCAGAAGAACAACCGCAGCAGGTGTCACAGGGGGCTTGTGCTGCTCAACGTTCCCGTGGTATTGTTCGTGGATGGGGGGAGGAGGAGGACTTACCTGATGTCACTGAGCAAGAGCAAGAGGAGATGGATAGTACATCTGGATTCATACATCTTTGTGCAGATGGCGTCTTTCATGCTGTCCAGCCTGTATTAAAAAAAACTCAAGGGGAATGAGCTGTACTGGGTGGCCACGCTACTAGACCCTCGGTATAGGCACAAAGTGACGGACATGTTACCAAGTCACCCGAAGGCAGAAAAGATGCAGCACATGCAGAACAAGCTGGCAACTATGCTTTACAATGCATTTAAGGGTGATGTCACAGCACAACGCAATAAAGGTACCACTGCCAGTAATCCTCCTCCCATGTCCACGCAGGCAAGGACAGGACGCTCCAGCGATCTCATGGTGATGTAGGACATGCGGACATTCTTTAGTCCAACGCCTCGCCTTCCGGATTCACCCTCCACCAACGCCTGGAATGGCAGGTAGCTGACTACCTGGCCTTAAGTGTGGATGTAGACACTGTGAGCAGCAATGCCCCCTTGGCCAGGGCTGTCCCAATTTGCCATCCAACTTCTGTCTTGCCTTGCCTCAAACGTCCTGTCAGAAAGGATCTTCAGCGCAACTGGAGGCATTGTCACTGAGAATAGAAGTCGCCTAAGTCACAAAAGTGTTCAGTACCTCACCTTTATCAAAATGAATGACGCATGGATCCCAGAGGGCTTCTGCCCGCCCGAAGACTAAATCAGTCCCCACACACAGCATCTCTGCCTGCACGCCGTGTGACTGGCTGCCTGCCCCAAGACTAAGTCGCTCCCCACACAGCACTTCTGCCCGCAGGCCGCTTGACTGCCTTCTCCACCACCACCAACAGGGTCCAGGACTCCAGGTGGATTCCTGAATTTTTAAGGCCGCTGCTAGCAGCGGCCGCTATAATAATTTTTCTGGTGTGTGTACATGCCTATAATTTTTCTAGCTGCACTGCAGCTGCAACAACAAAACAAAAGGCATGTACATGTGCCCATTCCCCCTTCGTGATCATTACCTTGCCGCGGTGAAGGGGCTTGTGTATCACAATGAAGCAATGACCGCTGGCTATATGAGTGTCTCGAGGGGTGGCACACCAAAGATAATAAGGTCGTTGCGTCATTGTGGACAGACCAAATTTGATCAGCTGGACAGTCACTGCTCTGTCATTCAGCTACCTCAGCCCGACTATATGGGCTGGAAAGCCGCCATCACCTGCACTCTCATCATGGTGCGCACCAGTCCAAAAAAAAATAAACAAATGTGGAGTGATCAGACCCCACCAACAGAGAGCTCTGTTGGGGGGAAAAGGGGGCGGGATCACTTGTGTGCTGTGTTGTGCGGTCCTGCATCATGGCCTTAAACCTGCAGTGGCCAATTAGGGAAAAACAGGCTGGTCTTTAGGGGGGGTTAACACTGCGGTCCTCAAGTGGTTAAAGGATTTAAAGTTGATTCATCTCATATACAGCAGGGCCTCGAAAGTCCTCCTGTATTGTTATTTTTTGTCACTACCAAAACGTGCATGCCATGCCTGCTGCCTTCCTTGGATGTGTGGTAGCCGTTCATGCTCCGTTGCCCACAGCGTGCCTGCTGCCTTCCTTGGATGTGTGGTGGTGGTAGCCGTTTCTTAGGCTCCCACTCCGGACTGGAATCGAACCAGGATTACCCAGCCATTACCCGTGGTCACCATGCTACTGAGAAAGTACCATAGAAAGTTTCACAGAAAGTTGAATGAATGGCAGACTTGCCCTCCATAACACATTCTTGGCAAATGATTTCGATTTGGTTCATCTTGCGCTGGGTCAAAGGTCCATCTGACCACAGATGCCTGGTCTGCAAAGCACGGTCAGGCAGGTACATTACTTATACAGCAAATGGATATTATACTTGGATGTGGTAGCCAGTTCTCAGGCTCCCACTCCGAACCGGAATCGAACCTTGATTCCCTGGCCATTACCCGTGGTCACTCACAATGACAGACTTGCCCTCCATAAAAGATTCTCGTTGCAGGTACTGAACAGCAAGTAGAACAAGTATTTAAAAAAATAGATGTAAGCTTTAACAATGGTAGAGAAAGAACCATCGAAAGTTGATTAGGCAGCCAGACATTAGCTGACATCACTGAGTGAGGAAGAGCAATCTCGACATGGTGCGCACCACTCCAGCACGGCCATCACTACGCAAACAGCTGTTTGCGGTGCGTTACAATACAAAGTGAGTTTGGTGTGTCAGTGTGAAGCAGTACTCTAATTACACTCCCTAATTGATTTATACACATGCAAGATATTGTAAAGCACTTTAGGCCTGCAATTTAGCATTCAATGTGATTTCTGCACTTAAAACGCTGCTTTGCGTCCAATCCAGAATTCTCCCCGGGACTTTTGGCATCTATCCCACTCCGCCATGCCCCCCTCTAGGTGTTAAACCCCTTGAAACAACTTTTCCATCACTTTTGTGGCCAGCATAAGTGTTTCTAGTTTACAAAGTTCGCCTCCCTATTGAAGTCTATTGCGGTTCGTGAAAGTTTGCGCAAATCGAACATTTGGCAAAGGTTCGCGAACCTAAAATCAGAGGTTCGGGTCATCTCTAGTAGAGATCCTGCTTTTTCAGGAAACACAACCTTGCAGTGTGAAAGTATCCTTAGCCACTATGCTGCATGTGTAGGAAAGTGGAAAAATAAGAGACATGATAACATAGTATTTTTAGTTTGGAACTTTTTGCTCTGCCAGGCCAGCTGTTCAGGACAACTGATGCTACATGGTACATTGATCACTTATAAGTGATTGCTTTATGATTGCTGCTTCTGACTGCTGTTGACCTGTGTATTGATAGTTTTAGGCCTCTTTTCCACGGACAGCTCAGTAAGCAGTGACCAGGCAGCAGTGAGCAGTTACCAGGCAGCAGCAAGCATTTGCCAGGCAGCGGCAAGGAGTTGTGAGAGTTTAAGAGACATTTTTCTTCCTATAAACTGCTCATGGGAAAGAGGCCTTAGCCCTTAGGCCAGCAATGACAGTTTTCAGAATCTTTCAGCACAGGTCCCCTTTCTTTTCCAGTGGTGAATTGTAGACTTGCTATCAAAGCATATGTTGAAGATTTCCTCTGTTGGGGCTGGTGCACACCAGAGCGGTTCTGGAGCGTTTTTTAAAATGCTTGCAGGGGGAAAACCACTTGGCTAATGAAAGTGAATGGGATGGTGCACACCAGAGCGGTTCGTTTTTTCCACAAACGCAAACTCAGGGGCTGCAGCATTGTTTAGATTTCTGAGGAGTTTCTGCCTCAATGTTAAAGTATAGGAAAGTGGAAAACAGCTCCTCAAAACTCTAGCGGTTTTTGGAGCAGATTTCAGAGGGGTTCTAGGCATGTTTAGAGATGTTTTCTAAACATGCCTAGCGTTTTTGGGAGCGTTTTTGTGTAGCAGATTACAAATATTGTTACAGTAAGGCTACTTGCACACTAAGACGTTGCGTTAGGTGCCACGTTAAGGTCGCATAACGTGCACCTAACGCGACGCCTGGTGCTCTTCGATGTGGACGTCAGAGTGAGCCGCGTTGTGCAGCTCACTCTGGCGTCCGTGATGCCGCGATGCGTACTCTTGGACGCATGCGGCATCACGTGGTCCCGCCGGCCAATCGCCGCACAGAGCGGCCGCCACAGGAAGTAAACAATGCACGTCACAACGTGCAGTGAATGTTAATTAGCCATGTGCCTGGCCGCTCTCCACTCCTCCCCAACATTACTGAGCATGTGCAGACAGTCTAACGCGGCTTAAGCCGCTGTAACGCTATAGTATGCTGCACTCTCTGAAGATCGTGCAGCATTACATGTAACGCAACATGGGCAGTGTGAACAGCCCACTTGTGTTACATTGCTGTGCGTTGGGGGAGCGTTACAGGCTGCACTAACGTGCGCCTGTAACTTCCCTGTGTGGAAGCAGCCTAAATGTTGTTACTGAACAGCTTCTATAACAAAACGCCTGGAAAACCGCTCTGATCTAGCGTTTTCCAGAGAGGTTTGTGTTTTTCCTATACTTTACATTGAGGCAGAAACGCTTCTGCAAACTGCAAACGTGCAGCAGGAGGCACGTTTGCGGTTTTCTAGAAACAGAAATACATTAGCCAAGCGTTTACACAGGAGGATGCGGTTGGGGGATCGCTGCTAAAACTGCTCGGTGTGCACTGGGCCTAAAACATTATCCAAGCTGTGAAAAAAGCTGTTATCCCATCATACATGTAGCACAGTATGTATACAGATAGTGAAAAAAATGCACTTTCAAGTTATAACAGGCTTCTGAGTCATCCTAGAGAAAAGCCTTTAACCTGCTGAGCGGTCTGGACGAGCTCAGCTCGACCAACACCGCCAGAGGCTGCCGCTCAGGCCCTGCTGGGCCGATTTCCACCAAATAAAAAGCAGCACACGCAGCCGGCACTTTGCCAGCCGCGTGTGCTGCCTGATCGCCGCTGCAGCGCGTGCAGCGGCGAAAGAGGGTCCCCCCAGCCGCCCGAGCCCAGCGTAGCCGGAACAAACAGTTCCGGCCAGCGCTAAGGGCTGGATCGGAGGCGGCTGACGTCAGGACGTCGGCTGACGTCCATGACGTCACTCCGCTCGTCGCCATGGCGACGAGGGAAGCGAAACACGGAGGGCCGCTCATTGCGGCCTTCCGTGTTATTCCTTGCCGCCGGAGGCGATCGGAAGATCGCCTCCGGAGCGCCCTCTAGTGGGCTTTCATGCAGCCAACTTTCAGTTGGCTGCATGAAATAGTTTTTTTTTAATTTAAAAAAAACCCTCCCGCAGCCACCCTGGCGATTTAATCAGAACGCCAGGGTGGTTAAATACTGAGAAATTTGATTTAGCAACGCCTGACATCAGCTGATTGTAATCCATGAGCCGGTTTTTGTCTAATGGGTTTTTGGAATTTTTGTTTGTTTGATTTTTTTTCTTCTATTAATTACACAGGGTTAGTCCTGAAATCATGTATTGTGTACAGAAGTGCATAGTGTGCAGAAAATGCAAGCAGAAAATCGCATATGTATTAACACAGAACACACTCAAAGTGGAAATAAGACCTAAGGGCCTGAGCACACTATGCTGTGCTCAGCAATGCAGGTGGTTGTGCTTTTATGCAAACGCATGCGTTGGGATGCTGCCCTATTGCACTATGCTGGATGGGACAACTCTGCATTGCGGTCAAGATGCACACAGCAGTGCTTTGTGAAATCTGATCAGCAATGCTGCAGTGTGCTCAGGGTCCCTTAAAGGGGTTTATTTGGCTCAGGGTATTTATAATACTGCAGCGTTTACATGCTTTGCAACTGTTTTTTTTTTCTGAATCCAGATTGGTACAATTGCTAGCATGTTTCTATGTTTCTAGAACAGAATGCAAGATATGAAAATCATTTTAAGGCTTCTCGTACTGCCTTAAAGGGTATCTGTACTCTAAAATTCTTACAATAAAAAGCATACCATTCTATTCATTATGTTCTCCTGGGCCCCTCTGTGCTGTTTCTGCCACTCCCTGCTGCAATCCTGGCTTGTAATTGCCATTTTTAGGCAGTGTTTACAAACAAAAGACATGGCTTCTAACTAGAGTGTAACAGAGCTTGGAGAGGGCGTGTATAGCTTCTGCCAATGACAAGCAGTTCAGCACATTCCACACATCCCAGCCTCAGCCGAGAGAAGATTAGATCATATAACAGAGATAACACAGCCACTATGCAACTAGAAAAGGCTGCAGTAACACAGACCACATTAGAACAGGTATAGGAACTTATAGGATAGAAGAAATAAGGCTGAAAATTTTATAACACAGTCTCTTTAAGCACACACATTGGATTAAACTCGGCCGAGTTGAATCTTGTATGTGTACAGTGGGCCCGGATTATATCACAGCATGCCAGATCTCATCTTCCAGCCCCACGTAGTGTGGCAGGTCCCTCTGCATCCTTTGAGTTCTCTCCGTTGTGCCACTGCTAGCTCTGCAGTATCTACAAATGGAGCTCCAGTTGCACCTACCGTTCATGTACAGTCCTATATGCATGCAATCACACTCCTGCCGCTGGGAGTACTGTATATTCTGGCGTATAAAACTACTTTTTAACCCTTGAAAATCTTCGGAGAAGTCAGGGGTTGTCTTATACACCGGTTGTCATTGATGCTGGGTGATACGCCCTATCCTGTTACCACCTCTCAAATCTCGCTGCTGAAGACTGTAGTGAAGCGGCGCAGGCAGAGAGGTAGAGAAGTGGGTAAATAGGATACAAGGGTGGGCCAGAAGGGTGAAGGAGGGGTATTTTATGGGCACAGCGCAATCTTCCATACCGCTCTGATAAACAGGTAGACAAAGAGAACTGACCAATGCACTTAGGGAGAGGGAGAGTTGACCAATCCAACCAGTCAATCGCCTTTATACTGGGTACCACATACATTACAGCACCAGTATCTGTTCATACATAGCACCAGTATATTTTTTATTTGATGTGCGTTGGAAGAGGGGTAGTCTTATACGGCTATTATATCCCAAACTCTGTATTTTAACTGGAAAAGTTGGAAGGTCGTCTTATACACCCAGCTGTCTTATATGCCCAGCCATCTTATACGCTGGAATACATGATATTCTGTGCATGCCCGGTTCTCAAAAGAGTAGGCACCCACAGATGGGACCGCACATGCACAGAAGGTATGACAGGAGCTCAATTCCCAGATATTTCGGAGCTAGCAATGCCTTCAGTGCTCTGATATGTCCCAAGCAAGGACTGCATGCTTTTGCCACCTAATATCAGATAATGTATGGTAGATTCAAGGCAGGTTTGCATCATCAATTCTGATTTCCATTACAGGAGAACATGGGTTGGGCCTCTTCTCCACGGACTGTTGATAGGCAGTGAAATGCCTGGCACCCAAGACCCATCAGCATCCATAAATGCGTGTCTAGTGGATTTACAAAATTGGATGAACACCAGCTGGCTGAGGCTGAACTCTGACAAAACAGAGGTGTTGGTGGTAGGTGGTCCACACATGATGGATAAAGTTCAAAGCGCTCACCACCTCAAACTAGCAATTGGGGGAGACACTGTACAGTATAAAGACTCTGTGCGAAACCTTGGGGTGATCCTGGATGGAAATCTAAAACTCAGACAGCAGGTATCAGCTGTCGTCAAGTCTTCCTTCTTCCATCTAAGAAATATAGCGAAAATCAAACACCTTATCCCAGCTGAAGACCTACCTGCCCTGGTTCATGCATTTGTATCCTCCCGCCTAGACTACTGCAACTCCCTGTTCATCGGATCTACAGATAAGGCTCTGCGCCCCTTACAGCTAGTACAGAATGCTGCAGCCAGACTCCTAGTCAATGCCCCCCGCAGCTCACACATCACCCCAGTACTGCAAACTCTTCACTGGTTGCCAGTAAAATGGAGAATCAATTTTAAGATCTGCCTGCTGACATTCAAGGCTATACACCACATGGGACCCAAATTCATAGCGGATCTATTGGAACTTTATGCCCCTCCACGCACCCTCCGCTCTGCCAACAAGATGAAGCTGGTTATTCCCAGGATACACTTAACATTTGGTGCTCGGGCCTTTTCCTATGCAGCCCCTACTCTATGGAACGCACTTCCACAATCAGTACGAGAGGCTCCTTCTCTGGACAGCTTTAAAAAAAGGCTAAAAACTCACCTCTTTTCCCTAGCCTTTGAGACTGCATAATGCAGGGTCACAGCGCTTTGAGTCCCCAGGGAGAAAAGCGCTATATAAATATTATTGTTATTGTTATTGTTGTTAAATGCCTCTTAAACTCTCACAACTGCTCATTGCTGCCTGGTAACTACTTGTTGCTGCCTGGTAACTGCTCACTGCTGCCTGGTAACTGCTTGGTAAGCACACAACTCAACAGTCCATGGAAAAAAGGCCATGCCCTTTTCTACATGCAGCTGAACTGTGCCCTCAGTGAGTAGTTACCAAGTAACAGCAAGCAGTTATCAGGCAGGCAGCAGCAAGCAGTTGTGAGAGTTCAACAGTCTTTTCACTGCCTATCAACAGCTCGTGGAAAAGGGCCCTTAAAGAGGAACTCCAGTGAAAAAAATGTAATAAAAAAAGTGCTTCATTTTTACAATAATTATGTATAAATGATTTAGTCAGTGTTTGCTCATTGTAAAATCTTTCCTCTCCCCGATTTCCATTCTGACATTTATTACATGGTGACATTTTTACTGTGGGCAGGTTATGTAGCTGCTGCTAGCTGTTTTGGCTGTTAGAGACAGCTGTAAACAGCTAATTCCTGTCTGTGAGCCCTGTTACATTGTAACAAACTGCCAAAAGTACCACGGTACTCAGAGCTTCTTGTGGGAGGGGTTTCAGCACAAAATCAGTCATACAGTGCCCCCTGATGGTCTGTTTGTGAAAAGCAATATATTTCTCATGTAAAAGGGGGTATCAGCTACTGGGATAAAGTTAAATTCTTGGTTGGAGTTTCTCTTTAAAGGGAGCCTGAAGCGAGTAAAATTATTTAATATAAGCACATGACGTGGCTGCAAATGAATATTACATACTTACCTTACCGTCAGTTCCTCTCAAAGGCTCACCATTTTCTTCTTACAGTGATCCTTTCCAGTTCTGACAATATTTTGTGAGAACTGAAATATACCAGTCAGGGGCAAACGCAGGATTTTTAAGGGGGGGGTTCCTGAAAGATCCAGAAGCACGTATGTCCCCGAGTGCTTCTGAATACAGGTGGCTCCATACTGCCCATGCACAAAAGTGCGCTGGCGTATTACGGAGCTGCCTATCTTTGGAAGTACTCAAGGACACGAGTGTTTCTGAGGGCTTCTGGTAGCAGCAAATGTGAACGGGGTACAGCGCTGGAACAACTCCCCAAGAGAGGAACAGAAGATAGACTAAGGGCTAGTTCACACTTGATTTAAAAACGTATCCGTAGCTACGTTTTTTGTCCCGGACGAAAAACGTAGCCACGGATACCAATGTTAAAAATAGGAACAGTACACACTCAAGTTAAAAACGTATCCGCGTGCGATCCGCGGAATACGTTTTTAAACCCGGAACGCTGAGTCCGGACTTGCAGCATTTTTCACGGACCCGTATACACGTACGGGTAGTGAAAATCAATGGGGAAACGGGCCTCCCTCTTCACTGACATTTTGGGACACTGGAAACGGATCAGTTTCCAGTGTCCCATGGTGAAGGAGGGGGCCGCCATGCTGGAGGGGGTAGCAGCCAGGACGGGGGGCTGCGGGCAAAGCGGCGTCACATCCCCCCCCCCCTTGCTCACCTGGGTGCCCCCCGTCCCCGCTCCCCCTCCAGCTCGCATATAATGTAATAATTTGTACCTAAGGAAGTTCGGCGAGCCGGGCACTTCCGCCCACACCGCTCGCCGTCACTTCCTGCGATGCCGCCCACTGAAATACAGAGGGCGACATTGCAGGAAGTGACGGCGAGCGGTGTGGGCGGAAGTGCCCGGCTCGCCGAACTTCCTTAGGTACAAATTATTACATTATATGCGAGCTGGAGGGGGAGCGGGGACGGGGGGCACCCAGGTGAGCAAGGGGGGGGGGGATGTGACACCCCTGGCCGCCGCTTTGCCCGCAGCCCCCCGTCCTGGCTGCTACCCCCTCTAGCAAAAAAAAACAAAAAACGCAAGCGGATCCAAAACGTGTGCTGCAAAAAAGGCAGCACGGATCCGTTTGCGTTCCGGGTTTTGAAAATCGGAGCCCGGACCGTGGATGCGTCCCGCACCCGGAGCTAGTGTGGCCCTAGCCTTAGTTTGGACAATTCAGTGGAATATGCTACATAGTGTCACATAGCGCAAGCGATACCCATATGATGCAGGGATATATGCATCTGCGGAAGATGGCGGCGCTATATAAATACTAAATAATAATATTTTGCCTCACCAGGATTGCACTTTTATTTAGCTTTCCTGTATGACAAGAACACACAGCCAGCTCTAGGGGAAGAGGGAAACAAAGGTAAATGAAGGAGGCTGGTGCACACCAAGAGTGCTTCTGAGCGTTTTTCAAATCAACAGTGATTTGAAAAGCGCTTGGCTAATGTTACCCTATGTGGGTGTTCCCACAGCAGCATTGTGATTTTTTCAAAATCGCAGGTATACTGCATGTAGCATGTTTTTGAGCAATTCATTCAAAAATCGCTCTGAAAATCACTTCACAAAATCACACTCACAAATTGCTTGCGATTGCTATTGTCATTTTGGCGTGCACTAGCCCAGAGAGAGGAGTGGAGAAATTGAGAATAGCCTGAGATGGAGCAGAGAACGTATTTGTATTGCAGTCCCACATCACACAGGCTACTTGCCTGTAATCTGACTCCTGTCCCTGTCAGTCTCTCACACAAGTCAGAAAGAAGCCCTCCTGGAGTCTAGGGACTGTCAAAAACTTTTCAGCTTGTTAAACACCTTACCCACACATGCAGTCATTATAACAATGGGGAGAGACCAGACAGATGTTTGCCCACAGACCCTGAGTCCAGGCAAGCTCTGCATCATGCCATGTATATTTACCAGCTTGCCTGTACTCTACTTTCATCATGTCTGACACTTCTGTGCTGTGGAGAGTCCAGGACTCCATAATCAACATTCTCTCACTGCAGGCTACATCTTCTTGTGAGGGAAGCTAGGCTGCCTCTCTCATTCCATTAGCTGGAGGGAAGCACCAGAAGTAAGAAGGGAGGGAGAATGAGGCTGTTTATATTATGCAGGCTTCCCTGGCTGAATACACAGCTCAGTGCAGGGGGGAGGTTCCAGACACCCGGAATAGCCCCCTCAGTTCGCCAGTGCCAGTTGCTGTCAGTTATATACCAGCAGCTGTCAGTTACAACTGACTGTGCAAGGTAATGTCCATGTTTCCCTATGGCTCAAGTGGGTGATATTAAAGTTTAACAGTGTGCTCACCAGGAAGCTGTTATAGGGTAATGGCCATTTTTAAAACGGAGGACAGAGAATTCCATTGATTACAGTGGACAAAAGGGCTGCAGGAGAGTAGGGATGATCAGAAAGAACGAATTCCGTTCCGCCGGAATTCACGGACACCGCCAGCGCTAAATTCCGTCGCTATGAAAATTCCGCCCAATTTTTGCGAATTTCCGCGGGATTTTAAAATCGCAAATGGAACCTTATTTATGCTAAATGGTAGCCCATAGAAGCTATTGACTGTTCCCTTAGTCCTTTTTCTCCTCCCTCCCTTTCTTCTCCTTCCAGGGAATTGTAGGTTTTCAAAAGCCAGCTTACATACCTTGGCCGGGAATCGAACCCAGGTCTAGTGCTTGGTAGGCAGCTCTCTTTACCATTATACCACCACCAACACTACATGCTGAAGCCAGCCTAGCATGTACCACTATGATATATCCAAGAGAAAAATGAGCTTGCTTAGGGAATTGTAGGATTTCAAAAGCCAGCTTACATACATTGGCCGGGAATTGAACCCAGGTCTAGTGCTTGGTAAGCTGCTATCCTAACCATTATACCACAAACACAACACACTACAATGCTACATGCTGAGGCCAGCCTAGCATGTACCATTGTGATATACCCAAGAGAAAAATTAGCTTTCTCTCTCTCTCTCTCTAGGACTTGATGCCATTGAACTGAATTTTCAGCTTAAAACCATCAACGGATACCGGCAGAATTGCACAGGCAATTTCGGAATTCAACCAGATTGAAAAAGCAATTCCGTTCTGACCAAACAGAACAAAATGACCAATTTCTGCCCAAAATTGCGTAAAATACAATTCCGCGGAAAGCAGTGACCATCCCTGCTAGAGAGAGAGAGAGAGAGATGAATCTACATGGCTATCTGGGGTTCTCTTCGTACAACTGTTGAACACAAAAGGCAAGGCCATGCCTGGGTGGGCTTGAACCACCAACCTTGCAGTTAACAGCCAAACGCGCTAACCAATTGTGCCACAGAGACTGTGTACCACAAAGACTGTGCATGCAGTTGCTGTTGAATGATTTTATGGGGATGTATGTGTGTCTTTTGGAGGAAGAAAGTAAGTCTGCTCCAAGAAGTTTCAGCATGTAGTGTTGGTGGTATAATGGTTAGGATAGCAGCCTACCAAGCACTAGACATGGGTTCAATTCCCGGCCAATGTATGTAAGCTGGCTTTTGAAATCCTACAAATCCCTAAGCAAGCTCATTTTTCTCTTGGATATATCACAATGGTACATGCTAGGCTGGCTTCAGCATGTAGCATTGTAGTGTGTTGTGTTGGTGGTGTAATGGTTAGGATAGCAGCCTACAGAGCGGTAGGCCTGGGTTCTATTCCTGGTCAATGTATGTGAATTGGCTTAGGACATCCTACAAATCCCTAAGCAAGCTCATTTTTCTCTTGGATATATCACAATGGTACATGCTAGGCTGGCTTCAGCATGTAGCATTGTAGTGTGTTGTGTTGGTGGTATAATGGTTAGGATAGCAGCCTACAGAGCGATAGGCCTGGGTTTGATTCCTGGCCAATGTATGTGAGTTGGCTTTTGACATCCTACAAATCCCTAAGCAAGCTCATTTTTCTCTTGGATATATCATAATGGTACATGCTAGGCTGGCTTCAGCATGTAGTGTTGGTGGTGGTATAGAGGTGAAGAGAGCTGCCTACCAAGCACTAGACCTGGGTTCGATTCCTGGCTAAGGTATGTAATCTGGCTTTTGAAATCCTACAATTCCCTGGAAGACAAGACCCTCCTCCCTCCGGGAGGAAGGAGTCTGTCGAGTAAAAATACTTCTTATTAGGCCGAAATCAGCTCGGTGGGAAAAAAAATGTGCATTCCGTAAAATTCTGCGGAATTTCATATTTTTCCACGGAAATTTCGCCACAGTGATATAGCAATTCCGTTCCGTCACAACGGAGCGGAATCATCAAATTCCGGCCGGAATCACGGAATTTTTAATTCCGCGGAATCCAGCGACCATCCCTACAGGAGACGAGAAAGAGATTGAGGAGTAGACTACACAGGAGGTAAGTATAAGCTGTGTATGGTTATTTTGACTTTTTATTTTCAGTTTAAGTTCTCTTTAATAATGCACAGTATGTTCACTTACATCTAGCTCCTGTTTTAGGCCTCTTTTCCACGGGAAGTGAAATGCCTCTCAAGCTCTCACAACTGCTTGCTGCTGCCTGGTAACTGCTTGTTGCTGCCTGGTAACTGCTCACTGCTGCCTGGTAACTGCTTTCTAAGCACATAATTCAACTGCCCGTAAAAAAGAGGC
The DNA here is from genome assembly GCF_040937935.1 of Hyperolius riggenbachi. Lineage (NCBI taxonomy): Eukaryota > Metazoa > Chordata > Amphibia > Anura > Hyperoliidae > Hyperolius > Hyperolius riggenbachi. Next base: position 449,567,507 of record NC_090646.1, on the reverse strand, counting down.
CTAAGGCCTGGAACACACCAGAGGAGTTTTTCTGAGCATTTTGAGTTTTTAAATCTGCTGCTAATGTTATCCTATGCGTCTGTGCACACTGGAGCAATGAGGTTTTGTAAAAAACCCTATAGCATTACATTGGGAAGAGCTTTTGAAACCTCTAAAAGCTCTTCCCAATGTAATGCTATGGGTTTTTTTTTTTACAAAACCTCATTGCTCCAGTGTGCACAGACACATAGGATCACATTAGCAGCAGATTTAAAAACTCAAAACGCTCAGAAAAACTCCTCTGGTGTGCACCAGGCCTATGTCCAGTTTTTATGTAGAGCATGGATGCTCTCACACTTGTTGCTTTTAACTGTTCAGGAGTAATTTTTCACAATTAATTAGTTGAAAATTCCCTGTGTTTGTGCTTAAAGAGCTATAAAATATTTTGCTCTATAAATGTCAGCTATATAATGTTTGTATATAGTTTTTCATTTAGTTGAGAGACGCACGCAGCATCTGCTGCCAATAAAATACACTTGAGAAGATTTACTCAACTGCAAAATTATCTGTTGGTGTGAAGCATATATCATTAAAAACTTATAATTAAACATCTAAATTACTTCAGTAAAATGCAAAGTTGTCTGGAATTTTATATACACAGTGTCATTGTAACAGGTAGCTTTCAAAAGTATCACTTGCAACTGATAACATTTCCTTAATAACAAATACCTGTAAATCTGTGAAAAAATGCATGAATAAAAACTAATTTTCAACATTTGTATCCAGCTTTAAAAGAACTTTTTTTTCCAATTATGCCACTACTGAATTTAGGCCTCATTTCCGCGGACTGTTGATAGGCAGTGAAATGCCTCTCAAACTCTCACAACTGCTCACTGCTGCCTGGTAACTGATTGCCGAGCACACAGCTCAACTGTCTGTGAAAAAGGGGCCTAAACAAGAAGGATGTAGAAGCCAATAACTACCTATTCAGCCTGAGGCCTCTTTTTCACAGACAGTTCAACTGTGTGCTCAGCAAACAGTTACAAGGCAGCAGTGAGCAGTTACCAGGCAGCAGCAAGCAGTTGTGAGAGTTTGAGAGATTCCCGGGAATCAAACCCAGGTCTAGTGCTTGGTAGGCAGCTCTCTTCACCACTATACCACCACCAACAGTCCTTGGAAAGGAGGCCTAACTAGTGTGATTGAGCCCTTATTGGATCAGCCTATAGAGTAGTGCTCAGCTTGAAAAAGAACGCATTCAGGGTAGTCAGTAATGATGGTCATGTATATGAGAAGTCAAAGAGAAACATAGGATCAGTTTGATCATGTGACATATTTGTAAAGCTGATTTGCTAGTCATGTTTATGTGCAAAAGCAGGTAGTGATCTAAGAAAAATCAAAACCTTGTGTTTCTACAATCTAATCTGAACTCGTGCTCCTCTGTGAACTGTTGTATACATCTGTATAAGGCCTCTTTTCCATGGGCAGTTGATAGGCAGTGAAATGCCTCTCAAACTCTCACAACTGCTTGCTGCTGCCTGGTAACTGCTCACTGCTGCCTGGTAACTGCTCACTGCTGCCTGGTAACTGATTGCCGAGCACACAGCTCAACTGTCCGTGAAAAAGAGGCCTAAGCAAGAAGGATGTAGAAGCCAACAACTACCTATTCAGCCTGAGGCCTCTTTTCCACGGACAGTTCAACTGTGTGCTCAGCAAGCAGTTACATGGAAAAGAGGCCTTATACAGATGTATATGTTACGGCCAGAACCCGAAGTTTGGCCACTTCTAGTTCTGGCCGGCCACTTCGGGTTCTGGCCGGCCAATGTGCGAAGTGGCCGCTGCGCTCCGGCCAATGTGAGGAATGGAATGATTCATGTAACATGAATGTATCTTCTGGCCGCAGCGCAGCGGCCAAATGTATCGCAACCTAGTTCATTTAATGACATTAAGCCGGCGGCAATGAAACAGATGAAGCCGCCGGCTTTTGCTCTGCCTCTCTTTCTCCTTCTCTTACTATTGGCAGCCGGTGGGGACACGCGTGTCCCCTCCGGAGTCGTTCGCCGCGGCAGGGAAGCCTGCCGTTCTTGCAGAGCGGGTGCTGGCAGAAGTAATGTCTGCAGCCTCCCCGCTCTGCTTTCCCTGGCGCGACGAACGACTCTCGGACACAAGTGTCCCTGCCGGCTGGCCATAAGAAAAGAAGTGAGAGCGCGGGGGGGGTAGGGGGATTGGGGGGGGAGGAGAGAGAGGCAGAGCAAAAGCCGGCGGCTTCATCTGTTTCATTGCCGCCGGCTTAATGTCATTAAATGAACTAGGTTACGATACATTTGGCCGCTGCGCTGCGGCCAGAAGATACATTCATGTTACATGAATCATTCCATACCTCACATTGGCCGCAGCGCAGCACATTGGCCGGCCAGAACTAGAAGTGGCCAAACTTCGGGTTCTGGCCGTAACATATACAACAGTTCACAGAGGAGCATGAGTTCAGATTAGATTGTAGAAACACAAGGTTTTAATTTTTCTTGGATCACTACCTGCTTTTGCACATAAACATGACTAGCAAATCAGCTTTACAAATATGTCACATGATCAAACTGATCCTATGTTTCTCTTTGACTTCTCATATACATGACCATCATTACTGACTACCCTGAATGCGTTCTTTTTCAAGCTGAGCACTACTCTATAGGCTGATCCAATAAGGGCTCAATCACACTAGTTAGGCCTCCTTTCTACAGACTGTTGAGCTGTGTGCTCAGCAAGCAGTTACCAGGCAGCAGTAAGCAGTTACTAGACAGCAACAAACAGTTACCAGGCAGCAACAAGCAGTTACCAGGCAGCAGTGAGCAGTTGTGAGAGTTTGAGAGGCATTTCACTGCCTATCAACAGTTCGTGGAAAAGAGGCCTTAGTGAGTTGCAATGCATTAAAATGTATGAATAAAAACTCATGAATGGGTTTGCGAGTTGCTGTGCATTTCCATGCATTTCCACGCATTGCCATTAACTCCCTACAAGTTGCAATGCAGTGCACAGCAACTCACTGTTGTAGTGTGAATGATAAAATGTGAGGCCTCTTTTCCACGAACTGTTTCTAGGCAGTGAAATGCCTCTCAAACTCTCACAACTGCTCACTGCTGCCTGGTAACTGCTTGTCGCTGGCTAGTAACTGCTCACTGCTGCCTGGCAACTACTTGCTGAGCACACAGCTCAACAGTTTGTGTAAAGGGGCCTAAGGGGGCCCGGAGAGAGTCCTAGGGCCTGGTGGATGCTAGCCCTAACCAAATCTTACTAAAGAAAAGTCAGGTGAGGATATGCTAGCTTGCCCAGGGCCCCATTTCATCTGAATCCATTTCTGATCTTAAAGCTAATGGGAATCAATATTTAAATAAAAAAAAAGTCAGATACTCAATTACTCACCTCAGGAGAGGGAAGGCTCGGTCCTAATGAGCCATCCATCTCCTCTCCTGGTGCCCTCGGTGCTGCGCTGGCTCCCCCGTTCCCATCCCCCGCCCAGGGGATTTCGGAAGTCTTCGGGAGCCGAGTCCTCCCGAAGACAGGCGGCTCCGTATGCGCGAGTGAGTCATAGAGGGCGCTCGCGCGTGCGCAGTGAAGAGCGGCCCGTCTTCAGGAGCACTCAGGCTCCCGAAGCATTTCCAAAGCCTCCCTTCGGCCAGGAAACAGCGGTATTTGACCGAAACGGTCGAATACCGCCACAGGGGAGCCAGCGCAACAGCAGGGAACGGGAGAAGAGATGGGAATGCTCTATTGGATCCAGAGCCTCCCTCTCCTTAGGTGAGTATCTGACTTTTTTTAAAAATATGGGTCCCCATTCACTTTAAGGATGGGGGTAGAAATCTGTGACAGTGCTTCACAAAGTATATAATCATAGTCACTTTGTGCAGATAGTGTCCTGGCTAGGACTGTGCTGCACTTTGCAGTCACTTTTAGTGCATAAACTTTCCTAGTGGTTCTGGGTCACCATGATCTAGCTGGATATTCTGTAATGTTGCAAAGTGAGAGTGCTAGTATCTCTGCAAAATGTTTGGATAATGTCTCCTGAGAGGAGTGCATGAGTAAGGTGAATGCACAAATTCAAGAAAATAGTAGTTATTGTGCTTCATTTACCAGCTTGCCCGACTAGCTATGCCTCCTGATAATGGCTTTCCAATATTCCCCTGCATTATTCAGTTTGGTGTTAGGTGCATGCATGTCCACAATAAGGCCTCTTTTCCACGGGCAGCTGAACTGTGTGCTCTGCTAGCAGTTGCCAGGCAGCAGTGAGCAGATACCATTCAGCAGCAAGCAGTTGTGAGAATTTGAGAGGCATTTCACTGCCCATGGAAAAGAGGCCTAACTGTCACCCATAGTGATCAGCAGAGCAGGGACAAGGTCCTCCAGCACCCAAGGCTGAGACACCAAAGTGCGCCCCTCCATTCCTCCCACCCCATTCGTCACACACTGATTGCTATTAGACTAAGAGGGCCACAGGGCCCACAACCTCCCCAACACCTTAATATCTAGTTATATGGCTTGCAGCCACTGCTATGTATCCCCTTTTCTTATTTCTTTCTGCTTAATACACAATTAGGAATGACAGCTGAATGAATTGTGCGCCCCCTCCTACACTGCGCCCTGAGGCTGGAGCCTCTCCAGCCTATGCCTCGGCCCGGCCCTGGTGATCAGGACTTGGACACTAGGGTGATAGTTTCAGGCATGAGTGCATTACAGACACGTTCCTCAGGTATAGCGAGTGAGGTGCACTGTTTGTATGGAGAGCGGAGAAAAAAAAAATGATGTATTGGCTTCCGATGAGCGGTTTGAGGAGAGGACTAATACATTTGTTCATCACTGTGGTTATAAAGGTGGCCTCTAATGATCCAATCCGCTGGACTATCGATTATTTCTGGGCGCTGCTATAACCAATTGGATACAATCAATCATGCCCACTAACTAAGGGAACTGTGTATTTTTCTGATTGATCCCATTAATCTGATCGGATCAGTCAGCATGGTTCCATTTGTTAGTAGGCCTGATCAATCATTTCTGATCAATTATAGTGACCACTTTAAGGCCTCTTTTCCACAAACTGTTGAGCTGTGTGCTCAGCAAGAAGTTGCCAGGCAGCAGTGAGCAGTTACCAGGCAACAGTGAGCAGTTGTGAGAGTTTGAGAGGCATTTCACTGCCTAGAATTAGTTTGTGGAAAAGAGGACAAGGCTTAGATCCACCATGCCAGATTATTAAACAACATGAGGTGGCAGCTATATTAAATAAAGGAACAAGAGAATGGGCACCGAGGCAGCTATATAAATAGGTGAACTAAACACCCATCAAAGATTTATAAATTTATAACAACGTGAATATAAATTCCTACATGCACCATGTCAGCAAAATTAAGTGGTAATAGTATACAAATCAACTGACTCTTGGGTGCATGCACCCAAGAGTCAGTTGATTTGTATACTATTGCAGCTATACTAAAGCTAGAGTCTCCGCTGAGATGGCAAGAACAGTGTGTATGAGGCCATAGTCTACTCTAGGGTTAAAGGAGCAGTTGCACACATTAAATGTCAAGAGATTTAACTTCTAAATTAAAACAACTTCATTTAGAACCATCATATTACAAATAAATCAGAAGCCTTCAGGAAGTAAGTCTCTTGATCATTAGCAAATTATTTTGCTTGTGTAGCCTAGGTTGAATCTTATGAGTGTAATCTCCCAACAGACTCTCAAAATGTCCTATAGTAAGACTAAATAGCAATTTTACCTTGACATTTTTCCCCCTCGGAGACCTAGTCTGCACAGTGTGATTAATCACTTGAAATTAAAAAGTTTAACTCCTGCTCAGCATTTACTTTGTTTGCTTACATCCTGATTTTAAATGAATGTAGTAGTAAATAAATAAGGAATTAAATCTCTTTATCTCATTTGGGATGGTTGGGTGGGTAATGCTGGGAATACACGTTTCGTCTTTGCCTTCGTTTAAACCTTCGTTTCGATTGTGCATTTTGTCCTTTTCGATCCCGAAATAATCGACCGTACGGTTAATATCACCACCCACGGTTTCGTTTTTTTTTCGATTCTGATGGTTTCGTTTTTCCAATGATCGAAGGCTGCAAAGAAACGAAACGTAGTACAGGGACGGACGGCATAAACGAATATATAATCGATCTGAACAGCCATCAAGCCTACCAATGGCTCGATTAGATGGATAAAGAGAGATAATATCAAACATGTTCGATCATTAGTCGTTCGTTTTTGGGGTCTATTAATCGAAACTATAATGAGATTATGACTATTTTCACATACGTTTTCAACACTCGATTTGTTTACCGAACGAATCGAAGGCTAAAACGAAGGCTAAAACGAAACGTGTATTCCCAGCATAACAGTGAGGAAAGGGATAGAGGGTTGGATGGATAGATATGGGGTGGATGGATATGTGAGGATCAGGAGAAGTAACACATTGAGATGATAGATGAGGGTTGGGCAGCTAGGTGTTAGGAGGGGTTACATGGGAGGTAAAGGGGTGATTAGGTGAGGGTGAGGAGAAGAGGATGTGGGTTGGGTGGCTAGATAAAACTAAGGAAAGGTGACATAGGGTGGTGGTATGGAGGAAAGGTGGTAGGTGAGGTTCAGGAGATATCACATTGGAACTAGAAGGTGAGCAGAATAGTGGGTGGTTAGCCATGTGTCAGGAGACATGACGCGATGAAGGTCTGTTTGAGAAAAGATCAGCGTAAGAAGCGGAAGAAGTTTGCCTGAGAAGTAGTGGACAGCATTCTTGTCTTGATATACTCTGTAACATTGAAAGGTGGCCAGAACACTAGCTGCATGGAGTTTGTATGTTCTGCCCATGTTTGCTTGGGGCCCCTCTCACATCAACAAAACATGCAGCTAAGTTATTTGGTTTCCCCCAAAATTGGCCCTAGACTACGATGGACATATGACTAGGGTAGAGATTAGATTATGAGACAAACACATCAAAGATCAAGGTAAAGACCAGCTCTCTGTGCCGGTTTACCTTCACAAGCCTGGTGTTCAATATAGAGTTTAGGATTGAGCTTCAGTTCTGTACATCTTCTGATTTCATGATACTGCCCACCTTTTGTTTTAGATAAATTAAGGCTTCCACTGTCAGTTAGTCAGATATTATACCATGGACCACTTAGGCCCGGTTCACACTTGAATTTAAAAACAGTCTGTTCGCTGAACGTAACGGATCGTATACTGTACAAACAGAACAGATGCGAACAGATCCAATGTTAACCTATAGAACCATTCACATGCGTCTGTTTGCGTTCTAAGGGCCAAAATCCAATGGGGGTGGGGATCTGGGGGGAATGTGGGGACTGATGCTAGACTGTACTTGAGCGGGTGAGCAGGTGAGAGAGGGAGGCTTTCTTACCCAGGCTTCCGTCTCTTCCCCTTGCATCTCACGTTGCATCATGTGACTACCACGCTGCCATCTTCCAGGAAGCATGGTAGTCACGTGACGTGACGTGGTACGCAAGGAGAAGAGGAAGCCTTGGTAAGAAACCCTCTTTCCCACTCTCTAACCCAACCACTCAGCAGACCGGAGTATAAACGGATCCGATCGACCGGTGATCAGATCCGGTTTCCCTGATCCATTTGCCAGTGTGGACCATGCTTAGGGATCCAGTGGAGCAGAGACTGGATCCGCTTTACCAGATCCATTTGACTTTAAAATTCCAGTGTGAACCGGGCCTTATTGTCTCATAATTTTTCCACATATGTGCAAAATAAATGACTTGTAATTTGGCTACCTTACAATGTTACAAAGTATATCTAGATTTGTCACTAACTGTCACTCACAATCTAATCCCTGCCATAGTCTAAGGCCAATTTAGGGGACAGCCAATTAACTTATCTGTAAGCTACAGTGCTTCCCTGCTCTCAGTGTAATAATGAATTTACCTTCCCACACCCTCGCAGTGGCAGGGACGAGTACTTAATAGGTTGCATGCAAGCTGTTAATGGAAACCAACATCCTCCTCTAGTGGAAGACAGGTCATGTGTATGCTCGGTGTGTATTCGACCCCACAAGTGGGGCTTGCACTCTTTTGCAGGTAGGCACTAGTCTGTTTTTAAGTAGCGCTGCTCATTTCCTTGCTATGTACTAATGTAATTCGTTTTTGGTCAGCTGCTCCCACTTAACAGCCATGCTTTTGGTGTATATGCAGAGCTTCTGTTTGGGTTCAAGGTGCGTTTGTAGTTCCTGGGGGGGGCTTAGCGCATCTCTGATGGAGGCCATTCGGAGGCGGCCTGGTGTTGCGCTGATCCACCTTTTGCGCAATTTTCAATGTTCGATTTTATTTGATTAGCCGCACCCAGGCTATGCATATACATAGGTTAGGATTTAGTTAGTGTTAGGCCCCTCCCATGGAGGATTGACTTCTTCGCAGTGGGAGGGACGAGTACTTAATAGGTTGCATGCAAGCTGTTAATGGAAACCAACATCCTCCTCTAGTGGAAGACAGGTCATGTGTATGCTCGGTGTGTATTCGACCCCACAAGTGGGGCTTGCACTCTTTTGCAGGTAGGCACTAGTCTGTTTTTAAGTAGCGCTGCTCATTTCCTTGCTATGTACTAATGTAATTCGTTTTTGGTCAGCTGCTCCCACTTAACAGCCATGCTTTTGGTGTATATGCAGAGCTTCTGTTTGGGTTCAAGGTGCGTTTGTAGTTCCTGGGGGGCCTTCTTAGCAAAATGTTCCCCCCAAAGAAAGCCTAATTGGTGGCAGAAAAAACAAGATATAGATCAGTTCATTGTGATAAGTAGTGATAAAGTTATAGGCTAATGAATGGGAGGTGAACATTTCTCACGTGAAAACGACGGAACCTGAATGGGTTAAGCTGCAGACTAACCAGCAAGCTCATGGTGAACCAGAACTCATTGGAGATGTGTGAGGGGCTACAATGGTCCTAAAAGCCCCCTTACTAAAATGCTATGGAAAACAAGAGTTTGCTTTCTTAGAACAGAAAGAATTTGCGATAATTCAGGTTGGATTGAGCTTGAGATGTCTCCCAGTGCACCACTGAGGAATATATGCAAATTAACCATTGTTGCCCTTAAAAGCTAAACACATCTCTAGAACTGCTGGAATGCAATGATGTGTCAGCTTGTTAATTTCAGAATCAGAATCAGAATCATCTTTATTGTCGCCAAGCGCACCGATTGGTGGGCCCGGAATTGCTTGTGGTTCACATGGCAAGTGGCAGTTCAGGTACATATAACAATTAACACCCGGCAAACATATAACACCCGGCAAACATAATCAAGGCAAAGCAAAACATACACGCAACCGTATAGAGAAACACATTTAGAGTCTTGGGTTGCCCTGGGGGCTAGAGTGTCCCAGTGATGGTGGTGAGGGTGGGGGGGGGGGGGTCTTGAGTTCAGTGAGTTCAGCAGGTGAACTGCTTGGGGGAAGAAGGTGTTCATACGCCTAGTGGTTTTGGAGGGGATGGATCTGAACCGGCGTCCCAATGGAAGGGTCTCGAAGTAGCGTCTGCCCGGGTGGGAGGGGTCGAGTAGGATCTTGGTGGCCCTTGTCTTCATCCTCGTGGAGTAGAGGAGATCTAGTGAGGGCAGGTGGGCGCCGATGATCTTTTCCGCTGCGTTTATCACTCTGTGGAGTTTGTATTTGTCCTTAGCAGTTGCTCCGGCATACCAGACTATGATGGAGCAGCAGAGACATAATTATCCAACATGCATACAGACTGTTTCGGATTGTTTGATCCTCATCAATGCATGGCATTCTTTTTCTTGCTTGAAAATTGAGGCACTTAGCCTATTATATATATAGATTATAAGAACCCCTTCCCTCTGAGGCACCCAAGGCTCTGGACTTCATGATTCCCCCTAATTAAATAATTAATGAAATATTGCAATCCTATACCTAGTTTCAGTGTCTCCAACAAAATGGAGGCTCCCCGAGGACTTAGCCAGACACTACACTATATGGAGATGCACTGGCCGTCTGCCGTCCAATAACTACACAGTCGCCAGCCTACGTCGCGCGCCTCATACAGCACAGTGACGTATCCAATCTCTGCCAGGGGCGTTCCTAGGGTCCTTGGAGATCAGTGGCACCTGGGGGCACTAGGGGGGGGCTATGTGCGGTGCGCGCAGCGGCAAAAATGGGCGTGGCCATGGGTGGGGCCAATCGTACATTAGATTAGGACAGTGGTGGCGAACTTTTTGGAGGCCCAAACTGCAACCCACAAGTCACTTATCTATCGCAAAGTGGCAACAGCAATTTAAACTAAATACTATACAAACGTTTTAACACATACTACATACATGAACATTATGGAAAATCCAAGTTGAAAAACTGAAAAGATAAACAATTTCATCCATCCTACTCCTGAAAAAATATATTCATTTTTTTAGAACCTCCCAGTTTTATTTTCTGTTTTAAAAAGCTAAAAAAGTAGGTTTAATGCTATTGTCTCATATGACGATGATTCATTTTTATTCCATAGTCTCGCAGTTAGCAATCATGCGACCCTCAACAAGACAAATTCAGCAATCATGAGGCCCCCAACAAGACAAATTCAGCAATCTTGAGGCCCTCAACAAGACAAATTCAGCAATCATGAGTCCCCCAACAAGACAACTTCAGCAGTCATGAGGCACATAAATAGACAGCATTTCACATAAATAGGCAGAATGCCCCCTTAATATGGTAGACACCTCTCACCTGGCTTCTGAATTCTCCTCTACTGGCTGCTGTACCTGGCAATACTTTTTTTGGCTGGATTGGGGATAATGTGTGGGCTGAAAGGCCTGGCAGTGATGCTGTGGCCTGGCTGGCGGTGATGCTGTGGCCGATGTTGTGGCTGGTTTGGCTGGCAGTGATGCTGGGCTGTGCTTGGCTGGTTAAAGTAAATGGTGGCCTGACTGGTGGTGATGCTGTGGCCTTTTTGATAGTGATTCTGGGCTGGTTGGCTGGTGGGGATGCTGGGCTGGCTGGCCTGGATAGTTTAGGTAGCGACGGTAACAGTAAAAAAGGGCGCAGGAGGCTAGTGGACAAATCGGGCGCCGCCATTCACTCCCATAATAAATATCGTTTAATGGGCGCCCGATAGGAAAAAAGGGTGCCGGAGAAAAATAACGTTTTACAAGCGGCGCCAGGAGACTTAATGTTTTATTACTGCTTCTCATGATTACACATTATTTAATGATTTATACATTTTTTAATATTATTTTTAAACGAAAAACAGAATAATATTTTTTTCAAACATTATTTTTAAACGAAAAACAGTACAATATTTTTTTCAAACATTATTTTTAAACGAAAAACAGTACAATTTTTTTTTTTTTTACATTATTTTTTAAACGAAAAAACCGCACAATATGTTTTTGAAACTTTATTAATGCTTATCACAGGGGGGTCTTAGGTTTAGGCACCAACAGGGGGTCTTAGGTTTAGGCACCAACAGGGGGGTCTTAGGTTTAGGCACCAACAGGGGGGTCTTAGGTTTAGGCACCAACAGGGGGGTCTTAGGTTTAGGCACCAACAGGGGGGTCTTAGGTTTAGGCACCAACAGGGGGTCTTAGGTTTAGGCACCAACAGGGGGGTCTTAGGTTTAGGCACCAACAGGGGGGTCTTAGGTTTAGGCACTAACAGGGGGGTCTAGGGGTTAGGGGTAGGTACAGGGAGGGTTATTTAGGCACCAACAGGGGGGGTCTTAGGTTTAGGCATCAACAGGGGGGTCTAGGGGTTAGGGGTAGGTACAGGGAGGGTTACTTAGTAATTTTTTTTTAAAACGTTATTATACGTTTCACTATTTAAACGAAAGATTAACGTTTTTACAATTGCCGATTTAATGCACATTATTTAATGATTTATAACTTTATAAAACATTAATTTTAAACGAAATACAGTACAATACATTTTTAAACGTTATCCATGCTTATCGTTTAAAACCCCGCGCCCTTTTTTCCCAGCGCCCCTTTTTAACGTACGCGGTAGCGACAGGTGCACCCTAGTTAAGGTAGCGCCAGAAGTACCCCAGTTTAGGTAGTGACAGGAGCCCCCAGTTCAGTTAGTGACAGGAGCCCCCCAGTGTAGGCAGTGACAGGAGCCCCCCAGTGTAGGCAGTGACAGGAGCTCCCAGTTTAGGTAGTGACAGGCACCCCTTAGTTAGGTAGTGACAGGCACCCCCCAGTAAGGTAGTGACAGGCACCCCCCAGTTAGGTAGTGAGTGACAGGGACCCCCAGTTGGGTAGTGAGTGACAGCAGGGACCCCAGTTAGATAGTGAGTGACAGCAGGGACCCCCAGTTAGATAGTGAGTGACAGCAGGGACCCCCAGTTAGATAGTGAGTGACAGCAGGGACCCCCAGTTAGATAGTGAGTGACAGCAGGGACCCCCAGTTAGATAGTGAGTGACAGCAGGGACCCCCAGTTGGGTAGTGAGTGACAGCAGGGACCCCGTTAGGTAGTGAGTGACAGCAGGGATCTCCGTTAGGTAGTGAGTGACAGCAGGGACCCCCATTAGTGAGTGACAGCAGGGACCCCCGTTAGGTAATGAGTGACAGCAGGGACCCCCGTTAGGTAGTGAGTGACAGCAGGGACCCCAATAGTGAGTGACAGCAGGGATCCCCAGTTAGATAGTGAGTGACAGCAGGGACCCCCAGTTAGATAGTGAGTGACAGCAGGGACCCCCAGTTAGATAGTGAGTGACAGCAGGGACCCCCAGTTAGATAGTGAGTGACAGCAGGGACCCCCAGTTGGGTAGTGAGTGACAGCAGGGACCCCCGTTAGGTAGTGAGTGACAGCAGGGACCCCCGTTAGGTAGTGAGTGACAGCAGGGACCCCCGTTAGATAGTGAGTGACAGCAGGGACCCCGTTAGTGAGTGACAGCAGGAGCCCCCGTTAGGTAGTGAGTGACAGCAGGGACCCCCAGTTAAATAGTGAGTGACAGCAGGGACCCCCAGTTAAATAGTGAGTGACAGCAGGGACCCCCGTTAGATAGTGAGTGACAGCAGGGACCCCCGTTAGATAGTGAGTGACAGCAGGGACCCCCGTTAGATAGTGAGTGACAGCAGGGACCCCCGTTAGGTAGTGAGTGACAGCAGGGACCCCCGTTAGGTAGTGAGTGACAGCAGGGACCCCCGTTAGGTAGTGAGTGACAGCAGGGACCCCCAGTTAAATAGTGAGTGACAGCAGGGACCCCCAGTTAAATAGTGAGTGACAGCAGGGACTCCCGTTTAGATAGTGAGTGACAGCAGGGACCCCCGTTGGGTAGTGAGTGACAGCAGGGACCCCCGTTGGGTAGTGAGTGACAGCAGGGACCCCCGTTAGGTAGTGAGTGACAGCAGGGACCCCCGTTAGTGAGTGACAGCAGGGACCCCCGTTAGGTAATGAGTGAGTGACAGGGACCCGTTAGGTAGTGAGTGGCAGTCCCCAGCCCACCTACCTTGCCGCTTCAGACCTCAGGATCAGCGGGCGACCCGACCAGATACAGCGGGCGCCGGGCACAAATATGCGGAAGTGATGTCACTTCCGCATATCAGCGGTGTCCGCTAGGTCCTAGCACCCGCTCTATCTGGTCGCCCGGCGCTGATCGAGGTCTGAATGGCAGCGCAGCTGGGACAGCAGGGCAGAGCGGGGCAGCGGTGGCCGGGAGATCCGTGGCACCCCAGGACAGATTGGGGGCACGGGCCCCCCCAAAATAGGGCTAGCGACTCCCCTGATCTCTGCCCCTTTGTATTTGCCAAATCCCGGAGATACGGCCTGACCTCACGAAGTGACGTCACACCCCGCGCTTAGCACGGTGACGTCCAATTACCACACTCACCTCATTAAGGGGCCTTCCCCGCGCATTTAAACTATTAAACAGAGCGCCGTCCATACAGGCACCAAGGATAGCTGTAATCTTCTCTGTGGTAAGCTGATTTTTTTACCCCTTTCCATTTTTTATGCTCCCCATACGCAACTACTTTGAAATAAGAATCAGCATGTGACCCTCATTGATCTTCTATCTCCCTCCAGCTTCTCCCATATTGCTTCCCTATTAACCTCACCCACCCTTAATAATTTGAGATAGTCCCTATCCATATACATGTTTATATATGCGTATCTAGTTTGCTCATTTATATATATTTATATCTATTTTTGTGTGTACGCTTTTATCCTACCTTCCTAAAGACCACCAGGATATTTTTTTCCCCCATGTATGTCCCTTATGATCAATGCATTCCCTACTCACCCATCTCCATATAAACACTATATAGTTATATATTAGTGACTCCCACATCTCAGGTTCCCACTTGCTAGTCCTGTACAGCATTGAGCATCAAGGCTCCCTTCGTGCATACTTACCCAAAAGTCTCACATTTGACCTGAGGAAGCGGCTCTTCCGCGAAACGCATTGTCATTTAAAAGTGCCGAATAAAGTATTTATTTCTTATATAACCTAGTGAATGGACTACTTCTTTAAGGTAGGACCATCTATTACGTTTTATTTGAACAATTGCACTCCGCAATAAGCCATACAAAATACTGTATATACACTACGGGGGCCTCCTCCCCCATCCTGCTGATGATTTACCCCAAGCTTGGGGTCACCACTTTGGAAAGTGGATCTTTTGAAGGAGCTGCGACCACCGGCAGACAAGGCTGAGCGGGGATGTTACTTCCCCGAATGCGCACTAAGAGGTTGCCTAGCTTGCAACCCAAATCTGTGAGTATAAAAGCTTAAAGGGGAACTGAAGAGAGAGGTATATGGAGGCTGTCCTGTTTATTTCCTTTTAATCAATACCAGTTGCCTGGCAGCCCTGCTGGTCTATTTCTCTGCAGTAGTATCTGATTAAAACCAGAAACAAGCATGCAGCTAGTCTTGTCAGATCAGACTTATAAGTCTGAACCACTGAAACACCTGATCTGCTGCATGCTTGTTCAGGGGCTATGGCTAATAGTATTAGAGGCAGAGGATCAGCAGGGCTGCCAGGCAACTGGTATTGTCTAAAAGGAAATAAACATGACAGCCTCCATATACCTCTCTCTTCAGTTCCCCTTTAAGAATTACCTTATGAAATTCCAATCTTAACTCACAATACTACACTAGATTGGGCTCCCGGTTCTCCTCCCGTACTTTTCTCTACCAACCCTAACCCTGGAGAAAAAACTGGTCTTCGACCTCAAGACAGGAAATTTAGACGACAAAGGTGGAGTCAACAAAGGCAGCAATTCTCTCTGAAGTTTAGAGACCAAAAATCTTTTAGACCCTCTCGTCAATACAACAAGCCTTGGAGAAATACTCAATCTACTTTTGTTAAGTCAGCTAAGAATAGGCCTACCTCTTCTACAACGGGCAATGGAAAGTCTTTTTGACATGAGGCCTGCCCTAACTGGTCGAGTAGGAGCAAGACTACTTCATTTCGCCTCGGTTTGGGCAAAAAATATAATAGATCCTTGGATAAAGCAGGTTGGTTCACAGGGTCACAAATGGACATTCAAAAGAGTTCCCTTCACTCCACATTGGGTGGAAACAAGAGTACCCTGAAATTTACTAAAAAAAAGAAAATTCTTTTGGAATACATAGAAAACCTAATTTCCCAGGGAGCAGCGGTTCCAGTCCCATGTCAGGAAAGATTCAGTGGCTATTACTCTCCCATTTTTCTTGTTCAAAAAAGATAGGAGATTGGAGGCCGGTCATAGACCTCAAATCTCTCAACAAATTCATTATGATTGCAAAATTCAAGATGGAGCCATGAGGGCAGTCAGAGCTGGAGATTGAATGTGCTCCCTCGACCTGAAGGACGCATATTTTCACGTTCCGGTAGCTCCTTCATTTCAAAAGTATTTACGTTTTTTCGTGGGAGGCATCCATCTCCAGTTATGTTGTCTGCCTTTCGGGCTGTCTACTTCCCCAAGGACATTCTCAAAACTCCTTCTAGTGGTTGTAGCCTTACTCAGACAGAAGGGTATTAGAATACTACATTAACTCGATGATGTGCTAATCCTGGCAAGATCAAGAGTCCAGCTGCTGGAACATCAGGATTTAGTGATAAACACTTTCATTCAGTTTGGTTGGATGCTCAACCAAAAAAAAAAAGTCAGTTAGATCCTTCTCAAGAGATGATTTTTCTAGGAGCTCTGTTCTCCACTCTCAAAGACACTGTTTCTCTACCGAAGGACAAGCAAGATTTTCTCATATACAAGATAGGCCTAATACAGAAAAACTCAGTCCTCACAGCCAGGCAACGTATGAGTTGGGTCTCATGTCATCCACAATTCCCCTGGTAAAGTGGGACCACTGGCACCTCAGGGAGTTTCAACTGAATTTCCTCTCCCAGTGGGATGGTCAGAATCTGAACTGTCTGATCACAATTCTTTCTAAGGTTTGGCAAAGTCTAAAGTGGTGGACGCAGCGAAAAAAACTCAGGAATTGTTTTCCTATAACTCCACCGGAATGGTTAACTATAACTTCAGATGCCAGTGCTCAGGGTTGGGGAGCGACCTTCGAGGACTGGGCAGTGCAGGGAACCTGGTCGACTCCATCAGCTCACATAGTTTTCAACGTAATCGAGCTACGAGCAGCCCACCTAGCTCTGAAATATTTTCTTCCAAAAATATCATTCAGATCAGTACTGTTGAAACTGGACAACAGAGCGGCGGTTTCATACATCAAAAGAGGGGGGAGGGGGAGACGCACAGCAAAACTTTGATGTCCGAACTGAAACCGATAATGGATTTCGCCCAGCTTCATCTATTAGATCTCACAGCAGTGTACATTTCTGGCCTGGAGAATTTTCAAGCAGCCAAACTTTCGAGGCAGAAACTGTCAAACAACGAGTGGTCTCTACACCCGAAGATTTTCCAGATGTTAGTGATGTTAGTGAACAAGTGGGGAATGCCACAAATAGATTTATTTGCGACACTAGACAACAGAAAACTGCAGAGTTATTATTCTCGTTTTCCGGAGAAGGCAGCGATAGCGACAAATGCTTTATCTCAGAAGTGGACCTTCAACAAAACATATGCTTTCCACTGGTTCCCCTCATTTTCAAGTTCCCCCAGAAGGTGATGGCATCCAAAGTGGAAGTTCTAGCAATACTGCCGAATTGGCCAAAAAGGCCATGGTTCACTCTTCTCAAATCCCTGTCTCTGGAAAAAACGATGTCTCTACCGCTTGTCCCAGATTTGTTAACCCAGAAGGGATTTCTATATCCCAATCTGGTCAGACTCAGATTGACGGCCTGGAGATTGAAAAGCGTAGACTTTTGAAGCAGGGATGCTCACAAGATATTGTGGAGACACTGCTTTCTGCCAGGAAGACCTCTACTAATAAAGTTTACAATAAGATCTGGGGAAAGTTTGTTGACTTTTCTCATCTCTCATCATTTGATCCTTTAAATCCTGATGTTACGAACATTCAAGCCTTTCTTCAAAAAGGACTTCGGATTGGTCTGGCCTATAACACACTTCGGTCTCACACATCAGCGTTATGTTCCATCTTAGGAGTACCCTGGGCATCATAGTCTAGTTAAACAATTTTTTAGAGCTGTTTTGAAAACAAGACCTCCCAGAAAACTTACATTTCCACAGTGGGATCTTCCACTTGTGTTAGATTTTTTTATCTGGTTCCCCCTTTTGGCCAGTGGAGAAATGTTCTCTGTATAATGTAACTTTAAAGGATACCCCAACTGAAATGTGACATAATGAGATAGACATGTGTATGTACAGTGCCTAGCACACAGATAACTATGCTGTGTTCCTTTTTTTCTTTCTCTGCCTGAAAACGTTAAATATCAGGTATGTAAGAGGCTGACTCAGTCCTGACTCAGACAGGAAGTGACTACAGTGTGACCCTCACTGATAAGAAATTCCAACTATAAAACACTTTCCTAGCAGAAAATGGCTTCTGAGAGCAAGTAAGAGGTAAAAGAGGGGAATTTCTTATCAGTGAGGGTCACACTGTAGTCACTTCCTGTCTGAGTCAGGACTGAGTCAGCCACTTACATACCTGATATTTAACGCTTTCATGCAGAGAAAGAAAAAAAGGAACACAGCATAGTTATCTGTGTGCTAGGCACTGTACATACACATGTCTATCTCATTATGTCACATTTCAGTTGAGGTATCCTTTAAAGACAGCCTTTCTCATTGCCATTACTTCTGGATGGAGGGTCTCCGAAATCCAGGCTTTGAGTTGGAAGGAACCATTCATTACCTTTTTTGAGGATAGGATAGTTTTAAATCCGATTGAGGCCTTCATTCTAAAAGTCGCTACATATTTTCATTTCAATCAGGAATGGACACTGCCTGCCTTTAAGGATCCTTTGAATCCAGACAAAGCCCATCCTCTTGATCCAGTATCTACTATTAAAACTTACTTGGATGCCACTAAAGAACTCAAAGTCTCTGACAGGTTATTTATCTCTCCATTAGGAATAAACAAAGGGAAGGATGCTTCCATTAGAAATATTGCTAAATGGATAGTCCACGATTCAAGGAGCTTACAAGTCAAAGAGGCTTCCTCCTCCTAAGATTGTTTCAGCACACTCTACGAGAGCAATGTCGGCCTCTTGGGCCTCTCTGGGCAATGTCCCAATTGGGACTATCTGCAGAGCAGCCAACTGGGCTTCTAGCCACACGTTTATAAAACATTACAAAATAGAGCCAGCGACGTTGTCAACCGCTTCATTTGGGAAAAATATTATTTCCTTAGCATTAGACCAATCTTTGTGAAATTTGTGATTCGGTTGTTTTTTCCTTTGGTGTGATTAAATTGTTTTGTTTCTGCATACCCTCCCTTGTTTTTCTTTACTAATTATTGCCCATATGTTATGCTGCCATGGAGTTGCCAGGGAATCAGTAAAATTGTATACTTACGTACAGGCAATTTTCCTTTCCTGGCAGTACTCCATGTCAGCATACATTCCCACCCATTTTATGGCGGCTCATCCGATAGGAGGAATGCTGACCATAGGGTGGAGCTCACTTTTATAGTTAGGGGTTGTCCTATCTGGCAGTTCAGGGCGGGGAACTGCCCATATGTTATGCTGCCATGGAGTAATGCCAGGAAAGGAAAAGTGCCTGTAGGTAAGTATACAATTTTCCTGAATGTATTTCCATTTAAACAATACCAGTTGTCTGGTTGCACTGCTGATCTATTTAGCTGCAGTGGTGTCTGAATAACACCAGAAACAAGCATAAAGCTGATCTTGTCAGATCTGACAATAATGTCAGAGCACCTGATCTGCTTATGCTTGTTCGGGGTATATGGCTTAGAGGCAGAGGATCAGCAGGATAGCCAGGCAACTGGTATTGCTTAAAAGGAAATAAATATGGCAGCCTCCATATCGCTCTCACTTCTGTTGTCCTTTAAATATTTTTCTTTTCTATGTGTTGTCTAATGATGGCAAATTAGCCATACATGACAAACCTGTTGCAACCTTGTATTTGTAATCTGCTCAGTACTTCTGAATATGGTTGTAGCAGTCATTAGAATAAAAATGAAGCAGTCATTTTTATTCTAAACTTTAAGTTCTTTCCAGCGTTAAAAATTCTCTAGACTAGTTTACAATGAATGTAGGTGCCACACTGCCCACTAGTGTTCACATTCCTTACTTAACTATAACTACACATTAAACTACTACATACCGTACAAACTACACACAAAAACTAGCATAGTAGCTTAAAAAAAACCACTAACTAATTTATTATTCATTAAATGACTTTGTTCCTTTTTGATATGCAGTACATTAAAAAGATATAAATTATGTGAAGCAAAAATGTAAATGATTAATGAGTTTTGGCAATAGGAATGAGATCAGGAGGTTAAGTTTAAAGTAGAGAAAGACGAGACAGCATTTATATTAACCACTTTACCCCTGCCCGTATGAATTTCTCCATCCCTTTTTCTACCCTTTCACCCCCAGGGACGGAGAAATCCATACTTTCCACGCTCCCGCCGCTGCCCGCGCTCCCGCTCGCTCTAGCGCGCATTCCCGCTCGTAAACACGCCGCTCGCCCGGAGATCAATGAACGGGAAAATCCATTCCCGTTCGTTGATCTAAGTCCCGCAATGATCTGCTGCTTTGCCGATAAGCAGCGCGATCATTGTGCAAAAAAAAAAAAAAAACGTACCCAGCCTCCAAGTACTTCCTCCAAGCGTTAAACAAATAGTTACTGTTGCTATCTTGTGGCCAAATAGTAAAACTACACCCTAAAGCACTTTTCACATACAAATTTATTACTTATACACAAAAAATTAACTCATTACCTCCCACACTCCCCATTTTTTTTTTTGTAATTAAAAAAAATTAAAAAATTTACAATTAAAAAAAAATACATAAGTAGTTACCTTAGGGACTGAACTTTTTAAATTTTTATGTCAGGAGGGTACAACACTGTTACTTTATAAACTATGGGCTTGTAATTAGGGATGGACGCAAAACTGAAAAAATGCACCTTTATTTCCAAATAAAATATTGGCGCCAAACATTGTGATAGGGACATAATTTAAACGGTTTTATAACCGGGACAACTGGACAAATACATTTCATGGGTTTTAATTACAGTAGCATGCATTATTTAAAAACTATAATGGCCGAAAACTGAAAAATAATGAATTTTTTCCCACATTTTTTCCTATTTTCCCATTAAAACATATTTAGAATAAAATAATTTTTGGCATAATGTCCCACCTAAAGAAAGCCTAATTGGTGGCGGAAAAAAACAAGATATAGTTCATTTAATTGTGATAAGTAATGATAAAGTTATAGACAAATGAATGGAAGGAGCGCTGAAAGGTGAAAATTGCTCTGGTGCTCAAGGGGTAAAACCCCTCAGTGGTGAAGTGGTTAAGAATAGTGGAATTATTTTTATTCTGTACAATATGTAAACAGTTTAAAGTGGAATTTTATTGAAAATAAATCTATACATTGCAAAGTGAGAAGTTAAAAATAGAAGATAGATCAAGAAATTGTTATTCTCTATGTAATTTGTTCATATTGTTTGATCCACAATCATGGTGAAGGTAATCATCTTTACTACTGGTAAACATGAAAAACAAAACAAAAACCAGACAGCACCAACTGCCATTATCTGTAACTACACCCCACCCCACAATGTGATAGGCTAAAAGGTTGTTTTTTTATAGATATACATATGCACAGAAGGAGAGAAACCATCTTGGCAGTTGGAAACAGTTGTTATTTCCCACAATGCAACAAGGCTCACAGGGCCAGGTTTATCAAAGCATTACTGACAGTTTTTTCTTCTTAAACTGTTCTAACCAGCAGGAGGAACAGTACTGCATGATAAGAACATTCCTAAATTCTATTTAATAGTGGTAGTTTAGCGTGAATTTCTAGATCTGCACTACAGTTGAGAAAAGTGCAAATCCATTTTCCAAAGTGAAAAAGTGCAAATAAGTGCTTATTAGCAGTTCTGCAGTGCAGGCTAGACATGATTTGTGAAGTGTTCCACCCCCCTACTGCCAGATGTCTTGTGAAGCTGTTCTGTGCCTAACCCTTCCAGTGCTGGGCATTGATCCTTTGTTTCAGTTCCTCACATTTATATTATTTACTTAATTACATTACATCTTGTCAGTTAACCTAAAATAATCTACCGTAAATAATATATTTACGCTATTATAGCTTCTCTTTTCTGTATCAATATAGTAGATGTATTGGTTACCACAGCAACAGCAATTTCCCTCACAAACTGCACTGTCTGAGAGACTCCTCCTATTTTACAACAGTTTTAGGCCCTCTGCACACAGCATGCGATTCCGACTTTAAATCGTTTTTTACATGTGATTCTGATTTCCGATTTTTCATCATTACTGCATGCTGCATTTTTTCTGCGTTTTTTGCAGTGTGCAGGGAGCCTAAGAAGGAATCTGCACTATCTAGTGATTTAAGATATCTGAGACAGTTCTGCATGGATTTCTAAAAACCTACTAATATACAGTGACCAGATTTTTGTAGGCTCAACCTGGGACAGGGCGGCAGGGGGGGAAAGGGGGGGGGGGGTTGGGCAATGGGCAGCGGCGAAAAATGGGGGGCTGCCGCGCCAACAAATGTGGTGCCTGCGCCGTGCCGGGAAATGGGCGTGGCCATGGCATTCTATGGGCGGAGCTAAAGTAATGATGTAACAGCAAGGCATAAGAAAGCAGTGTTTATGCCATGATGTGGTCAAATGAGGATTCACATCATGGGTGTGCAGAAACTGTGTGATGCTATTTAATAGTATACCGTAACCCCAAAGCAGCAAACAGCCAACTATGACCATTAAATAATAAATGCAGCAACAGTAAGCCTAGACACCACAAAATAAACACAATGGGCAACATGTCAGCACAAAATAAACGTTTTGCGGGCAACATGTCAGCACAAAATAAACGTATTGCGGGCAACATTTCAGCACAAAATAAACGCAATGGGGGCAAACATGTCAGTACAAAATAAACGCATTGTGGGCAACATTTAATTCAGCACAAAATAAACGCATTGCGGACAACATATCAGCACAAAATAAACGCATTGCGGGCAACATCCCAGGACAAAATAAACGCAATGGGGGCAAACATGTCAGTACAAAGTAAACGCATTGCAGGCAACATTTCAGCACAAAATAAACACAGTGGGGGCAAACATGTCAGTACAAAATAAACGCATTGCGGGCAAACATGTCAGTACAAAATAAATGCATTGCGGGCAGCATTTCAGCACAAAATAAACGCATTGCGGGCAACATGTCAGCACAAAATAAACGCATTGCGGGCAAACATGTCAGTACAAAATAAACGCAATGGGGGCAAACATGTCAGCACAAAATAAACGCATTGTGGGCAGCATTTCAGCACAAAATAAGCGCATTGCGGGCAAACATGGCAGTACAAAATAAACGCAATGGGGGCAAACATGTCAGCACAAAAACGCAATGGGGCAAACATGTCAGCACAAAAACGTAATGGAGGAAAACATGTCAGCACAAAAACGCAATGGGGGCAAACATGTCAGCACAAAAATGCAATGGGGGCACATTTCACCTGGAAAAAAAAAGCATGTACTCACCTGACAGAAGTCCCCTCACGCAGCCGGCCTCTGGTGTCTGTGCAGCTCCCCGAGCTCACAGGCACTCAGGCAGAGCAGGGCTATGGCAAGATGGCATCCGGAGGTGGAGCCCTGTACTGGAACACAAATAGTCTCCAGTACCGGGCTCCGCCTCCGGATGCCATCTTCCCGTAGCCCTGCTCTGCCTGAGCCTGCCGGAGGACAATGCAGGCTGCTGGAGCGGGGCTGCGGGGAATGAACTAGCACAGCGTCTATGAGACGCTGCGGCTAGTTCATGTACGGTGACCAGAGTCCTGAGGCCGGGACGTCCTGCTGCTGAAAGCGGGACGTTTCCCGGGACCTAATGCAGCCTGGGACAGCGCCCCCGAAGGCGGGATGCGTCCCGGGTAAAGCGGGACGTATGGTCACCGTAATTAATATTTTGTCACAGACACGCTTGATAAATGTCCCCCACAGACAGCAACTGTCAGGACCATGGCCCTGACATAGGATCATGGTCCTGACATCACAATGTGGGACGGTTATCACCACAATATCAGCTGTACAGACCCCTCTGATTATTAAAAATTTCATGGGAAAAGTCATATCAGCTACTGATTGGGATGAAGTTCTATTCTTGGTTACAGATCTTTTTTACGTTTTACATTTTTGAAATTTACATTGTGTATTGTATATCCTGTTATTATTCCAACATATTACAGAACAAATGGTGGTGCAAATGACAAACTAGCTTAATGAAAGTACAAACCATGGACGTAACAATAGGTGACGTGACTCCTGCCAGTGCAGGGGCCTGGAAACTGAGGGAGACCACTCCTGGTGCAGAGCAACACAGTAGAGCATCATACTTTACCTGCTAGCAGCAGAGCATCAGGTCTTCCTCACTCCTAACATCACTTTAGCTGTGTGTTGTGCAGCCTAACTACTTTTGACGCATGATATGCATTGACAGGAACCGCAAGGAGGTAGGTTGCTTGGTGCGTAGCTACAGTAAAAAGAGGAGTGGGGGTGAGGACGTGTGGTTCCACTGGAAGCAGGTGAAGTATGAGCTTGCAAGTTCAGGGCTCTCTCACACTTTTGTGTCTTGGATTTTGTTGTGCATTTCATAGCTTGCACTCTGTTATACTGTGAGGATCCGCTCGGCTGCCTGCGCAGGCAGGCAGCTTTTTGACCACTGTTCAGGTCTGCTGTAACGATTGTGGAACTTTCTCCGTGATCAGCGCACAATGCGTGCGCTGACACGGCGGATATCCTCCACAAGCGTATATTTGCAGGCACCCAGCAAAAGGTGCTACGCACCTGTAGAGGGAAATTCCTGTCGGCAGATGGCGCTGGGGAGTGCAGAGGAACCAATCCTCTGTACCTCCACAAGTGCCAGACAGGAATTGTACGAAGCGCAGAACGCAATCGCAAGTGAGGCGATTGCGAATGAGATTGAGCAAAGGGACAGGTTGTATGTGTGTGCGCCAATCCAGTCGCCACCCCGCGACTGCGCACACACACAACAGCAGATATGAAATAGGAACGCGATCGCGAGAGGTGCGATCGCCAGACGTGACACAAGGCAGATCAGAATAGAATACGAGGGTAGCAAAGGCACAGCAAATAATACAATAAGGAGATACGGAAAATAACAAACGCTAGCTAACCACGAACACCGCACTCATTCGCAACAGTGCACGCGGTTATGCGCGGTCTCCACGTGATAAGCACAATAGAGACAAGCACGCCTAACTAACCATCGACAGACAGACATGAAACAGAGGACGCGAGCGCTTGCTTAACGGTTACCTCACCGAGCCTCCAGCAAACGTAGCAGACAAGACAGACACACAAAAACAGGGACAAGTGAGAGATAGGATCCACAGCACTAGCAAAAAGTGGCTAGCGCGATCCAGGTACAGAGTAGCAGAACAGAAGGATCCCCAGCGCTAGCGAAAAGTAGCTAGCGTGATCCCAGAAGACAGAACAGAAGGATCCCCAGCGCTAGCGAAAAGTAGCTAGCGCGATCCCAGGAGACAGAACAGAAGAGATAGCTGGTAGCAACCGCTGCACCAGCTATACTCCAAGAACAGAGATCAGAACCATTTCCTGTCGACCACCTTTGGGACAGGACAATGGCAACAGGTAAGACAAGACAGAACAGGCAATACAGGTAATACAACCTGACTGGGCTAGAAGGGGAGCCTAAAGCAACCCCCAGGAATTAACTATACTAGATAGCAATGGCTGACACTCCAGCAGTGTCCATCAGGAACAGACCATGGAAAGGAAATGACCAGCAAAGCCTTCTGGGAAACATAAAGCTCTTATAGTGCCAGTCATCAAAGAAGGCAGGTAGGGGATTTGCATAACGAATGTATGCAAATTCCCCAGCAAGAGAACAGACCAGAAACTTGCAATGGAAAGACAGGTCTCTGTTCCAAAGACCTGCAGCCCACAGACTAGAGGAATGGACAAACAGCTGTCTGCCTGTGCAGCCAGCTGAGCGGATCATCACAGTGCCCCCCCCCCCTCTAGGGATGGATTCCAGACATCCCTCAAAACTGGTATCATCACAAAACTCTAACTGAAGACTCATGAAGGTCGGGGCAGCCCGACAAGGCCCAATTCCAGAGTCAGTCCATCCGAAACCGACCTCATCGGAAGCAGAAGCCACCGAAACATGCCCATCATCAGCACTACAAGTCTCAGCGTAACACCCATCAGGACTGTGGACACCAGAGAAGAAGCCATCGACACCCTCCAGACAATACCCACCACCTTCCAAGGAGCGTCCAAGAATACCAAACCTGCCGCAATACCTGTTCGAAGTGTCCCTTACAACACCAAAGCCATTGCTGATCGTATTCAGGGCACCAAGCAAAACCTTTCCCGGAATCTCCCAGAACGCCTTGAAGCTCCGCAGAGATCCCAAGAAGCCAGAATGCTCACCAGGCTCACATGGAGAACCACCAAGAACCCCTATGGAACCTGTGATCATTCCAGACTCAAAATTAGTAGGACACCCATCAAGATCAGGACTTTCAGGGACCACTTCTGGGCATGCAAGCAGGCAGGCTATATCAGAACATGTCTCCACTGAGGAAGCATCTGAGTACGCTGGTAACCGAGGCACACTTGGGCTTTCTGGGTCACAGAGCACATCGGGGTACACTAGTACAGGAGAAACCTCAGGACTTGTCGAGATACTGCCAACCTCAGAGTCCGACACGACAAGACCAAAACCAGTACCGGGCAGAAAATCATCACGAGTAAAGGTCACAGGTACTGGTCTTTCAAAAGAAGACTCGGACTCAAATTCAGAATTTTCTGTAACTGTAATATCATCATTGACTACACTTGAATGAAGCTCCACAAGAGCTGCAAAAGTAGTCAGCAAGGCAGCAATGCCTACTGAAGTGGGCAACACCTCAGAAGGACCTGGGGGGCAGGAGACATCTCCTACAAGTTCTGCACCCTTTGGGAGGAACTCGGAGACCTTCAGATCATCAAACAAGACCTCAGGAACATCATTTTTCAAGTTGTCTAAGAAGGATTCTGTACTATCCATGTTACAGGGCAAAACTGGAACTTTACTTTGAGAACAGGGCAGATGTCCCAGGGAAGGTTTCACCATAAACTGAGACTAAATTTCATCATCATGAGTGGAACGTACAGGAATATTCACTGGACCACACACTGACTCCCTAACTTTAATCTCGCTGCACCCAGAACTCTGCGTAGCAGTCAAACTAGCTTGCAACTCCAAAACTGCAGAAAGACAGGTAAAAATAGCAGCAATACCTAGACGAGCCTCTAGGGGCAGGGCAGGAGATATTGTACAAGGCAATATTGACTCATCCAGAGCACTGGGTGGAGATTCAATACTTTCTTCAGAATCAGACTCGCAAATGTCAATGCAAGTGGACATCATGCCTTCATTCATGGTACAGGGCAGGTTCAGAGAAAGCTTCTCTGGACAACGCAAAGAAGCTTCAGCATCAGATTCGCAAAACCGAAGCGCTGTCTCACTCTTAGATTCGGCTAACAATGTCGAATCCGAGGAGTCAGAACGCAAAATTTGCGGATCCAAGATCGCTTTAGGTTGCGAAACTGACGCTTCCATATCGCAAACCTCCGCGATCTGCGGAGCAGACTGCAAGGCATCTAGGACAGAAACACTGGAGCAACTGTCATCAGGCAACAGGCCTGCACAGGTGCGAACAGAATAAGACATAGATTCATTTGCAAAAGAAGTGGCGACAACAACAGGAGAAACTTTATTAGACACATCAATAATTTTCTTAAAGTTGCATAACTTAGGAATTTTCCCCATGGCAGGCTCACAAACGGACGATCTTAGAGAACCTGAGGGAAAAAATCTGTCTTCCTTAGACACAGGACCACACAGACCTTTTGCAGCCATACGTGCGGTGGCGACATCAGACCGCACTGGTTCAACTTCCACACAAGCAACTGCTCTGAACGACTTGCACTCAGACTTCAAACACTCAGTTGCTTTGGGAAAGGGAATGCATTCAAAACTCACTTTCTTTAAATCCAGAGGATTGGAACAATCGTCCGCTGACAATGTGTTTTTAGCAGATTGAAGCGCATGTAGTTCATCCAAAATCATTCTCCACACGTCAAACAGCGGAGTCACAAAGTCAGAGATACATTCACCAGTCTTGATTAAAGTGCACGCAGACTCAATGCACGCATACAAAACTGCTTCGTTTTTAGAACGGTAATGATTGCAAAACGATCTCCAATCACATTCCAATTCATAGACCAGGAGCTCGATCTCCCATTTCTCAAACGGGGGCTCCCATGCACACTTAACAAAGGATGAACAATCATAATGCGCACAGTCTACAGATGGAACTGGAGCAGGAACGGAACGGGAATATTTTACCTCTTTATTGGGATCAATTAATTGGTGTGTGTGTAATTCATCCAAAATGATCTGCCACACATACATCACCAGATCCACAACACACTCGTCACATTCATCAGAATCAATCAAAAGGCACACAGAGTCAAGACAATCGTTCAGGACATCCGCGCTTTTTGCGATGTAAAAATCGCAAAAGGCTTTCCAATCCAAATCAAATTCCTCCACCAAGGCCCCGATTTCCCATGAGGCAAATGGCGGTTCGAACAACCCAGTATCTAAATAATCTCCATATGGGTGGGGATCAGGAACGAGTACAGATTTTTTAACTGCTTTAATATAGTGTGCGATCCTACCTATAGCAGGATCCACATAAGCTTTGGATTGGGGCAAAAAACCTGGAAACTGATCAGCAGATGCATTATAAACATCATTATCATACTGCATGGTTTTGCCCATTTCAGACTTGACAGAAATAACCTCTCTATCTGTGGTTGCCATGGGCAACGGATCTTTCCGCTGGGAAGCCTTCCTAGATCTTTTACGTTTAGACTTAGAGGCTTTGGATGGCTGCTTTATGGATGAAAGAGTAGATGGAACAGCTGATTGAGCTGCTGACAACAACTCATTAAGGGGGTATGGTAATTGAGGTAATCTCAGCCAATTGTGAATTAAAAAGGCCAAGAATTCCAGGGGTGGTATGATCAAACACATCATAACCCCACATTGACATTTTGCCCCGCAACAGAATGTAGACCATTTGGGGGGCCCAGGTAGACACTGGGGTGCATTGGAATTCAGGGTTCGCTAACAGTTTCGTACACTCAGACAAAAATTCGTCTGCTGATTCAGGTTCAAGTTTTTTAAATCTCTTAAAGGTACAAGAGCCATATTCGACAAAATCGTACAAATCGGAAATTCCGTCTACACTGGGGTTTTGGGTTAGGCTGGTCATTCTGTAACGTTGGGGAACTTTCTCCGTGATCAGCGCACAACGCGTGCGCTGACACGGCGGAAATCCTCCACAAGCGTATATTTGCAGGCACCCAGCAAAAGGTGCTACGCACCTGTAGAGGGAAATTCCTGTCGGCAGATGGCGCTGGGGAGTGCAGAGGAACCAATCCTCTGTACCTCCACAAGTGCCAGACAGGAATTGTACGAAGCGCAGAACGCAATCGCAAGTGAGGCGATTGCGAATGAGATTGAGCAAAGGGACAGGTTGTATGTGTGTGCGCCAATCCAGTCGCCACCCCGCGACCGCGCACACACACAACAGCAGATATGAAATAGGAACGCGATCGCGGGAGGTGCGATCGCCAGACGTGACACAAGGCAGATCAGAATAGAATACGAGGGTAGCAAAGGCACAGCAAATAATACAATAAGGAGATATGGAAAATAACAAACGCTAGCTAACCGCGAACACCGCACTCATTTGCAACAGTGCACGCGGTTATGCGCGGTCTCCACGTGATAAGCACAATAGAGACAAGCACGCCTAACTAACCATCGACAGACAGACATGAAACAGAGGACGCGAGCGCTTGCTTAACGGTTACCTCACCGAGCCTCCAGCAAACGTAGCAGACAAGACAGACACACGAAAACAGGGACAAGCGAGAGATAGGATCCACAGCACTAGCAAAAAGTGGCTAGCGCGATCCAGGTACAGAGTAGCAGAACAGAAGGATCCCCAGCGCTAGCGAAAAGTAACTAGCGCGATCCCAGAAGACAGAACAGAAGGATCCCCAGCGCTAGCGAAAAGTAGCTAGCGCGATCCCAGGAGACAGAACAGAAGAGATAGCTGGTAGCAACCGCTGCACCAGCTATACTCCAAGAACAGAGATCAGAACCATTTCCTGTCGACCACCTTTGGAACAGGACAATGGCAACAGGCAAGACAAGACAGAACAGGCAATACAGATAATACAACCTGACTGGGCTAGAAGGGGAGCCTAAAGCAACCCCCAGGAATTAACTATACTAGATAGCAATGGCTGACACTCCAGCAGTGTCCATCAGGAACAGACCATGGAAAGGAAATGACCAGCAAAGCCTTCTGGGAAACATAAAGCTCTTATAGTGCCAGTCATCAAAGAAGGCAGGTAGGGGATTTGCATAACGAATGTATGCAAATTCCCCAGCAAGAGAACAGACCAGAAACTTGCAATGGAAAGACAGGTCACTGTTCCAGAGACCTGCAGCCCACAGACTAGAGGAATGGACAAACAGCTGTCTGCCTGTGCAGCCAGCTGAGCGGATCATCACATCTGCATTCTGCAGGTCTCTGGAAGAGAGACCTTTTGCCAGTTTTGCAGCTTGCTGTTGAGGAATTTGCATACGTTTGTCATGCAGATTGCCTAGCCACATCCTTTGTAGGCTTGCTCTATAAATACCATGTGATATCACAGACCTGGGCTGGTCATAAGGGTTAGTTCTGTGAAACACTCCTGGAGTGTCAGCCTTGCTCATTGTTTTAAGATTAGCTTAGAGTAATTCCAGGGACTGCACTAGGCAGATTCCCTAGTGCAGTTAGGATTGCATATCTGTTTTGTGTAACGATTGTGGGATATCTCCGTGTTCAGCGCACAAAGATGTGCGCTGACACTGCGGAGGTCCTCCACAAGCGTGTCAAGATACTAGAACCCAGCTTTTGGTGTAAGCACCAGTAGAGGGAAATTCCTGTCGGCAGATGGCGCTGGGGAGTGCAGAGGAACCAATCCTCTGTACCTCCACAAATGCCAGACAGGAATTGTACGAAGCGCAGAACGCAATCGCAAGAGAAGCGATTGCGAATGAGAACGAGCAAAGGGACAGGTTGTGTGTGTGTGCGCCAATCTAGTCGCCACCCCGCGACCGCGCACACACAACAGCAGGTGCGAAACAGAAACGCAACCGCCAAGAACGGCGATTGCCAGAAGTGACACAAGGCAGATCAGAACAGAATACGAGGATAGCAAAGGCACAGCAAATCATACAATGAGAAGATACGGAAAATAATAAACGCTAGCTAACCGCGAACACTCATTCGCAACAGTGCACGCGGTTATGCGTGGTCTCCACGTGATAAGCACAATAGAGACAAGCACGCCTAACTAACCAACAACAGACAAACACGAAACAAAGAACGTGAATGCTTGCTTAACGGTTACCTCATCGAGCCTACAGCAAGCGCCCGTATCAGACAAGACAGACAAACGAGAAACAGGAACTAGGCAGAAAGGATCCACCGCTCTTCCGCCAGAGCAAGTGTGATCCAAGCAGGAACACAGATCAGAAAGATCCACAGCCGCTAACGCTAACGGCTAGTGCGATCTAAACAAGACAGATCAGATGAGGTAGCTGGTAGCAACCGCTGCTCCAGCTTACACTCCAGGAACTAGATCAGAAGGATCCACAGCCGCTACCGCTAGAGGCTAGTGCGATCCAAACAAGACAGAGCGATTTGCTATCAACCACCGCTGGTGACAGCGCAATTGCGACAGACAAGACAGGACAGAATAGGCAGTACAAATTATACACAAACTGACTGCACTAACTAGGAATGCAAGGAGCACTCCCCAAGAATTAACTATACTAAGATAGCAGTGGCTGACACTCCAGGTGAGTCCAGCAGGAACAAACCTCTATGAGCAGCGAAGCATTGTGGGACACACATAGTACTTATAGTACACGCCTTCAATTAATGTGGCCAGGCAATTTGCATGACAACGTATGCAAATTCCTCAGCAAGCACAAGCTGCAAAACTGACAGAAGGTCTTCTTTCCAGAGTCCTGCAGCATGCAGACCTGAATAATGATCAAAAGGCTGCCTGCCTGCGCAGGCAGCTGAGCGGATCGTTACATTTTGTTTGTCTGTTGCGATTGTCCTGTCCCAGCGGTGGTCGACAGGAAGTCATTCTGATCTTTGTTCTTGGAGTATAGCTGGAGCAGCGGTTGCTACCAGCTATCTCATCTGATCTGTCTTGCCTGGATCGCACTCGCCTTGCGCTAGTGCTATGGATCCGTCTGATCTCCATCTCTCTTGCTATACTTGGATCGCACTTGCTCTGGCGGAAAGAGCAGTGGATCGTATCTCTCACTTATTCCTGTTTTCGTGTGTCTGTCTTGTCTGCTACGAACGCTTGCTGGAGGCTCGGTGAGGTAACCGTTAAGCAAGCGCTCGCGTCCTCTGTTTCATGTTTGTCTGTCGGTGGTTAGTTAGGCGTGCTTGTCTCTGTTGTGCTTAACACGCAGAGACCGCGCATAAACGCGTGCACTGTTGCAAATGAGTGCGGTGCTCGCGTTTAGTTAGCGTTTGTTATTTTCCTTATCTTCTCATTGTATATTTGCTGTGCCTTTGCTACTCTCGTGCTCTGCCTTGCTGTAGCCTTGTGTCACCTCTGGCAATCGCCTCTCCCGCGATTGCGTTCCTACTTCATATCTGCTGTTGTGTTTGTATCGTCGCGGGTTGGCGACTAGTTTGGTGCACACACATACAATCTGTCCCTTTGCTCAATCTCATTCGCAATCGCTTCTCAGGCGATTGCGTTCTCACTCGGTTTCCTTTGTTGTGTGTCCGCCGTCGCAGGGTGGCGGCTAGATTGGTGGACATACATACATTCCTCATCTGTGCTTATTCAGTCTTGTGTCGCTGTTAGCAATCGCCATCTCTGGCGATTGCCTTCTCACCTGTTCTTCATGGTTGTGTGTTCATCGTCGTAGGGTGGCGACTAGATTGGTGAACACACATACCCTCTGTCGCTTTGATCTCTCTCTTTCAGGGCTATCTTGCCCTGCGTTTCTTCCCTTCGTACAATTCCTGTCTGGCGTCTGTGGCAGGGCAGAGGAGCTGTTCCTCTGCACTCCACAGCTCCACCTGCTGACAGGAATTTCCCTCTACAGGTGCATCGCACCTTTTGCTGGGTTCCCTCAAATTACACGCTTGTGGAGGATTTCCGCAGTGTCAGCGCACGTCTTGTGCGCTGATCACGGAGAGAATTCCACAATCGTTACATATACATTTTAATCATCATGTTACATCTGTCATTGTAATCACCAGTTCTGTATTTTGCACCAGTGTCCATATTTGATGTATATCATTGTCTGTTGTTTCCCTACTTTGTACAGCGCCACGGAATATGCTGGCGCTTTATAAATCAATAGTAATAATACTACGTAATAAAAGGGCGCCTGGAAATTTAGGCGCTCAGGAAAGCCGATAGTAGAATATGAGTAAATTTACTGATATTCTACTATTAAAGTGTAGAGAAGGTTCATAAAATAACCCTAACCGCACCCCCCCCCCTCGCCCAGACAGCCACCCTTTCTGACGCCCAACCGTCCCCCCTGCACAGACTCCCTTCCTGATGCCTAACACTACCCCCCCCCCACACACACACACACACACACACAATTAGGGCCAGGGACTTTTGTTGGGAAGATGGGGTCGCAGCATAAGAGGAGAGCGTGGCCGCAGATCAGTGGGTGGGGAGACATCCCCCCTCACCTCAGGCTCTCCTCTCAGCGCTTTCCCTCCTGCAATCATTGGTGGCAGTGGCAGGCTGAACACATTACCTCCTTCTCACTGGAGGTCTTCCGATCTCTAAGTGCTTCATATAACTTCCTGTGTAAACAGGAAGTTACATGAAGCTCTTAGTGATTGGAAGACCTCTGGCATCAAGGGGTTGTGTGCTCAGCCTGCCGCCACCCGCTGCCACCAATGATTGCAGGAGGGAAAGCTCTGAGAGGAGAGCCCGAGGTGAGGGAGGGGGGGGACATCCCACCGATCTGCGGCCACGCTCTCCTCTTATGCTGCGACCCCTCCTGCCCCAAAAAAGTCCCTGAGTGGGCCCTAGGGGGGCTCCAGGCCCCCCCATGGGGGCAGGGGTCGCATCCCCTATTGTTACGCCAGTGCCCATAGTAGGCATTCATTGGAGTCAGTTTTTCTGCATCCAGAATCCGTGTGTAGTGGAAACAGGCCCTATATAGCCACATCCAGAAATCTGGATGCATAAAACGGATGCAGAACTGAAACAGAACTAGTGGAAATAGGCCTTACCCTGCCTGATGCCTAACCCTAACCTCCCCCCTTTGATTCTGGATGAAGGGGAAGCCAGAATAAGAGTTTTGTAAAGAATATAAGATAAGTTGTACTTTAGCATTCCTGTTAGGTTGTCAGTGTCATGATCGCTGCTGCAGCAGGTATTGCTGGAAGTAGTAGTGCTGCAGCTCAGGCAGTTCTGATCTCTTTCCATGCAAGCTGCATAGCTTTGTCTGCCTTTCCCTGCTGTCAGCTTGTGACTGATTATCATTCACCTGTGTGGGAATCTGCATGTCTGCTCCCATTGGATGACCTCAGTATAAAGATCTGCTTCCTGCAGGACTCCTCCGGTTTTCATAGCTTCAGTTTAAGCCTGTCTTGCTGTCGCTTCAGCCCCCGATCGTGTTTCTTGTTCTAAAGATACTTTGCTGGTTTTGCATCATATATTGGTTCATTGCCCATATATATGCATACCAGCACGTTTATTATTTTCCTTGTATTCGTGTTACGTTGATACATCAGTGACGCTGATATATACGTACACGAACTGTTTATATCCTGTGTTCAGTTAGTCAGTTCCAGCACGTTTTGGTGGTTGCGCGTATCGTGATCACCCGTGCTGAGCTAGTTATCCTGTCCCTGGTCCTGTTTGTGGATTGCGTTCATCTCTGCGAGGAGATAACGAATCCTTCTGAATCCTGTCCTGTTATCGTTTGTGGATTGCGTTCATCTCTGCGAAGAGATAGCGAATCCTTCTGAGTCCTGTTCCCTGTATCGTTCCAGTCCTAAGTCAGTGTTCCTGCTTATGTCATATATCGGTTCATTGCCGATATATACATATGTTAGTCAGACGTTACAAATAGTTTCATTGATAGCTGTAATTGTAATACGCTAGGAAATCATACTTATTGTATATTTATCTGTGTTACGTTCATCTATCTTGATCCTGCTATTTCCTGACTATCCTGTCCTGTCTTTGTGAGGCACGCCATCGCCACTACGCATTGGCTGCCTCATTCCAGTCTGTCTTGTTGTGGACGCTTGCTGTCACTAAGTAGCGGCTAGCTAGCAAGCGTTCATTCTGTCTACCTGTCCTGATCTCCTCAGTTCTGGTTTATGCGCTCAGTGCTACTTTGCGCTGAGACGTTATAACGAAAGTATTGTTTGTGGCTGTCGGATCTGCACCGGCTCTGTGCGCCACAATCTCCTATTGGAGTCAGTCCTCCCCTCCACTATACTAGGGATAGCCTGTTTCCTTGTGCTAGTGTGTGTACCTCCTCCACGTCAGCTCATGCGTTGCATGCTGACTGTGGAGAATACACCACCAAGCCTTACATTATGAAAACCCCATTACCAATCCCCATTGTGGGGGGGATTCCCAGAAAGTATGACACTGTTAATTATGGTTCCTGTTCCTTTAAGAAATTTGAAGAACTTAACTCTGAAACAGAAAATGAGTTTTTCTCTGAATGTGCCAGGTTCCTGGCCAATCCCGATCTCCAAGCGACTCCTGTTTCAACCTGGGCACTCCAGCTAAGTTATATTTTGTTTAAAGGGCAATTATTTCAGTGGGCATTTGATGTTCTCAATCATTCCGATTTGAAAGAGAGACCGCTCGAATTTCTAGCGTTTGTGATCCATAACTGGTTGCGCATAGATCCATTGCCTTTTCCTCTAAATGAACTCCTGGCAGCAGGCCAATTAGCTTCCCCTTCAATTGTTTGCAAAAATGATCAGCAAGCAGAGAGTGTTCCTGATAATTTTCCTGCAGCTTTGAATAAATCACCAAAGGCAGCAGGGTCTAAGGCAAAACGCAAACGTTCTAAGAAACGTGTCCGATCTGCAGAGTCGTTATCCTTAGCGACTGAGACCTATAATGAGATTCTGCCATTAACAGATAATGAAATGCAGTTGTCTTTCAGGGGAGTTAAATGGACTTATGAAACTACTAATGAACTTTCCTCCCTGGCTAGGGAAAATAAAGATTTTTGTTTAAAAGAATTATCTGAGTATGATTATGAGGAGATATTACAGAGTATTGAACAAATCAACTTATTTGTGAACCAAGGGAAGTTTGCACACACTACAGTTCAACACTTGCTACAGGTATTGGAGATTCTTAAGAATAAGGAATCTGCCAATCACCTGCTAATTAACCCTATACATGGGCCTGCCACAATCATATCTGCAAACTGTGATCAGCCTAAATGTTTCGCTGTTAAGTATGCATGGGATCCTCCATTCGAGAGGGGAGAGATGGAAGCCGTGGTCTGTGAATGGAAGAATGATTCAAGTTCATTTTGTCAATTTTACAGTGCAAAAAGTGAAATGGTATTGAATGCATGCATTAAGTCAGCCTATAACCTAATAGAGACTGGTGTGTGTAGGTATGACAGTGTGGCTCCTTTGATTGATGTGTGGGAACTGATTTTGGATGATTTTTATGTGACTCCGAATTCGCAAATTTGGCGTTCTGACCCGCCTGCTTCAGCACCTTTCGCTGATTCAGCAGGTGATTCGGAGCTCTTTTGGTGTGAAATTGAAGTTCCTGCAATTCCACCCTGTACCATGGATAACTCAGTGTTACTTCCCAGTAAAACAGAAGCCACTGATACTTTCTTAACCTTGCCCTGCACAAATTTCTCAGCAGAGAATCCAGAGGTCCTGCTGACTTCCGAGTCCAGTCTAGCCAGTACTCATGAGTCTTTGTTCAGTGAAACAGACACCAGAAAAATCTTGCCTGCCTCTGCAAACACTTCTGCAGAAATTACCTGTGTTAATAAAGTTCAACTCCTGTCTGATCCAGCAGATGCCAATAGATGCACTACATCAGTTTCCGAGTCCCAGCAATCCTGTCTAGAAACCTCAGAACCCCAGCATCTGAATTTTCCAATTTTACAAATGAATGGTGATTCAGATGCGCAAACATTGTGTCTTGATCTTCCTGTTTCTACACCTCGCTCTAGTTTCGTGAATAGCTCAGAGCATCTGCTATGTGAACCTGAAATCGCAGAATTATTACCTTGTTCAGAAAATGTTCCAGTAAATTTGCCCTGTACCATGAATTGTGCAGTAGATCTCTCCTATGAAGCTCAGGTCACAGAATCCTTATGCTGTCCAGCAGGTGCTTCCATGGTTTTGCCCTGCAATATGGACTGTTCAGTGATCCTGTCCAGTGAAGCTGGAGTCGCAGAGTCCTATGCTTCACCCAGTACTTTGGATACTTCAAACCCTCTAGCAGAAGACTCTGAGGCACTGCTTACCTCAGTGGGTGTTGCAGCAATATTCACTTGTTTAGCAGCTGTCTTAGAATTAAAGTCCACTCTAAATAAACTTAATGAATCTTTGTCTGATGAAGCAGAAGTCATTGAAATATTGTCCTCGTCAGCAAGTGTCTTAGATACCTTGCCCTGTACACAGTCTGATTTAACCAATGTTGTTGAGTCCCTCTCCAGTGTTGTAACAGCCGAGGAACTCCAGCCTTGTCCTCTGAATGTTTCAGAAGTCTTGCCCTGTAACATGGATAATTCTGATTCTCTGGTCAAAATAACAGAAGTCTCAGAATTTCAGTCTGATTTAGTAAGTGTTCCTGAAAACCCGCCTGGTATCTTGGAAAATTCTGATTCTCTGGCCAGTGTGGCAGAGATTTCGGAGTTCCCTTTCTGTCCAGGGAATTCCTCAGATTTGCCTAGTCCAGTGGGGGTTTCTGCAATACTGACTTGTTCTGCAGCCCCTCATGAGCTCCAATCCAGTGTATTAGATGGGTCTCTGTCCAGTCCAGAGGAAGTTGTGGAGTCCCTATCTAGCTCAGTTCATACATCAGAAGACTTGTCCTGTCTTGTTTATGCCCCTGAACCTGATTTGTTAATAACCTTGCTAGAATCAGAGACATCCAAGTCTGTTCCTGCATTCTTTAGTGAGAGTCCAGTGCTTGTGAAGTCTAGTCATGATGAATTTCTGTCCAGTGCTGGTTTCGGTCCTATCTTGGCTGACCCTGAGGTTCACAGTTCCTTGACATGCCCAGAGGTTTCTCTTGTGCCAGTGTGCCCAGATGTGCTTTGTGTGCCAGAATGCCCAAGTGTGTCTAAGGTGTTAGCATACTCTGATGCTTCCTTAGGGGAGACATGTTCTGATGTTGCCAGTCTGCCTGCATGCCCAGAGATGGTTCTGGTCCCTGAAAGCCCTGATCTTGATGTTTGTCCTTGTAACCCTGACTCAGGAATTGCCATAGGTTCCATGGGGGTTCTTGATAGTTCTCCATGTGAGCCTAAAGGGCGTTCTGACCTTTTGGGATCTCTTTGGAGCTTTAAAGTGTTCTGGGAGATATCTGAAGAAGCTTGTCCTGGTACCTTGGACTGGTTCAACAGTGGGTTTTGTGTTGGTAAAGACAGTTCCGGTGGGCATTGCAAACGCTTTGGCATTTTTGGACGGTCCCTGGAAGGCAGTGGGTATCGCTCAGAGAGCTTCGGGGGGCTTTCTTCTGGAAATCATGGTTCTGATGGGTGTCACACTGATACTTGTAGTACTGATGGGCATTGTTCTGTAGGTTCTGGTTCTGATGGGTCCAGTCTTGTGATGACTAATTCTGGAATTTGGTCTTGCCGGGCTGTCCCGGTCATCATGAATTATCAGTCAGACTGTTTTGTTGGGAATTTCAGTTTTGAAAAGCGTCTGGAATCCGCTTTTAAAGGGGGAGGTACTGTCATGATCGCTGCTGCAGCAGGTATTGCTGGAAGTAGTAGTGCTGCAGCTCAGGCAGTTCTGATCTCTTTCCATGCAAGTTGCATAGCTTTGTCTGCCTTTCCCTGCTGTCAGCTTGTGACTGATTATCATTCACCTGTGTGGGAATCTGCATGTCTGCTCCCATTGGATGACCTCAGTATAAAGATCTGCTTCCTGCAGGACTCCTCCGGTTTTCATAGCTTCAGTTTAAGCCTGTCTTGCTGTCGCTTCAGCCCCCGATCGTGTTTCTTGTTCTAAAGATACTTTGCTGGTTTTGCATCATATATTGGTTCATTGCCCATATATATGCATACCAGCACGTTTATTATTTTCCTTGTATTCGTGTTACGTTGATACATCAGTGACGCTGATATATACGTACACGAACTGTTTATATCCTGTGTTCAGTTAGTCAGTTCCAGCACGTTTTGGTGGTTGCGCGTATCGTGATCACCCGTGCTGAGCTAGTTATCCTGTTCCTGGTCCTGTTTGTGGATTGCGTTCATCTCTGCGAGGAGATAACGAATCCTTCTGAATCCTGTCCTGTTATCGTTTGTGGATTGCGTTCATCTCTGCGAAGAGATAGCGAATCCTTCTGAGTCCTGTTCCCTGTATCGTTCCAGTCCTAAGTCAGTGTTCCTGCTTATGTCATATATCGGTTCATTGCCGATATATACATATGTTAGTCAGACGTTACAAATAGTTTCATTGATAGCTGTAATTGTAATACGCTAGGAAATCATACTTATTGTATATTTATCTGTGTTACGTTCATCTATCTTGATCCTGCTATTTCCTGACTATCCTGTCCTGTCTTTGTGAGGCACGCCATCGCCACTACGCATTGGCTGCCTCATTCCAGTCTGTCTTGTTGTGGACGCTTGCTGTCACTAAGTAGCGGCTAGCTAGCAAGCGTTCATTCTGTCTACCTGTCCTGATCTCCTCAGTTCTGGTTTATGCGCTCAGCGCTACTTTGCGCTGAGACGTTATAACGAAAGTATTGTTTGTGGCTGTCGGATCTGCACCGGCTCTGTGCGCCACAATCTCCTATTGGAGTCAGTCCTCCCCTCCACTATACTAGGGATAGCCTGTTTCCTTGTGCTAGTGTGTGTACCTCCTCCACGTCAGCTCATGCGTTGCATGCTGACTGTGGAGAATACACCACCAAGCCTTACAGTCAGATTAGAAGATATTAAAGTAGTATAAACTAGAAGTAATGCGCGCATGTACATATGTTTGTACTAGGAGTTTGGTAGCCTCTGAGGACAGTACGAGGTGTATTTTGGAAATTTTGTGCAGAAGTGACATGACATGGATGTCAGAAGTAAAGAACAGAGCAAAGTCAAAGACAATATCAAGACACCTTGCCATGTGAAATAAGGAACGTGGCTGTCTTATTTGTAGTTGGAGGGATGTGGGGTGATGTTGAAGGGGTGGGGTAATGATTAGTTTGGTCTTATTCAAGTTGAGCATGCTTAGAATCAGTCAAATGTCCAAGCTGAGATGGCTTACAATCAGTATGAAAATGTGTCCAAGATAGTGGTAGACAGGACTGGGCTAGATAAATAAATCTAGATGTATGCAAACCGTGGTGCAGGGTTAAAAAGAGAATGAGCAAGGCCGGTTCTTGAGTTTTTGCTGCCTGAGGCAAACTTGTGAGGATGCGCCCTTCCCCCCCTCCCCCCGAATTAGAATGATCCCACAGCACCCGACAATTTGCACCGCACGTTATACCTGTGGTGAGCCCCCCAAAATACACCCTCAGAATAGGTAGGTAGCCAGTTATAGGTGCCCCCAGTGTTGGTAGCTAGGTACAGTTGCCCCCATTATAGGTTAGCCAGGTACAGCTGCCCCCAAGTATAGGTTGGTAAGGCACTCTCTTCACTTCCTCTTTCTGCCAGGTGCTGTCCCCATACTCCTGCCACCTGAGGAAGTCGCCTCACTTGGCATCATGGGTGGACCAGGCCTGAGAATGAGTTGCCAAGGGTGTAAAAGGAAAAGAGTGCAGTTCAAAAACTAAAGGCCTGTATACCCACTTGATTGATGTCTCCCAACGGGGATTGGGACCCGATCCCTCAGTGACATCGCTGGGCCGAAAGTACAGATGCAGAGTCAGCTGTACAGCTAACTTCTGTTTTATTGTGGGGAGGTGGAGGGCTGACGAGTAGGTCAAGATGTGAAGTCAGGCTGTGGGGACAAAGGTCATGGTCTGGATGACCATCGCTTGGTGGAGTTGATTCTCCTGGTGGATCACTGATCGAGGGCTGCTGTACACACACTGGATTATCAGCTGAGGCGGTTGTTATCGATTCAGCCAATTTTAACCTAGCTTGTGTATGGAGCTTACATTTTGTTAAATACTGACAAAAAGGAGAGTGGGAAAGGAAGAGATATTGATGAAAAAGGTTTGAAAAATACACCAATAATGAGGAAAGGGTGGAGTTACCAGTACCGATAGACAGCAGGGAATGAATAAAAGAGGGTAATTGACAGTGTCAAAAGCAGAGGTTTCACAACAAAGAGGAGCAAAGTGTTACCTTGTGACTAAGGAGGTCAAGAAGACCGTCTTTGTAAGAGCAGTTTGAGGATCAAATGCAGATTGAAGGTGGTCAATTAGTGAGTTGAAATTTAGAAATTCTGTTAGAGCATTTAAAGAGGAACTGTAACCAAGAGTTGAACTTTATCCCAATGAGTAGCTGATATCGCCTTTCCCACGAGAAAACGTTACCTTTTCTCAAACGGATCATCAGGGCTCTGTATGGCTTATATTGTGGTGAAACCCCTCCCACCAGGGGCGTAACTAGACTTCACTGGGCCCCCCTGCGAAACTTTGGATGGGGCCCCTCATCCCCCGCAAAACTTTGGATGGGGCCCTCCACCCCCCTTGCTTTCTGCACAGGAAAACTGAGGACCAATGTGTTTTCCCCATGCAGATAAAAACACCTAGACTTAAAGGAAATGTCAGGCAATCTATGCTACCCCCTGATCTACTTACCTGGGGACTACTCCAGCCCCTTGCAGCCAACAAGTCCCTTGTTGCAGCTCTGCTTCCAATACATACATACACACACAGCCGTATTATTTTACTACATGAGAGCACATGCTATATGGAGGAACAACAATGACATGCTAAACATAAGATATAGTATTCACTGTAATGCTGGGTTTACACCGTGACCATACAATTTTCTGTTAGATTTACCTGCCAGATAGATAAAGTTCAACATGTTGGAAATTTATCTATCTTAAGATAAACAGAAGACAATGCACCAGAGATGATGACCATTCTCTACAGAAAATAATCTAATTATGCATTCTAACAGAAACTCTAACAGAAAAATCTAACAGAAGAATGTAACAGAAATTTGTATGGTGTAAACCCAGCATAACTTTGGCAAAGCATTCAGAATGTCACTGATTGATACTGTTATTACAAGATCTTGGACCATGAGACAACAAGCTCTCAATGAAGCAGCTGTAAAGACATCAATCTCCACTCCATTGTGTTGTAAAAGTAATCCGAGGCCATAAGGTCAGCAAGTGTGATAAGAATCAGAATCAGAGTAAGACGTTTAAGGCAGGGGTCACACTTGTCTTTCAGTTTCTACACTTTTCAGAAAACTGAAAGACAAATGTGACCCCTGCCTTACAGCAGCTAATGTAATTTATAGAGAAAACTGACAAATTGCGCAAGATGTCAGTTTTTTTTCTGTACGCGAACTCTGCATTCAAGTGTGACCTAGCTCATTGATTAACATGAGTTCTCAGTTGAAAACAGTTTTTCTGTGCAGAAAACGCGCACGAAAGCCGACAAGTGTGACCCCTGCCTAAAGAGTAACTGTCAGGCTGCAAAAGCTAATTTAAACCTCTATTCTCCTGTGTTAAACAGTTTAGAAGGAAGCCAAAAAGGCAATACTTAAGTTAAAAATCTCTCTTAGTTTTGAGGTGTGCTTATCAGCAAGGATGTTAGACCCAAGCTCTTAAGAAGCCGAGAGCCGCATACCATACAGCAAAGCATTCTGGGGCCCTCCCCTCGGCTGCTAGTGAGAAGTTACAGGGCTCGTGTTACAAAAGCAGCAGCCCACAGCACTGAAAAAACTCCAGGCAGAGTACACTGCAGGAGTCCGCTATTGTTCCTAGCCACATGGCTAATTAATATTCACTGCACAGTAGTGTTTTACATTACCGATCTTTTGTGTAAGTCTAATCATCAGGAAGCAGGCAGGACATGAGGACACATTTGGCTTCATAGGAGACAGACAAACATGGAACCTGCCATGAGCTGTCAGGAGCATCATTCTCTGCAAATACTATATAAAGATTCTGTGAAATCCAAACGTGGACAGTGAAATGCATATGTAATGTAAGTACAGCCAATGTTTAGCTACTGATATATGTGTTTATTTTCTCTGAGACCCTATACCTAACAGCTCCTCTTTAAGGGAAAGTGTAAACTTTTTTTGGAAAATGTGACTCTTTGGTTTTAAGGTTGTACTTGTAATCATCAGAACTTTGTTGCAGTGAGAGACAGATGTTTTTTTAGGAACCCTAGGGAGCAGGGACAGTGTACAAATTCCAAAGTGGGTATGAGTCCCTTTCTGTGTGATGGACACATGCAGTCAATATAACAATGGTGTGAGAGCAGAATACGTTTTTTTCTCCCTGCCCTTAGCCGTCTCTCAAACTTTTCCCCCACGGGCCCCCTGTGGCTTCTGGGCCCCCTGCGGAGGCATCCCTTGCAGGGTCTACTGTTACGCCCCTGCCTCCCACAGTGTGATGTCAGCACCTAGGTACTGACATCACACTGTGGAAGCCTTGTTGAATTTGTGGGAAATAACAGCTGTTTCCAACTGCCAATAAAGCAGCATCTCCTTCCACAGAGATCACCTGCCAACAGTTAAGATGTCGCCATGTAATATATATCAGAATGTAAATCAGGGAGAGGAAAGATTTTACAATGGGCAAACTCTGACTATATCAATTATAAATAATCATTGTAAAAATTAAGCACTTTTTTCATTACATTATTTTCACTGTAGTTCCTCTTTAGGACTAGAAATGCTAATGACAGTTGCAGATGGAGCGT
Organism: Hyperolius riggenbachi; assembly: GCF_040937935.1. Lineage (NCBI taxonomy): Eukaryota > Metazoa > Chordata > Amphibia > Anura > Hyperoliidae > Hyperolius > Hyperolius riggenbachi. The sequence goes on along the minus strand of NC_090646.1, from coordinate 449,523,765 downwards.
ATCATTTTTCACGGTAGTGGTCCTTTGAGTTTGCATGGTACAGTGTAGGTCCATTATAAAGGGCCTGAGATGATTTCACCTTTTTTTTTTTTCCTTTGAAGTCTTTGAGCACCACTGTTGTGAAGTTACAGAAACAAAGTCCCATTTTTAACAGAATAGTTTTATAAATGTTGCTTCTTGCTCAGAAAACCACTAAGCAGGGCTCCTGTAATCTACACTTTTAATTATAAGCATTCATCAAACTATGTGTATCTTGGCTACAACTTAAATATGCATACAGACTGATGGCGCGCGCTTACAAATGGCGCCATGCGCTAGGATGTAAGGCTTCATTATTTTTGATTTGAAGGTACGGTGCTAAGCTTCCATAAGGAAGTGCAATCCAGAATTATTGTATTATTGCATTATGAAGCAACTTGTATTCTCTTTGATAACTATTATTAATGGCAGGTAATACACAGGATGCTACACACTCGTATCATGTGAATTTCAATAAGGCAATAGTTCTTGATTACGCAGGAAAAAATAATGAAAGCAAAATCTGTTGAGCAAACAATCCATAACTCACTCTGTGATTATTTACCAGTGAGTTTCTCTTGGTGATTGATTTAAACTGGCAGCACTTTCTTCGTGAACATTTTTATTACATGCACTTCTTGTAGTGCTATTTAACATATTTAAAATGGACAGATGGAAATTAGTATGCAAATCAGAAACTGTATAATTGATGCGAGTTCTCTATTAAAAGCTGCTCATGCATCACTTAACTTTGTTATACTGGGAAGTTCTATAACATAAAAAGCAGTTATGCATGTCATAAAACAAACTGATATACATGTATTAAAAGCAAAGGATGCATATAAGCTGATGCTATTAAAGCTATGCTAAATAAATAAAATGGCAATGCAAGTTGGCATCCTGCTTTATTAAACTGCTTTACAGTACAAAAGCTTTTTCAAAAGACAATTCAGGTCATCAGTAAAAAAAAAACCCTCAATGGATCCATATAGCAACAACCATTAAAGAAAAAATCAGGCAAACTGCTGTTGCCAAGACTTCTCAAGACCAACATACAGAAATGGAGGCCTCTTTCAGATGAACAACTGAACTGAGTGCTTGTCGAGCAGTTCAGAATTCTGTCAGCTGACCATGAGTGCCATTCACAGGCAATTAATATGTTACACCCCACGTGTCAGCACACACCACGCCTGTCAGTACTTGTAAAAACACGCCTGTCAGCACTTGACGATAAGCGGCATTACCTCCGCATAACTGCGGCTGTGTTCAGATGTGACTTCATGGGGGGGCGGGCCGAGTGTTTGCAAGCACCAAGCAGGAGCACCTGCCTGTCTGAAAGAGGCCTAAAGCAGTTACCAAGGGAAAACAGTGAGAAGGTTTTTTTGTTTCATGTTGGCAGAGGAAAGCTGGTTGACTTCTTTGGGCAGTTGCTAAACTTGTTTGCACTTCTGATCAAATTGTCCCTTTATATTGTTTAAAGTGTTATGAAGCATTTCCTCTTTGTTCTAAAAGATTATGTACAGCATAAAATCTACTACCACAAACACAGCACTTTGTTCTTCATTGGAAATCGCCTTGCTTCAGTGTAAAGCTTCTGGCCGCATCCAAAGAGTTGATAACATTGTCTTTTATTTACTAAATGTATTAGCAAAACTGCAGAAACTGAGCTGTGCTGAGAAGCAGAAAGAGCTCAGAGGTGATCACTAGATAGATTTTAATATACCCATAAATACAGCAGCTATGCAATAAATTGAAATTGCAGCTTTCAGAGCAGGTAAACTGTACTTTGGGAATTTATAATTTGTAAGCAGACCATGTTACTTATGCACAAAAGCAAATATGGTAACTGTATGGGTAGTAAAAAGTAGTTGAATTATTGAATGTTATGTCATCGTTTTATCCCACTTTTTTTCTGGATAGAGATAAGCTGAACTACAATTTTTTTTACCCAGTCTAGAGGGTAATATGACAATACTCTACTAGAATCAGTAAGAACCATGTCTGTGACTAGTCTGTATACAGACTAGTCACAGTGGGGGTTGCACAGAAGTAACAGCTCTGTTTTTTGCTTCATGACTCTGGCAGCTCTCTTCTAACATGTCAAACTCTCAGACCTGCAACTGGTGAGGCAGAGACAATTGACAAACTGGCATACAATTGGATAGCACTGTGACCTGTCACCTGACCCTCATTGTATGCATTGGAAGCCACTGGCTTCTACAAGGTGAAAAGGAAAGGCTGTGGGAGAGTTGTTCCTATACATAAGCATAATTAGTGTTCAGGGTTGGTAAAAAAAAAAAAAACAATACAAAAATAAAACCCTCAGCTGGCTGCCGTGGGCCATTGTTTGAGGAGATCTAGAATCCAGTGTACATGTTTATCAGTGGTGTTCCTGCCGAGATTTGGCACTGGATGATTGTTCTATGCCTCCCGAGCATCTGCCCTGGCCCTGTTCAGCCTTACTCACCCTGAACCTTGTGTACTTTCACTTTCAGATTCATAGTGTTCCAGCCATACCTAGCTAGGCCAAAGAAAAACAGATGGGTCGCCACTGCCAAAAGTAGTTTGTAGCTCTTTATCCATAAAAAAAGAGAATAAAGAGCTATAAATTACTTTTGGCAGTGCCGACCCATCTGATTTTGTTTAGTATTGTGCCCCAAGAGACACTGGTGTTTTGGGTCCTAGGCACAACGTCTCTCTATACATTGGTGCTCCCCGCCACTTTTTTTGCAATAACTATTTAGGGCTGCAGAAAGGAATATCCATTTTATCTCTAGACTCTGTAAGTCAGTTGTCATAGGTGCTATTTAGCAAACACTAATCGAATGGGAGACGTACCAGGGAAAAATAAAATATACACGAGGGTCCAAAGGGCATTGCCCTATAGGTTCATTAAAAGCTAATTACTTTTATTGTCATAACAAAGTAAAAAAAAATGTAAAAGACGCCACTTGTGGGTTGTCTACTGTGAAGGCCTCAAATAGTCACCTTGTCATCAGTTCCTCTCAGAAGCTCACCATTTTCTTCTGACAATAATTCCTTCCAGTTCTGACAACATTTTGTCAGAACTGAAATATATCAGTTGCTGTCGGATATATATCAGTTGCTGTCAGTTACAGCTGAGAGCAGAACTGATGTGTCCATGTTTCCCTATGGCTGAAGTGGGCTATGTTTACAGTTTAACTGTGTGCTGACCAGGAAGCTGGTAGGAGGTAGTGTTGGGCGAACAGTGTTCGCCACTGTTCGGGTTCTGCAGAACATCACCCTGTTCGGGTGATGTTCGAGTTCGGCCGAACACCTGACGGTGCTCGGCCAAACCGTTCGGCCACATGGCCGAACTAAGAGCGCATGGCCGAACGTTCCCCGAACGTTCGGCTAGCGCTGTGATTGGCCGAACGGGTCACGTGGTTCGGGCCCGAACGCGCTCTGATTGGCTGAACGGTCACGTGGTTCGGGTAAATAAATACCCGAACCACGTCATATCTCCGCCATTTGTCTGTGGGTTTAGCTTTGGGTAGGCAGGCAGGGTAGTTCGCTCTCCAGCCACGCTAGCCAGGGTCCCCCTCAGTCATTGTGTGTCGCTGCTGGGAACAGTAGTACACCGCTCGCTCAGCCACACTATATATAGCATTGTTTACTGCCACTGTGTACCTCGCTCAGCCACGCTATATATATAGCATTGTGTTTTCTGACACTCTGTGTACACGGCTTAGCCTGACTAATATAGCATTGTGTGTACTGCCACTGTGCACCTCGCTCAGCCACGCTATATATAGCATTGTGTGTACTGCCACTGTGCACCTCGCTCAGCCACGCTATATATAGCATTGTGTGTACTGCCACTGTGCACCTCGCTCAGCCACGCTATATATATAGCATTGTGTTTTCTGACACTCTGTGTACACGGCTTAGCCTGACTAATATAGCATTGTGTGTACTGCCACTGTGCACCTCGCTCAGCCACGCTATATATAGCATTGTGTGTACTGCCACTGTGCACCTCGCTCAGCCACGCTATATATAGCATTGTGTGTACTGCCACTGTGCACCTCGCTCAGCCACGCTATATATAGCATTGTGTGTACTGCCACTGTGCACCTCGCTCAGCCACGCTATATATAGCATTGTGTTTTCTGACACTCTGTGTACACGGCTTAGCCTGACTAATATAGCATTGTGTGTACTGCCACTGTGCACCTCGCTCAGCCACGCTATATATAGCATTGTGTTTTCTGACACTCTGTGTACACGGCTTAGCCTGGCTCTATAGCATTGTGTGTACTGCCACTGTGCACCTCGCTCAGCCACGCTATATATAGCATTGTGTTTACTGCCACTCTGTGTACACCGCTCAGCCAGACTATATACCGTTGTTTACTGACACTCTGTGTACACCGCTCAGCCAGACTATATACCATTGTTTACTGACACTCTGTGTACACGGCTCAGCCTGACTATAAAGCATTGTGTGTACTGCCACTGTGCACCTCGCTCAGCCACGCTATATATAGCATTGTGTTTTCTGACACTCTGTGTACACGGCTTAGCCTGACTATATAGCATTGTGTGTACTGCCACTGTGTACCTCGCTCAGCCACGCTATATATAGCATTGTGTGTACTGCCACTCTGTGTACACGGCTCAGCCAGACTATATAGCATTGTGTGTACTGCCACTCTGTGTACACCGCTCAGCCAGACTATATAGCATTGCGTACTCTGCCAGTCAGTGTGTATATTGCTGGGATCAGTAATACTCCACTCACCGCCAACCACTATATGAGCTCACCATGAGTTCCTCAGAGACCTCCACTGTGAGCAGCACTCCCAACAACAGCAACAGCCAACGCCCCACGCAAGCTATAACATCCACCCCAGTAGCCAGTGGTCAGCAGCAGCCCTCTCCGGAGGAGAATGTTGTGTCCATCGGTCTGTCGCCAGAACGATTAATGAGGGCTGCCATTGAGGAGATGATGGGGCCTGATGTGGAGGAGGAGGTCTGGCTCAGGCCAGCATCCCAAGTTAATGTTGAGGACGATGAGGGGTCAGTGTCTGGGGATGTTGGGGTGGCAGAGGTGGTGGGTGGGTCAGACTCAGGAGAAGAGTTGTATGATGAGGATGATGATCGGGACCATCTGTATGTGCCTCAGAGTCCGACCCCGGAAAACATGTTGTATCGTGTGTTTAGGTACTAAAATCTGCGTTCCCACTTCCCAGTACTGCCTGCAGTGCCCGGGTCCACGGATCCATATAATTTTTTGGGCAGCACTATCAAACTGTGGTACTATGAGTGAGTTGCCATGGTCCTTCTGTGCTGCCTGTCACACTCACCGTCTGTCTGCAGATGGATTGTTCAACACAGCTACGCCATCTGACATGTAGTCCTGGACCTTGACCATCTTCTCTAGGCGATTGGTGTTGGAGGACGTGGCACTGCCCGATTGCTGTTCTGTGGGCTGCTGCATGGGTGTCAGAAAATGTTCCCACTCCAAGGACACTGCCAATACCATTCCCTTTTGGGCACTAGCAGCAGCTTGTGTTCTTTGCTGCCCTCCTGGTCCTCCTGGGTTTGCTGAAGTCAGTCTGTCGGCGTACAACTGGCTAGAGAAGGAGGAAGATGTCAATCTCCTCTCTAAAGTCTCCATCCTCAAGGGCCTGCTGGAATTGTTCCATTTTTGACCTGTCTGACACTTTCTTCAATCAGTTTTTTAACATTGTGTTTGTATAAACTGGGTATAAACCCAGTAATTGGTGTTGTCCAGATTCCAGAATAATGAATAATAATGAATAGTGAATAATGCGCGGGCCGCGTTCAATGCAGTCTAGCATGAATTGAGCCATGTGTGCCAGAGAGTCCTGCCAGACTCCTCTATCTTCATGTTCTTGTAAGCGTTGTGATTGTTGTGATGCACCATATTCGTCACCAGCATCACTTTCTTCCTCTTCTGCTGTCCTTTCCCGCTAAATTGTGGAAGTCCAACGTGCACCGCTCTGTCCCTCGGCAGTGGGGGCATCCAATTCCTGCTCCAACTCCAGCTGTTCCTCGTCCTGTTCTTTGTCATAGCTGGGACCAGCGTTTCCTGAGGCAGGTTGCCTGATGTTGGTATCATCACGCTGATCGTTTTCATCTTCAGAATCCCCCACTTGCATCATGCCAGCGGTTTCCATCTTCAACATTGATTTCTTCAGTAAACACAGCAGTGGTATTGTAATGCTGACTGTAGAGTTGTCACTGCTCAGTCACGCAACGTGGATTGCTCAAAATTTTGGAGGACTTGGCAGAGATCCAACATGGTGGCCCAATCAGATCCACAGAAGCTTGGTAGCTACTAGCTGCTGGAATGCGCCTCGGCACTGTGCAAAAGCGTGCTAGCATGTGCAGCGTAGAATTCCAGCGCGTAGGCAGGGACATCACCCAGCGAGCGATGGTGCGCTAGATTGAAGCGCTCCTGCATCTCTTGGTGAGTCCTTCAGAAGCGGTACTGGACTTTTAACAATGTTTTTTTTTTTTTCCTTCAACAGAAGATCTGCCACGTTGGAGTGAGGAGGACGCCGCCGACCCCGACACCAAGCTGAACCCCGGCGAACTCCAAGCAGAGGATCTTCAGGAACCCTCAAGGCTTTGAGCAAGCTGAGGAGGATCAGCAGTCCCGACGAGACCTCTCCTCATATGCGACTGAGTGCAATGGAGCTCCCCAGAACAACCTCTCAGTTGTCACTTTGTCACTGGTCACTTTGTCACTTTGTCATTTTGTCACTTTGTCAGTTGTCACTTTGTCACTGGTCACTTTGTCACTTGTCACTTTGTCATTTTGTCACTTGTCACTTTGTCACTTGTCACTTCTCACTTTGTCACTTGTCACTTTGTCATTTTGTCACTTGTCACTTTGTCACTTGTCACTTCTCACTTTGTCACTTGTCACTTTGTCATTTTGTCACTTGTCACTTTGTCACTTGTCACTTCTCACTTTGTCACTTGTCACTTTGTCATTTTGTCACTTGTCACTTGTCACTTTGTCATTTTGTCACTTTGTCATTTTGTCACTTTGTCACTTTGTCACTGGTCACTTTGTCACTTGGTCACTTGTCCAGATGATCTCGGTACACCTCCTGAGATTCAAATTCCTGCACACATTGCTCTGGGATTTGGGTGTGATGAATGATGCATCTAACTGGCCACCGGAGGCAATTAAGGCCTTCAAAACATTGAAAGCAGCTTTCTGTTCCGCCCCCATTTTGCGTCATGTTGAGTTGTTGACGTCATGTTCATCCTCAGCCTCGCCTTGCATTTCAGTGCGAGGTGCATTTTCCACAGAAAAAGGTTGTGAATCCGGGCACAACATTTGTGGCTGTTCCATTGACCTTTCACAGGTAGAAGATTGTGGGGGTGGGAATAGCTCCTCCGAATAGCCCATTGTGTCCTGAAAACTACTCATTGCATTGCTTTGCACACACATTTTTTTGTCCTCATGCAAGGCCTGAGTTGCACCTGAAAGCGTGGCCTTCTCCTCCTGCGCCTCCTCCTGTTCCATCACGTCTGCTGCTGCTGGGTTATCGTTGACGCCCGGTCCCTGTTTATTGAACCTCTTATCTTTATTACATTTATGACTGCATGGCGGTAAAAAGCATGCTATCCGCACGCTTCTTGTCCTCATGCAAGGCCTGGGTTGTTGTGTCTCAAAAAGCATGGCCTTCTCCTCCTGCGCCTGCTCCTGTTCCATCACGTGTGCTGCTGCTGCTGGGTTACCGTTACCGGTCCCTTTTCCTGGAACCTCTTCTCTGTATTACATTTATGACTGCATGGCGACAAAAAGCATGTTACCTGTGCAAAGAAACATGACATTTTCCACATTTAAAAGACAGTTTTTCCTTTGAAACTTTACAATCAATTTTCTCAAAAACTATAAGCTCTTTTTCAAATATTTTTTTTCCTCTTGTACCCACTCCCAAGGTGCACATACCCTGCTAATTTGGGGTATGTAGCATGTAAGGAAGCTTTACAAAGCACGAAAGTTCGGGTCCCCATTGACTTCCATTATGTTCGAAGTTCGGGTCGAACACCCGAACATCGCGGCCATGTTCGGCCTGTTCGGCCCGAACCCGAACATCTAGATGTTCGCCCAACACTAGTAGGAGGTAATGGACATTTTCAAAATGGAGGACGGAGAATTCCATTGATCACAGTGGACAAACAGGACGCAGGAGAGGAAAAAGGGATTGAGTAGTAGATTACACAGGAGGTAAGTATGACTTGTGTATGGTTATTTTGACTTTTAATTTTCAGTTCAGGTTTTCTTTAAACTGACTGTGAGGGTCCTTGCTTATCCCCCACCACTTCAGTTAATCACATGAAGTGGGGTGTAGCTATCCGACAACTTTAACATGGACATACCCTTTACTCACATGTGAATGACACATACATGCACATACACTCATGACCCTAAACCACTCAACCTGTATACATATAACAGGTGGGCGGAGTGGGGCACACCCTGGTCAGTCTGACTCCCTCCTTCTCCCTCATCTATATATGGCCTATGCCTGACATGGCACTTCGGTTCTGACTGGGGGCTATGAATGATGGAGGGCATTTTGTATATAATTGATGTATGATAGCAACTGTCTATTATGTATAGCACTTTCTGATGAAGCCTGTTGGTGAAACATGTCCATGTTAAAGTCTATGTACAGCACTTTGCACTTTTTGTAATTATTTATATATGCTCACCCATCTTGATTAAGGTTATTAGGGTCAGACAAGATGGGTATTGAGCGTGCCATTGCTGGTTAATGTACTGACCACGCTTATAGCAAGGTAGCGTCTCTATTTCTCATCCTAACATACCTGTACTGGTGAAGATCACCTAACCTTTCTGTGGGATAGCTACACCCCACTTCATATGATTAACTGAAGTGGTGGGGGAAAAGCAAGGACCCTCACACTCTGTTTAAGGTGGGACACTTATCTGAAGCCTTCACAGTGGACGACACACAACAAGTGGCGTCTTTTACGTTTTTTAACTTTGTTATGACAATAAAAGTAAGTAGGTGCTATTTATTTAGCAAGGACTGTATCTCAGCATATATAATAATATAACATTAGTGACCGAAAAATAAAAACTGATGCCCCATAGGTCCTGCTACATCTTAAACACAATATCAAACTAAAAACTGAGTTCTACTTTGCAGGATCCTTCAACATCCTACAATGCAATAAAACGGAATTCACCTTGTGTGCTTTCTGCTTCTACATTGAACACCCACTCATTTATTTCCACTATAGACTTTACTATTATGATTAGTCCTCCCACTTAGTGTTGGGCGAACAGTGTTCGCCACTGTTCGGGTTCTGCAGAACATCACCCTGTTCGGGTGATGTTCGAGTTCGGCCGAACACCTGACGGTGCTCGGCCAAACCGTTCGGCCACATGGCCGAACTAAGAGCGCATGGCCGAACGTTCCCCGAACGTTCGGCTAGCGCTGTGATTGGCCGAACGGGTCACGTGGTTCGGGCCCGAACGCGCTCTGATTGGCCGAACGGTCACGTGGTTCGGGTAAATAAATACCCGAACCACGTCATATCTCCGCCATTTGTCTGTGGGTTTAGCTTTGGGTAGGCAGGCAGGGTAGTTCGCTCTCCAGCCACGCTAGCCAGGGTCCCCCCCAGTCATTGTGTGTCGCTGCTGGGAACAGTAGTACACCGCTCGCTCAGCCACACTATATATAGCATTGTTTACTGCCACTGTGTACCTCGCTCAGCCACGCTATATATATAGCATTGTGTTTTCTGACACTCTGTGTACACGGCTTAGGCTAGCCTGACTAATATAGCATTGTGTGTACTGCCACTGTGCACCTCGCTCAGCCACGCTATATATAGCATTGTGTGTACTGCCACTGTGCACCTCGCTCAGCCACGCTATATATAGCATTGTGTGTACTGCCACTGTGCACCTCACTCAGCCACGCTATATATAGCATTGTGTGTACTGCCACTGTGCACCTCGCTCAGCCACGCTATATATAGCATTGTGTGTACTGCCACTGTGCACCTCGCTCAGCCACGCTATATATATAGCATTGTGTTTTCTGACACTCTGTGTACACGGCTTAGGCTAGCCTGACTAATATAGCATTGTGTGTACTGCCACTGTGCACCTCGCTCAGCCACGCTATATATAGCATTGTGTGTACTGCCACTGTGCACCTCGCTCAGCCCCGCTATATATAGCATTGTGTGTACTGCCACTGTGCACCTCGCTCAGCCACGCTATATATAGCATTGTGTTTACTGCCACTCTGTGTACACCGCTCAGCCAGACTACATACCGTTGTTTACTGACACTCTGTGTACACCGCTCAGCCAGACTATATACCATTGTTTACTGACACTCTGTGTACACGGCTCAGCCTGACTATAAAGCATTGTGTGTACTGCCACTGTGCACCTCGCTCAGCCACGCTATATATATAGCATTGTGTTTTCTGACACTCTGTGTACACGGCTTAGCCTGACTAATATAGCATTGTGTGTACTGCCACTGTGCACCTCGCTCAGCCACGCTATATATAGCATTGTGTGTACTGCCACTGTGCACCTCGCTCAGCCACGCTATATATAGCATTGTGTGTACTGCCACTGTGCACCTCGCTCAGCCACGCTATATATATAGCATTGTGTTTTCTGACACTCTGTGTACACGGCTTAGCCTGACTAATATAGCATTGTGTGTACTGCCACTGTGCACCTCGCTCAGCCACGCTATATATAGCATTGTGTTTTCTGACACTCTGTGTACACGGCTTAGCCTGGCTCTATAGCATTGTGTGTACTGCCACTGTGCACCTCGCTCAGCCACGCTATATATAGCATTGTGTTTACTGCCACTCTGTGTACACCGCTCAGCCAGACTATATACCGTTGTTTACTGACACTCTGTGTACACCGTTCAGCCAGACTATATACCATTGTTTACTGACACTCTGTGTACACGGCTCAGCCTGACTATAAAGCATTGTGTGTACTGCCACTGTGCACCTCGCTCAGCCACGCTATATATAGCATTGTGTTTAATGACACTCTGTGTACACGGCTTAGCCAGACTATATAGCATTGTGTGTACTGCCACTCTGTGTACACCGCTCAGCCAGACTATATAGCATTGTGTTTACTTCCACTCTGTGTCTGCTGGGCCTGGGAACAGTAGTACACCGCTCACCCGCCACTGTATAGCATTGTGCTCTGTGTCGCTGCTGGGAATAGTGGTACTGTATAGCATTTCTGTACTGCCACTGTACTGCTGCCAGTCAGCGTGTACTGTAAGGATAAGTGAAATGAGGAAGAAATCCGGTGAAAGAGGAAGGGGCAAGGGAAGAGGTGTTTCCCCTGACGGTTCACGTACAGGCCACAGGGGAGCACCCAAGAAAACCCACTCAATACCGCCCATGTTGTCCAGGACAACAACCCTCACAAATCCAAAAGAACAGGACCAGATAATTACTTGGATGACCTCTCAAGCGTCCAGCAGTGGGTTAAGCAGCACCAGCACATCACGCACGAGGTCCGAGTCCTCAGCCAGTTACAAGGAGCCAGTGGGCACAAAGCTGACACAACCGGCAGCGACACCACGCACACAACTGCCAGATAACCAGTCCTATGAATTACCTCAGGACACAATGGGGTATTCGCAGGAGCTATTCCCAGCCCAACAAACTTCCACCTTTCAAAGGTCAATGGAGGAACAGCCAGAAATGTTGTGCCCGGATTCACAACCATTAACTGTGGGAAATGCACCGCGCACTGAAATACAAGGCGAGTCCGAGGAGGACTCGGAAACCCAAATCCCAGAGCAAGTTGGGCAGGAGGGGTTGCAATTGCAGGAGGTCGGCCGACAAGATCTGGAAGACGACGTTGGAGTGAGCTGCGCAGAGGTTGTTCTGGGGAGCTCTACTCCACGGCGGCGGCCCCCCACAATGACATATGACGAGTTTGAGGAGATGGAAGAGGAGGGTATGGACAATGTGGACAGAGACCCAGATTTTATTTGTGAACGAGAACATCGCCGTCGTAGCAGCAGCACAGATGAGTCTGTTGAAGAACCCACTGCTGCACGAGTTCGCCTTGTGCCACAAGGTAGGCGGCGCGCAATTTCAGGCACCACAAGCGTGGAAGTTAGAGTGAGAGGCAAAAGAGGAGGAAACAGAAATCGCCAGCAAGGAGGCAGGTGCTCCAAAGTCTGGGCTTTCTTTGAAGACTGCACTGAGGATGTTACCATGGCGATTTGCAAGGTGTGCAAGACTCGCCTGAGCAGGGGGAAAAGTATTAACAACCTCTCCACCACCAGCATGAGCCGCCACATGCTATCCAAACATCCCACTCTGTGGGCAAACGCGGCAGGACAGGGTACCAGCAACACTGCCTCCCTTGGGTTCACCAGACTCACCACCAGACCCGCCTCAGCAGCAGCAGTAGCCCAGCCATTGCGTGGTTCACAACATTCACAAACATCAGACGACGCTGACACTGTCACTTTCCGGAGTAGTGCTCTTGAGGTCTCCCAGTGTTCATCAAACACAACAACCAACAGCCCTTCCGTGTGCAGCGCTACGGTTCAGTTGTCTGTGTCGGAGATGTTTGAGCGCAAGAGGAAATTGCCAGCAAATGACCCCCGGGCCGTGGCAGTAACAGCCAGCATAGCCAAGCTTCTGGCCTGCGAAATGCTGCCATATCGAGTGGTGGAGACAAACAGCTTCAAGGGCATGATGTCAGTGGCCATCCCACGTTACGTGGTTCCCAGCCGCTACCACTTTGCGCGCTCTGCAGTGCCTGAGTTGCATGAGCACGTGGTCAGCAAAATAACCCGAAGCTTGAAGAATGCCGTTGCCTGCAAGGTTCACCTCACCACTGACACTTGGACGAGTGCGTTCGGCCAGGGTCGATACATCTCCCTTACCGCGCACTGGGTGAACCTTGTGGAGCCTGGCAGCGATTCCTCACCTGCTACGGCGCGGGTGTTGCCCACGCCGCAAACAGCTGCACCGCCGTCCCTCCCACTGGATAACAACAGCAGCACCTACCTCTCTGACTCCTTCTCCTCCAACGCATCTCAAAGCTGTACCTCATCCGGAAACGCTAACCCAGCAGCAGTAGGATCGTGGAAGCAGTGCAGCACAGCTGTTGGCATGCGTCAGCAAGCGTTGCTGAAGCTGATCTGCCTTGGGGATAAGCAGCACACAGGGGAGGAAGTTTGGAAGGGAATAAAGGAACAGACGGATTTGTGGCTGGCACCGCTGGACTTGAAACCGGGCATGGTTGTGTGTGATAATGGGAGTAATCTCATTCGCGCTTTAAGGTTGGCTAAGCTGACACACATCCCTTGCCTGGCGCACGTGATGAACCTAGTAGTTCAGCGGTTCCTGAGGACATACCCAGGCGTGGCCGATCTTCTGTTGAAGGTGCGTCGAGTGGCCAAACATTGTAGAAATTCCAGTACTGCTTCGGGGGCACTCGCCAAGATGCAGGAGCGCTTCAATCTCCCCCACCATCGCTTGCTGTGTGATGTCCCTACGCGCTGGAATTCTACGCTGCACATGCTAGCACGCTTTTGTGAGCAGAAGAGTGCAGTGGTCCAGTACATGACGGCGCAGTACCGAGGCGCATCCGGACAGCTGCCAAGCTTCTGTGGATCCGATTGGGCCAACATGTTGGACCTCTGCCAAGTCCTCCAAAATTTTGAGCAATCCACGTTGCTTGTGAGCAGTGACAACTCTTCAGTCAGCATTACCATACCACTGCTGTGTTTACTGAAGAGGTCAATGTTGAAAATCAAGGAAACAGCTGTCATGATGCAACTGGGGGAATCTGAAGGAGAAAACGATCAGCGTGATGGTACCAACATCAGGCCATCCGCCTCAGGGAACGCTGGCCCCAGCAGCTATGACGAAGAAGAGGAGGAGGAACAGCTGGAGTTGGAGCAGGAATTTCATGCCACCACTGACGAGGGCCAGAGCGGTGCACGTTGGACTTCCACAATTCAGCGCGAATGGTCAGCAGAAGCAGACCAGGAGGAAGGTGACGACTATGATGCATCACAACAACTATCACAACGCTCACAAGAGGATGATGAGGATTCTGGTAGGACTCTTGCACACATGGCTCAATTCATGCTAGACTGCATTGAACGCGACCCACGCATTGTGCGCATTCTGGACAACACCAATTACTGGGTTTATACCCTTCTGGATCCACGGTACAAACACAATGTTCCAAAACTGCTTGAAGAAAGAGTCAGACAGGTCAAAATGGAAGAATACCAGCAGGCCCTTGTGGAGACTTTAGAGAGGAGATTGACATCCTCCCCCTCCTCTAGCCAGTTGTACGCCGACAGACTGACTTCCGCAAACCCAGGACGACCAGGAGGGCAGCAAACAACGCAAGCCGCAGCTAGTGCCCAAAAGGGAACGGTATCGGCAGTGTCCTTGGAGTGGGAAAATTTTCTGACACCCATGCAGCAGCAGCCCACTGAACAGGAAGCGTGCAGATCCACCTCCAACACCGATCGCCTGGAGAAGATGGTCAAGGACTACATGTCAGATGACGTAGCTGTGTCGAACAATCCATCTGCACCCTTCAACTATTGGGTATCGAAGCTAGACACCTGGCACGAACTGGCAATGTACGCAATAGAGGTGCTGGCTTGCCCGGCAGCCAGCGTTATGTCGGAACGCTGTTTCAGTGCTGCCGGAGGCATCGTCACAGATCGGCGTATCCGCCTCTCCACAGAAAATGCAGACCGTCTGACTCAAATTAAAATGAATCAATCCTGGATTGGAAACGACTACGCAACACTCCAGGACCCCAACCAAGTAACATGACCAATGAACATCTGGGATGGTGTAGCGTCACCGGTCCCTGTTTATTGAACCTCTCATCTGTATTACATTTATGACTGCATGGCGGCAAAAAGCATTGCTGCTATATCCGCACGCTTTTTGTCCTCATGCAAGGCCTGGGTTGTTGTTTCTCACAAAGCGTGGCCTTCTCCTCCTGCGCTTGCTCCTGTTCCATCACGTGTGCTGCTGCTGCTGCTGGGTTAGCGTTGCCGGTCCCTGTTTATTGAACCACTTATCTTTATTACATTTATGACTGCATGGCGGTACCTCATGCAAGGCCTGGGTTGTTGTGTCTCACAAAGCGTGGCCTTCTCCTCCTGCGCCTCCTCCTGTTCCATCACGTCTGCTGCTGCTGGGTTAGCGTTGCCGCGTGGTCCCTGTTTATTGAACCACTTATCTTTATTAAATTTATGACTGCATGGCGGTACAAAGCATGCTATCCGCACGCTTCTTGTCCTCATGCAAGGCCTGGGTTGTTGTGTCTCACAAAGCGTGGCCTTCTCCTCCTGCGCCTCCTCCTGTTCCATCACGTCTGCTGCTGCTGGGTTAGCGTTGCCGCGTGGTCCCTGTTTATTGAACCACTTATCTTTATTAAATTTATGACTGCATGGCGGTACAAAGCATGCTATCCGCACGCTTCTTGTCCTCATGCAAGGCCTGGGTTGTTGTGTCTCACAAAGCGTGGCCTTCTCCTCCTGCGCCTCCTCCTGTTCCATCACCTCTGCTGCTGCTGGGTTAGCGTTGCCGCGTGGTCCCTGTTTATTGAACCACTTATCTTTATTACATTTATGACTGCATGGCGGTACCTCATGCAAGGCCTGGGTTGTTGTGTCTCACAAAGCGTGGCCTTCTCCTCCTGCGCCTGCTCCTGTTCCATCACGTGTGCTGCTGCTGCTGCTGGGTTAGCGTTGCCGGTCCCTGTTTATGGAACCTCTTATCTTTATTACATTTATGACTGCATGGCGGTACAAAGCATGCTATCCGCACGCTTCTTGTCCTCATGCAAGGCCTGGGTTGTTGTGTCTCACAAAGCGTGGCCTTCTCCTCCTGCGCCTCCTCCTGTTCCATCACGTCTGCTGCTGCTGGGTTAGCGTTGCCGCGTGGTCCCTGTTTATTGAACCACTTATCTTTATTAAATTTATGACTGCATGGCGGTACAAAGCATGCTATCCGCACGCTTCTTGTCCTCATGCAAGGCCTGGGTTGTTGTGTCTCACAAAGCGTGGCCTTCTTCTCCTGCGCCACCCTCCTCCTGTTCCATCACGTGTGCTGCTGCTGGGTTAGCGTTACCGGTCCTTTTTCCTGGAACCTCTTATATGTATTACATTTATGACTGCATGCCGACAAAAAGCATGTTACCTGTGCAAAGAAAACAGACATTTCCCGCATTTAAAAGACAGTTTTCCCTTTGAAACTTTAAAATCGATTTTCTCAAAAACTATAACCTCTTTTTGCTAAAAAAAATTTTCCTCTTGTACCCACTCTCAAGGTGCACATACCCTGTAAATTTGGGGTATGTAGCATGTAAGGAGGCTTTACAAAGCACAAAAGTTCGGGTCCCCATTGACTTCCATTATGTTCGGAGTTCGGGTCGAACACCCGAACATCGCGGCCATGTTCGGCCTGTTTGGCCCGAACCCGAACATCTAGATGTTCGCCCAACACTACTCCCACTGTGTTGTTATGAGTAAGATAATATTACAGCAGAAATTCCTATGCATCAAGTATCTGGGCCTGAATTACTGTCGAAACCAACTGGGAATCCACATCTGATAGACTGAGAGACTCTAATCTATTTCTATCAGGTAAATTGCTTAGGAAAGCCATCTGCTGGATACAGTAAGTACATGATTTCCTGGAAAGATTGTCTCTCCTGCTGAAAATGTCTATCAGTTTGGAGAAGGATTAAGTCAGGTGTGCTCATATGCTGTAGGAATGCCATCAAGTTTAATGTCTGCTCTTAAAGCTGCAATAGTTGTGTAATGCTAGGCATACATGGATAGATTTTCCCTTATCAATCGAGCCGCTGATGGCTCGATTGATAATATACGACAGGTCTGATGACCCGCCGGATAGATTTCCCACTTGATCCCCGCGGGCGGACAATAGCGGGCAATCGAGCGGCTGATAAGGAGCGCCGGCAGGGACGAGCGGGGATCGATCCTTGCGGACGAGCGGGAACGTGCCGGCATCGAGCCGCTGGCTTGATACCGGCGCACTATCGCCGTGTATGCCCAGCATAACTACGGTACTTTTCTGCAGCATTTTAGTGCAAACAGCGAAGCGATGTGTACAATGTATCCCTATGGGACCCTTCTCACTGCAGTGCTTGTAATTTGCGTAAAATTTAAATATATTGGTAAACTAGTCCTATAGCCTGTTGAATAATGGGTGTTTGAGAGTAGTTGTGCCCGCACGATCCCCCCACACATGCCTATGACCCACCACGTGTGCACATGGCCTCAACTTTCTCCTTGCTACAATGGGCGCCACACATGGACTCAGGTGGACACAGATACCTGCAGTTTTATGAGGTGGATTACACTAATACTTTACTATCACTATACCTAACTCTATTCTCACACAAAGGCCTCCTTCTACCGATGCCTAAACATAACCAATTCCCCCCAGAATGCCTAACCATCTACCCACCCCTCAACGATGCCTAACCCTAACTAATCCCCCACCCCCAACTAGGGAATTCCACAGACTTGCCCCCTTCAGCTCTCTCAGGAAGGCTGACTGTACAGGTATTGGACCTGCGGTTGCAATTCTCAAGGTTGTCCTGACACTCCGTAAGGGCCCTTTTCCACTAGCAATAGCAATTGCTAAATGCTAGCGATTGCGATAGTCCCTAATTTTTTCAATGACTACGATTTTGCATATACAATGTATTACATTGCAAAATCGTGGTAAAAATCACTCTGAGGTGCGATCGCGCTTTGGTTAAAATCGAATCGCAGTAGTAGAAAATACCTACCGCGATTCCTATGTTATTTTGCAAACTCTAGCAATTTAAAAATCGCTATGATTTGTGATTTTGTGGTTTAGCAGCGTAATCGTTGCTAGGGGAAAAGGGCCCTAAGAGTTCACCCCCTAAGAGGGTGGTAAAAATGCACTACCTGTCAGCTCCTTCTATGTACTTGTTGCCAACAGTCCCTTCAAATATGGACACTAAGGGCCTGTTCAGACTATATACGTTCCTAGCCATTTTCAGGGAATGCGTACTGGTACCAAAAACGCATAGAAACGGCTCGTAATGCTTTTTAATGGGGTAGTTCACATGTATGCGTATGTGACGCATACGTTTCTCATCTGCATTACTGCACGCAGTTCTGTGCGATACGCATAGAAACGGACGCAATGAAAGTCTATGGACGCGTATCAAAAACGCGTACTATTGCGTTTTTAGCGTCCGTTTTCCTCTGCGGTTCCCATAATTCTTTTTTTTCCCCTGGGTCACGTGTTTGTGCAAAACGCAATAGAAAACGCATTCAAACGCAAGAAAAACGCATGCGTTTTTCAACTTGCGTTTCTTTGAATTTATACGCGTTCAACAAACGCGTATAAACTTGCGTTTCTTTGAATTTATACGCGTTCTACAAACGCGGCAAGTCTGAACAGGCCCTTAGGGCCTGTTCAGACTTGCTGCGTTTGTAGAACGCGTATAAATTCAAAGAAACGCAAGTTGAAAAACGCATGCGTTTTTCTTGCGTTTGAATGCGTTTTCTATTGCGTTTTGCACAAACACGTGACCCAGGGGAAAAAAAAGAATTATGGGAACCGCAGAGGAAAACGGACGCTAAAAACGCAATAGTACGCGTTTTTGATACGCGTCCATAGACTTTCATTGCGTCCGTTTCTATGCGTATCGCACAGAACTGCGTGCAGCAATGCGGATGAGAAACGTATGCGTCACATACGCATACATGTGAACTACCCCATTAAAAAGCATTACGAGCCGTTTCTATGCGTTTTTGGTACCAGTACGCGTTCCCTGAAAACGGCTAGGAACGCATATAGTCTGAACAGGCCCTTATTGTTATTATTTAGTATTTATATAGCACCCACATCTTGCGCAGGGCTGAATAGAGTATATTTGTCTTGTCACTTAAGGGTCTCAGAATCTTATCTCCAGGACTATGTATGTATCGTGTGGTGTATGTATCGTAGTCTAGATGCCAATTTAATGGAAGGCCAATTAACTTATCTGTATTTTTCTGGGGGATATTGGAGTTCCCAGAAGAAACTCATGCAGACATGGGATGAACATACAAACTGTTAGGCTTGGAGGTGTATTCTCCACGGTCAGCACGTGATGCATAAGCTGACGTGAAGGAGGTACACACACCAGCACAAGGAATCAGGATATCCCCAGTTTAGTGGAGGAGAGGACTGACTCCAATAGGAGATTGTGGCGCACAGAGCCGATGCAGATCCGAGCAGCCACAAACAATACTTTCGTGATAACGTCTCAGCGCAAAGTAGCGCTGAGCGCATAAACCAGAACTGAGGAGATCAGGGCAGGTAGACAGAATGAACGCTTGCTAAACTAGCCACTACTTAGTGACAGCAAGCGTCCACAACAAGACAGACTGGAATGAGGCAGCCAATGCGTTTGCAGCGATGGCGTGCCTCACAAAGACAGGACAGGATAGTCAGGAAATAGCAGGATCAAGATAGATGAACGTAACACAGACAAATATACAACAAGTATGTTTTCCTAGCGTATTACAATTACAGCTATCAATGAAACTATTTGTAACGTCTGACTAACATATGTATATATCGGCAATGAACCGATATATAACATAAGCAGGAACACTGACTAGCACTGGAGCAATACAGGGAACAGGACTCAGAAGGATTCGCTATCTCTTCGCAGAGATGAACGCAATCCACAAACAGTAACAGGACAGGATTCAGAAGGATTCGTTATCTCCTCGCAGAGATGAACGCAATCCACAAACAGGACCAGGAGCAGGATACTAACTCAGCACGGGTGATCACGATACGCGCAAACTACCAAAACGTGCTGGAAAACTGACTAACTGAACACAGGATATAAACAGTTCGTGTACGTATATATCAGCGTCACTGATGTATCAACGTAACACGAATACAAGGAAAATAATAAACGTGCTGGTATGCATATATATTGGCAATGAACCAATATATGATGCAAGGCCAGCAAAGTATCTTTAGAACAAGAAACACGGTCTGGGGCTGAAGCAACAGCAAGACTAGCTACTCTGAAACTATGATAGCCCGAGGAAACCCTGCAGGAAGCAGATCTTTATACTGAGGTCATCCAATGGGAGCAGACATGCAGATTCCCACACAGGTGAATGATAATCAGTCACAAGCTGACAGCAGGGAAAGGCAGACAAAGCTATGCATCTTGCATGGAAAGAGATCAGAACTGCCTGAGCAGCAGCACTACTACTGCCAGCAATACCTGCTGCAGCAGCGAACATGACAGTACCCCCCCCCCCCCCCTTAAAAGCGGATTCCAGACGCTTTTCAAAACTGAAATTCCCAAACAAAACAGTCTGACTGATAATTCATGATGACCGGGACAGCCCGGCGAGACCAAATTCCAGAATCAGTCCCCACAAGACTGGACCCATCAGAACCAGAACCTACAGAACCATGCCCATCAGTACTACAAGCCCCAGTGTGACACCCATCAGAACCATGATTTCCAGAAGAAAGCCCTCCGAAACTCCCTGAGCGATACCCACCGCCTTCCAGGAACCGTTCAATAACGCCAAAGCCTTTGCAATGCCCACCGGGACTGTCTTTACCAATACAAAACCCACTGTTGAACCAGTCCAAGGCACCAGGACAAGTTTCCTCAGAGATTTCCCAGAACACCTTGAAGCTCCAAAGAGATCCCCATAGGTCAGAACGCCCCTTAGGCTCACATGGAGAACTATCAAGAACCCCTATGGAACCTAGGGCAATTCCCGAGTCAGGGCCACAAGGACAAACATCAAGATCAGGGCTTTCAGGGACCAGAACCATCTCTGGGCATGCAGGCAGACTGGCAACATCAGAACATGTTCCCACTAAGGAAGCATCAGAGCACGCTAACACCTTAGACACACTTGGGCATTCTGGCACACAAAGAACATCTGGGCACACTGGCACAAGAGAAACCTCTGGGCACATCAAGGAACTGTGAGCCTCAGGGTCAGCCAAGACAGGACCAAAATCAGGACCGGCCAAAAAAAAATCATCATGACTAGACTTCGCAACTACTGGACTTTCACACAAGAATGCAGGATCAGACTTAGATGTCGCTGATTCCAGCAAAGTCAGTAACAAATCAGATTCAGGGGCACTAACAAGACAGGACAAATCTTCTGATGTATGCACTGAACCAGATAGGGACTCCACAACTACCTCTGGACTGGACAGAGACTCATCTAATACACTGGATTGGAGCTCATGAGGGGCTGCAGAACAAGTCAGTATTGCAGCAGCCCCCACTGGACTAGGCAAAACTGAGGAATTCCCTGGACAGGAAGGGGGCTCTGGAACCTCTGCCACAGCGGCCAGAGAACCAGAATCTTTCAGGATACAGGGCTGGGTTTCAGGAACACTCATCAGACCGGACTGAAATTCTGAGATTTCTATTATTTTGACCAGAGAATCAGAATTATCCATGTTACAGGGCAAGACTTCTGAAACATTCAGAGGACAGGGCTGGAGTTCCTCGGCTGTTACAACACTGGAGAGGGACTCAACAACATTGGTTAAATCAGACTGTGTACAGGGCAAGGTATCTAACACACTTGCTGACGAGGACAATATTTCAATGGCTTCTGCTTCGCTGGGCAGAAATTCATCAAGTTTTATTAGAGCAGACTGTAATTCCGAAACAGCTGCTAAACAAGTGAATATTACTGCAACACCAACTGAGGTAAGCAGTGCCTCAGACTCCTCTGCTAGAGGGTTTGAAGTATCCAAAGTACTGGGTGAAGCATAAGACTCTGCGACCACAGCTTCACTGGACAGGATCACTGAACAGTCCATATTGCAGGGCAAAACCATGGAAGCACCTGCTGGACAGCATAATGATTCTGTGACCTGAGTTTCATTGGAGAGATCTACTGCACAATTCATGGTACAGGGCAAATTTACTGGAACATTTTCTGAACACGGTAATAATTCTGCGATTTCGGATTCACATAGCAGACGCTCTGAGTTATTCACGAAACTAGAGTGAGGTGTAGAAACAGGAAGATAAAAACACAATGTTTGCGCATCTGAATCACCATTCAATTGTAAAATTGGAAAATTCAGATGCTGGGGTTCTGAGGTTTCTGGACAGGATTGCTGGGACTCGGAAACTGATGTAGTGCATCTATTGGCATCTGCTGGATCAGACAGGAGTTGAACTTTATCAACACAGGTAATTTCTGCAGAAGTGTTTGCAGAGACAGGCAAGATTTTTCTGGTGTCTGTTTCACTGAACAAAGACTCATGAGTACTGGCTAGGCTGGACTCAGAAGTCAACAGGACCTCTGGATTCTCTGCTGAGAAATTTGTGCAGGGCAAAGTTAAGAAAGTATCAGTGGCTTCTGTTTTACTGGGAAGTAACACTGAGTTATCCATGGTACAGGGTGGAGTTACAGGAACATTCACAAGACATGGCAGGGACTCAGTAACTGGAGAAGTGGGACAGTCTCCAATTGACAGTGTGTCTTCCCTGGTATCAACTGATTGAATCGCATAAAAATCGTCCAAAATCATTTTCCACACATCGATCAATGGAGCCACAGAGTCATACCCACACACACCAGTTTTTATTAGGTTATAGGCAGACTTAATGCATGCATTCAATACTAATTCACTTTTTGCACTGTAAAATTGACAAAATGAACTTGAATCATTCTTCCATTCATAGACCAGGGCTTCCATCTCTCCTTTCTCAAATGGAGGATCCCATGCATACTTAACAGGCTGATCACAGTTTGCAAATGTGGTTGTGGCAGAAACATGTATTGGGTTATTTAGCAGGCGATTGGCAGATTTCTTATTCCTAAGAATCTCCAATACCTGTAGCAAGTGTTGGACTGTAGTGTATGCAAATTTTCCTTGCTGCACGAATAGATTGATTTGTTCAATACTCTGTAATATATCCTCATAATCATACTCAGATAATTCTTTTAAACAAAAATCTTTATTTTCCCTAGCCAGTGATGAAAGTTCATTAGTAGTTTCCTAAGTCCATTTAACTCCCCTGAAAGACAATTGCATTTCATTATCTGTTAATGGCAGAATCTCATTGCAGGTCTGATGCGCAGTCGCTAAAGATAACGACTCTGCAGATTGGACACGTTTCTTAGAACGTTTGCGTTTTGCCTTAGACCCTGCTGTTTTTGGTGATTTATTCAAAGCTGCAGGAAAATTATCAGTAACACTCTCTGCTTGCTGATCATTTTTTCAAGCAATTGAAGGAGCAGCTGATTGGCCTGCTGCCAGGAGTTCATTAAGAGGAAAAGGCAATGGATCTATGCGCAACCAATTGTGAATTACAAAAGCTATAAATTGCAAAGGACTTTGTCTAAACTGAGTGTGATCTAAGACATTGATTGCCCAATCAAAAAGTTTGCCCTTAAAAAGAGCACAAACGATCCAATCAGACCAGGTAGAAATTGCAGAAGCCCGAAAGTCGGGATTGGCCAGAACTTTAACCAATTCTGATATAAATTTGTCTGTAACTTCAGCACCAAGCTTTTCAAATTTTTTAAAGGAGCAGGACCCCTGACAAACAGTGTCATCATTTCTGGAAATCCCCCCCACAATAGGGATTGGTAATGGGGCTATCATAATGTTAGGCTTGGAGGTGTATTCTCCACGGTCAGCACTTGATGCATAAGCTGACGTGAAGGAGATACACACACCAGCACAAGGAATCAGGATATCCCCAGTTTAGTGGAGGAAAGGACTGACTCCAATAGGAGATTGTGGCGCACAGAGCCGGTGCAGATCCGAACAGCCACAAACAATACTTTTGTGATAACGTCTCAGCGCAAAGTAGCGCTGAGCGCATAAACCAGAACTGAGGAGATCAGGGCAGGTAGACAGAATGAACGCTTGCTAAACTAGCCACTACTTAGTGACAGCAAGCGTCCACAACAAGACAGACTGGAATGAGGCAGCCAATGCGTTTGCAGCGATGGCGTGCCTCACAAAGACAGGACAAGATAGTCAGGAAATAGCAGGATCAAGATAGATGAACGTAACACAGACAAATATACAACAAGTATGTTTTCCTAGCGTATTACAATTACAGCTATCAATGAAACTATTTGTAACGTCTGACTAACATATGTATATATCGGCAATGAACCGATATATGACATAAGCAGGAACACTGACTAGCACTGGAGCAATACAGGGAACAGGACTCAGAAGGATTCGCTATCTCTTCGCAGAGATGAACGCAATCCACAAACGGTAACAGGACAGGATTCAGAAGGATTCGTTATCTCCTCGCAGAGATGAACGCAATCCACAAACAGGACCAGGAGCAGGATACTAACTCAGCACGGGTGATCACGATACGCGCAAACTACCAAAACGTGCTGGAAAACTGACTAACTGAACACAGGATATAAACAGTTCGTGTACGTATATATCAGCGTCACTGATGTATCAACGTAACACGAATACAAGGAAAATAATAAACGTGCTGGTATGCATATATATTGGCAATGAACCAATATATGATGCAAGGCCAGCAAAGTATCTTTAGAACAAGAAACACGGTCTGGGGCTGAAGCAACAGCAAGACTAGCTACACTGAAACTATGATAGCCCGAGGAAACCCTGCAGGAAGCAGATCTTTATACTGAGGTCATCCAATGGGAGCAGACATGCAGATTCCCACACAGGTGAATGATAATCAGTCACAAGCTGACAGCAGGGAAAGGCAGACAAAGCTATGCAGCTTGCATGGAAAGAGATCAGAACTGCCTGAGCAGCAGCACTACTACTGCCAGCAATACCTGCTGCAGCAACGATCATGACACAAACTCAGTGCAGATAATACCCTGGTTGGGATTTGAACTGAGGAGTCCAGTGCTGCAAGGCAAGAGTTTTATCCACTACACCACCGTGTGTATGTGTGGGGGACAGACCCTGTATCGAGTTATATCTGGGCATGTCTGTGTCGTATTCAGACACAATAGTCGTTCGTTTTTTGCTGTCAGGTAATCCCACCGCATGTCAAACACTGATGTGTGTGTGTGCGTGCGTGCATGCGCACGCACGCGCGCACGCGTGTGTGTGTTACAAATGGTGCCATTCAGTGGCATTAAATGTAGCTGAGAAGTCATAGCCAGCAGATGGGAGGCTGAATTGCCTGACAAGCACTAAATTCAGCTGTCTGTCTGAAAGAGGTCTTACTTTGATATCACCATGCTCTAGAACATTGGTGACCACGAGTTACTTTGAGAATACGTCTGGTTTTAAAGAGACTATACAGCCACAATTAGACATTAGATAAATCGTTTTCAGGTAAAAAGTTAACAACAACTACAACAGATAACTACTTACTTGGTCTGTATCTTTCAAGTTTCCCCCTGAGCCCCACAAGCACGGACTTTCGGTGTATCTCCCCACCACCTTGCAGACAAGTTCCATGGCACTCTCTGTATTGGAAACGCTGAGTGCCATGGAAGTGCCACATTACTCGTCTGCAAGGGGACGGACTACGTGCCTGAAGCCAGCGTTTCCAGGGCTTGGTGGGAGAGTTGAAAAATGAAGACCCAGCAAGTTGTTATAACTTTTGCCCTGAAGATGATCCATCCAATGTCTATGTGTGGTTGTTTTGTCTCTTTAACCATTTAAGAACCGCAGTGATTAAAATCTACGCCCTGCTTTGGTGGGCTTTTGGCTGGCAGGGCGTAGATTTCAATCACTGTCCGCAGCATGCATCCGCCGTCTCCGCCGCTACCCGCCGATCGCGCCGCTTAAACCCGACGATTCTCGCCGCCTCTCACAGGCTCTGCCTGTCTCTATGACGGCAGAGTCATGTGAGCCAGTCAGGAGCCGATTTCATTGGCTCCTGGCCCTGTCTTTCAATGTAAGCTGTTCCCATTGGCTTACATTGAAAAACAGGGTCAGGAGCCAATTAAAGCGGCTCCTGACCGGCTCACATGACTCTGCCGTCATAGAGACAGGCAGAGTCTATGTCCTGGGGGTCTCGGCGAGCGGCGATGACAGCGGTTGCGACGGGTATGTGCTGCGATTCGTCGGGATTCTGTCGGGATTGGACCAGCGGTCTCTGGTCCTTAAAGGGACACTTAAGTAAAAAAAAAAATGAGTTTTACTCACCTATGGCTTCCAATAGCCCCCTGCAGCTGTCCGGTGCCCTCGCCGTCTCCCTCCGATCCTCCTGGCCGCGCCAGCAGCCACTTCCTGTTTCAGTGACAGGAGCTGACAGGCTGGGGACGCGAGTGATTCTTGGCGTTCCCAGACACATGAGCACCCTCTATGCTGCTATATGGTATATGATCTATGCTATAGCAGCATAGATGGCGCTATTGTGGCCAGGAACGCGAAGAATCACTCGCGTCCCCAGCCTGTCAGCTCCTGTCACCGAAACAGGAAGTGGCTGCTGGCGCGGCCAGGAGGATCGGAGGGAGACGGCGAGGGCACCGGACAGCTGCAGGGGGCTATTGGAAGCCCCAGGTGAGTAAAACTCATTTTTTTTGTTTGACTTAAGTGTCCCTTTAAGTGCCCAGAGACCGCTGGTCCTTAAGTGGTTAAACTCTTGGCTATTAATTTTCAGTTCTTGCTTGGTTCATATTAGGCCAGTACACAGGTGTTTGAAAAGTTGCAGAATTAGTTTAGCGGTTTTGTGACTGCATTCATGTGCACACACTTTTGGTGAATCTTTTTTTTTTTTAACCTGGCTATCCTTTACTTTTATTAAAGGACAACCAAGGTGACTTGTGCCATAATGAGATGGACATGTGTATGTACAGTGCCAAGCACACAAATGACTTTGCTGTGTTCCTTTTTTCTTTCTCTGCCTGAAAGAGTTAAAGCGGACCCAAACCAAACATTTTTTTAAATTAAAAATATTTAGTTGCACCACTCTGACACATACAAAGATAAATAAACACTCCTTCAAACCTATGAGCATTTCAGTGCATACTTTTCACCCTTCTCTTTTCATAGCTAGGGTTATACTGGGGGCAGCCATTAGCAATTCCTCCATTGCCAGACACCATCTACTCCACCAGTTTGCCGGAAAAATCCTGGCAATTTGAAAGGAAGGGAGGGGTTCCTCCAATAAATGTAAAATATTTTATATTTGTCATCATGCAGCTGAAAAGGGCTGCTATTTATTATTATAATTTAGAAAATAGATTTTATTTCTGAAATCTTGTATTTTTAATTTGGGTCCACTTTAAACATCAGGTATGCAAGTGACAGTTTCTGTCTGGGTCAGACTATAGCGTAACCCTCCCTGATAAGGAATTACATCCTTAAAACATTTTCCTGTCAGTAAATGGCTTCTGGGAACAGGGAAGAGATAAAAAGTGTTAATAGTTCATAGATTTGAGTTCTGGCATACATTAACCACTTCAGGACCACAGTGTTAAAACCCCCCTTAGAACAGGCCATTTTTCCTGTTAATAGGCCACTGCAGCTTTAAGGCCAAGCTGCTGGGCTGCATAACACAGCACACAAGTGATCCCCCCCTTTTCTCCACACCAACAGAGCTCTCTGTTGGTGGAGTCTGATCTCTCCCCCCCCCCCTTTTTTTTTTTTTAGCAAATATTTATATTTGTTTGTTTTTTCTATTAAATTTCGGTATTTATTATTGTTTCCTTTTTCCCTCCCTCCCTCCCTGCAGCCAGCCAATCAAGGTGATCGGCTGTCATAGGCTTCAGCCTATGAGAGCCAATCGCTCTCTTGTGCCCTAGGGGGACAGCCGTGTCACACGGCTGTCTCCAATACAGAGCTGCGATGATTGCAGTGCTGTACTAACTGAAAAGACGGCGGTCTAACAGTCTCCCGAGCGGCGATCGCTGCTTGGAGACTGAAGGCAGAGCGTAGCTCCGCCTCCCAAGCAGGAGATGCACGTGCAGCCTGCGCGCGATCTCCTGCAGTAGCCGGCCCCAGGACTTGATGCCAATTGGTGTTAGGCGGTCCTGGGGCTGCCGCGGCAGCCATGCCCATTGGCGTGGGGCGGTCTTAAGGTAGTTAATGAATGTGTCATTGAGCAGAGACAATGAAACAGTAAAAATGTAAAAAGTAGATTTAAAAATAAAATAAAACCATGGGATATCTAAAATAAAGTCATTTGTAGGAAAAAGAGGGTAGATACAATTGTTTATCTCATTAGCTTATTTTCACCTTAGATGTCCTTTAAAGTAAAAACTTCTTTCTGTGTCATGTATACCAAAATGCAGTTGAACAACTATAAATTTACTAGCATTTTAGCAACCATCATCTTTGGTGTATTAGGTTCCCCATTTTCATCAGCAGTCCTGTTGACAGATGAGGAGTTGTGAGATATTGACAAGCTGCATTTGTTAGCATGTTTATTGCTGATGCTTTTCTGCTTCTGTTACTTTGAACTAGAATCTGTAGCAAAATATCAGTTTTT
Source organism: Hyperolius riggenbachi (assembly GCF_040937935.1). Classification (NCBI taxonomy): domain Eukaryota; kingdom Metazoa; phylum Chordata; class Amphibia; order Anura; family Hyperoliidae; genus Hyperolius; species Hyperolius riggenbachi. Next base: position 449,495,217 of record NC_090646.1, on the reverse strand, counting down.
GCTATAGTGGTTCTTTAAAGGCAACACACTGAAAAAAAGTAAACAAACTATAGCACTTTCTCCCACGTCCCCTTCTTATTTATGTACCAATATGAAATGTCACACTCAAGATGTTTTTAAATATTTTAAAAGCCAGAGCAAATATTTGCATGTATCTTTGAAGCAAATCATCATAATGGGTATGTAAATTCCAGCAGTTTGTCGGGAGAGAAAATTAACAGATTGGTTCATGGTTTCAATAAGAAAATTGGATACAGTGCAAAAAAGCAATTATTTCTAAAGGGAATTAGATTTGCCTTTTGTGCATCAAATATAAGCAATTAAAATGTATCCTACCAGGAAATAATCTTATTTGTGAGAAACATCAAGTAAAAATTATTTTGTTAGCAATTCATAATTGCTGGGCACATATGAATGATCTATTCACTAATACGTGATTACTATGCCGAGGAATTTAAAATTGTAGAGTAGGATTATGGCTACGAGAATCCATGCTGTAATCTAATTGTCTATACTAGTCATTAATTCTATCAGCCATTTATCCATTGCGGAGATGCTGAGATCTGAGTCAAACTCCATGTTAAGTATGCAGAGTCAAAAATTAATATTAAATTCATGGAGATTTGCATCTGTTCTTCCTATAGCATAAGTAATCATTTCTGAATCTGTAATATGAATCATATGGATCAGTTGTTTCATCTGGTGTATAATAAACAGAATAATAAGCATTTATGGTCGAATGCTTGTCCTGTTTCCTTTAAAATAACAAAACAAAGAACAAACTAAAAACACATTTCTATATTTAGGCTGCTTCCACACAGGGACGTTACAGGCGCACGTTAGTGAAGCCTGTAACGCTCCCCCAACGTACAGCAATGTAACACAAGTGGGCTGTTCACACTGCCCACGTTGCGTTACATGTAACGCTGCACGTTCTTCCGAAAGTGCAGCATGCTACGGCGTTACAGCGGCTTAAGCCGCGTTAGACTGTTTGCACATGCTCAGTCATGTTGGGGAGGAGCGGAGAGCGGCCAGGCACATGGCTAATTAATATTCACTGCACGTTGTGACATGCAGTGTTTACTTCCTGGTGCGGCCGCTCTGTGCGGCGATTGGCCGGCGGGACCACGTGATGCCGCATGCGTCCAAGAGTACGCATCACGGACGCCAGAGTGAGCTGCACAACGCGGCTCACTCTGACGTCCACATCGAAGTGCACCAGGCCTTGCGTTAGGTGCACGTTATGCGACCTTAACGTAGCACCTAACGCAACGTCTTGGTGTGCAAGTAGCCTTAAATAATGTCTGTTAGCAACAATAGCTCTATAATGTAGTATATTACAAAGCAGATGCCAACAGAGAATGCTATGGAGGCTTATTACACTGGCCGCTGAACTATAATTTAAAAAAAAAAAAACTTTCACTCTTCTACTGCCAAAAAGTAGTTTAGGCTACATTCACAGTGTTCATTGCACCCCCTACACAACAGCGGGAACACAAAATAATGGAAACAGGTGTTGAACATTATCTGCAAGTTGCATCGCATACAGTAAAGCATAAAGTCAATGAATAGTATGCTTCACTGTTAACACTCATGGGACTTGATTCACAAGAGAGTGCTAACTGTTAGCACGGCAGTTTTCGCGCGCATTTTCGCATTGCGCAAACGTGAATTGTTGCGCGAAACTATAACGATTTTTGCGCGCAAACGCAAATTTTTGCACAAAAACGATATCGATTACAAGGGGAAAATTTGCGTTTGCGTGCGAAAACCGTTATCATTTCGGGCAAAAAATTCGCGATCGTGCGCAATGCAAAAATTTGCGTGGAAACGGCCGTGCTAACAGTTAGCACTCTTTTGTGAATCAAGCCCATGGTTTGCAATAATGGTTTGCAATAATGCACTGCATGCATCACATTGGGATGCCTCTTGCCGTTATACCACAGGAAGTGCATTGCAGTGTGATGGTCCACATTACAATGTGGTAGTCACGTTGCAGTCCAGAGCAAAGCTGACTTTCTAGTATGCAGGAATTAGACCATTTGTCATAGTTGCAAACAACTGGAGCCAGTTGCATGTGGTCCGGTATTAGTCATGAAGAGAAACTTAACAACAAAAGTTGTTTAGGTGATACCTTTAATGACTAACTGTACAAGATTCCTTTGCAAACTTAAAATTTCGAAAGCTTGCAAAGGAATCTTGCATGGTTAGTCATTAAACTTTTGTTGTTATGGACAGCAACTGGAGACTAGATGTAATTAGGTCACCCATGTGACTTGCTTCTGAGATGGACTTCTTCAAATTTGTGATTGATACCTCCAGGTAACAACAGAGATAGCTGCACAATCAATAGTAGTGACAGTGTTTGGGTTCTGACCAATAAAAATTGCTTATCATTGATAATTCAGCTGGAAGAGACTGAAAAACGTACTCAGATGCATGAGTTAATGCACAGCCAGGCTAAAACAAACCTGATTTTGCAATTTTTCTAAATATCTTACACCGGTGCCTAAAATATCTGTAGACGGGGTCGGACTGGGACACTAAGGGCCCACCAGGAAAGCTTTAGCCTGGATGGTGTCAGTGCAGAAGACCAGACCAGCGGCACGCAGAGCTATTGATCTGAATCTCGGTAAGCTATTCCCCGCTGCTGCCGCTGGTTGGCTGCAATTCTGGAGGGGGGAGCGCGGAAGGGGGAGCCCTAGGTGAGGGAGGGGGGATGCTTCCCCCCTCCCCGCCGCTCTATCCCCACTGCCCCCTTTTCCTGCACTGTGCCCCTTTCCTTCTCAGCACTGGGCCCCCCAGGGGCAAGAGGCCTACCAGGCAGAAACCCGAGCTCCCGCCAGGCCTGTCCGAGCCTGTTTGTAGAATCAGAATAATTCTATGTGGCCCAATAAGTTTTCACTTACAAGTGGGGATTACTATTATTATTATTAGAATTACTGCATGGAGTTTGCGATAGCCCCATCTAGTAATTTTTTTTACTATTTAATAAATCCAAGAGGTCCGCACACCCAGTGGGACCGTTTATTGACAACATGTGCTAAATGTCCATTCAATAATCAACGGCTGTTTCGGGGCCATGGGGAGTCCCCTTTGTCAAGGTATACAACAGAATGGTAACAGATAGCTAATGTAGAGTGCAGGCGTATACACAAGTGCTCAAAAATACACCTCCTTCCTTCAAATCTGCCACTTACAATGTCACCCATGCAATGCATGGTATATGCATAGTAGCAGAGACACTGTTATGTCCCAACAAAATGAGAGAAAATCTTAATTACCTGATGATAGTCAAGTCTATCAATCCCACCTCCAATATTACCGGTGCCAGTGGACAGTCCCCAAGTCCGCTCGTGCAGGTCTCGGCCTGCGGGGCCCGCCCACATGCGGCTTCCCTGCTGTGACGTCAATGTGTGATCCCGTACAACCAGGGCAACCCTACCGTCGTGTCCGCATGATTTGCCACATCACTAAGGCAATGACGCCCCACTGCCGCCTTGCCTGCGTGCTGGCGCAAGCTCATTATTCAGGCAACCCGAACTGAGTCCCCTTCTATATCTTATGTGTGCAATTCCCCATCTGTATGGTGGACTTCACTATTTGAATCCCACTACGGTGTCTTCTGGAAGGCTTTATGGAGTTTTAAATTTGACTGGAAGTCTTTAAAAGCATGTACTTGTTGCCTGTTTTTCAAGCAGCTATAGTATTAGATTTACAGTGGATACAAGTTTAGATTAATTCTGACATTGGAAAGAAAATGTATATTAAAAAGAGAAAATCAAAATGATTAAAGTGACCCTGTGTCAAACTGGCACACAATTGGAAGCAGTGCTCATTTTGCAGAAAGCTCGAATAGACAAGTTTAGGTGCTAAAGGGTTCTGGCCAAATTACGCAGATACCAAACTAACCCTTTGCACTCCAAAATACGTGCACACAGCAACCTGTAAGGCTAAGCTTACACTATGTGCATTGTATTTTCTATAGTGCACACGTTAAAACCTATACTTTATTTGAATAGCTTGAAAAATGTCTGTGTTTCACACACATTATCCAGTAATGCTCTGCAAAAAGTGTGCTACAATTAGAGTTGGGCCGAACGGTTCGCCTGCGAACGGTTCCATGCGAACTTCAGTGGTTCGCGTTCGCGTCCCGCAGGTGAAGTTTTGCGGAAGTTCGGTTCGCCCCATAATGCACCATGAGGGTCAACTTTGACCCTCTACATCACAGTCAGCAGGCCCAGTGTAGCCAATTAGGCTACACTAGCCCCTGGAGCCACTCCCCCCCTAATAAAAGGCAGGCAGCGGCGGCCATTAAGCTCACTCGTGTGCCTGCGTTAGTGAGAGTAGGGCGAGCTGCTGCAGACTGTCTCTCATAGGGAAAGATTAGTTAGGCTTAGCTTGTTCCTGGCTGCATACCTGTTCTGTTCAGTGAGCCCACCATACCTGTTCTGTTCAGTGAGCCCACTGGATACCTGCATACCTGTTCAGTGAACCTGCCACTGCATACCTGTTCTGTGAACCCACCACTGCATACCTGTACTGTGAACCCACCACTGCATACCAGTTCAGTGAACCCACCACTGCATACCTGTTCAGTGAACCCACCACTGCATACCTGTTCAGTGAACCTGCCACTGCATACCTGTTCTGTGAACCCACCACTGCATACCTGTTCAGTGAACCCACCACTGCATACCAGTTCAGTGAACCCACCACTGCATACCTGTTCAGTGAACCCACCACTGCATACCTGTACTGTGAACCCACCACTGCATACCAGTTCAGTGAACCCACCACTGCATACCTGTTCAGTGAACCCACCACTGCATACCTGTTCAGTGAACCTGCCACTGCATACCTGTTCTGTGAACCCACCACTGCATACCTGTTCAGTGAACCCACCACTGCATACCAGTTCAGTGAACCCACCACTGCATACCTGTTCAGTGAACCCACCACTGCATACCTGTTCAGTGAACCTGCCACTGCATACCTGTTCAGTGAACCCACCACTGCATACCTGTTCAGTGAACCCACCACTGCATACCTGTTCAGTGAACCCACCACTGCATACCTGTTCAGTGAACCTGCCACTGCATACCTGTACTGTTCAGTGAACCCGCCACTGCATACCTGTTCTGTTCAGTGAACCCGCCACTGTATACCTGTTCTGTTCAGTGAACCTGCCACTGTATACCTGTTCTGTTCAGTGAACCCGCCACTGCATACCTGTTCTGTTCAGTGAACCCGCCACTGTATACCTGTTCTGTTCAGTGAACCCACCACTGTATTCCTGTTCAGTGAACCCACCACTGCATACCTGTTCTGTTCATTGAACCCGCCACTGCATACCTGTTGTGTTCAGTGAACCCACCACTGTATACCTGTTCTGTTCAGTGAACCTGCCACTGTATACCTGTTCTGTTCAGTGAACCCGCCACTGTATACCTGTTCTGTGAACCTGCCACTGCATACCTGTTCTGTGAACCCACCACTGCATACCTGTTCTGTTCAGTGAACCCGCCACTGCATACCTGTTCTGTTCAGTGAACCCGCCACTGCATACCTGTTGTGTTCAGTGAACCCGCCACTGTATACCTGTTCAGTTAACCCGCCACTGCATACCTGTTGTGTTCAGTGAACCCGCCACTGTATACCTGTTCTGTTCAGTGAACCTGCCACTGTATACCTGTTCTGTTCAGTGAACCCGCCACTGTATACCTGTTCTGTGAACCTGCCACTGACATGACTGCCTAATTTTTCTGGCTGCACTGCGGGCAGCTGCAACAACAAAAGAAAAGGCATGTACATGCGCCCATTCCCCTTCGTGATCATTACCTTGCCGTGGTGAAGGGGCTTGCGTATCACAATGAAGCAATGACCGGCGCCTAGATGAGTGTCTCGGGGGGCACACCCACGATAATAAGGTCATTGCCTCATTGTGGTCAGACCAAATTTGATCAGCTGGACAGTCACTGTTCTGTCATTCAGCTACATCAGCCAGGCGACCATATGGGCTGTAAAGCCACCAAAACCTGCACTCTCGCCATGGTGCGCACCAGTCCAGCACGGCCGTCACTACACAAACAGCTGTTTGCGGTGCGTTACACGGTGAGTTTGGTGTGTCAGTGTGAAGCAGTACCTTAATTACACTACCTGATTGATGTATACACATGCAAGATGTTTTAAAGCACTTTAGGCCTGTCATTTAGCATTCAATGTGATTTCTGCCCTTAAAACGCTGCTTTGCGTCAAATCCAGATTTTTCCCGGGGACTTTTGGCATGTATCCCACTCCTCCACCTGGGGGTCCAGGTGTTAGACCCCTTGAAACATCTTTTCCATCACTTTTGTGGCCAGCATAATTTTTTTTTTCAAAGTTCGCATCCCCATTGAAGTCTATTGCGGTTCGCGAACTTTTACGCGAACCGAACCTTCCGCGGAAGTTCGCGAACCCGGTTCGCGAACTGAAAATCGGAGGTTCGGCCCCACTCTAGCTATAATATGGTCTGTTACAACACAGAGATGCCTACTACACAATTGTATGGGCAGTGGGTCCTCATGTGGCAATGCAGCACAATGCAATAAACATAGTGTGAACTCACTTTAAATCAATATTGAAATATGATAACAGAGGCGCCAAGCAGAATAAAATTAGTTAAAATTGTTAAAAAGGGGGAAGTGGGTGGACTCACCTCCCTTCTGAAAAAAATGGCCGGACAATGGACAGGTTACTTACAGTCTAAAGTAACATTTATTAGTAACTCCAAAAGTGCAACGCGTTTCACGGGTAACAGTCCCGCTTCTTCAGGCAAACGATTATTTGGAGGGTGCTGGGGAAGGGAAACAAAAGGAAAAAAAAGGGGATTGCCAGAGGAACGCAAATACCAGGCACCCAAAGGTGCGCCACAAGTCTACAGCAATAAAATGTGCAATATGCATTTAACAGCAAGATATGCATACAAAATAGACTGAGAACGTGTGCAAATAGCATGTATAAAGTGACAGTGCACATATCCATAATATAAAGGCAGAGTATGAGTCACTCTTAGTAAAATGATAAGACAGTAAAAAAATGAATTTAAAACAGGGAGAAACAGAGAAAGGTTTAGTTTTTAAAGGAGTGAGTGCAGCAGTATATTATGATAAGGCAAAAAAAAAAAAAAAAAAAAAAGCAGTGTTTCAAGATGAGCAAATGTTCAACTTACTAGAGTTATGAGAAGCAGAGAAAGGTTTCATTTTTGAAGGAGTGAGTGAAGCAGTATATTATGATAAAACAAAAAGGCATACTAAGAAACAGCAGTGTTTAAAGGTGAGCAAATGCTCAACTTACCAAAATCAGGTCATGAACCAGGTAGAGCGCCTCTGTGAGGTGTGGGGTGCTCTGTCTTAAATTTATAAGTGACTGGAATCACCCAGAATGGGGGATGGGAAGTGGGAGCGACAGAGGTCGCATGCTGATGACATATGGTAGTAGGGCGGTGCAGTACTGTGATCAATGTGGGAATAGGATGCAAACCTATGTGTATGATGCTGGATGGGAAGGGAAGGGGGGGGGGGGAGAAAGGGACTGGGATATCCATAATATAAAGGCAGAGTATGAGTCACTCTTAGTAAAATGATAAGACAGTAAAAAAATGAATTTAAAACAGGGAGAAACAGAGAAAGGTTTCGTTTTTAAAGGAGTGAGTGCAGCAGTATATTATGATAAGGCAAAAAAGGCATAAAAAAAAAAAAAAAAAAAAAGCAGTGTTTCAAGATGAGCAAATGTTTAACTTACTAGAGTTATGAGAAGCAGAGAAAGGTTTCATTTTTGAAGGAGTGAGTGCAGCAGTATATTATGATAAAACAAAAAGGCATACTAAGAAACAGCAGTGAATAGGATGCAAACCTATGTGTATGATGCTGGATGGGAAGGGAAGGGGGGGGGGGGAGAAAGAGAGGGATATAGGCAAAGGGACTGGGATATGCATAAGTAACAACATGCTTACTCCCATAGTGTACCTTGTATGGGTTGGTAGTGGATGGTGAAAAGCGCATAGGATTGGAGGTGGCCTAAATCTTAAGTAAAAACAATAGATGTGGTGTTTGTTATAGGGTCGGAGGCTGGAGAAAGGAAATGTAGAAAGGTTAAATAAAAGTTGCACTTGGAATACATAAAAAGTACATGTAAAGAAAATGCATAAAAAAATTTGTTCATGCCACACTATGCCGAATGTTGGATCCAAAATATGCTGGAGAGGTTCATTCCAGCTAGGGTTAATGGTACAGGGTGAAAAACAGAAAACTGCTGTAATAATAGGAGTATGGATACAAAACTATGCATAGTTGCAAAAATTTGTATGAAGCATAAAACTTGATGAAAATACATTAAAAATGATAAAATAAGTAAATGATCAAAGCAAAACAAGTGTAAGACAAATATAATGGGTTCGAATAAAAGAGAGGACCATTTAAAATATATTAAAAAAAGATGATTCAATATACTTTCTCTAATTGTTCGTTTAGACCTTCGGGCGTTAGTGTTTTAAGAATTTGTATCCAGAACATTTCTTTATTCCTAAGGACCTCAAAAGCATTGTGCGGTGGGATGGATTCAATAAGCGTGAATTTGAGTGTTTGTGGATTGTAGTTGTGGATGGAGCCGAAATGACGGGAAATGCTGTGAAGTGGATAGTTTTTCAATATATTGCGCTTATGTTGTCCTATTCTGTTTCGGACAAGTTGAGTGGTTCGCCCCACATATTGCAGATTGCATGAACAAGAGATCAAATAAATGACATTTCTGGTTGAACAAGTAATGTATTGTTTGATAATATACTGAATTTGGGTGGTATTGGATGAAAAGGAATCAGTGGTGTTTATGAAGCGACAGGCAGTACATCTGGATTTCCCACAGGGAAATGACCCAGGGTTTGAGATGGGGGTGGTTTCAGTGGGATTAGGGATAGGTAGGCGTAGTTTACTAGGGGCCAGGAGACTTTTGAGGTTGGGGGCCCTTCTGAATGTGAGTAAGGGAGTTTCAGGTATGGTAGGTTTGAGGTGAGGATCCTGTGTCAGAATCTCCCATCTGTTTTGTATTATGGATCTGATCTGTTTGTGGTGTTTACTGAATCCAGTGATAAATCTGGGGAAAGGACTGGGGGTCGAGGACGAAACAGTATTGTTGGTATTGGTGATGGTGGCCTTCCATTTGGCGTCTTTGATCAGTTTTTTTGGGTAGCCACGTTCTGCAAACTTTTTGGTAAGGATATCTGATTGGGATTGGTAATCGGAGAAATCGGTGCAATTGCGGAAGATTCTGCGGTATTGACTATAGGGAGTATTGGTTGTCCAGGGTCGGTGATGATGGCTATTGAAATGAATGTAATTGTTAGAGTCAACTTTTTTGAAATGTGTCTTGGTTTTGATGTGATGGGTGTTAGTAAATAAAACTAGATCGAGAAAATCGATGGTGGTGGGATGATGTTGGTGGGTGAACGTCAGACCGGCCGGGTTATCGTTCAGGAAGGTGAGGAAGGTAGGAATGAGGGAATGGTCGCCCTTCCAAATGAAGATCAAGTCATCGATGTATCTTTTATATAGAACAATATTTTTGCTAAATGTATGTGTCTGGGAGAATTTGAGATGTTCCAGGAGGCCCATGGAAAGATTGGCATATGAGGGTGCAAATGAGCTGCCCATAGCGGTGCCGGAAATTTGATGGTAATGATTGTCAGCAAATTAAAACACATTGTGTTGTAAAATAAATTCTGCACATTGAGTAATGAATGATTGTTGGGTGGCTGGCATGTCGGGATGGGTGGAAAGGAAATATGTTAATGATCTGAGGCCAAAGGTGTGTGGAATATTGGTGTATAAGGAAGACACATCACATGTCAGCCAGCTGTATTCTGTATTCCAAGGAATAGTGTTTAATATCTGAATAAGATGTTCCGAATCTTTAAGATATGATGGTAGATTTTGTACAAGGGGTTGTAAATGATAGTCTACAAATTTAGATAAGTTGCTGGTGATGGATTCTATCCCTGCAATGATGGGTCTACCAGGTGGATTGGTGAGTGATTTATGAATTTTGGGGAGATAATAAAAGAACGGTGTTTTGGGATGGTGATTGATGATAAAGTTCCTTTCATTCTTGGTAATGATACCGTTTAAAAATGCTTGGTTAATGAAGAGTTTTAAATTAGCGTTATAGTTTGGGGTGGGGTCGGAGTCCAATTGTCTATAGTGTAGTGGATTGTCGAGTAGTCTATGGGCCTCTAGTAGATAGTCATTTTTATTGAGTAAAACTATACCGCCGCCCTTATCAGCGGGTTTGATGATTATGTCTGGATTATTTTTGAGGGTGTAGAGAGCTTTCTTTTCTGATGGAGTGAGATTGGATGAAGGAGATGGTGTGTCAAAGTCCAATTTTTGCAGATCATTAAGCACTAGTGTGTAGAAAGTGTCAATAAAATTGCCCTTTGGGGAAGTGGGGTAAAAACGAGAGCGGCCCTTGAGATGTGTATTGATGTATTTCTCAGTTTGAATTTCTTCTGCATTGATTGTACAAATGGATAATTGGTCGTCGGCTGTGATGATGAGTGTATTGTTTGTTTCTCTTAGGGAAGTTTCGTGTTTTTTTATTGCGAAATGTCTTTTAAGGGTTAGTTTGCGTACATATGAATTGAGCTCGACAAATAATCTAGTCATTTGTGAGGAGTTGGTGGGACAGAATGAGAGACCCTTTTCTAATAGTTGGGTTTCTTTAGTGGTTAGGATGTGGCTGGAGAGATTGAAGATGCAGCGAGTTTGTTCAGTGGTATTGGTTGTCGGGGGGTTGGTAGCTCTGATCGATTTCTTTTTTCTTTTCCCTCGGTGTCCTCTTTTTCTGATTCTGGTAGGGGTCTCTTTAATTTGAATTTCGGTTGGAAGATTATTCGAGAGGCGGTGGGGCTCGGTAGTGGTATTAGTAAGGTGTTCTGGGTGATGCTGGAGGGAAGGTCTAAAAAAGATGATGACATAGCACTGTTGGGGTGGTCTTCATTGGGGACGGGTTCGGTGAATATTTTGGTGGCAGACGGGAAATAGTTGTTGATCAAAGTAGTTTTTGTACCTGGAATGATCTTAGGACTCTGAGATTTGGGCATAGTGGATGATGGTGGAGAAGAATGTGTGTCATAAACACTGATTTGTGAGAGTCTGAGATCAACCTCCTCAGTGGGATTAGCTACAGGGGTGGTGTTGACTGTATGTGTTGAGGCTATTTTAGAAGTGTTGGTGATAGATATAGCCAGGGTTTTTGGAGGGGAGCCATTGAAAAAGTTGCAGGCTGGACTGAAATTGGGTGTGAATCTGGTATTTTTTATGGCGGAAGGTGTAGAGTGGAGGTTGTTCCCAGAGGTTGACATGATGCTATTAGTAGTCTGATTGGGGTGGGGAACATCTGAGGGAGGATGAGGTTTTTCAATAACGGTTTTGGTAGTGGGTTTAGTTTTGGGACCCTGAGGGGGATGTTTATGGGTGTGTTTATTGGGGACAGATTTGGTAACATTTTGTCCGAAACAGAATTTGGGTGCCGTTAGAACCAGTGGAGTGTTGGAATTGTTAATGGGAGTCTCTTGGGTAGTGACTGGTGGTTTGAAGCCCGGGGGGGGGAACCAGTATAGGTGGTGGGTATGGTGGATACTGTGACGGGCGTGGAACCGTGAGACTCATGAGTGGGGGTGGTGGTGTAGGGTTGGGGAGTGCTGGTCTGGGATTGGTGGGGGGGAACCTGGTCCTCCGTTCCCTCTCCCTGTGTTCAGCATAGGCCAATCTGTCTCTGTTTAATTTCTTGAGTTTACCATCTATGGTGTCAGTTTCGAATTTTTTTAACCGTGAGATCAGATTGGACATGAGTGGTTGGTACTGTTTGTTTTTGAGGTGTAGGGATAATTGTTCTCTACAGGCTGTGATTAACGGTTGTAACTCTACAATGATGGACTGACGTTTTCTAATGATTCTCTCCATCATTCCCCCCGTACAGCTTTCTAGATATGTATACCAGTCATCCGAAAAAACGGTATCTTTAGGAAAAGCTGTAAGTGTTTTAATTCTGATGCCATCTGGAGAGATTTTTTCTAGGATGTAAGTCTCTTGCATAGCTATGTCGGCGATGTTGAAGAATTCGTCTTTAAGCGCATTCTCCAACTGAATGAATAGGGGTTTAAGATCAATGTCTGGAGCTGGAGCTTGGTCTGGAGAATCTGTGTTGATCTCAGGTGGTGGTATGGGAGTAGACTTAAACTGGGCCAGCAGACATTCCCTATGGGCGGCTCGTTTGTCAATGAAGTCCATGTTGTGGGCTGCAATCGGTAGAACACTCCGTCAGCGACGATGAGGCAGCCACATCCTAACCACTAAAGAAACCCAACTATTAGAAAAGGGTCTCTCATTCTGTCCCACCAACTCCTCACAAATGACTAGATTATTTGTCGAGCTCAATTCATATGTACGCAAACTAACCCTTAAAAGACATTTCGCAATAAAAAAACACGAAACTTCCCTAAGAGAAACAAACAATACACTCATCATCACAGCCGACGACCAATTACCCATTTGTACAATCAATGCAGAAGAAATTCAAACTGAGAAATACATCAATACACATCTCAAGGGCCGCTCTCGTTTTTACCCCACTTCCCCAAAGGGCAATTTTATTGACACTTTCTACACACTAGTGCTTAATGATCTGCAAAAATTGGACTTTGACACACCATCTCCTTCATCCAATCTCACTCCATCAGAAAAGAAAGCTCTCTACACCCTCAAAAATAATCCAGACATAATCATCAAACCCGCTGATAAGGGCGGCGGTATAGTTTTACTCAATAAAAATGACTATCTGCTAGAGGCCCATAGACTACTCGACAATCCACTACACTATAGACAATTGGACTCCGACCCCACCCCAAACTATAACGCTAATTTAAAACTCTTCATTAACCAAGCATTTTTAAACGGTATCATTACCAAGAATGAAAGGAACTTTATCATCAATCACCATCCCAAAACACCGTTCTTTTATTATCTCCCCAAAATTCATAAATCACTCACCAATCCACCTGGTAGACCCATCATTGCAGGGATAGAATCCATCACCAGCAACTTATCTAAATTTGTAGACTATCATTTACAACCCCTTGTACAAAATCTACCATCATATCTTAAAGATTCGGAACATCTTATTCAGATATTAAACACTATTCCTTGGAATACAGAATACAGCTGGCTGACATGTGATGTGTCTTCCTTATACACCAATATTCCACACACCTTTGGCCTCAGATCATTAACATATTTCCTTTCCACCCATCCCGACATGCCAGCCACCCAACAATCATTCATTACTCAATGTGCAGAATTTATTTTACAACACAATGTGTTTTAATTTGCTGACAATCATTACCATCAAATTTCCGGCACAGCTATGGGCAGCTCATTTGCACCCTCATATGCCAATCTTTCCATGGGCCTCCTGGAACATCTCAAATTCTCCCAGACACATACATTTAGCAAAAATATTGTTCTATATAAAAGATACATCGATGACTTGATCTTCATTTGGAAGGGCGACCATTCCCTCATTCCTACCTTCCTCACCTTCCTGAACGATAACCCGGCCGGTCTGACGTTCACCCACCAACATCATCCCACCACCATCGATTTTCTCGATCTAGTTTTATTTACTAACACCCATCACATCAAAACCAAGACACATTTCAAAAAAGTTGACTCTAACAATTACATTCATTTCAATAGCCATCATCACCGACCCTGGACAACCAATACTCCCTATAGTCAATACCGCAGAATCTTCCGCAATTGCACCGATTTCTCCGATTACCAATCCCAATCAGATATCCTTACCAAAAAGTTTGCAGAACGTGGCTACCCAAAAAAACTGATCAAAGACGCCAAATGGAAGGCCACCATCACCAATACCAACAATACTGTTTCGTCCTCGACCCCCAGTCCTTTCCCCAGATTTATCACTGGATTCAGTAAACACCACAAACAGATCAGATCCATAATACAAAACAGATGGGAGATTCTGACACAGGATCCTCACCTCAAACCTACCATACCTGAAACTCCCTTACTCACATTCAGAAGGGCCCCCAACCTCAAAAGTCTCCTGGCCCCTAGTAAACTACGCCTACCTATCCCTAATCCCACTGAAACCACCCCCATCTCAAACCCTGGGTCATTTCCCTGTGGGAAATCCAGATGTACTGCCTGTCGCTTCATAAACACCACTGATTCCTTTTCATCCAACACCACCCAAATTCAGTATATTATCAAACAATACATTACTTGTTCAACCAGAAATGTCATTTATTTGATCTCTTGTTCATGCAATCTGCAATATGTGGGGCGAACCACTCAACTTGTCCGAAACAGAATAGGACAACATAAGCGCAATATATTGAAAAACTATCCACTTCACAGCATTTCCCGTCATTTCGGCTCCACCCACAACTGCAATCCACAAACACTCAAATTCACGCTTATTGAATCCATCCCACCGCACAATGCTTTTGAGGTCCTTAGGAATAAAGAAATGTTCTGGATACAAATTCTTAAAACACTAACGCCCGAAGGTCTAAACGAACAATTAGAGAAAGTATATTGAATCATCTTTTTTTAATATATTTTAAATGGTCCTCTCTTTTATTCGAACCCATTATATTTGTCTTACACTTGTTTTGCTTTGATCATTTACTTATTTTATCATTTTTAATGTATTTTCATCAAGTTTTATGCTTCATACAAATGTTTGCAACTATGCATAGTTTTGTATCCATACTCCTATTATTACAGCAGTTTTCTGTTTTTCACCCTGTACCATTAACCCTAGCTGGAATGAACCTCTCCAGCATATTTTGGATCCAACATTCGGCATAGTGTGGCATGAACAAATTTTTTTATGCATTTTCTTTACATGTACTTTTTATGTATTTCAAGTGCAACTTTTATTTAACCTTTCTACATTTCCGTTCTCCAGCCTCCGACCCTATAACAAACACCACATCTATTGTTTTTACTTAAGATTTAGGCCACCTCCAATCCTATGCGCTTTTCACCATCCACTACCAACCCATACAAGGTACACTATGGGAGTAAGCATGTTGTTACTTATGCATATCCCAGTCCCTTTGCCTATATCCCTCTCTTTCTCCCCCCCCCCCCTTCCCTTCCCATCCAGCATCATACACATAGGTTTGCATCCTATTCACTGCTGTTTCTTAGTATGCCTTTTTGTTTTATCATAATATACTGCTGCACTCACTCCTTCAAAAATGAAACCTTTCTCTGCTTCTCATAACTCTAGTAAGTTAAACATTTGCTCATCTTGAAACACTGCTTTTTTTTTTTTTTTTTTTATGCCTTTTTTGCCTTATCATAATATACTGCTGCACTCACTCCTTTAAAAACGAAACCTTTCTCTGTTTCTCCCTGTTTTAAATTCATTTTTTTACTGTCTTATCATTTTACTAAGCGTGACTCATACTCTGCCTTTATATTATGGATATCCCAGTCCCTTTCTCCCCCCCCCTTCCCTTCCCATCCAGCATCATACACATAGGTTTGCATCCTATTCCCACATTGATCACAGTACTGCACCGCCCTACTACCATATGTCATCAGCATGCGACCTCTGTCGCTCCCACTTCCCATCCCCCATTCTGGGTGATTCCAGTCACTTATAAATTTAAGACAGAGCACCCCACACCTCACAGAGGCGCTCTACCTGGTTCATGACCTGATTTTGGTAAGTTGAGCATTTGCTCACCTTTAAACACTGCTGTTTCTTAGTATGCCTTTTTGTTTTATCATAATATACTGCTGCACTCACTCCTTCAAAAATGAAACCTTTCTCTGCTTCTCATAACTCTAGTAAGTTGAACATTTGCTCATCTTGAAACACTGCTTTTTTTTTTTTTTTTTTTTTTGCCTTATCATAATATACTGCTGCACTCACTCCTTTAAAAACTAAACCTTTCTCTGTTTCTCCCTGTTTTAAATTCATTTTTTTACTGTCTTATCATTTTACTAAGAGTGACTCATACTCTGCCTTTATATTATGGATATGTGCACTGTCACTTTATACATGCTATTTGCACACGTTCTCAGTCTATTTTGTATGCATATCTTGCTGTTAAATGCATATTGCACATTTTATTGCTGTAGACTTGTGGCGCATCTTTGGGTGCCTGGTATTTGCGTTCCTCTGGCAATCCCCTTTTTTTTCCTTTTGTTTCCCTTCCCCAGCACCCTCCAAATAATCGTTTGCCTGAAGAAGCGGGACTGTTACCCGTGAAACGCGTTGCACTTTTGGAGTTACTAATAAATGTTACTTTAGACTGTAAGTAACCTGTCCATTGTCCGGCCATTTTTTTCAGAAGGGAGGTGAGTCCACCCACTTCCCCCTTTTTAACAATTTTAACTAATTTTATTCTGCTTGGCGCCTCTGTTATCATATTTCAATATCATCTAGTCCACCCTTGGTGGAGGGGTGTATCCCCATTTTCTCCTATCTACAGAGAGCGACTTTTTAACCTGAGCGGGGTCAGGTTACAATTCTCCCCGCCGGCCTTTCCAGTGGTTGCCTTTGTGGCGACCCACCCTTGTGAGTATAATCATCTCATTTATTCACAACAGACCTCTCCATATTAACATACTGCACCATATTGGGCTCTCGGTTTCTCCCCCATTTTCACTTTAAATCAAATCTTAAGTGAGAAATTCAACCAAATGAAGTGAGGTTTTATACATACCTATGTAGAGAGAAGGTTCTGGATACCATAGAGCCATCCCAGCACTCGGTCCGTCCCTCATTCCTGTGCCATCCACGGCTGAAGTTACTCATTTTCCTCAGTCTTTGGCGGTTCTCAGGCAGCCTTTAGAACTATTTGTTTCCCTGAGTAATTCTCAGATGAGTGCAGCTGTACTGCACATGTGCAAGCCTGGACTTGCATGTCCACACTACAGATGCGCTTGTCTTCGGAACTACTCTGTGACACAAATAGTTCTGAAGGTTTCCTGAGGAGTGCCAAAGAGCCATTTGACCTAACAGATTGAAAATGTGCAACAGAAGACAGCGCAGAAATTACGGGACAGACCGAAGACTGGGAAGGCTTTATGGTATCTAGAGCCTTCCCTCTACATAGGTATGTATGAAACTTGAAATGACGTTCCTACAGAGTTCCTTTAACACAGACAGTGTTAAAAATAACTATTGTTGTTAAAATGGAGGACATAAATAAGGGTGCACTCACACTATGCACATTTGAATAGTCTCACAATGGGCCCATGCATATCTGCTATTACCAATTGCCACAATAGTGAGCCCGGTTCCATCAGAATAAATGGTCTTTATCTGTATTGTCTTTTTTCATAGAGTAAATACAGAAGTGTATGTGCATACAAATGTACAAACTCACAACAGTGTTGCGAAGCATTCATAGCAGAACTTGAAATTGTACTTATGTCAACCATGGTGGTGGTGGGTAGGGGGAGCGTGTGTTAAACTCGGCCTTATTGCCATCTCCGTGCGATGGGCTCCACATTACGTTCCATCTCTCTTATACTTTCTCCTACTCAGCCAGAAGGAGGCAGAGACAAAGCTGTGCTACCCCCTACCCTTACCTCGAAGTCTGCAGCAGGTCACATATTTGGGAGATTGCCTCCCTTGGTGGCTTGCTTGTGAGTACAAGAGGATGAGTTGCCCAGGTTTTACCTGACAATGCAGACAAGGCTGAGACCTGAAGTTTAATAAGGTCCAGACCTTTCTATAGGTCAGTCTGCAGAAAGGTGAAGACTTTCTGGGGTTCACGTGCTAATGGGTCAAATTTTGCTGCCTTAACTGATGAGATAAGTCTGTGGCAGAGTCTGTGAAGTGGGTAGTTGGATTTCTTGTCTTTAATATAGCATTGATGACTGTATCTGAGCATCCAAGTGACTCTAGTCTTTCCCCTTCACCAGCCATGCCATCAAATTCAACTTCTCCAGGTTCAGATGCTCTGCTCCCTGCGACAGCAAGTCCCCCTTATCGGAATTTGAAGAGGGTATTGTAATCTCATTTCCCACAGGAGGGGGAACCAGGGTTGACTTGGCCAGAAGGGTATAATTGCTATTATCCAGGACTTCTCCTGACTCTCAGCAGCAACAGGTGGACCATATGAGTTGGTGGGAACACATAGCCTAGGACATCTACCCACCTGTGCTGACATGGAGGCATTGGGAAATATTTTTACACCATACCATAGGTGGTGCAACAGGTGGTGAGGAGATATATTGCTTCCTGGGCTTATTTGCTGACATTGTCATCTCCAGTCTTTCCTACCACTCATCTGCATCCTTCCTCTTTCATTTGCTTTCAGCGTTTCCTTTGTCAATTCCTATCAAAAATAGTCAAAGCAGTAGTGGAGAATACTAAACTCAGTTAAGCGTTGGGGTCAGTCTGATGGGCTCTCAGCCACCATTACATCAACAATATGTGCACAGGTATACCAAATTAAATAACTATAGTCTTAGACCAATGCATATACAAAGATTACATACAACAGAATGATAGTCTTTATTCCAGTAAAAATATCTGTCAATATATCAGAGTAACGGTCATCAGGATTTACAAAAGAAATAAAATTCAAAACATTACACCTTCTTTAAATCATTTGTATCCAGAACACAGCAATGTGTTTACTGTACTTTTTCTACTTAATGACTCTAATGCATTAGATATTTATGTGATTCTAAAAGACAACCACAGTCAAACATACAATACGTTTTCCAGCTGTTGGTTAACTCTTTTTGTGTTTTCTCCATCTCTTTTTTTTTAATTGTGCACCAATTATAAATCACACAATATACGTTGTTTCTAATTACTTCATATACAGGCCAAGAGTCATATAGGAGTGCAAACAGTGACTTGAGTAATAAAGCACACAAGTCATACACTTTTCCCTTATAATAGCTTAGGTTACGGAATGTAAAGTAGAATTATTTTAAGTTAACAGGCTGTATCTATTTATAATAGTACTTGGGATTTCTTGAGAGGTAACTAAAAGGTGAACTTTTTTTTTATTCAAGGCTCCATGCATGTATGGGCATGAGTCCTCATGCCCACCGCTCACCCGTTCACATCCTTCCCCATCTGTTCTTGTGTAATAGTCCCTGTAAGTTCCAGCCAGGTGGCACACAGCGCTGAGGACTCATGCCCATACATGCCTGGAGCCTTGATTTGAAAAAAGGACTCTGCCTCGGGTATCCTTTAAGAACAATTCAACATCTGTTGAACTTGATGGGCGGATGTCTTTTTTTTTTTTTTACCAAACTAACCATGTAACAATAATGATTTGACAATAAAGATATATTTCTGGCACCTTCCCTCCCCACAGTCACTTGCACTCTCCCTTCTTTTACTCACCTACATCTTACTTTCTGTCCTCCCATCCTAAATCACCTCCAGCCACTCCCTCAATCCGGTGTCTGTACAGTGAGGAGCAGTGCAGCCTCTCACTGGCTGACAGGAAGCAGGCACTTCTACACACTATGGACAGCAGGTGGCAGCAGCAAGAATGGCTGCAGGCAACTCTTTGTGCATTGCCCCAGCAGACTGCAGAGTGAGTGATGCTATACCCAACAATTCAGTGTTCGGAGTACTGTGTGATTAGTTGTGTGTGGCCTGGCTCAGCACAGGCATCCACCTGGCACCTCTGTGGACTGGGGGTTGGAGACCCCATAAGGATAAAAGAGACAGATATAGTGGATGAGCCACGTTTGTTTGTATACAAAAGGGCACTGGTAGAGTGCCTTGCACAGATACTCAGCTTGACAATCAATCAGTCATTTCACACCATTAACAGAGAAAATAAGATGGCAACTCACATTATCCTTTCACAGTTTACAGGTTATTATTTGTTCAAATATTACATGCTGCTAATTTATAATTGTTCCATTCCTTCTCAACATTAAAAATGACCTTTTATGTATATATGTAGTGAGACTTTAACCTGAGTCATAAATTGTTTGCGTTCTTACATCCCTCTTTTAACTCCCATTGGCCAACTGCAATCGTCTCTTGTCATGTATCACCAGAGACAGGCTTAGTGGACACCAGTTTTCAATCACAAAGCTGTAGCCCAGGGCCCCATGTGTGGACAGTATTTGTGCTTTTTGCTCTTAGCAAACAGTCATATTTTTAGTGTAATATGCAAATCGGCATGGAAGCAATGACCAATACATTGTAGGGGAATCAACAGGCATCGTAAAGGTACAAAGCTAAAAAAACCTTCATGAATGGGAGATCTATCACTCTAACCAGAGGGTGCTGGATATTATTACTAATAAATTCTTACTGTGGTTAATTCTTGAAAATGCAAATTATTTATCAAGTTAACCAGAAGTGGTGTTTATCAAAGCTGGATATGTACTTTTGCCACCCCTAGGCCAGCTTTATTGTTGCTCCCTATCCATGTGCAGCAGCCCCCTCCCATTCCATGGGCAGCCTCCTCTTCTGTGTGTAATATTCTTGCACAGCAGCCCCTCTCATATTTAAATCCTTTGAGCAGCAGCATCCCTCTTCCATTTGTCGCTCCCCATTTGCAGCATTTCATTTCAGGCTCCCCTTTCACATTTAGCAACCCCTTTAATTCCCGAGGCCATGGCCTTTGAGACCTTTTCAGAAATCTGGCCCAGGTGTTTATGATGCATACTAACTGGTTATTATATATATATATTCTCCTTATACATTACATATTCAGTGGCAGTAACTATAGAGCAACTGGTGTGTTACAGTTTATTCTTTGCCTTCCTTTTCTGCACATTTCTATAGAGCCATAGCGAGAGGTTTATGTATGTTATAGATCCAGTAATTACATTTGTATCAAAGTGATTTTTACTGTATGGAAATTGAAGACAGTGATAACTGTCACTTAAACTTTTGATTCCTGCCCAAGACACTTCCTTTCAGAAGGTGTAAATGGGATTGCTTCTGCTATTTCTGCATCTGTACTTATGTTAAATCTTCTCAAGGAAAAAGGCTACATTAAATTCTCACCAATTGTACAGGTGTTAAGCAATGATTGTGCCTGGCAGGTATCTGGTTCTAGCTCTGTGTGAGTGATTGCCTAGCTTCATGCCCGGAGTCATTATTGAAAGCACAGCTTGAAATACGGTGCTGTTTGCAGCATCAATTTCTTAAAGTAGCAGCTTCCGCATACAACAAACACTACTGCAACCAACCGCCTAGGCAGTAAATCTACCTTTCCACTGATTCGCAGTGTTTCACTCCATGTGAATTTGGATGCAGAATCGCATCCTATTGAAATCAATAGGCTGTTGTAAAATCACGTATGTGTGTGTGTGTGTGTGTGTGTGTGTGTGTGTGTGTGTGTGTGTGTGTGTGTGTGTGTGTGTGTGTGTGTGTGCGTGCAGGGCCGGATTTTCCATAAGGCTCTGTAGGCATGTGCCTACAGGCGCCTTATTTGGGAGAGGCGGCACCTCCTCCTTAGATCACTGACATCAGGAGCTTACATTCTAATCCCTGCCTTATATTACTGACCTCAGGCACTTATATCACTGACCTCAGGCACGTCATATCATCCTTATTGATGTGTCTCATGTCAATAAGGATGATATGAGCCAGTGATGGGAGTGTAAGATTCTAAGCACAGTTTGTGATATATGTCAGGGATCAGAGTTTAAATTATTTTACTTGGGGGTGAGGCCTGTGTGGAGGGGTGGAGTTTGGGGAGCCAGAACGCCTGTGCCTACAGGTCTCTGAGTTGTAAATCTGGCCCTGTGTGTGTGTAATGCTGGGTACACACTATGAGATTTTCTGGTCGAATTACTGTCAGATCGATTATTTCCAACATGTCCGATTTGCTTTTCGATCGATTTCTGAGCATTTTCCGATCGATTTCCGTGCACTTTAATAGGAAAACGATCAGAAAGCAAATCGAACATGTTGGAAATAATTGATCTGACAGTAAATCGACCAGAAAATCTCATAGTGTGTACCCAGCATAATGGTCGGGTGATTGGGGTGTGAATAAAATGGTGCTGCTGCTCTCTTTTTTTTCAGACATAGTATCCGAACTTCCATAGCCCAGCATGGCACGGCTACAGGGAATTGGATGAAATGACATAAAATTGCTTATTCTTTACAATGTTAATTTAAAGATTATTTAGTCAGTGTTTGCACATTCTAAAATCTTTCCTCTCTCTCTAATTTACATTCTGAAATGTATCACTGGTGAGTGGTGACATCTTTTGTTCTGCCAGGTGACCTGTGCAAAACATTCATTTACTGAGAGTTGTATGCACCGCGGGAGATACTGCTTGTTTGGCAGTTGTAAAAAGCCATTATTTCCCACAGTGCCATGAGGTTCACAGACAGCAAACTGTCAGGACCTTGGTTATGACATCACACTGTGGGAGGAGTTTCACCATAATATCAGCCACACAGGTCCCACTGATGATCTATTCGAGAAAAGGTAAAGCTTTCTTGTGAGAAAGGAGGTTTCAGCTACTGATTGGAATGAAGTTTAATCTTTGGTTAAAGTTCCTGTTTAAAGTAGAACCCCAGACAAAACCATTTTTTTTCTAGTTACTTTTATTTATGTTGGGGTAAACTCCCCTAGCGCCTTTATTTTTACCTGTAGCTTTTTCACTAGTTACTGTGTCAATGAGACATCTATATGTGAGACATCCAGCTAATTAATTGCATAATTGTCAAAGGAGCAGGATGGGAGGTAAGATCACAGAGAACGATAATTACCTTACAACTGTATTATTATTATTATTTATTGGCTGTATATAACACCAACATATTATGCAGCGCATGCTGATTAAACACCCACTAGGGGCATTCCTGCAGGCCTTCCAAAGCTGCCATCAGGCAGCTCTCTCTCCCCCCGGTCACACCCCCTGCTGCTCCACCGCTATGAGAGCAGCCCTTCCAGCTCTTCCACTAGCACTATTACAGGACCCCAGGTCTAATTACCTTTATGCACTAGCACTTTTATATTGCACTAGTCCCTTTGTTATTGCATCATTTTACAGTAATTCATACCAGTAGTATACGCATTAATGTTATTGGATGCCTTGTATCTATTATGTACCGGTATATGTTTAATAGTAACACATTTTCTCAGATCAGTAGTGTGATTTGATCCAGTGTCTCACCATTTATTTCACTACATTATTTAGCAATGTGGGTGAGATACATATATTTTCTTTGGACCAACACTCTGTTGATTCTGAGAATTAGAGGTGTAGCCTGTTATGACTATCAATATGATTAGGGGATACATGGGCCTGGGGGGGGGGGGGTGATTTTTTTAATTTTTTTGATTTTTTAATTTTTTTTCAATGTTGTGTTGTTGACCCTAATAAAAATATTTTGTCTAAGGTACTGCTGTGGTGTTGGAATATATTTTTTCTTACAACCTAATGATTAGAGGAACTACTTGTTCTGGCAACCAACAGAAAGCAGGGTGGTACATAAAGAGAGTCTGAAGGATGAAAATAAAAAACAGATACTTACCTAAGGAGAGGGAAGGCTCTGGGTCCTAATGAGCCTTCCCATTCTCCTCCCAGTTTCTGCATTCCCCCGCAGGCTCCCCTGTTAGCAGACCATGACCAATTTTGTCGTGGACTGCTCTCTTCTGGGTTGGGGAGACTTCGGCAGCCTTCAGAAGCACTCAGGCTGCCGAAGACAGCCACTCCGTACTGCACACGTGCGAAAGCCCTCTCTCGCGTATGCGCAGTACAGAGCAGCCAATTTCGGGAACACTGCTGTAGTCTCCCGCGGTGGGAGATTCAAACGGTGGAGCCTGCGGGGGCACGAGGACCCCGGGAGGAGAATGGGAAGGCTCATGGTGGAGCAATGAAAGACCAGGGCAGTCCAAGTTAATACTGTCACCAGCAGGCAGGAGAAGGCAGTACATGATTCCTAACATAATAGAGGCAGAAAATCAGCATCCGTGTCAGGGAGGTAGGATTTTTAAACAGGGATAAATATGTGTTTTGGCCTTTATATCCTTTTTTCATTTAACATTGATTTGCATGTGAATTAACACATTTCATAGCATTATTGTAGCATAGGAATATCCATAGGCATATGCAAGGATTTGTCTGCTTCTGTCCTGACTGAGTAGGAAGGCAGAGCTAAGAAAAGGCCAAAAAACTCAGGAACATTTGACCCCTGCAGAGATTGAACAGCACTCTAGGAAACACAATTATCTCAGTTCCATTACAGAATTATCACATTTTCAGAAACACAAACTTGGTTTAGCAGCTCGGAGTGTGGAGCTGGGATGACCTCAATCTCAGCATGTGCCTCCTGCCATTTCATTGGGTTAATATGTGCAGCAGAACAGTGGATTTAATTCTCTGTATTTTTTGTCCAAAAAAACAGCAACACTTGATTACTTCACAGCCTCTGAACAACATACAAAAAACTGTCTGTGGTTATTCATAAGCTATTCATTTTGAGTTACATGATTATTATTGTTATTACTGACTTATATAGCACCAACATATTCTGTGGCACTGTACCGATAAATATTTTACAGACATTAAGTGTACAAAAAGGCAATATGGATAAAACAAAATTGTGTAGCACATCTCATGTTAGGTACACATACATGGCAAATACAGCAGTACCATTATTTTATCTGTGGTCTGAAATTATGGCTTTGTATTTATAAAGACAACTGACCTCTTTAGTGTGTTAATGTGCATGAAAGCCATGATGAGTATATGAAACATGTCAACACACACACAAAAACAACAAAAAAAAAACTTCTTCCACAGTTAGTCATGTTCACTGAGCTCTTTTTCATATCAATGTAGATTTAAAGAGGTGTACATCAATTTATAGTAAACCGTACAGACCAGACACAGCCATCCAAACTCAGTTATCAAACCAGCCTATATGGTTACTTATCACTTGTCACCAACCTATATGGTCATTACTGTCCCATGATGTCATCCACAAACACTGTGAACCCTCAACCAGTGTCACTTTCTCCTCCACTTAAAGTGGTGTTGCGCCCACATTAATTATTGTAATTAAAGGATTCTTCAGTTACAACTGTGTTAGCATACATTATATTTCAAGCTTACCAAAAGGTGACCCTGGTTGCTCATGAGTTAGTGTTTGGTTATTTTCCTCATGCCTGAAGAAAATTGTAGCAGAATGTAGTAAGACCTCTTATCCACTGAGGGGAAATGGGGATGGGGCTAAATTTTTAAGTTTGATATATTAAAGGTGAAATGCATTGTTTACTTGTAAACATTTTTTTAAACTAATTTTTGAGTGAGTTCTCATAGGAAATTAAGTAAATAATCTAACTTCAGTTCCACTTTAAAGCTACTTGCCTGTTCTGTGTAATAATGAGTGGACAGGCTAGTGACCAGATAATAAAGTTGTGACAGCCACCTATGAAGTGAAAAACAACTTCAACAGTGCCTAAGGCCATCATAACTGTGAGTGGCCTGGAGAAATGAGTTGCAGGTATTGGGATCACTTGTCAGCTGTCACATTACCATGAAGTTGTATATTTTTCTTCACTATAGGCAGTTATTTATGTGTGCCCAGAGTCCCACTTTGAAAAATGTCATATCATTTCCATGCCATGTCTTTGGTGTTAGAGTAGAAAGTGGTCACACACAATATGATCCTCTGGGGATTTTACACTCCTATAGTTATACAACACAAAAGCTTAGCCCCAATCAAGCATTTTGCAGAAGAAGCTACCTGGCAATCATTACCTGCATCTATAGGAATTAATTTAAATCAACATTTCCTCTCACACTTCAAATAGACTTTGGCACGTACATTCATACACTATTTTTTTTTCTTTTGCTGAACAAAATTTGATTTATCCTCAGCAGGTAAGGACTTTTACACCAGCAGGGTAAATATTAGACTATTTTGCCGCAAGTGGCAGCAAAAGCAATGGACATCTATGGAGACTTTCACACTTATTGCGGTCCCTTGTGGTACGCTGGAAGTATCCAAGCTGATGCAAGGGCAAAAGCGCATTACCACAAGCACCGCGCTTAATGCACAGTGCTTGGGGTAATATACGCCTAAGGGGTGTGCATGTAGTGTGAGGCAGGGAACACACTTGACAGTTTTCATACGCGTTTTCTGCACAGAAAAGCTGAGAACTCATGTTAATCAATGGGCTAGTGCAGGGGTCCCCAACCTTTTTCGGCCCGGGGACCGGTAACCGTCCAAAATTTTCTCTGGTGCCCGCGGGGGTTGGGGGGGGGGGTGGATATTCGCGGTGGCACAGCAAGCACAGTTGCCCCAGTATAGGGAGCTAGTATAGAGACCCAGTATAGCTAATATAGTGCCCAGTGTGCCCCAGTATAGCTAGTATAGTGCCCCAGTATAGCTAGAATAGTGCCCCATGTGCCCCAGTATAGCTAGAATAGTGCCCCATGTGCCCCAGTATAGCTAGAATAGTGCCCCATGTGCCCCAGTATAGCTAGAATAGTGCCCCATGTGCCCCAGTATAGCTAGTATAGTGCCCCATGTGCCCCAGTATAGCTAGTATAGTGCCCCATGTGCCCCAGTATAGCTAGTATAGTGCCCCAGTATAGCTAGAATAGTGCCCCATGTGCCCCAGTATAGCTAGAATAGTGCCCCATGTGCCCCAGTATAGCTAGAATAGTGCCCCATGTGCCCCAGTATAGCTAGTATAGTGCCCCATGTGCCCCAGTATAGCTAGTATAGTGCCCCATGTGCCCCAGTATAGCTAGAATAGTGCCCCATGTGCCCCAGTATAGCTAGAATAGTGCCCCATGTGCCCCAGTATAGCTAGAATAGTGCCCCATGTGCCCCAGTATAGCTAGAATAGTGCCCCATGTGCCCCAGTATAGCTAGTATAGTGCCCCATGTGCCCCAGTATAGCTAGAATAGTGCCCCATGTGCCCCAGTATAGCTAGTATAGTGCCCCATGTGCCCCAGAATAGCTAGTATAGTGCCCCATGTGCCCCAGTATAGCTAGTATAGTGCCCCAGTATAGCTAGAATAGTGCCCCACGTGCCCCAGTATAGCTAGAATAGTGCCCCATGTGCCCCAGTATAGCTAGAATAGTGCCCCATGTGCCCCAGTATAGCTAGTATAGTGCCCCATGTGCCCCAGTATAGCTAGAATAGTGCCCCATGTGCCCCAGTATAGCTAGAATAGTGCCCCATGTGCCCCAGTATAGCTAGAATAGTGCCCCATGTGCCCCAGTATAGCTAGAATAGTGCCCCATGTGCCCCAGTATAGCTAGAATAGTGCCCCGTATAGCTAGAATAGTGCCCCAGTATAGCTAGAATAGTGCCCCAGTGTAGCGCCCCATGTGCCCCAGTATAACCCCCCAAGTGCCCCAGTGTAGGCCACGCTCCGCCCCGCAGACGCCGCTCCTGTTACCTTATGAGCTGGCGGCCGCTTCCTGTCACAGATTCCCGTAGCCGCTCTCCTCCGTACAGCATCTTCTATTTACAGCAGCGCGTCGCACGGCTGCTGTAAGGAGGCGGGCAGCGGTTCCCATGGTAACGGCGAACGCCGCTACAGGAAGCCCCGGGCCCCGCCTCCTTCCCTCCTTACAGCAGCCGCACAGGAAGCGCTGCTGTAATAGGAGATGCTATACGGAGGACAGCAGCTACGGGGAATCAGTGACAGGAAGCGGCCGCCAGCTCATAAGATGACAGGAGCGGCGGCCGCGGGGGGAGGAGGGGCGAGAGGTCAGGCTCGCCGCGGCCCAGCTGGCAACTGCCCACGGACCGGCAGTGGGCCGCGGCCCGGTGGTTGGGGACCCCTGGGCTAGTGCACACTCACTGTGTTGTTCGCACGCAGAAAAAAAGCTGACATTCTGCATGATGACTCTGCACATTTTGCCAGTTTTCTCTATCAATTACATCAGCTGCTGTGAAAAACGTGTGCGTTTTCCTGCATGGAAACACACTTGGTGTGCAGAAAAAGTATGCAGAAAAACACGCGTGGAAAACTGAAAGTCAAGTGTGTTCCCTGCCTAAACAATGGAGTGTGGTGCCTGGCAGGGAGAAAGTCACTGAGAGGGGGGCAGCGATATGCTTATGACCCTGTCGGTACTTTGCCGCAGGGTTATATTTATGTTATTTTTTGCATTGCGGCGGTATGCGCCAGGAGCATCGCATCCCCACCGCTAAGCAAAAAAATGGATGTAAAACCAACCTGAATGTAATTGGTGCAGAGGCAAATTCATACATGTCACATGGAGCTGCCCACATATAAGACAATGATTGGAATGGATACAAGTGGTTATTTAAAAGATTGTAAAGATGCAGTTAAGGCCTCTTTCACATGGGAGACAGAAGATGGTGAATTCACCACCTGTCAGCTGCTTCTGTGTACTGCCCAGACTAGTCTTCAGCACGGGCAGTGGAAAGACAGTCACTGCACTAAGTCACATCAAAGCTCTCAGACACAACATGAAACAGAATTTTTCTGCTTGATAACTACATGCACATGCCAAATGCTGACATGTGGGGTGTTTCTAACACTTCCCTTCAGTTGTATTAAAGGACACTAGAAGTGAAATGGATATGGAGGCTGCCATATTTTTTTTCTTTTAAACAATGCATATTGCTTGCAGATCTTCTGCCTCTAATACGTTTAGCCATAGACCCAGTGGCGTAGCTAGGGTATTTGACACCCGGTGCTGATTATTTACAGACACCTTCCCCCCCCCCCCCCCCCCCGAAAAAAAAAGGGAAAGGAGAGAGTGGGACACTCAAAGCACACCATGGCACCATGGTAAAAAGAAACAAACAAAAAACACCAAGAAAATACAGTTGAGCAGCAAATTATATCAATTCTTCTGTCATATTTCTTTTGGTTCATTTATTAGCATAACATTTAGTAATAATGAGCCCTCAAAATGCCAAATGCTGCAACAATAACCCCAAAAATGCAGTCATTATGACCATTAAATATTAAATGCAGCAACATTAACTCTGACAAGTGCAATGAGGCAAAAGTCACCTCTGACAGATGAAATGCAACAAACTTTACCTACTACCTCACATGCAATGAGGCAAATTTTACTTCTGACACATGAAATGCAACAAACAATACCTCCAATACATGCAATGAGACAAACATTACCTCCCACACATGTTAAAATGCAGTAAACGTTTTCCCCCACACAAGACATGCAGCAAACAG
The DNA here is from genome assembly GCF_040937935.1 of Hyperolius riggenbachi. Taxonomy (NCBI): domain Eukaryota; kingdom Metazoa; phylum Chordata; class Amphibia; order Anura; family Hyperoliidae; genus Hyperolius; species Hyperolius riggenbachi. Next base: position 449,465,973 of record NC_090646.1, on the reverse strand, counting down.
GTCAAATGCAGCAAACAGTACCTCTGACACATGTGAAATTTGTGTACCCCACACATATGAAATGCAGCACTTTTTACCTAAAAAAAATAGAATTTAATGTTCCCTCCACTGGGTGCTGGTGGGGTGGGATTGAGCTGCTAAGTGGGATGGGTGGGATACACTGAGTGCTGCTGGGAGGGTGACACTGGGTGGGAGGAGGGTGACACTGATTTAGAAGGGTGACACTGAGTGGGAAGGGACGGGTGACACTGGGTGGGAGGAGGGTGACACTGAGTGGGAAGGGTGACACTGGGTGGGAGGAGGGTGACACTGAGTGGGGAGAATGACACTGAGTGGGAAGGGTGACACTGAGTGGGAGGAAAGAGACACTGGGTGGAAGGTGGGTGACACTGGGTGGTGGGTGGGAGGAGAGTGGAACTAGGTAGGAGGAGGGGGACACTGAATGGGGAGGGTGACACTGGGTAGGCAGGATGACATTGAGGGGAGGAGGGTGACACTGAGTGGGGTGACACTGGGTGGGAGGAGGGTGATGCTGCGTAGGGAGTGTGACACTGAGTGGGAGGAGGCTGACACTGGGGAGTGTGACACTAAGTGGGGAGGGTGACACTGAGTGAGAGTAGGATGACACTGGGTAAGGAGTGTGACACTGAGAGGAAGAGGGTGACAATGAGTGGGAGGAGGATGACATTCAGAAAGGAGGGTGACACTGGGTGGGAGGAGGGTGACATTGAGTAGGGAGAGTGACACTGGGTGGGAGGAGGGTGATACTGGGTAGAGGATGGGATGAGGGTTACAGTGGGTGGGGTGGGTGACACTAGGTGGAAGGCGGGTGACACTCGGTAGGGAGGGTGACACTGAGAGGGAGGAGGTTGACACTGGGTGTCAGTATAGGTGTTAGCCAGATGACCCCTCTTCCCAGTATAAATAATCAGATTACCCCTCCCCTCAGTATAGCTAGCCAGGTGATCCCCACTAAGTATAGAGGGCGCCCCAAGTCACCTCTCCAAGATCCATCTTCCTCCTACTAAACACTCCTCTGTCATCTGCATCATCCAGAGGAAGTGGATCCTGGAGAAGTGACTTTCCTCTAAGCTGTGTGCGCTCTGCACAATGACTTGCCTGGCTGTTGCTTTTCCCCCCTCCGCTGGTCATTGCTCCTCAGGCACTCGCGGCACTGCCCCTTTCCCCTTCGCCCATAGCTCCGCCCCTTCACCCCTCCAAGCTTTGGAAAATAACTCCTTCAGCCCGGACATCCTGGTGCGGCTCGCAGTATACAGCTCAGACCCAGCAATTTGTATGAGTAACAGTGAGTCTCAGTATGGCTGACTTGAGGATACTGTGAAGGATATTTAATGAAAAGGGTATTTTTATTTTAGTCTTGTGGGTTTTTTTTCATGTTTTTTCGAATCATTTAATCCTTTGTGGGAAATAGTTGGGAGCAATAAGCCCAGGCAGCAAGAGGTCAGATTATTGGAAGAGCTCAAAGAGATTGGACCTGCTTTAGAGACTCATCAAGCAAGCTGCGTTCATCAAAAGATCTTCAGCTAATACAGAAGACACAAATGAGACAGCTGAATAGCAGTTATGAATTATTCAGTAATGCCAGATTAAATACTTACATATACTTGCAGATAAGCCACCTACCCCCACTGTTGCCCTAAAAAATGGGTACAATGCAGGGAATCGTCAATAGGCTGAGCCCCCAATATGTAGCCCTAGCTCCCCAATGCAGGGCCGGGCCGAGGCATAGGCTGGAGAGGCTCCAGCCTCAGGGCGCAGTGTAGGAGGGGGCGTAGAATTCATTCAGCTGTCATTCCTAATTGTGTTTGAAGCAGTAAGAAATAAGAAAAGGGGATACACGGCAGTGACTGCAAGCCAGATAACTAGAGATTAAGGTGTTGGGGCCCTGGGGCGCCTCTTAGTCTAATAGCAATCAGTGTATGGTGCATGGGCGTAGGGCCCGTGGTCGCAGCGGTCGCCTTGGCGACCGGGCCCGGCTCCTGAGGAGGCGGGGGAGGGGCCCGGGGGGCCCATCTCCGTTTGGAGGGCCATGCGACCGTGCGCGCTGGTAGGAGGGAGCCGCAGCCGCGGGGAGGGCAGCCCGACCTCTCCCTCCCTTCCTCTCCCCGGGGCCCCCCCCCCCTCAGATGCAGAGTGCAGCTCACGGAAGCGCTGTAGGCAGAACTCACCTCCCTGCGTTCCACTCGCCGCTGATCTCCTCTCTGGCTGGCTCTGCATAGATGTTGTTACACACGCAGCTTCCGGCTAAACAGGAAGCTGCGTGTGTAAGCATCTATGCAGAGCCAGCCAGAGAGGAGATCAGCGGCGATTGGAACCAGGGACGGAGGTGAGTTCTGCCTACAGCGCTTCCGTGAGCTGCTCACTCTGCATCTGAGGGGGGGGGGGGCCCGGGGAGAGGAAGGGAGGGAGAGGTCGGGCTGCCCTCCCCGCGGCTGCGGCCCCCCCTCCATTATGGGGACGGGGCACCTACCTACCTGCCCTATCCTGGGGGGCAGCTACCTAATCTATCCTGGGGGGCACCTACCTAATCTAACCTATACTGGGGGGCACCTACCTAATCTATCCTGGGGGGCAGCTACCTAATCTATCCTGGGGGGCAGCTACCTAATCTAACCTAATCCTGGGGGGCAGCTACCTAATCTATCCTGGGGGGCAGCTACCTAATCTATCCTGGGGGGCAGCTACCTAATCTATCCTGGGGGGCACCTACCTAATCTAACCTATACTGGGGGGCACCTACCTAATCTATCCTGGGGGGCAGCTACCTAATCTATCCTGGGGGGCAGCTACCTAATCTAACCTAATCCTGGGGGGCAGCTACCTAATCTAACCTATACTGGGGGGCACCTACCTAATCTATCCTGGGGGGCAGCTACCTAATCTATTCTGGGGGGCAGCTACCTAATCTAACCTATACTGGGGGGTACCTACCTAATCTATCCTGGGGGCAGCTACCTAATCTATCCTGGGGGGCATCTACCTAATCCTGGGGGGCAGCTACCTAATCTATCCTGGGAGGCAGCTACCTAATCTATCCTGGGGGGCACCTACCTATTCTAACCTAATCCTGGGGGGCAGCTACCTAATCTATCCTGGGGGGCAGCTACCTAATCTATCCTGGGGGGCAGCTACCTAATCTATCCTTGGGGGCAGCTATCTCATCTAACCTATACTGGGGGGCACCTACCTAATCTATCCTTAGGGCAGCTACCTAATCTATCCTGGGGGGCAGCTACCTAATCTAACCTATACTGGGGGGCACCTACCTAATCTAACCTATACTAGGAGGCACCAACCTAATATAATTTATACTGGGGGCACCTACCTATCTAACCTATACTGGGGGCACTTACTTATCTAACCTGTATTGGGGGCACCTAGCTAGCCTATACAGGTGGCAACTAAACTGGCTACCTATATTGGAGGCACCTACCTAACTAACCTATACTGGGGGCACCTACCTATCTAACCTACGCTGGGGGCAACTATTCTGGCTACCTATATTAGAGGCACCCACCTAGCTAACCTGTACTGGGGGCACCTATCTATCTAACTTATACCGGCGGCGCCTGCCTATATCACCTTTACCGGGGGCAACTATACTGGCTTACCTATGCCTGACTACCTATACTGGGGTACCTATAGCTGGCTATAGGGATTTTGATATGTGTGTGCATCTGTCGGGTGTTGCCGGGGGAGGGGGGGCTGTTGTTGCCGGGGGGGGCCCACATCCAGATTCCGCATCGGGGCCCAGAGGTTTGTAGCTACGCCACTGGTATGGTGGTTGGGGTTGCAGGGGTGGAGGGGCGCACTTTGGTGTCTCAGCCTTGGGTGCTGGAGGACCTTGTCCCGGCTCTGCCCCAATGCAGAGCGTATGTCAGGAGAGTACTGGAAGATCATAGCTACCTGTCCTTGTTTCAGATCTGGCATCTCCCTGGCAGCTTTGTTTGAGTGGAGCTATAGCAACAAGTTACCTGTAGCCACATAACTTGCCGCTAGAGCTCCAGTCTTACATGTGACCCCAGTGATCCTGGAGATCTAGCAGTGCGCACAAAGCTGCCAGGCAGGGAGCTGCGAGGAGTGGAGCTGGAGCGAGGATGGATAGCTCTCCAGTATCCAGTGCCTCCAACACGCATTCTGCATAGGGGGATTCCGCAAATATCATATCCTGTACAGATAAGCTGACTGCCCCGCTTATCTGTGGTGATATACAGTAACTTTTTAAAATAGATAAAATAGAAGTTACAGACACATGTTTGCATCCACCATACTATATAAAGGTGTCTGAAATTATAAGATTCTGGAACATTTATGTTGGAAAAGCTTGTCTCTCAACGAGATGCAGCCCTCTCATAAGAACAGAAAAGTAATTCAGCTATGTATGATGCACAGAGCTAGTGATAAAACATACACTCACTCAGAAGAGCATGGTTTTCAAATGATAAAAGCACTAGAAAAAATGTTATTTGCACAGAGAGAAAAAAAAATGTTGTAGAAACAAGAAATACAAAGTCTGACAAAAAAAGCTGAAAATCAAAATGAGAAATATGCAGAATAAGCTATTGAATTAGCATGGGAGAAGAAGAAAGATATACGGCCTATGTGGTAGCGGCTAAAGGATGATTTTCTCCTGCAATTTTGTCTTTTTACACTGTCTTACTTTCCCAAATGTTGATTAATTAAATAAATACATCAGAGAATTTAAACATCTCCTGGAGTTCACTAGTATCACAGTCGTAAAAAACAACAAATGAATCCCCTCCTGAGCTAATCATGGTATAAACCACACACTGAATTGCTGTTTATTCCAGGTTACGCTATTGTGATGTTTCATTATTTCATTGGAAGCAACTGCTTGGACATGATTTTGAGAATAACCTGGGAACAATTAAATAAAAGTTGTATGAGGAAATATTTGAGCTTAGAGCCCTCCAGCTACATATCGAAATATACCATCTACTACCTAGAAGTGAGAAGGATGGCCTGATATTACCATTTTCGTGTCACGTTAGGTTTCAGCAGCCTAAGAACATGTTTTATAAATTCAGCAATAACATAGGAAGTAACTCTGCTGAAAGAGTTAATGAATTTCTCTAGGCCAAAATGAACACATGCTGGGAAGAGAATATGGTGTACTCGCCATCTCCCTGTCAGTGTGATTTGCAGACAAATCCGGTAATGTGTCTGTCCTACACTGCTCACAGCGGATATCTCCAGTGTTGAGATGATAGAGGCTTTCAGGACATTAGGAAAGACATAAAGGGGAACCTACCAGAAATCACACAGCTGTAGCGGTGGAGGGTGTACCCTATTGATGCCCCTGCTTGCTTTCTTTTTGTCTGGAGTAACACTTTAGCAGCTGTTCGAAAGCATAGCCATAAGTTTCCAATTGTGGTAATTTTCAGCATTTCTCTGATGGGAATTCAGATGGGGAATCACAGCGTACGTATTGCTTGGCCCTCTGTCAGCTGGGCGCAGGGCGAATCAAATGACAGCTCTCCTGCTGCTGCTGAAACATCGGGCGGCGTTAAATACTATCCCCTCTCTGATTCGTAGCAACTTGGAGGGAGACGTAATTCTGGGTTCAGCGATCACTGGATCCCTGAATTACCTGTGTGAGTGGCGCAGACTATAGCATTACTACTACAGCCGAGATGTCATCAGGTGCTACCTGGCGTGCACCTAGTGCCCAGAAGACCTGATTTGGAATTACAGCTTATTGAAATCAATAGACTGCTTAGGAATTTGCATGCTGGGAAAAAAAAAAGGCGGATGTTCGCATTATTAAGAGAAATCTCCATATCTGTGGATGACATGGCTAGTGGGATTTAAATAGGTCCTCAATGGGGTGTTTGCACAAAGTAACAATAAAATTGACATATGCAAGTAAAACACAGCAAATTTAATGTAACTTTAGCCAGTTACATAGAGTATGTTGTATAGAAATAGCACAACCAATGTTTCCTAGGTAACGCTCATGGTGCTAGTGTAGTGCTCATTATGCAAGCAGTGTAACATGCAATGCACTAGCACTGCATCTGGTACCTAGTTAACACTGCTTAGACTACTGGCACAATGCGTGTTATGTAATTTGTGTTGTGAATATCTTTCTCCATTTGTGTTGTGAATCATCTTTATTCACCAATTGCAACTATTGTCATACCCAGAATTATTATTTATGGATCAAAAGGCATTAGCAAAAGTACATATACAGCCATTGCATTGACAAACATGGTGTAAGGCTTGACAGGTTATGTCCACAATCAGTCTCTTTACCCCAATCTAGTGCCGTGACTGTGAGCCCGGCCCACGGTCTTCACCTATAGACAAGCCCCCACGTGAACAGGACACTTTATTTGTCTCCTGATTACAGTTACCACCAGGTCTTAATGTGCAAGGTATACAGACTGAAGTAGAGTGGACACTAACCCCCAGAGCCACACTGAGGCAAGTATCAAGAGAGTTCAAGAGTTCACAAGTGTCCATCCTTGATGATGAGGATTAGGCCCACAATGATGATAGGTAGAGTTGGGCCGAACCTCCGATTTTCGGTTCGCGAACCGGGTTCGCGAACTTTCGCGAAAGGTTCGGTTCGCGTTAAAGTTCGCGAACCGCAATAGACTTCAATGGGGATGCGAACTTTGAAAAAAAAAATAATTATGCTGGCCACAAAAGTGATGGAAAAGATGTTTCAAGGGGTCTAACACCTGGAGGGGGGGATGGCGGAGTGGGATACATGCCAAAAGTCCCCGGGAAAAATCTGGATTTGACGCAAAGCAGCGTTTTAAGGGCAGAAATCACATTGAATGCTAAATGACAGGCCTAAAGTGCTTTCAAACATCTTGCATGTGTATACATCAATCAGGTAGTGTAATTAAGGTACTGCTTCACACTGACACACCAAACTCATTGTGTAACGCACCGCAAACAGCTGTTTGTGTAGTGACGGCCGTGCTTTACTGGTGCGCACCATGGCGAGAGTGCAGGTTTTGGTGGCTTTACAGCCCATATGGTCACCTGGCTGATGTAGCTGAATGACAGAACAGTGACTGTCCAGCTGATCAAATTTGGTCTGACCACAATGAGGCAACGACCTTATTATCGTGGGTGTGCCCCCCAAGACACTCATCTAGGCGCCGGTCATTGCTCCATTGTGATACGCAAGCCCCTTCACCACGGCAAGGTAATGATCACGAAGGGGAATGGGCGCATGTACATGCCTTTTCTTTTGTTGTTGCAGCTGCCTGCAGTGCAGCCAGAAAAATTAGGCAGTCATGTACACGCACCCGAAAAATTATTACAGCGGCTGCTGCTAGCAGCGGCCTAAAAAATTCAGCAATCCGCCTGGAGTCCCGGACCCTGTTGGTGGTGGCGGAGAAGGTAGTCAAGCGGCCTGCAGGCAGACATGCTGTGTGGAGGGACTGGGAGTGACTTAGTCTTCTTGGGGCAGGCCAGGCAGCCAGTCACACGGCGTGCAGGCAGAGATGCTGTATGTGCGGGGACTGACTTAGTCTTGGGGCGGGCAGCAGCCCTCCGGGATCCATGCCTCATTCATTTTGATAAAGGTGAGGTACTTAACACTTTTGTGACTTAGGCGACTTCTCTTCTCTGTGACAATGCCTCCAGCTGCGCTGAAGGTCCTTTCTGAGAGGACGCTTGCGGCAGGGCAGGAGAGAAGTTGGATGACAAATTGGGACAGCTCTGGCCACAGGTCAAGCCTGCACACCCAGTAGTTCAAGGGTTCCTCATCGCTGTTCACAGCAGTGTCTACATCCACACTTAAGGCCAGGTAGTCGGCTACCTGCCGTTCCAGGCGTTGGTGGAGGGTGGATCCGGAAGGGCTACGGCGAGGCGTTGGACTAAAGAACGTCCGCATGTCCGACATCACCATGAGATCGCTGGAGCGTCCTGTCTTTGACTGCGTGGACACGGGAGGAGGATTAGTGGCAGTGGTACCTTGCTGGCGTTGTGCCGTCACATCACCCTTAAAGGCATTGTAAAGCATAGTTGACAGCTGGTTCTGCATGTGCTGCATCCTTTCCACCTTCCGGTGAGTTGGTAACAGGTCCGCCACTTTGTGCCTGTACCGAGGGTCTAGTAGTGTGGCCACCCAGTACAGGTCATTCCCCTTGAGGTTTTTTATACGGGGGTCCCTCAACAGGCAGGACAGCATAAAAGACGACATCTGCACAAAGTCGGATCCAGTACCCTCCATCTCCTCTTGCTCTTCCTCAGTGACGTCAGGTAAGTCAACCTCCTCCCCCCAGCCGCGAACAATACCACGGGAAGGTTGAGCAGCACAAGCCCCTTGCGATGCCTGCTGAGGTTGTTCTCCTGCCGCTGTCCCCTCCTCCTCCTCCTCCCCCAAAGAAACACCTTGCTCATCATCCTCTGAGTCTGATTCGTCTACTGCACACGACTTCTCTTCTTCCTCCTCCTCCCCCCTCTGTGCTGCCGCAGGTGTTGAGGAAACAGCTGGGTCTGATGAAAATTGGTCCCATGCCTGTTCCTGCCGTAACGGTTCCTGGTCACGCTCATTCACAGCTTCATCCGCCACTCTACGCACAGCATGCTCCAAGAAGTAAGCGTAGGGAATTAAGTCGCTGATGGTGCCCTCACTGCGGCTCACCAGGTTGGTCACCTCCTCAAACGGCCGCATGAGCCTGCATGCATTCTCCATCAGTGTCCAGTTGTCGGGCCAGAACATCCCCATCTTGCCAGACTGTTTCATTCTACTGTAGTTGTAGAGGTAGTGGGTCACGGCTTTCTTCTGTTCTAGCAGGCGGGAGAACATGAGCAGGGTCGAGTTCCAGCGAGTCGGGCTATCGCAAATGAGGCGTCTCACCGGCATGTTGTTTTTGCGCTGAATTTCCGCAAAGCGTGCCATGGCTGTGTAAGACCGCCTCAAATGCCCACAGAACTTCCTGGCCTGCTTCAGGACATTCGCTAAGCTAGGGTACTTTGCCACAAATCTTTGAACCACTAGATTCATGACATGTGCCATGCAGGGTATGTGTGTCAGCTTCCCCATCTGCAAAGCGGCAAGCAGATTGCTGCCGTTGTCGCACACCACGTTGCCTATCTCCAGGTGGTGCGGGGTCAGCCACTCATCCACCTGTTTCTTAAGAGCAGCCAGGAGAGCTGCTCCAGTGTGACTCTCCGCTTTGAGACAAGCCATGTCTAAGATGGCGTGACACCGTCGTACCTGGCATGCAGCATAGGCCCTGCGGAGCTGGGGCTGTGTAGCTGGAGAGGAGAACTGCCACTCAGCCAAGGAGGAGGAGGACAGCGAAGAGCATGTAGCAGGAGGAGAGGAGGTGGCAGGAGGCCTGCCTGCAAGCCGTGGAGGTGTCACAATTTGGTCCGCTGCGCCCTGCTTGCCATCGTTCACCACCAGGTTCACCCAATGGGCTGTGTAGGTAATGTAGCGGCCCTGCCCGTGCTTGGCAGACCAGGCATCCGTGGTCAGGTGTACCCTTGACCCAACGCTCTTCGCAAGAGATGACACCACTTGCCTCTCAACTTCACAGTGCAGTTGGGGTATGGCCTTTCTCGAAAAATAAGTGCGGCCTGGCATCTTCCACTGCGGTGTTCCGATGGCCACAAATTTACGGAAGGCCTCAGAGTCCACCAGCCGGTATGGTAACAGCTGCCGAGCTAACAGTTCCGCCACGCCAGCTGTCAGACGCCGGGCAAGGGGGTGACTGGCCGAAATTGGCTTCTTCCGCTCAAACATTTCCTTCACGGACACCTGACTGCTGCTGTGGGCAGAGGAGCAGGAACCGCTCAAGGGCAGAGGCGGAGTGGAGGAGGGTGCCTGTGAAGGTGGAAGGGAGAAAGCGGCAGAAGCAGATAATGCACCTGATGGAGGAGGAAGAGGAGAAGGAGGGTGGCTTTGCTTTTGTGTGCTGCTGTTGCTTTTGCTCAGGTGGCCATCCCATTGCTGTTTGTGCCTTTTCTCCAGGTGCCTTCGTAAGGCACTTGTCCCTACGTGAGTGTTGGCCTTTCCACGGCTCAATTTTTGTTGGCAGAGCAAACAGATGGCTTTGGTCCGATCTGAGGCACACACATTAAAAAATTTCCACACCGCTGAGCCACCCTGGGATGTGGGCACTATGGGGACCTCAGCAGCTGATGCTGAAGGGCAAGTTGGCTGGCTGTACATAGGTGGCAATACATGGTGCCGGACACTGCCACCAGCTGTTTCTGACGAAGAGCTGCCCCAGCTTCTTTCAGCAACTTCTCTCCTCCTCCTACTCTCTGACTCCCCCTCTGAACTGTCCCCCTCTTCATCTCCTCTATTGGGTACATACAGAGGATCCCTATCATCGTCATCATCGTAATCATCCTGCCCAGCTTCGCTTGCCTCAGACAAATCCAAACATGCACCAACATCAGTAGGTCCTTCATCCTCCTTACACGTTACATCCATAATGTTGCCGCGTAACTCAGACATATGAGCTGGTGAAAATTCATCTGGCTGTAACAACAATGGCTGTGCATCAGTGATTTCACCACTAAATAATTCTTGCGAAGTGTCAAATGCAGCGGAAGTGGTGCTAGTAGTAGCACTGGTGGCTGAGCAAGATGAGGTGTTCTGTGTCGCTAAATACTCAACCACGTCCTGACAATCTTGGGAGGTGATGGAACGTGCCTTCTTCCGAGCACTGTACTGTGGGCCAGGTCCACACGAAATTACATTTACACGACCTCGCGCAGACCTGCCGGGTGGCCTTCCTCTGGCTCTGCCACTACCTCTTCCTCTACCTGTTTTGTCCATATCGGGTATGCACGGAGTGGTATATCACACTGCGTGCACTCACGTAGGTAGGTGGGTTCACTTAACTGCACAGGTATGCGCACTGATGCGGTGGGTTCACTGAACAGAACAGGTATACAGTGGCGGGTTCACAGAACAGGTATGCAGTGGCGGGTCCACTGAACAGAACAGGTATGCAGTGGCGGGTTCACTAAACAGAACAGGTATACAGTGGCGGTTAACTAAACAGAACAGGTATGCAGTGGCGGGTCCACTGAACAGAACAGGTATGCAGTGGCGGGTTCACTTAACTGCACAGGTATGCGCACTGATGCGGTGGGTTCACTGAACAGAACAGGTATGCAGTGGCGGGTTCACTAAACAGAACAGGTATACAGTGGCGGTTCACTAAACAGAACAGGTATGCAGTGGCGGGTCCACTGAACAGAACAGGTATGCAGTGGCGGGTTCACTTAACTGCACAGGTATGCGCACTGATGCGGTGGGTTCACTGAACAGAACAGGTATGCAGTGGCGGGTTCACTAAACAGAACAGGTATACAGTGGCGGTTCACTGAACAGAACAGGTATGCAGTGGCGGGTTCACTTAACTGCACAGGTATGCGCACTGATGCGGTGGGTCCACTGAACAGAACAGGTATGCAGTGGCGGGTTCACTTAACTGCACAGGTATGCGCACTGATGCGGTGGGTTCACTGAACAGAACAGGTATGCAGTGGCGGGTTCACTAAACAGAACAGGTATACAGTGGCGGTTCACTAAACAGAACAGGTATGCAGTGGCGGGTCCACTGAACAGAACAGGTATGCAGTGGCGGGTTCACTTAACTGCACAGGTATGCGCACTGATGCGGTGGGTTCACTGAACAGAACAGGTATGCAGTGGCGGGTTCACTAAACAGAACAGGTATACAGTGGCGGTTCACTAAACAGAACAGGTATGCAGTGGCGGGTCCACTGAACAGAACAGGTATGCAGTGGCGGGTTCACTTAACTGCACAGGTATGCGCACTGATGCGGTGGGTTCACTGAACAGAACAGGTATGCAGTGGCGGGTCCACTGAACAGAACAGGTATGCAGTGGTGGGTTCACTAAACAGAACAGGTATACAGTGGCGGTTCACTGAACAGAACAGGTATGCAGTGGCGGGTCCACTGAACAGAACAGGTATGCAGTGGCGGGTTCACTTAACTGCACAGGTATGCGCACTGATGCGGTGGGTTCACTGAACAGAACAGGTATGCAGTGGCGGGTTCACTAAACAGAACAGGTATGCAGTGGCGGGTCCACTGAACAGAACAGGTATGCAGTGGCGGGTTCACTTAACTGCACAGGTATGCGCACTGATGCGGTGGGTCCACTGAACAGAACAGGTATGCAGTGGCGGGTTCACTAAACAGAACAGGTATACAGTGGCGGTTCACTAAACAGAACAGGTATGCAGTGGCGGGTCCACTGAACAGAACAGGTATGCAGTGGTGGGTTCACAGCACAGGTATGCAGTGGTGGGTTCACAGCACAGGTATGCAGTGGTGGGTTCAATGAACAGGTATACAGTGGCGGGTCCACTGAACAGAACAGGTATGCAGTGGTGGGTTCACTAAACAGAACAGGTATGCAGTGGCGGGTCCACTGAACAGAACAGGTATGCAGTGGCGGGTTCACTAAACAGAACAGGTATGCAGTGGCGGGTCCACTGAACAGAACAGGTATGCAGTGGCGGGTTCACTAAACAGAACAGGTATACAGTGGCGGTTCACTAAACAGAACAGGTATGCAGTGGCGGGTCCACTGAACAGAACAGGTATGCAGTGGTGGGTTCACAGCACAGGTATGCAGTGGTGGGTTCACAGCACAGGTATGCAGTGGTGGGTTCACAGCACAGGTATGCAGTGGTGGGTTCAATGAACAGGTATACAGTGGCGGGTCCACTGAACAGAACAGGTATGCAGTGGTGGGTTCACAGCACAGGTATGCAGTGGTGGGTTCACAGCACAGGTATGCAGTGGTGGGTTCACAGAACAGGTATGCAGCCAGACAGGAACAAGCTAAGCCTAACTAATCTTTCCCTGAGAGACAGTCTGCAGCAGCTCGCCCTACTCTGACTAATGCAGGCACACGAGTGGCCGTAATGGCCGCCGCTGCCTGCCTTATATAAGGGGGGGGTGGGGCTCCAGGGGCTAGTGTAGCCTAATTGGCTACACTGGGCCTGCTGACTGTGATGTAGAGGGTCAAAGTTGACCCTCCATGTGCATTATGGGGCGAACCGAACTTCCGCAAAGGTTCGCCTGCGGGACGCGAACGCGAACCACTGAAGTTCGCATGGAACCGTTCGCAGGCGAACCATTCGGCCCAACTCTAATGATAGGCAGTAAGCAGATCCAGTGACAGGTAATGGTTGATCTAAGCCAGAGTATCCAGGTAACAAGCAAAGGTCGGTCCAGGCAGCAGGCAAGAGTATCCAGGTAACAAGCAGAGGTCGGTCCAGGCAGCAGACAAGAGTATCCAGGTAACAAGCAGAAGTCGGTTCAGGCAGCAGACAAGAATGGTCAAGAAACTAGCCAAGGGTCAAATTCCAGATAAACAATATAAGTAAGTGCGCACCCAGCAACTAGCCACAGCTATGCTATGACTGGGAGCACTCAGCCTAAGTGGCAGCTGTAACGTCAGCTGACACTGCACTGTCAGCTGACCGCAGTCAGCTGACTACTGTTTACCCTTGCGGAGGGCGTACTGAGAATGTGCCCTCCGTCGATCAGGAAGTGCAGCCTGCTTTCCAGCCTGTACGTCATAAGTGGGGAACAAGCGTCGAGACCCAGAAGTGGAGGTCTCAGCCCGGTTCTCAGTGCAACTTTCAGTATCGGCAGATAAGGTTCTTATAAATGGGAGGTAGACATGCCCTGAAACAGCATATGAGGAATACATTGGAGCATGGGGGACCTGCAATTGAGAACTCAAGAACAACTAGGGTGTGGAGACAGGGCCGGATTACTGACCAGGCAACAAAAGCAGTCGCCTGGGGCCCCATTCAGAGTCAAAGGGGCCCCATCAGCACATAAACCAGCCCTCGCCATCCTGTCAGCGGTGGCTGGATGGTATAATGGTTAAAGGGACTCTGAGCAGTGCAGTAACTATGGAAAGATGCATATCATTTTAAAGCTCTCTTTCTCCTCTTTCCAATGATATATAAACGGCTTCCCTATGCCTTTTAGTTTTTGATATTTTCGCGATCGAAATCACGGCCACAGGACGCCTTTTCTCCAAAGTCGACAGCTTGATTCAGCACAATGCAATGAAATATAAGGAACCTAGGGGGATATAATTACAAACATCATGCTGGTAGGTGTAAGGATGTAATTAATTAGTTGTGGGTATGCTTAAAGGCATACCCACTGGCACTGCTCCGAGTCCCTTTAAGGGCTCTGCCTCTGACACAGGAGACCAGGGTTCGAATCTCGGCTCTGCCTGTTCAGTAAGCCAGCACCTATTCAGTAGGAGACCTTAGGCAAGTTTCTCTAACACTGCTACTGTCTATAGGGCGCGTCCTAGTGGCTGCAGCTCTGGCGCTTTGAGTCCGCCAGGAGAAAAGCGCCATATAAATGTTATTTGTCTTGTCTTGTCTTGTCAAATGATGCCGTGAGCTGCTGATTGTCTTCAGAGCCAGGCTCTCCTCCTAGGTCCCCCTCCTGCTACTGTGCGCTCTGCCGCTGCCCACTCCGCCCTCCCTTCCCACAGAGAACCACAGCTGCAGCAAGAATGATAGCAGCAGATGGCAAACGCTCACTCACCTATCCATGATCCAAGCGATAGAGATACCGTCATCTGAAACCCATCTGTCTCTTCTACGGTGCAGCCGCTCGCTCTGAACTTCCTGATTCTCAGATCAGACAGGAAGTAGGAAGTAGTAATAGTAGTAGTAACAGAGCGGCAGCACTCTAGAGGAGACAGATGGGCTCCAGATGACCTCTATTGCTTGGATTGCAATAGGTTAATGTGAGTCATCTGGTGCTGTCATTCTCCCCCGCTGCGGCTGCCTTCTCTGCTGGACTATCGTATTCACTGGGATGGAGGCTGCATGGTGGCTGTCTAGTTTGGGAGGAAATCGGTTGTTCAGTGGTGGGGGTGGTTATGTAATTCTGTCTGGGGAATGGCTTCCGGTTTGGCGGTGTCCAGAGCTTTCTGCTATTGCCAGGCTGGAGATGCAGGGGGAAAGTGCTGCTGCTGTGATATCTGGCACCCTCTTCACAGGGGTGCCCCAGCCCCTGAGTGCAAATGTCCCAGCCATTCATCTCTCACTCTGTATTTTGCCGCTGCTATTCCCTGCATTGTGCACCCACAGAGGAAAGCAGGCTGTTGCCCATAGCAACCAGTAGCTCGGCTGCCCCGATATGTGCGGCATGTTGCTGTGCAGCTGCATCTTCTGATTCTATTACGACATGATGGGGGGCCCAAATCAGTTACTTTGCTTAGGGCCCCATTTAGCCTTAATCCGGCTCTGTGTGGAGACCGTACTACACAGTAGGCAG
The DNA here is from genome assembly GCF_040937935.1 of Hyperolius riggenbachi. Lineage (NCBI taxonomy): Eukaryota > Metazoa > Chordata > Amphibia > Anura > Hyperoliidae > Hyperolius > Hyperolius riggenbachi. The sequence continues at coordinate 449,450,646 of NC_090646.1, read as the reverse complement.
CTAGGGAATTCTGCTCTCTAGTGGACCAGAGTGGTGGTGGTGGTCGTGGGGGGGGGGGGTGGACCTGGTGGTGGGGGTGCAGCTGGAGTTCAGCAGAATGACTGCTTAGGGGAAGAAGGTGCTTCTGCGCCTGGTGGTTCTGGAGAAAATGGTTCTGTAGCAGTAGCCCGATGGGAATGGGGCTTGAATAAGCAACTGCACGGGTGGGCAAGATTGTGCGATATCCTGGTGGCCCTTGTCCTCATTCTGGAAGTATGTTGGTGGTCTAGCAGTGGTAGGTGTGATCCAAATATCTTTTCCACTGTGCTTATTACCCTTTGAAGCTTGTACTTGTCATAGCAGTTGCAAATGTGTACCAGACGATGATGGAGGATCAGAGGATGGATTTGATGGTAGCGGTTTAAAAGCTAGTCAGCATCTCTTATGGCATTTCAAATGTTTACAGTTGGTGCACAAAAAACAACCTCTGCTGTGCCTTCTGCTGAATTGTGGTGGTGTTTCACCCCCATCTCATCATCTGAAGCTCAGGTTTAAAACAAGGATCCTATTGAGGCTTTCCTCACTTGTCTAAAGCCCACTGTTGCACAGTGCGGCCCCCTCCACGTCGAGGTCGTGCACCCCACTTCTTTATTCATTGCCGCGCTGTAGCCGCGCAAGCCCGTCCGCTCATGCGCAGTAGCACAGAGCCTGTTGGTCCGGCTCACTGTGCATGCACGGGTGGGCACAGTCGGCTATTGCATGGCCATGAATAAGGAAGAGGATCTGCGCAGCCTTGATGTGATTAGCAACAATTCCTTGTTGCTAATCTTCCAGGGGTCCGCACTCAGCGACAGGGGATATTCGAATACATAGGGAAGCCTCAATAGGATCCTGAGGCTTCCCTCTCTCTAGGTAAGTATCTGATTTTGTGCACCAGAGCTTCGGGTACACAGAATCAAGTCATTTGTTATGGTTGTGCTGAGTAACAAGACATATAGGCCCATATGCAAATAACTTTTTCTCCTGAGGAGATAATTTTTCATCTTCTCTTTAAAATAACTTTTCAGCACTTTGCAACTGAAAAGGTACCCCCAAAATGTGAAAAAGTAATATCAAAAGTATATTCAGTATTTTCTTGTTTGCTGGTGGTTTAAAAGCAATCTCATTGATAAGGTGTGAAAATATAACCTAGGAGAAAACTCAGAAGAAAAAGTTAATTGCATTTGCGCCATGCAATTAACTTTATCTCCAGCGTCTTCCCCTAGGTAATATTTTCACACCTTGTCAATAAAATGCATTTTAAACTGCAAGCAAGCAAGAAAATACTCAAAATAATGTTGATAGTACTTTTTCAACTACTGTACATTTTGATACTTTTTCAATTGCAAAATGTTGACAAGTTATTTCAAAGAGAGGATAAAAAATGATCTCCTAGGAGAAAACCCAGGTGAAAAAGTTTTCTTGCGTATGGACATATGGAGAGATCATTTTTCAACTTCTATTTAAAATAACTTTTCAGCATTTTGCAATTGAAAATGAAAAAAAAGTAGTTGAAAAGTACTATCAAAATTATTTTGAGCATTTTCTTGCTTAGTTTTAAAGGCATTTTATTAATAAGTTTGAAAATATCACCTAGGAGAAAACCGAGGAGAAAAAATTAGTTGCATATGGGCCATGGTACCCTGGATTCCTCAGTATCACCAATGAGGACCAGGCAAAGTATGGAGGGGTGTTTCCTAAAGTTCACAATCAGTTCAATAGTATTTGTCCCATTGAAGACAAGCTTGTTGTCCTTACACTAGTTGCATATTCTCTCAATTTTGCTATGATAAGCATGTTCTCCTTTGCTGTGAATGAGGCTGATGATAGTTGTGTCATTACCAAATTTAATGACCTTTAAAGAGTCACCAGATGAGCTGCAGCTGTTGTTATACAAGGAGAGCAGTAGCAGGGACAATACACACCTACGTTAGTGGTTCACATGCAGGAGGAGCAGCTGCCAGTCTTGACCTGTTGCGTTCTGTTGGAGAGGAAATCCTTGACCCATGCACATAGAGTGGAGTCAACACCGAGTTGCCCAAGGTTGTCCAGGAGGATGCCCAGGCAAAGGGTGTTGAAGGCCAAGCTAAAGTCCAGGAACAGGATCCTGACATAACAGTCAGGTCTGTTAAGGTGTTCCATGATGTGTGCCAGGCCAGACTGATGTTGATGGCAGACCTACAGACCTGTTGGCCCTGTATGCAAACTTGTGAGGGTCAAGGAGTGTGTTGGTAAAGTGCTTCACATAGGCAATAACCAGTCAGGTATTTATGATGGTGGGAGTTAGGGCAAGGGGACTGAAATTGTTGTGTTCCAACTTTCCTGGCTATTTTAGGATCGGGATGACTGTGGAACTCTTAAGACAGGCGGGAACTTTGCCTTCTGTTAGGGACCAAATTGCCACCTCCAAATTGCCAGAGTAATCCCTTTGGATTTCTTTTCAGGATCCAGGCGTCTCTGAACTCCTCTGAGGTACCTGTCATGTGCATCTTCTCTTTAAGTTTCCAAAGCTGGTGCAGCTTGCTGTTAGAGCAGGGATAATTGTTAGGCAAGCGTTTGAAGCTCTTGAGTATGCCTCAATACATCTTTCTGAACTCTGTTGTTGTAGAAGGAGCTGATGGGACACCACCATGCCCATTCACGTAAAGAGGAAGATGGAGAATACTTTGGCCAGTGACCTCATAGTGTTATAGCTGCAAGAGGGTGTAGCAAACTCAGAGCCGATCTGGGAAGATTGCAGCCTACGGCTAAAGGTCATAATGCTAAGTAATTACACAAAACCAGATGCACTTGGACTTAGGCATTTGATATGGATGTAAATTTAATGCATGCTCTTGTCAGGAATATATAAAACCTCACTGATAAGCAAATTACAGCTATAAAAGGGCAGTCGAGAGATAGAAAAAGGTCAATACTTCATGTATTTTCACTTTGGGGACCATATGCAATTCACTTTTTCTCCTGAGTTTTCTCCTAGGAGATAATTTTGTATCTTCTATTAAGCACTTTGCAATTGAAAGTGTATCAAAACATAGGTGAAAGTGTACAATTAAAACATATTTTAAGTATTTTCATGCTTTCTGGTGATTTAAAAGGCATTTTATTGATAAGATTGAAAACATCACTGAGGAGAACACTCAGGAGAAAAAGGTAATTGCATATGGGCCTGGGACTCTTAATAGGCTGCCATTGAGCAAAGGCAAAACAAATAAATCTACTTTGTAAATGTATGAATATAAAATAATACCATGTAATATTTAAAGAATTTTTTTAGGAGTAGGAGGATAAATACAATTGTTTATCTCATCAGTTTATTTTCACCTTGGGTTCACTTTAAAAAATCTATGTATTTTCTAATAAATTTTCAGTAGTCTAACTTTACTTGAACAAACCAACTATATCAATAACAGCAACAGAACAAATATTCTCAATAAACAGTGAATAAAGCTAGTATAGCTCACAGTGGTATATTATATACAGCAAAGGGAAAACATCCACTGGCTATGTGTGTTCAATACCATGAAAAAAACTGCATTCCTTGCCCAAAGTAGCTACAGTCTGGTTCTTAAACCAAATATATCCAGCAGCTTAGCAGTTGTAAAGTGTAAGTGTGCAGATTAAAGTCTGTCAAAAATCATATGCATCAACCATGTGCATCATAGTCTGTTAAAATCCTCATACATCTTACACACAAACAGATCCACTCAACAGGAAACCATCAGAATCAATATTTCTTTTGTAGTATATATAGAACCTGTTTTAGGTTTGAAATGCTGTATATTTGATTTAAGTAGTGGTGTGGAAATTGTAAGCCTGGCAGTCTCAATAAACTGTGTGAAATTGAATATAATAATAGGATGCCTATGGCGGTTTGCATGAAATATACAGCAGACATACAAAATCCCTTTATTAGTGTCTGCTGAACAACATATATGCTTAACTCCAACCTGTCCCTCTTTGACGGTACTGATCCCTTTATTGCTGCCAAATAGAGATGGGTGAGACTGGCAAATTTACAAGTTTAGATTCCTTTCTGAATTTTTAACCAAATTCTGCGTTGAATTCAAATTCTGACAGTGCATTGTCAATTGCAACTTAAAGAAAACCTGAACTGAAAATGAAAAGTCAAAATAAGCATACACAAGTCATACTTACCCCCCATGTAGTTTACTCCTAAATCTCTTTCTCCTTTCCCGCATCCTGTTTGTCCTCTGTGATCAAGGGAATTCTCCGTCCTCCATTTTGAAAATGGCCATTACCCCATAACAGCTTCCTGGTCAGCACACTGTTAAACTGTAACATCACCCACTTGAGCCATAGAGAAACATAGACATTACTTGGCACATCAGTTCTCCTCTCAGCTATAACTGACAGCAACTTATAAATAACTGACAGCAACTGATATATTTCAGTTCTGACAACATGTTGTCAGAACTGGAAGGGATTATTGTCAGAAGAAAATGGTGAGCTTCTGAAAGAAACTGATGGCAAGGTAACTATGTAATGTTCATTTAAAGTTACCTCATGTGTTTATTTTAAATAATTTTACTCAGTACAGGTTCCCTTTAAGAATTTCAGATAACAACTGGAAATAAAATAACATGAAAAAAACAAAAAAAAATTAACCGTATTTTTCAGACCATAAGACGCCCTTAGATTTAGAGGACAAAAACCAGGGAAAAAAATGTATACCAAATCTGGTGTATCCATTGTGCAGGGGCGTCTAATGGATCTTCTCCCCCAAATTATTATATCCCTCTTGTACCTCATGTCCCCCTAGTTAGCCCCGTGTCCTCCTTGTACCTTTTGTGTCCTCCTGATGTTGTCCTCTGCCCTCTCCATGTCCTCCTCTGTCTCCTTGTCCCCTTCTTTGTTCCCTTGTGTCCTCCTCTTACGTCCTCCTTTGTGCCCTCCTCTGCTCCCCTTCCTCCTCTGTCCCCCTGTGTTATTCTCTGTCCCTGTGTCTTTCTCTGTCCCTATGTGTCCTCCTTTGTTCCCCTGTGTCCACCTCCTGTGCCCTCCTTTGTCCCTTTGTGCCATCCTCATGTGTCCTCCTCTGTCCCTATGTGTCCTCTTCCTAAATCCCAAAACATAGATGCTAGAATTAGGTTTCTTCCCTACCCCCCTCCCCGCATTGCGAATCACGATCAAGAATTGTGTGACTTACCTGCATCTGGCAGGCTGTAATATTTAAACACTGAGAGTGGAGGATGGAGGCTTTTCATTAGGTTGCTGCTGCTAAGCATTGCCTTTTTTAGCTGAGCAGACTGAATGCAGCATTGGGCAGGCTAAATTTCCGTGATGCGGAGAACCGGAAAAGAGAGGCTCCCCACATGGCTGAAGATGAGCAGTGCGCAGCCCTGTCATTCATGGCTGCCTGCTAACTGACTGTGCAGGACCACAGCAGCGTCATTGGGAGAATCACTAAACTCACTTAGTATCAGGTGTAAGCTGTGTAATTAGTTGATTGTTTCATCATCCACACTGATTTAAATGTTTTCCATCTAATTTGTTTTTGAATCATTAATTCTTGCAAAAAAGTTTTATTTTCACAGAAATATTGTTGGTATTTATCACTAATGGACACGTGGCAAATAAGATGTTTTGTGCTTTAGGTGTTAAGCTTTAGAATAATTTGTAAATGAGTACGTTTAAGTGGACATTGCTGTCCAAGCACATTTTGTAGAGATCGTATTAGCAGCCCAGGGCAGTTGGGCACTACCTGCTGGAGCTGGGCACCCTTGGTTCAACACATACACCTCCCTACATCAACAGAGATCAGTGGCAGTTCAAGAATCCATGGTGAGGCTGATGGATCTTGCCATTGACAGCACTAACAGTCTCACATGCTGTATGCTGCACACACAGACTATCCAATGACCAAATAGGGCAAGAAAAACATCTGTCATGATTTGGGGTCATTTGATCAGGCAAGAAAAGGGATCAGAGGGGAAGTCTAGCATCTCATATGTACTCCCCTTTGTGTTCTTGCTGCACAGGTTACTTTGTCATCTGGCCCAGGAGGGAAAGGGTGCTCTGGAGAAGACTGTTTGGGGACAGGATGATCCCAAGGTCTAGGATCCAGTAGAGGAGGACTCTGACAAGGAGGAAGAAGCAGTGTCTAAAGGTCTTGGACAGTAGGGAGAGTCTGTGCATGGGGTTACATCATCGGTCTGTGGGTGGGATGACACTGACCAGTTGAATCAACAACAACAGCTAGAGCAGGACACAAAAAAGATGTGTGAATGAGACTACAACTCCCTATTGGTAGCCTTCATGGTGTACTGACAATTTACATCAAGTAAAGGGATGATTACTATTTGGCCACACTTTACATCCATGGTGCTAGAGGAAACAGGTGCAGCTATTACCCAAATGCCACTCAGGTGGCCCAGTGTCCAGGTCCCAGTCTGTTAATAGTTTATGTTACCAGGCTGAATACCTGCTCACAATTACCAAATTACACCCTGGGAATGCTTGCCTGTACATCTTCCAATGTGTTGTTTAGGTGCACTTTCAGTGCAGCAGATAAGGTGGTCACTAAAAGAGTACAATGTCTGTGGGAGACTCACATGTTCCTGAAAATGAACTAGTCCTCAATTGACAGTGATTTCCTGCCATCTGCTGATGAATATGGGGACTAAAGGGATCCCCAATCCCTTTTTTCTTCTATCATAGTTCCATTATGTTCCATTACGAATTGGAAGTGTACCACGGTTGTTTTTGTATGTTAACTAACTTTATTAACAAAAATAGTTAAAAAAAAAAATCCATGGAAATCGAAAAGACACTTCTCAGAATGCGAAATTCGGTCATTATCAGAAATCGCTAATTCCAACCTTAACCCACTAAGCATGTCCTTTGCATAAAATTGACATCCTATTACTTCAACCCCGCACAAGTCCTGCTGATGCTGCTACTGATTTCTGGGGCTTCATTTACTAAGCACGTTGATGATCTAAAAGGCACATGTTAGTACTTCAACCCCTCAAATGTCCTGCTGCTGCTTTCTTGCTGTTATTTTACTAAGCTGGTCTCTAATATTAGATAAACTCTTTAATTCTTGCTGGTGTCCTCTTCCATATTGCTAGGCAACTGTTATTTTCATCTTGAAGTACTTTGACTGCAGAATGCTTTACAAGGGCCCTCACAGGCCCTGCAACGTGTAACTAAAAGTATTTACTGTATAGGAAGTCATTGCTGAATCGTTCACTTCACACCATAATGTGGAATCTAGGTGTGATTTATTGTGATTACAATTGATCTATGCGATGGTGTAGGTCCTGGACAATATTTACTTGTTAAAAAAGGTACTACTACTTCCCTCTTATCTATAGCATAACATGCAATAAATCTATTGCTCCCCATTTTTATTTTATAATGGTAGCACCCACATAACAGAGTACATTGCAAAAAGAGTAATTACTAACTCAACTGACCCTACTTCTCTTTCCACACAAAAAAAACAGCAATATAGTTGCATACATAGTTATTTATATAGTTGGTTTGGTTGAAAAAAAGACATCCATCCATCAAGTTCAACCAGAAAAAATTAAAATAAAGACAATAGATAAGTACCTTCTAACAAACTATATATATTATCAATTATCAGTATACAGTTTAAATCATTGCACCCTGTAATAAGTCTTATATATTTTTTGGAGGTGGGGGGAGGTATAGAGGGGAAGGGTTGCTTGGTGGGTTTAACTTATATTAGAGGTCTATTTATAAAGTAAACTACAGCAGCTCAAATACAGCAGTGATTTGGTAGATACTAAAAGATTTACACTTGGGTGTATTCATAAGAATTACAGTGTAGACTATCTTTCAAATGAAATGCTCACTAAAGGGCAGCATTCCCAGATGAGCACAAGTTAATAATTTACTTATAAATATGAATTAAAGGCCTGGGTCCAAAAGCATACATTGAATTATTATTCCCCAAACAATAAAGCAGAAGTTTTCTAGTGGAGAAAATAAAAGGAAGACAGTTAAAGGGACTCCGAGCAGTGCAAAAACTATGGAAAGATGCATATCATTTTAAAGCTCTCTTTCTCCTCTTTCCAATGATATATAAAGCGCCACCCTACGCCTTTTAGTTTTCACTATTTTCGCGATTTCAATCATAGGGTGACGATTTAGGGGTTGTCAGAAAGAGGAGAAAGAGAGCTTTAAAATGATATCCATCTTTCCATAGTTACATTGTATTACACAGGGCGACTTTTTCTTGAAGTCCCTTTAAAGTGGACCTGAACTCAGAACTTCCTGTCTGCTCTAGAAGAAATGCAACAGTGTTATAACCTCTAAAGAAAAACATTCCTTTGTTACAGCTGATCTTTCATGGAGGCAGACATATTGTTAGCCTATATGTATTTAGAGAGTTTTGCCTGTTTAATTCCCCCTTATCTGTGTAATTTGATCACTCAGCTGTGTCAGCTGTCTGTTTTGCTTAGACTTATAAGGTTTAGTCAAAAAAGGAATTCTCATTTAAAATGGACCTGAACTCTTGCAGGAAGGGAAACATAGAGAAATGCACCCTATATGTATTTAGAGAGTTTTGCCTGTTTAATTCCCCCTTATCTGTGTAATTTGATCACTCAGCTGTGTCAGCTGTCTGCCATGACAGATAGTGATGATCGAACACCTAGATGTTCGGTTTCGGTTAGGTTCGGCTGACGTCATCCAGTCCGCCTGCCCCCTCCCGCCACCAGGGGGCGCCGGTCCTCCCGAGAGCCGGTCTGCCCCCCCCCCACGCCACCACCGCCCGGCGGGCGGCGGTAGCGCGGGGGGCAGGTCCGGGAGGACCGGCGCCCCCTGGTGGCAGGAGAGGGCAGGCAGGCTGGATGACGTCAGCCGAACCTAGCTGAACCCGAACATCTAGCTGTTCGATCATCACTATCTGTCATGGCAGACAGCTGACACAGCTGAGTGATCAAATTACACAGATAAGGGGGAATTAAACAGGCAAAACTCTCTAAATACATATAGGGTGCATTTCTCTATGTTTCCCTTCCTGCAAGAGTTCAGGTCCATTTTAAATGAGAATTCCTTTTTTGACTAAACCTTATAAGTCTAAGCAAAATGTTTATTAATTCCCCCAAAATTGCTGACATATTTAATGATTTTATGGTAATATGTATGTTCTTGATAAAAATTTAACATATTTTACCACAAAATAGCAGAACATTTTCTTCCAAATATTAAAGTCCATGAAGTGAATGCAGCACAACTGGAATGCCTAAATAATCCATTTTCTTTTTTTTTTTTCTTTTACTGAAGAAATAATTAGATGTGTTGAATCCCTGATGTTTAATAAGTCACCTGGCCCAGATGGCATAACCGGTGAATACTATAAATCATTCAATACATTTCTAAGCTTGTACCTGGCACAAGTTTGCAACCTAGTTACAGAAGTAGGTTCATTACAGAGAGATGTTAAAGTTCAAGTCAAAACAATTCCAAAGCAAAGGACTGACTTCAGCAAACTACAGAGCTATGGACTCATATCTAGAGATGGGCTGAACGGTTCCACGCGAACTTCGGTGGTTCGCGTTCGCGTCCCGCTGGCGAACCTTTGCGGAAGTTCGGTTCGCCCCATAATGCACCTTGAGGGTCAACTTTGACCCTCTACATCACAGTCAGCTGGCCCAGTGTAGCCAATTAGGCTACACTAGCCCCTGGAGCCCCACACCCCCCTTATATAAGGCAGGCAGCAGCGGCCATTACGGTCACTCGTGTGTTGCCTGCGTTAGTGAGAGTAGGGCGAGCTGCTGCAGACTGTCTCTCAGGGAAAGATTAGTTAGGCTTAACTTGTTCCTGGCTGGCTGCATACCTGTTCTGTGAACCCACCACTGCATACCTGTGCTGTGAACCCACCACTGCATACCTGTTCAGTGAACCTGCCACTGCATACCTGTTCTGTGAACCCATCACTGCATACCTGTTCAGTGAACCTGCCACTGCATACCTGTGCTGTGAACCCACCACTGCATACCTGTTCTGTGAACCCACCACTGCATACCTGTGCTGTGAACCCATCACTGCATAACTGTTCAGTGAACCTGCCACTGCATACCTGTGCTGTGAACCCATCACTGCATACCTGTTCAGTGAACCTGCCACTGCATACCTGTGCTGTGAACCCACCACTGCATACCTGTTCTGTGAACCCACCACTGCATACCTGTGCTGTGAACCCACCACTGCATACCTGTTCTGTGAACCCACCACTGCATACCTGTTCTGTGAACCCACCACTGCATACCTGTTCAGTGAACCCACCACTGCATACCTGTTGTGTTCAGTGAACCCGCCACTGCATACCTGTTCTGTTCAGTGGACCCGCCACTGTATACCTGTTTAGTGAACCCGCCACTGCATACCTGTTGTGTTCAGTGAACCTGCCACTGTATACCTGTTCTGTGAACCCGCCACTGCATACCTGTTGTGTTCAGTGAACCTGCCACTGTATACCTGTTCTGTGAACCCGCCACTGTATACCTGCACTCTCGCCATGGTGTGCACCAGTCCAGCACGGCCATCACTACACAAACAGCTGTTTGCGGTGCGTTACACGGTGAGTTTGGTGTGTCAGTGTGAAGCAGTACCTTAATTACACTACCTGATTGATGTATACACATGCAAGATGTTTGAAAGCACTTTAGGCCTGTCATTTAGCATTCAATGTGATTTCTGCCCTTAAAACGCTGCTTTGCGTCAAATCCAGATTTTTCCCCGGGACTTTTGGCATGTATCCCACTCCGCCATGCCCCCCTCCAGGTGTTAGACCCCTTGAAACATCTTTTCCATCAGTTTTGTGGCCAGCATAATTATTTTTTTTTTTCAAAGTTCGCATCCCCATTGAAGTCTATTGCGGTTCGCGAACTTTAACGCGAACCGAACGTTACGCGAAAGTTCGCGAACCCGGTTCGCGGACCTAAAATCGGAGGTTCGGCCCATCTCTACTCATATCCATGCTAAACACAGATTCAAAGTTACATGCTAAAGTTATAACTTAAAGACGATTACAGATGCTACAGAAAAATACCAGGTGGGATTCATTCAAGAGAAGGCAGGTGCTGGATTGTATTATTGATTTGTTTCAATCTGAAGCATCCTTTTGGATACCATCTTTGCTGTTGACCTTGGGGGGTGGAAAGGCATTTGACAGGATTCATTAGGACTACATGGGAAAGTATTAAGAGAGTTTGGACTCAAAGGTTTCATCAAAAAAGCTATACCTGCCCTGTATATAGAACCAATTTATTTGTCTAATGAAGCGCTGGGCAAACTTCCCCTTCCCTCTCTAACTGCAGAGTCACAAGCGGAAGAATACAGAGGGATAAAACTCACGTACTTGTCCATGGCAACAAGGTGTCACATGACACAGAATGTGCCAGCAGCCAGTGTGTAATACGATGGCATGTCATGACGAGTGTCATGTGAAGCTCTATTGCTATGGAGACCCGACGCAGGAAGTGGCAAGTAGGTGAGTTGTAACCATTTAACCTACCGTATTCTTCTGGGATGTGACTCTGATGTGATTTAATTGTTGCTAAATAATGTTGTTTTGTTGGGGTATGTGAATACAGTTGTTTCCATTTTTTATATATATATAATGTGTGTGTGTTGCTGATAGTTAGGGTATTCTTTCTCTTCGTGTGTACATTTACTATTTACAGTATATTCACTTTTTATTTACAAACAATTTTGCCAGGTAAATTTTGGAGTAGGCCACTGTACATTTATGGCTATCACTATTTTGTTGTTATAGCAGATGGAGCTCCATGAGTGCAGCCAGTTAGACATGACCTGCCAATTTCAAATATGGCTTCTGGGGGAATTTCCGATTTCTAGCATAGCACTTGGCAGATGTTCTGGTAGGTGCACTCAATCTTTCCATCTCCATAGCTGCTATGAGCATGGAGGCAAGCTATTATGACCAGTTGGTAAGAGTTAAAGAGAACCTGAGGTGGTTTTTGGGGGGCAGATGGGGCACAGAGGCATGTTCTCTGCCTCATGACATGCCTCTGTGTCCCCACACTGCCAATCTCTGCCCCCCCACCGCCACGAATAGCCCCCCCCTCCGATTAGTGACAATATTTGTTGCTATCTCGGAGGTAAACATGTGGGAGAAGGATTCCCTGTTCAAAACGCCCACCAGGGGCATTCCTGCAGGGTTTCCAGAGCTGCCCCTTGGCAGCTCTTTCTCCCTGGTCCTGCCGCTCCCTCGCCTCCCTCCACGCTGTGAATGAGAAAATGAATCTCTCATTCCAGTGTCGTGACCCAGAGGTCACGAAAGTGAAAGTGGGCCATTGTAGCCCACAGGAGCGGCAGGGAGCAGCGGTTTTGGAGGCTACCTGATCCGCTCAACCCCCCAGATCAGGTAGCCTAGTTTTTTTTTTATTTCATGAGCCACCTCGGGCTCTCTTTAAGTTAAGCTATTTTTTTAGCCATCTTATTATTTTCTATTTTTAAATTACTTTGTTTACTTTTAAAAATATTTTATCTAACAATGTTCACACTGAGGTTTTATCTCCGAATACCTGTACACATAAGCTAATGATTCCTGAAGGGTAAGCAGTGTTTTGATTATTCCTTGTCACTCTAAGGATCAGTAGATTCACCACCTGATATCAGTCCCTTTGCCTTGTGTGGCACATCCCCGCTAATACAGGAGATCTATTGGCATCTACTTCACTTCGGTTACACCCATGCCTTACTGTGCAAGGTGTAGGTACTAAAGGCAGTGAGGCAGTGGTACCATCAGTACCTACTAAGCAATAATACATTCAAGTAACATAATCAAACAGTTCCAAGTCATACACAGATATCAGATGACTGTCAATCACAATTGTATTCAATCACATAGTCAGCAATCCAAAAGTCCTACATGTAAGATCAGACAGATACAAGGGATGAGGCAGGAGAATGGGCAGGCAGGCATGAGTCAGACCAGGCAGCAGACAATAGGATAGTTAGCAGACAGGCAAGAGTACTGACAAGGTTTAGCTTTAGCATCTCAATGTTATCATAGGAAATGAGCTACTGCCGCCTTCAGCCCTAAATGCTACAGGCCTCCAATCAAGAGGCCTCAGTGCAGTTGCCGGCCAATGAACACTAGATCCACCTACAGTGACTGACTCAGGATAGTCAGTCACTTCCTGGTTTGCGGAGGGTGCTGGGGAACGGTCCCCGTCCCCAGGCAAAAACAGCGGAAGTCCAGCATTTATGATCATATAACTTTTTCCCCTGTACACATCACTATGTATTGATCTGAGACAAGCATATGTGCTTTGGGTCCTATGGGAGGAAAGCACTTTACAAATGTGTTGTTGTTGTTGAACCAGTTGGCTGCAAAAGGAACTTGAGCCTTGGCGGATCTCATAATCTGATTATTAACTGTAACATCTGCAACTATGGCGGCTGTGGACACGCAGGGTATACCCGCAGCCGCCTTTGTTCCCTGTTCACAGGCCTCATCCGTTCTGTCGGCGTCTAGTACGCCGGGAACGGTACAGTCTCGTGCTCATAGGGTCGCTGTATCGCGCGCGCGCGCGCGCGGAGACAGGACCTTTTATGCTGGAGGAAGGCGCGTCAGAGGTGACTCACGCCGCTCGGATTGGCTGATTGGTAAGGGGCACAGCTGTGAGCTCTCCTCGGCTTCTTAAGCCTTCACTGGTCACTTGCAATTTGTCTGCTGTTGCGAATACACTCCTGTTAGCGCTCAGACCTTAGACTAGTATCCGGTGTGCTTTGATCTGGGAGGAAACCAGGGATTTCACACAAGGCTAGGACTATTGTTATATTGTATTACTGATTACCTGTGTACGATTCTGGCTATACTCTGACCTTGCTATTGCTTATCGATTCTGTACTTCTGCCTATCTGACCTTAGTTGCTGAACCTCTGCCTGATAACTCACTATTCTTCTGCCTCACGTTTCTGTACTGTATTCGCCTCTCAGTTGCCAAACCTTGCCTGTCTGACCTCTCTACTCACCAGTGGGTCCTTGCCACTGGTGAGGTGCTCTTTTGACTAAATACCCACCAGCTCCTCTGGTGAGGTTTAGTTTAAGTTATACCCTTTGACTGATATTACCTTACCAGCTCCTCTGGTAAGGTCTAGTTAAACTATTCAGTCGCTTGTGCTGATAGTACCTTACCAGCTCCCCTGGTAAGGTTTAGCCAAACTTTGTTGTCTTTCTTGCTGTTAGTACTTTACCAGCTCCTCTGGTAAGACCTATTATTTATACTACTGTGTTGCAGCTAGTACCCTTCAGCTCCCCTGGGGAGGGCTAGCACTGTTGTTGCAGCTAGTACCCACCAGCTCCCCTGGTGAGGTCTAGCACTGTTGTTGCAGCTAGTACCCACCAGCTCCCCTGGTGAGGTCTAGCACTGTTGTTGCAGCTAGTACCCACCAGCTCCCCTGGTGAGGTCTAGCACTGTTGTTTTAGATAGTACTCACCAGCTTCTCTGGTGAGATCTATCCATTTAATCTACTGTTGCACCAAACACTTTACACCTCTGTTTCTCAGCCTTCTATACTTGCATTATTGGTGATACTGCAGATCACCACATAATCAGGTACTGTATAGAGTCTGTATTATTGGTGATTCTGCAGATCACCAATCAGACGTCTGTGTGCTACACCAATTGTTACATTAACACTGTAAAGTATACTTTCCACTTGGATTATCCTTAATATTTGCAAGAACTGCATGCAAATTTGTATGTGCCTTTCTTTATTCATGTTTGCAATATTCACTTCAAATGTGGAGTCCTACTTGATCGTAGAGGCTCTATGGTGATCTACACCGCTATCCCACAAAACTTTTTCATGCCTTTATGTGAGTATTTCCTCACTTGTCCTCTGTCACATTTGTTCTCTTTTTTAAATTAGACATTAGTATGTAATTATTTAAATCTTGGTAGATTGTTATAATATAAATAAAGCTTTATAGTTATTTTTTGCCATAATATAGACTTTCCTTTTTTTCTTCTACCATAAAAACCCCATTTATAAGCTAACAGCAACATTAGCATTGACATTCTTATAGTTTATCTTACCATAGTATATTCTTTATGTGTGCCAAAGTATTTATCACTTTATTTTAATTGTTCATCCCTTTTTTTTCTATTACTTGAGGTATTCATGTTGATAGATCTGCATTATGATGCAAAGGTAGAATTCATGTTAATCTGAATGCATCGCTAAATATACATATGAGATTTCAAGTTTCTACTTGATTTCTGCTTAACTAAATTATTTATCTTAACCAAGGCAAGAAAAATCATGCTGCATTGTTTATGTGTATCTTTATAGCACATTTATCTTCTCGAGATTTGATCAAACCAGTTGCTGGGCCTCTGAGGAGGTGGCCTCACAAAACATGCCTCAGGCACTGCCCTAAGTTTTTAGATATCTATGCAAATCTTTGAACCAATTACATTTATCTTTTTTGCACTGGTTATATATATCTTGAAGTGAAAACATTAACGCATACACCTTGTTCTAGAACATTTATGCTTTGAGTTCATGTTGAACTAAAGTATAAATATGGATGCATAAAAGATCAATGCCACTCCCACCTTCAGTCCACTTTCGACTTAACTTAGATATTCTATTACCATGCTACAGCCTAATAATGATGTGGATGGCACCATCTTAATAGCTTACATGTTAGCAGGACATTATATGACATTCTATTGTAACAATTTTATCATATTTTTTTTCTAGTAATATTATTGTACAAATAAATAAATAATTTACTATAAAACATCTAAAACTGTGGTTTTAATATACCAGAATACATGGTTGTTGTTTTTTTTTTAACTCAGGTGATAGTCATCTTAACAAATATACTTACCCTGACTAAACCCTAATTTTTAACAAAATCCAAACATCTGAGGTTGTATCATTTATTTAGGGGCAGGGAGAATTTATACATATTTTTTGACAGTTCAACAGACCTTTTTCTTTCAGACTCTCTTTTAACCATTTACCTGCCAAACAAGTAATTATAATAGCAGAACAGTGCCGCTATCAACAAGCCACTACAGTTAAAGTAATATCATTGACTTTCTTGTATGATTATAAATGCACAGTGACTGTAAACCCTAGCACTCCTATAGCATACCTAAATGTTATCATGTTGTATTTGTTCCATATAGCCACCCCCCTTCCTTACGGCCATATGTGGGAGTGGCCATCACTGGATCTACCTGTATTTATAACTAAACTCTTCTAACATACCAACCTTTGGTGTTTCACAGATTCTTTGCTTCTAATAAGCTTTCAAGTTGCAAGTTATTATTTGTTGCCCATTTTCAAGGTTTCTGTTTCCATTGTTAACATAACCTCCTTTCTCTGCAGCTAATATTCTGCATTTATCAGCAGTGTCCCAATACTCCTATGCTCCACATCCTAGGCACCCCTGTGTCTCTCTTGCATGACTGTGCTCACACCACTTTATTTACCAAGCCATACCTCTGCTAATATACTTGGTGCTTAATGGCTCCAACAGCCACACTTCTCCTATTAATAGCTAAGGGAGAGTTTGAGGGGTGTGACCTCCATAGCCTCTCTCTGCAGTAATGGCAGTGATGGTAATGATGTCTGGGTTGCTGGCGGTCCACCTCCGGAAGGCTGCAGAGATTCAGCTGGAAGCTCCAGTCATCACTAGAACTTTTGGGCATCCAGGTGAGTAAACTAAGGGAGAATTTTTGTGACTATTGTTCACTATAATATTATTTGGGTAATAGAGCGCAAGTTTGGGAAATGTAAGCGTGCTTCAAAGTAAAAATATGCATAGTTGTGTTTATTATCCAGATTACTAAAATCTAATGTTTGTCCCCCGATGTCACTGGCCTTCTCTTCAGCGATTTATCAGGACTGTTCTGTCTCACATGATTACATTTAGCTCTGCAGTAACTTCAATGGAAAGGAAGTTTCTGCCTCTTGATTCCCTTCACACAATGTTCACTTGCCCTCTCCTTTTAACATGCTGCTCGACTTGAAGCTGAGATGCGTGCCTGTACAGCACATATTCAAAAATTGCAGCAAAAAGCAGGCAATTATCTAGTTCAGAGCTTACATGTAAAAAGGAGCCCCCAGTAACAACAGCACTAGAGAAAGCTGCTAGTAGAATATCGGTAAAATTAATATTCTACAAGTTAAAATATTGATAACCTTCACCAATATTTTACTATATAACCCTAACCTTATCCTAACACTAGCGCTCCCTATTGCTGTTGAATGCTAACCAATCCCCCTGGTGGTGCCTAACCCTAAAAACCCTCAGGTGGTGTCTATCACTAAGAACTCCCCTTTGGTGCTGCCAAACCCTAAAGCTTGGCCATCAAGCCCCAAACCCTTCCAGGCCACAGAAATTGCAATGGTGTACTTAGCTTCATTCTCTCTCACAATTTTTCTCATAGTTTCTCATAGCTACAAAATTTAAAAATTCCCCCCCAAACACAAGGGCTGGTTCACACTACTCTAAAAAATGGTATGATTTAGCGGGCAGTAGCGGATCCTATGTTAAGCATTTACATTTGCCACTTAAAACATAGTGAAATGAGAGTGGTAGTAGGAGTGGTGCGCACATTCCCGCCAGTCAGTTTTTCCAAACACCACAGGCTCCGCAGGTACCCACTGAGTCAATGCAGGCTTATGGGAACGGACAGTGTCCATTCTCCCTAAACTGCTTTCCTCATCCCCCTTGCACAAGGGAGGATTCTTATTGGTTCACTGAGTGGTGGACCAATGAGAATGCAGTCCAATGGGAGGCTGCTTGTGCCAGAGCTCTGACCTATATATATCATTGCTTGTCCCTTGAGCCCAGCAACGGTGCCAGCAGTGGTAGAGGACACGAGCTGTTGTGGCAATGGACCCGAATGGTGGTGATGATGGCAGCAGATGCACAGTGATAAGCACTGTTACTATCTCAACGGACACTGCAACAGGACACAGCGTTTTCTGTTTTCACCATTGTGCATGCGATATAATCTGAACCCAGCCTTACACAGGAACACACATCAGCGCGCGCACACACACAACATTCTAAATGTTCTGTTTTTGCATGTTTTCCAGCTTTCTTCATCATTTTGTTATTTTTAAAAAGCCACGTAAGCCAAGATCTAAGGACATTTTTACAAGTCTAATAGCACTCTGGCACACGCGGAATAATTATGTGTAAAAATCATGGTGTGAGTGAAGCTTCACAGTTTGGCAGTAACAGAAGAAAATAACTTCAGCCCTGAAAGCCATTTACAAGATTTGCTTCATGTGTGAACCATTTACCCGCAAGTATTAACAGCGGCAGTCCCTCCAGGCAGCGGATGCTGTGTTCCTATGTTAGTGTTTTATGGAGAAGAGAACTGTTTTGCCATGGTAACTGTTGCAGTTCTGTCCAATAAAGATTTAATGCAATTAATTTTACTAAGAAAGTTTATTGGATGCATATTTATTGAGAAGTATATTTCCCGAAAATGGGCTCCATTGCATCAGTTTAATCCCATGTTCTGCTTTCCGGGAGCCACAGTGCATCTTTTTTATTAGGGCTCCAGCATTTGGATGTACATAGAGTTTTGAATGGAATGGTTTTGTAATCTGTTCAAGCGGTTCCTGATAAAAATAACATCCGTCTTGGATTTTATAAACGGCAATAAAACCAGTTTTATTTTCCTTAGGCTAATCCTTTTAATATTTGTGTTTGGGATTTAACACTTAGGCTGTGAATTTGATTTGAATGTTTTCTTTTTTTTTCGCCACTGTGTTCTGTTTACCCAGTAGTTTAGCCTGCAGAAAATTAGAAGCTACAGAAAACAAGTAACAAAGCAGCAAAATAAAATAAACCATCACGGAACTGATCTGATTTTTAAAATGGCTGCGGGTCCTGCTGGGTAAACACAATATAGATATTGAAGTTTTAGTTATGCACTAGTTATAAACGAGTAAACTGAGCTAAACTGGAGTTTATAAGTCCAGTTTGCAGTCAGTTTTAGTATGAAATATATTTACTTCAAATTAATGAGTTTTAAAGGCAGTGGTGTGTAACCAGTCAGATCCCTTCAGTCAGGACTCAGCAGCTAAGATGGGTTGGTGAATAGAAACGTATTCCCATTTTGCACCATATGAACATTAGTTCAATATATTCTCAGGAATCTCAGGAATCAACAGTCTTTCACCCTGAAACTACTATTTGAGATTGATTGACATGGCTCTAGCGTTAAAATCCAGATGATTATAACACAATGCATTCATAATAAATAAATAATCAGCATTTGATCCTTATCTAGCTGTCACCTTGCTAGGGGCAGAAATTCATGGAAACAGTAAAAAAAGGGCGCAGGTGGCTAGTGGACAAATCGGGCGCCGCCATTCACTCCCATAATAAATATCGTTTACTGGGCGCCGAACAGGAAAAAAGGGCGCCCGAGAATAATAACGTTTTCCAACAGCGCCCGAAGATTTTTAATGTTTTATAACTGCTTGTGATGATTTACGTTTCCTATTTCAATAAAACATTATTTTAAATGTTATCCCTTACTGTTTGTAAAACATTATTATTCACAAAATAAAGCGATCAGTACGTAATGTAAATTGTAATATATTTTATCCCTTACTGTTTCTAAAACATTATTCTACACACAATACAGTGATCACTAAGGAGGGTCTTAGGTTTAGGCACCACCAGGGGGGTCTTAGGTTTAGGCACCATCAGGGGAGTCTTAGGTTTAGGCACCACCAGGGGAGTCTTAGGTTTAGGCACCACCAGGGGGGGGGGGTCTTAGGTTTAGGCACCACCAGGGGGGTCTTAGGTTTAGGCACCACCAGGGGGGTCTTAGGTTTAGGCACCACCAGGGGGTCTTAGGTTTAGGCACCAATACGGGGGTCTAGGGGTTAGGGATAGGTACAGGGAGGGTTATTTACTATTTTTTTTAAAATGTTATTATGCATTTCAGTTTTTAAACGGAAGATTAACGTTTTCACAATTGCCGATTTCATGCACATTATTTAATGATTTATAACTTTATAAAACCTTATTTATAAATGAAATATAGTACAATATATTTTTAAACGTTCTCCATGCTTATCGTTTAAAACCCCGCGCCCTTTTTTCCCATTGCCCCTTTTTAACGTACATGGAATTCATGGCCTAGGCCCTGAATCACATGGCATTGTGCCCTGGATGTCAGGACATGGAGTGCCCATCATCTTGCCCCAAAAGTCATGTGGCACCTGTGGCTCTCTGTAGCCCTCAGCTGCAGCTTGTCCCCTTCTCCTAGTGCCAGAATCCACTGCCATGGCACTTTTACCACTTTCTAGGCCACCCTCTTATAATCAAGCCAGATCTAGTGGCTGCAATATAGTTCTGCCCCTTCACTGCATAGAGCTGCTGAGGTTGATAAGCACTTATCTGGAATCTAGGGCACAGAGCAAGGCTGGGGTACCTGGTGTTGTGCGTGCAGTCCACAGCTGGTTTCTCTGCTCCTGGTCTTGAGCCCAGGTGAAATCTGTGTTGCCATTAAGCCATGTTATTTCCTCTGCGTCTATGCAAAAGAAGAGATTGGCAGAGCTTTGCCAGCAATAAGAGATCTTCTATTGCTGATCTGACTGCCACACCCCAACCAAGGGTGAAAGCTGATTGGCTGACTTTAGTTACTGCATTTTATATCTAACATTGCACTATAAAGAGCTTTACCGCAAAAACCCTATATATATCTTGAATGAGCCTTGCATCTATGAAACATTAGGCAGGTGTGAGTATATGTGTGTTAATGTTTGCAGCATTTTATATGTGGCATCATGTTTGCTGCATTTCATATGTGGTGTCATGTTTGCAGCATTTCATATGTGGTGTCATGTATGCAGCATTTCATATGTTGTGTCATGTTTGCAGCATTTCATATGCATATCTGTAAAATCTTCTACTTCCTTTGTGTACAAGGTGAGTGATATGCTGGAAGTCCTGTTGATCTTCTGGCATCAGAAGTGTCTGGGTAACGTCTGAGTAACAGCCCTGAAATAAGCATTAAGTCAGAGCAACTGATCTACATGCTTGTCCAGGGTCTATGGCTAAAAGGGTTAGAGATACAGGATCTGGGGGACAGTTAGACAACTTGCATTGTTTAAAAGGAATTAATAAAAATGGCAGCCTCCATAATACTCTCACCTCTGGTTCCCTTTCAGTACAGCTGCATGAAATGCACTTTGTTGCTTGCTTTATTTTTATACAACTGTTCAGTTTTTCTTTTCTTTTTTTCCCTTTCCCAGCTCTAATTAGAAATCAAAAAGTATAGAGTCAGCTGCATATTTTTGCATACTTTTTATACTTGTTCTACCAAGCATTCCTTAAGGGATTTTTTTTACAGTACTGCCACTGTTTTTATCCCGTGCATTGCTTGAAGCTGTTAGATTAATTTATATTTAAATCTCTTCCTAAAGTGATTATGTGAACACCTCACATCCATTTTTATTTTTCTTCCCTTACTTAATGGCTTTCTGAGTTAGATTTATCATCTGCAAAAACATGAACACAGAATTAGAATTATGACACAGGAAAGTAATATCTATTTAGTACTTCCAACAGCTTAACTGAAATAATTGGACTTGAAATTGCTTGCGCAGAGATGATAAAGATTTTTGTCACAAAGTTAAACACCTCCCTATCCCTGCATTACAAAGGACAAAGCTTTTGCTAAGCAAGAATATAGTATGATAATAAACTAATTCATGGCCAGTGGAAGATGTGAAAGTAAAACATACAGAGGAGTTACCATTAAAGGGAGGACTTCATTGATCACCAAATCAATAAAAGTGTGGGAGGTAAATTAGTGAAGTTTTAAAGAGCAGTATATTGTCATGGGCATAGATGGAACTTTTGGCATCTCATATGTCAAAGCTGTTACAACTTAGGACTGCAAAGGACAAGTTGAATTAAGAATCTGTCAAGGTCGTCAGTCTCCATAGAAATGATTTTGTGTAGTCCAATTTAGTGCACTGCAACCTAGAAGCAGTTCATCTGTTTCACCAAAACGTCTTGTTCTCACCCACAAGCCTTAGAAACGATGTGTGAAATTATCCCAGTTACTGTAATTATCTTAAAAATAAATTCACATGTGTATTTATGTGTGTTATGTTGCCAGAAAGTGGTGTTTTCTGTCACTTAGTATCCATGGTAGTAAACCAAAGAATATCCGTGTGTGCTAAAACAGCTGGTTTTAAGCAGAATAAAAATTCCTGTGGTTATTATTAATAATATTTTGACTAGTCATTTTAGCACAAATAAGGGGATTAATGTACTGTGGGGCACTAAAAGAGGAGCAAAGTTGCAATGGTCACTATAAAAGGAACACAGTAGCAACGGACACTGTAGGGGGAGCAATGTAAGGGGCGTACAATAGTGGGAAACATTATACTGGAGCACAGTAGTGAGAGACACTAAAAGGCCCTATAAGGGCTGAACAGAAGTGGGAGGTACTTATGATGCAGTAGTGTAAGGGTAGAAAAATAACAAGTACACAACAGGGGAGCACTACAAAAATAGTAGGGAGGTAGTTAGGGAGCAGCATTATAAGAAGAGCAGGGCAGCCATCAGGGGAGGACAACTGACACTGCAGTGAGGGGCCCGGGGCTTCTGGGGGCCCTGGGCCCCCCCAAAGTGCTGGAAGGGCCGCATGTACTGGCTGTGGGCCTGTGGCTCACTAACCAGCACACCGCATTCCAGCACTGAGAGAAGAGTGACATCAGCGCTTGAACGTGGTGAGCAGATGAGTGAGCCCACTACAGCGGACTTTCTGTACCGGGGCACCACCTATATCTGGCTACAGGCTACCTATACTGGGCCACCACCTATACCTGGCTACCTATACTGGGGCTGAACAAAAGAGGCACAGGAAGAAAAGAGGGGGACAAAAGAGAACGGATAAAGGATAAGAACAGACCTACAAGTCCCTATCTCATTTGTTAACCGGGGACTACCTGTATTTTGCTAGTATTTGGCCCCACCCACAACATGCCATGGTCACACCCACTTTTTGCCGCATCCCTCTGTGCATGCTGCTTTCTTCAGTGTTGGAGCAATGCACATTTTTCGCCACAGCGCACTTCGGGCACAGACATGGGGTATGGGTGGCTAGTGGGCGTGCACAGCAACCAGTGGGTGGGCCCAGCAACTAGTGGGTGGGCCCAGGGAGGGGGGCCCAGGCCTGGTGATGCGTGAGTGGCCCCAAAATCTCTGATGGCGGCCCTAAAGAAGAGAACAGTGAAAATCACCATAGCAGAGCCCAGTACTGAGGGGAACTAAATGAGTACACTTTAAGGGAAGCATAGTAGTGGGTACACTAATGGGCAACAGTATAAGGGTAGCACAGCAATAGGGACCCTAAAGGAGAGCACTGCACAATAGTGGGAACACTAATAGGGAAGCACTGTAATTGGTGCACTGATGGGGGACCACTATAAGGGAGGTACTAATAAGAGGGAGACAAATATTTTTAGTTAATTTTCTTATTAAGAATTGTGTTTTGTGTTTTATTCTGCCTTAAAGTGGATCCAAACTAAAAATACAAGATTTCAGAAATAAAATCTATTTTCTAAATTATAATAATAAATGTCAGCCTTTTTTCAGCTGCATGATGACAAATATCAAATATTTTACATTTATTGGAGAAACCCCTCCCTTCCTTTCATATTGCCGGCAAATAATCCGGCAAACTGGTGGAGTAGATGGTGTCCAGCAAAGGAGGAATTGCTAATGGCTGCCACCAGTATAACCCTAGTTATGCAAAGAGGAGGGTGAAAAGCATGCACTAAAATGCTCATAGGCTTGAAGGAGTGTTTATTTATCTCTGTATGTGTCAGAGTGGTGCAACTAAATATTTTGAATTAAAAAACTGTTTGGTCTGGGTCCGCTTTAAGATATTTTTCAGAGCAAATAGCTGTAAATGTTGGTTAATGCACACAATAATATTACAATTTTACCAAAACAATGCTTGATTAGTAAATCTTTATTATAAGTGTTTTTTTTTTATTTAAAGTTTTTCTTTTTAATGAGATGCTATTTTTTTAAGTCTGTACATATTCAATACAATACAATACAATACAATAACATTTCTATAGCGCTTTTCTCCCATAGGACTCAAAGCGCTTAGGCTCTCTCAGATTCAGTAATTAGTAGGATGAAGTATTCACACAACAAAAGTTATATTTCTGCAAATGCCAAACTGAACAGGTGGGTTTTCAGTCTGGATTTAAACACGTCCAGGGATGGAGCTGTCCTGATCTGTTGAGGTAAGGAGTTCCAAAACGTAGGGGCAGCATGACAGAAGGCTCTGGGACCAAAAGTTTCCAAGTGGACTCTGGGTATGATTAGATTATTAGAACCTGTGGATCTGAGAATGCGGGGATTGCTACGCAGCTGCAACATATCTTTCATATATCCAGGGCCCAGATTATACAGGGATTTAAATGTCAGTAGGCCGATCTTGAATAGGACCCTCCATTCTATAGGTAGCCAGTGAAGGGAGTGCAGGACTGGCGTTATGTGGCAGTGACGGGGTTGGTTGGTTAGCAGTCTGGCAGCAGTATTCTGTATCAGCTGTAGGCGGTATAAGACCTTTTTTGGAAGGTCAGTGTAGAGAGCATTGCAGTAGTCCAGTCGGGAGGTAATGAAGGCATGAACTAAAGTTGGTAGATCTTCGATTGAAATTTATTTGCAGATTGAAATTGGAACAATCTAAAAAGCTTTATACAAATCTTCAAACAAATAATCTGAAGTTTGATAATACTACACTAACGTTGTATATACATTATTTTTCACTGCGTGTAGAAAATGTATTTTCTAAAGAAGAAGAGAATCCTTTCCTATGAGACAAGCTTAGCTTATTGAAAGGGGGTTCTAACATCCAAAAATAAAAAAAATGCCTAAAAATAGTTAAAAAATAGTGCCTCAAATATAAATGTAAACTCTTAAAGGCTTAAAGAGACTCTGAAGTCTCTTTTTTCCCCTGATTTTCTCATATAGTGCTGTTAAGAGTAAAGGTAGCCATACACTGGTCGATTTGCCATTAGATCGACCAACTGACAGATCCCTATCTGATCGAATCTGATCAGAGAGGGATCGTATGGCTGCCTTTACTGCAAACAGATTGTGAATCGATTTCAGCCTGAAACCGATCACAATCTGTTGAGCTGCTCCTGCTGCCTGCCCCCCCCCTCCCCGGCCCGTATACATTATCTGAAGCTGGCTCCGGGTCCTCTTCTCCGTGCTGCACCGCATCCCAGCATCCCGCACCGCATCCCAGCGTACACTGTGTCACTCCGTGACCAGGAAGTTCAAATAGAGCGCCCTTTAAAGTCTGAAAACCACTGCGCCTGCGTTGCCGTGTCCTCGCTTCCGCTGATGTCACCAGGAGCATACTGCGCGGGCCCAGTATGGTCTGTGTCTGCACAGTATGCTCACGGCAGATGAAGGATTTATTGCTGAGGATTAGCTCTGCAGAGCTCCTGGGCTCGCAGGGCTTTACTTTCTTATGCTGGGCATACACACTTCATTTATGCGCCGGTATCGAGCCAGCGGCTCAATGCCGGCGCGTCACCACTCATCCGCGCGTGCGTGCGGATCGATTCCCGCTCGTCCCCGTGGGCGCTTCTTATCAGCGCTTCGTTTTTTTCTATTGTCCGCCCTCGGGCATCGAGCGCGGTATCGATCCGCCGCAGTGATCGGACAGGTCAAATCTTATCACTCGAGCCATCAGCAGCTCCATTGATAAGAACTATCTTACCGTGTTTGCCCAGCATTAGGCTCCCTGCACACTGCAAATCCGTTTTCTGATTCTGATTCCGATTCTGTTTCCAATTCCAATTTTTCCTGAATACATTCAGGAATCGGAGGTAAAAACCAATTAAAAAACGGAATCGGAAATGCATTCAGTGTGCAAGAGGCCTTTATAAGGGAGAGCTTTAGGTTGTAGCTCTGCCTCCTCAGCAATCAATCTCTGCAGATCGCCGCCTCTCCCTGCCCCTCTCAGTCTTCTTTCACTGAGAGGGACGGGGAGGAGACAGAGACCCGTGGAGATTTATTGTGGAGTGGCACAGCTACAGCTCAAAGCTCTGCCTCTCCAGAGCAGCAAGATCTGCGACCTGCAAAGTTGCAGAACTTTGCCGGTCGCTTTCTCTATAATAAATCACTCATCTGCTGCAGGTATGCGGTGATTTCACTTAGGCATTAACTCTTAACAGGATGATATGAGCAAAACAGGGAAAAAAAGACTTCAGAGTCTCTTTAAAGGGACACTGTAGGGGGGTCGGGGGAAAATTAGTTAAACTTACCCGGGGCTTCTAATGGTCCCCCGCAGACATCCTGTGCCCGCGCAGCCACTCCCCGATGCTCCAGCCCCACCTCCGGTCCTCTTCTGGAATTTCAGACTTTAAAGTCTGAAAACCACTGCGCCTGCGTTGCCGTGTCCTCGCTTCCGCTGATGTCACCAGGAGCATACTGCGCGGGCCCAGTATGGTCTGTGTCTGCACAGTACGCTCCTGGTGAAATCAGCGGGATTGAGGACACGGCAACGCAGGCGCAGTGGTTTTCAGACTTCAAAGTCTGAAATTCCAGAAGTGAACTAGAGGCGGGGCCGAAGCATCGGTGAGTGACTGCGCGGGCACAGGATGTCTGCGGGGGACTATTAGAAGCCCCGGGTAAGTTCAACTCATTTTCCCCCGACCCCCCTACAGTATTCCTTTAAGTCTAATAATACTAATGTACTGATAGTGAGTGGCTCTTATATGGAAAAGTCTGTTTATTTCAACCTAGCTATTGTGGGAGAGGGTTTGTAGAACATACACTATGTTCTTAACTTTGTGGTGATGCTTAATGGACCTCTAATATTCAGACAAGTATCGGCTTATGTAAAATCCTCATTTCCCACCTTAGGAATAAAGAGACCATTTAACAAAAGAAGACTTGTTTAAACAAAATCATGTATTTTTGTATTTCTACCTTGTATCTCACATTAACTATGCTAGTTGTATAAGTATCTAGTGTTATCTGAGTATTCATTCTGGAAAACCAAACAGTAAGGGCTCGTTCACATTGCATTCTGCTCGCGTTAGCAAACACGTTCGCGTTGGTTTTTTTTTTTTGTCATTTTTGTTTCCCGTTGCTTGGGTGGTGTTTTTAAGCGCTTTTCCTGAGTGTTTTTTTAATTCACTTTCTGACGCAAGTCAGGAAGTGAACTCTTTGAACCGGAAAATAACAAATACAATGTATTTATTCTTTAAAATGCAAACGCAATCACCCCACTAAGCGATTTTGTCAGCGTTTAGCGCTCTTCCTATACCTTCCATTATGGCAAAATCTCCCCAAAAATGGTCCAGGCAGAGCTTTGCTGAACGCACAGCACACGAACCGAGCTGATATGAACCTTCTCATAGAGATTCATTGCACAAGCGTTTTGGGGGCGATTTTGAAAATTGCTTGCGCTCGAAAAAAGGGAAAAAACGCTTCTAGTGTAAATGAGCCCTAAAGGCTCTCAGTGGCAGAATCAAATGATCCAATCAAAGCTTATAGAAACAGCATGGCAATTGCTACTTGTAAACATTTAGGACACACAATATGTTTATATATCCTCTTTCCTGCCTAAACTTTGGCCATTTGTAGTTACTATAATATATGTTCTCAGTGGAGACTGTTCTTGTATCTCCAAGGCCCAGCTAAGTGGAGGCACTGGTGTTTTGTCATGATGTTGTCTTCGTATTTCAGGCACTGGGACAGTTTAAATTTATTGCCACCAAACAATGTTTGCTCTCTTACACACAGTACCAATATACTGGTGGAATAAGACTTATACATTTCCAGTTTTTTTTATTTAATCTTCTACATATTTTGACCATTGTAAAAAAAAAAAAAAAAAAAAAAAAAAAAAAGATTTCATTAGTCTTATTTTTTTGGAGTGGGAGACCAGAGAGACTAAGGCCTGTTTTCCACTTGTGCGTTTTCTGTCAGTTTTTTTGGTCAGAAAATTTGCATAGAATTCAGTGTAAGTCAATGCAGCTGTTTCCACTCCATGCAAATTTTCGTGGAATTTTCGAGGTCCTGCATCATATTTTCGGACATCGCATACGATTCGCGTACAATGCTTTGTATATGCAAAGCGAATGTTCACGTTATTTGCAATTTGCAGTAGATCCATGGTTACAGGAAGTTGTCAGCAGTCATGACTAAGCTGTTACTAGGCAGATTATGTATATTTAACTAATGCAAATTTTCGCGTACGAAAATTCACATAACACGCGTACAAATTTACATGCAAATTTTCACAAATTAGAAAAATCTTATACAATTCTTTTGCAGGCGGAAATGTCACACTACAGTGGAAACGTAGCCTTAACGGTCCATTATATGGGTAAAAATAGCATAACTTCACCATCTTCAATGTTCTTGTTATTTTACATGATAACGGTGGAAAATAATAAATTGCATTTTTCACTACATTACCGCATACTTCACAGTAGTTTTCATGAAACTTTTTTTTTCCTCTCGTTTCCTAGCCCTCTCTTTTTTCTGCTTTTCCTGTATTCTGCTGTTGTGCACTGCCACAGACAAAATGATTAGAAGTGGGAGGAATGGAGGAACAGAAGGTTAAAAGCTAACAGGCACTAACTGAATATGTAGCACTAGGAGTTATATTTAGTTTTTTTCTCCTCTCTTTCATCACACAATACAATAAGTTGAGGATTTTATCTTAAAAAGTAATGGAAAAGCATAGCTGACATAAAAGAACTTGAATGTAAAATGTCTGATATATATTATGCGGGGAAAAAATGATAGCCACATTTTCATTAAGGATTCTTCATAAGCATATCATTGTGCTGCGCTTTCTGAATAATGTACATTATTATGTTCCGAATGAAATTATCCCCTATTTTTCAAAATAACTTGTAACAGGGCTTTATGTCATATTATAATAGAATAATTTGCACCGTTATTCTTAACCATGGGTCACTTAGCTAATTTGTAATTGGATTTGTGAATAATATGGCAATAAAGAGTGGAATTACAATTGACATTCAGGTCTAAACTGTACATAAGTTCTCTGTGTTAAATATAAATATATATATATATATATATATATATATATATATATATATATATATATATATATATATACTTTATTCCATATATGAATAGGAAGAAGCTTCAGAATCTGATGAAAAGAATGAAAAGAAAATAATTAGCTTAAAAGCTTTGATGACCTGTAAATATACTTTTTTTTCTTTACAGTTTACAGACCTTTGCAAAGGATCCAACAAATGGGCTATGCTACTTTACCAGTAGTCTGAAAAGGGATTATTAGTGTTTTTTATTTTTATTTATTCAGTGAGTTAAAAAAAAACATATGAAATATTTTAAGTGAGTGTTTTTATATTTGTTTAGAGCAGGGGTCCCCAAACGTTTTGGGTCGAGGGCTGGGTCAACATACTTCAGACTGCTGGAGGGCAGGAGTATACATAAGATGATGTAGAAGTCTTTGTGGGTCAGACAGTGAAGCATACCCAGGTGACAACCTGCAGTCCAATTGGACAGCAGTGTCACCTGATGTGGAATTTGATTGCAAACCAGCGAAATTACTGCTTTCTGGCTTCATTCTATATGTGGAAAACCAATCTTTAAAGATGTAGCTGACCGCATCTATAATACATTTTGTGTATGGGGGGCTGGTAAAAAAGCTTCAGGGGGCCACATTCGGCCCGCGGGCCTTAGTTTGAGGACCACTGGTTTAGAGTAATGCCTGAATAAGGCTCTAACACATTTTGCAAGTCGAAAAAGTGAAAAGACAGTGGACATCCTCATTGCCCCTATCCTTAGGCAAGCTAATGCTTGACATTACATGGTTTCTGTAATGCTAAAAATCTGTACTACAGTGCTAAATCTAGACGTTTTTCTGCTTAAAATGTCATCCTACCAGAAGGTGAAACGCTGAAAAATATTAAATATACATTTGTAATATTTCAGTTTTACTTATAAATAAGAACTAAATTATAATTGTAATTATCAAATAATACACCCCAATACCCTAACACAGGGGTCCCCAACCTTTACAGGCCCGGGGACCACTTTCTGACCAAATTTTTTTCCGGGGCCCGCCATGGGGTGGGTGGTCGGGGGTCTGGACGTTGGGTGCGCGTCCTAGTGGACAGTGGAGTGGGTTACGGGGGGTCTGGCGAGGGTGCAGTGGCATAGCTAGCATAGCTAGCATAGTTGCCCAAGTATAGCCAGTATAGTGCCCCAGTATAGCCAGTATAGTGCCCCAGTATAGCCAGTATAGTGCCCCAGTATAGTGCCCCAGAATAGCCAGTATAGTGCCCTAGTATAGTGCCCCAGTATAGCTAGTATAGTGCCCCAGTATAGTGCCCCAGTATAGCTAGTATAGTGCCCCAGTATAGCTAGTATAGTGCCCCAGTATAGCCAGTATAGTGCCCCAGTATAGCCAGTATAGAGCCCCAGTATAGCCAGTATAGTGCCCCAGTATAGCCAGTATAGTGCCCCAGTATAGTGCCCCATGATAGCCCGTATAGTGCCCCAGGATAGCCAGTATAGTGCCCCAGTATAGCCAGTATAGTGCCCCGGTATAGCCAGTATAGTGCCCCAGTATGGGTAGGTGGTGCCCCCCGCCCGTCCCCGCCGCTGTTATTACCTTAACAGTGGCTGCTCTCCCCTCTCCGGCGCGTGTATTTATTCAAGCAGCGTATCTCCCGGCTGCTCTGTGTGATGCGGCAGGAAGCAAGGCAGCGGCTTCCTGTAGCGGCGATGTGTATCGCTGTTACTATGGTAACCAAGCCCTGCTTCCTGTGCATCACACAGAGCAGTCGGGAGATATGCTGCTTGAACAAATACATGCACTGGAGAGGGGAGAGCGGCCGCTGCTAAGGTAATAACAGCGGCGGCCGTGGGGACGGGCGGAAGGGGGGGGGGGAAGAGGACAGTCCTGTGGCCCAACTGGGAGCGTCCCGCAGACCACCAGTGGGCCACGGACCACAGGTTGGGGATCCCTGCCCTAACACACTCCAATAAACAAAGCAAGTGTAATATAAATACGCCATTCTGTTTAAATGGCCATTGTTGTATACAGTCTATGCAGTGCTCAGTCGGTTCCAACTGTGTGGAATCTGAGGGAGAATTGTTAGTGTTTTTGGTTAATTAAAAGGAGAAATGTTTTTGCGATTGCTTTAGTAACATTCTGCATCCCCCCCCCCCCCCCACACACACACACACATAGACCACACAATGATTAATCTTTTTTCAGTAGGAATTTGTAGAAGCCCAGAGTCACTTAGCCAAATTACTCTGTACAGGACTTTTTTATACCGTCATTGGCATATTTACTACATTTAAGGTCCAGGATAAAGCCCCACTTTACCCATAAAAAGGAAATAGGATAACCAGTCTTTCAAGAATGCTGTAAGAGGATTAAATCTTTTAAAACTTGTTAGCAGGCCCCTTTTAATCAAGGACCTGTAAGCAGGATGTCTTTTAGTAAGAATCCTGCGTCATACAAATTTGTCAGGAAGACACAGCTGCAGTCACAGTTGCTGCAGCAGCAATTTTCTGGTGATTTTTTGTTTCTTGTAAGGCCCTCATAGTCGGAGCAGTGCTTTTCAGCACTGCTAGATTTGGGCGGAGCCGGCGCCTCCATAGACTTCAATAGGAATCATTCCTATTGAAGTGCTCTGTGAGTAACGTCGGCTCCGTCAGAAGACGGAGCCGACGTTGCTTAAAAACATAATAATTCGGCCTCCAGCAATCGCTGGAAGCCGAATTATTTCATTCCCCCACTATCCATGTCGGCCTGGAGGGGGAATAGTAATTTAATCGGCCCGGACTTGTGCAGAAGCAGGATCAGCTATATACTGCTGTATCCTGCGCCCAAGTCTACCGTCGCCGATTTCAAATGTACTCCTCATAGTCAAGGGGCCCTACATGGTTAAAAAGGTAAATATATATATTTTTTTTAAAACTTGTTTCCCTTTTTATTAGCTTATATAGACACCTCCTCTATAATTTATTAGTTGTTCTGCCCACCTTTGGGAAAGGATTGCATTACCTATTTTTCCCTTTTCTTGTTTTGGTGGTTAACTGCCCACTGCCTTGTGAGTAGCCAGATTTTTTATTTCTGCTTTGATTTTTGATCTAAGCATAGTACATTAGAAGAAGCTCTCCCATCTCCTTAATGATTTCACTTTCATCTGTGGAGTACCCTCCACATAATTTTTATCAGAGCCTTGCTGGGGTGTAACATTAGAAATAAGACACCAGAATCAGCAGCACCTGCAGGATGGTAATTTATTTTTGAAAATTGTAGGATTTCTTTTAGCTAGTACACTGGTCAGATTTGAAATGGGCAGTAATTTCTGTTTAACCATTTACCGCACGAGTGGCAGGATATCTACGCCCCCAAAACTTCATCCACAGTCCCAGGGGCGTAGATGCTCGTCTTGTAAGAGAAGCTCTTTTGCATAATTAACAACTGAAGGTCTTTAACTCT
Source organism: Hyperolius riggenbachi (assembly GCF_040937935.1). Classification (NCBI taxonomy): domain Eukaryota; kingdom Metazoa; phylum Chordata; class Amphibia; order Anura; family Hyperoliidae; genus Hyperolius; species Hyperolius riggenbachi. Next base: position 449,418,079 of record NC_090646.1, on the reverse strand, counting down.
TCCTGTACTGGAAAACAATATCGGACTCTTTTCTTTGCTACTAATGCTCTACTTCTTAGCTGTACTCTACACACAATTCATTATATTATACCTTTATTCTCGATTCAGGCTTGCTTCAAATGATAAACAATTTGATTACTACAATTTTATAAAGTAGGAAAGTAAGAAATGTACTCTTCCTACTTTATATCTGCAAGATGTTATCTAAAAGCAGAAAACTGCTCATTCCTTTAGTTCAGATGATTTTTTTTTATTTTAAAAAGGAAGGTCTTTGAAAACTACTGGATGTTTGGAGTCATTACCGTGAAACCTTACTGCGCCTCCCCACACATATCCTTTAGTTCCTTTAGTATATAACCCCTCTGTATATGGCCATGTTTTCCTGAGGGTACCATTGTACTGCTGTTGACTCCTTGAAGCTGTAGATTATTCAGGTTACTTGGGTCATCTGTATGTGGCATACCATACTTTGCCATTAGGGCAGATGTTTTCTGAGGATTTTTGTATGATTATTGATGTTGATGTGTTTTGTGGGTCAAAAACACAAGTCTACTGTATAATGGATTACTATCTGTAGTTTATCCCATTGAATAACATTAAGGTTGTCATTCATGAATTATATTGGGAACTAACATCAACATTTAGCACTGATAAATATGTAGCTTTTCATTCTTAAATTCTTATGACCCTAAATGTTAACATTGTCCGAAGTTTATTCTTTCTTAACTCAAGCACTTTCCTAAATACCACACAGAATTTTCAAAGCTCCCATTTGTTGTGTGTAAGCAAGAACACACATCCCTTTAAGCACTATTTTGGCAGAAACATGAAGACGATGAGTAAGTATGACCCTGCCTTGCTGGAGACTAGATTATTTTAGCAAAGTGCTTACTTATTGCTGAGACACAGACAACTCTTCCCGTTATATTAAACAAAGCACATAATCAATGTGCTTGATATGAATTTGTTGTCACTGTTTTATATTCTTGTTTTTTAAAATTTGCTTCTTCTATAAATGGGAGACAATAAACTTCCCCTATTACACCCTATATAGTAGTTATTTTTTACATTGGTAGTTTAAAATGTCACTCGTTGTCTCCATTTCCAAAAGATTTCGAATTGTGAAACACGGAAAGTAGAAAATCAACTTAGTTGATAGGCTAAATGGAAGATACTGACTCCTCAAGGCATCCCAGTGCTAGCTATAAATGTATATGACCCTGGAGCTGCATCACCAGTATAAATTCTGGGCTAGAGAAATGAAAAAGAAGAGTATGGGATACAAGGGCCAGATAAGAGCTAAGGAAAAAGGCAATATACTGAATGTATTTCAAAGGAAGTGGTAATAGTATTTTTGGAATTTTTTTATTCATTTGGTTTAGTACTAAAATGTATGTTTTTAATTATTAAATTTTTAAAATTAGGTAAAAATAAATTACAAATGATTTTTAATTGGCAAGCTTTGTCATATAATTGACTCCATAGAAAACAAAAGAGCCTAGTCATTATTATTCATTAGTATTCACCAAGTCTGGTGACTTGGCCTTTCCAAGGGTCGGTTCACACTGGCACTTTTAGGAAAACAGATCCATGAAAATGGTTCAGATTTCTGTTCGAACATCAGTCCATTTTCATTCAGTTCTGCTTCAGTTGATTCAGTTGATTCAGTTCCGTCTCCCCATAACCCCCCCCTCCTCCCAGGCCCCATCACCAAAGTAGATTTTTGCTGGCTAGAACAGTCCATTCTTTTAGCCAGTGTAATTTTAGGATCCGTTTCTCATTGCTTCCCATGCAGAGCTTCAGCCTTTGCTTCCGTTCTTCCAGGCTCTGCTGTCCAAATCATTGTAGAACCAAACTTGCAGTCCATTCAGCGGAGTGTGTTGAATGGATTAGTCCAAATGGACCAATGGATTCATAGGTTAACATTGGATCAGTTCACATCTGTTATGATCCGTTACATTACAATCCGCGACTGGACCATTTTTTGTGACAGTGTGGACTGGGCTGAATGCTTTTCACAGTATGCTGAACATATGTAGACTCACTCTATTACCACTTCCACTCATGTGGTGTTTCAGACCATCTATCTGTTGAAACGCCTGTCCTAAGGTACCCATTAATGGTACAATGTTTTACTCTAATGCAATCATTCAATCAGGTTTGCGGTATTGTAAGTGATCAGAAGGGAATTATCAATTACTCTCATAAATAACCTACAAAGCTCTCCACAATCTTTCTCCCCTGTACATCTCTTCACTAGTTTCCAGATACCAACCCAATCGTAAGCTCAGATCTGCACATGACCTGCTGTTGTCCTCCTCTAGAATTACCTCCTCGCATTCACGTTTACAAGATTTTGCATGTGCTTCACCCCTCCTCTGGAATGCCCTCCCACAACACATCTGTCACTCTCCAAACTTTGTTACCTCAAAACTCACTTGTTCCGACAAACATATGCTCTACCTTAGGCCACTTTTCCTTCGTCCTAAAGCCAAGCTGCACTCCTACTAGATATCCTAGAACACACTGCCTCTAGGTATGTTTGTTGTATACTACCCCACCTCTTGTTTCCCCCTATTCCTTTAGATCGTAAACTTGCAAGGCCAGGGCTCTCTCCCTTTTTTGTGTCTTGGAATTCATTATACATTTTATTCTTTATGTTACTTTTGTCACTGTCATTACCAGTTCCGTATGTTGTATCTATTCTGTATTTTGTCATCAATTATGTATTTTGTGTATTGGTGTATTCCATTTGTCTGTATTATTATGTACCCTATGTTCGTTTCTTACTTTGTACAGCGCCACGGAATATGTTGGCGCTTTATAAATCAATAACAATAATAAATGGGTCAATTAAGGAACTTTACCTCCTCAGATGATTGTAAATCCAACATTGCGTTAGACAAAATTCTGTATTCCAACTGATCATAGATTTTCAACACTTAATGCATGGTTTTCTGTACCAATGGGATCGTAAAAGTCTGATCAAATGATTGCAAATAAGAAAAATATTGTACTGTTAATGGGCACCTTTACTTGTTCATTTATACAGGTAGTCCCCGACTTACGAACGCCCGACATACGAACAACGCACCGATACGAACAGCATAGATTCTCTGTTTCCATGTGAACAAGTCAAAATTATTTTTTTTCAAAATTGGACTTGTAGTTTTTGAGAACATCGATTTAAAAAATCAAAGAAAAAATGGCTTTTAAAATTGTATAAACAGGTACAAAGGGCAGAGGTGACACAGAGGGGGACAGTGGAGGCACAGGGGAGGTACAGGGGACAGAGATGGTACAATCTTCCGACTTAAGAACAGATTCAAGTTAAGAACAAACCTTCAGTCCCTATCTCGTTCGTTAACCGGGGGCCACTGTAGTTTGTTTCAGACATAAAAGAAAACAATGATGTTTGCTGAAATGTTTTCAATTTGTCTAGTTGTCCTGGTGATTTTTTCCCCTCTATGAAAGTTTTGAAGGAGCCTGAGGTGAGAGACATATGGAAGCCGCCATGTTTATTTAGTTTTAAACAATACCTGTTGCCTGGCAGTACTGCTGCTCGTTCTGGTCAGTAGTGTCTGAATTACACATCTATATCAAGTATACAGCTTATCTTGCCAGATTTCTGTCATAAACATCTGATCTGTATGCTTGTTCAGGGTCTATGGCTAAAAGTATTGCAGGCAGAGGATTAGCAGGGCAGCCAGGCAATCTGCATTGTTTAAAAGGAAACAAATACTGTATGTCAGCTTCTATATCTTTCTTACTTTAGGTGTTCTTTAAATATTAGGTGGCTATGAAATGATGCTCAAAGTATTATAAATAGTATGGTCATAAATCTTTATGATCACAAATAAACATGAACTAAAGGCTTTTACATTTAAAATCTGAATTAAGTATATTTGCATTGAAATTGTATTGATCTAAAGAAGCAACACATTGCTTTTTCATAAGAAAACTGAATTCTTTGCAATCAGTAAAAAACATTTTTTATTTTCTGTATTAATTTTAAAAGCCATTTTATCTTGGATTGCAGATGAGGCATTGTCATATGATAGTAGACTTTCCTATTAGAGATAAATATATAGCAGATCTAGGTAATATTATTTATAAATATTAATTTATTTCAAGAATTTATTATAGAAACTTTCCAACATATACACTATTTGTTTTGAGATGAGACATGCCCTCTGTAAATAATTTCAGCATGCTGGAGTTCTGCTGGTCTGAGATAGAGGACATTTTATGGCTCTCTTCCATTCAGACTCCAACAGCAGCATCAAAACAATGTAGCAGCGACATTATCTGTAGCGTGACAGGTTTCCAGACAGTGTGACATTTTAATTCATTCTGTCACCATTTTTATAATCTACCACTGGTCAATTTATTACAATAACATTTTCATTACTAAAGAAGACTCAAAGGTGTGTACTGAGAAACATTACACTTGCTATTCAATGCATAAATATCTGTTACAGATCACATTATATTTTTTCCTCAGCCAGTGAGTTTGCCACATCTCCCGAATTTCAAAGCTACTTGAAAATTGACACAAGGGAATCAGATTCTTAAAAAGGTTGAATAATATGCACATACTGTACAAGTGTCTTTTGAAGGAGTTAGGCCTAGTACTCATGAGTGGATCCACAGGCAATTTTATGTTGCAATTGATAATTAAAGGGAACCTGAACTGAGTAAAATTATTTAAAATAAACACATAAGGTAACTTCAAATGAACATTACATAGTTACCTCGCCATCAGTTCCTTTCAGAAACTCACCATTTTCTTCTGACAACAATCCCTTCCAGTTCTGACAACATTTTGTCAGAACTGAAATATATCAGTTGCTGTCAGTAATATATCAGTTACTGTCAGGAGAAGAGAAAGAGATTGAGGAGTAGACTACACGGGAGGTAAGTATGACTTGAGTATTTTAATTTTCAGCTCAGGTTTACTTTAAGACTAAAGTGTTATAATAATTTTTTAAAACGTAAACACACTAAAAAAAATTAATACAAATCATTATGAGACTGCTCTGATGTCTTTTGAATGCATATTCTTACTTCACTAAAGCTGACTGATATTATTCAGTGCTGCTCATCCATATTCCAGATATCCAGGTAACCCGGATATCCGACCATTTATCAGCTATCCGATTCGGATTCAGATTCCGGATTTCTGTGGAAATATAGTTAGGATATAGAAATAGATTAGGATATAGAAAGGATAGTTGGCTGGCAATGCGGATAGTTACAGAAATCCGACTATTGAGATGGGAAATTACGTCCCTGACATCCTGGAGCCAATCAGAGGGCTCCCAGGGGCTCCCAGCAGAAGCCCTAGCAACCAATCACAGAAGCGAACCCTGGCCAGCCCTACCTGACCTCATTGAGCCAATCAGAGGGCTCCCAGCCTAAGCCCTGGCACCAAATCACAGAAAGGAACCCTGGCCAGGCCCCCCCTGGGCTGCCATGATGAGAAATATCATCCTGTGTGACTGCAGTGCTCACTTAGAGACATGCTCCAGTGCTGCTGGCCTAGCAAGTGCTGTACACAGTGATAAACCTAAAGCTGTTCAGTGATTAACCCCTTCACTATCACTACACTATTGTTATATTGTTAATTAGCTTGATTTCATTGTGTGAAAGTCAGAGTGTGTGCTGCAGGGCTGCTGCAGCTGCTATGTGTCTGTGTGTGTGCTGTGCACAGACCAGGCCAGCTGCTGCCTGCTGGCCAGCTATTAGCCTTAGCTAGCTACAGTATAAGTTAGGTTAGGGATTAGGGAATAGCATTACTGTGTTATTGTGTAGTTAGTACTGTAGTACTGCAGTCAGTGCTAGTAGTTGTTAGAGTAGTAGTACTACTGTGTTAGCTTACTACAGAACTGCTGTGCTGTTGAGCAGTGCCAGTGTGACAGTTAGTGTCCTCTCCTCTGCTGTCTGACTGTCACTTGGCACATGGCACTTGGCACGTGGCCCTTGGCACGTGTAACGTGGCACTTGGCACTTGGCACATGGCACGTGGCACTTGGCACATGGCACGTGACACTTTGCACTTTGCACTTTGCACGTGGCACTTTGCACATGCCACGTGACACGTGCCAAGTGCAAAGTGCCAAGTGCAAAGTGCCACGTGCCAAGTGCAAAGTGCCACGTGCAAAGTGCTACATGCAAAGTGGAAAGTGCAAAGTGCCACGTGGCACTTTGCACTTTGCACTTGGCACGTGGCACTTTGCACTTTGCACTTGGCACATGGCACTTTGGACTTGGCATGTGGCACTTTGCACTTGGTACTTTGCACTTTGCCCTTTGCACTTGGCACGTGGCACTTGGAATGTGGCACTTGGCACGTGGCACTTTGCACTTGGCACGTGGCACTTTGCACTTGGCACGTGGCACTTTGCACTTGGCACGTGGCACTTGGCATGTGGCACTTTGCACTTGGCACGTGGCACTTTGGACTTGGCATGTGGCACTTTGCACTTGGCATTTTGCACTTTGCACTTGGCAAGTGGCACTTTGCACTTTGCACTTGGCACGTGGCACTTTGCACTTGGCATGTGGCACTTTGCACTTGGTACGTGGCACTTGGCACTTGGCACGTGGCACTTTGCACTTTGCACTTTGCACTTGGCACATGGCACTTTGCACTTTGCACTTTGCACGTGGCACTTTGCACTTACTTTGCACTTGGCACGTGGCACTTTGCACTTGGCATGTGGCACTTTGCACTTGGCACGTGGCACTTGGCACTTTGCACTTGGCACGTGGCACTTTGCACTTGGCACGTGGCACTTTGCACTTGGCACATGGCACTTTGCACTTGGCACGTGGCAATTTGCACTTGGCACGTGGCACTTTGCAGTTGTCACTTTGCACTTGGCATGTGGCACTTTGCACTTGGCACGTGGCACTTTGCACTTGGCATGTGGCATTTTGCACTTGGCACGTGGCACTTTGCACTTGGCACGTGGCACTTGGCACTTTGCACTTTGCACTTGGCACATGGCACTTTGCACTTGGCACTTGGCACTTGGCACATGGCACTTTGCACTTTGCACTTGGCACATGGCACTTTGCACTTGGCACTTTGCACTTGGCACTTTGCACTTTGCACTTGGCACGTGGCACTTTGCACTTGGCACGTGGCACTTTGCACTTTGGACTTGGCACGTGGCACTTTGCACTTGGCATGTGGCACTTTGCACTTGGCATGTGGCACTTTGCACTTGGCACGTGGCACTTTGCACTTGGCATGTGGCACTTTGCACTTGGCACGTGGCACTTGGCACTTGGCACGTGGCACTTTGCACTTTGCACTTGGCACATGGCACTTTGCACTTTGCACTTTGCACTTGGCACGTGGCACGTGGCACTTACTTTGCACTTGGCACGTGGCACTTTGCACTTGGCATGTGGCACTTTGCACTTGGCACGTGGCACTTGGCACTTTGCACTTTTCACTTGGCACGTGGCACTTTGCACTTGGCACGTGGCACTTTGCACTTGGCACATGGCACTTTGCACTTTGCACTTGGCACGTGGCAATTTGCACTTGGCACGTGGCACTTTGCAGTTGGCACTTTGCACTTGGCATGTGGCACTTTGCACTTGGCACGTGGCACTTTGCACTTGGCATGTGGCATTTTGCACTTGGCACATGGCACTTTGCACTTGGCACGTGGCACTTGGCACTTTGCACTTTGCACTTGGCACATGGCACTTTGCACTTGGCACTTTGCACTTGGCACGTGGCACTTTGCACTTGGCACATGGCACATGGCACTTTGCACTTTGCACTTGGCACGTGGCACTTTGCACTTGGCACTTGGCACTTGGCACTTTGCACTTGGCACTTTGCACTTGGCACGTGGTACTTTGCACTCGGCACGTGGCACTTTGCACTTGGCACGTGGCACTTTGCACTTTGGACTTGGCACGTGGCACTTTGCACTTGGCATGTGGCACTTTGCACTTGGCATGTGGCACTTTGCACTTGGCACGTGGCACTTGGCACGTGGCACTTGGCACTTTGCACTTGGCACTTGGCACTTTGCACTTGGCACATGGCACTTTGCACTTTGCACTTGGCACGTGGCACTTTGCACTTGGCACATGGCACTTTGCACTTTGCACTTGGCACGTGGCACTTGCACTTGGCATGTGGCACTTTGCACTTGGCATGTGGCACTTTGCACTTTGCACTTGGCACATGGCACTTTGCACTTTGCACTTGGCACTTGGCGCGTGGCACTTTGCACTTGGCACATGGCACTTTGCACTTTGCACTTGGCACGTGGCACTTTGCACTTGGCATGTGGCACTTTGCACTTGGCACGTGGCACTTTGCACTTGGCACGTGGCCCTTGGCACGTGGCACTTTGCACTTGGCACGTGGCACTTGCACTTGGCATGTGGCACTTTGCACTTGGCATGTGGCACTTTGCACTTGGCACGTGGCACTTGGCACTTTGCACTTGGCACTTTGCACTTTGCACTTGGCACATGGCACTTTGCACTTGGCACGTGGCACTTTGCACTTGGCACATGGCACTTTGCACTTGGCACGTGGCACTTTGCACTTGGCACGTGGCACTTTGCACTTTGCACTTGGCACGTGGCACTTTGCACTTGGTACTTTGCAAGTGGCACGTGCAAAGTGCCAAGTGCCACGTACCAAGTGCCACGTGCCACATGCCAAGTACAAAGTGCCACATGCCAAGTGCCACGTCCGGCATGCTCCTGGCAGACGTTACACCTGCTGCTGCTGCATTGCCCCGCTCCTGCAGCCTTTGCACAGACTAACCAGCAAGCTCATGGTGACCCAGAACTCACTGGAGTGTGCAAGGGACTACAATGGTCCTAAAAGCCCCCTTACTAAGATCTTAAGAAAAACAAAAGTTTGCTTTCCTAAAACAGAAAGAATTTGTGATAATTCAGGTTGGAGTGAGCTTGAGATGTCTCCCAGAGCAACACTGCTGAATATATGCAAATTAACCATTGTACCCTTAGAAGCTAAACACACCTCCAGAACCGCTGGAATGCAATGATGTGTCAGTTTGTTAATTTGTACAGAGCCATAATAATCCACCATGCATACAGACTGTTTCGGATTGTTTGATCCTCATCAGTGCATGGCATGGATTAATTTGGCTCAATGGAGTAGGGCTTGTAAATCCGAGAGGCACAGACTAACCAGCAAGCTCATGGTGACCCAGAACTCATTGGAGTGTGTAAGGGACTACAATGGTCCTAAAAGCCCCCTTACTAAGATGTTAAGAAAAACAAAACTAAAACATCCTAAAACAGAAAGAATTTGCGATAATTCAGGTTGGAGTGAGCTTGAGATGTCTCCCAGAGCAACACTGCTGAATATATGCAAATTAACCATTGTACCCTTAGAAGGTACAATGGTTAAATTGCATGTAGTGCTATGCCCATCCGCTCTCCGCCCCCCCCCCCCCCAACCGCTGCTCCTTTCCACCAGCCGCTCCACCCGGTGCTCCGTGCAGTCACACTGGCCGCACTGGCCTGGAAATGGGCCTGCATCTGGCTGCTGATTGCTGCTGCATTTATGCCACTGAAGCACCATACTGCTTCAATTTCAGGACAGAGATTATTTCCTTAGTACGCTGTGTATCGATGCCATGTAAAAACTTTCACTGTTGATCATGTAACCAAGTGCTTGTTTTTTATGTACAATGGACTATCATATTAGGAAACAATGTGAAGACTGATGAGCTCTGTTAGTGGCAGCTGACCTGAAGTGTTTGTGTTGCTGGAGGTGCAGCAATCTCTATATTATCATCAGATGTACGTTGTATGATCTTATATGACACATTATCTCCATTACATACACTGCCTTTGGCAGTCTTTTCAAATATGATGTCAGCCTTTATTGTTTTCAATAAATATGCAAAGTAATCTTTACAGTGTGTGAACTGAGTTTACATTATCAACCATTTGTGGATCCTGGTGTGGGTTCATATGGTTTTCACTGTGTGTAACCATGCATGAACATGAGGGAGTTATTTCACAACTACAAGAAAGAAGTATGCATAGGAAGAAAGAAGGAATCAGATGTGAAGATCAAGAAATACACAGAAGAAAGAAGGGCACAGATGAAAATAGAAGACATGAAAAAGAAGAAAAATATGTTTTACTTATTAATATTATTAGTCATTAGTATCTATTTCAATTAACTAGTTAACCACTGAGAGGTTTTTCCCCTTATGGACCAGAGCAATTTTCACATTTCAGCTCTCATCCCTTTCATTCGCCAATAACGTTATCACTGCTATCACAACAAAATGATCTATATCTTTGGGTGGTACATGTTGCTAAGAATTATTTTATTCTAAATGCATTTTAATGGGAATATTAAAAAATAAATAAATAAAGTATTTATTTATCAATTTTTGTCCATTATAGTTTCAAAATAAAATGTGCTACTGTGGATAAAAGCACATTTTATTTGCCCAATTGTCTCGGTTATTACAGCGTTTAAATTACTGTATGTCCCTAACACAATGTATTTATTCAGTTTTGTGTCCGTCACTAATTACAAATCCTTAATTGCAAAAATAACAGTAATATACACATGACATACATATTGAAAAAATGTAAGTCCTTAAAGCGGTTTAAAACCCTGACATAATATTCAATAAAAACATGTTTACCTACTTTTTATATGCCATACGGTTACCATATTTGCATGTGTTCATAAGTATTATTATTCATTTAGAAGTTATAGGTTTCCAAAAGTACAGTTTTTTGCTTTGTGAGCTGACTTTGCATTTTATTAATAACTGGTTTTATTCATTGCTGTTTTGCAGCCAGACAAGCTTTCAGTGTCTTTCTGTCTCCAGCAGCTTCTCAGCAGTCAGAGAATGTGTCACATTCCTCACTTGATACATTTAAGTAAACACAATATAATATTATCTGAAGTTCGGATGCGGCAGCATTTCACTGCACTCAACTTTCAAGCTCTGTGTGTGACCCTTCCAATGCTGGTCTAGTAAAAAAAAAAATGCTGATTGCATATTATATGCTGTAAATAAGGTTTTAGTGCAAAGATGAAATGCAGGGTTATATTCCACTTTAAGGTAACTAGTTACGTATTTTTTATGACATATTTTTTATATACAAATGTTTTATTCTGGTAACTGTGGGAGGGTGGGGGAGGTAAGGAGTTAATTATAATGCAGGATTTATGTATTTTTATTGAATTTAATGTGTTAGACTGTCATTTACTATTTGGCCACTAGATGACCTTCCCAGTGTATTCCTCCTGTGTACTGGACAGTACACAGAGGAAGTAAAGTGTGTATGATTTACTTTCACTTTTATCGATGACCACTAGCACCTCATTGATGCCGGTGATCATTGAACACAGGCACTTAGATCAGTGATTGGGAACTGTGTTCCCATTCGCTGATCTGTGTACTAATGGGTGGCAATAAGAACGCGCACTAGAGCATGCCAGCGCGCACATCGATGATCCCGGTGGGAGATGAGTATCTATGTCCCTGGGGCTTTCCAAGTTACCAAGGGTGTAGATTTACTGCACGCTGTGCAGTAAGTAGTTGAACTTTGAACGTTTACTCTTTATTATAAATAGGTAGAGGTAAGAGTGACCTCCTTTACCTATTTATCTGGAAGAGGGTGGACCTCTAGAGAGGGTCTTAATATTATTAAAGGGTGCTACTAGATTTCAACATAAGTACCTTTACATAAGTGTGGGGGTAGTTATACCTACCTCTTCTACCACAAGATGGGAATGAGCCGTTATATTGGGTAGTTTGCAAAAAAGGGAGGCTTTGCTACCCCACCTCTTTCAGAACGTCTACCAATCTTATTGACCCAGTGGATTGTTACAGCTCAGGGAGGAGAATCACACATTGATAGGCTCATATCAATTAAAAACATTCAAAAATGAACTTTGATTAAAAAAGTAAAGATATTATAGGGATGTGGCAAAAACATTAGCATGTGGAGGTTACTCCATTGTTGAAGGACAATACAGTAGGGTTAGTTATCCAGGACTGGAGTTACCCGCCTGCAGTCTCATTCAACTGGCAGGGCACAGAGGGAGCCATAGGGGCGGGCCTCTGTAATGTTATAATTGTACTGAGCAATGCACAGAGGAAACTACTTACAAAAGTTATGGCCAACTGTTCTCTTCACTCCGGCAGCTGCCGGCTGCCCTGCTGCATCCTCGTATGGCACCACTCTGCAGTCTGCAATTGATGAGGGGGTTGTTCATCTTAAATTTATAAATGTATGCCCTGGTTACTTAACTTCTTAAAGAGGAAGTGTCGCGAAAATTTTAACATTTAAAACACATACAGATAAGAAGTACATTTCTTCCAGAGTAAAATGAGCCATAAATTACTTCTCTCCTATGTTGCTGTCACTTACAGTATTAGAAATCTGACATTACCGACAGGTTTTGGGCTAGTCCATCTCTCCATAGGGGATTCTCAGTATGGCCTTTATTCTTTATAAAGACACTCCCTGAAAATGATTTATACAAAGATGCTGGCCAGCCTCCCTGCTCACTGTACACTATTTTGGCAGTTGGATGGAGCAAATGCCATTCACTAAGTGCTTTTAAAAATAAAGAAAACCATGAGAACCCCCCTATGAGAAGATGGACTAGTCCAAAATCTGTCGGTAATGACAGATTTCTGCTTCTTATTGTAAGTGACAGGAACATAGGAGAAAAGTAATTTTTGGCTCATTTTACCCTGGGAGAAATGTACTTCTTATTTTTATGTGTTTTAAATGTTAAGATTTTCGCGACAGTTCCTCTTTAAGCAACAGGAAAGAACACATATCTGGCATTAGGTAACCCTGACTGTGCCGGATAAATGAGACTCTACTGTATAATATTTATTGAATTCTTGTACCATCATCACCAGTGTGGCTAGTATTTGCTTTGAAATTGTATGTGTGACAAAGCAGGGGTACCAGGACAGAGAGTGAAACCAGAGCTGGGACAAGGTCCTCCAGCACCCAAGGCTGAGGCACCAAAGTGTGCCCCTCCATCCCTCCCACTCCAGCCACCCCACACTGATTGCTATTAGACTGATTGCTTATTAGCCACCCCAGGGCCCCCAACACCTTCATCTCTAGTTATCTGGCTTGCAGTCACTGCCATGTATCCCCTTTTCTTATTTCTCTTTGCTTCAAACACAATAGGGGAATGATAGCTAAGTGAGTTGTGCGCCCCCTCCTACACTGCGCCCTGAGGCCTCTCTCGCCTCTGCCTAGGCCCGATCCTGAGTGAAACCACATAGAAGTAGAAGTTATTGAACATGACAGAAAGGGTGTCACTGTTTACTGAAAAATGACACACACACCAGATTAAATGCTGAACATTTTTCTTATATTAAGTCAAATTTGATTGGTGAGAAAATGAACAGGAACAATCAAACACAGAGTAATAGATGTTGTAAACTATGTACCTATCTGTCTTTATAACCATCAACATAACAGCAGAAAGAAATTTGTATGCAAAGCATGCAATAGCAAAGCATGCACCATACACAAGTGGAATGCAATTTATATGTAATTATTTAACAATAATTAGCTGAGGGCAACAATTTGTCTAATCATGCAAAAATAGCTTGCAGATATTAACAATAAATTTTTATTGGATAAAAGATAAACAGTTTACAGATAGAGACATTGCAATAGATAATTGTTTACAGGATGCATCAGAATGAATAGGCTCATTCAGCTTTCAGAGTTAAGTATAGCTGGACATACTTGTACATCTCCATCATCTATTACATTATAGTAAATCATTTTTACATTGGTATTCTATTCTAACATCGGTATTGCTGTGGACACAACTACCATGTTACGGTTAACTATAGCGCAAAATGTTGTTGGTCTTGTAGCGAATTTTGATAATAGTAGCCGTAAATGCAAATATAAAAATCCTAGAATATTCTACAGTATTCTACAAAGATATATTAAGAAAACCAGAACATAAAACAAAGAACTGAGAACAACGAATAACTATTGGCTGCTGCAATTTTGTCTAAATTAGATAATCTCATCTGAGATCTGAGTGTTATTAATAAACATTTGACAAATAGCTTGCAGATAAATGCAGCCGTGTAGCAGCTGACCTGACAGCAAAGCAATTAATTATGCAAAATGTAGTATGAAAATATATGCAACTATATAGCAGTGATGGACAGGAAGCAACACTGAATCATATACAAAATGATTAACTGGAGGCAATAATGTATACAGCATGCAAAAATAGCATACAGATATATGCAGCTACAGTGCTGCCCATAATTATTCATACCCCTGGCAAATGTTGACTTAAAGTTACTTTTATTCAGCCAGCAAGTAATTTTTTGATGAGAAATGACATAGGTGTCTCCCAAAAGATAATAAGACAATGTACAAGAGTCATTATTGTGGAAACAAAAACATTTCTCAGCTTTTATTTACATTTGAGCAAGTGTCCAGTCCAAAATGAATCATACCCTTCACAAACTGTCACGGTCCGTGGGAAAATCCAAAGTTTTATACCATTCCAAATAGTCCAAGCTGTTCTAAAGCATCCTAATGACCCAGATTAATCGGGAACAGCTGTTTTATTCAACTCAAGAGGTGAAAAATAGCAGCTCTCTGCAGTTGGTTTGTGGACAGTCATGGCCCATGGAAGAAAGGAGCACAGTTAGCACCTGTGGCTGCGCATTTTGGCTGCTCATAAGTCAGGAAGGCTACAAGGCCATTTCTAAATGTTTTCAAAATCCAGTGGCTACATTTAAAATTATTATTAAAAAATACAAGACATTCCACACTGTGGAAAATCTCAGAGGACGTGGTCAGAAGTCAAAAGTGACACCTGTGCTGGCCAGAAGGATAGTGAGAGAGGTGAAAAAGAATCCAAGGATCACCAACAAGGCCATCCAGGTGAATCTGGGCTCTGCTGGTGGCAATGTCTCAAGGCAGACAATCCAAAAGACACTGCACACTGCTGGGTTCCACTGATGCAGAACAAGGAGGATGCCACTTCTCCAGATAAGGCACACAAAAGCTCACTTGGCCTTTGCAAATGCTCATCTGGACAAAGAAGACTTTGGTCTTTTGTGTTATGGTCAGATGAAACAAAAATTGAATTGTTTAGTCACAATGATGTTTCCTTCATTTTGGCATAAAAAAGGAGAAGCCTTCAAACCAAAGTACACCATCCCCACTGTCAAACATGGTGGTGGGAACCTAATTCTTTGGGGGTGTGTTTCAGCCAATGGACCAGGGAACCTAATCACAGTATATGGCACCATTGAAAAAGAGCAATACATGAGGATTCTCAACAACAACATCATGCAGTCTGCAGAGAAACTTGGCCTTGGGCACCAGTGGACATTTTAGCATTACAATGACTCCAAACACACAGCAAAAGTAGTGAAGAAATGGTTAGCAGACAACAATATTGACGTTTTCAGTGGCCCAGCCAGAGTCCGGACTTGAATCCGATTGATAATCTGTTGAGGTAGCTATAGATCAGGGTGATGGCAAGAAGACACTCCAACCTGAAAGATTTAGAGCTTATTGCTAAAGATGAATGGGCAAGAATACCTGTAGAGACATGCAAAAAAGCTGGTTTGCAATTATAGGAAGCATTTGATTGCTGTAATAGCCAATACAGGCTTTTCTATTGATTATTCAGAAGGGTATGAATAATTTTGGACTGGACACTTTTTACTTAAATGCAAATAAAAGCTTTTTTTCATATTATCACCCAGCGAGTTCTTTACACCCTATCCTATTACACTTTGCATGCCTTCGGGAAGCGATGCTTCCCAGAAGACATGAGCATTAGCTTAGACCTGCATAAAGCAGGTCTAAACATGCTAACGCACGTCATTGCCGCAGCATCTGGGGGTCTCCTTTAATAAACCGCCACTCATCTCTGAAGCCCACAGTAGCTGCGCAGGTACTGTGAATCAATTTCCGTCCCGTCGCTGAACACCCACCGCATCTCGCCGCATGTCCCCGACGTGTAATTACAGTGTATGAGTCACTGCAATTACTCTCTCTATCCTAGAGTCCCAGCCAGCAAAGCATCTTTGAATCTGCCGCCGGGGCTCCCCATTGGTTCACTGTCTGAGCCATTTTCATTGGTTCAGATTGTGCTGGTAATCCTCGTGCGATGGCAAGGTGCTAAGTAGCTCTCATCTTGCAAGCTACATATCACCTTGAATAGCATCAGGCCCAATGCCTCTTGTACATCCCCTTATTCTCTTTTGTGAGACACCTATGTCATTTCCTGTCAAAAAATGACTTTCTGGTTGAATAAAAGTAACTTTAAGTCAAAATTTGCCAGAGGTATTAATATTTTCGGGCAGCACTGTATGTAACAGTGAGGGGGCAACAATTTCTGCAAATGTAGCAGCAGTAATAAACATAGAGAAGCAGAAGGAACACCACCCCTGCCTCTCTGTTTTTCTAATAGGTTATTGGCTGGGACTGTCTTGAATTTTTTAACATTTTTCAAGTGATTCAGTGTTACCCTCTGCCCTTCTGGCCACACAATAAACAGAAAATGGTTCATAAAATGGTTACACAACATTCTAGTTGTCCCTGATTCCCACAACAGACGCAATATAAATCGCTGCCCAACAGTGATGTACAAGTACAAATACAGGTCCCACAAATCCCAGTAGAAAGCTTACAAACCACACTCTCTTCAGCAAAGCCAACGAACTAAAAGCCCCAATGGAATTTCAGTCTTCAACAGTATACTGCATGTGCAACACATCCCAGTGAAGTTACTATCCTCAGTAGGATACTGGGTGAGCAACAATTCCCTGACATCTCAGTAACAAGCTTCCAGTAGGGCACTTGACATCAACAATCCCTGTTACTTCCAGCTCCCTGTTCTCAGCAGCTATCCGTCCAAGACTTGGGTTTTCTGACCTCAGAATCTAAAAAAAAAATCCTGATGATCTCAGCAGCAGTAGCCCTGCCTGTCCAAGACTGTGATCTTCTGGCCTAAACTCAGTATCCTTGAAAATCTCAACAGCATCATCTCTTTCTAAGACTTTGGTCTCCTGACCAGAACTCAGGAGTCCTGACAATCCCAGCAGCCTGTCTCTGAAATTACTTACAGCTTTGCATCCTGAAATCTCAAACTTTCTAACCACTGCTTTTCATTTCTAGCTACAGAAATTTCTATTCCCACAAAAAGAAACAGAATTAGCGCTTAGAGATGTGCTTTATTTTTAATTAATCCAGTCCGGGTTTACTGGACTGTAGATGATTAGAGTGGAAGGATATGTGCATTTTTTTGTGCTTGTGCCCAAAGCTCTAATCTAATCAGCTGTATTACATAAATGGATGGTCACTATTAAAACACAGTTTCATAAATTCTTCAAACTAGCACTGTGTAATTTCATATTTATACATTTGTAGCCATCAAATTGACAGTCTAGTTCATTAGTACCAATTACAGCACTTACTAACAACGGGAGGTCCTTGGAGTCTGGCAGTGAAACTATGAGAATTGTAACCTTTTCTTTAAGTGCAAACATTATTCAGCATGGTCTTAGTCTATGACATTCCTCAGAGAATTAACTGTATGTACTACATATAGCTAAAGCTCTAGCATAACACATTTTTTTTCATTAATACTATCAGCTTAGCTAAATCCACACTACATTTTAATTGCTTTTGATCCTGGGTTATCTCATATGTTGATTCAATTATATTCTAACACATTACTACAAAAATTACATTTTAACCTCCTTGCTAAAAGCAACAAGAAGCCACAAACTTTATATTTTTTGTTATACTTATTAGATTGGACTTGAACTCTGTTACTGGGCAGCTGCTTCTTTTTTAGGTAGAATTCAGGGACAGGTTTTTTTCTGGAGAAGATAGGATTCAACAGGAGACCTTCTTACATTCTCTTACCATTGATTTGATAGAAATTATCTTTAGCAGATCAGGTATGTCTAACTCTAGTCCTAAAAGGCCATATCCATGTCAGTGTTTAGAATGGACTGAGAAGTGGAGAAATGTGTTCTACTTGATGAACCACACCTTTCCTGATTCATTCCGATCAATTCATTTGAGCTGTGCCAAAAGGGTATGAGGTCCTTGAGTACTGGAGTTGGACATCCCTGCTTTAGATGAATAGCTGAAGACCTATATTTTTTCCTTAAAAGTTATTATCTACAAGCAGTTTTAGAGATCAACTCCAGATAAAAAATGTTTCCATAGCCTTATGCAAGCCAGCAGTGGTAACACATTTCAATCTGTTTATTAAGGTTGGCACACATTAGCCAATATTTACTCCCAATTGACGAACGATCATCAAAGTGATGGGATGGGAGCAAATTATTCTATTTGGCTGATTAAATACCAATCATTCCTGCGCGTAACACAAAATTTATGTGAAAACTTTGATATAGGTGAACTAATACTGGTTCTTGTTTGATTACTTGTTGATCATTAAACTGATCTGAAAGATCAATTTTCGGAAAAGGTTGGCTGCAGATCTCCAAAGATCCATGTTAATGCTTTTAACCAAACTGCTTCAAATTGTGTGACCACATTTCTAAAGAGGGAGTCTTGTTCCAAACAAAAATAAACTTTTGGGCACAATATTTATTAAAGTATTAGATAGTTTGCTTAGATCAATGCTTGGACTTTAATTAGAGTAGCCATATATGGGCTGATATCATCTTGAATAGATAAATAATCAATACTCTCTATTTGAAGTAATTGTCTGACTATAGCAATTGATACACTACACAGCACTTTCAGACCACTTTTTGTCAGACATAGTTAACGTGATAGAACTTCTTTTCTACTAGGTTTGTATTGATGAATAACACCTGCTGCCATATTCATACACATTTGCCATACCTTTTCATTAACCAACTGCTATAAATTGATCAAACCATTGATCAGTTCCGTGGAGTGGATGTGAAGCGAAAAACCAATCATCCTGATCATGCCGTGCAAGGAAAACACAATAGGGATGCAGATTTTTTTCATGTTTTATTTTAATATTATAGAAATTAATGAAGTGTTTTAGTAAATCAGTCAAAATACAAAATGAACAAAATAAGAATAAGTTTTAAAAGACATAGATATTGTAGAGCATTGAATCTGTTCATGTCGTGGGGATAAAGACCAAGCTAAGAATCCCAGTCTTGGTCACATGCATGTAGGTTATATATACAGAGATCTCTGTCACACTTATGTAAAGATTATCCAAGAGTGCAACAAAATGAATTAAATTATGCCTAATTGTAGCTAGCAACAACATAAATATATACACTACATTTCATGTATAATAATAGTGGTGTCTGGCTGCCCAAACAACATATCATTTACTCAGTAGGCAGTTCATGTGATGGAAGCACGCACTCAAGATAATGGCTTTTGTATAAATGAATATGTATACGGAGCTCTCACATCTTCACAGCAGTACCTTGTTTCTCACATTAGCATGTTTTGTATGACATAGATGGGGGTCATGTTTCACAGAATAAACTAATACACAAAAGAAGGTTTGTGGATGTGAGAGGAATGCGACCTAATAAATATAGCAACAGCAGGGATAGATTTAGTTTCTTCACCGTCCAAAAACATATATATTGTCAGAATAACAAAAGTTGTTTTGAATAATAATAATAATAATAATAATGGCCAGCATGGTGGAAACGTGGATAGCTCTCTTGCCTTGCAGCATTGGGTCCTCGGTTCAAATTCCAGCTGGGGCACTATCTACATCTAGTTTTCATGTTCTCTCCATGTCTATGTGAATTTCCTCAAGCACTCTGGTTTCTTCCCACATTTGAAAATTAGGGATTAGATTGGGAGCTCCTTTGTTAGGGACAGTTAGTGACAGGACTATATACCCTGTAAAAGTGCTACAGAAGATGTTAGCACTATATAAATACTATATACTTCAATAAAATGTGTAAAGCGCTTTTCTCCTATAGGACTCAAAGCAAATAGATATGTCTCAGATCAATACATAAATAGAAGATAATAGCTGAGCTTCTGTTTGTGCTTGTGTTTCTTCCAGTATAAAACAATCACATCACAACACCCCCCATCAGGTGGAGACTTACCGGATGATGCGGCCTTCAGGGCCCAGTGTCTCGTTTGGGGTGTCGGCCACCCCACAACCTCTCTGGCACCTCCCGTCCGGTGTTTCAGGTACTCAAGTTCATCAACAGTTGTATATAGTAAAAATGCGTAAAAGTCTACTTATGGCTTTATTCGTTTTTTTAAAAGGTATGCATATACATGCAGAAATAATCAGCAAAAACGTAAAAAGTTCCAGTAATAAGTGTTCCCAACATGTGATAGTGACAACTCAATATGAGCGATTAGGGATCACTTAAAGCAAAGTGATGCACTTAGCTGGGGTGGGTAGAGCACTCAGGGACCACCTAACATCCTGCCTGGTGTCCACAGATGTCACTCCCACTATCAGTGCTAATACTGCTCACTGGAAGGAATAAAAAATAGCTCCTACGTGAATACTGCCAATTGCGTCTGACCAGACTTTCGCGCCGACGTCACGCCGCGACTACGCCCAACATTTCGTTGCTATGGCAACTCCTCAGGGGCTACGGATCCATGGCGTGTGATGCCTTAAATTGAGAAACAGCCTATGCGACTGCGCCCAGCTTGTAAGCCCGGGCTACAGGACCTCTGCAAGATGCAAAAGGCTGCTAAGGTCCTCAAGCTGTATTGTAAGGCGAAAAGGAACTATGCTGCCACTGTGGGGATAAAAGTAAATATTACAGCCTCATGCATAATGCCTAAAGTGTTCCCTTCACAGGCATAGCATCCCATGCACCAGATAATAGCATTCAAGATTATGCATATTACACAATCCAAAAACAAGTAACTTAAACTACCTTATTCTGAGAGTCTAATTAGCAAGTTACTCTGACATATCTCATTAACAAACACCTCTAAAACATCCCCAACCACAGCGCATCACAGCTAATGAGACTCTCAGAAATAAGTTAGTTTAAGTGGGATGCTATGCCTGTAAAGGGAACACTTTAGGCATTATGCATGAGGCTGTAATATTTACCTTTAGACCCACGGTGGCAGCATAGTTCCTTTTCGAATTACAATACAGCTTGAGGACCTTAGCAGCCTTTTGCATCTTGCAGAGGTCCTGTAGCCCGGGCTTACAAGCCGGGCGCAGTCGCACAGGCTGTTTCTCTATTTAAGGCGTGACGCCATGGCTCTGTAGTCCCTGAGGAGTTGCCATAGCAACGAAACGTCCCGTTGATAGCGGGAGTGACATCTGTGGACACCGGGCAGGCTGTTAGGTGGTCCCTGGGTGCTCTACCCAATTCAGCATTACTTTGCTTTAAGTGATCCCTAATCGCTCATATTGAGTTGTCACTATCCCATGTTGGGAACACTTATTACTGGAACTTTTTACGTTTTTGCTGATTATATCTGCATGTATATGCATACCTTTTAAAAAAACGAATAAAGCCATAAGTAGACTTTTACGCGATGAGGAGTCTCCATTTTTTAATTACAAACAGCTGGTGATGAACTTGAGTCCCTGAAGGACAGGACAGGAGGTGCCAGAGGGGCTGTGGGGTGGCCAATACCCCAAACGAGACATTGGGCCCTGAAGGCCGCACCATCCGGTAAGTACCCACCTGATTGGGGGTGTTGTTTTACCCGTTGATTTTTTTATACTGGAAGAAACACAAACAGAAGCTCAGCTATTATCTTCTATTTATGTCTATGAGTGGTGCACACATTGAATAGCAGCGCTCCACACCTGTTACATGATATAAGACTCTGTAGTGTGTATGCGGTGCTTGTACATGTTGGATGGTGTAATGGTTAAGGGCTCTGCCTCTGACACGGGAGACCAGGGTTCGAATCTCGGCTCTGCCTGTTCAGTAAGCCAGCACCTATTCAGTAGGAGATTGGCAAGATTTGGCAAGTCTCCCTAACACTACTACTGCCTATAGAGCGTGCCCTAGTGGCTGCAGCTCTGACGCTTTGAGTCCACCAGGAGAAAAGCGCGATATAAATGTTATTTGTCTTGACTTTTACACAAAATTTTAACTGACTCACAGTACAATTTCCTTGAGGATTGAGGAGTCCTCTATATGAGTGCAGTCCAAGTGTGATTTTATTCTATATTGTGTATCTTGAATACAGCAGCACACTATTGGTTATTTGGTGCTTGTACACGGACTTTTGCATGACATTTTAAATAGATTTACAGCATAAATACCTTGAGGATTGAGTAGTCCCCTATATGAGTGCAGTGTTCAAAGTGTGATTTCATTCAGATCAATACATAGTTTCAGGGTGGACTGTGTATTCATCGATTAAAGATAGCTAATTCTTGCTTGGTTATTCTTCAAGCATGATGCAGGACTAGATCAGAGCCATACAAAATTGTATGTTACATTTGCAAGGTTATGGATGAGACTGAAAGTCAGAAAGACTGCAGACATTTTTTGTAGGTGCTGTATATATCTGACACTGATTGCTTTCAGTATCATAGACTGTGTGCCATACACTGGTCCATTATGGCCTGATATGCCAAAGCAATCCATCATTATCTGACTGGAATTTGAAATATAGTGATTGATCCCTACCCCACACGACAAACAACAATTTGACAGATTTCAACAGGAACCTATTGAGCATCAATTGAACCACAAGTGTGGTGCTCAAAGTAGTTCAGCGTTATAACCTGTCAATCAAGACGCCCTCACACAGAGACATTCCAGGAAGCCCGATCAGACTTTTTATGGATAAACCTTCAAAATTTGATCAAGCTTGAACCAGTCAAATATTTCGGAGCAATGGATGTCTGGCAGATTTGATCAAAGTGATTGAATCAGCCAGGAATTGTTTAGAAAAATCAATCTGTGTATGGACAGCTATACTGCTTTCAAAGTGTTAAAAAAATCCTCACTACCTAGACGATGTATTGTAACTACATTTGATAATAAAACTGAACTGTACACAATAGAAATTTAAATGCAGGTAGTCCAGGACTTACGATTCTATGAACACCCAACATACTAATGACCTGCTGCTACAAATGGCATTCTGACCCATTGTGATGGCGTACTCCTGACGCACATTCCCTGTCCTTTGTTACTTGAAGTACACAGTATGCATACACAGCAGAAGCAGTATTTCTCTCACCTGAACCAGGCACCTCCAGCGATGACAACCCTGCTCTCACCCTGAACGCTCACTCTAGTGCCAAGAAGGAGGCACAAAGGGGGAAGAAAGAAGGTACAAGGGGACAGAAGGAGGTACAAAGGGGGACAGAAAGAGACACAAAGGAGTATAGAAGAGGCACAAAGGGGGCAGTGGTGACACAGGAGGGACACAGTAGAGGCAAGGGGGGGGGGGTGGAAAAAGGGGCAGAGGTGACAAAGAGGAAGGGGGAGGACAGTAGGCACAGGGGAACAGAGGTGAGACAGAGGGGGTCACTGAAGGCACAGGGGAGTACAGATTAGGACAGATTTAGGTTGAGATAAGAATAAGGCTACAGTCTGCATCTTGTTTGTTAACTGGGGACTACCTGTACGTACATTTAGTATATCTGTTAAACAGGGCCGGTTTGAGCAACAATGGGGCCCCAGGGCAAAATAAACCTGGGGGGCCCCCAACAGATACCGTGGAACAAAAATCGGCATTAAGGGACCTGTTTTGCAGCTGGTATAGTCAGGGTGTAAAGCCCCAATCGGTCAGAGCTCCACATTCTGGCTACCCCAGCCTGCATGGGGGACAAGAGGTTAAAAAGTTTCAGGAGGGGGGACCCCACATAATTTAAAAAAAATAAATTCCCACACTCTAAACATAAAAACAAATTTGGGAAAATAGGAAAAAATGCCAGGGATCTTCATACAGCCATATTGCGGCTGTATAACAACAACAACAACAACAAATAACATTTGTAGAGCGCTTTTCTCCCATAGGACTCAAAGCGCATAAGCATGGCTCAGACCAATTTTATAAGTCCGGAAATGCCAGGCTAAACAGGTGGCTTTTCAGTCTGGATTTGAATAGCTCCAGGGATGGTGCTGTCTTTACTGGGTGTGGCAGGGAGTTCCAAAAAGTAGGGGCAGCATGACAGAAGGCTCTATCTCCAGATTTTTTGAGGTGCACTCTGGGAGTGACCAAGTTTATAGAACTTGCTGATCTGAGGTTGTGAGAGGTGTGGTGCAGCTTCAGCAAGTCCTTCATGTATCCAGGGCCCAGATTGTGCAGGGATTTGAATGTCAGCAGTCCAATCTTGAAGAGTATTCTCCATTCTACTGGTAGCCAGTGGCCAAAGCGCTGTGGCTGCGTATGGACCCCCTGGAAACCCCGTCAGGAAATGTATTGCTCTTTCTTTTGATACATGTAAAATTACACTACCGTTAGGTTTGCTACTAAAAGTGACATTTACCGCATTCAAAAGTATACTTTTTTCCTTTAAAACTTTAAAATCGATTTTTTTCAAAAACTATGGTCTTTTTGAAAAATTGTTTTTGCCTCTTATTCCCAATGATCTCCTTAACATATCCTGCAAATTTAGGGTTTGTAGCATTTAAGGTGGATTTGCTATTAACCGTTAAAGTCGTCAGGTTTATAAATGTGTATTTCTTTTCCTTTGAAACTTTAAAATCGATTTTCTCAAAAACTATAAGGTCTTTTTGAAAAAATGTTTTCCTCTTTCAGCCACTGGGGGCCCCTACAAGCTCTGGGGCCCTGGGGCAATTGCCCCCTTTGCCTCTATGGTAAGACCGGCCCTGCTGTTGAAGTTAGGGTTAGGCAAACTTGTGAGGCGAAAAACATTAACATTAGACACTTTCCTAAGAAGAGGTATACTTCTGGATGGTCCAAATGCTTTTCAACATCCTCCTCGCCCCCTCTGCTGCTGACTGGGACCCAATTTTTTGCAGCCACACTCCTTTTCATGGTGTGCGGACAACTGCTTGTCAGATATGCTTAGAGGATCTCAACACTGGATTGGGGGGCTCAAGTATGGATAGGGGAAGCCTCTGGACTATCCAGAGTTTCCCTCTACTGAGTTAAATTTCGAACTCAATCTCACCACAAATCCATTGGTGCAGAACTCCAGGCGGCAGCAGCCCAAGAACGACAATTATCATCTAAAGAGCATCTGCACAAACTGGAGAAAGATTAAAATCAGCTCACACACATAAGACGAATAATAATAATAACTTTGTTGAGAAGCATCCTCTAAATCTGTCACCTTTGTCAAAACTTATAGCCTAGAATACACTTTTATAGTTGCTATCACGAATATCACATAGATGGTGCATTGCAGTGCACCACTGTGAATGCAACCTAAAGGTCTGGAATTTTCCAACCTAAGTGATTGAATAAAATTATTAAGTGAGAAAAAAATTCTATGGTATCTTTTCAATATATTCATAAAGTTCTGGACAGACTTTTCCTTTGTTAAAATATTCTTTCATTTCAAATTACATTATCATATTCTTTCGAAAGCGTGTTTAAAGAGTGAGATTTGCAAGCCAAAGAACACCATTGTCGACATTTAGCATGAGATTGGAGCATTGTGTTGTTGGGTTGAAAAGCGCTTTGCAAATAGTGTTGTTGTTGCGCTGTTTGGATACTTTGCTGCAGGAGGTACTGGTGTATGTCACAAAATAGAGGACATCATGAGAAATAAGAATTATGTAGATGTTCTTCAGCAATGTCTCAAGTGCTCAGCAAATAAGTTTTAGCCTAGTCAAAAATGGCTATACCTCCCAGATTCTGGTCAGATGGCTTAAAGACAACCAGGTCAAGGCACTGGAGTGGTCATCAGGTAGTTAAATGCAATTGAAAGTTTGTGGGCAGAACTATAATACAATTACAAACAAAGCCTACAAACCTTTCCTATGTACACCGGTCCTCTGGGGAGGGATGAGCTCAAATTTCTGCAACATATTGTATGTAAACCATAATGTTTGGCTTGAGCAAGATGATTTAAAGGCAATACTACCAAATACTAACAGAGTGTATATAAACATTAGCCCCACTGGAATTGTGATTTCATCAATAAAAAGATGAACTAATACGTGTGAACATTGTTAGAAAAATTACTTTAGCCCTGCTCAAAGTAGTCATCTTCAAAACATGCCAAATCGATAAAATGTTAGTAGAAACTCTGTGAATGGGTTGTGAAATGAATGTAAGTGTATGTAAATTTCTGACTTCAACTGTAATCAAAAACACGTGAACAGAAATGAACACAGAAGCCACCATCTTTTGTTCCCTTGTTTAAAAAAAATACCAGTTGCTTGGCAGTAACGCTAATCTCTTGGCTCCAGCAGTGGCTGTGTTACACACTTAGAACAACCATGGGTAGCGGAATCAGAATACATTCTGATTCTTAGTCAGTGAGGCAGAAAGTGTTAGAGGCAGAAGATCAGAACAATAACCAGTCATTTTCTTTTTTTCTTTGTATATTCTAAACCACGTTTTCCTTATTTTTGTAAATTTGGGATTCCTGAAGCTAAAGTGCCTAGAGATCTCACAATGTCATATTACAGGCAATAGAGAAAAGAGAGAATGACTAGAAGCAGACAGAATGCAAGCATGATGTAACGATCGGTGTAACACAGAGAGGATCTGATTACCGGTGATCTGCAGTATCACCGAGAATACAGATATATACCCGATTATTGATGATCTGCAGTATCACCGATAATCAGATATATCTCTAACCTCATGGACACCTGAGTAGTATGAGTGTTTGGTGCAACAGTAATACTTTGAGGAGAGCACCCGTATAGAAGGTGCTAGGCAGTATGAGATACTGCTTAGAGATCTGGTTCCTTCCAATGGTCTGATGCTCCCCAAGGGGCGGAACCAGGCTGAGAGTGGGAAGGACCAGAGAGTGAGTGACACCAAAGGTGAAGTGTCACTGACAGGTCTGTGAACTATCTTCCAACAGGGAAGATAGTTCTCGAGGTCGGGCAAGCCAGGTCGACAAAACACACAGACAGATAAGGTACATAGACAGGAGACTGATTCGGTAGTCCTAAAACGAGCAGGGTTTGGCAACAGAGCATCAGATATAGTGAAGTACTGAATCAGTAAACGGAAGAGTGTTCAGGAAAGCAGAAGGTCATAACAAATAATCGACAATGCCTAGACTTGGGTGTGAGCTCCTAGATCATCAACACCCCGGAACTGGTCTAGAATATAACACAGATGTTAACAGGATTCCTAGACTAAGGTGTGAGCTCCTTGGTCATCAACACCTTGGAAACTGGTCTAACAAATAACTTAGATAGTAACACAGTTAATAACAGGAATCCTAGACTAAGGTGTGAGCTCCTTGGTCATCAACACCTTGGAAACTGGTCTAGCAAATAACACAGATACTGACAAAAGGTCTGAGTGCTACCACGTAGTGATCGCAACGGCAGACAACCAGCAAATGCCCAGCCACCAGTATATATAGTTCAGCGCCTCCCCCAAGTGCTGCACCAATGGCAACCATTTCTGGCGTCAGCTGACCAGCCTGATCAGCTGATCCCCCACTGACTGACATAAAGCTCTTCCTCCCAGAGCGCATCCACCTAAACCCATGTGGACTACAGCTCTCAGCCATACCAGAACTTTGTTGTGAAATGCCCGTTGCGCTGCACGCGGAATCCGCCGCCATGCCACCAGCGCATGCGGCGGTTCCTCCGCGTTCAGGCAGACACAAAGACGAGTGAGCAGCTGCATCAGCTGCCGCGCAGGATGCGGAACCCGCCGCCCTGCTAGAGGTGCATGCGGCGGTGCTTCTGCGTTTTCTCACACATGAGAAAGGAAATGCGGACAGTTCCACATATTAAACAATGTGGTCTGTTCAGGCCTAAGGATCCAAATATTGTGGGATAAGCTGACTTTAAGTGATGGATTTGATAAATTAGATTTAAGTAAAATACCTACAAATGCATTGTACCCCCTTTCTTTCCCCCAGACAAATACATTAATTGCCATTTCAGATTCCTGGTTATTTGCAATATAGAACACTACAGTTGCGGCTGAATAGGAAGGTAGTTGGCCTGCTGCATTGTGGGATTTCAAATTCTATGCAGGTGTGGTGTTAACATGGGTTAGATTGTCAGCGTGACCTAGCCATCACGATGCTCAAATCTCGCGTAATCACGCTAGGCCCACGTTGACTTTGCATAGCCGCAGTACAACTGTCAGGACTCTGGAACAGCTGTTTTCAGAGACATGTGCAATGATAATCTTGTGCTACTCAAATCTCCGCAACCATAACTACTGACTCCAATCTTGGTGGACAGGTATGGGATGCCCGAGCCGCATCTGTGCCGAACTGCAGATTCGAAGCCTGGCTTAAGCCACGGACAGGTTTATATACTGTATCTCAAGAACCAGTGGGACTGGTAGTATGTAATTTGGCACAGTTTTAGCTCAGGGGAAAGAGAGGCTGGGAGCAATTGAAAGGCGGAAGTGATGTCATAGAATGGCTCCACTTGCCCTTTACATAGATGGAAACGGATAAAGTGCACTGAAGCAAATAAAATTATTCAGATTGCCTGGTGTAAGCTATAAAAGAGACAGCATTTCACAGGGGCTGGAGAACATATTTGTTTTACTAAAAAAAATAGGTGAAAAACTCCCTTTAATCACAGGCATCATAAGGTAAAAAAAAACATTTTTGAAGAAACTCAATTGTCTAACAGTGTGAGCAGCATACTTGCAGACAAGAAGAGAAGCAAAAGGATGCCTTGAGGAGGAAAGCCAGTATATATTTAC
Source organism: Hyperolius riggenbachi (assembly GCF_040937935.1). Taxonomy (NCBI): domain Eukaryota; kingdom Metazoa; phylum Chordata; class Amphibia; order Anura; family Hyperoliidae; genus Hyperolius; species Hyperolius riggenbachi. Next base: position 449,389,267 of record NC_090646.1, on the reverse strand, counting down.
CTTGACACTAAGTTCCTGACTACCATAGTAAATCAACATGAACATGAATCAAAAAAAGTATGAATATTTACATGAACAAACATAAAAAGTATGTTTTAAGGCACCTGTTTCCCGTGAAGTCCATAGCGTAATTGGTCTCTGTAGAACAACACTATGATAAAAGAAAAATCGGTTCTCTATCAGGGATAAGTGAAAAAACAAATAAACAAACAGTTACAAACATGAACCATAATGCAAAGCAAATGAGAAACATAAAGTTCTCTCATGTAAATTGCTATTCAGAGTATTAAGCACCTGGTGTTTGATTAAATTCAGATCATGATTGCTAATCTGGTAAAGCACTCTCAAGGTGACTTCAATAATTCACAGTCAGTATGGCACAACGATGCTACTGGATGCTGCGGTAATCGTTGTGTGCATGCAGCTAATTAGATTCTAATCTTTAGGGATGATCAAGGCTAACGAGCTGCAAAAAGTCTTAGTCTGTTTATTTCGATTGCTATCTGCTATTGTGGTTACTATGCTTCTATTGCACAATGCTGTGTCGTACAGCTCCTTCTAGATTAATATATCTACTCTTCTTTGGTTCATAATACAGGTCACACATAGTACTAAACCAATCATACCTACGTGTAATCTTTTAAATTACCCTATGAAACCGTTTCTGAATAGTGTTTCACATTTCTATGTTTCCAACCCCATCTGCAAACATGATATTAAGAAACATTTTGGAATTTTAGTGTTCTTTTACACATCGACATTGTACACCTTGAGTAGAAATCGCTTTCATCATGAAGATCAGTTGATAGGTGAATATAAAAAGGCCATAAAAGTTAGATAACTGTGTGCCTTCAATTTTATTTCTTAGTAGATACCAGTAAGTACACTTTTAGTGTCTTTTCCACAGAAACCCATACAAGTAGCCCCTAAACATTAATGTAAATATTGTGTAGAAGAGATATAGATTTCACAAATCACAATCCCTTCTACACTGAACCTTTCCTGAACTGAATGTCTATAGGCTTAAAGAGACACTGAAGCGAAAAAAAAATGATGATATTATAATTTGTATGTGTAGTACAGCTAAGAAAAAAAACATTAAGATCAGATACATCAGTCTAATTGTTTCCAGTACAGGAAGAGTTGAGAAACTCCAGTTGTTATCTCTATGCAAAAAAGCTATTAAGCTCTCCGACTAACTTAGTCGTGGAGAGGGCTGTTATCTGACTTTTATTATCTCAACTGTAATTGAACTGTTTACTTTTCCTCTGCTAGAGGAGAGTTCATTACTTCACAGACTGCTCTGAAAGACTCATTTTGAATGCTGAGTGTTGTGTAATCTGCACATATTATAGAGTGATGCAATGTTAGAAAAAACCCTATATACCTGAAAATAAAAATATGAGAATATTTTCTTTGCTGCTAATCTTCTAGTAATTATTCATAGTACACAACCAATTCATTATATCATATATTTTTCTTCGCTTCAGTGTCTCTTTAAGGCCGCATGTTAGACTGTTCTAGGCCAAAATGGCAGTTTGGGGCTGTCTCTGCATAGAATCTAAAGTACTATCACCACAATGTTTTGCAGAGCCTAGCACAATTTACCCCTCCTTACCCGCCCACCAGAAGCCATTTCATCATATTCTGCACCGTCGTTTCTCCTCCCTCTTCCATAGCAACAGGATACATTGTGAGGCTGTAGCCTATTGATGCATCTGTAGGACACTCAGCTTCAACTGTCACTTGAGGGATTGAGTCCCGGGCCCTACGAGCAATGGTCACAGTGCATGTTTACACATGTTTAGTTTTTACCATACTGACCTACTACTAAGTTAAACACCACATCCAGTCAAAAAAGGTGTAAATGGCAATACATATATGTAGTCTATGCACTGTGTACAGTTAGATGAACATATAAAGTTTACATCTGGTACATCATAGTGGATAGAACAGACTCGCATACATATGTGTATGTGTACATATACAGTAGTAGCACTTCCTTATTTCTAAAGTATACCCTCAGCATGTGTCCTCCCCTTCAGCCTGTTTCCCTCCTCTGCCCCTCCCCCCCTTCCCTCTGCTTGCCTGGATCAAATTACTTCTCTTTTCACAGTGTGTGGGAGATAGAAGAGACAGGAGAACTGCTGTAGCCTGTATTACCATTTACCATGTCTGTTTGCTATAATTCTTATTTCAGATGTATGTCTGTCTGTCTGACTAGATTGAACAGGAGGGGGGAGTTATAAAATAAATCCCCTAGCATTCTTTGCACCTATGGTTTGGAAAAAAAATGCCATGGCAAAATTTTACACTGGGGTCGGGGATTTCAAGACAATGGGTTTGATACACTAAAGCGTGCTAACACAGTTAGCATGCCTAAAAACTTTGCACGTGCAAACTAGGGTGCTAAGTAGCTTGCACGGGCAAAGCTGTTACTGTTGTGTGCGCGAAACATCGCACCGCTGTGCCTGAAATGCTGCTCCGTCCACGTGCAAAGTATGCTTATCATGCTATTTTGCACGCGGACGGTGCAATGTTTCGCATGCACTGCGTAGCGCTAAACTTTGCACGCGTATATATAGCGTGGAAAGGCAGTTTGCACGTGCTAAGGGGCTTTTCACTGGCGTGCTAACACTTAGCACGCTTTAGTGAATCAAGCCCATTATGTGGAATACGGACCTCGGAGGGTGAGAAAATCAAACTTTATTATGTGTGATTCTATATACCTTGGCAACCTATTAGATTTAAAGCAAACTGTAATTTATAATGTAGGTACTCTTTAACCACTTGAGGACCACAGTCTTTCTACCCCTTAAGGACCAGAGCCTTTTTCTCCATTCAGACCACTGCAGCTTTCACGGTTTATTGCTCGGTCATACAACCTACCACCTAAATTAATTTTACCTCCCTTTCTTGTCACTAATACAGCTTTCTTTTGGTGCTATTTGATTGCTGCTGCGAGTTTTAGTTTTTATTATATTCATCAAAAAATACATGAATTTTGTCAAACAAATGATTTTTTTTTACTTTCTGTGATGACATTTTTCAAATAAAGTAAAATTTCTGTATACATTTTTGTCCAAATTTATTGTGCTACATGTCTTTGATTAAAAAAAATCCATTCAGTGTATATTTATTGGTTTGGGTAAAAGTTATAGCGTTTACAAACTATGGTGCCAGAAGTGAATTTTCCCATTTTGAAGCATCTCTGACTTTTCTGACCACCTGTCATGTTTCATGAGGTGCTAAAATTCCAGGATAGTATAAATACCCCCCAAATGACCCCATTTTGGAAAGAAGACATCCCAAAGTATTCACTGAAAGGCATGGTGAGTTCATAGAAGATTTTATTTTTTGTCACAAGTTAGCGGAAAATGACACTTTGTGGCAAAAAAAAAGTTTCCATTTCTTCTAGCTTGCGACAAAAAAAAATGAAATCTGCCACTGACTAACTATGCTCCTCTCTGAATACCTTGAAGTGTCTACTTTCCAAAATGTGGTCATTTGTGGGGTGTGTTTACTGTCCTGTCATTTTGGGGGGTGCTAAATTGTAAGCACCCCTGTAAAACCTAAAGGTGCTCATTGGACTTTGGGCCCCTTAGCGCAGTTAGGGTGCAAAAAAGTGCCACACATGTGGTATCGCCGTACTCAGGAAAAGTAGTATAATGTGTTTTGGGGTGTATTTTTACACATACCCATGCTGGGTGGGAGAAGTACCTCTGTAAATGACAATTTTTTGATTTTTTTTTTTTACACAATTGTCCATTTACAGAGATATTTCTCCCACTCAGCATGGGTATGTGTAAAAATACACCCCAAAACACATTATACTACTTCTCTTGAGTACGGCGATACCACATGTGTGGTACTTTTTTGCACCCTAACTGCGCTAAGGGGCCCAAAGTCCAATGAGTACCTTTAGGATTTCACAGGTCATTTTGCGACATTTGGTTTCAAGACTACTCCTCACGGTTTAGGGCCCCTAAAATGCCAGGGCTGTATAGGAACCCCACAAATGACCCCATTTTAGAAAGAAGACACCCCAAGGTATTCCGTTAGGAGTATGGTGAGTTCATAGAAGATTTTATTTTTTGTCACAAGTAAGCGGAAATTGATTTTAATAGTTTTTTTTCACAAAGTGTCATTTTTCGCTACTCATCCAGGCACAACTGTTATCCCTACAGCTAAATTAAAAGCCAGGGTTTTAGTTCACAGAAGAATGCATTCTTATGCTTAGTCACCTATACTGCGTAGAAGTACCCAGGTAAACATAGGTGTCCTAACTCTGGCCCTGTAACATGCATAGTGCAGACATGCAAACACATTCATTGCATCAAACCTATCAATGGATTAGGAGCACACATCCTAACTTCCTCTCCTGGGAAAGACAGTGCATCTTACCAATCGCACAAGGGAGCTAACGTTATGTGTCCATGTGTACCATGCGCATACACCAGCATAAGCTGTCTGCATGCTGACAGACATACAGCGGAAGGGGAGAGTGCACCGAATTGGACCTAAGAGTAGTCTGGAAACCAAATGTCTCAAAATGACTGTTCAGGGGTATAAGCATCTGCAAATTTTGATGACAGGTGGTCTATGAGGGGGCGAAGTTTGTGGAACCGGTCATAAGCAGAGTGGCCTTTTAGGAGTGCTAGGGGGGTGACAGGAGGTTATTGATGGGTGTCTCAGGGGTTGGTTAGAGGGGGTGGTTAGAGGGGAAAATAGATGCAATTAATGCACTGGGGAGGTGATCGGAAGGGGGTCTGAGGGGGGTCTGAGGGGGATCTGAGGGTTTGGGCAAGTGATCAGGAGCCCACACGGGGCAAATTAGGGCCTGATCTGATGGGTAGGTGTGCTAGGGGGTGACAGGTGGTGACAGGAGGTGATTGATGGGTGTCTCAAGGTGTGATTAGTGGGGGGAATAGATGCAAGCAATGCACTGGTGAGGTGATCAGGGCTGGGGTCTGAGGGCATTCTGAGGGTGTGGGCAGGTGATTGGGTGCCCTAGGGGCAGATAGGAGTCTAATCTGATGGGTAGCAGTGACAGGTGGTGACAGGGGGTGATTGATGGGTAATTAGTGGGTATTTAGAGGAGAGAACAGATTTAAACAATGCACTTGGGAGGTGATCTGACCGCGGGTCTGCAGGCGATCTGATGGTGTGGGTGGGTGATCAGATTGCCCGCAAGGCGCAGGTTAGGGGCTGATTGATGGGTGGCAGTGACAGGGGGTGATTGATGGGTGGCAGTGACAGGGGGTGATTGATGGGTGGCAGTGACAGGGGGTGATTGATGGGTGATTGATAGGTGATTGACAGGTGATCAGTGGGTTATTACAGGGAAGAACAGATGTAAATAATGCACTGGCAAATTGATAAGGGGGGGTCTGAGGGCAATCTGAGCGTGTGGACGGGTGATTTGGTGCCCGCAAGGGGCAGATAGGGGTCTAATCTGATGGGTAACAGGGGGTGATTGATGGGTAATTAGTGGGTGTTTAGAGGAGAGAACAGATGTAAACAATGCACTTGGGAGGTGATCTGACGGCGGGTTTGCGGGCGATCTGATGGTGTGGGCGGGTGATCAGATTGCCCGCAAGGGGCAGGTTAGGGGCTGATTGATGGGTGGCAGTGACAGGGGGTGATTGATGGGTGATTGACAGGTGATTGACAGGTGATTGACAGGTGATCAGTGGGGATAGATGCATACAGTACACGGGGGGGGGGGGGGTGATCAGGAGTCCCCAGGGTGCAGTTAGGGACGTAATAAAAAAAATAGCGTTAACAGATAGCGACAGGGAGTGATTGATGGGTGATTAGGGAGTGATTGGGTGTAAACAGTGGTCTGGGAAGTGGGCAGGGGGGGGTCTGAGTGGTGCTGTGGGCGATCAGGGGGCAGGGGGGGGGAGATCAGTGTGATTAGGTGCAGACTAGGGTGGCTGCAACCTGCCCTGGTGGTCCCTTGGACACTGGGACCACCAGGGCAGGAGGCAGCCTGTATAATACACTTTGTATACATTACAAAGTGTATTATACACTTTGTAGCGGCGATCGTGGGGTTAACAACCCGCCGGCACTTCCGAACGGCCGGTGGGTTGTTGTCGCGGGTGGGCGGAGCCAGTTGCCAGGGGAAGCGCGCGTCATCAATGGCGCGATCGCTCCCCTGGCATGCTGAAAGGACGCAACGTCCTTGGGCGTATTGCAGTCCTTTTGGCGTCCACTTTGCCGCCGCCCATCGGCTGTGGGCGGTCGGCAAGTGGTTAAGCCTGGTACACACATCTCATTTTGATTGGTCAATAATTGGTCAGTTTTACCATTTCCAAGTGGTGTAAGAGCTTATCTACACAATCTGTCCATGATATTCAAAATCTGTTGGCCCTCATAATGCATGGAGGCTGTAAAATGGGCCAATGAAAAATTGGATATGTCTACAAGGCTTTAGTTTAAACTGTACAATAACACAGCTACCAAACTGGGATTAGCTACAGATTATGCAGCTGGTTCTAAAACTCTACTTTTCCTCAATATCTTGATTACACACCTCAGAAAAGGCAGCTACAGAAGCCAGATTAGGTGTCTGAGGGCCAGATTAGGTGTCTGAGACAGAACATTGGTAGGTTTTAAGAAATCCGTGCAGAACTGTCTCAGGCATCTTAAGAAATCATTAGTTAGTGCAGGCTCCTTCTAAAACTGTTGTAAAATAGGAGGAGCTAGGAAGGTCTCTCACACAGTGCAGTGTGTGAGGGGAATTGCTGTTGCTGAGGTAACTAACACAACTGCTGTATTGATAGTAGCAGGCTCTGAGGAGGAATTCAACAGAGGGGAGGAGCACATCACAAATCATGTCTAGCCTGCAGTTCTACATCTGTAGAACCGCTATCAAGCACTATCTTAATCTGCAGCAGTTTAGGGATGGGTTTGCACTTTTCTTAACTGTAGTGCAGCTCTAGAAATGCATGCTAAACTGCCACTATTACCTAGGATTTAAGAAGGTTCTTATCATGCAGAACGGTTCTCCCTGCTGGAACAGATTAAGAAGAAAAAACTGTTGGTAATAAGTTGATAAATCTCCCCCTGAGTGTGGAATCTGAAGTAGATGAGCTTTTCGAATAATCTATTTGATCTGTAAGATTATCTTATTTTACAAGCTAGTGTAGTATTAAGGTGCCCATTAATGGTTCAATTGTTAGTGAACAATGAGCGATCATATTTTTGATTGAATTAATCAAATTGTACATTATGAAAACAGAAAATCTGGTGGGTCCAATTGATCCGGAATGATCGCATTATCTTATCTATCATTTAATTAAGCAACTTCAGTGGACCAATTAAATATAGTCCTTTCTTTCAATCTGAATGACCTCATCAAAAATATAATTATTTGCTAAAAAAAATTTCCCACCCTTAAAGTGTACCAGAGACGACTATACACAAAAGATTTATACATACCTGAAGCTTCCTCCATCCTCTTCCGGACCGATTGCTCTCACGCCGTCTTCCTCCATGTTCCTGTTCTCCTGCTTGAAGCCCCGTAAGTTTTGCCAGTCGACACATGCTCATTGTGGTTGTGCGCCCCCCGTCTTGCTCCCGTGGCTGGGAGCATTCTGCGCCTGCGAATGCACACTGCGCCCTGACTGGCCAAGCTAACGGGGCTTCTACCAAGAGAACAGGAAGGTGTAGGAAGACGGCGTGAGAGCAATCGGTCCGGAAGACAGGCTAGGTAATCAGTAGGGGAATATATTTGTTATAATTCCCTACTTTGCACAAGGAGAGCAATCTATCGACTTCTCCCCACACCAGCTCAACACTAACAATACTACTCTTAATGGGCACCTTTACTTTTATATGACCCCTATGTAGAGCTTTTCAACAGCTAGACTGCGAACGTTCAGGGCTAATTCACAGTGCTCAGTTGCATTGTAGAATAATTCTGCAAGTCAACTCACTGCCCATACAATTCTATGGCGCTGTTCACAGTACTACAGTAACTCATTGCATTAGTCTAACTTGCTGCAATCAGGCTTTGTATTAAAGTATATTTCCAGTCTCTATTGCAGTTCACACTCACCATAATGCATAAGTTATGCAACTGACCACTGTGTGGCCACACACAATTACAAAAATAAAATGTTTTTACAGAAATTCGTTAAAAAAATCTGCTGTATAGAAAAATATAAAGTTTTTATTTGAGTATTTTATTTGAGAAATCTGATAAAATTGACCACCTTTATCAATATAAGTTGATTGGGAGTGGCTTTTTTGAACAATTTTTGTGCAAATGTAAAGATTTATAGATTGTCAATTTCTTGATTTATAGACCCAAGCAATTTTTTCAATAATTTTAAATCATTTTTTTTCCTAATTGGGGAAAATTTGAATGCATGTGTTGGATATTAGTGTTGCTCGGATACTCCCGATCACGGATTCGAAAAAATCCAGCCACGGCAGTCCCAAAATCCTGATAAGCTGTGATTGTGATCCGGATTTGAAACTAACTGACGAATTCGACTCTGATTTTATCCGTGATTGCCTGTAAAATCTGTGATCATGGGTTCGTGATCCGGATTTGACTTTAACATTAATAGCAAAGCCCCCGTACATGCCCCAATCCCCAGAATTGCATGGATTATGAAGGTGATCAGTGGCTACAACTTAAAAAAAATGTTTTCAAAAAGACCTTATAGTTTTTGAGAAAATTGAATTTAAATTTTCCAATGAAAAAGTATTCGTGATTAAATCCCGCCAAAACCTGCCGACTTTAGCGGTTAATAGCAAAGCCCCCTTACATGCTATAAAAACCAAATTTGCAGGATATGATAAGTGGAACAGTGGGAACAAGGGGATTTTTTTTTCCAAAAAAGACCTTATAATTTTTGAGATAATTGATTTTAAAGGTTCAAAAGAAATTTCAAAGGAAAAAAGTATACATGTAAATGCGGTAAATACGTTAACTGTAATTTACTGCATGTAAATGTATACTATTGTATACTATTTTACTAAATGCATACTATTATATAAAATTTTCCACTGAACCTTCAAAATCGATTATCTCAAAAACTATAAGGTCTTTTTGGGAAAACATTTTTTTCCATCGTTCCCACTGTTCCACTTAATATATCCTGCTAATTTGGTATTCATATCATGTAAGGGGGCTTTGCTATTAACCGCTAAATTCAGCTGCTTTTCAGCTTATAATCACGGATATTTTTTCTGTGATCATGGCCGTGAATACGCGAAATAATGGCCGCATCCGCGATTGAATTCCGTGATGGATGCCTGAACACGGATTCGGATCACGATTTTGTATAGTGAAAAAATGCTTGTAAATAGCTGCCATGATCATGGATTGTATCCGAGCAACACTATTGGATACATTGGTCAGATTTTTTTCAAATGTTACAATCAGTCAGAAAAATTGATTGTAATTCTCAAATTGAAAAAAAAAATACTGTATTAAAAAATTGTATTGTGTGGTGATACTTTTACACAGACAAAATCTCTGTATCGAAAATATTAATAATCATGTTGTACTGTGTATTTACAGTGTTAAAAAACTTTTATCCTTTAAAAAAAATAAAAAATAAAACATAATACTATATGTAACATACATATACCTGTAGCTCACTTATGTATTCTTAGAAAAATCAAAGCTGAACTGGCGGGGAAGAAAAAAAAAAAACTAAATTAACATAGATATCTTCAAAAAGATTTAAAGCCCATCTACATGTGTAAAAAAGGAGCCCATGAGTGTAGAGCTAGGTCTTCTGAGTAATACTGGTACACACACACACACATGCACGCACACACACACACTGTACACTTCACATATTGCACATACCCACGCATTAGCCAGGTAACAAGAATTATATAGAATTATATCTCTGCATAATTTATCTTTTAGCTGTTTTGCTAAAATGTGAAATATCAAATTTAAGGAAATATGTAATGTATTACCTTAACAGAGCTTATGTTTTTATTCAGTGAGGATTTAAAGGTTATACCTTATGTGTTTGTTATTAATGAATTTTACAGTATAGTGTGGAAAATGTTTTGATAAACATCAATGCAATTATGGTGAGGCTGATCAGCTATGTAATTTTTTTTCAATTTTCTAGGTCCTCTGTTGCAAAAAATATATGGTTATGTGTGTGTTCTGTTGAAATTTTGTGTAATATGTATTAATGCAAGGTATTAGATCAGGTAAAAGAAACGATACTATGAAGATATGATTGTTTACCTGATGTACTGCTAATTCTGTTATGTATAGCTAGCTTAATGCTACAGAGCAGTGGTTGATTCACCTGTGGCCACTGGCCAGTAGATGAGCCATGCATCTCAGGGTTTTATGTGGTTTAGTCAAAGTGTATTTATTATGATACATAAAACAAATACTAATTTATATTTTTATTATTAAAGGGAACATATTGCAAGGGAGACATTGATGCTAACATATTCATTTGCTTTAAAAAAAATGCAAATTACATACTGTATTATTCGGACTATAAGATGTCCCTGACCATAAGACGCACCTAGGTTTAGAGGACAAAAACCAGGGGGAAAAAAATATATATATATACTAAACTTGATGCATCCATGGTGAAGGGGCATATTGTGGATTATGCCCCCTTGTATCTCTTGTGTCCTCCTCTGTCCCCCCTTGTGTCCTCCTGTTTTCCCCCATGTGTCGACCTATATGCCCCTTTGTGTCCTCCACTATGCCACTTTGTGTCCCCCTGTGTCCTCTGTTTGTCCCCCTGTGTTCTCCTCTGATGAGCACAGTTCAGGGTGTCCCCGACATTGGTGCGGGTTGGAGATTCATATTGGCAGGCATTCACAAGTCAGGAAGTCCCTGCATTTGAACTATAAGCCGCAGTGACTTTCCCACCCCCACTTTTGGGGGAGAAAAAGTGAGTCTTATAGACCAAAAAATACAGTAGGTAATGGCCTCAATTCACTAAAATCTGCTCAGTAAATCAAAGCAGTTTGGCAAAATACCTCATGCGGTGTTTCTGTTCTTATTTTTAAATTCACTTTTTACAAATGCGGGTGACATTCGGTAAAACAGGTCTAAAACCATTTGGTAAGGTAGTATAAAGTATTCAGTAAATACAGATTCATGTGGTACTCTCCTGAATGAACTTGTACAGTAATTCTCTGGATGTTAGCAGCAGAGACACTTCAACCTGAACTAACTTTTATTAATTGAAATTATTTATTTTTGGAAAACATTTTTTTTTATGGTTGAAAAGTTTACTGTTTGTGCTACACTTTATGCAATATGAAATACATTTCTATTACAATAGGGGTAATTTCCCCTGACAGATATAACTTCCCGATAGGGATCAGCTGGTCTACTCTCTGTTGGGAAATAACTTCTAAACATGCCCACTTTCACTTTTGTGAATTCACAGTTCATGTCAGAAATACCAAACATTTTTAGACCAGGTCTAAAACATTTTGATGCTACTGAATGCAGGTTTATACCAAACCATCAGTGAATAGACTAGTCTAAACTGCTTAGTGAACAAGTATGCAGCTTAGTTGTTTTGACTCAAGCTGGACTCTATCCGCAGCATGCGACCGATAGCTGTGCAGTAAAGCTGGTGATGTAAACAAGGCCAACATATTACTCACCTCAGCCCCACTATTTTTAGAGATGAACTCCACCTGTGCCATATAGAAACTTGCATGGAAACAGGCATGTAACATGAAGCTTCCATGCCTCCAACTAACTTTCCTACCATTCAGGTGGCCAGAGACACGCGTCCACCCCTCCTCATGCGTGACCAGTTCCAAACTTACTTTATCACCCCCCCCCCCCCCAGCAACCGCGTAAGTACAGAGAGCAGTGTGATATTTACCAGAGCTGTGCCAAGTCTCCTCTTCCTCTCTATTGAGATTTGCTCAATGCTGCATACCTGGCTCCCAATCACATGACATGCAACAGGAGCTGGAGGATAGTAGCAATATAATGTGTGGTTGCCAGAAAGAACAAGGAGACCTGTTGCAACCAGTGTTGCTCAGATACAATGATCATGAGCATAGCCATGATTCAGGAGCATTTTTTCACTATTCGACATCGTGATCCGAATCAGTCAATCATGAATTCAGCTGTAATTCCAAGTATACGGCCCGTGATCACCTGAAAACCCGCAGACTTTAGCAGTTAATTGCAAAGCCCCCTTACATGGTAAAAACACCAAATTTGCCAGATATGTTAAGAAGAACAGTGGGAACAAAAGGACATTTTTTTTTCAAAAAGACCTTATAGTTTTTGAGAAAATCTATTTTAAAATTTCAAAGAAAAATGTATACATTTAAATGCATGAATGACAGTTAATGAAACAAAACCTGCCGACTTCAGCAGTTAATAGCAAAACCCCCTTACAGGCTAGAAACACAAAATTTGCAGGATATGTTAAAAAGAACAGTTGGAACAGTTTTATGTTCAGAAAGTGGGAAATTTAAAAAAAAAATGACATGGGGTCCCCCCTACCCAGCATATGTAACCCCTTGTCCCCATGCAGGCTGGGATAGCCAGAATGCGGAGCCCCGGCCAACTGGGGCTTTGCACCCTGAACTATACCACCCCACATTGTGCATGGTATGCGGGGGCTCTGGGGGGAGGGACAGCCAAGCCTTCCCTTCCTCCCCCCCCGAGCCCTGTCCAATCCATGGACAAGGGGCTCTTCCCCACCTCTGGTGCCCCAGGAGGAAGTGGAGCAATGACTCCCTGGAGGGAGGTTCATGGTGGCATCTGGGAGTCCCCTTTAAGAAGGGGACCCCAGATGCCTGCCCCCCCTCCCAGGAGAAGTGAGTATAAGGGTACAAAGTACCCCTTACCTATTTCCACAAAGGGTTAAATGAAATAAAAACACAACGAGAAGAAAAGTATTTTAATATTATAATAATATTATAATGTAATAATTAACCAGAAATACTTACCTGTACCTTTAAAAAGATGTTCCCATGTCAATATCATCGGAAATGTCCCACACCAATATCCTCAGAAAGGTCCCACTCCAATATCCTCTATCTTGTGATCTTGAAGTTGATTGCAGATCTCCACCAGCCGCTGCCTGCCCCCACACACGCCGCCCCCACCGAACTGCTCTCAGCTAATACTAAGTATAGCTGAGAGCGCGTCCTATGCGGACGCTATACCGCCAGCTCCTGCTGTTTTCCCTGCATCCCACACCTGTCACCCACACCCATGCTGGCACCCAATGCACCTATGGGTGCACTGGGTGCCAGCATAGGTGAGAGTGAGAGTGAGGTGTGGACAGTATGTATGGGGGCGTTGTTATTAACGTTAAAGGTAAATCTAGATCACGACCCGTGATCATGGATTCTAATGGTAATCATATCTAAAATCCGAGTCAAATTCATAAGTCAGTTTCAAATCCAGGTCACAATCACAGATTATCCGGATTTTAGGACTGCGGTGGCCGGATTTATTTGAATCTGTGATCGGGGGTATTCGAGCAACACTAGTTGCAACACTGGAGCTAGTAAATATACACAGCTTCACTACTCTTAATTTTAATGTGGGAAAAAGAAGCGGGTCCCTTAGCCCCAGCCCCTCCATTCTGCATGGTTACAGTGGTCCATTGAGAGGAGTGCAGCTATGTGTAACACATGAGCATCAGGTAGCTGTTGCTGAATCTCCCTGCAGTTTCCTGGTGTTTGTTTGCTGTTCAACTACACTTCCTGTTTGTTGCTATCAACAACAGTCATCCATAAGAATCTATAATTGATCATTTGAATGCACTGCCTGAAAGCTACAAGGCAAAAGTGAAACACACACCCATATGTTCCACATACCTGTTCTCCTTTCCACCCATACACTGATGCTGCTGGATGTCAGCAAGCACAGTTTTTCATTAAAGAGTATCTGTGCTGAGGAAATGTTGAGGCTTCCATCACACACCCCCTTTTAGAAAATATTGTTTACCTAGCAATCATATTGACCTCTGTGATAGCACTACTTTCTGATTCCCTGACCTGGACAAAGTAGGCAAGTAAAAGCCTTTATTCGAATATACTTTCTGGTGGAAGATAGCACTGGCAGACGCCACATTTCTCTCAGTACATATTTTCTTGAACAATTCTGCCCTGAAAACTTTGGCTTGCTTGTTCAGTTTAGACTGAGAAGGTGTAAGAAAATGACCTTACTGACTTGAAAAGATAGAGCAGATGGTAAGCAGAAGTGCTGGTTGAAGACTTTTCAAATATCACATCTCCTGGGCACCAGAACAGAGACAAGTCACATTCGCTTTACATTCTCCTCACAGACTTCCTAAAATTGAGTCCTTTTTTTCCCAGGATGTATTCAAGTGAGATAATTGTCTAATGTAGAAAAGAGAATGCCCGTGTATTCAAATAGTAGGAATAAACAACTGTATCTAAGAGGTTCTTTATAGATAGCAGCTCTACATGTTTTATATTTCTGAATAGTTTAAACAATAGGAAGCCCATTTCTTCTACACAATATACAGCATGCTAATTTCTAACTGGGCACAACAGACAACTATGGGGACAGCAAAGAGCGTCAATCCTCGATAGACTTAGCCTTCTGAAAAATAAGGAGTATAAAGTGATGTGACAAGATCATCATTTCCCTGCAGAAAAGAGTGTACAGGGAACAGAGGACAGGGGAGCTGCTAAGACTAACCTGCAAAGACAACTTGCCTTTATTTCTTTTTTTATTTAACTTACTAGTTTTAGTATTAGATTATTTATAACAGTTGCATTATTAAATATCTTAATTATGAACTTCAAATTATTATTCAACTTGATTTGTTGATGTTGTTACTGGTAGAATCTGTAATAAAAATGGTTTTACTGCTGTGTCATAAAGACAAGTCCAAAGTAACCAATGGTACTTAAAGCAGCAGGGACAGCCATACTTCCCTAGGAAAAAAAACACATATACATAGATAAATACTTGTTCTACTTACATAACATATGTATTGTACTATCCACGCTTGATTTTAGTGAATTTCATAAGAGAAAACAGTTTCAGGCATTTCCTATTTTTGCTGCCACTGACTGAAGCCAATTCTGATGTAATTTCCTCCCTTACTCTTTTTTTCCCCTCCTAGAAACTGCACTGTCATATCTAGCTTGCTTTGTAAACACATGTGAGCTCAACATTATCCTATTTCAGCAGCTTTCACCTTCTCAGCCTTGTGTCATACTGAACTGCCATCAGCCAATCAGTGAGGAGCAGGAAGTGGGAGGGGAAATAACAAGCTTCCTTCTTGTAGGAAATGTATCAAATAGAGCCAGGCTGACAATTTATTACAACAGAAACATTTCTGATTATACTGGAATGCTTGCAATGAAGTGTCAGGTTCCAAACTGTATAATAAACACAGAGCAGTGGGTAAATTGAATTTTATTTTATGGCTGACAATCCTGCTTTAACTAATTTCGACCAAAGCCTCTGCTTTTTCCCTTTTTTTATTTCCTGTTCACTGTGGCTCACAGTGATCAGGAGGTCATTAAATCGTCTCCTGACCGAGGGGCTGAACTCAGCTTTCTTTAGACTGGAGAGATCTGTGCTGGCACGGATGGGCTATTGCATCCCATGCTCAGGACTCAGGAGCCAACAGTGTTAAAACTATCCCGCATCAGGCTTAGACAGCCACAAATATGTGTAGTTTTAACTAGTAGTTAACTGTAGTTGTAACTATTTAACTATTGTGCATTATTGAAATATTTGTGTGAGAATTTTGCATTGTGATTTTCAGTGAATACTAATGAAATTCCATCTAACTACCTTCAAAATTGCATGCAAATGTTTGTGCAAATGTGAATTTTGTGGAAGTTGTCTGCATTCCCCTTGACTTGTATTAAAATACAAAAAAGCAGACCATCCACATTTCAAATATAGAACATTTGCAAATGCAAATATTCATAAAATCAGCAATACAAAGTGATGACACTGAGATGCCTTACATCTGTGCCAAATGCGTTTTTGCCATTTTTGAAAATCGTGCATGAATTTTAATAGCCTCACAGATTTATTTTCTGCCATAACTAAGCGTATTGCAACTTTGTAAATATGGAGATATTAAAAAGGTGATTGGCAGGCGAGCAAAGAAGTGGCAACTTGCAATTAGGTCATCAATTCAATTCTTTATAAACCAAAGCGTAGTGTTTGCAACTACATGTGTAGCATTGATGCACTGAAGAATTGTGAAATTGAAACATTTGCATATTTATTGTGTTGCCTTCCAAGCTGCATACAATTGCTCCTCCAAACTGCTAATATACATTTTTCCTCTTTTGTAGTGACATGTTCTGGTCCAAAGTGGGTAGGGAAGACCCAAATATCGCCAAATGTCCTAAAAACATTGGACTAAATAGTCCAACGTTTTAAGGACATTTGGCGACATTTGGATCTTCCCTACCCACTTTGGACCAGAACATGTCACTAGAATTGATTATGATAACGTTTAGATTCAGGACCTGCGTAGTATTTAGCACAAAACTCAATTGAAGCATATTCAAGCAACATTGTTCATCGCTCATTGTACTGTTGAAAACTACCTGGGAGTCTGAAGTCTGTCCACTACTTCTAACCTTAAAGTGGATCCGAGATGAACTTTTACTCATTGCATAATTGTGTATCTTTCCTATTGTTTACAGGGCATTCCTCAAGCCAAATACTTTTTTGTTTTTGTTTTAATACTCTAATTCCCTATAAACTAAACAAGCCACGCCCCACAGGTTTTCAGAGAGCCAAGGCACTTTTAGACAGTAGCAAGGGCTCATGGGAGCTCAGTCTGGGCAGGAGAAGGGGGAGGTATTACTAGCCAGAGATTTGAGAGGCAGAGGGGAGGAGGAAGGAGGAGGGGGGATTAGGTTTTTTTGCTCAAGATGCAGATAAGCCTGCCTCTGTGTAATGTTTACAAACAACGTGGCTGCTGTCATTGTATCACAGGAACAAATAATCATATTCTGTTAAAGCTGTTTGCAGCTAGATTTGCTGTGTAAACGATCTAAACTTTAGATAAGATATATAGACAAGTTACTTGTTATAGTTCGTTTTTCATCTCGGATCCACTTTAAATCCTGTCTTGTACTTAGAATCCTGATGATATAAATCCTGATCTTTTGTACCTGGAATTCTTATCTTAATCCCTGTCCTAGAAACCTGATCTTGCATCCTGCTGAATGTGTGTGCACAATGTGCATTTTAAAAAGCTCATCTATAACAGTGGCAATTAGCAAATTGCAATTTCCCCACGAGGTAAACTTAATGAACCCCTACCTTTTAGAAGCCTATAAAAAGGCTTGGGGAAGAAAATAAAGTAGACATAGTTCTGTATAAATGGATATATTTCCTGCCAGGGGGCTACTACTTCTAGGAAGCTCTGGCTGGAAATACAAATTTCCACTTATGGGGCTACTGATCATTTCTGCAGCAGGGCTGGACAGTGTGTAGCAAATTGCAAGAGTATAGAAGAATATAGAAGAAAAGAAGAATATAAGGCAGAAAAACAGAATGAAGAGTAGAGGAATAAAAGATAAAAGAAGAAGCCATGTTTATAGACGATGCTGTCACTGCAAAGTGCAGACAAGTATTTTCAGTTGATTATATTTAAGTAAATAGTTTAATAAGATGTAAATATTTGTAATTACTAATGAAGAGTTTTAACTCAATTTTCAAAAGCAGAGGCAAAGTGAAGGGGCTTATACTTCAAGGAAGGCTCCATGAAGCTGGCCTTCCTACAATCAGCACAAATAAAAATTCCATCATAATGGTTAGTGCTATGTTTGTGCTCATTTGTGCAGCAAAAATTAAGATTTGTGCTGCTTTCATTTTGAAGATAATAGCACTTACTATTTCCAAAACAATACCATCACCCAGCCCCCATACAGCAACCTACAGACACGAAACTGGTATGGGTGGGTAGTGCTGTGCAGGTGCTCATTTGTGCTGCAAAAATCATCTTTCTATCTTTTATATGTTTTGAGATATATTTTTATAGGTAAAAGGTTCATTCAGGCTCACTCAGCCTTTGCAATGTTGTAGGGGGGCTGAGTGAACTTTTGACATTTATAAAAACGTGAATATCTCAAAACAAATCTTAATGCAGCTCAAATGGGCACAAACGTAGCACTAACCAAAAAAGATGGCATTTTATTTGTTCTGATTGTGGGGGGCCAGCTTCATGGAGCTTTCAAGGAATTGTACATCAAAGTAAATTCAGGTTCATGTCTGTCTTCCAAGCACAATGCAAAAGACTAACCTATACAAATATATCCTAAACATTATGGGTCATGTGGCCAAAGCCAGCATCTTATAACATAGAAAGAGACAGACTGCAATAAATAATCTGTGTATAGCACTGAATTGGTGTAAATGTAAACTGAAAAAAGAACACAAACTAAGGAAATAAATCATGATATAAAAATAAATTGGTGAGCAATTCCTCACGGATCCTCTAACTTAGAAGAAATATTGGGTATATTCACTAAATCACACTAAACGTAACATACTGTATATGCAGGCAGTGCATGTTAAGTTTACAGGGATTTACACAAATTACGTAACTCATTATATAATTTGTGCAACTTGCATTATATATACAAAACCTATTTTGCCCATTACCCATTTGCCCATTACCCAAACAAACGTAGGTGGTGCAAATATAATGTGAGTTTCAGAAATTAAGTAATGAGTTCTGACATTTGTGTAAAACTTGGTAAACATAATGTGCACTACATGCACACATAAACTTTGATAAGATTTAGCCCCCGTTTACTCTTGAAGGAACACTATCAAAGTTTACGTTTTTTTCTGAAGCTCTTTAGGAGTTAGGAGAGACTTTGTAATGACAGATAATTATAGTAAAAGAAAGAAAGAAAAAAAAAAACATCCATCACCTTATCAGATCTGGAATGGTGCTAGAAAAGTGCAGGGGTGACGGGTTTAACTATTCAGCGTCTATTCAGTGTAGGCGATAACAGGAATGCCTCTCTTCCTCTGCACTAGCCTTGCTGGACATAAATAAGAGGTACAGACTAACCAGCAAGCTCATGTTGAACTAGAACTCATTGGAGTGTGTGAGGGGCTACAATGATCCTAAAAGCCCCCTTACTAAAATGCCAGGGAAAACAAAAGTTTGCTTTTTTAGAACAAAAATAATTTGCGATAATTCAGGTTGGAGTGAGCTTGAGATGTCTCCCAGTGCATTACTGCTGAATATATGCAAATTAACCATTGTTGCCCTTAAAAGCTAAACACACCTCCAGAACCGCTGGGATGCAATGATGAGTCAGCTTGTTAATTTGTATAGAGCCATAATAATCCAATTTGCATACAGACTGTTTTGGATTGTTTGATCCTCATCAGTGCATGACATGGATTAATTTGGCTCTATGGAGTAGGACTTGAAACACCGAGGTGTAGACTAACCAGCAAGCTCATGGTGAACCACAACTCATTGGAGTGTGTGAGGGGCTACAATGGTCCTAAAAGCCCCCTTACTAAAATGCTATGGAAAACAAAAGTTTCCTTTCTTAGAACAGAAAGAATTTGCAATAATTCAGGTTGGAGTGAGCTTGAGATATCATAAATAAACAATCCATGATGGATGAGATGGACATAAATAAACAATCCATAAACAATCCCTGCTGTGCTGACAGCAGAGCAGGTTCAATGACTGAATTTCTCACTATAGCGTGTGAAATTTGCCTGCACGGAAGAACCCACACTGCTGTTGGCACAACATGGATTGTTTATTTATGTCCAGCAAGGATAGTGCAGATGAAGAGGCAATTCTGTTATCACCTACACTGACACCCTGACAAAAGAGACCCCACGGGGCCCCAAAATGATTTGTTGGTTATAGATAGAAATGGGCCAAATGGTTTGAACGCAAACTTATTTGCGCAAACTTTGCTGGTTCGCATTCACAGTGAACCGCGAACTATATGCGAGTACGACCTGCCCCCTATACTACATCATTAGGGTCAACTTTGACCCTCTACAGCACAGTCAGCAGACACAGGGTAGCCAATCAGGCTACACTCCCTCCTGGAGCCCCCCCCCCCCTTATAAAACGCAGGCAGCGTCAGCCATTTCACTCACTTGTGTGGCTGCAGTAATTAGAGAAGGGAGAGAACCTGCTGACACAGGAAAAGCTTAGTTAGGCTCTTGTGTCAGGCTTGTTAGGTTGCTCTTTCTTGCTGATACTTATTGCTAAAAAGCACTCCTCTTCCTCAACAGCTCTTTTGAGATCTAATGTTGTTCTTGTGATCTATTTTTTGTGTGTGTGTCCCACAGACACTTGTGTTGCATATACAGCCCTGTCAGTCAGTCGCAGCTGCTGGACCTTGGCCCCTTGGTAATTCCTACTGTGCCACTGCCAGGCCCAGCACATTCAGTGACTACCTGTGTGT
This sequence comes from Hyperolius riggenbachi, assembly GCF_040937935.1. Lineage (NCBI taxonomy): Eukaryota > Metazoa > Chordata > Amphibia > Anura > Hyperoliidae > Hyperolius > Hyperolius riggenbachi. The sequence continues at coordinate 449,368,849 of NC_090646.1, read as the reverse complement.
GTGACAGCTGCACATTTGTAATACCAATCACTGCATACCCACCTGTTCAATGCACCTACCTACGTGAGCGCACGCAGTGTTATATACCACCAGTCACTGCACCTGTTCACGGTACCTGTGTGTGTGACAGCTGCACATTTGTAATACCAGTCGCTGCATACCCACCTGTTCAGTGCATCTACCTGCCTACGTGAGCGCACGCATGTGTTATATACCACCAGTCACTGCACCTGTTTACGGTACCTGTGTGTGTGACAGCTGCACATTTGTAATACCAGTCACTGCATACCGGTTCACTGCACCTGTGTGACCACACGCTGTTTTATATACCAGTCCGTGCATACCTGCTAACTGCACCTGTGTAACCGCACATTGTTGTACCAGCAATCACTGCAACCTGTTCACTGTACCTGTATAACTGCACATTGTTGTACTAGCAGTCACTGCAACCTGTTCACTGCACCTGTGTAACCGCACATTGTTGTACAAGCAGTCACTGCAACCTGTTCACTGCACCTGTGTAACCGTACATTGTATTAGTCAAGTCAGTGCATACCTTTCACTTCATCCCCCCCAATATGGACAAAACAAGAGGCAGAGCCAGAGGCAGGCAACCTGGCAGGTCTGTTCGAGGTCGCGCTGTTGTGATTTTGTGTGGCCCTCGACCAAAGTACAGTGTTCGGAAGAAGGCACGTGCCATCAACCCCCAATATTGTCAGGACGTAGTTGAATATTTAACACAGAACACCTCATCTTCCTCAGCTTCCGCACAGAAGCGTGACATATCTTCCTCCTTCTGCTCGGATTCTGGAACCCCACTTAACACTCCGCCGGGAGCCATCACCAAAGTGCCATCATCTCAGGGCTCAGCGGTGTGGAAATTGTTTTGTGTGTCTGCCTCAGATGAGAGCAATGCCATCTGTACTCTCTGTCACCGAAAATTGAGCCGTGGAAAAACCAAGACCCGCGTAGGGACCACTACCTTATGAAGGTACATGATTACAAAGCACAAACGGCAATGGGATAACCACGTGAAGAAAAGCAGCACACAAAAGCAAAGCCACACACCGCAGTGGAAGATACCAGGCCGCAATTACTTCTTAAAAAAGGTGATACCTAAACTGTAACGTGATGTTAAAAGGCAAGTGGTGACATCTCTGGCACACAGCGTTGGGTCAAGGGTCCATCTGACCATGGGTGCCTGGTCAGCAAAGCACACCCAAGATAATAAGGCTGTTGCTTCATTGTGGACAGACTAAATTCGATCAGCTGGAAAGCCACTGTTGTTCTGTCATTGAGCTACCTCAGCCACCATATGGGCTTGAATACAGCCATGGCCTGCACTCTCGCCATGGTGCGCACCTGTCCAGCACGGCCGTCACTACACAAACAGCTGTTTGCGGTGCGTTACACAGTGAGTTTGGTGTGTCAGTGTGAAGCAGTACTCTAATTACGCTCCCTTATTGATGTATACACATGCAAGATGTTTTTAAGCACTTTAGGCCTCCAATTTAGCATGCAATGTGATTTCTGCCCTTAAAACGCTGCTGTGCGTCAAATCCAGATTTTTCCCCGGGACTTTTGGTGTGTATCACACTCCTCCATGCAAAAACTCAGATGTTAGACCCCTTGAAACATCTTTTCCATCACTTTTGTGGCCAGCATAAATGTTTCTAGCTTTCAAAGTTCGCCTCCCCATTGATATCTATTGCGGTTCGCGAAAGTTTGCGCGAACCAAGGTTCGCATTTGAGGTTCGCGAACCGAAAATCAGAGGTTTGACCCATCTCTAGTTATGGAAAGGATCTGTGTCGATTATTGAATAAAAAGGACTTGGTCATTATTGAGTGTGCGGACCCTCTGGATTTCTTCTGATTGCAATATTGGTCCTGCACCTCACAAGTGGTGCGCGATTCTTCTTCTGCTATTTGATCTCATTCTGGAGTAGCAGATCGATGCCTCACACACCACCTATCAGTGCCCGATCCTGAGCTTTAAGAGGGATGCAAGCGATCTCTGGCGGCTATAGTATACAGCCCACTGTATAAACCCCTCCCCCCCAAAAAAAATTGTTGAACCTTGACTTGATCTATGTTTTTATTGTCAGCCCACTGTCTATTTGAGTTTGGCATCCCCGGAGTCCATGGCCCATATGCATTTCACTCCCCCCCAGATTATTCCTAAATGGTATTTTCAAGTCTTGTCAATCAAACACTTTTAAACCTCTTCAGGACCATAGGCCCAGGCAATCTCTTTGTAAAATGGGCCACTGCAGCTTTAAGGCCAAGCTGCAGGGCCGCACAACACAGAACACAAGTAAACCCCCCCCCCTTTTCTCCCCACCAACAGAGCTCTCTGCTGGTGGGGTCTGATCGCTCCCCCAATGTTTATTTTTTTTTGTAAATGCTTTTCCCTTTATTTTATAATACAAATGTGTCTTTTTTTTTCTTATTTATGTACACCCCCATCAGACAATCTTCAGCCTATGACAGCCGATCACCGCCAAAACTCAGGAGGGGACAGCCGTGTCACACGGCTGTCCCCAGTACAGCGCTGCTGTAGATCACAGCGCTGAACACGGCATTTTGCCGTTTAACAGTCTCCAAACGGCGATCGCTCCACCTACCAAGCAGGAGATGCGCGTGCAGCCTGCTTGCAATCTCCTGCAAACTGAAGCCCCAGGACTTTATGCCGATTGGCGTTAGGCGGTCCTGGGGCTGCCGCCGTGGCCACGCCCATCGGTGTGACGCGGTCGGCAAGCAGTTAAACCAACAGCAAGCAAGAAAAAACAAAACAGAAATTATATTGACAGTATTATTTAATCTACTTTGTAGTACTTTTTTTTAATTGCAGTGTGCTTAAACGGTTTTCTAAAGAAAACTTAGGAGATAAAGGCCCATATGCCATCCACTTTTTTACCTAAGTTTTCTCCTAGGAGATAATTTTTAATATTTTGTTTAAAATAACTTTCCCGTATTATACAATTGAAAGAGTACCCAAATGTTGTTGAAAAAGTACTGTCTGTCAACATTATTCAGAGTATTTTCTTGCTTGCTAGCTTAAAAAGCATTTTATTGACAAGGTGTAAAAATAATAACTTGAAGAAAACTCTGGAGAAAAAGTGAATTGCATATGGGCCCAAGTGAATTAACTAATGTCTAAGAACTAAAACAGCTGCTGGTAATAATGGCAAATACCTGAACTTCCCATGCAATGTATAAATACACAAAAGGGCTACCAAGTGAAGGTGAAGGACACAAAGCTATGATCAAGTACAGAAGTATCTGAAATGCATTAACTCTTTTTTCAATTGTGTTACAGATGTTGTAAATCAACATTCATTTCATGCTGGATGATGGTGGCAGCAGATATAATGGACTAATGGACTTTTGTACAGTTAGCGGTGCTGCTTGTCCTGTGCCTCCAACGGTGAGATGTTTGAGGGCTTTACTGGACCGAGTAGAGCATGTTCATCCATACACACCAAGTGAAGGAATCATTTTTACTATAAGATCCATTATCTCGGATGACCCATACTACAAATCCTATTGTGCACCTTTCTCTGCACATTTTCTTTGAGAAAAAAAGGACTTCTTTTATCTGTTATGATATGACATGACATCAGGGCATGATTCAGTATACTCGTGATTCATTCATCTTCATGAGTCACAAAAAAGTAAAAAAAAAGTGTTTTTCTTTCCTGCACTAGTGAAACATATAGGGCAGTTTGCCCTGATTGAGATTCTCTCTTGCCTCCTAGCCTGGATCATAATGTAATGTGACTGATCTTCTCTTCAGACACGCATTTCTATTAACCTGAAGCTCTCAAAAAGGCCACTCACATAGAGTGTTATCTAAATGTAAATTATTAGGTATTCTAAAATACATTTATATTCAGTCACCAAGAGACAGCCTAGTAATAATTTGATCAAGTCCTGTTTTGGATAAAACAATGTTGTATATAACAAATACACAAGCATAGGATGCATAGTCAGCGAGCGAGTCTTAAGGTGTTTTCCTTAAAACATTACTTGAATCACTGTGATAATCTAGGAAAGCCAATAAAAATATGATTTCACAAATCCAGAATGGAAGGGACTATATTATACAATGACAGTTAATGGCAATGTGTAAATGTATTCGCACAATGTGTTCAAGTGCATTACTACAAGATTCAAAAATAACAGTTTTTTAGTAATGCAACAGTAGTAGCAACAGTTACTTTTCAGAATGTAATCATCCCTAAAAATAACTAATATATTGGTAATTCATATTATGTGAAAAATTATATAAAAATAAGAAAAAATAACATATCACAGTTGTTTTTTTTCCTAGTCATTTTGTTGTACCTTTTTGGTTTGATTTTTATTTAACTTTACAATATCACATTTGAAAACTCTAGAAAATGAAGACTGTAAAACTCTAGAAAATGGAATACAAAGTGTAAATTCCAAAAAATGACTTTAGATCAGGGGTCTCAAACTCAATTTACCTGGGGGGCCGCAGGAGGCAAAGTCAGGATGAGGCTGGACCGCATAAGGAATTTCACAATCGCGGCGCATTGTCGCCTCTGCCCGCCCCTCTCACTCTTCCTTCACAGAGAGGGGCGGGAAGAGGCGGCGATCCGTGCGGCGATTGACGTCAGGAGGGGCAGAGCTGAAGCTGAAAGCTCTGCCCCTTCCAGGAAATGCCGGCGGATTGCCCCCCGGGTGATTTGGGGGCTCTGCAGCCCTCGTTTAGCGGCGGGGATGCGGCGGATTACTTGGGAGCACTGAAGCGAACTATAAGGAAGCTTTTGCCGGCGAGGGCCACAAAATATTGTATCGAGGGCCGCAAATGGCCCGCGAGCCGCGAGTTTGAGACCCCTACCTTAGATACTATAGGATAGGTGATCACAGTAGCTTGTTAAACAACTCTTAAATCATCTTAAAGCTGGATTTAAATAATAATAATAACAATAATTTAACATAATTTGGCACCCTCATTTTATGTACTGTACCTGTAACACAAATTTTCTGTGTCCAAAGCCTCATTTTATGTACTGTACCTGTAACACAAATTTTCTGTGTCCAAAGCCTCATTACCCTCTGTGTAGTTTAATGGCTGCAAAATTGCCTTGTACAAGTAATTGAACAGTGATCCTATACTTTATATTGGACCTGCAATTGTGATATGGGGAAATCACAATCGATTCTGTGCAATCACCTCCATTTACTTTCATTGTTCCTTTTGGAACCCCTGGCGATTCCCAAACACTGCTGAAAACAGCTCCTATGGGTCCCTGCCCAAAGGCCTAGAAGAGGGAACCACTACAGATTGCTGATTTGAGTCGCAATTGCTCAGCGTTTTTGCTAGCATTTTATCAAGAGGTTTCAACAGCGATTACTGGAGTTTTTTGTACCAAATTTTGTGCTGGTAGTTACAAAAATGATAACAATTAACAATTTTCAGTTTTGAAGTTCTACCACGGCTTTAGCGTAAACTGCTGGTTTTCTGGACAGTACAAAAGCTGAAAAATCACTTTGAAATTGGTAGGTTTTCATTTAAAAAGCAATTTTGCTGCTTTCGGATACTTAGCATTGAATCGCTCCAGTGGGTTCACTTCTATTGACTTTCATTGGCATATCGATTTTTGGAATTGACGAATTGACAGCGATTCCTAGAAAGAATAAATTGCTGCTAAAAGTGCTCTGGTGGGTCCTAGACCTGAGGGACTTTAAACAGGTACATACTCCTCAATGTGCTAATAGTATTTATTGGTGAAGGAATTACTGGTATTTATATACATTTTAATCAATGTAAAATTGATTTTTGTATTATTTAAAAAGCAGTGTTTCATATCGCTTTAACAAACAGGAACACAGATATACATACTATAGAGAGAAACTGTGTAGACACAACACCAATGCTGGCTTGTCAGGGTGGACACAAAAGCAATCAGACAAGGTTTTCCAGCTCATCCAATTACTTTTACACAAGATAACAGCCTGCTGATGGTGTCTGGAGGGCACCCATAGACATAAGCTCATAACCTGATATAACAAGGATTAATAAAGGTGCACTCAGCTACACTGTTAAAAACTATCAAACACAATAGAATAATTCCAACATACCCTTTGGGGTAGTTCACTGCTAATCAAATTGGGACACCTTCCCAATAATACAATTAAAGCTAAGTAGTCCTTAAGCAGTGCTCTATTCAGTCTTCCAAGTTTTCAAAGACAAATTAATTGATACAATCATTAACACTTATAAACCTCCAGTAAGAGGACACCCCATTATGTGCAGACTTGGCAAAATATTGACCCAGCTCAAGGTAGGTCCGATAATGCCTATGGAGTGACAGCCACACTTCAAAAGGCTGCCAACCAGTCATGTTTATCATTCATAGCTGGCAGAATAACAGTAGCCTCTCAAACTCCGAACATGATACTAGTTTAGGAACAACCCCCTTCCTCCCATTTCTGGTTTATGTGGAATAGCAAAAAATGACAAGTAATATTTTACATAAATTTCAAAATTGCAAATATCTCTTGTCCACTAATCCCTTATTGTCATAGTCAGTTATCTGTCCAGATGAGGTGGCTGGCACAAACAGATGTCCACAGGTGCCCCGGTGCAGTTTGCTAGGTGCCTAGGTATGTGGGTCTAGTGGTCTGTGCCCATGTGGGTGGCTTTGCATGGCCTAGGTGCTGAGATTGCGATGTGCACATGCGTATGTTTATGCTTTTGTGTGCGTGTTGTGTGCTTGCATACATGCTAGGATGTGCGCACGGTGTGTGAAGCATTATATGATTGTCGCCAAATAGTGTATAGAAGTGTGGAGAGAGCAACTCTCCAGTGCTGTAGTACTGCAGCTTTTGTGTGTGTTGGAGAGACTCCTGTGACCCAATCTAGTATTAGAGTTGTCCCAATTGGTTCGCCCACGAACTTATTCGCGCGAACATCAGTGGTTCACGTTCGCATCGAAACGCAAACTTTATGGAGAGTTCAACCTGCCCCTATACTACATCATTGGGCTAAACTTTGACCCTCTACATCACAGTCAGCAGACACATGACAGCCAATCAGGCTGCACTCCCTCCTGGAGCCCCCCTCTTATATAAGGCAGCTGCGTTGGCCATTATCTCACTCTGTGTTGCTGCAGCAGTGAGAGAAGGGAAATGAACCTGCTGCAGACATAGGGAAAGCTTAGTTAGGCTCTTGTAGCTTGCTCCTAGCTGATATTTGTTGTTGAAAAGCACACAAAAAAAGCTCTTTTCAGAGCTAATGATCTTGTGAAGTTTTTTTTGTGTGTGTGCCACTCACACTGCATTATACAGCCCTGTGTGTTGCAGCTGGCCCTTGCTAATTTTTATACCATGCAAGGCGCAGCACATTTAGTGCCTACCTTTTCACTGCACCTGTGAGTGACAGCTGCACATTTATAATACCAGTCTGACCGTGCATACCTGTTCATGTTCACTGCACCTGCGTGACAGCACACAGTGTTATATAATACCAGTCACTGCATAACTGTTCACTGCACCTGTGTGTGACAGCTGAGCTGCACATTTGTAATACCAGTCCGACCGTGCATACCTGTTCATGTTCACTTCACCTGGGTGACAGCATGCAGTGTTATATAATACCAGTCACTGCATAACTGTTCACTGCACCTGTGTGTGTGACAGCTGTACATTGTATTGTGCAATACCAGTCCGTGCCTACCTGTAACTGCACCTGTGACTGACCGCACATTGTATTATATACCAGCAGTCAGTGCATTCATTTTCACTGGACCTGTGTGTGTGACAGCTGCACATTGTATTGTGTAATACCAGTCCGTGCATACCTGTAACTGCACCTGTGACCGCACATTGTATTATATACCAGCAGTCACTGCAACCTGTTCACTGCACCTGTGTAACCGCACATTGTTGTACCAGCAGTCACTGCAACCTGTTCACTGCACCTGTGTAACCGCACATTGTTGTACCAGCAGTCACTGCAACCTTTTCACTGCATCTGTGTAACCACACATTGTTATACCAGCAGTCACTTTTTCCCTGCACCTGTGTAACCGTACAAAATAAAAGGCATGTATATGTGTCAATTCCCCTTCGTGATCGTTACCTTGCCGTGGTGAAGCGGCTTGCGTATCACAATGAAGCAATGACCGGCTAAATGAGCGGTGATGTTGAGCCGGCCTGGCTTTGCTAGGTGACTTGCTGGGGGCTTTGCTGGGCTGGGCAATTTGCTGGGGGTATTTGGGGGGGGGGGGCTTTGCTGGGCTGGGGGCTTTACTAGGCTTTGCTTGGCTGTATGCTTTGCTGGGCTGGGACCAGGAGACTTTTCTAGGCTGGGGGGTTTGCTTTGCACTGGGGCTCTGCTTCGCTGGGTTGGGGCCCTGGGGCTTTGCTTGGCTGTAGATAGGTAGGTTTCCCAGTATAGGTTAGATAGGTAGGTTCCCCCAGTATAGGTTAGATAGGTAGGTGCCTCCAGTATAGGTTAGATAGGTAAGTGCCCCAGTATAAGTTAGATAGGTATGTTACCCCAGTATAGGTTAGATAGGTAGCTTCCCCCAGTGTAGGCTAGATAGGTAGCTTCCCCCAGCATAGGTTAGATAGGTAGTTTCCCCCAGTATAGGTTAGAGAGGAAGGTGCCCCAGTATAGATTAGATAGGTAGATGCCCCCAGTGTAGGTTAGATAGGTAGCTTCCCCCAGTATAGGTTAGAGAGAAAGGTGCCCCAGTATAAATTAGATAGGTAGATGCCCCCAGTGTAGGTTAGATAGGTAGCTTCCCCCAGTATAGGTTAGATAAGTAGGTAGAAAGTTAGGTGCCCCCAGTGTAGGTTAGATAGGTAGCTTCCCCCAGTGTAGGTTAGTTAGGAAGGTGCCCCTAGTATAGATTAGATAGGTAGCTACCCCCCATATAGGTTAGATAGGTAGTTTCCCCCAGTATAGGTTAGAGAGGAAGGTGCCCCAGTATAGATTAGATAGGTAACCGCACATTGTTGTACCAGCAGTCACTGCAACCTTTTCACTGCATCTGTGTAACCACACATTGTTATACCAGCAGTCACTTTTTCCCTGCACCTGTGTAACCGTACAAAATAAAAGGCATGTATATGTGTCAATTCCCCTTCGTGATCGTTACCTTGCCGTGGTGAAGCGGCTTGCGTATCACAATGAAGCAATGACCGGCTAAATGAGCGGTGATGTTGAGCCGGCCTGGCTTTGCTAGGTGACTTGCTGGGGGCTTTGCTGGGCTGGGCAATTTGCTGGGGGTATTTGGGGGGGGGGGCTTTGCTGGGCTGGGGGCTTTACTAGGCTTTGCTTGGCTGTATGCTTTGCTGGGCTGGGACCAGGAGACTTTTCTAGGCTGGGGGGTTTGCTTTGCACTGGGGCTCTGCTTCGCTGGGTTGGGGCCCTGGGGGCTTTGCTTGGCTGTAGATAGGTAGGTTTCCCAGTATAGGTTAGATAGGTAGGTTCCCCCAGTATAGGTTAGATAGGTAGGTGCCTCCAGTATAGGTTAGATAGGTAAGTGCCCCAGTATAAGTTAGATAGGTATGTTCCCCCAGTATAGGTTAGATAGGTAGCTTCCCCCAGTGTAGGCTAGATAGGTAGCTTCCCCCAGCATAGGTTAGATAGGTAGTTTCCCCCAGTATAGGTTAGAGAGGAAGGTGCCCCAGTATAGATTAGATAGGTAGATGCCCCCAGTGTAGGTTAGATAGGTAGCTTCCCCCAGTATAGGTTAGAGAGAAAGGTGCCCCAGTATAAATTAGATAGGTAGATGCCCCCAGTGTAGGTTAGATAGGTAGCTTCCCCCAGTATAGGTTAGATAAGTAGGTAGAAAGTTAGGTGCCCCCAGTGTAGGTTAGATAGGTAGCTTCCCCCAGTGTAGGTTAGTTAGGAAGGTGCCCCTAGTATAGATTAGATAGGTAGCTACCCCCCATATAGGTTAGATAGGTAGTTTCCCCCAGTATAGGTTAGAGAGGAAGGTGCCCCAGTATAGATTAGATAGGTAGATGCCCCCAGTGTAGGTTAGATAGGTAGCTTTCTCCAGTATAGGTTAGATAGGTAGGTGCCCCCAGTATAGATTAGATAGGTAGGTGCCCCCAATGTAGGTTAGATAGGTAGCTTCCCCAGTGTAGGCTAGATAGGTAGCTTCCCCTAGTATAGGTTAGATAGGTAGCTTCCCCCAGTGTAGGTTAGATAGGTAGCTTCCCCAGTGTAGATTAGATAGGTAGCTTTCCACAGTGTAGGTTAGATAGGTAGGTGTCCCCCCAGTGTAGGTAAGACAGGTAGCTTCCCTCAGTGCAGATTAGATAGGTAGCTTTCCCCAGTATAGGTTAGATAGGTAGCTTCCCCCAGTGTAGGTTAGATAGGTAGCTTCCCCCAGTGTAGATTAGATAGGTAGGTGCCCCAGTATAAGTTAGATAGGTATGTTCCCCCAGTGTAGGCAAGATAGGTAGCTTCCCCCAGTATAGGTTAGATAGGTAGCTTCACCTAGTATAGGTTATATAGGTAGCTTACCCCAGTTTAGGTTAAATAGGTAGTTTCCCCCAGTGTAGATTAGATAGGTAGCTTCCCCCAGTGTAGGTTAGATTGGTAGGTGCCCCCAGTGTAGGTTAGATAGGTAGCTTCCCCCAGTGTAGGTTAGATAGGTAGCTTCCCCCAGTATAGGTTAGATAGTTAGCTTCCCCCAGTGTAGGTTAGATGGGTAGCTTCCCCCAGTGTAGATTAGATAGGTAGCTTCCCCTAGTATAGGTTAGATAGGTAGCTTCCCCCAGTATTGGTTAAATAGGTAGCTTCCCCCAGTGTAGGTTAGATAGGTACCTTCCCTTAGTGTAGGTTAGATAGGTAGCTTCCCCCAGTGTAGGTTTGATAGGTAGCTTCTCCCAGTGTAAGTTAAATAGCTAGCTTCCCCCAGTGTAGGTTAGATAGGAAGGTGCTGGCTGAGCGGCGGGGAGAGGGGGGGGGGAGAGTGAGTGTAGTTAAAAATCCACCTTTCACCGCCGCAGGCACAGCCCCCAGCTTCTTCTGACTTCCTCCCCTGGGGTAGCTCGCATTGGTAACAGCACCCCCTGTGATGACATCGGTCACGTCATCAAAGGGGGTGCTGTAACCAAGGCGATGGCCGCTGGGGAAGGAAGTCAGAAGAAGATGGAGACTGTGCCTGCGGCGATCGAACGAAAGGTGAATTTTTAACTACCCGCTCCCCCCTCCCCCGCTCCGCCCAGTGCCCCCTCCTGCCAATCAATTGATCCGGGGCACCATGGCAACAGGTTCAAGGGCGGTGCCCCAGATCAAAGGCCCTAGAAATGCAGCTGACAATTGCATACATTTACTAGTAAAAAGGCCCACCAATTTAACCACTTCCTGACCGCCTAACGCACAGAGGCGGCCGGGAAGTGTGCCCTGCAAGGACCGGCTCACCCACAGAGGCGGCAGTCCTTGTAAGGGCATGGGCGGAGCGATCGCGTCATCCGTGACGCGATCCTCCGCCGGCGCCTGCCGCCGCTCACCCGCCGCAACATCCCGCCGGCCATACGGAAGCGCCAGCGGGATGTTAACCCCGCGATCGCCGCATACAAAGTGTATAATACACTTTGTAATGTTTACAAAGTGTATTATACAGGCTGCCTCCTGCCCTGGTGGTCCCAGTGTCCGAGGGACCACCAGGGCAGGCTGCAGCCACCCTATGTCGCACCCAAGCACACTGATTTCCCCCCCCCCCTGCCCCAGATCGCCCACAGCACCCTTCAGGACCCCCCCTGCCCACCCCCCAGACCCCTGTTTGCACCCAATCACCCCCCTAATCACCTATCAATCACTCCCTGTCACTATCTGTCAATGCTATTTTTTTTTACCCCCCCTGCCCCCTGCCCCCTCCTGATCACCCCCCCACCCCTCAGATTCTCCCCAGCCCCCCCCCCCCCCAGACCCCCCCTCCCCCTGTGTACTGTATGCATCTATCCCCCTGATCACCTGTCAATCACCTGTCAATCACCTGTCAATCACCCATCAATCACCCATCAATCACCCCCTGTCACTGCCACCCATCAATCAGCCCCTAACCTGCCCCTTGCGGGCAATCTGATCACCCACCCACGCCAATAGATCGCCCGCAGATCCGACATCAGATCACCACCCAAGCGCAGTGTTTACATCTATTCTCTTCTCTAAACACCCACTAATTACCCATCAATCACCCATCAATCACCCCCTATCACCACCTGTCACTGTTACCCATCAGATCAGACCCTAATCTACCCCTTGCGGGCACCTAATCACCCGCCTACACGCTCAGATTGCCCTCAGACCCCCCCTTATCAATTCGCCAGGGCATTATTTACATCTGTCCTTCCCTGTAATAACCCACTGATCACCTGTCAATCACCTGTCAATCACCCATCAATCACCCCCTGTCACTGCCACCCATCAATCACCCCCTGTCACTGCCACCCATCAATCAGCTCCTAACCTGCCCCTTGCGGGCAATCTGATCACCCACCCACACCAATAGATCGCCCGCAGATCCGACATCAGATCACCACCCAAGCGCAGTGTTTACATCTATTCTCTCCTCTAAACACCCACTAATTACCCATCAATCACCCCCTATCACCACCTGTCACTGTTACCCATCAGATCAGACCCTAATCTGCCCCTTGCGGGCACCCAATCACCCGCCTACACGCTCAGATTGCCCTCAGACCCCCCCTTATCAATTCGCCAGGGCATTATTTACATCTGTCCTTCCCTGTAATAACCCACTGATCACCTGTCAATCACCTGTCAATCACCCATCAATCATCCCCTGTCACTGCCACCCATCAATCACCCCCTGTCACTGCCACCCATCAATCAGCCCCTAACCTGCCCCTTGCGGGCATTCTGATCACCCACCCACACTAATAGATCGCCCACAGATCCGACATCAGATCACCACCCAAGCGCAGTGTTTACATCTATTCTCTCCTCTAAACACCCACTAATTACCCATCAATCACCCCCTATCACCACCTGTCACTGTTACCCATCAGATCAGACCCTAATCTGCCCCTTGCGGGCACCCAATCACCCGCCTACACGCTCAGATTGCCCTCAGACCCCCCTTATCAATTCGCCAGTGCAATATTTACATCTCTTCTTCCCTGTAATAACCCACTGATTACCTGTCAATCACCTATCAATCACCCATCAATCACCCCCTGTCACTGCCACCCATCAATCACCCCCTGTCACTGCCACCCATCAATCAGCCCCTAACCTGCCCCTAGCGGGCAATCTGATCACCCACCCACACCAATAGATCGCCCGCAGATCCGACGTCCGATCACCTCCCAAGTGCAGTGTTTACATCTGTTCTCTACCCTAAACACCCACTAATTACCCATCAATTACCCCCTGTCACTGCTACCTATCAGATTAGACCCCTATCTGCCCCTAGGGCACTCAATCACCCGCCCACACCCTTAGAACGCCCTCAGACCCCAGTCCTGATCACCTCGCCAGTGCATTGCTTGCATCTATTCCCCCCTCTAATCACACCTTGAGACACCCATCAATCACCTCCTGTCACCCCCTAGCACACCTACCCATCAGATCAGGCCCTAATTTGCCCCGTGTGGGCTCCTGATCACTCGGCCAAACCCTCAGATCCCCCTCAGACTCCCTTCCGATCACCTCCCCAGTGCATTGATTGCATCTATTTTCCCCTCTAACCACCCCCTGAGACACCCATCAATCACCTCCTGTCACCCCCCTAGCACTCCTATCCATCAGATCAGGCCCAATACAACCTGTCATCTAAAAGGCCACCCTGCTTATGACCGGTTCCACAAAATTCGCCCACTCATAGACCACCTGTCATCAAAATTTGCAGATGCTTATACCCCTGAACAGTCATTTTGAGACATTTGGTTTCCAGACTACTCACGGTTTTAGGCCCGTAAAATGCCAGGGCGGTATAGGAACCCCACAAGTGACCCCATTTTAGAAAAAAGACACCCCAAGGTATTCTGTTAGGTGTATGACGAGTTCATAGATTTTATTTTTTGTCAAAAGTTAGCGGAAATTGATTTTTTTTTTTTTTTCACAAAGTGTCATTTTTCACTAACTTGTGACAAAAAATAAAATCTTCTATGAACTCGCCATACACCTAACGGAATACCTTTGGGTTTCTTCTTTCTAAAATGGGGTCACTTGTGGGGTTCCTATACTGCCCTGGCATTTTAGGGGCCCTAAACCGTGAGGAGTAGTCTAGAAAACAAATGCCTCAAAATGACCTGTGAATAGGACGTTGGGCCCCTTAGCGCACCTAGGCTGCAAAAAAGTGTCACACATGTGGTACCGCCGTACTCAGGAGAAGTAGTATAATGTGTTTTGGGGTGTATGTTTACACATACCCATGCTGGGTGGGAGAAATCTCTCTGTAAATGGACAATTGTGTGTAAAAAAAAATCAAACAATTGTCATTTACAGAGATATTTCTCCCACCCAGCATGGGTATGTGTAAAAATACACCCCAAAACACATTATACTACTTCTCCTGAGTACGGCGGTACCACATATGTGGCACTTTTTTACACCCTAAGTACGCTAAGGGGCCCAAAGTCCAATGAGTACCTTTAGGATTTCACAAGTCGTTTTGCGACATTTGGTTTCAAGACTACTCCTCACGGTTTAGGGCCCCTAAAATGCCAGGGCAGTATATTAACCCCACAAATGACCCCATTCTAGAAAGAAGACACCCAAAGGTATTCTGTTAGGAGTATGGTGAGTTCATAGAAGATTTTATTTTTTGTCACAAGTTAGCGGAAAATTACACTTCGTGAAAAAAAACAATTAAATTCAATTTCCGCTAACTTGTGACAAAAAAATAAAAACTTCTATGAACTCACCATACTCCTAACGGAATACCTTGGGGTGTCTTCTTTCTAAAATGAGGTCATTAGTGGGGTTCCTATACTGCCCTGGCATTTTAGGGGCCCTAAACCGTGAGGAGTAGTCTTGAAACAAAAATGACCTGTGAAATCCTAAAGGTACTCATTGGACTTTGGGCCCCTTAGCGCAGTTAGGGTGCAAAAAAGTGCCACACATGTGGTATCGCCGTACTCAGGAGAAGTAGTATAATGTGTTTTGGGGTGTATTTTTACACATACCCATGCTGGGTGGGAGAAATCTCTCAGTAAATGGACAATTGTGTGTAAAAAAAATCAAACAATTGTCATTTACAGAGATATTTCTCCCACCCAGCATGGGTATGTGTAAAAATACACCCCAAAACACATTATACTACTTCTCCTGAGTACGGCAATACCACATGTGTGGCACTTTTTTGCAGCCTAACTGCGCTAAGGGGCCCAAAGTCCAATGAGCACCTTTAGGCTTTACAGGGGTGCTTACAATTTAGCACCCCCCAAAATGTCAGGACAGTAAACACACCCCACAAATGACCCCATTTTGGAAAGTAGACACTTCAAGGTATTCAGAGAGGAGCATAGTGAGTCCGTGGCAGGTTTCATTTTTTTTTGTCGCAAGTTAGAACAAATGGAAACTTTTTTTTTTTTGTCACAAAGTGTCATTTTCCACTTACTTGTGACAAAAAATAATATCTTCTATGAACTCACTATGCCTCTCAGTGAATACTTTGGGATGTCTTCTTTCCAAAATGGGGTCATTTTGGGGGTATTTATACTATCCTGGAATTCTAGCCCCTCATGAAACATGACAGGTGGTCAGAAAAGGCAGAGATGCTGGAAAATGGGAAAATTCACTTTTTGCACCATAGTTTGTAAACGCTATAACTTTTACCCAAACCAATAAATATAGGCTGAATGGGTTTTTTTTAAATCAAAAACATGTTTGTCCACATTTTTCGCGCTGCATGTATACAGAAATTTTACTTTATTTGAAAATGTCAGCACAGAAAGTTAAAAAAATCATTTTTTTGCCAAAATTCATGTCTTTTTTTGATGAATATAATAAAAAGTAAAAATCGCATCAGCAATCAAATAGCATCAAAAGAAAGC
This sequence comes from Hyperolius riggenbachi, assembly GCF_040937935.1. Classification (NCBI taxonomy): domain Eukaryota; kingdom Metazoa; phylum Chordata; class Amphibia; order Anura; family Hyperoliidae; genus Hyperolius; species Hyperolius riggenbachi. The sequence continues at coordinate 449,352,829 of NC_090646.1, read as the reverse complement.
TTTATTAGTGACAAGAAAAGGAGCCAAAATTCATTTAGGTGGTAGGTTGTATGAGCGAGCAATAAACCGTGAAAGCTGCAGTGGTCTGAATGGAAAAAAAGTGGCCGGTCCTTAAGGGGGGTAAAGCCCTAGGTCCTCACGTGGTTAAAAACGGGCGCTAGGTAAAAGCTGCTACCCCCCACAACGCGCACACACGCGTCTCGCTTGCTGGTTCCTCACCACTGTCTGAAGTATATGCACACAGGGAGCTGCTTGCTTGGCAGCTGAAAAAAGCTGTTATTTCCCACAATGCAATGAGAACCTCTGTGAACCACACACAGCAAACTGTCAAATCCGGCCCTGTGTCCCAACTGCCCTGGCTGCGCACATGCTCAGTACAAAAAAGACTGGGACACACAACCATTCAGTTGATGATGCAGGGACACTTGCATTTTATTGTATAGGATTCTCATATAAGAAGACATGGACTTCATAAATGCCATTATATCAAAGTAGAACTACCATTACATTGCTCTAGTTCAATGCAATGTAACACAATTAGGCAACTTTTTCCCCACAATTTTATTCAAACAATGGCTGTGATAGGGTGGCTCGATAGTAAACACAAGCTCTTGAAGATCTCCTCACAGATATTTAGCAATAAATATGCAACAAATTACAAGCAGTGTAACAATTGTATCTTTATAAATTGCACAGATGGCATTTTGGTGTTAAGACTGCAGACTGACAGTTTGTATTCTTAAATTTTTCAACCTGTTAAATTACATAGTTTATGATCTGTCACTTAAAATTATCTTTAGACATTATTTTAATTGGCAGCTTTGTAATGGTCATTGTGCAGATACGATGTTTCTAGCCAGTGAGTGGAGAAGGGGAGGAGAGACAGGCAGGCAAGTAGCCTTAGGCCTGCAGGAAGTTGCCATGAAGTTCCTGCAGGGAAGAATATGTATTGGGGCAAAAAGATCAAACCAGACAAATCACTACTAGAGAGGCCAGCAATATCAAGGGACACCTATTTACTTGATTTCCAGGCAAAATTATTAATGTTTGTCTTGGCCAAGGAAAATGCAAAGTGTGTACATGGTTTTGTGCTAAGATAAATACAAAGACTTCTGATGTGTTCAAATAGAGCTCTGGAACAAACAGCTTTCCTATAAACAAACAGCAAAATAGCTACATTAAAACCTAGTTTCATATGTTTTTTCTATCTAACCTCTGGTTCCTTGACATTGCATTGGCTGCTATACTTACCTCCAAGGTTCTTCAACTTCAAAGTCACCTAATCTTTTCACCAGGCTGGACAGCTATGGAGCCAAGGCCACTCCAAGAACCTTTGGCTCTAATGAGTGATGACTAACTCCACCTCAGAACCTCCCACACACCTCTTTAAGAAGCCCAGAACCTCACTGGGTCACTAGAATATTAATGTGCTCTCCCACCATATCACATCCCTGAAATCCCATGGCTCTGCCATTTACTATAATGCAGGGAGGTACATGGCTGTAACAGCAACATCTCCCTTCCAATCAGTGCCAATTACTTGCTCCTGGGCATCACTTTGAGAAGCTTTACCACTGCAGTGATGTGGTGGTCCACCTCTACAAACCATCAAGGACTTGGACAGCGATGCTGAAAGTTTTCTAAATTCTCCATTAATATAAGGGGAGTTATGGGAGAACAGGGATACACCATTTATGTTAGATTGGGGTGGAAGAGTGTGGACCAAAACCAGCCTACTAAGAGATGAATGCCATTATTTAATTCGCTTTTTCTCCTGAGTTTTCTCCTAGGTGACAGTTTTACATCTTATCAGTAAAATGCCTTTTAAACCACCAGCAAGCAAGAGAAAACTCAGGATAGTTTTAACAGCACTTTTCACCCGCTTTTTGGTACTTTTTCAGTTACAGATTGCTAAAAAAAATAGTTTTAAACAGAAGATGAAAAATGATCTCCTATATTGAATAAGGGCTGACATCTCTTTGTAAAGTAAAATATCAAAATATAGTTAGTCTTTAAATATTAACCGAAAATCCCAGATAACGTAAATTAATTGTAAGAATTACAAATGACACTTCAAGTTAAGTGGGAATCTAATCTAATGTGTGGTTAATTAATTTTCCAGAGACATACATTTCCCAAACCCAATCATTGAAAACTGTAGTGGGTAAAAATACAATTTAACTCATCTTAATTAATGGCTACGCTATAGAGATCCGGATGACATATATTTAGCTGACGAGTGACGATATACACCTGCAATGACTCTCAGTGTATGACTCAGAGAAGCTAGGGAAGAAATGGAACTTTATCTCTGTGAAAACACTGTATCATCAGCGTGTGTAGAAATGAAAGGCTGATGATGCTTTTTGTGCATTTCACGCAAAACATGTCAAACACTGAATGGGCTGATGAGCATTCTATGTGCTTCTGTGATAAAATAGAATGCGGTTGACTTATGGATTTCAATTATAGGTTTCAGAAACATTTAATTATTGCTCAGTGACTCCTTCACTACTTCTATGTCATAGGCTGTCAGAAGTCAGCCCTTTTATTTTTGGTCCCATCAAGACTGATATTACAAACTGCCATCTTAAGATGAAAAATATGCCATGTTATGGTAATGAGTGACCATATTATGAATCACAGTTTATTTTTAGAAAGTATATTCCATGCTGGCATAACGGTGTTGTCCCTGTAGCCACATGATTTCCATAAGAGATTAAGGGTAGCAATTCTCTTAAGTCTTAAATGTCACACATCCATTTTTAATCTTTCACCTATGATGTAGATAGACTCAAAGATACATTTTCTGCATTCATAAAATGTGTTTTGTCTTGGTGTAAGAGGCAGTGATAGCACTCCATTCATTACAACTTTTATTGGCTTATGTTAATTGGTAAATTTATATTGTCAGTAAATATGTCAGTGACAGCCCAGAGGTCTGCTGGAAAGACAGAAACAAATACAGCTCATATGGGCATACAGTATATGCTAATACGAGTAGTACTATAGATATAGCTAGAGATGGCCCGAACGGTTCGCTGGCTAACTTGTTCGCGCGAACCCCGGGGGGTTCACGTTTGTGGCGAACCATGAACAAAAAGCAAGTTCGACCGGCCCCTATACCACATCATTGGGAGAAACCTTGACCCTCCACATCACAGTCAGCAGACACATGGCATCCAATCAGGCTACACTCCCTCCTGGACCTCCCGCCCCCCCTATAAAAACACTGCCATTTTCTCACTCTGCCTGCTGCCTGCTTAGTGAGAGAAGGGAGAGACATTGTTGCAGAGATAGGAAAAGCGTTAGTTAGCTCTTGTTAGCTTGCTCCTTGCTGATATTTGTTGCTGAAAAGCACCACAAAAATGCTCTTTTGAGAGCTAATGTTCTTGTGATGTGTTTTTTGTGTGTGCTACTGACACTGCATATACAGCCCTGTCTGTTGCAGCTAGCCCTTGCTATACTGTGCCAGGCCCAGCACAGTCAGTGCATACCTTTCACTGCATCTGTGTGACTGCATATTGTATTATACCAGTCAGTGCATACCTTTCACTGCATCTGTGTGACTGCACATTGTATTATACCAGTCAGTGCATACCTTTCACTGCATTTGTGTGACTGTACATTGTATTATACCAGCCAGTGGATACCTTTCACTGCATCTGTGTGACTGCACATTGTATTATACCAGTCAGTGCATACCTTTCACTGCATCTCCGTGACTGCACATTGTACTATACCAGTCAGTGCATACATTTCACTGCATCTTTATGTCTGCACATTGTATTATACCAGTCAGTGTATACCTTTCACTGCATTTCTGTGACTGCACACTGTATTAGTCTAGTCAGTGCATACCTTTCACTTCATCCCCCCCAATATGGACAAAACAACAGGCAAAGGCAGAGCCAGAGGCAGGCCACCCGACAGGTCTGTTCGAGGTCGTGCTGGCGTGATTTCATGTAGCCCTCGACCAAAGTACAGTGTTCAGAAGGCACATACCATCAACCCCCAATATTGTCAGGATGTAGTTGACTATATAACACAAAACACCTCATCTTCCTCAGCATCCGCATGGAACCGTGACATATCTTCCTCCTCTTGCTCTGATTCTGGCACCCCACTTAACACTCAGTCAGCAGCCACCACTGCTACTACTAGCACCACATCCACTCCATTTGAGAGTTCGCAGGAGTTATTTGGTGGGGAATTAACTGATTCACAGCCATTATTGTTACAAGATGAAGGCGCTAAGCGTGTTACACCACCTCATATGTCTGAATTCGGATATAGACACTCTGAGCAGCGATGAACCCCTGGACTACTGGGTGCGCAGGCTTGACCTGTGGCCAGAGCTGTCACAATTTGCCATCCAACTTCTGACTTGCCCTGCCTCATGCATCCTGTCAGAAAGGACCTTCAGTGCAGCAGGAGGCATTGTCAGTGAGAAGAGAAGTCGCCTAGGTCAAAAAAGTGTTCAGTATCTCACCTTTATCAAAATAAATGAGGCATGGATCCTGGAGGGCTACTGCCTGCCCGAAGACTAAGTCAGTTCCCACATACAGCATCTCTGCCTGCACGCCATGTGACTGCCTGCCCGAAGACTAAGTCAGTTCCCACACAGCATCTCTGCCTGCAGGCCACTTGACTGCCCTCTCCGCTACCACCAACAGGGTCCAGGACTTTTTGTTAGCAGCAGCCGCTAACAAAAAGAATAATACATTTTCTTGTGCGTGTACATGCCTGCCTAATTTTTCTGGCTTCACTGCGGCTGCAACAACAAAACAAAAGGCATGTACAAGTGTCAATTCCCCTTCGTAATCGCTACCTTGCTGCAGTGAAAGGGCTTGCGTGTCACAATGAAGCAATGACCTATATGAGTGTGTTGGGGGGCTCACCCAAGATAATAAGGTCATTGTGTCATTGTGGACAGACAAAATTTGATCAGCTGGACAGTCACTGTTGTTCTGTCATTGAGCTACCTCTGCCATATGGGCTTGAAAACTGCCATCGCCTGCACTCTCGCCATCGTGCGCACCAGTCCAACACGCCGTCACTACACAAACAGCTGTTTGTGGTGCATTACACAGTGAGTTTAGTCTGTCAGTGTGAAGCAGTACACTACTTACACTACCTGATTGATGTATACACACGCAAGATGTTTTCAAGCCCTTTATGCCTCCAATTTAGGAATGCAATGTGATTTCTGCCCTTTAGGGATTATAACCCTGCTGTGCGTCAAATCCGTAATTTTTCCCAGGATGTTTGGCGTGTATCCCACTCCGCCATGCCCCCTCCAGGTGTTAGACCCCTTGAAACATTTTTTCCATCACTTTTGCGGCCAGAAACAGTGTTTGTAGTTTTTCAAGTTCGCCTGCCCATTGAATTCTATTGCAGTTTGCCGGTTTTGCGGAAGTTCGCGTTCGCGGTTTGCGAACCCAAAATCTGTGGTTCGAGCCATCTCTAGACACAGCAGCCATGGGGACTGCTGTAGTTCCCTGGGGCCAGAGAGGCCAGGTTTAACCCCAACATTATCAGAGTTTTAAGTCTTTGTTGGTGCCTCCAATCCTCTGTCTACAGAACTTTGAGGAACAGTAACAACATATAGTACAATGCAGTAAATAATTTTACATTCGTTCTCCTTGTTTCAGCATCAGAAACACTTCTTATTGCTGTATATCCATGTGTAGCCCTGCCCTTCCAGTTATGTCAAGCCTAGGCGTATTAACAATGCACCCTTCTTTTCCCAGGGCACTATGAGAGATCAAGTGTTTTTTTCTAATCAACTTAGAACACACAAGACCAAACCATTCTTTTATCAAACCTCTTCAGTAACTTTTTTTAAATGTTTTTTTTTTTCTCTGGAAGTTATTATGGTGTAGCTGATCTATTGGATCATGAGAATTAATTTTGTTGGTTCCACAAAACCACACATGTGAGGATGCCCCGGAACTATCTCTGGATCTCATTCAGGGTCCCCACTCTAGTAGTAAATGCAGTTGCATCCTGCTACACACACAATGAGCATATCCATGACTGAACACATGTTTAAGTGGATAAAAAGTTTGAGGGCAGATTTTCCTGAATTTGCTTGCAGGGCCATTGGCTCCAAACCTTGTGGTGTTCTGGTAACATTGGAGTGGAGTGAAGGTAAATACACCAATTCCCACCAGTCCCCCTGTGTTACTGCGCTCACTAAGGCAGACATTGCAGAGAAATGGTAGTCCATTTAATAAAGCTTATAATTAATATGGCTGTCTCAAGAGGCTAGGCAGAAGCAGACAGAGCAAAATTTAAAGAGATCTCAGTTCCTCAGGAAAAAAAAACAATACATTGCAAAGTGGAAAGTTAAAAAATAGAAGTGATGATTGATATTCGCTGTGTAATTTGTTCATATTGTTTGATCCACAATGAACCTGCACAGCATCATCTTTACTACTGGCAGACAAAAAAAAAAAAAAACTAGACAGCACTAACTTCCATTATCTATAACTACACCCACTAACAATGTGGTAGGCAAGGCTGTTTTTTTTAAATAGATATACATATGTGCAGAGAGAGATCCTGCTTGCTTGGCCGTTAGTTCCCACAATGCAATAAGGTTCACAGACAGGAAATTGTCATGACCATGGTCATGACATCACACTGTGGGAGGGGTTTCACCACAATATCAGCTAGGCAGACCCCCCTCTCCCATTGCACTATTAGTGAAAAGGTGAAGATTTCTCATAGGAAAGGGGGTTCAGCTACTGATTGAGATGAAGTTCAATCCTTGGTTCAAGTTCCTCTTTAAATCATAGCTATTCAAAGTAATATACAGTGGTGACCATAATTATTCATACCCCTGGCAAATTTTGACCTAAAGTTACTTTTATTCAACCAGCAAGTCATTTTTTGATGGGAAATGACATGGGTGTATCCCAAAAGATAATAAGGAGATGTACAAGAGGCATTATTGTGGGAAAAAAATATTTCTCAGCCTTTATTTACATTTGAGCAAAACATGTCCAGTCTAAAATCATTCATACCCTTCACAAACTGTCACAGTCTGTGGGAAATCCAAAGTTCTATACCATTCCAAATAATGCAAGCTGTTCTGGAGCATTCTATTTACCCTGATTAATTGGGAATAGCTTAATCAACTCAACAGGTAAAAAACAGCAGCTCTCTGCAGTTGGTTTGTGGACAAATCATGGCTAAGACAAAAGAGCTCAGCGAGGACATGTGGCTGCATGTTGTGGTTGCTCACAAGTCAGGAAAGGGCTACAAGGCCTTTTCTAAATGTTTTCAAGTTCCAGTGGCTACAGTGCAAAGTATTATTAAAAAATACAAGATGTTCCACACTGTGGAAAATCTCAGAGGATGTGGTCAGAAGTCAAAATTGACACCTGTGCTGGCCAGGAGGATAGTGAGAGAGGTGAAAAAGAATCCAAGGATCACCACCAAGGCTATCCTGGTGAATCTGGGCTCTTCTGGGGGCAATATCTCAAAGCAGACAATACAACGGACACTGCACACTGCTGGGTTCCATGGATGCAGACCAAGAAGGATGCCACTTCTCCTGATAAGACACACAAAAGCTTGCTTGGCCTTTGCAAATGCTCACCTGGACAAAGAAGAAGACTTCTGGTCTTCTGTGTTATGGTCAGATGAAACAAAAATTAAACTGTTTGGTTACAATGATGTTTACTTCATTTGGCGCAGAAAAGGAGAAGCCTTCAATCCAAAGAACACCATCCCCACTGTCAAACATGGTGGTGGGAGCCAAATGCTGTGGGGGTGTTTTTCAGCCAATGGACCAGGGAACCTAATCACAGTAAATAGTACCATGAAAAAATAGCAATACATGAGGATTCTCAACAGCAACATCATGCAGTCTGCAGAGAAACCTGGCCTTGGGCACCAGTGGGCATTGCAGCATGACTATGACCCAAAACACACAGCAACAGTGAAGACATGGTTAGCAGACAACAACATTAACATTTTTGAGTGGCCTAGCCAGAGTCCTGACTTGAATCCAATTGGGATTGAGAATGTGTGGAGGGAGCTAAAGATCAGGCTGATGCAGGGCCGGATTTCCGCACAGGCCTCCTAGGCCGGTTCCTAGGGCGGAAACCTGCCGACAGGAGAGCTGGGGCGGGTGTCACACACCGGCAGCAGAACAGCTGTTTTTATGTAATCTGCTGTCTGTTGCTGCGCTGTCCCCAGTCTCCCCTGCGTGCATACCACAGAGCAGAGCGCCCTTCCCCTTTCCTTCTTTCCGCTCTGTCACACTATGGGGCGGGGCTGAGAAGAGACAAGCCGGGAGATTTGAGCCCAGGGAGGAGGAAGGAATTCATCAGACGGGTAGGCAACTGGAGTCAGCGCTGTGAGAGGCAAGGACAGGGAGAAGTGTGTGTGCAGAACTGCATGCATTTTACACACTTCGTCCTAAGCTGCTGTGGAGTCGTGAGTAACCAGCTGTCTCCCTCTCCCTCCTTCTTCCCCTACCCCGGAGCCTTCGTTGTGACTTCTGAAGCTGCTTTAACAGGGCTGCCTGACACTTCCCTACTGTCCTGTGTTAGCTGGCTTCTATCACTCTTATCTCCAAACAGCCCCCTCTCTTTTCATGTTGTTAAACATGCAGCTCTTCTCCTCCTCCCACAGTCATTTCCCTGTCACACAAACAAGGCTATTCATATATGGGGGGTTCCTTTTGTTATCCCTACTATAGTCACAATCTAATGCACTACCATATTACTATGATGTATTTATATGGCACTGACATCACTTTACAGAGTCATGCCACTGACTGTCAGAGGAGCTCACACTCTAATCCTACCATAACCATAGTCTAATGTCCTATCATTATGTATTTATCTAGCGCTGATACCTTCTGCAGTACTGTACAGAGAACATGGTCATGTCACTGACTGTCCTCAGAGGGGCTTACAATCTCATCCCTACCATAGTCATAAGGGGCCCATACACCTAACAATTTTCCCGCCGATATGGCCGATTCGATCACAGTGATCGAATAGGCTGTGAAATCGCCACGCACACCGCTGACAGAACGATCAATTTCCGTCCGAAATCGATCGTTCCCATCGATCCGTCCGTGCGGAAGATTTTTCTCGATCGCCGGCGGGTCGGGAGTGCGTCGATAGCAGCGTTCGAATGCCCGACGACCGACGCAATACAGCGGGTATACATTACCTGTTCCGGCCAGTGCAAGTCCCCTGGTCTCTGCTGTCTTCTCTGCTCTGGTCTGGTCTCTGGCATGCTTCACTTCTTCCTGCCCGGCAGGAAGTTTAAACAGTAGAGGGCGCTCTACTGTTTAAACTTCCTGCCGGGCAGGAAGAAGTGAAGCATGCCTGAGACCAGACCAGAGCGGAGAAGAAGACAGCAGAGACCAAGGAGTCGCGCCGGCGGAGCAGGTAATGTATGCGGGGGAAGGCGGCAGCACCACCACAGATTGTGAATGGTTTCAGGCTGAAATCGGTTCACAATCTGTTTGCAGTAAAGGTAGCCATACGATCTCTCTCTGATCAGATTCGATCAGAGAGGGATCTGTCTGTTGGTCGAATCTGATGGCAAATCGACCAGTGTATGGCCACCTATAGTAGTGTAATGTCCTACCATACTATTATGTATTTATCTAGCACTTATACCTTCTGCAGCACTGTACAGAATGCATAGTCGCTATCCTCGGTCAATTTAATCACCATAATCTTGTGATCAGACTCTCTAACCTGAGATGGTACACTGGACTTTATATATACACTCACCTGGGACTTCCTCCAGCCCCATGAGCCTTGTGGCCTCCCTCCCTGGCCTCTTTGCCCCCTCTGTTCTGGCGCTATGACTCCTGGTAATCCCCTGCGATGTGGGCACCCTCTGCCACGCTCTTGTCCCCGGGAGCGTCCTGTGCAGTACTGCTGCGCAGGCACAAAACGCTCTTGGACACAGTAGCGCAAGGAGGGGTGCACGTCTGGACGAGCTGCGCATGCGCAGAAGAGCACTTCCAGCCGGATTACCGGGAGGCATACCGCAAGAGGACACAGTGCTCATGAGGCTGGAGGAAGCCCCAGGTAAGAATAAATAAAGCCCAGTGTACCATCTCAAGGTCACATAAATTTTAACCCTTTTTCCCATAATCCTATTGTCAAATTCCGAGCCTCACCCTAAATTGCCAAAAGGCCTAGCCTTTAATCTCCACTAACCACTTTTTTTTTTTGTAAATACCTAACCCTATTATCCTGATCTATCAGATCCTAATTCCGCTGATTGTCATGGGGCGGCTGAAGGTAGTGGGCCTTGGGCGGTAAAAAGTACAAATCCGGCCCTGGGCTGATGGCAAGAAGACCCTCCAATCTGAAAGATTTGGAGCTCATTGCTAAAGATGAATGGGCAAAAATACCTGTGGAGACATGCAAAAAGCTGGTCTGCAATTATAGGAAGCGTTTGATTGCTGTAATAGCCAATAAAGGCTTTTCTATGGATTATTGAGAAGGGTATGAATAATTTTGGACTTGACACTTTTTGCTTAAATTTAAATAAAAGCTGATAAATGTTTTTCCCCCCACAATAATGCCTCTTCTACATCATCATATTATCTTTTGGGAGACACCTATGCCATTTCCCATAAAAAAAAAAGTACTTGCTGGTTGAATAAAAGTAACTTTAAATCAAAATTTGCCAGAGGTATGAATAATTATGGACAGTTCTGATGGGTTGCAGTTGTTGCTCAAGGAGAATGGGCTAGTTAACATTTCAATGCCTATGCAAAGACTTTATGGTTTGAGCCTTCAAGGTTAAGGATCAATATCCAGATGGAAAAGGAAAATGCCTGAACTTCTTGCCACCTATGCAGAGGGAGAACCAAATGTGAAGCTGCTGTGTGGAAAAACTTATTATCTCTTTTTCAGATGGTGGCACCTAGATTTCTGATGCTAATGCCCGTAAATCTGATCTTGCAATGTGTAAAAGGAGGAGCACAGATGATGATGGCCTCAGAGACAACTGTGAGCTGTTTTTGTTAGCAAAAGCGGACAAGTCCATTTTTTGTCTTCTTGTCACCTGTCACCAGCTAAAATGTAACTGTATGTGGAAATCATACCATTCCATAAAACAATGTATATTTGGCAAGCACCTCCCATGTATGTTATTTAAAAGATTTGTGTTTTTCAGTGATGAGCGAAAATGCAGATATTCTTTTCCCAATAATTTTTATGAAAATAATGTTAAATTTGACCTTTGAGTGAAAATGCCATCAAAAAATCCTTTTTTTTTTATTTCTTTTTACCTTTTATAAAAAATGACATTTTAAATAAATAAATAAATGATTTTTGCATTTTTCACAAATTTTTGTGTTACGATCTTCACGTTTTTCATAAATTTTTGATCAGAAAGAAACATTTTTCCTTCGACCATATTGCGTAAATATAATGTATTTTCACAAATATTTTCTCAAGATCAAAAATAGCATTTTTGATACGAAAATGACTCTGAAAAAAATACATAAGCAACACTAGTATTTTCTGATATAACTCAGAAAGCTTCATAACAAAAAGGCCCTTAACCACCGAAAGGCATTGCCTGGCACCTCAGCCCTTTCTTGAACAGTCCCATTTGCCTTAAAAATGAAAAGAGATAACTAAAGTTTGCCTCCCATACACTCCAATGCAGATCTCCACAAACAAATGCTGGCCAATGAAACTTGAGAAGATTGCCCATCACAAGGTCATTAGGTGGGTCCTAATGCTTTGAAAGTACTGAAAAATGTTTCTACACATACTTAGAAGTGCCTACAACTGGCTGATGAATAGTTATCACTATTGTACATTCACTCGTTAATACAATATATTATAATATGCCTCTTGCTTTGAGAAAATTCCATTCCATGGCACAATTGTTCAGCATCTATTTTCACGGAATATGGCTATACCGGCATTCTGAGCGGGAATAATCACTTTGCCCAGTGACTTATAAACAAGCTGTGGCACTAAGCATACAGTAAGTGCTAAATTGCGTAGACTATGACATTTTCAAAAGTTAATGCCATGAAAACCAAATACCATGAAACCCTACATAATTTATGTTCTCTCTTCTAACGCTTAAGTACTTTCAAACAATCATGTCAGAATATTGTATGCCTCAGTACCCTTTCTGCCTCTTTTATTCTTTAGAAAGAATTCATGAAAGTCGACAAAAATACCTGCTGAATATTACACTGTAATCTCCATTATGTTTTGCCATCAAAGAAATTCATATTTCCTCTTTTCTGCAGTCTACTTTCTCCACAATGTGTTTCCAGAATGTAAATATATTATTATGGAAATAAAATGAAACAATTTAAAGAAGTGCAATATAAAATGCCAAAGATAGCCATAAATATGAAAACATATTTTTTTAGATTCTTGTTCAGATCCATAGCTAATCAGAAACAAACACGCTCATTATTGCATGAATCTGACTTCTGCACATGTACCCACAGGGATGCAGCTCATTGTCTTTTTTAGGGGAGATTTTTATTGTAGCCTGGCCACAATAGACTTCCATGGTCTGATTGTACAGGCAAACAGAGGCGCCAAAAGGAGAAAAGTCAATAAAAAGTTTAAAAATCAGTGGAGGCCGAGGTAGATTTCCCTCCTCCAGACAGACACAAAAAAACTGTTGATAGAGTTCAACCAAAAATGTATTTACATATTCCAGACAGTGCAACGCCTTTCACAGGCATATCAAGTTGTGGGACAAGGAAGGCTTGCTCAGTAAACATGCATGGTACTACCATCTAATTGCATAAAATTGCATCAAATAGTATAGTCTATTTTTTGAGCAGCATACCAGGTTCTTACCATGACAGTGATAACAATGTTGGTACTGATAAACACGGAGTCATTAGTATAGATACCTAGTTCAATGTTAGGTTAGAATAGGGACAAGAATCATAAAATTAAAAGCAAGAATTGGCATTAGAAATTACATGTATATGCGCCATATGGGGCCAAAGTATGTTTATGCACATGACTACATATGGAATATTTATAGACTACATTTTTAGTAGAGCACAAACAATAAACAATAGAAATGAGTAATGTTGTATGTATATATATATATATATATATATATATATATATATATACATATACAGTATATATATATATATATTATTCTGTGCAAAGCATGCACGCAGCACAGGAGGTCCCCAGACTCCATAAGAAATATATAAATACAGAGGGGCTGCAGCACACAACAGGAAAACAATGACAGGGGCTCTTGGTTATGCTTTAACGCGCTTAAGCTCACCAACTGAGCCAAAGAGTCCCCAATCTGGTGATTCTACTCTACCATGCAAAATGCCAGTTTTTATAAGCAGTCTAGTGGGAACTAATCCAAAAACCCAAGAGTCAACTAAATGGGGAAAAAGGAAATTAAAAACACCTCACCTTTCACCAGCTACCAAATGAACTCTCTGAACATGTGCAATGCACTCATTTATATGCTTAACTGTGCTAGAGGTGGGTGTGGTTATGCAGGCTCACAGGGGAAAATTATAAATAAATACCAAGGGATGAGCAGCACAAACCAAATTTTATGCAATTCTATGCAAAGCATGCACGCAGCACTGGAGGACCCAAGCTCCATAAGAAATATAGAGTCTTCCCTCAACTGCATCAGTCAGGCTACAATCAGGCCTGCTAAGCAGACGCTTATCAGGCTTACTATATAAATGCAACTCTCAGTCGATTAGACCTTGGTCGATTTATGCACCGGTATTTCAAAGTACACCGGTTTCTAAGTACAAAGAGAACGACCGAATTAGACCAGAATTAAGACATTCACCATGCACCTCTACCCTCCATCTACTTCTCTGGACTGACATCATGTTTTTGTGTTACAGGTATGATCTGCGCTTATTTGAACTATCGATTTTACTGCAATCCTTCTGTGAACGCAATCTAACTCTTATGGTATGATCTGCGCTTATTTGAACTATCGATTTTACTGCAATCCTTCTGTGAGCGCAATCTAACTCTTATGGTAAGATCTGCGCTTATTTGAACTATCGATTTTACTGCAATCCTTCTGTGAACGCAATCTAACTCTTATGGTATGATCTGCGCTTATTTGAACTATCGATTTTACTGCAATCCTTCTGTGAACGCAATCTAACTCTTATGGTATGATCTGCGCTTATTTGAACTATCGATTTTACTGCAATCTGTGAATATTCTGAAGTGCTGTAATACTTTGCATTTTACTATAGCTAAGTGACTGGCTTTGTATATTCCATGAATTAGTCTGCTCTCCTCTGGCTCCATGCTAATTTGGCCCCAACATCTATAGACAATCAAGCATCTTCCTGCTTAATTACCTGAGTTACTGTGATCTGCTACAGGCTGAGCTCATTCCCTCACCTGCATCAGTCAGGCTACAATCAGGCCTGCTAAGCAGACGCTTATCAGGCTTACTATATAAATGCAACTCTCAGTCGATTAGACCTTGGTCGATTTATGCACCGGTATTTCAAAGTACACCGGTTTCTAAGTACAAAGAGAACGACCGAATTAGACCAGAATTAAGACATTCACCATGCACCTCTACCCTCCATCTACTTCTCTGGACTGACATCATGTTTTTGTGTTACAGGTATGATCTGCGCTTATTTGAACTATCGATTTTACTGCAATCCTTCTGTGAACGCAATCTAACTCTTATGGTATGATCTGCGCTTATTTGAACTATCGATTTTACTGCAATCTGTGAATATTCTGAAGTGCTGTAATACTTTGCATTTTACTATAGCTAAGTGACTGGCTTTGTATATTCCATGAATTAGTCTGCTCTCCTCTGGCTCCATGCTAATTTGGCCCCAACACCTATAGACAATCAAGCAGCTTCCTGCTTAATTACCTGAGTTACTGTGATCTGCTGCAGGCTGAGCTCATTCCCTCACCTGCATCAGTCAGGCTACAATCAGGCCTGCTAAGCAGACGCTTATCAGGCTTACTATATAAATGCAACTCTCAGTCGATTAGACCTTTGTCGATTTATGCACCGGTATTTCAAAGTACACCGGTTTCTAAGTACAAAGAGAACGACCGAATTAGACCAGAATTAAGACATTCACCATGCACCTCTACCCTCCATCTACTTCTCTGGACTGACATCATGTTTTTGTGTTACAGGTATGATCTGCGCTTATTTGAACTATCGATTTTACTGCAATCCTTCTGTGAACGCAATCTAACTCTTATGGTATGATCTGCGCTTATTTGAACTATCGATTTTACTGCAATCCTTCTGTGAACGCAATCTAACTCTTATGGTATGATCTGCGCTTATTTGAACTATCGATTTTACTGCAATCTGTGAATATTCTGAAGTGCTGTAATACTTTGCATTTTACTATAGCTAAGTGACTGGCTTTGTATATTCCATGAATTAGTCTGCTCTCCTCTGGCTCCATGCTAATTTGGCCCCAACATCTATAGACAATCAAGCATCTTCCTGCTTAATTACCTGAGTTACTGTGATCTGCTACAGGCTGAGCTCATTCCCTCACCTGCATCAGTCAGGCTACAATCAGGCCTGCTAAGCAGACGCTTATCAGGCTTACTATATAAATGCAACTCTCAGTCGATTAGACCTTGGTCGATTTATGCACCGGTATTTCAAAGTACACCGGTTTCTAAGTACAAAGAGAACGACCGAATTAGACCAGAATTAAGACATTCACCATGCACCTCTACCCTCCATCTACTTCTCTGGACTGACATCATGTTTTTGTGTTACAGGTATGATCTGCGCTTATTTGAACTATCGATTTTACTGCAATCCTTCTGTGAACGCAATCTAACTCTTATGGTATGATCTGCGCTTATTTGAACTATCGATTTTACTGCAATCTGTGAATATTCTGAAGTGCTGTAATACTTTGCATTTTACTATAGCTAAGTGACTGGCTTTGTATATTCCATGAATTAGTCTGCTCTCCTCTGGCTCCATGCTAATTTGGCCCCAACACCTATAGACAATCAAGCAGCTTCCTGCTTAATTACCTGAGTTACTGTGATCTGCTGCAGGCTGAGCTCATTCCCTCACCTGCATCAGTCAGGCTACAATCAGGCCTGCTAAGCAGACGCTTATCAGGCTTACTATATAAATGCAACTCTCAGTCGATTAGACCTTTGTCGATTTATGCACCGGTATTTCAAAGTACACCGGTTTCTAAGTACAAAGAGAACGACCGAATTAGACCAGAATTAAGACATTCACCATGCACCTCTACCCTCCATCTACTTCTCTGGACTGACATCATGTTTTTGTGTTACAGGTATGATCTGCGCTTATTTGAACTATCGATTTTACTGCAATCCTTCTGTGAACGCAATCTAACTCTTATGGTATGATCTGCGCTTATTTGAACTATCGATTTTACTGCAATCCTTCTGTGAACGCAATCTAACTCTTATGGTATGATCTGCGCTTATTTGAACTATCGATTTTACTGCAATCTGTGAATATTCTGAAGTGCTGTAATACTTTGCATTTTACTATAGCTAAGTGACTGGCTTTGTATATTCCATGAATTAGTCTGCTCTCCTCTGGCTCCATGCTAATTTGGCCCCAACACCTATAGACAATCAAGCAGCTTCCTGCTTAATTACCTGAGTTACTGTGATCTGCTGCAGGCTGAGCTCATTCCCTCACCTGCATCAGTCAGGCTACAATCAGGCCTGCTAAGCAGACGCTTATCAGGCTTACTATATAAATGCAACTCTCAGTCGATTAGACCTTGGTCGATTTATGCACCGGTATTTCAAAGTACACCGGTTTCTAAGTACAAAGAGAACGACCGAATTAGACCAGAATTAAGACATTCACCATGCACCTCTACCCTCCATCTACTTCTCTGGACTGACATCATGTTTTTGTGTTACAGGTATGATCTGCGCTTATTTGAACTATCGATTTTACTGCAATCCTTCTGTGAACGCAATCTAACTCTTATGATATGATCTGCGCTTATTTGAACTATCGATTTTACTGCAATCCTTCTGTGAACGCAATCTAACTCTTATGGTATGATCTGCGCTTATTTGAACTATCGATTTTACTGCAATCTGTGAATATTCTGAAGTGCTGTAATACTTTGCATTTTACTATAGCTAAGTGACTGGCTTTGTATATTCCATGAATTAGTCTGCTCTCCTCTGGCTCCATGCTAATTTGGCCGCAACACCTATAGACAATCAAGCAGCTTCCTGCTTAATTACCTGAGTTACTGTGATCTGCTGCAGGCTGAGCTCATTCCCTCACCTGCATCAGTCAGGCTACAATCAGGCCTGCTAAGCAGACGCTTATCAGGCTTACTATATAAATGCAACTCTCAGTCGATTAGACCTTGGTCGATTTATGCACCGGTATTTCAAAGTACACCGGTTTCTAAGTACAAAGAGAACGACTGAATTAGACCAGAATTAAGACATTCACCATGCACCTCTACCCTCCATCTACTTCTCTGGACTGACATCATGTTTTTGTGTTACAGGTATGATCTGCGCTTATTTGAACTATCGATTTTACTGCAATCCTTCTGTGAACGCAATCTAACTCTTATGGTATGATCTGCGCTTATTTGAACTATCGATTTTACTGCAATCCTTCTGTGAACGCAATCTAACTCTTATGGTATGATCTGCGCTTATTTGAACTATCGATTTTACTGCAATCTGTGAATATTCTGAAGTGCTGTAATACTTTGCATTTTACTATAGCTAAGTGACTGGCTTTGTATATTCCATGAATTAGTCTGCTCTCCTCTGGCTCCATGCTAATTTGGCCCCAACACCTATAGACAATCAAGCAGCTTCCTGCTTAATTACCTGAGTTACTGTGATCTGCTGCAGGCTGAGCTCATTTCCTCACCTGCATCAGTCAGGCTACAATCAGGCCTGCTAAGCAGATGCTTATCAGGCTTACTATATAAATGCAACTCTCAGTCGATTAGACCTTGGTCGATTTATGCACCGGTATTTCAAAGTACACCGGTTTCTAAGTACAAAGAGAACGACCGAATTAGACCAGAATTAAGACATTCACCATGCACCTCTACCCTCCATCTACTTTTCTGGACTGACATCATGTTTTTGTGTTACAGGTATGATCTGCGCTTATTTGAACTATCGATTTTACTGCAATCCTTCTGTGAACGCAATCTAACTCTTATGGTATGATCTGCGCTTATTTGAACTATCGATTTTACTGCAATCCTTCTGTGAACGCAATCTAACTCTTATGGTATGATCTGCGCTTATTTGAACTATCGATTTTACTGCAATCTGTGAATATTCTGAAGTGCTGTAATACTTTGCATTTTACTATAGCTAAGTGACTGGCTTTGTATATTCCATGAATTAGTCTGCTCTCCTCCGGCTCCATGCTAATTTGGCCCCAACACCTATAGACAATCAAGCAGCTTCCTGCTTAATTACCTGAGTTACTGTGATCTGCTGCAGGCTGAGCTCATTCCCTCACCTGCATCAGTCAGGCTACAATCAGGCCTGCTAAGCAGACACTTATCAGGCTTACTATATAAATGCAACTCTCAGTCGATTAGACCTTGGTCGATTTATGCACCGGTATTTCAAAGTACACCGGTTTCTAAGTACAAAGAGAACGACCGAATTAGACCAGAATTAAGCCAGAAGAGACCAGAAGGAACAGACACAAGACTTTAGCAATCTGATTCACGGTTAGTGCAATAATGTTGTCTCTGCTCTTCATGATTAGCCTGCTTTCCCCCGCTATTCTCAAATCTGTACACTCACTGCATCCTCCTGCTGTCAGCAACACGCTCTACATTTCTCCCTCTCTTTTATCATCTCCACAGGTTGCTTCTCACGAAACTTTCTTATTCTTACAACCGTGCTATACATTTCATACTCCAACTACCCATAAATCTAAATCCCACCCTATCCTCCGCTCTCTCTGCCTACTATTACTCCTTGCTGCAGGTGACATTTCACCAAACCCCGGACCCTCTCTGCTGGCTCACTCCTCACTCTTGCACACTAATCGCACTGCAAACAGCCAACCACATGCACACCGAAACTGCCACAACCTTATTAATATTCCTCTTCTCCCCCCTCCTCCCCCACCTATCTCTGCTGCTCTCTGGAATGCCCGCTCAGTCTGCAACAAACTTCCTTTCATCCATGACCTTTTCAATTCCAACGCCTTCATCTTCTTTGGGGTCACAGAAACATGGCTGACGCCTTCTGACACGGTCTCACCTGCCGCCCTCTCTTATGGGGGATTCCACTTTAGTCACACGCCTAGAAGTGGGAATAAACATGGCGGTGGTGTGGGCATTCTTTTCTCTGATAGATGCTCCTTCAAGCCACTCACCCCCATTCCTTCTCTTTCTCTACCTTCCTTTGAAGTCCATGCAGTCCGTCTATACTCTCCCTCTAACCTCCAGATCGCAATAATCTACCGCCCTCCTGGCCCTGCTTCCTTCTTCCTAGATCACTTCTCTGCATGGCTCCTCCAGTTCCTGTCCTCCGATATCCCTACCATCATTATGGGCGACTTTAACATTCATGTTGACACCAACAATTCTGCCGCCACTAAATTTCTGTCACTTACTTCCTCCTACGGCCTGTCTCCGTGGTCCACTGCTCCAACTCACTCTAATGGTCATACACTTGACCTCATATTCACTCGTCTCTGTTCTATCACTGATTTCACTAATTCTCCTCTCCCACTCTCTGATCATAACCTACTAAACTTCTCTCTCTCCTCCTCTCTTCCTACCACCCTGCCTCAAGCACGCTCATATACACGCAGGCACTACCGCAACATAGGCATGCAATCTGTCTCTGATGCCTTGGCACCTCTCCTCACACAACCATTCACTGACCCTGACTCAGCAGCTGCACGCTATCACTGCTCAATCACACAAGTCATGGATGAAATCGCACCCCTCACCAATGTCCGCCCGCACCGTGTCAGTCGCCAACCCTGGCTGACCAAAGCTACTAAACAGCTAAAGGGGTGCTCTAGGGTAGCTGAACGCCGTTGGAGAAAAACTAATACTAATGAGGATTTCATTACTTACAAAAAAGAGTTGAACAAGTTTAAAACCGCTCTCTCTTCTGCAAAACAATCATACTTCTCCTCCCTCATATCTTCCCACTTGCACAATCCAAAGCGCCTGTTCAGTACTTTCAACTCCCTTCTCCATCCACCCCCTCCTCCTCCTTCTTCATGCTTATCAGCTGAAGAATTTGCAACATACTTTACAAATAAAATTGCAAAAATCCGTAGTGTGTTTTCCACGCAGACATCAAACTCCATCTCCACTCCTCTTGTTGACTGCTCTCTTTCCACTTTCTCTCCACTCTCTGAACCTTCGCTCTCTTCCCTTATCTCCAAATCCCATCTAACCACCTGTTCTTTGGATCCTATCCCATCACATCTCATTCCACAGCTATCCACATCCCTCATCCCTGCCCTAACATCGCTGTTTAACCTATCCCTCTCCACCGGAATTTTTCCATCCTCACTCAAGAGGGTTGTTGTAACACCACTACTAAAAAAGCCATCTCTAGACCCCACCGAACTTGCTAACTACCGCCCAGTGTCACTTCTTCCATTTGCATCTAAATTACTTGAACGCCACATCCATGCAGAACTAAGTCAGTATTTATCTGCAAATTCCTTGCTCGATCAGTTCCAATCTGGCTTCCGGCCAAACCACTCCACAGAAACAGCCCTCACCAAAGTAGCTAATGATCTCCTCACAGCTAAATCCAAAGGCTATTATTCCATACTCATCCTTCTAGATCTGTCATCAGCATTCGACACTGTCGACCACACTCTATTCCTACAGATCCTTTCATCTATAGGAATAAAGGACCTCTCTCTCTCCTGGATATCTTCCTACCTGTCTGGAAGGTCTTTCACTGTTTCTTATTCAGATCAGGCCTCCTCTTCACATCCTCTGTCTGTAGGGGTACCTCAAGGCTCTGTCCTCGGTCCCCTCCTCTTCTCCATCTACATGCACGGTCTTGGTAACTTAATCAGCTCATTTGGTTTCCAATACCACCTATATGCAGACGATACACAACTGTACCTCTCGGCCCCAGACCTTAACTCCCTCCTCACACGAGTTCCCGACTGCCTGTCCGCTATCTCCTCTTTCATGTCCTCTCGCTTCTTAAAACTTAATATGAATACAACTGAACTAATAGTCTTTCCACCATCCCTGTCCACCCCTTTGCCTGATATTACAATAAATGTTAACAACACGTCTATAACATCAGTTCCCAAAGCACGGTGCTTGGGGGTAATATTTGATTCTTCTCTCTCATTTACTCCTCACATTAACTCCCTAACCAGCTCCTGCCATTTCCAACTGAAAAACATAGCACGAATCCGACCTTTTCTCCACCATGACACAACCAAAATGTTAGTACATGCTCTTATTATATCTCGATTGGACTATTGCAATATATTGCTTGGTGGACTTCCAACTAACCGACTAACACCGCTCAATTCTGTACTGAACTCTGCTGCTCGACTCATTCATCTCTCCTCTCGCTCTTCCTCTGCTGACCCTCTCTGTCAAGCTCTTCACTGGCTACCAATTAATGAGAGGATTCAGTTCAAACTCTTAACCATAACCTACAAAGCTCTCCACAATCTCTCTCCCCTGTACATCTCCTCACTAGTCTCCAGATATCAACCCAACCGCAATCTCAGATCTGCACACGAGCTTCTTCTATCCTCTTCTACAATTACCTCCTCACATTCACGTGTACAAGACTTCTCACGTGCCTCACCCCTCCTCTGGAATGCCCTTCCACAACACACTCTCCCACCTTCGAAATCTTTAAACGTTCCCTCAAAACCCACCTTTTCCGACAAGCATATTCTCTAGCTTAGGCCATGCACCCACTAAATAACCTAATTACGCACTGCCTGTACATATACTGTATACTTCCCCCACCTCTTGTTTCCACCCCATTCCTTTAGATTGTAAGCTCGCAAGGGCAGGGCTCTCACCCTTTTGTGTCATGGAATGTTATTAATTCAATTGCTTGCACACTGTTAGAAATTTATACATTTTAGTCATCATGTTAAATCAAGTTGTAATCAGCAGTGCCGTATCTTGTATCAGTGTTCATATTTCATGTATATCATTGTCTGTATCATTATGTATCCCTTGTTTGTTTTCTTACATTGTACAGCGCCACGGAATATGTTGGCGCTTTATAAATAAATAATAATAATAATAAATACAGAGGGGCTGCAGCACACAACAGGAAAACAGTGACAGAGGCTCTTGGTTACGCTTTAACGCGCTTAAGCTCACCAACTGCGCCAAAGTGTCCCCTATCTGGTGAGTCCTACTCTACCATGCAAAACCATAAACTCTACCATTGTCTTTTTTAGGGGAGATTTTTATTGTAGCCTGGCCACAATAGACTTTCATGGTCTGATTGTACAGGCAAACAGAGGCGCCAAAAGGAGAAAAGTCAATAAAAAGTTTAAAAATCAGTGGAGGCCGAGGTAGATTTCCCTCCTCCAGACAGACACAAAAAAACTGTTGATAGAGTTCAACCAAAAATGTATTTACATACTCCAGAAAATGCAACGCGTTTCACAGGCATATCAAGTTGTGGGACAAAGAAGGCTTGCTCAGTAAACATGCATGGTACTACCATCTAATTGCATAAAATTGCATCAAATAGTATAGTCTATTTTTTGAGCAGCATACCAGGTTCTTACCATGAAAGTGATAACAATGTTGGTACTGATAAACACGGAGTCATTAGTATAGACACCTAGTTCAATGTTAGGTTAGAATAGGGACAAGAATCATAAAATTAAAAGTAAGAATTGGCATTAGAAATTACATGTATATGCGCCATATGGGGCCAAAGTATGTTTATGCCCATGACTACATATGGAATATTTATAGACTACATTTTTAGTAGAGCACAAACAATAAACAATAGAAATGAGTAATGTTGTATGTATATATATATATATATATATATATATATATATATATATATATATATATATACACATATACATATACATATACATATATATATATATATATATATATATATACAGTATATATATATATTATTCTGTGCAAAGCATGCACACAGCACAGGAGGTCCCCAGACTCCATAAGAAATATATAAATACAGAGGGGCTGCAGCACACAACAGGAAAACAGTGACAGGGGCTCTTGGTTACGCTTTAACGCGCTTAAGCTCACCAACTGAGCCAAAGTGTCCCCAATCTGGTGAGTCCTACTCTACCATGCAAAATGCCAGTTTTTATAAGCAGTCTAGTGGGAACTAATCCAAAAACCCAAGAGTCAACTAAATGGGAAAAAAGGAAATTAAAAACACCTCACCTTTCACTAGCTACCAAATGAACTCTCTGAACATGTGCAATGCACTCATTTATATGCTTAACTGTGCTAGAGGTGGGTGTGGTTATGCAGGCTCACAGGGGAAAATTATAAATAAATACCAAGGGGTAAGCAGCACAAACTGAATTTTATGCAATACTATGCAAAGCATGCACGCAGCACTGGAGGTCCCCAAACTCCATAAGAAATATATAAATACAGAGGGGATGCAGCACACAACAGAAAAAACAGTGACAGGGGCTCTTGGTTACGCTTTAACGCGCTTAAGCTCACCAACTGCGCCAAAGTGTCCCCTATCTGGTGAGTCCTACTCTACCATGCAAAACCATAAAATAAGCACTAGACTGCTTATAAAAACTGGCATTTTGCATGGTAGAGTAGGACTTACTAGATTGGGGACACTTTGGCGCAGTTGGTGAGCTTAAACGCGTTAAAGCGTAACCAAGAGCCCCTGTCACTGTTTTCCTGTTGTGTGCTGCAGCCCCTCTGTATGTGTATACACACATACACACACACGAGCACGCACGCACGCGCGCGCGCGCACACACACACACACACACACACACACACACACACACACACACACACACACACACACCTAAAGGATTATTAGGAACACCATACTAATACGGTGTTTGACCCCCTTTCTCCTTCAGAACTGTCTTAATTCTACGTGCCATTGATTCAACAAGGTGCTGAAAGCCATACAAATGTTGGCCGATATTGATAGGATAGTATCTTGCAGTTGATGGAGATTTGCGGGATGCACATCCAGGACACAGAGCTCCTATTCCATCACATCCCAAAGATGCTCTATTGGGTTGAGATCTGGTGACTGTGGGGGCCATTTTAGTACAGTGAACTCAATGTCATGTTCAAGAAACCAATTTGAAATGATTCGAGCTTTGTGACATGGTGCATTATCCTGCTGGAAGTAGCCATCAGAGGATGGGTACATGGTGGTCATGAAGGGATGGACAACAATGTACGGGTAGCCCGTGGCATTTAAATGATGCCCAATTGGCACTAAGGGGCCTAAAGTGTGCCAAGAAAACATCACCTACACCATTACACCACCACCAACAGCCTGCACAGTGGTAACAAGGCATGATAGATCCATGTTCTCATTCTGTTTACCCAAAATTCTGACTCTATCGAGACTCATCAGACCAGGCAACATTTTTCCAGTCTTCAACTGTCCAATTTTGGTGAGCTTGTGCAAATTGTAGCCTCTTTTTCCTATTTGTAGTGGAGATGAGTGGTACCGGGTGGGGTCTTCTGCTGTTGTAGCCTATCTGCCTCAAGGTTGTTCATGTTGTGGCTTCACAAATGCTTTGCTGCATACCTCAGTTTGTAACGAGTGGTTATTTCAGTCAACGTTGCTCTTCTATCAGCTTGAATCAGTCGGCCCATTCTCCTCTGACCTCTAGCATCAACAAGGCATTTTTGCCCGCAGGACTGCTACATACTGGATGTTTTTCCCTTTTCACACCATTCTATGCAAACCCTAGAAATGGTTGTGCGTGAAAATCCCAGTAACTGGGCAGATTGTGAAATATTTAGACCGGCCCATCTGGCACCAACAACCATGCCACACTCAAAATTGCTCAAATCACCTTTCTTTCCCATTCTGACATTCAGTTTGGAGTTCATGAGACTGTCTTAACCAGGACCACACCCCTAAATGCATTGAAGCAACTGCCATGTGATTGGTTGATTAGATAATTGCATTAATGAGAAATTGAACAGGTGTTTGTGAGGGATAGCGGACCCGCTGCCAGCAGGCACGAGGCAGCGGGCTCCGCTTCCCAGACTCTCACCGCCGGCGTGCCGCCGAGCGGGGCTGTGCGGTCGGCGGAGTCCGTATGCTCGGCGGACTCCGACGCGCAGTTGCCGTCTGTGGGGTCTCTTTCACCAGCACTCACCCGGCGCATAACGCGCACGCGCGCAAGGAGGCAGGATCTTTATGCCTCAAGACGGGGAGTCAGCTGACCAGGCTAGTCAGCTGACTCCATCTCCACTGGGGATTGGCAGGGGCTCTGGGGCGGCGCAGGGCAGCTCACTTGTTACAAATAGTACTTGCTAGTAGTGTTGGGCGAACACCTGGATGTTCGGGTTCGCGAACTTTCGCCGAACATGGCCGCGATGTTCGGGTGTTCGCGCCAAACTCCAAACATAATGGAAGTCAATGGGAACCCGAACTTTCGTGCTTTGTAAAGCCTCCTTACATGCTACATACCCCAAATTTACAGGGTATGTGCACCTTGGGAGTGGGTACAAGAGGAAAAAAATTTTTTAGCAAAAAGAGCTTATAGTTTTTGAGAAAATCGATTTTAAAGTTTCAAAGGGAAAACTGTCTTTTAAATGCGGGAAATGTCTGTTTTCTTTGCACAGGTAGCATGCATTTTGCCGCCATGCAGTCATAAATGTAATAAAGATAAGAGGTTCCATAAACAGGGACCGGCAACGCTAACCCAGCAGCAGCACACGTGATGGAACAGGAGGAGGCGCAGGAGGAGAAGGCCACGCTTTCAGACACAACAACCCAGGCCTTGCATGAGGACAAGAAGCGTGCGGATAGCATGCATTTTGCCGCCATGCAGTCATAAATGTAATAAAGATAAGAGGTTCCATAAACAGGGACCGGCAACGCTAACCCAGCAGCAGCACACGTAATGGAACAGGAGGAGGAGCAGGAGGAGAAGGCCACGCTTTCAGACACAACAACCCAGGCCTTGCATGAGGACAAGAAGCGTGCGGATAGCATGCTTTTTACCGCCATGCAGTCATAAATGTAATAAAGATAAGAAGTTCCATAAACAGGGACCGGCAACGCTAACCCAGCAGCAGCACACGTGATGGAACAGGAGGAGGCGCAGGAGGAGAAGGCCACGCTTTCAGTCACAACAACCCAGGCCTTGCATGAGGACAAGAAGCGTGCGGATAGCATGCTTTTTGCCGCCATGCAGTCATAAATGTAATACAGATAAGAGGTTCAATAAACAGGGACCGGAAACGCTAACCCATCACAGATGTTCATTGTTCATGTTACTTGGTTGGGGTCCAGAAGTGTTGCATAGTCGTTTCCAATCCAGGATTGATTCATTTTAATTTGAGTCAGACGGTCTGCATTTTCTGTGGAGAGGTGGATACGCCGATCTGTGACGATGCCTCCGGCAGCACTGAAACAGCGTTCCGACATAATGCTGGCTGCGGGGCAAGCCAGCACCTCTATTGCGTACATTGCCAGTTCGTGCCAGGTGTCTAGCTTCGATTCCCAATAGTTGAAGGGTGCAGATGGATTGTTCAACACAGCTACGCCATCTGACATGTAGTCCTTGACCATCTTCTCCAGGCGATCGGTGTTGGAGGTGGATCTGCACGCTTGCTGTTCTGTGGGCTGCTGCATGGGGGTCAGAAAATTTTCCCACTCCAAGGACACTGCCGATACCATTCCCTTTTGGGCACTAGCTGCGACTTGTGTTGTTTGCTGCCCTCCTGGTCGTCCTGGGTTTGCGGAAGTCAGTCTGTCGGCGTACAACTGGCTAGAGGAGGGAGGGGATGTCAATCTCCTCTCTAAAGTCTCCACAAGGGCCTGCTGGTATTCTTCCATTTTGACCTGTCTGACTCTTTCTTCAAGCAGTTTTGGAACCTTATAACAAAGACAGAGGCGCCAAAAGAATAAAACCAATATTTAAAAAGTTTAAAAATTACTAAGGAGGCAGTGGTGGACTTACCTCCAGCAAGCAGACACAACAAGCTGTGTATTTAGAGCAAATTAAATTTATTGGTACACTCCGGGGGGCAGTCGCAACGCGTTTCGCAGGCAAAAGCCCGCTTCCTCAGGCAATAGTGGACGGAGTACACAACAGCATTAAGTCCGGGTAAGTGCTGTTGTGTACTCCGTCCACTATTGCCTGAGGAAGCGGGCTTTTGCCTGCGAAAACGCGTTGCGACTGCCCCCCGGAGTGTACCAATAAATTTAATTTGCTCTAAATACACAGCTTGTTGTGTCTGCTTGCTGGAGGTAAGTCCACCACTGCCTCCTTAGCAATTTTTAAACTTTTTAAATATTGGTTTTATTCTTTTGGCGCCTCTGTCTTTGTTATATCGAATATCCACCCTTGGTGGAGGGGGATACCCCACTTTTTCCTGTCTACAGAGAGCGACTTCTTAATCCTGAGTGGGGACAGGCTAATCTCCTCACCTGCTTATATAGTGGTTACCTGGAGGTAACCCGTGTTTGTGAGTATATTATTGTACTCTGCTTTATTCTCCCATTATCAAAACTTACTACACTATATTTTGGCTCTCGGTTCTTCTCTTTACATAGTTTTGGAACCTTGTGTTTGTACCGTGGATCCAGAAGGGTATAAACCAAGTAATTGGTGTTGTCCAGAATGCGCACAATGCGTGGGTCGCGTTCAATGCAGTCTAGCATGAATTGAGCCATGTGTGCCAGAGTCCTGCCAGAATCCTCATCATCCTCTTGTGAGCGTTGTGATAGTTGTGATGCATCATAGTCGTCACCTTCTTCCTGGTCTGCTTCTGCTGACCATTCGCGCTGAATTGTGGAAGTCCAACGTGCACCGCTCTGGCCCTCGTCAGTGGTGGCATGAAATTTCTGCTCCAACTCCAGCTGTTCCTCCTCCTCTTCTTCGTCATAGCTGCTGGGGCCAGCGTTTCCTAAAGCAGATGGCCTGATGTTGGTGTCATCACGCTGATCGTTTTCTCCTTCAGATTCCCCCAGTTGCATCATGACAGCTGTTTCCTTGATTTTCAAAATTGACTTCTTCAGTAAACACAGCAGTGGTATGGTAATGCTGACTCAAGAGTTGTCACTGCTCACAAGCACCGTGGATTGCTCAAAATTTTGGAGGACTTGGCAGAGGTCCAACATGTTGGCCCAATCGGATCCACAGAGCTTGGCAGCTGTCCGGATGCGCCTCGGTACTGCGCCATCATGTACTGGACCACTGCACTCTTCTGCTCGCAAAAGCGGGCTAGCATGTGCAGCGTAGAATTCCAGCGCGTAGGGACATCACACAGCAAGCGATGGTGGGGGAGATTGAAGCGCTCCTGCATCTTGGCGAGTGCCCCCGAAGCAGTACTGGAATTTCTGCAATGTTTGGCCACTCGTCGCACCTTCAACAGAAGATCGGCCACGCCTGGGTATGTCCTCAGGAACCGCTGAACTACTAGGTTCATCACGTGTGCCAGGCAAGGGATGTGTGTCAGCTTAGCCAACCTTAAAGCGCGAATGAGATTACTCCCATTATCACACACAACCATGCCCGGTTTCAGGTCCAGCGGTGCCAGCCACAAATCCGTCTGTTCCTTTATTCCCCTCCAAATTTCCTCCCCTGTGTGCTGCTTATCCCCAAGGCAGATCAGCTTCAGCAACGCTTGCTGATGCATGCCAACAGCTGTGCTGCACTGCTTCCACGATCCTACTGCTGCTGAGTTAGCGTTTCCGGATGAGGTACAGCTTTGAGATGCGTTGGAGGAGAAGGAGTCAGAGAGGTAGGTGCTGCTGTTGTTATCCAGTGGGAGGGACGGCGGTGCAGCTGTTTGCAGCGTGGGCAACACCCAGGTGAGGAATCGCTGCCAGGCTCCACAAGGTTCACCCAGTGCGCGGTAAGGGAGATGTATCGACCCTGGCCGAACGCACTCGTCCAGGTGTCAGTGGTGAGGTGAACCTTGCAGGCAACGGCATTCTTCAAGCTTCGGGTTATTTTGCTGACCACGTGCTCATGCAACTCAGGCACTGCAGAGCGCGCAAAGTGGTAGCGGCTGGGAACCACGTAACGTGGGATGGCCACTGACATCATGCCCTTGAAGCTGTTTGTCTCCACCACTTGATATGGCAGCATTTCGCAGGCCAGAAGCTTGGCTATGCTGGCTGTTAGTGCCACGGCCCGGGGGTCATTTGCTGGCAATTTCCTCTTGCGCTCAAGCATCTCCGAGACAGACAACTGAACCGTAGGGCTGCACACTGAACGGCTGTTGGTTGTTGTGTTTGATGACTGGGAGACCTCAAGAGCACTATTCCGGAAAGTGACAGTGTCAGCGTCGTCTGATGTTTGTGAATGTTGTTGTGAACCACGCAATGGCTGGGCTACTGCTGCTGCTGAGGAGAGTCTGGTGGTGAGTCTGGTGACCCCAAGGGAGGCAGTGTTGCTGGTACCCTGTCCTGGCGGCCACAGAGTGGGATGTTTGGATACCATGTGGCGGGTCATGCTGGTGGTGGAGAGGTTGTTAATATGTTTCCCCCTGCTCAGGCGGGTCTTGCACATCTTGCAAATCGCCATGGTACCATCCTCACTGCAGTCTTCAAAGAAAGGCCAGACTTTGGAGCACCTGCCTTGCTGGCGATTTCTGTTTGCGCCTCTTTTGCGTCTCACTTGAACTTCCACGCTTGTGGTGCCTGAAATTTCGCGCCGCCTACCCTGTGGCACAAGGCGAACTCGTGCAGCAGTGGGTTCTTCATCAGACTCATCTGTGCTGCTACGACGGCGATGTTCTCCTTCACATACAAAATCTGGGTCTCTGTCAACATTGTCCATACCCTCCTCCTTTTCCATCTCCTCAAACTCTTCATATGTGATTGTGGGCCGCCGCCGTGGAGTAGAGCTCCCCACAACAACCTCTGCGCAGCACACTCCAACGTCGTCTTCAAGATCTTCTCGGCCGACCTCCTGCAATTGAAACCCCTCCTGCCCAACTTGCTCTGGGATTTGGGTTTCATAGTCCTCCTCGGACTCGCCTTGCATTTCAGTGCGCGGTGCATTTCCCACAGTCAATGGTTGTGAATCCGGGCACAAAATTTCTGGCTGTTCCATTGACCTTTGAAAGGTGGAAGTTTGTTGGGCTGGGAATAGCTCCTGCGAATACCCCATTGTGTCCTGAGGAAATTCTTCGGACTGGTTATTTGGCAGTTGTGTGCGTGGTGTCGCTGCCGGTTGTGTCAGCTTTGTGCCCACTGGCTCCTTGTAACTGGCTGAGGACTCGGACCTCGTGCGTGATGTGCTGGTGCTGCTTAACCCACTGCTGGACGCTTGAGAGGTCATCCGATTAATTATCTGGTCCTGTTCTTTTGGATTTGTGAGGGTTGATTCCTGGACAACATGGGCGGTATTGAGTGGGTTTTCTTCGGTGCTCCACTGTGGCCTGTACGTGAACCGTCAGGGGAAACACCTCTTCCCTTGCCCCTCCCTCTTTCACAGGATTTCTTCTTCATTTCACTTATCCTTAAAGTACACGCTGACTGGCAGCAGTACAGTGGCAGTACAGAAATGCTATACAGTGGCGGGTGAGCGGTGTACTACTATTCCCAGCAGCGACACAGAGCACAATGCTATACAGTGGTGGGTGAGCGGTGTACTACTATTCCCAGCAGCGACACAGAGCACAATGCTATACAGTGGTGGGTGAGCGGTGTACTACTATTCCCAGCAGCGACACAGAGCAAAATGCTATACAGGGTGAGCGGTGTACTACTGTTCCCAGCAGAGACACAGAGTGACAGTAAACACAATGCTATATAGTGTGGCTGAGCGGTGTACTACTGTTCCCAGCAGCGACACAGAGCACAATGCTATACAGTGGTGGGTGAGCGGTGTACTACTGTTCCCAGCAGAGACACAGAGTGGCAGTAAACACAATGCTATATAGTGTGGGTGAGCGGTGTACTACTGTTCCCAGCAGCGACACAGAGCACAATGCTATACAGTGGTGGGTGAGCGGTGTACTACTGTACCCAGCAGAGACACAGAGTGGCAGTAAACACAATGCTATATAGTGTGGCTGAGCGGTGTACTACTGTTCCCAGCAGCGACACAGAGCACAATGCTATACAGTGGTGGGTGAGCGGTGTACTACTGTTCCCAGCAGAGACACAGAGTGGCAGTAAACACAATGCTATACAGTGGTGGCTGAGCGGTGTACTACTGTTCCCAGCAGCGACACAGAGCACAATGCTATACAGTGGTGGGTGAGCGGTGTACTACTATTCCCAGCAGCAACACAGAGCACAATGCTATACAGGGTGAGCGGTGTACTACTGTTCCCAGCAGACACACAGAGTGGCAGTAAACACAATGCTATATAGTGTGGGTGAGCGGTGTACTACTATTCCCAGCAGCGACACAGAGCACAATGCTATACAGGGTGAGCGGTGTACTACTGTTCCCAGCAGACACACAGAGTGGCAGTAAACACAATGCTATATAGTGTGGGTGAGCGGTGTACTACTATTCCCAGCAGAGAGACACAGAGTGGCAGTAAACACAATGCTATATAGTGTGGGTGAGCGGTGTACTATTATTCCTAGCAGCGACACAATGACCGGGGGACCCTGGCTAGCCTGGCTGGAGAGAGAACTACCCTGCCTGCCTACCCAAAGCTAAACCCACAGACAAATGGCGGAGAAATGACGTGGATCGGGTATTTATTTACCCGAACCACGTGACCCGTTCGGCCAATCAGAGCGCGTTCGGGTCCGAACCCACGTGACCCATTTGGCCAATCACAGCGCTAGCCGAACGTTCGGGTAACGTTCAGCCATGCGCTCTTAGTTCGGCCATATGGCCTAAGAGTTTGGCCGAACACCATCAGGTGTTCGGCCGAACTCGGACATCACCCGAACAGGGTGATGTTCTGAAGAACCCGAACAGTGGCGAACACTG
Source organism: Hyperolius riggenbachi (assembly GCF_040937935.1). Taxonomy (NCBI): domain Eukaryota; kingdom Metazoa; phylum Chordata; class Amphibia; order Anura; family Hyperoliidae; genus Hyperolius; species Hyperolius riggenbachi. The sequence continues at coordinate 449,320,693 of NC_090646.1, read as the reverse complement.
TTCGCCCAACACTACTTGCTAGTCAGTAGCAAGTTGTCTGCTGTCGTGAATACATTTCTGTGTTAGCGCTCAGACCTTAGCTCGGTGCCCTGGTGTTGATACTAAGGATTTCACACCTTAGTTAGGATTGTATTCGATATTTTATCTGTGTTTTGACTCCGGCTATTCTTGACTACTTTCTTTCTCTACGCTATTGTACCTCTGCCTATCTGATTCTTGTTGCCGACCTCTTCCTGATTACCGATTACTCTTCTGCCTTCTGCTCCTGTGCTGCTGTCGCCATCTCTGTTGCCGAACCCTTGCCTGTCTGACCTTTCTCCCTTCAGTGGAACGTCTCCCACTGGAGGGTTATCTCTGAGGCCTGCCTCTCCGAGACGCCTGCCCCAAGCAGACGATTACTGCTAGGGGTCGAGATCCCTCACTCTGCCTGGTTTAGAGGATCTCACTCATGGGGTTCCCATTCAGAGGTAACCACACCTCTGAGGAATTGACGTGAGGTGGATATTTCCACACTTCTGTGATATTACTGTCTTTATTGTGTTTCTTTTGCTGGGTGTCCAGAGGTTAGCAATATATCTGTATTATCGGTGATTCTGCAGATCGCCAATAATCGGGTATATATCTGCATTGTTGGTGATACTGCAGATCGTCAATAATCAGATTCTCTCTGTGTACTGACACCGATCGTTACAGTGTTCCTAATAATCCTTTAGGTGAGTGTATATATATATATATTCACATACCCATACATACGCTGTTAATACTCCTACAATAAAACATAAAATGATAAAACATAAATAGACACTATAGTGTTATTGAATGAGTAAAAAGAGTAAAAAAAATTTTTTTTAAAAGGGAGACATAAACAAATAAAAATCCATCATCAAAGTTCAAACAAAAAGAAAATTAAAAGAGAGGACTGAATAATACAAATTAACAGTATAACAAATGGAAAATATTAATACATTTTTTGGGTGAAGTGTTGCCCCCTTTTTTCCGATCTACAGAGACCCACTTCTTAATCTTGAGTGGGGACAGGTCTAATCTCCTCACCTGCCTTTACAGTGGTTGCCTCACCCTGGTTTGTGATTATTAATATTATTTGTCATACCGATATTACCAGTACATACTACACTATATTGAGCTCTCAGTGTCTCTAGTCTGATTGTAGGCAATATTCTTTACTATGGGTAAAGTTTTGTGAAAAAGAAAAGCTTGGGACAAGAATATCTGAAATCAGCTTCTGTGAAGACACTTCAAAGATTGGTCTAATGATAAGTTGAAGTGCCTGGCTGTCTGTTAGCAAAAAGCATTATGAGGGTGAGACAGGAGTCCCATGATGCATCATTTCTGTTCTGTGACTGTGAGTAGATGTGCAAATAATTCCATTATGTTTGTGTACCTAAAACTATTACCTCCAGAGCTGCTGGTGTAGTATATGCCCATAACCAGGGCCGGGCCGAGGCAGAGGTGAGAGAGGCTCCAGCCTCAGGGCTCAGTGTAGGACAGGGCACACAACTCTCTCAGCTATCATTCCCCTATTGCGTTTGAAGAAGAGAGATATAAGGCATGGCAGTAACTGCAAGCCAGATAACTAGAGATTAAGGTGTTGGGGGCCCTGGGGCACCTCTTAGTCTAATAGCAATCAGTGTGTGATGGCTGGGGTGGGAGGGATGGGGGGACGCACTTTGGTCTCTCAGCCTTGGATGCTGGAGGACCTTGTCCCGGCTCTGCGCATAACATATTCATTCTAGAGAGTCATATTAATACAACTTTCAGAGAACGTTCTGCTATAGTTATTTCATGCTATGGTTTATGTTTTCAGCCTTGAACTAGTGTCAAGACATTTTCCAAATGGTTCTGAAAGTGGAATCAGTTTCAGCAGAGGTGGAAAGTAGTTGCCATACCCTTTTCAACATATGTGATGGCTGTTGCCAGATTGATTCCATAAGATTTCTGCTGATGGACTATCGAGTGGTGCATCGTGGTATCATTAAAACATCAATATCAGTCAGATGTCATTCATTTACCTGGTCCAAAGCCTATCTGATAGTGTTGGGTTGCCTTAACAGGCATACTTTGGACCTCTACATTAGTCGGTTTTGCAAAAAGGATAAGCAAGGTCAAATTTCTTCATCTTATTCACTTAAATCTGCTGAGGAGCATACAAGAGGCCCTCAACCACTGTACAAATGGCTGTCTGATTAATATGATTAATATGAAAACCAGGTGGCCAACTTTATTATATTTCTCTGTGTACTCAGTGTTAATTACATTGTAGTTCAATAAATGGCACATTTTTATAAATAAGTTACAAATAATAATAATAATAATATAACCCAATAATTAACAGTAGCGTATAATAACCTTTTGGTTATTACAAGTTGTCACTAGACAAGTACAAAAAAATATATCCAGGTATAATGAAGTCCCAATAAATGTATCCTTTAGTCAAATGCTGAAAGTAAAGTATTCTAAAGTAAAAAGTGTTATTTCAAGAGGCACATCTTCATTAGCCAGCCGCTCTTTCCAAGAGTTTCAAAATATGTAATTTATGTTGCTTTTGAAAAAAAAATCCACCTTTCAGCTTTTTCAAGGGCACAGAAGTGGTTGCTACAAAATCCAGCATGATCATTGACTGAATAAGTTGATAAAAAGGAATGAATTTCTTATGGCAGATGAAAATACTTATAAAATAACATGCAAATGAAACAGGAATTCCTAGCCAGCTCTAAGAATGTAGAGAATTGCAACCATTATAAAGTATATTTCCTGCTGAGTTGCATTCTGTGTGTTCAGAATGCCTTAACAATTTTTTTTTCCTCAAGATGGAGAAACTCATAGAGAAAATGTATTGTGAATTCTCTAAATGGTCGTATAATATTCAGAAAGGGAAATACTATAAAATCAAAACTATCAATTTAAAATATTTTTAACTAAGTGGAACTTCATCTAACCAGTCTAGGATCAGATGGTGTGTGAAGTAGCCTGCTTTGCTTTAAAGTTTGAAAACATTTGAAAGTACACCTGTCACTAGAAATGGCTCGAACCTCCAATTTTAGGTTCGCAAACCTAGAACGTAAACTTGCAAAAAAGTTTGAGAACCGGCGAACATCGCAAACCGCAATAGACTTCAATGGGCAGGCAAACTTTAAAAACTACAAACACTAATTCTGGCCACAAAAGTGATGGAAAAGATGTTTCAAGGGGTCTAACACCTGGAGGGGGGCATGGTGGAGTGGGATACATGCCAAAAGTCCTGGGATAAAATTACGGATTTGACACACAGTAGGGTTTTAAGGGCAAAAATCACATTGCATTGCTAAACTGGAGGCATAAAGTGCTTTAAAACATCTTGCGTGTGTATACATCAATCAGGTAGTGTAATTAGTGTACTGCATCACACTCTCAGATCAAACTCACAGTGTAACACAATGCAAACAGCTGTTTGTGTAGTGATGGCTGTGCTTGACTGGTGCGCACCATGGCAAGAGTGCAGGCGATGGCGGTTTTTAAGCCCATATGGTCGGGCTGAGGTAGCTGAATGACAGAACAACAGTGACAGTGCAGTGAAAGGTATGCAGTGACTGCTGGTATACCAATGTGCAGTCACACAGGTGCAGTGAAAAAGTATGCAGTGACTGCTGGTATAACAATGTGCAGTCACACAGGTGCAGTGAAAGGTATACAGTGACTGGTATATAAAACAGCATGCGGTCACACAGATGCAGTGAAAGGTATGCAGTGACTGCTGGTATAACAATATGCAGTCACACAGGTGCAGTGAAAGGTATGCAGTGACTGCTGGTATAACAATGTGCAGTCACACAGGTGCAGTGAAATGGTATACAGTGACTGCTGGTATAACAATGCGCAGTCACACAGGTGCAGTGAAAGGTATGCAGTGACTGGTATTATAATACAATGTGCAGCAGTCACACAGGTGCAGTGTAAGGTATGCACGGACTGGTATTATATGTGCAACAGTCACACTAGGCACTGAATGTGCTATGCCTGGCACAGTATAGCAATTAGCAAAGGCCAGCTGCGACAGACAGGGTTGTATATGCAGTGTCAGTGGGCCACACACACACAAAAAACACATCACAAGAACATTAGCTCTCAAAAGAGCTGTTTTGGGGTGCTTTTCAGCAATAAATATCAGCAAGAAAGCAAGCTAACAGACCTCCTAACTATCGCTTTTCCTATCTCTCCAATGTGTCTTCCTTCTCTCCCTAATATCAGCAGCAAACAGAGTAAGAAAATGGCCAACGCTGCTGCCTTTTATAAGGGGGGGGGGGGGGGGGGGTCCAGGAAGGAGTGCAGCCTGATTGGCTGCCATGTGTCTGCTGACTGTGATGGAGAGGGTCAAAGTTTAGCCCAATGATGTAGTTTAGGGGGCGGGTCAAACTCGCATAAAGTTCGCGTTCGATCGCGAACGCGAACTCGCGTTGTTCTCATTCGAATCATTCGGGCCATCTCTACCTGTCACTAGTGCAGACCAAAGAAAGAAGGGACAGCTTTTAAATGTACTTATGAAGTACCATGCTCTAAATTAACCCTATTAGTCCTGTTACCAGGGCCAGCTCTAGACTTTTTGCGTCCTGAGGCAAAATTGTAAGGATGCACCCCCCATTTGGAATGACCGCACAGCACCTGACAATTTGCACCACATGCTATAGCTGCAATTTCAACCCCCCTTCCCCAAAATAAAACACCCTCAGTATAGGTAGGTAAATAGCCTATAGGTCAACCAGGTATAGGTATTATTATTATTATTATTATTTTTTATTTATATAGCGCCAACATCTTCCGTAGCGCTGTACATAGTACAAACAAATAATAGGGAACAAATATACATAAAAAATACAAGACACTGTACAGTCATGACATTGAATAGAATAAATACAGATATATACATAGTTGATATGTAGTTGGTACATGTACATATGTTAAAATAACAGCAGTATGAGAAACACTAGGAGGAGGTCCCTGCCCTTGCGGGCTTACAATCTAGAAGGTAGTAAGTATAGTTGCCCCAGTATAGGTTAGCCAGGCAGATCCCTCCAGTATATGTAGTCAGTATATTTGCCCCCAGTATAGGTAGCCTGTATAGTTGCCCCCAGTAAAAGTTAGCCAGGTAGGTGCCTCCAGTATAGGTAGCCAGTATAGTTGCCCCCGGTATAGGTTAGCCAGGTAGGTGCCTCCAGTATAGGTATTCTGTATAGTTGTCCCCAGTATAGGTTAGCCAGGTAGGAGCCTCCAGAATAGGTAGCCAGTAAAGTTGCCCCTGTATAGGTAGCCAGGTAGATGCATCCAGTATAGATAGCCATTATATTTGCACCCAGTATAGGTGCCCATGCCCCAGTAGGTAGCCAGCTTGCTACTCCCTCACACTCTTCCTCCCTGCGGCCACCCCTTACCTTCTCAGCAGCCGCCTCCTCTATGACTGTCACCGGGCCCCCTCACTAGCTGCTTAACAAGACCTCAAATCAGCAGTGTCACGTGATGACATAACAGAAAATCGGTTCCCCTGGTAATGGTACATATATAGAAAGTAAGCACTTCCTGTATTTACGTTGCTAGGGAAGCCACTCCACTGTCACAGCAGAACTGCTGGTAACCGCTGATCTGAGGTCTTGTTGTGTAGCAGCTAGCAAGGGTCTGGGGACAGTCATAGAGGAGGCAGCCACCGAGAAGGTAAGACAAGCGGCCCCTTCAGGGAGGAAGGAAGGGAGGAGGGCGAGATGCCGCTCCAACTACAATGCCACCTGATGCCAAAGTTTCACTTGGTGTCATGGGCGGCCCGGTGCTGCCTGGTACTTACTGTAACTAGTGTTGGGCGAACAGTGTTCGCCACTGTTCGGGTTCTGCAGAACATCACCCTGTTCGGGTGATGTTCGGGTTCGGCCGAACACCTGATGGTGTTCGGCCAAACTGTTCGGCCATTTGGCCGAACTAAGAGCGCATGGCCGAACGTTACCCGAACGTTCGGCTAGCGCTGTGATTGGCCGAACGGGTCACGTGTAGTGTTGGGCGAACATCTAGATGTTCGGGCCGAACATGGCCGAACTCCGAACATAATGGAAGTCAATGGGGACCCGAACTTTCGTGCTTTGTAAAGCCTCCTTACATGCTACATACCCCAAATTTACAGGGTATGTGCACCTTGGGAGTGGGTACAAGAGGAAAAATTTTTTTTAGCAAAAAGAGCTTATAGTTTTTGAGAAAATCGATTTTAAAGTTTCAAAGGGAAAACTGTCTTTTAAATGCGGGAAATGTCTGTTTTCTTTGCACAGGTAACATGCTTTTTGTCGGCATGCAGTCATAAATGTAATACATATAAGAGGTTCCAGGAAAAGGGACCGGTAACGCTAACCCAGCAGCAGCACACGTGATGGAACAAGAGGAGGGTGGCGCAGGAGGAGAAGGCCACGCTTTGAGACACAACAACCCAGGCCTTGCATGAGGACAAGAAGCGTGCGGATAGCAATTTGCATTTTGTCGCCATGCAGTCATAAATGTAATACAGATGAGAGGTTCAATAAACAGGGACCGGAAACGCTAACCCATCACAGATGTTCATTGTTCATGTTACTTGGTTGGGGTCCGGGAGTGTTGCGTAGTCGTTTCCAATCCAGGATTGATTCATTTTAATTTGAATCAGACGGTCTGCATTTTCTGTGGAGAGGCGGATACGCCGCCGATCTGTGACGATGCCTCCGGCAGCACTGAAACAGCGTTCCGACATAACGCTGGCTGCCGGGCAAGCCAGCACCTCTATTGCGTACATTGCCAGTTTGTGCCAGGTGTCTAGCTTCGATACCCAATAGTTGAAGGGTGCAGATGGATTGTTCAACACAGCTACGCCATCTGACATGTAGTCCTTGACCATCTTCTCCAGGCGATCGGTGTTGGAGGTGGATCTGCACGCTTGCTGTTCTGTGTGCTGCTGCATGGGTGTCAGAAAATTTTCCCACTCCAAGGACACTGCCGATACCATTCCCTTTTGGGCACTAGCTGCGGCTTGTGTTGTTTGCTGCCCTCCTGGTCGTCCTGGGTTTGCGGAAGTCAGTCTGTCGGCGTACAACTGGCTAGAGGAGGGGGAGGATGTCAATCTCCTCTCTAAAGTCTCCACAAGGGCCTGCTGGTATTCTTCCATTTTGACCTGTCTGGCTCTTTCTTCAAGCAGTTTTGGAACATTGTGTTTGTACCGTGGATCCAGAAGGGTATAAACCCAGTAATTGGTGTTGTCCAGAATGCGCACAATGCGTGGGTCGCGTTCAATGCAGTCCTAGGCCGAAGAGGTCATAGCCTAGGGTCACAAAACCTGTTTATTGGGCAATTTCAATGGTGGCGAGTCTGACGTACATAAATCGCAGCAATGGCCGTTAGCAACGTCTGAATCTCACGAAATGTCTCATGCAGGTAGAAGACATATTGTTAGACTTGGGCTCCAAAGATGGGTTCCCTACATCTCTGCAAACCAGAGTTACAGGGCTCCAAATTTGGTAAAATCCCCCATAGGCTTTCATTGGGCCTCCTATTTACAGTTCCAAAATCTCACATCTTTTCAAAGGGCAATTACACAGCAGTGGCAAATTTTCTAGCATTGTAGGGACCCTTAGGGGGAACATGACTGGTGAGTTTCGGGCCCCTAGGCCGAACAGGTCATAGCCTAGGGTCACAAAAACCTGTTTATTGGGGCTATTTCAATGGTAGTGATGGTGACGTACATAAATCGCAGCAATGGCCGTTAGCAAAGTCTGAATCTCACGAAATGTCTCATGCAGGTAGAAGACATATTGTTAGACTTGGATTCCAAAGATGGGGTCCCTACATCTCTGCAAACCAGAGTTACAGGGGTCCAAAATTGGTAAAATCCACCATAGGATTTCATTGGCTCCCTATTTCACTTTCCAAAATCTCACATCTTTTCAAAGGGCAATGGCTCAGCAGTACCAAATTTTCTAGCATTGTAGGGACCCTTAGGGGGAACATGACTGGTGAGTTTCGGGCCCCTAGGCCGAAGAGGTCATAGCCTAGGGTCACAAAAACCTGTTTATTGGGGCTATTTCAATGGTAGTGATGGTGACGTACATAAATCGCAGCAATGGCCGTTAGCAAAGTCTGAATCTCACGAAATGTCTCATGCAGGTAGAAGACATATTGTTAGACTTGGATTCCAAAGATGGGGTCCCTACATCTCTGCAAACCAGAGTTACAGGGGTCCAAAATTGGTAAAATCCCCCATAGGATTTCATTGGCTCCCTATTTCACTTTCCAAAATCTCACATCTTTTCAAAGGGCAATGGCTCAGCAGTACCAAATTTTCTAGCATTGTAGGGACCCTTAGGGGGAACATGACTGGTGAGTTTCGGGCCCCTAGGCCGAAGAGGTCATAGCCTAGGGTCACAAAAACCTGTTTATTGGGGCTATTTCAATGGTAGTGATGGTGACGTACATAAATCGCAGCAATGGCCGTTAGCAAAGTCTGAATCTCACGAAATGTCTCATGCAGGTAGAAGACATATTGTTAGACTTGGATTCCAAAGATGGGGTCCCTACATCTCTGCAAACCAGAGTTACAGGGGTCCAAAATTGGTAAAATCCCCCATAGGATTTCATTGGCTCCCTATTTCACTTTCCAAAATCTCACATCTTTTCAAAGGGCAATGGCTCAGCAGTACCAAATTTTCTAGCATTGTAGGGACCCTTAGGGGGAACATGACTGGTGAGTTTCGGGCCCCTAGGCCGAAGAGGTCATAGCCTAGGGTCACAAAAACCTGTTTATTGGGGCTATTTCAATGGTAGTGATGGTGACGTACATAAATCGCAGCAATGGCCGTTAGCAAAGTCTGAATCTCACGAAATGTCTCATGCAGGTAGAAGACATATTGTTAGACTTGGATTCCAAAGATGGGGTCCCTACATCTCTGCAAACCAGAGTTACAGGGGTCCAAAATTGGTAAAATCCCCCATAGGATTTCATTGGCTCCCTATTTCACTTTCCAAAATCTCACATCTTTTCAAAGGGCAATGGCTCAGCAGTACCAAATTTTCTAGCATTGTAGGGACCCTTAGGGGGATCATGACTGGTGAGTTTTGCCACTGCTGAGCCGTTGCCCTTTGAAATGGTGTGAGATTTTGGAACGGTAAATAGGAGGCCCAATGAAAGCCTATGGGGGATTTTACCAATTTTGGACCCCTGTAACTCTGGTTTGCAGAGATGTAGGGACCCCATCTTTGGAATCTAAGTCTAACAATATGTCTTCTACCTGCATGAGACATTTCGTGAGATTCAGACGTTGCTAACGGCCATGGCTGAGATTTATGTACGCCACCATCACTACCATTGAAATAGCCCAAATAAACAGGTTTTTGTGACCCTAGGCTATGACCTCTTCGGCCTAGGGGCCCGAAACTCACCAGTCATGTTCCCCCTAAGGGTCCCTACAATGCTAGAAAATTTGGTACTGTTGAGCCATTGCCCTTTGAAAAGATGTGAGATTTTGGAAAGTGAAATAGGGAGGCAATGAAATCCTATGGGGGATTTTACCAATTTTGGACCCCTGTAACTCTGGTTTGCAGAGATGTAGGGACCCCATCTTTGGAATCCAAGTCTAACAATATGTCTTCTACCTGCATGACACATTTCGTGAGATTCAGACTTTGCTAACGGCCATTGCTGCGATTTATGTACGTCACCATCACTACCATTGAAATAGCCCCAATAAACAGGTTTTTGTGACCCTAGGCTATGACCTCTTCGGCCTAGGGGCCCGAAACTCACCAGTCATGTTCCTCCTAAGGGTCCCTACAATGCTAGAAAATTTGGTACTGCTGAGCCATTGCCCTTTGAAAAGATGTGAGATTTTGGAAAGTGAAATAGGGAGCCAATGAAATCCTATGGGGGATTTTACCAATTTTGGACCCCTGTAACTCTGGTTTGCAGAGATGTAGGGACCCCATCTTTGGAATCCAAGTCTAACAATATGTCTTCTACCTGCATGAGACATTTCGTGAGATTCAGACTTTGCTAACGGCCATTGCTGCGATTTATGTACGTCACCATCACTACCATTGAAATAGCCCCAATAAACAGGTTTTTGTGACCCTAGGCTATGACCTCTTCGGCCTAGGGGCCCGAAACTTACCAGTCATGTTCCCCCTAAGGGTCCCTACAATGCTAGAAAATTTGGTACTGCTGAGCCATTGCCCTTTGAAAAGATGTGAGATTTTGGAAAGTGAAATAGGGAGCCAATGAAATCCTATGGGGGATTTTACCAATTTTGGACCCCTGTAACTCTGGTTTGCAGAGATGTAGGGACCCCATCTTTGGAATCCAAGTCTAACAATATGTCTTCTACCTGCATGAGACATTTCGTGAGATTCAGACTTTGCTAACGGCCATTGCTGCGATTTATGTACGTCACCATCACTACCATTGAAATAGCCCCAATAAACAGGTTTTTGTGACCCTAGGCTATGACCTCTTCGGCCTAGGGGCCCGAAACTCACCAGTCATGTTCCCCCTAAGGGTCCCTACAATGCTAGAAAATTTGCCACTGCTGTGTAATTGCTCTTTGAAAAGATGTGAGATTTTGGAACTGTAAATAGGAGGCCCAATGAAAGCCTATAGGGGATTTTACCAAATTTGGAGCCCTGTAACTCTGGTTTGCAGAGATGTAGGGAACCCATCTTTGGAGCCCAAGTCTAACAATATGTCTTCTACCTGCATGAGACATTTCGTGAGATTCAGACGTTGCTAACGGCCATTGCTGCGATTTATGTACGTCAGACTCGCCACCATTGAAATTGCCCAATAAACAGGTTTTGTGACCCTAGGCTATGACCTCTTCGGCCTAGGGGCCCGAAACTCACCAGTCATGTTCCTCCTAAGGGTCCCTACAATGCTAGAAAATTTGGTACTGCTGAGCCATTGCCCTTTGAAAAGATGTGAGATTTTGGAAAGTGAAATAGGGAGCCAATAAAATCCTATGGGGGATTTTACCAATTTTGGACCCCTGTAACTCTGGTTTGCAGAGATGTAGGGACCCCATCTTTGGAATCCAAGTCTAACAATATGTCTTCTACCTGCATGAGACATTTCGTGAGATTCAGACTTTGCTAACGGCCATTGCTGCAATTTATGTACGTCACCATCACTACCATTGAAATAGCCCCAATAAACAGGTTTTTGTGACCCTAGGCTATGACCTCTTCGGCCTAGGGGCCCGAAACTTACCAGTCATGTTCCCCCTAAGGGTCCCTACAATGCTAGAAAATTTGGTACTGCTGAGCCATTGCCCTTTGAAAAGATGTGAGATTTTGGAAAGTGAAATAGGGAGCCAATGAAATCCTATGGGGGATTTTACCAACTTTGGACTCCTGTAACTCTGGTTTGCAGAGATGTAGGGACCCCATCTTTGGAATCCAAGTCTAACAATATGTCTTCTACCTGCATGAGACATTTCGTGAGATTCAGACTTTGCTAACGGCCATTGCTGCGATTTATGTACGTCACCATCACTACCATTGAAATAGCCCCAATAAACAGGTTTTTGTGACCCTAGGCTATGACCTGTTCGGCCTAGGGGCCCGAAACTCACCAGTCATGTTCCCCCTAAGGGTCCCTACAATGCTAGAAAATTTGCCACTGCTGTGTAATTGCCCTTTGAAAAGATGTGAGATTTTGGAACTGTAAATAGGAGGCCCAATGAAAGCCTATGGGGGATTTTACCAAATTTGGAGCCCTGTAACTCTGGTTTGCAGAGATGTAGGGAACCCATCTTTGGAGCCCAAGTCTAACAATATGTCTTCTACCTGCATGAGACATTTCGTGAGATTCAGACTTTGCTAACGGCCATTGCTGCGATTTATGTACGTCACCATCACTACCATTGAAATAGCCCCAATAAACAGGTTTTTGTGACCCTAGGCTATGACTTCTTCGGCCTAGGGGCCTGAAACTCACCAGTCATGTTCCCCCTAAGGGTCCCTACAATGCTAGAAAATTTGGTACTGCTGAGCCATTGCCCTTTGAAAAGATGTGAGATTTTGGAAAGTGAAATAGGGAGCCAATAAAATCCGATGGGGGATTTTACCAATTTTGGACCCCTGTAACTCTGGTTTGCAGAGATGTAGGGACCCCATCTTTGGAATCCAAGTCTAACAATATGTCTTCTACCTGCATGAGACATTTCGTGAGATTCAGACTTTGCTAACGGCCATTGCTGCGATTTATGTACGTCACCATCACTACCATTGAAATGGCCCCAATAAACAGGTTTTTGTGACCCTAGGCTATGACCTCTTCGGCCTAGGGGCCCGAAACTCACCAGTCATGTTCCCCCTAAGGGTCCCTACAATGCTAGAAAATTTGCCACTGCTGAGTAATTGCCCTTTGAAAAGATGTGAGATTTTGGAACTGTAAATAGGAGGCCCAATGAAAGCCTATGGGGGATTTTACCAAATTTGGAGCCCTGTAACTCTGGTTTGCAGAGATGTAGGGAACCCATCTTTGGAGCCCAAGTCTAACAATATGTCTTCTACCTGCATGAGACATTTCGTGAGATTCAGACGTTGCTAACGGCCATTGCTGCGATTTATGTACGTCAGACTCGCCACCATTGAAATTGCCCAACAGGTTTTGTGACCCTAGGCTATGACCTCTTCGGCCTAGGACTGCATTGAACGCGACCCACGCATTGTGCGCATTCTGGACAACACCAATTACTGGGTTTATACCCTTCTGGATCCACGGTACAAACACAATGTTCCAAAACTGCTTGAAGAAAGAGCCAGACAGGTCAAAATGGAAGAATACCAGCAGGCCCTTGTGGAGACTTTAGAGAGGAGATTGACATCCTCCCCCTCCTCTAGCCAGTTGGACTGACTTCCGCAAACCCAGGACGACCAGGAGGGCAGCAAACAACACAAGCCGCAGCTAGTGCCCAAAAGGGAATGGTATCGGCAGTGTCCTTGGAGTGGGAACATTTTCTGACACCCATGCAGCAGCACACAGAACAGCAAGCGTGCAGATCCACCTCCAACACCGATCGCCTGGAGAAGATGGTCAAGGACTACATGTCAGATGGCGTAGCTGTGTTGAACAATCCATCTGCACCCTTCAACTATTGGGTATCGAAGCTAGACACCTGGCACAAACTGGCAATGTACGCAATAGAGGTGCTGGCTTGCCCGGCAGCCAGCGTTATGTCGGAACGCTGTTTCAGTGCTGCCGGAGGCATCGTCACAGATCGGCGGCGTATCCGCCTCTCCATAGAAAATGCAGACCGTCTGACTCAAATTAAAATGAATCAATCCTGGATTGGAAACGACTACGCAACACTCCCGGACCCCAACCAAGTAACATGAACAATGAACATCTGTGATGGGTTAGCGTTTCCGGTCCCTGTTTATTGAACCTCTCATCTGTATTACATTTATGACTGCATGGCGACAAAATGCAAATTGCTATCCGCACGCTTCTTGTCCTCATGCAAGGCCTGGGTTGTTGTGTCTCAAAGCGTGGCCTTCTCCTCCTGCGCCACCCTCCTCTTGTTCCATCACGTGTGCTGCTGCTGGGTTAGCGTTACCGGTCCCTTTTCCTGGAACCTCTTATATGTATTACATTTATGACTGCATGCCGACAAAAAGCATGTTACCTGTGCAAAGAAAACAGACATTTCCCGCATTTAAAAGACAGTTTTCCCTTTGAAACTTTAAAATCGATTTTCTCAAAAACTATAAGCTCTTTTTGCTAAAAAAATTTTTCCTCTTGTACCCACTCCCAAGGTGCACATACCCTGTAAATTTGGGGTATGTAGCATGTAAGGAGGCTTTACAAAGCACAAAAGTTCGGGTCCCCATTGACTTCCATTATGTTCGGAGTTCGGGTCGAACACCCGAACATCGCGGCCATGTTCGGCCTGTTCGGCCCGAACCCGAACATCTAGATGTTCGCCCAACACTAACTGTAACCAATCTTAGTTCCTTACATCATCTCATGAGGTGTTTGTTTACCTCTGCTAATACCCAACTGACTTACTTACTTAATTGTACTTGCCATGCATGTGGCTTCTCATTATTTTAATGAAGATGTTGCAGTTGGTTAAAAAAGCCCAACCCCCGCTCCAAAAAAAAAGGTTAATAATAATAATGATAATAATAAATTCACATTTTGTTTCTTTGCAGAATTAAATTATTATTGTGTTTGCAGTCTTTTAATGCTGCAAAGCAACAAAAAGTGTATATATTACTATTCATTTTTTGTTGGGGGTAGTTTGTGGGGGGGGGGGTGTATTTTTTTTTTTTACCAACTGCAACATTGTCATTAGCTGTATTAATACAATGCAATATGTAACAGCCATTGTAAAGATTTAGTAGCAATAGTCTAGAATTACTGAGATGGGCGAAGTTCAACTCCTCTCTGTGAATACTTTGTGGAATCAACTTTGGTTTTGATGAAAGACTAAAGACTGTTGATATCTTTCTGTACTAGCTTTACACATCTAAACTGTGCAATATTTGCACACTGTTCATTACAGAATTGTCCATGCCCAGTCAAATTAATGTATGAACAATGAATATTGGTGGGTTGCAATCTTCTAGTCATTCCACAGATTTACAAATGGGTTTAATTCTGGGCTCTGACTTAGACATTCTCCCATTTCTCCTTCAGCCATTGTGTGGTTAATTTTGCTGTGTTCTTTGAGTCATATTGGAAAGTGAACTTTCTTCCCAATGACACCTTTCTTGCGAAGGGCAGAAGGTTTTCTTCAAGAATTTTACAGTATGTTACCCCACCTATGTTTCCCTCTTACCCCAGTCTCTACTGAAGAAGAACAACCTCACCATTGGATGCTTCTGGATATGAAATTATCTGGACAGTGAGCTCCATTTGCTTTCTGTTAAATATTATGTTTGGCGATAATAGTAGTCAAATATTTCAACTGTAGTCTCATCTGACCATAACACCTTTTCCCATTTGGCCTCAGAATCTTTTGGCGAAGCTCAATGAAGACCTAATGAGTAGTGTTGGGCGAACAGTGTTCGCCACTGTTCGGGTTCTGCAGAACATCACCCTTTTCAGGTGATGTTCGAGTTCGGCCGAACACCTGATGGTGTTCGGCCAAACCGTTCGGCCACATGGCCGAACTAAGAGCGCATGGCCAAACGTTCCCCAAACATTCGGCTAGCGCTGTGATTGGCCGAACGGGTCACGTGATTCGGACCCGAACGCGCTCTGATTGGCCGAACTGTCACGTGGTTCGGGTAAATAAATACCCGAACCACGTCATATCTCCGCCATTTGTCTGTGGGTTTAGCTTTGGGTAGGCAGGCAGGGTCCCCCGGTCATTCTGTCGCTGCTGGGAATAGTAGTACACCGCTCGCTCAGCCACACTATATAGCATTGTGTTTACTGCCACTCTGTGTCTGCTGGGAACAGTAGTACACTGCTCGCTCAGCCACACTATATAGCATTGTGTTTACTGCCACTCTGTGTACCTCGCTCAGCCACACTATATAGCATTGTGTTTACTGCCACTCTGTGTACACCGCTCACCCAGCACTATATAGCACTATATAGCACTATGACTGCATGGCGGTAAAAAGCATGCTATCCGCACGCTTCTTGTCCTCATGCAAGGCCTGGGTTGTTGTGTCTTAAAGCGTGGCCTTCTCCTCCTGCGCCTCCTCCTGTTCCATCACGTGTGCTGCTGCTGGGTTAGTGTTGCCGATCCCTGTTTATGGAACCTCTTATCTTTATTACATTTATGACTGCATGGCGGCAAAAAGCATGCTATCCGCACGCTTCTTGTCCTCATGCAAGGCCTGGGTTGTTGTGTCTGAAAGCGTGGCCTTCTCCTCCTGCGCCTCCTCCTGTTCCATCACGTGTGCTGCTGCTGCTGCTGGCCTGGGTTAGCGTTTCCGGTCCCTGTTAATTGAACCTCTCATCTGTATTACATTTATGACTGCATGGCGGCAAAAAGCATTGCTATATCCGCACGCTATTTGTCCTCATGCAAGGCCTGGGATGTTGTGTCTCAAAAAGCGTGGCCTTCTCCTCCTGCGCCTCCTCCTGTTCCATCACGTGTGCTGCTGCTGCTGCTGGCCTGGGTTAGCGTTGCCGGTCCCTGTTTATTGAACCTCTCATCTGTATTACATTTATGACTGCATGGCGGCAAAAAGCATTGCTATATCTGCACGCTATTTGTCCTCATGCAAGGCCTGGGATGTTGTGTCTCAAAAAGCGTGGCCTTCTCCTCCTGCGCCTCCTCCTGTTCCATCACGTGTGCTGCTGCTGCTGCTGGCCTGGGTTAGCATTTCCGGTCCCTGTTTATTGAACCTCTCATCTGTATGACATTTATGACTGCATGGCGGCAAAAAGCATTGCTATATCCGCACGCTTTTTGTCCTCATGCAAGGCCTGAGTTGCGTCTCAAAAAGCTTGGCCTTTGTCTCCTGCGCCTCCTCCTGTTCCATCACGTGTGCTGCTGCTGCTGCTGCTGGGTTAGCGTTGCCGGTCCCTGTTTATTGAACCTCTCATCTTTATTACATTTATGACTGCATGGCGGCAAAAAGCATTGCTATATCCGCACGCTATTTGTCCTCATGCAAGGCCTGGGATGTTGTGTCTCAAAAAGCGTGG
This sequence comes from Hyperolius riggenbachi, assembly GCF_040937935.1. NCBI lineage: Eukaryota > Metazoa > Chordata > Amphibia > Anura > Hyperoliidae > Hyperolius > Hyperolius riggenbachi. Next base: position 449,304,036 of record NC_090646.1, on the reverse strand, counting down.
CCTTCTCCTCCTGCGCCTCCTCCTGTTCCATCACGTGTTCTGCTGCTTGTGCTGGGTTAGCGTTGCCGGTCCCTTTTCCTGGAACCTCTTCTCTGCATTACATTTATGACTGCATGGCGACAAAAAGCATGTTACCTGTGCAAAGAAACATGACATTTTCCACATTTAAAAGACAGTTTTTCCTTTGAAACTTTACAATCAAAAACTTTTCTCAAAAACTATAAGCTCTTTTTCAAATATTTTTTTTCCTCTTGTACCCACTCCCAAGGTGCACATACCCTGCAAATTTGGGGTATGTAGCATGTAAGGAAGCTTTACAAAGCACGAAAGTTCGGGTCCCCATTGACTTCCATTATGTTTAGAGTTCGGCGCGAACACCCGAACATCGCGGCGATGTTCGGCGAACGTTTGCGAACCCGAACATCTAGGGGTTCGCCCAACACTACTAATGAGGCTTTTATTTAGAAGTTGCTTTTTTCTTCCAACTCTCCCTTAAAAGCCATTTTTGAAGAGCAGTTGGTATTTTGTGTAAACCTGTACACAGTGACCATTTTTTGTAATAAATTCCTGAATTCCAAACTGTGACAGCATTTCCCACCAGTAAAGCTGTGTTTGACATTATTAGACAGTAAATTACTAAAGACAGAAGTCATGCAGCCTCAAATCAATTATTATTGACATTTAAGCTTGCAAGACAAGTCAATATGTCTGTACTATAGTAACAGCATAGTTACATTTTACATCTGAGAGGATTAACAGCACATACTATCATACATCTACAGTACATATGGTCCAGCTCTACAGCATGTCTTTGTTGTCTAAGTGGAAATTTCAAAAGCACATGACTATGGTTTTTCCATAACCACTGCAACTGTCCTTGAATGTTGTATAGCCATATGCATACAGTACACCATGTACAGAAGACAAGTCATTTTGGTGCACACTTGTATCTGGTCATTTTGGCTCCTCATAGAGAATAATTCATGGAGGTGCCATCTGTGTGGTAATGATGCACAGCAGGGGCGTAGCAATAGGGGTTGCAGAGGTAGCCACCGCATTAGGGCCCTTGGGCCAGAGGGGCCCCGAAGGGCCCTCCCTTAACAGTATTAACTCTCCATTGGTCCTGTGCTCATAATAATCACTTCTACAGATACTTTGAACAGTGGTAGTTATTAACAAACTGTTCCCCATCCCCTAATTGCACCTCAGACACTGTAGTTGCCATTGGCAGGTTTTGGAGTGCCATATCAATTGCTATATATAGAGTGCTTGGGGGGCCCCATTGTAAAACTTGCATCGGGGCCCACAACTCCTTAGCTATGCCACTGATGCACAGATCAAATTAGCGGTTTCAATTATCAATACAAACCCAGTGGCAATTGCAGCGTTATTTAGTGGTTTTTGAACCAAATTAGTGGTTACAATTAATAGTTATAAACTTGAGGTGGTAGCTGCATGATTTAGCAGCAGAAGAGGCTATAGCCAAGAGGGTAGGTTAGTGTTAAGCATAGATGGGGAGGGTTAATGTGAGAGGTAGGTTAGGATAAGTGATAGTAGACTATTGGTAATGTCTACTATTGTATACATTTGTGAAAAATGTCCAAGTGCTGTTATTACATGCATACCATGAAGATTCAGCTTTTATGTCCTAATATATGCCTGTTATACTGTACAGGGCAGCATGGTGGCGCAGTGGTAAGCACTCTTGCCTTCTTGCCTTGCAGCGCTGGGTCCCTGGTTAAAACCCCAGCCAGGGCACTATCTGCATGGTGTTTGTATGTTATCCCCGTGTCTGCGTGGGTTTCCTCCGGGCACTCAGGTTTCCTCACACATCCCAAAAACATACAGATAAGTTAATTGGCTTTCCCTAAATTGGCCCTAGACTACAATACATTTACAATGCATATGACTATGGTATAGATTAGAGTGTGCGCACCTCTGAGGGACAGTTAAGTGATAAGATAATATAATGTGTACAGCTCTACAGAAGATGTCAGCGCTATATAAATACTAAATAATAATAATACTTTTTTTGTTGGGGTATGTAAAAAAAAATCTAATATTTTAATTACTCAAGTAAAGTAGGATTAGCAATAAGGCTATCCTGCTGATCCTCTGTCTCCACTACGTATAGCCATAGACCCTGAACATGCAGATGAGGAGTTTGACTGAAGTCTATTTGAATTAGCCACATGATTATTTATATATATTATATATATATATATATATATATATATATATACATACAGTGGCTTGCAAAAGTATTCGGCCCCCTTGAAGTTTTCCACACTTTGTCACATTACTGCCACAAACATGAATCAATTTTATTGGAATTCCATAAAATAGACCAATACAAAGTGGTGTAGATGTGAGAAGTGGAACGAAAATCATACATGATTCCAAACATTTTTTACAAATAAATAACTGCAAAGTGGGGTGTGGGTAATTATTCAGCCCCCTGAGTCAATACTTTGTAGAACCACCTTTTGCTGCAATTACAGCTGCCGGTCTTTAAGGGTATGTCTCTACCAGCTTTGCACATCTAGAGACTGAAATCCTTGCCCATTCTTCTTTGCAAAACACCTCCAGCTCAGTCAGATTAGATGGACAGTGTTTGCGAACAGCAGTTTTGAGATCTTGCCCCAGATTCTCCATTGGATTTAGATCTGGACTTTGACTGGGCAATTCTAACACATGGATATGTTTTGTTTTAAACCATTCCATTGTTGCCCTGGCTTTATGTTTAGGGTCGTTGTCCTGCTGGAAGGTGAACCTCCACCCCAGTCTCAAGTCTTTTGCAGACTATAAGAGGTTTTCTTCCAAGATTGCCTTGTATTTGGCTCCATCCATCTTCCCATCAACTCTGACCAGCTTCCCTGTCCCTGCTGAAGAGAAGCACCCCCAGAGCATGATGCTGCCACCACCATATTTGAAAGTGGGGATGGTGTATTCTGAGTGATGTGCAGTATTAGTTTTCCGCCACAAATAGCGTTTTGCATTTTGGCAAAAAAGTTCCATTTTGGTCTCATCTGACCAGAGCGCCTTCTTCCTCATGTTTGCTGTGTTCCCCACATGGCTTGTGGCAAACTGCAAACGGGACTTCTTATGTTTTTCTGTTAACAATGCCTTTCTTCTTGCCACTCTTCCATAAAGGCCAACTTTGTACAGTGCACGACTAATAGTTGCCCTATGGACAGATTCCCCCACCTGAGCTGTAGATCTCTGCAGCTCGTCCACAGTCACCATGGGCAGTAACGTGACAAAGTGGAAAACTTCAAGGGGGCCGAATACTTTTGCAAGCCACTGTATATATGTGTGTGTATATATATATATATATATATATATATATATATAAATGCAACCAATTGATACTTTTTAGTAAATCTATAGATAGTAAAATTGCCCAAATACTCAGTGAAATACAATAATGAAAAAAACTGTCACTCTGTCTGAAAACATGAAAAAAGTGCTATGTGCCAATACAGTACAATGAAATCCAGTCTGTGAAACAACCGTGTAATATGAAGGCTGCTTAATACAAACAATGAAGGATATGCAATATACATTGGAAAGTGCGCAGTGATTACCAGTGTGATGCAAGTCAGCAGTGTGGGGGAGAAGGATGAGCGTGCGGCTGCTTCTAGGGAGGCTAATTGCAAAGCATGCTGGGATCCCTATTATTGGTCCTGGCTGGGTCATGTGGAGTCGGGAAATGTGGCCACGTGAAGTACTAGTAGGCTTACGTCTCAAAGACGCCTGCCCCCAGCACCTATGTCGGACTTCAGTGCGTTCCACAGGTCACACGGATGTCGGCATTAGAGTAATGTTTATTTTAAACTTATTGTTGAGATAAGTCCTAAATAAACTTTTTGGTAATTTTGTACCAACTTGTGGAGAATTGACTATGATTTATCATTGATTGGTCTCCAATTAGGGTATCTTTTCTCATGGTTGTAGCAATTCATGGTTCATACACACATTAGTATTGTGAGTGTGTGTATGTTTGCGTGATATCACCAATAACTTTTGTAGAATTCCACTAAGTGATTATTATAATAAACCAAAACCACACATACTGTATATGCTCTGAAGAGGCTACAATCGAAAGTATATAGTTTGTTCAATCAATTAAATGTAAGCCAAGCCAAGGTGAAGTAAAGGACAGTAGTTGCCAGTTATCAGATATGCCACGTCTTAATAAAGACAAAAAATCTTGTTCTACCATCGATGGCATCTACATATCAACAGCAATTTTCCAGTTGATAAATCAGTCTAATGTACTCTCTTGTGGAGCATCAAATCCTGTTTGCTTGACAAATAATCTCGCAGACTCATATATAAATCATTGGTGGTTTCAATTTAAATCTATTTCTTTTCCCCATATTGCACAAAAATCATGGCTCAGTGGTTAAGCTTTTAGTGGCATCTTGGTCTATTTGGTTGTGATGTGATGTGTTTTGTCAATTCTGTGGGAGATGTAAAAGGGTAAAGACCTATTAGAGCAAGAAGAATTTTCTTGTCAATAATTTATCCCACCTTAGTGCAGAATGTTATCATGGGATATCTTACAGTGTAATAGATAGAACTCCCCTAAGGAAAAGACAGTTCAGCAGTCAGTGCGGAGAAAGAAAACCTGAATGGTGCGTATTATATTTGTAGTGTCCCTGCTTTATCGTTACTGGTAAATTCCTAACCCAAGTCCGAAACACTTTATGTTTTCCTTGGTAGCTACTATTTTATATTCATGCCCAGTATATTATAAGACAACACAGTTCTCCTTGCTACCTGGATGAGCATCACTGCTTGTCTTTCCATAGCAGCGCATATCTCTGAGTGGTAAAACAGTTACTCTGGCAACAATGCATTTTTTATGAAAAGCAGTGTAAATAGCTAGCTGCAGAGTGCAGAGCATCGACAGTGCATAATTTATCTCTCCCCAGAGGGTGTAATACATTATATGTCTCTTCAGTGTCTGCTTTTTACACGTTTACCACTGATGGAATCCTAGACTTCAGTAATTCCTCCTATATCACTGTACAGCATATGTGCTTACATTAGGTTGAATTTGCTTGTGTCTGTGGGAAATGTACATTAAATGTTAACACGTTTGTCCCTGTGGGTGAAAATTGCGCAGACAGGTGATAGAGCTGTCAACAAAGTTGACTATTTGTGAAATCAAATCTAATCTTCTTTTATCATCAATAGCTGATATAAATTATTAACAGATAATATTTGAAAGACAAACAGGAAGGCCTTTTCAACCACTTTAAATAAAGAGCCTTCAAAACAATGCACAGATAACTTTTACAGAGTCATATATATTATGATAATACAAGGAGCATAATAGCAAATTGGTGAAAAGCATAGTCCCCCACAACAAACCAATTTCATGCATACCAAAACCAAAGTGTCTACAAAGAAGTTATGGTTATATATATATATATATATATATATATATATATATATATATATATATATATATATATATATATATATATATACATATACATACAGTAAACCATTCCATTGTTACCCTGGCTTTATGTTTAGAGTCGTTGTCCTGCTGGAAGGTGAACCTCCACCCCAGTCTCAAGTCTTTTGCAGACTCCGAGGTTTTCTTCCAAGATTTCCCTGTATTTGGCTCCATCCATCTTCCCATCAACTCTGACCAGCTTCCCTGTCCCTGCTGAAGAGAAGCACCCCCAGAGCATGATGCTGCCACCACCATATTTGACAGTGGGGATGGTGTGTTCAGAGTGATGTGCAGTGTTAGTTTTCCGCCACACATAGCATTTTGCATTTTGGCCAAAAAGTTCCATTTTGATCTCATCTGACCAGAGCGCCTTCTTCCACATGCTTGCTGTGTCCCCCACATGGTTTGTGGCAAACTGCAAACGGGACTTCTTATGCTTTTCTGTTAACAATGGCTTTCTTCTTGCCACTCTTCCATAAAGGCCAACTTTGTGCAGTGCACGACTAATAGTTGTCCTTTGGACAGATTCCCCCACCTGAGCTGTAGATCTCTGCAGCTCGTCCAGAGTCACCATGGGCCACTTGATTGCATTTCTGATCAGCACTCTCCTTGTTTGGCCTGTGAGTTTAGGTGGACGGCCTTGTCTTGGTAGGTTTACAGTTGTGCCATACTCATTCCATTTCTGAATGATCGCTTGAACAGTGCTCCGTGGGATGTTCAAGGCTTTGGAAATATTTTTGTAGCCTAAGCCTGCTTTAAATTTCTTAATAACTTTATCCCTGACCTGTCTGGTGTGTTCTTTGGACTTCATGGTGTTGTCGCTCCCAATATTCTCTTAGACAACCTCTGAGGCCGTCACAGAGCAGCTGTATTTGTACTGACATTAGATTACACACAGGTGCACTCTATTTAGTCATTAGCACTCATCAGGCAATATCTATGGGCAACTGACTGCACTCAGACCGAAGGGGGCTGAATAACACACCCCACTTTGCAGTTATTTCTTTGTAAAAAATGTTTGGAATCATGTATGATTTTCATTCCACTTCTCATGTGTACACCACTTTGTATTGGTCTTTCATGTGAAATTCCAATAAAATTGATTCATGTTTGTGGCAGTAACATGACAAAATGTGGAAAACTTCAAGGGGGCCGAATACTTTTGCAAGCCACTGTATTTATATACATGGCTACAATATAACTTTTACTTATGTATATTTCGTAAAAAGAAAATAATCAGAAATGCCCATGTGCATAGGATAGGTACAATTAATGATACAAGTGGAAGCTTTTTCTATGAATTCATGAATGTTGTACACAATGCATACAAAAACAATTTAGCACCATGCAATAGCTACAACTGCCTTAAGCACATTTCATGAGTCACAGGCTGCTTCTTCCGATCCTTCAAATGTCATTATTTTTAAATATTGTTTGTAGAGTTCTATTTTTGGCATTTGGGCTTCAGCATCACATAAACAGGGGCAATGATTGCACACCCAACTCACACATGAAACTATGTAAGTATAGGAAAGTATATAGGGGCTTAAAGGTCCATTATAGTTAAACATTGTAAAATCTAAAATACATGTAAACACATACAGTACTTACAAGATGTGTATTTCTCTCAGATGACAATGCAGCATAAATTACTTTTCTCCCATGTTGCTGTCGTTTACAGTAGGAAGTGAAAATCTAACAGGTTTTGGACTTGTGCATCTCCTCATGGGGAATTCTCAGTATTCAATTTATTTTTTTAGAAAACCAATCCCTGGAAAGGATCTATATAAAGATGATAGTCCACCTCCCTACTTGCTTGCACTATATTTTAACAGTTACTGCTGATCAGGAAGTGCTTTGGAAAATAAAGAAACCTGAGAATCCCCAATGAGGAGATGGACTAGTCAAAAACCTAAAAGATTTGTCAGACTTTTATAACTTCTGGTTGGCCGGGGTGTCACAGGGCAGGGTGCGGTGGGTTCCCTGCCTTCTGTGACAATAGGTATAGTGGGGGAGAGCTGCAGCTGCCGCTGTTCTGGGCTTCTGGGCCTGCTATACTAACTATAGCAAGCCCAAGAGCATCTTTGAAATCCCCTCCTGTGACACCTATTGACTTTTTAACAGACCAATGGAAATCCTCATTGGTCTGTTAAAAGACTAATAGAGGGAACTTAGCACTTTATTTATTAAAGTTATCATTTATCTAGATGAACTGTGCTCTTATCCAATTACCTGCCCTTTCTTTTATACCAATTCAGATAAATCACGCTGGATGCATACCAACATTGAGTACGCAGAAAAAGTGGGATCAGCGCATCACCAGGCCGCCTCTGAATGGCCTCAGCTCAGAGATGCGCTGAGCCCCCCCAGAGACTACAAACGCACCTTGAACCCAAACAGAGGCTCTGCATATACACCAAAGAAAAACTAACAAGTGGGAGCAGCTGACCAGAATTAAATCAAACATAGCAAAGAAATGAACAGCGCTACTTAAAAACAGATGAATGCTTACCTGCAAAAAAGTGCAGACCCCACTCATGGGATACAAATACACAATGAGCACACATACAACCTGTCTACCACTTGGAGGATGTTAGTTTCCACTAACAGCTTGCATGCTCTCTGAGCTGAGGCCATTCAGAGGCGGCCTGGTGATGCGCTGATCCCACTTTTTCTGCGCAATTGTTAATTTTACTGGTAGCGCGCCCAGGCTATGCATATGCATAGGTAAGATTTAGTTAGTGTTAGGTCCCCTCCCATGGAAATTGAAAATACCTTGGTGATATTGGCAACAAAATCCACAAAAAGTAACACAGGCCAATTAAGGACTAATTTAAATGAGTATTGCAAACACAGACGTTTGAAGTTATTTTCATGTAGTGTTTTCCCTGTGGGCTTGTGCTGAACATGCACATTTTTCAGAGATCTAGTGGGAAAACACAGCTCATTGAAATAATTTGATGCTAAGTACTAGTCACTGCATCAACATTCTCAATACAGCTTAGAAGTAGAAATATGCAAAGCAGCTGTGTAGCCTGATTCATAAACACCATATTTCCAGGAAGACCTTTTGATATAAGCAAAAGAAGCAAGTACATTTTTTTTTATTTTATAACAGTAACAGCTGAATGTGGTTTTGCTAGTGATTTTTAATCACTCGATCTCATCGCATCAACTTTGCAAGACAAAATTGGTTACCTACAGCAGCTCAATGGGCTTGAAAGACTCAAACAGCTATCTTTGTGCTTTCTAATTATATAGATGTACATTTAGCTCCCTCTTTTTGCTGTACAAGCTGTTTAATGTGAAACAAATGCTCCAAGGAATATAGCTTAAAATGGATTAGAACCTTGTGATACTAGGCTAATTTGCATGCTGCTTCCCAGAGCTCTGGCTTAGAGCCATTGTGCTGCATTACAAAGTGATAGGATGTAGATGTGTGGGTCTTTGATGACATGCATCATCCTCATTTTGTATGTTGCCTTTCAACTGTATTGTTTTTAAGTCAATAGTCAGCTCCTGCAGTGATTATTTTGCCATTCTATGCACAGAACATGGTGTAGGTAGGCTTTTGCCTAAGCAAGGTGTGCTGATTTATAAGAGCACTCAGTACAACCAACACTTGAGGAATATAATGGAAATGGAAATGACTTGCATCTGAGAATGTTCCTATCCATTTGCTATTCATGAAATCAAGAAACACATTGAAAATTAAATAAAGAAGTGACAAGAGAGCGACTGTACCAGGTCCAGTCTCTGTACAGTACAGCAGAAATAAAATGGGGAAGCTCCTCAAGTGTCCTTGGATTACTTTTGTGAAGCAGCACAGTTTCTATGGAAATTCAAAAGAAAGTACACAGTGGTTGTGAAGGTGGAAGCTACTTACTTGGTTGTAAGTAAATGTCACCTCAAGCTAAACTATTAGTGGAAGCATCATGTGGCACAATTTCCAACTAATATTAATATTGCTAACATTTGTATAAGACTTTTCTCCTGTCAGACTCAAAGCACTTGAGAGCTGCAGCCACTAACAGCGTGCTCAATAGGCTACTCATGCAGTGTTAAAGCGTCTTGCCCAAGGACTCCTTACTGACTAGGTACTGGCTTCAGCCAGGATTCTTCTGTGTTAGCGTTAGTGCCCTTAACCAGTACTCTGTCCAGTGTAAACAGAGAGGGATTAAAGGACTACTGTAGTGGGTAGGGGGAAAAAAGAGTTGGGCTTCTAATGGTCCCCCGCAGACATCCTGTGCCCATGCAGCCACTCACTGATGCTTTGGTCCCCGCCTCTGGTTCTGGAATTTCTAGCTAGTAGAAGGTGAGGTGTTTTTAATTTCATTTTTGCCTGGTTAGAGTAGGATTCATCAGATTGGGGACACTTTGGCTCAGTTGGTGAGCTTAAACGCGTTAAAGCGTGACCAAGAGCCCCTGTCACTGTTTTCCTGTTTTCTTATGGAGATTGGGGACCTCCAGTGCTGCGTGCATGCTTTGCATAGTATTGCATATAATTTGGTTTGTACTGCTCATCCCTTGGTATTTATGTATATACATGTATATACATATATATGTATATACATGTATATACATACATATATTTATATACATATATATATATATATATACATATATATATGTATATATATATATATACGCGTATATACTGTACATGTACATACGTATATACATGTATATACATATATTTGTATATAGGTGTATATATGTGTATATATATATATATATATATATATATATATATATATATATATATATTCAGTGGGTTGCAAAAGTATTCGGCCCCTTTGAAGTTTTCCACATAATGTCACATTACTGCCACAAACATGAATCAATTGTATTGGAATTCCACGTGAAAGACCAATACAAAGTGGTGTACACGAGAGAAGTGGAACAAAAATCATACATGATTCCAAACATTTTTTACAAATAAATAACTGCAAAGTGGGGTGTGTGTAATTATTCAGCCCCCTGAGTCAATACTTTGTAGAACCACCTTTTGCTGCAATTACAGCTGCCAGTCTTTTAGGGTATGTCTCTACCAGCTTTGCACATCTAGAGACTGAAATCCTTGCCTATTCTTCTTTGCAAAACAGCTCCAGCTCAGTCAGATTAGATGGACAGTGTTTGTGAACAGCAGTTTTCAGATCTTGCCACAGATTCTCAATTGGATTTAGATCTGGACTTTGACTGGGCCATTCTAACACATAGATATGTTTTGTTTTAAACCATTCCATTGTTGCCCTGGCTTTATGTTTAGGGTCATTGTCCTGCTGGAAGGTGAACCTCCGCCCCAGTCTTTTGCAGTCTCCAAGAGGTTTTCTTCCAAGTTTGCCCTGTATTTGGCTCCATCCATCTTCCCATCAACTCTGACCAGCTTCCCTGTCCCTGCTGAAGAGATGCACCCCCCGAGCATGATGCTGCCACCACCATATTTGACAGTGGGGATGGTGTGTTCAGAGTGATGTGCAGTGTTAGTTTTCCGCCACACATAGCATTTTGCATTTTGGCCAAAAAGTTCCATTTTGGTCTCATCTGACCAGAGCATCTTCTTCCACATAGTTGCTGTGTCCCCCACATGGCTTGTGGCAAACTGCAAACGGGACTTCTTATGCTTTCTGTTAACAATGCCTTTCTTCTTGCCACTCTTCCATAAAGGCCAACTTTGTACGGTGCATGACTAATAGTTGTCCTATGGACAGAGTCTCCCACCTGAGCTGTAGATCTCTGCAGCTCGTCCACAGTCACCATGGGCCTCTTGACTGCATTTCTGATCAGCGCTCTCCTTGTTCGGCTTGTGAGTTTAGGTGGATGGCCTTGTCTTGGTAGGTTTACAATTGTGCCATACTCCTTCCATTTCTGAATGATCGTTTGAACAGTGTTCCGTGGGATGTTCAAGGCTTTTGAAATATTTTTTATAGCCTAAGCCTGCTTTAAATTTCTCAATAACTTGATCCCTGGCCTGTATGGTGTGTTCTTTGGACTTCACGGTGTTGTTGCTCCCAATATTCTCTTAGACAACCTCTGAGGCCCTCACAGAGCAGCTGTATTTGTACTGACATTAGATTACACACATGTGCACTCTATTTAGTAATTAGCACTCATCAGGCAATGTCTATAGGCAACTGACTGCACTCAGATCAAAGGGGGCCGAATAATTATGCACACACCACTTTGCAGTTATTTATTTATAAAAAATGTTTGGAATCATGTATGATTTTCGTTCCACTTCTCATGTGTACACCACTTTGTGTTGGTCTTTCATGTGGAATTCCAATAAAATTGATTCATGTTTGTGGCAGTAATGTGACAAAATGTGGAAAACCTCAAGGGGGCCGAATACTTTTGCAACCCACTGTATATATATATATATATATATATATATATGTGCAGACCAACGTCTGCCTGGATTTTGACTACCCTCTGCCGCCTGCACTAACATTTGCCTGGATTTTGAGTATTGTTCAAAAATAGATCAATATGGCAGCCTCCATATCCCTCTCACTTCAGGAGTCGTTTGAAGAAACTTTCCAGTATACTAGCTCATTCTCCTCAAAGCAAACTCAGTCCAGAATTTCCAGCAGGCCACAGTGTGTATGACATGGTAACTCAATGTCTCTGCATTTCTGCTACCCATACATATAGACAAAATGTGGACTCAAATGAACCTGCTGGAATCTGAATTTTGAAAACCAGAAATAGAAGGAAACAATCAAGGTTGCAAATAATGCAACCTTATGCTTAGTTTATTTTTGAAGCACCAACCCTTTAACCACCTTAGCGGTATGGACGAGCTCAGCTCGTCCATTACTGCCGATGGCTGCCGCTCAGGCCCTGCTGGGCCGATTTGCTCCCTGTAAAAAGCAGCACATGCAGCCGGCACTTTGCCAGCCGCGCGTGCTACCTGATCGCCGCTGCAGCGTGGCATTCCGCCGCGTGCAGCGGCGAAAGAGGGTCCCCCTGGCCGCCCGAGCCCTGCGCAGCCGGAACAAACAGTTCCGGCCAGTGCTGAGGGCTGGATCGGAGGCGGCTGACATCAGGATGTCGGCTGACGTCCATGACGTCACTCCGCTCGTCGCCATGGCGACGAGCAAAACGAAACAAGGAAGGCCGCTCATTGCTGCCTTCCTTGTTACTGCGGATCGCCGGAGGCGATCAGAAATACGGGATAGGAGCGCCCTCTAGTGGGCTTTCATGCAGCCAACTTTCAGTTGGCTGCATGAAATAGTTTTTTTTTGTATAAAAAAAAACCCTCCCGCAGCTGCCCTGGCGATCTTAATAGAACGCCAGGGTGGTTAAGAAAGGCATGGGATCGCTTGAAAAAGGTAAAGTTTGATAAACTGTGATTTCTAAATGGCTTTTCTGAAGTGGCCATAGCAATAGTTAGAAATCCTGTCAAAGTGAAAACAAAAAAACGAAATATAGCAAAAGCATTTGTACTTTAACCACTTAAGTACCAACGGTCTATGCACCCTTAAGGACCAGAGACCGCTGGTACAATAACGACGGAATATCGACGAATCGCCGCATATACCCGCCGCAACCGTCATCCCCGGGATCCTCAGGACTTCCACTCTGCTGACTCTGTGATGGCAGAGTCATGTGAGCTTTCGTTGGCTCCTGACCTTGTCTATCAATGTAAGCCTATGGAAGTTGCTTACATTGATAGACATGGCCAGGAGCTCACAGGGCTCTGCCGTCATAGGGACAGGTAGAATAGTTTATCATCACACTGTGGTGTGAGGTATAGGCACATACATCAGAGATGCCCAGAGAGGAACTCTTAAAAACCAACCGGTAGGATTAAAATAGTCTAATCATAGACCTAAGACCCACAAATAAATGTACTGAGGAAAATAGCTCAGAACCTGGAATCAACACATTATGAAAACAAGCACCTTAGGAACTTTTCCTGGATTTGACACTTATTTCTTTCAGACAATCTTCCAGCGATGTACACTGTCAGAGCCAAGAAAATCTGCTACAATAGAATGTGTAAGAACTGCCCATACATCTGGTGCACAACCAGTGGCGGCGCCACACTGGGGCTTACCCAGGCTTCAGCCCCAGCTGGTGGCTCATTAGCCCCCCTTAAAGCCCCCCCGCCGGCCGCCGCAAGTTCCGAGAACTTCCGACCTTACTGGCTGCACACAAGGAAGGTGCCGAGCCTGGGAGGAGGGCCTGGGCTTGCGCTAGCTGTGTCACTCACCCACCCACCAGAAATCAGTCACCGCCCCCCAGCCCGGGTGCTGGCTCAGCCACGCAGAGCGGCCCGCCCTGCAGGGTACGTTGCGTGTTGCAATATAAATGTGTGTCACGTGACGACGTCTGGCGTCACGTGACACGTGCAGCGCACTCTCCTCGCCTGCCCGCGCAGCTAGTTGCCGCCATCCGCCGACAGGAGACAGCCAGTCTCCACTCTCCAGCCAGCACTAAGTCACACCCAGTGACCCAGGCACCCGCGATGGCCAGCACTGCGCACAGCCAGGACTGGAGGCTGGAGCCGAGCCACTGCCAGTAGCCAGCCCAGAGCTCAGCACAGCAGCCAGCAGGACTCGGAACTCCGACAAGGCAGCTCAAGGTGGGTCATGGGTGGGTGTCCTGTCCTGTCCACTCCAGCCAGCCAACTGCCAAATTTTTTTTTGCACCAGGCAGCCACCCAGGCCTGAGCTGCCCTCCTGAGTCTAAGCTGAGCCCAGCACGGCACCACCCCCATCCACCACACCTGACTCTAAGCACCCATTTGGGGGGCCCCAGCCCACCCACCACCAGCCAGACCTGAGGCCTTCCCACCACCAGCCAGCCCTGAGCTGCCCTGGGGCCCCCAGCCCACCACCATCACCTGCCAGCCAGGCCTGAGCTGCCCTGAGGTGCCCCAGCCACCACCACCAGCCAGCCCTGAGCTGCCCTGGGGCCCCCAGCCCACCACCACCACCTGCCAGGCCTGAGGTGCCCCAGCCCACCACCACCAGCGAGCCCTGAGCTGCCCTGGGGCCCCCAGCGCACCAGCCAGGTCTGAGCTGCCCAGAGGTGCCCCAGCCCACCACCACCAGCCAGGCCTGAGCTGCCCTGGGGCCCCCAGCCCACCACCACCAACTGCCAGGCCTGAGGTGCCCCAGCCCACCACCACCAGCCAGCCCTGAGCTGCCCTGGGGCCCCCAGCCCACCACCACCACCTGCCAGGCCTAAGGTGCCCCAGCCCACCACCACCAGCCAGGCCTGAGCTGCCCTGGGGCCCCCAGCCCACCAGCCATGTCTGAGCTGCCCAGAGGTGCCCCAGCTCACCACCACCTGCCAGGCCTGAGCTGCCCCAGCCCACCACCACCAGCCAGGCCTGAGCCTGAGGTCTCCAGCCCAACACCAGCCAGGCTTGAGCGGCCCTTGGGCCCCCAGCCTACCACCACCAGCCTGACTACATACTGGGGACATCTATACACCTGGCTACCTATACTGGGGACACTGGCTGTCTGTCATTATGTGCATTAACTGGTGAAACGCTGTCTCTCATTACATGCATTTACTGGTGGAACGCTGTCTGTCATTATGTGCATTTACTGGGGGAACGCTGTCTGTCATTATGTGCATTTACTGGTGAAAGGCTGTCTGTCATTACAAGCATTTTACTGGTGAAAAGCTGTCTCTTATGTGCATTTACTGGTGAAAGGCTGTCTCTTATGTGCATTTACGGGTGAAATGCTGTCTGTCATTATGTGCATTTACTGGTGAAAGGCTGTCTCTTATGTGCATTTACTGGTGAAAGGCTGTCTCTCATTACATGCATTTTACTGGTGAAAAGCTGTCTCTTATGTGCATTTACTGGTGAAAGGCTGTCTGTCATTACCTGCATTTACTGGTGGAAATCTGTCTGTCATTATGTGCGTTTACTGGTGAAAGGCTGTCTCTCATTATGTGCATTTACTGGTGAAGGGCTGTCTCTCATTACATGCAATTACTGGGGAAACGCTGTCTGTCATTATGTGGTCTGTCATTATGTGCATTTACTTCATTTTTTTTTTAATGTAACATTACATTAGCTGGTGCAACTACATTAGTTAGCCCCGCCCACACAATGTTATGACCACGCCCATTATTTTGCTGCGGCGCGCTGCGCGCGCCGCCAATTCCCCTCTATGAGCCCCGCCTGCCAACCCTTGTGCCCCCTTTGAGCCCCCCCAAAAATCTGAAGCTGGAGCCGCCACTGTGCACAACCAGAATACAGATACAAACTTTACAGCAATTCTACCATGTATGATGTTGTTGGTGGGGGAATATCTGCCTTTACCTGTTATTGTTTTTCATTTGCTGTCCTGGATCATCTAAAATCATCTAGCAACACCCTCACTGAAAATTCAGGTACAAACAAATTCATGAACACTTAAAAAGAAAATCTTAAAGCAAGTCTGAAACGAAAATAAAAAAAAGTCTAGAGCCTTCACGTTTATCTCCTCATCTCCTCGTTCCCACACAGGCTCCTCCATTTAAATCTCCTGCCGTGGGAGGCTTCGGCAGTGTTAGGGAGCCTGAGTGCTCCCGAGGAAAGACAGCTCTGTAGTGTGCAGGCTCGATTGCACGAAAGAGGGCGCTCGCTCGCAGTATGGAGTGGCCTGTCTTTGGGAGCCTGATTGTCCCGAAGACTTCCAAGGAGTGGACAACGACAGCAGTCTCCGATCGGACCGTTAGGGTCAGAGACTGCTAACAGGGGAGTCAGTGCAGGATCGATGGGACGAGGTGAGTAACTGTTATTTTTTATTTTTTTCGCTTTTGACTTACTGAAGTTGTCCAGTGCCCACAACGTATGTCTGAGTCCTTCCGGCCAGCACTGGCAATCCCAGCAAAGCTGGCTGGCTAAGCGCCTCCTCAATGCCCTCCTGTGGCCCGGAGCATTCTGCACATGTGCAGTATATGGAAATCACTACTGCACATGCGCAGATTGCTCCCAACCAAGAAGACACAATAAGGGTGTGTGCTTCTTAGGGCCGAGCATGCGCAGAAGACCCCAACTGACGTGACTTAGCCACTTATCGGGCTGATAGCGGCTGAACAAAGGCATCCGGGAGGACGGCGAGGGACTCAGCAGTGCTTATGGGGCTGGAGGAAGCTCCGGTTCAGTATCAAATCTTTGTTTCTCTCTGGTTGCCTTTAAATACTCAAAAAAAAAAGCCTTGTGCTATGAATATGCGAACATGCGTGGAGAGAAATATGGGATCGGTTGAAAAGGGCGCCCGAGCTGCCTGTATGAAAAGGGCGCCGCCATAGACATCAATGTTATTTCTGGAAATATGGGCTACAAGGTGTAGAAAAGGGCGCCCGAGTTTTGATATAGGCTACAAGCGGGCTCCCCTTTGTAGCCCATATTTTTTCGGCTACAAGGTTTTCGGCTACAGTAGGGCGCCCCTTTGTAGCCCATATTTTTTTTCGGCTACAAGGTTTTCGGCTACAGCAAGGTGCCCCTTTGTAGCCCATATTATTGCCTTTTTTTTGTAGCCTATGTTTTTATATGGGCTACAAGTGCTGGAAGCCGAATTATTTCATTCCCCCACTATCCATGGCGGCCTGGAGGGGGAATAGTAATTTACACATCCCGGAATTTTTTTGTAGCCTATGTTTTTATATGGGCTTCAAGTGCTGGAAGCCGAATTATTTCATTCCCCCACTATCCATGGCGGCCTGGAGGGGGAATAGTAATTTACACATCCCAGAGTTTTTTTGTAGCCTATGTTTTTATATGGGTTACAAGTGCTGGAAGCCAAATTATTTCATTCCCCCACTATCCATGGCGGCCTGGAGGGGGAATAGTAATTTACACATCCCGGAGTTTTTTTGTAGCCGAAGTTTTTATATGGGCTACAAGCACTGTAAGCTGAATTATTTCATTCCCCCACTATCCATGGCGCCCTGGAGGGGGAATAGTAATTTACACATCCCGGAGTTTTTTTGCAGCCAAAGTTTTTATATGGGCTACACCAGGCGCCTTTTTTTTTATGTAGCCGAAGTTTTTATATGGGCTACACCAGGCGCCTTTTTTTTTTGTAGCCGAAGTTTTTATACGGGCTACACCAGGCGCCTTTTTTTGTAGCCGAAGTTTATATGGGCTACACCAGGCGCCTTTTTTGTAGCCGAAGTTGCTATATATGGGCTCCACCAGGCGCCCTTTTTTACCGGCACCCTTTTCATGTAGACCCGAGAAATATAGATGAGCCAAATGTTCACTGGCAAATACACTTATTTTTGCCAAACTTCCACTCTACAATTTTGCATTTTGAGACCTTTTCAGTAAGCCACCAAATGGTTTAATTTATACAACTTTTTTTTCCCTTTTTTTCAGTCATGTCTGTCACTTTGTTGTCATGGCACAGAAACATTTTCCTTTGTTGCTGATACATAGGGACAGAAGAAGTGAAATCTGGACTTTTGTACTCTATCACTGAGTAATAGAATTAAGGAGATCTGGCAGTCAAGGAAGGATAACCTCCAGTTAACATTCCAAAATTAGGATGTATAGCCTCTTGCCAGCAACCTATTATACATGCCTATTCAGAGTACATTATTCAATGACAATTTATTAGAAGTATAAGTCTTTTCATAAGCAGCACTGTCCCAGAGTAAAGCATATGTCTTTATCTGTGCTGTTCTGGAAACATTTTATTATGTCCTATAATCCAGAACTCAGAATTACATTTTCATTATTGGCATCCAAGTCAGATTCACAACCTAATGGTGATATACTGTAACTTGGATTTAAATGAGACCTGAACTCTGCACATTAAAATCAAAGTAAAAGGAAGGCTGCTTAATGCAAAGGCTTGAATGGAATCAGGGCCAAGGCAAAAGCGAGAGAGGCTCCAGCCTCAGGGCGCAGTGTAGGGGGGCACACAACTCACTCAGCTATCATTCCCCTATTGTTTGAAGCAAAGAGAAATAATAAAAGGGGATACATATCAGTGACTGCAAGCCAGGTAACTAGAGATTAAGGTCTTGGGGGGTTTAGGGGCCCTGGGGTACCTCTTTCTCTAATAGCAATCAGTGTGTGATGGCTGTGGTGGGGGGAAGGGGGGGGGGTTGCACACTTTGGTGTTTCAGCCTTGGTTGCTGGAGGAACTTATCCCGTCTCTGAATGGAATTGTTTAATGCAGGATCTGCTAAAACCCCTTGCTGCACTGTGGTGGAACCCCGGGCTCAGACTGGAAGATTTTTTGTGAAAATAGCACTACAGCTTGGTAAGTAAGCCCAAGTTCTGTTCAAAGTAAACCTTGTTAAGTGAAACACAGCATGTAATAGAAAGCGCCCACAAAAAGAATAGATCAAGCAGAATGAGGTAATATGAAAGTAAGTGTGAAGCCATCTATTCTTGTATGAAATGACCAAAGAGAGAATGGAAAGGGTGAAGTAATTGCCATTTGACTGGCTTATTCTTCAAGAGAGGTAGACTAAACTATAACTTTCTATTCTAAATTTTTAATGTGTTTTATCATTTTGGGTGCCTCCTTTCCTCCAGTTACTACACTGGTGAACTTCTTCCTAGGTTCAGTAACAGAAGCAATGTGCTCATGTACCGACATGGCATAGCTTTGGAACAAAATTATAATAATATAATGAATGCAGTTGCCATATATACCTGAAGATAAGGTCCTCTACATATATGCTGATGCACCCAACAATCCCCCCCTCATTTTGGCCTAAACAATAGGCAAAAATGTATGACCTGCCGATTGGCTGACCCCCAATGTGCCACCACTGCCTGCTGTGCCAAGCATGCTGGCGGGTGCAGAGTGCACAGTGTAGAGTGTTTAGCATGCATAACTACCTGTCTTTACTCCGGCTTGCATCCACTAGTGCAGTGTTTTTCTAACCTGTCCTTTGTGACCCCCAATGGTGCATGTTGTCCAGGCAACCTCACCTATGGGGGGGGGGGGGGTAATTAGTGTCTCAGCTAGGTGGATTCCATGTAGCTGAGACATCGGTAAGGTTGCCTGCAAACCATCCACCTTTGGGGGGGGGGGGGGGGTCACAAGGACACGTTTTAGAAACACTGCTCTAGTGTCTTGTGCAGAATCTGAACTAGAGATGGAATATTTGTCACAGATTTATAGGTTAAACTCACTGGTGTTATCTCCTTGTTACATTTCTAGAGTTTTCACCATATAGTCACTACAAGGGCAATTGCTAAAAGTCAACTATTGAGGATCCCAAAAAATTGTGTCAGATTCAGATATCACAAAGGCTAGGACATAGGAGATGGTTTAAAAAAGTAGATGTAGGGATTATACCCCACATATCCTAGAGAGAGCATCAGAACCTATTCAACCCATCCCCTCCATGGCATATGCTGGGCAGCATTTTATAGATAGTCATGGAGGGGCCGTTAGCAGGTAGACTATAAGTGTATTGGGTGTGGTGTGGAACTTTTCCTGCTCCTCCTCTTTCTTCTATCCCTATAGGAAAGGTGCTTGAGGGTCATTGCAGTTGAAAGATCTGGTGTTCTAAATCTTTAAAAAATGTCACGGAACACCTGTAGACATGCTCAATTGTTGGTCATGGTGGCTCCTAATGACCACCTAATTTAGGTTTAGTAAGGTGTGTACGCTCACCTTTAGTGTCCTTTTGGGATTGGTTGGCAAGGTTTGGTAGAAAAAAAGCCAAGTGAGAGTGACTCCTACTGGACCTTCTGCACCTTGATTTGTATGACTCCTCCTTACCATATCTCATTGAAGATTTTTCTTTCCCGGCTCAGTGGGCAGGATATGGCGTGGTACTATATGAGCCCTTAGGAATACCAACAAGGGTATGCGAGTATGAGAGGGTACACTCTGTTTAAGGCAATTACTTCTTTAGGTTGTATATATATCTCATAACTCCAGAGGAAGTCCTGAGGAGAAGGAGGACAAAACCAGTAGAATGGCTTGAGAGAGACAGCCACTGACACTTTCCATTGGCAAACGCAGGAGGGATTACAGCTGCCCAGAATCCCCGTCAGACCAGGGCCGATGCAGTGACTGGAGACAGGCACACGCTGAGAAACCAGAATATCTGCAGGTATCCTGCAGCTCACAGCACCATCCCTTTTATTTCCCTGTTACAGTAGACTTTAGATGTAGCAGCAGCGTGTGTACAGAGCATGGAGCAGCAGTGTGTGTACAGAGCATAGAGCAGCAGTGTGTGTACAGAGCATGGAGCAGCGATGTGTACAGAGCATGGAACAGCTCTGGGGAACTTAACAGAGTCAGGTATGTGCACAGCCCTGTGCCCTGCTGTGTGAAAGCTTCACTTTCCCCTTCATTAGCAATGTTGGCTGTCATTATTATCTGTATCCAAGTCCTGATCGATCGATCGTATTGTTGATCTGGAGCAGATCAGACATTTAGGAAATAATTGTCAGATCCTGTCAGTCTGACGGGAAATTGCATTATGTATACCCAGCATGATGTCCTACCATATTATTATACTGTATTGTGCGTGGCTGAGGGAGCCCTTTCAGGAACCCCCCTTTGAAAATCCTGGGTTTGCCCTTGCTTTCTCATTATTATTTGTTTTTTACACTACGTTTGATAGAGACCCTGATGTATGGAGCACATGGTCCTTACTGCAAGTTCTATATTTGAAAAAGTTCACATGCAAGATTGCTTGCTATTATTTGTTCTGACTTTGCACATGGACATTAGCTAAATTCAAAGTGTAGAACAATAAACTTCCGGCACTATCACAAGGCTCATCCTTAATTGTGTTTAATGACGTTCACAAGATATCTCCATCCACTGTCAAAGATTGCAAAACACAATTCACATACCTATAAGTAGTTACCACCGTGAGGCAATGTGGGAGCAGCGGTCAGCCTAACGACCGTTTCGCTTGGTGCAAGGTTCTTCTGAGGCTCCGTGCGCACGGAAGAAGAAGAAGCTTGCACCAAGCTAAACGGTCGTTAGGCTGACCGCTGCTCCCACATTGCCCCACGGTGGTAACTACTTATGGGTATGTGAATTGTGTTTTGCAATCTTTGACAGTGGATGGAGGTATCTTGTGAACGTCATTAAACACAATTGAGGATTGAGCTTTGTGATAGTGCCGGAAGTTTATTGTTCTACAGTTTGAATATTGCTTGTTTTTTTTTCAAACTCCCTGAGCACATCTAAGGACACGTACCCTAGCATCAGCACTCCTGAAGTACCTACCCCAGTCACCCAGGCAAATTGCCGGTTACTTTTTTCTTTGTAAATATAGACATTAACTAAATGTTTACAGGACATTTATTAGCAGCACCTATTTTATAGCAGCACTTTTAAATTTATTGATTGATATTTACTTACACTATCATGCCGTTTGCTGTATTTATTACTGATGTTCTTTTCTGGTTTATATTTGAAGTCTGATCCCATTTGCTGTATGACTGTGCCAAGTGTGTGCCTCTAGAAACTACTGAAGCCAACATATAAGTAAAATAGCCTGGGTTACTTTTTTTTAAAAAGGACAAAACGATGGGAGCCTTCTTCCACTAACTGTAAGTTCTTTTCATATGCTCTACTATATTCTGCATTGCCTTTATACTAGAGTTGTATCTGATATACTGAAAATTTCACAGCAGAATAGAATTGGTATACATCGGAAAAATAGAATGTGTTCATCATCAGAAATGAATAATTCTGCAAAGTTTTTTAAGTTTTTTGGCACACATCAAAGTTTCATGTATATTTTATTCAGCAGCCAGTGTGATTGGTTGAAATTCATTGTTTTATTCATTTTTATTCATAACACATGTACAGTATTTATTTATTCATTTTGAGCTATCAAAGTTAATAAGTACATGTCAGTTCTCTAGTGAGCTCTACTACCTCAAGCCTGTTTACTATTTTTTTAAGCTAATTGAAATTAATTCTGAGTTTTTTTTACTGACTATGTTCATGTTTCCTATGAGTTAAATGCAATAAATAAATAAAAATAATATTTGTATAATTTGTATCCTTTTTACCCAGATTGCCTTATATGAGTTTGCCTAATTTACAGTGTCTGTGTGGGTTTCCTCCAGGCAGTGCGGTTTCCTCCCACACACCAAAAACATACAGATAAGTTAATTGGCTCGCCCTCTAAATTGGCCCTAGAGCCTAGACTATGTAACGATCGGTGTAACACAGAGAGGATCTGATTATTGGTGATCTGCAGTATCACCAAAATACAGATATATACCCGATCATTGATGATCTGCAGTATCACCGATAATCAGATATATTATATAACCTCTGGACACCTGAGAGATATGAGTGTTTGGTGTAACCGTAATACTTTGAGAACAATACCAGGAGGACAGGTACAAGGCAGTAAGGAATACTGCTAGAGTAAGTACCTTTCCGCAGCCTGAGACTCTCCCGCAGGGAGGAGTCAGACTGGGAATGGGAAGGACCAGAGCGTGAGTGACACTAATAGGAGGATGTCACTGACTGATCTGTGAACTACCTCTTAACTGGGGAGATAGCTCTCAAGGTTGGACAAGCCAGGTCGGCAACACACGGACATACAAAGTACAAAGACAGGAGGCTGATTTGGTAATCCCAAGGCAAGCAGGGTTTGGCAACAGAGTATCAGATATAGCGAAGTACCAAATCAGTGAACAGAAGAGTGGTCAGGAAAGCAGAAAGTCATAACAGATAATAAACAATGCCTAGTCTTGGGTGTGAGCTCCGTGATCATCAACACCCTGGAACTAGTCTGAGGTATAACAGAATGATAACACAGATTCCTATCTTGGGTGTGAGGTCCTTGATCATCAACACCCTGGAACTAGTCTGAAGTATAACAGAATGATAACACAGATTCCTAATCTTGGGTGTGAGGTCCTTGATCATCAACACCCTGGAACTAGTCTGAAGTATAACAGAATGATAACACAGATTCCTAATCATGGGTGTGAGGTCCTTGATCATCAACACCCTGGAACTAGTCTGAAGTATAACTGAATGATAATACAGATTCCTAATCTTGGGTGTGAGGTCCTTGATCATCAACACCCTGGAACTAGTCTGAAGTATAACAGAATGATAACACAGATTCTGACAATAAGGTCTGAGTGCTTTCACTTAGTGATCGCAACGGCAGACAACCAGCGAATGACCAGCACCCAGTATATATAGCCCAGCGCTCTCCAGCGCCTCCCCTAAGTGCTGGACCAATGGGAACTGGTACAATCGTCAGCTGACCGGCTTGGTCAGCTGACTCCCTTCTGGCTGTCATAAAAGTTCTGCCTCTCAGCGTGCACGCGCGTCCTTCTGAACCTGTGTGGACTATCAGTCCCAGCCACACCAGACATGTCTTGTGTACCACCCGCCACGCTGGCCGCGGAACCAGCCGCACCGCTATCAAGGCATGCGGCGGTTTCTCCACGTTCAGCCATACTGGAAGATGTAGGCCTACGCGTGCAAACCGCCGCGTTGGACGCGGAATCCGCCGCCTTGCTCTGAGCGCACGCGGCGGCTTTTCCGCGTTTTCTCACAGACTATGATACATACACTACACTAGACATATGACTATGTTAGGGATCAATTAGATTGTGAGCCCAGAGGGACAGTTAATTAACAAGACAATATACTCTGAATATCGCTGTGGAAGATGTTGGCGCTATATAAATACTGAATACCACCACCACCATCACCACCACCACTACTACTACTACTACTAATAATAATAATAATAAAAAAATCAATATTTTCGGAGAACCAGTCTGGAATACTTCCAAAAACGTCACTGTTATTTAGAATAATTTCATTTAACATAATTGCAATAATCCAATAAAAAAAATTGCATTAATAAGAATGCAATTTCTAGTTATTTTAGAACTGCAAATCTAAAATAATTATGCAAGGTCTGTATCATGAATTTCTGCAAATGTACTTGTTTTTAGAGGGTGACATCTCTTGTGATTGCCTACATTTCTCCTGTGATGATGTAATATTACAGAACTGATTTTGATAAACAGAGATCTCCTGTTTTGGGAGCAGTTATTACAGCGCATACAAACGAAACAAGAGAGGTGTGTTCTCATACCAGGTATCACCTAACTTATATAACGGTAATGCGTAGGATGGAGGCGCTCAATGTGTGTTCTGTTTTAATGTTTTAAAATATAAATAAAAATGGTTACCTCTCCAGAAGGTATAGACACCAGTTCAACTGGAAAATGTTTTATTCAAAAAGCAATCTGACAACGCGTTTCCCGGGTCATGGCCCGCTTCCTCAGGTCAATACAAAATGCTTTGATAGCATAGGAGATAGAGTGTAGGTGCCTCTGTGCTTTCAGTGCTTCTCCTTTGGTGCTCCCTTGGTGGCATGGGAGGCTTACACGTGGTACCCTTGGGCCAGCTCCTGCAGGGCATGGCAGTAAGTTAGTTTAAGACCCTGCACACTCTGACAAGCTGTTCCCTTTAATTTGTCAAAAGACATTTTGGCAACCAGTACATAAGCCTGGTATGAGCACACATCACCTTCTCCTTTGTTTGCAGTTCAGCAATTGTTCCTTCCTGCGGGGGTGGGAGGTGTAGGTGGCTCCCCCAGTGGTAGCAGTGCCTAGGGGGGCTGTCTGCACATTCCCCCCACCCTTACTTTGGTGTCATCACTCCCAAGTCATGCATTTTGCATACTCTTGCAGCTGGTTGCAATTCACAATATGGTAGGGACTCTTTGCTTTGGGGGCAACAGGGGGAACAGGCCCCTGCCTGGAGTGCCATTGGTCCTGACGGATGCCATGCCCCTAATTAAACTACGCTCCTGAACTAAGCCCCGCCCTGAACTAAGCATTGCCTCCCGGGTGAAGCCATGCCCCCATGGGTGTACTTCTGTCCTCCTTTGTGCTTCCTTCTCTCCCTTTGTGCCACCTCTGCCCCCTGTGCTTCCAGAGGTGGATGAAGGTGAAGTGGCGCCTTAGGCAAGCACTTCACCTTCATCCAGCATGCAGCAATATTTGCTTCTAAGATTTAGCGCAGGCACAGTAGCGGCTGTAGCATGCAGCAATATTTGCTTCTAAGATTCAGCGCAGGCACAGTAGTGGCTGCAGTAGTGGCAGTAGTAGTGACAGCAATGGCTGCAGCATGCAGCAATATTTGCTTCTAAGATTCAGCGCAGGCACAGTAGCGGCTGCAGTAGTGGCAGTAGTAGTGACAGTACTGGCTGCAGCATGCAGCAATATTTGCTTCTAAGATTCAGTGCAGGCACAGTACCAGCTTCCTTCTCAGGCTCTGGCGGAAATAGCAGAGTCTGACTGGGTCTGCTCTACTGTGCAGGTGAGAGACGCCTGTGCAGTAGAGCGGAGTCGGACCCGATCAGGCTCAACTACTGTATTTCTGCTGGAGCCCAAGGGGAAGCTAGTACTGCGCCTGTGCTGGATCTTAGAGGTAAATATTGCCATCTGCAGCTGTTTCTTGCTCGGTGCTGTATAGGAGGAAAGAGGAGGAAAGAGAAAGCTTTATTAGTATCTGGAGACTTCCCCCTCCCAAGGTAAGTACCCCCAGGACACTTTTCTTTATTACAGTCTACCTTTAAATCAGAATGATACCATTTATTTACTGGCTTACTTGTAATGTAATGAATGCTTTCTTCAGACTCTGTACACTCAGCATACACGTACACATGTATTATTATTTATTTATATAACACCAACATCTTCCGTAGCACTGTATATAGTACAAAACAAATATTGGGGAACATATACACATGAGAAGTTCAAGACACTTTACAATCATGACATCGAGCAATACAAGTACAAATACATACATAGTTAATGCGTGGTTTGAGATATCACTAAAATTTGTACACGTTCATATGGTAAATTACAGCAAAATAAGAAACAATAGGAGGTGGACCCTGCCCTTGCGAGCTTACAATGTAGAGAGTAGAGGGCATTTATTATTCCAACTTCTCAGCATTGTGTGTTCATTACGGTATTGGCTCCTGTCACCATCTCATGATTAAATGGTCTCTAATGTTTATGCCTGAAAGTTCGGGTAGTAGCACATATGTAGTTTTCCCCACTAAAAATGTTACCCTTACTTTTTGTGGCTGTAGTTCAGGTTGTTTTTAGATTATTGCACAGAGTGATTGGGTACATATTGATTCATTGAAATGAATTTTAGTACCGTAAAAAGCTAACTTTATCACAACAACCCATGTTGACTGTATTTTGGCCCTGGCACAAAATGATCAGCTGGCTTAATTTCCATATAGTCTTATCATCGGCACAGGTGAAGGTGTAAATGGTTAAAGCTCAAATAAGTCCATCATTCTGATTGAATGATAAAGGCAGACTGATAACTTTAAAAAAGGGACACATGCTTGAAATCATTGTCTTCTTATGTTAGCAGTGGTTACCTTCAAAGAAATGTATGCAGCCATCATCACTTTGCAACAAAACAACTTTACATGCTAGGAAATTGCTTTGTACCTGAAAGAACCATTTACTGCATCATTGATAAAGTGACAGTTTCAGTTGCAGTAAGGAATGTTTCAGAACGTACAGAAGAAGAAGAATGTTTCAAAATGTACAATTTGGCCCAAAGTTCTGTCACCACAGGACTAAACTAGATCCTGTGGGTGATGCTGCAGGACCCAGTGCTGTATAAACAGATCACAAGGCAAGTCACACATTCTGTATCCATGAAGGAGGTAGGAGGTCCAATGGTGCAACACATGACAGAGCAGCCTGCATGGGCAGGTGAAGGAGGTGAAAAATGAACCTGGGCACTGATTGCATGACTGGTTGATAAGTGACCTCAGCAGGCTTTGGGGGATACCTGTACTAAGACAGTATGCCACTAGTTACAGGTCCTTAAAAAACATGACATCAGTAGGAGGCATACATTTTTTTTCTAGTATAAATCAATATCATAAATATGTTTCAAATACAACTAAACATTAAATAGGTGCCTGCAGCATGTTTGCTAATCAGTAAAATGTTGTTAAGTTATTTATAGCAAATAGATAAGACCTCCTGTGAACTTCTCACATCCCTTGAAAAGTCTTACCTAGCCCGAAAGCATAATAAATCTGGGATTCACTCCGATAAGGTAGTTTAACAGAGCAGATATAATACTATTTCACAGGGAGAAAGAAAATATTAATTAAAAAGCATACAAGCACAAAATATTGAGATCTTTACACAATTCTCGTACTACAGTTTTGAGCCATTATTCTCCACATCACTCTTGTCCCGCTGTGATTTAAAGTCACCCATAAGTACAGGTCATTCAAGCTGTGTCCTGGCAAGGAAAATGCGCTCCTACTAAGAGATCAGTTCAATTGATTCTTGCAGTGAACCTGTGTAAGTTTATTTGCGGACACAGAGTGTGCCGTGAGGCATTAGGCACACATGATTAGGTATACCAGGCTTGTTGAAAAATGAAAAGGAGTCTTTTATTCTGTACTTCCACAGTGAAGGACAGTCAAGTTTCCTGTCAAGTGTCAGGCAGCCTATTGGGCCAATCAAAGTGTGGGGATAATGTCCTTTAAAGTGATTGGACCCGCAGAGGCTCAGGGCAGGACAAGTGGCGCTCTCGTCATTGCCAATTAGCCGGCATAAGTTTGTAGCGCTCGCTATGCTACTCTGATAAGGCATGTTAACTCTGATAAGGCGTTTTAGCTCTAATAAGGCATGCTATTTGTCTTAGTGAATCAAGCCCCATGTGTGTCTATATGTGTGATAACATGTGCGTTTTATTACAGAAGCTAATGTAATTGGTGGAGAAAATTCATGCAGTGCTTCACTGCTGTCTGTTTTTTATCTGCATGGGGAAAACACATTCATGTGTGCACTAGCCAAATGTATAACAATAGTTCTCAGTTTACCTGTGCAGTAAGGGGGGAGGAGGCCACATCCAAAGTTTTGCAGGGGGGGCCCAGTGTTTTCTAGTTATGCCCCTGCCTGCAACCATCTTGCTTCTCTCTTGGGCAGCCAGTCTGTAGCACCAGAACCGCACATCACCAAAATCAGGTGATGCGGTGGATTGCTTCTGTGCTGCCTCCTGCCTGCATAGGAAGGGGGGTTATTTAGTCTTGTGGTAGAATCAGGGTACCAATCAAAGCATTACCATAACCTAGCAAGGCCACTGCATCAGATATTCAGACCATTCAGACAATTGCTGGGCAAAAAATATCTGATACTCCTGAATAAATATGAAAGCAAACATGTAGAGGCTTGCGTGACAGTATAGTGGTGACAATGCTTTATACTATACTGCCTTGTCAGCACAGCAACACAGGCTGCTGCCACACATCCCACCATTTCTGGAGAGAAATAGATTTCCTTCTGTTTTAAGAAGGCAAATTACACCAAGCTTTGCTTTTTTAGTAAGAGGGCATTTTGGTAACTTTTATCTCCCTATACATTCCTAGTAGCTTGGGTCACCCTGCGCTGCTTGGATACTCTGCTCTTTTCACAAATAGCATTCTGCTAAGTCAGGGATAAAGAATCATTCAGAGTTCAGATTTATAGATACTCCCTAAGAAGAAGGTGTCTGGTTTATAACTGTTCTCTGCCCCCACCTTTCTGAGCCTGAGTGACTGACTGCCATTTAACCTTCCTGGCGGTAAGCCCGAGCTGAGCTCGGGGTAAGCCGCCGGAAGGCACTGCTCAGGCCCCGCTGGGCCGATTTGCATAATTTTTTTTTTGCTGCACGCAGCTAGCACTTTGCTAGCTGCGTGCAGTGCCCGATCGCCGCCGCTACCCGCCGATTCGCCGCTATCCGTCGCGCCGCAGCCGCCCCCCCCCCCAGACCCCGTGCGCTGCCTGGCCAATCAGTGCCAGGCAGCTCTATGGGGTGGATCGGAATCCCCTTTGACGTCACGACGTCGATGACGTCGGTGACGTCATCCCGCCCCGTCGCCATGGCGACGGGGGAAGCCCTCCGGGAGATCCCGTTCTTTGAACGGGATCTCCGGATCTCCGATCGCCGGCGGCGATCGGAGGGGCTGGGGGGATGCCGCTGAGCAGCGGCTATCATGTAGCGAGACTTTGTCTCGCTACATGAAAAAAAAAAAAAAAAAATTAAAAAAAAAGATTTGCTGCCCCCTGGCGATTTTTTTGCAAACCGCCAGGAGGGTTAAGGGTATGTAGAGAAAGTTTTCTACTCTCTGTTTTAAGAAGGCAATTACACCTAGCTTTGCTTTTTTAGTAGGAGGGCTTTTTGGTTCCTTTTATCCCCCTATACATTCCTAGTAGTTTGGGTCACCCTGAGCTGCTTGGTTACTCTGTTCTACTCTCACAAGTGTTTTTAGGAATGCATCTAATAAGGATTCATAGAAAGATTGGAGACAGTCCCTCACAATTCAGTGTACAGAGGTGACAGCACCCTACCCCCAAATGTTACTGAGTCTGCAGAGCGAGCAAGACAAACAAACAGTAAACTCTGCAGACAGCCTGTGTGCTCTGCTAGAATGTCCTGCATGTCTAGATGTCAGGACGCTCTCCAGCCATGACTAGCTATGGAGCGGTAGGATCATCTGATGCTCTCTCCCTCTGACTGGGACACACAGCCTGCACTTCTCCCTCAGCTCCCTGAGTTCCCAAGGACAGTGTTTGAAGTGTGTAATGGACACAGTGGGGGTTGCAGGTTTTGTCTTTCATTGTGAGAGAGTGAATAGGAGGGCAGCATCTAAAGCTCAAACAATGATAATGGACATGTAAGCAATGTGTGTAATTACATCCATCACTACTTATAATTGAAGCTGGCATAATAATGTATTTCCATTAATGCTGTCTGTTTGCCCTCTCTCTAATGCTATGTACCCACCTCACGATTTTTCCAACGATTTTCCCGATGTCCATTCATTTTTTTTTTTGAGCGACAAGTAGTCATTTACACGATGTCGTGACATCCCTTAGCGTTGTGTGGTGAAAAGTGACCGTCACTGAGGACCGGATCTTTAAGATCCTTGACGACACCCCGTAAAGTACTGCGGTCGCTTGACTTCTCGTTGGCGCCCGTCCTGTAATGTCACGTGACATCTCGCATACCCGCTGGCAGGAAGATGAATCGCTGGACGATTGTCATGAGGGGACACCTCACTGGATCCATCTTCCTGTGTTGTTGCAGTCACTGTGGTGAGTGTGGAGCTTAACCTTGCTCGCCCTCACCCTCTGCTCATGCTCCCTCTCCCACTGTCTCTCTGACCAAACAACTGCTACTTGGGGAACAATGTGCACAACTATGTACACTAGTCTGAGCACTCTTCAGAGGAGCCAGTAGCATTTGGAACTATTATTGTGTATTTATGTAGCACTGACATCTTCAGCACTTTACAGAGTACATAGTCATGTCACTGACTGCTCACTGGAGCTTACAATTTAATCCCTACTATAGTCAAACTGTAATGTCCTACCATATTATTATTATGTATTCATATAGCACTGACATTCTGCAGCACTTTACAGAGTACATAGTCATGTCACTGACTGTCCTCAGAGTAGCTCACAATCTAATCCAACCATAGTCATAGTCTAATGTCCTACCATATTATAATTATGTATTTATATAGCATTGACATCTTCTGCAGCACATTACAGAGTACATAGTCATGTCACTGACTGTCCTCAGAGTAGCTCACAATCTAACCCTACCGTAGTTATAGAATGATGTCCTACCATATTATTATTATGTATTTATATAGCACTGACATCTCCTGCAGCACTTTACAGAGTCATGTCACCAGGGGAGGACTGGCCAGGGGGGAAGGGGGGAGATTTCCCCCCAGGCTGCCTCTCATTTAATGATTTAGGGCTGGCACTGTGCCTGGTGAATTCAGGTTTTTGCATAAGGCAATGTGAAACATTAGGCTGAATGAGGGAAATAAACTCCCAATTACAGAGCAATTGCAGGGCAGGCAAGCTAGTAAATATACACAGCATGATACAGAGCAGAGGCTTGTCTGCAGGGTCCGTGGGAAAAAATCTGTCTGGTCTCTCATTGTTAACTGCATGTGCACAGCTACATAAGATATTGTCTAGGTTGAAAAGTTTTCGACAGTCCCTAGACTCCAGAAGGGCTGCTTGCAGGACTTGTGTAAGAGATAGAAACCCCAACCGTTGTAACTCAAAATGTATTATGTGCCCCCCGGTGCCAGTGCATTTATACTTTACCTGTCACGCTGTCCCTCGAGTGTCCTTGCTGTATTTCCCACGTGACTATCGGCATATAGCACGTGGGGAACATGTGTGATGTAATTTAGGCTGGGGCTGCCGTGAAAATGGGCCTCTAGTTTGTGTTTTCCCCCCAGGCCAAAAGGCCCCAGTCCTCCCCTGCATGTCACTGACTGTCCTCATATAGGATTGTTTTGGGGTAAACCAGTTGACTTATTAGTATGTTTTTTAGGATGCAGGAAATGTCTGAAGTGTCTGAAGACAGAAACTCCATGCAGATTTTGCCCTGGCCAATGTTCAAGCCTAGGACTCAGCACTAAAATGCAGTAGTGCTACCCACTGAGCCTCTATTCTACTCATAGATATCTGCTCATCCATGTCATCAATTCTGACCCTCTACTACCCTTCCTCCCTCCATTCTACTTCTCTACTCTTGTATCACTTACACTACAAACACACTGTGCTTATCTCCAGAATGGATTATGAATCAAACCATTAGGCCCAGTGCACACCAAAACCGCTAGCAGATCCTCAAAACGCTAGCGGTTTTTGGAGCAGATTTCAGAGCGATTCTAGGCATGTTTAGAGACATTTTCTAAACATGCTGAGCGTTTTTGTGAAGCAGATTACAAATACTGTTACAGTAAAAGCTGTTACTGAACAGCTTCTGTAGCAAAAACGCCTGGAAAACTGCTCTGATCTAGTGTTTTTTCAGAGCGGTTAGCATTTTTCCTATACTTTACATTGAGGCAGAATCGCTTCTGCAAACAGCAAATGTGCAGCAGGAGGCACGTTTGCGGTTTGCTAAAAACCTCAAACCGCTGGTGTGCATCATCCCATTGAAATACATTAGCCAAGCGTTTTCACAGACAGATGTGGTTGGCGGATCGCTGCTAAAACCGCTCGGTGTACACTGTGCCTTAAACCACCTTACCATATCAGCCCTTCAATGTCATGATATACCCACTCCAGTCCTACCCCAACAGGTGGTAACATATCTGCATATCTCATAATGTTTGTGAAAAATTATTCTGAAAGGAAGAATGTCTTGCTTGATAATCCAATCTTGCAATGTGACTGACATTGGAACTTGTAGTGTGGGTGTTGTATTTATTTGAGGTGCATACTGGCAGCATGTGCTGTATGGCATACAATGCTGATCATCCACAAGGTAAACTTAGGCAGCTGCCTAGGGTCTAGAGAGAGTTTAGGGGCCTGGTGGTTGCTAGCCCCCACCAAATCTAACTAAATGAGCCAGGTGACCATCAGTGGAGGGCAAAGTGTTATCTTGCCCAGGGCCCCGTTTCATAGTTATCCTTCTCTGATGGCTTATATCATGTGTGAAGTGTTCTATAATGTATATGATTTTTGTTTTATTTTTATGGGGGGGGGGGGGGGGGGCGCCACATGATTTCTTGCCTGGAGTGACAAGAAGGCTAGAGACGCCCCTGCCTACACCACCCACCCCTGCTATGCCTATTCTGTGCTAATCATGCCACTTCTTGCCCCCTCCTTGTTTGTTGTAATTGCCTGAGGTTGGGGGTGTCCTTTCAACTATGGAAACTTGTTAAGACTCAGTAGATCCCTGTCTGTGACAGCAGCCAAGGTTGTCTACTCTGCATGCTTACACAGTGACCCACTTCTAAGTCACTTTAGGTGGAAAGAGGATGTACAGAAGTAAAAGGAGAAGCAGAAGGACAATACAGAACAGAGCTTCCCTTTCTCTTTCAGGCTGGGCTTCAAGTATGCTGAATTTAAAGTGAACCAGAGTTGAGAGTTATATAGAGGCTGCCATATTTATTTCCTTTAAGGCTCGGTTCACACTAGGTGGGGTTGCAGAATGCAATCCGTGGTCTGGACCGGAATGTAAATGGATCAAAAACGTATCTGTGCTGCCCGTTTGCAGCATGCTTCCAGTCCATTTACGTTTTAAAAAACCGTGTCCGTGTCCCATAAAGCCGTGGGGGGCGCCATGCTGGAGGGGGTAGCAGCTAGGAAGAGGGGCAGCGGACTCAGCAGTGGGGAGGAGGGAAGACCACCCTTCCCTCACCTGGGTCCCCTGTTTTGCTCCACCTTCGCTATATTATAGCAAATGTAATGATGACAAAAGTAATCATGAGCGAGCGATGAAGCATTACCTTCCTTCCTCTGCTTGTCCCATGACTGCTGATCCTGCTCTGCCTCTTATATTTTCAGCCGTAAACCCTGAACAAGCATATGCAGATGAGATATTTCTGACACTTTAGTCAGATCTGACAAGATTAACCGCATGCTTGTTTCTGGTGTACTTCAGATACTACTGCAGCCAAATAGATCAGCAGGACTGCCAGGCAACTGGTAATGTTTAAAAGGAAACAAATATGGCAGCCTCCATATCACTCATACCTCGAGTTCACTTTAAAGAATGATACTTGATAAGGGTCAACTGTGATACTGTTTATGACGTTAAATAATAAATGGATGCGTGGGAATATTTATTCATTTTAAAATACAGTTTTATTTCTTCACTTTGATGCCTTGAGCATCCATACTTTCTGCTTCTGTCAGCCACTAATGGTTATTTGGTTGATTTTGTTTATATAGATAGTTTAATATGTGAAAATTATTATTAAACTGTCACTCATTTCATTCTACTCACAGTAAATATCTAATTTCTATCACATAGATTTGTTTTGGGATGCATTGCAAATAAGCTTTCAAAGAGGCTATAGATGTGTGAAAATGTCCATCTTACTAGCTCTCTATTGTTATCATTATATTTTACTATAGGGCACCATCATCTTCTGTAGTGCTGTACAATATAGACAGTAGTGGGCTCTATCTATCTATCTTATTAAACACAATCCTAGAAATAATTGTCAGATGATAGTGCACAACAGGGGCATTGCTAGGATCCTTAGAGATCTGAGGCAGTTTTGGGCATTCCAGCTGAAAAATGGGTGTGGCTACACACCATAACGTGGGTGTGGTTATGGGCGGAGCCAAATTTACATGAACTTAACAGCTTGTTGGATAAAGCCCCCCTTTCCATTAATAAAAAAAATGCATCATATCACATTAATAAGCAGTGTGGCTTAAACATAACTAGGAAGTGTTACCTGACTCTGCCTAGTAATGCTGGGTGCTGTGGTGCCTCTATATGGCATGCTGTGTGCTGTGGTGCCATGCTGGGTGCTATGGTGCCCAGGGCTGGGCCAAGGCAGAGGCAAGATAGGCTCCAGCCTTAGGGTGCAGTGTAGGAGGGGGGCGCAGAACTCACTCAGCAATCATTCCTGTTTGAAACAGAGAGAAGTAAGCAAAGGGGATACATGGTAGTGACTGAAAGCCAGATAACTAGAGATTAAGGTGTTGGGGGGTTGGGAACCTGGGGTGCCTGTTATGCTGGGTACACACGATGCATTTTTTTCAGTCGATTTTCCGTCCGAATGATTTCCGATTCGATCCTGTTGTCTTAAATAAGATTGGACATGTCGGAAATTATCTATCAAACCATCTATTTAACACAAAATTGCATGGTGTGTACATAGCATTAATCTAATAGCCAGGGTTGCCAATCGTCCGTCAAAATACGGGAAGTCCGTTCATATGCCTTATTATTTCCCCTGTCCGTACTTGTCCGTATCTACAAATTTGCGTCCGTCGAAATATTTGTGATTTGCCGGCCACGGCACATTCTCTTGTGCGCATGCATGGCAGACAACGGGATCATAATTAAAAGCATTCCGGGTGGCTGCAGCAGAAGCCTTAGGTTGCTGCCCCCTTCTCCCTCTCTCCAGCTAATCACAAGCTTTGTTTTTTGACGGCATCTCTTTTCAGCAAATAGAAGTGAGAGAGGGAGCCAGCCGAGTGCCACGCCCCCACAGCCCAGCTTCCGAGTCCCGGCAATTACAGAGAGGAGAGCGCTCTCTCTATAGCTGTTCACTGCTGTACAATTCCTTTCCTTCTGCTGTGTGTAACTGGAGTTGCTTCTTCTGGCAGCCAAACGTGGTGCATGTTATCTGCTCTGTCAGTTATGAGAGACAGAGTTGGTGAAAACGAAGCGCCTGTTCAATGATGTGTCCGGCAGGAGGTATGGGGGCAGGGAACTGAGGGAAGCCTTCCTCCAGACAGATCATTAGTGAGGCTGCCGATGATTACTGTGTTGTTTGGGTAGTGAAGCAGGGGGAAGAGAGCAAGACACCAGCTCAGCTTTGTGTAACTGTCAGGTCTGGAAGGGCAAAGCAGTAATCAAAGCAAAGGCATTACTGAGTTTCTTTGCATAGTAAATAAACTGTTGTGAACTGCTCAGATATAGTATAGCAGCAGCAGAAGGTCTGTGTGTTTATTTGATCTAGGTTCACTTCCTGTTGTATAGCTTGATTGAATCTGGGACTGGGGTCTGTCAGTGAGCTGCATGTATCTGTAGTGACCTCCAGGGGTCTAGTCCTGGAAAAAGAAGTGAGTGGACTCACATTAAAAACCTCTCACACCAAAAAATGGGCGTGGTTAAGAATATCATGGGCGTGGTCATGGGTGGGGCAAAATATGCATGGCCTTAGTGGTATAAAAGGTCTGCCAGGTGAAGTTTGAGCTCTGTCGTAGTGTATCCCCAAAAAGTGGATGTAATCTGACAGCATTTCAACAAAAATACACATAATCTGGCAGAGGTTCCTCCAAAATACAGATAATATGGCAGTGGTTCCCCTAAAATAGACAATCTGGCAGCAGAAGTTCCCCCAACATACACATAATCTGAAAGCAGTTCCCCAAAATACGTGAAACCTGGTAGTGGATCACCCAAAATACACGTAACACCCAAAATACATGTAATCTGGTAGCAGTGGTCCCCCAACATACACAATCTGGCATCAGCGGTTCCCCAAAAATACAGATCTGACAGCAGTTCCCCCAAAATAGGTACCCCCAGTATAGCTAGCCAGGTCTATAGGTGTCCCCAGTATAAGTAGCCATGTGTATAGTTGTCCCCAGAATAGGTGGCCAGATGTAGATATGTCACCAGAATAGGTAGCCAGGTGTATAGATGTCCTCAGAATAGGTGGTCAGGTGTATAGATATTTCCAGAATAGGTGGCCAGGTGTATAGATGTCCCCAGAATAGGTAGCCAGGTCTATAGGTGTCCCCAGTATAGCCAGGTGTCCCCAGTACATGTAGCTAGGTGTATAGGTGTCCCCAGTATATGTAGCCAGGTGTATAGGTGTCCCCAGTATATGTAGCCAGGTGTATAGGTGTCCCCAGTATAGCCAGGTGTATAGGTGTCCCCAGTATATGTATCCAGGTGTATAGGTGTCTCCAGTATATGTAGCCAGGTTTATAGGTGTCCCCAGTATAGCCAGGTGTCCCCAGTATATGTAGCCAGGTGTATAGTGGCCCCAGTATATGTAGCCAGGTGTATAGGTGTCCCCAGTATATGTAGCCAGGTGTATAGGTGTCCCCAGTATATGTAGCCAGGTGTATAGGTGTCCCCAGTATATGTATCCAGGTGTATAGGTGTCCCCAGTATATGTGGCCAGGTGTATAGGTGTCCCCAGTATAGCCAGGTGTCCCCAGTATATGTAGCCAGGTGTAGAGTGGCCCCAGTATATGTAGCCAGGTGTATAGGTGTCCCCAGTATAGCCAGGTGTCCCCAGTATATGTAGCCAGGTGTATAGTGGCCCCAGTATATGTAGCCAGGTGTATAGGTGTCCCCAGTACAGCCAGGTGTAAAGGTGCCCCCAGTATATGTGCTCAGTATATGTAGCCAGGTGTATAGGTGTCCCCAGTATAGCCAGTCTATAGGTGTTCCCAGTATATGGATCTAGGTGTCCCCCCAGCTGGAGGGGAGCAGCGCAGTGGAGAGGAGCATTGGGCAGAGCAGAGGGGAAGGGCGGAAGTTTCCCCCTCCCCTCACCTTGGGGCTCCTCTTCCTGGCTCTCCCCTCCATAACAATTGCGGCGGTGGCTGGCAGTGGCAGCGGGCATCAGTGGGCGGGACTTACCTCCTCCAGTGTTCCGGTGAGTTGACGCTGTGCGTGCAGCTAGTCTGGTCTAGTGAAGACCAGAGCAGCGGCAGCACAGCGTCAACTTGCCGGAACACTGGAGGAGGTAAGTCCCGCCCACTGATGCTCGCTACCAGTCACCGCTGCCAGCCACTGCACAATTGTTATGGAGGGGAGAGCCAGGAAGAGGAGCCCCAAGGTGAGGGAAGGGGGGGGAAACGTCCGCCCTTCCCCACGCTGTGCCCAATGCTCCTCTCCACTGCACTGCTCCCCTCCAGGGTGCTTGCTCCGCTTTCACGGAGCAGAACGCAGTGCAGGAGCGGATGCGCTCAAATGTAAACCCAGCCTCAAACTTGCACTGGGGCCCATAGCACCGTAGCTACACCACTGCTGGGAGGGGGGGGGGGGGAGTGAATCAAAACAAAATAAAAATAAATAAAGACCAAATAAATAAATGAAAAATCCTAAAACCAAGCTTAGAAGGATTGTTACGAAACTCAAAATTGTGGGGAACAACAGGCCTGCATAGTACCAGGGAAGGATTCCCAATGCTTTAACAATGGAGCAGTATGCCATGATCTAACTTTGTCTAATGACTTTATCAAACACATTGTGTATGTTGTTCATCAATAAACAGGTTGTTTTCCACTATTAAAAAAAACAGTGGCGATTCATGTCTTGTTGTACTCATCATGCACGAACCCACAGGTGCTGATGGTATACGATCTGGCTCCTACAGGGTAATTACTAATGTTTGATGCAAACCATGGGAGGACAAGTCATGATAATAAAGGAATTACACAAGGTATTACAGAACCATTTAATCCATATTCTAGTTTAAAAACCTGCCAGTGGCAAAACTCATTTCTCATTCCTCAACCGCATTTAGGAATATTATTATCCACTACTGATAGATGGTGGTGGTAATTGAGCTTGCTTTAAATACTATGTCCTTCCTTTTTGCCTCTGAGATAAGCCTAATGGTCCATTTAACAAATATTTGGTTTTTGTTTTCCTGTGAGTCTTTCAAGTAATTGCATTGATGTGTATCACCATGAGGTTTGTTGACATTGCTGGAGGATTTCGTTACACAATATGCACACAGAAACACTTGATTTTATTTAAATTAATATAACAGCACTTGATTAAAGCATGTGTTGTGGTCTGTGGGTGTTCATAAAACCAGGATCAAAGGTAGATATATGTACAGCATGGTCCTTGATCTCTGATGAAATATTCACAGTTGGTGCACAACAAAAAGTAAAGGACAATGAACTTCAAAAAAAACCAATCCGTTTAATGCAATAAGGATATTACTATAATAACATCAACAAATACATATATGCTTTAGTTTTGTAAAAGCTCTTACTTTCTACAATAATATCAGCCTGCCACTGTTCTACTTTCAGAGGTGGTGTTGGACTGACAAGGACTAAAGTCACAAACGCACATTGGAAAAGGCTGTGTTCCCACTTGTAGTCAGATCACGTGCGGCCGGCAGGAGCAGACAATTTAGTGTCTACTCCGATGGTCTGCTGTGGTCTGGCTGTAGCCCAGGGCAGATGTGTTACCTCCATAGGCTATATGGGGGAATGCATCTGCCTGCCCAGGATTATCGTAGACTGCACAAGAGTGTGGCGCACTTACTGCAACAGACCTTATGGATCCGTTGTAGCCCAATTGTGAACGGCTTCAATTCATAAAATAGGGACCGTTCACTGTCAGCTTTGCAATTAATGGAGAACGAACAAAAAAATGTCCATTCTCAGCTCAAGTGGGAACAGAGCCTGAATAGTGGCCAAAAATATATATTGTGTTAGCTTTTAATGACAGTTTATCAGTGATCAGTATTCAGATGTGCTGCATTTCCCTTTGTAAAAGCAGCCGTGACAGCCATCTTATGCCAGGAAAAAATACACATATATAAGTAGATAAATACTTAATCTACTTACAAAACAGATGTATTGTACTGTCCACGGTTTGATTTCAGTGAATTTTTATAAAGTAAATGAAGAGAATTCTGTTCCTGGCAGGGGCCATGTCTTTTTCCCATGGTGTGAAGCTAAAACCTGATTTCATTTCCTCCCTTCAGTTTTTTTCTTTTCTCCTCCACGCTGCTGAGTCATCTGAGTCTTGCTTGTAAACAGTGATGTGGCGAAAGGTTCGCCGGGCGAACATCTGTGGGGGGTTTACTACTTCCGGGTCGCTCTGACCCGGAGTAATACACCTGCGCTGCCCGGTGGAGTGCGTCCTTGATCGCGCTCCTGTTGCCGGGCACTCTCTGCGCATGAGCGTGACGTTGTTCATGATGTCACGCACATGCGCAGAAAGTGCCCGGCAACAGGAGCGCGATCTAGGACACGCTCCGCCGGGCAGCGCAGGCGTACTACTCCGGGTCAGAGCGACCCGGAAGTAGTAAACTCCCCAGGGATTCAGAGATGTTTGCCGGCGAACGGTTCGGGAACCGTTCGCCACATCTCTACTTGTAAACATGTGTGAGCATAGGATCATGTTGCAGCCTCAGTCTGTAACACTGCAGTGTACTCAGACCAATCAGTAAGCAGCAGGAATGTGGGAAGGGAGATGACAAGCTTTCTCCAATGGCGATGGCAGAGAATAGAGCCAGGGCTGACAGATAAGATTTATTACAGCACAAAGATTTCTGAATAGATTGGAGAGCTTGCACTGCAGGGTGGGATTCCTGGCAGCATTATAAACACATTCCAGTGTTTAAATGGTATTTGATTTTGTGGCTGACAATCCCTCTAAAGAAGAACTACTGTGACATAATACATTTTAATTTGATACATACGTAATGATGTAATACATTATTCAGGAAATCAATTTTTACCTTAATTATCCTGGTTTCAGCATCAGAAGTGCTTCTTATATCTGAATATTACTGCATAATCCCTCCCTCCTAGTGATGTTTAGCCTAGGCTATGAAGTCCACTTTCTGCCCCAGAGCACTCTGGGAGATTAGGTGATCTTCTTGCTCTCGTCACAGAGAGATTGAGAAAAAACCCACAGTGACTCACCTTGCCAGCAGTGAAGTTGCCAGCATCTAAGAAAAATTTAAGAACGTAAATCTGGGTGAGGTAAGATTTTATAAAGTGCAAACACTGGCTAACTAATTTATGTATGGATATTAAAAAAGTTTCATAAATTAATTTATTCATATTAAAGATTCTGTTCTAGAAGCCTACTTTTTTTTTTATAGGAAAAGGTATGTGAGCAGGGGCATCAGGAGGTGCAATGGTGGGTGGATAATGATTATTGCTAGGCCACCAACATCTGGGGGCACCTGTATACATGTCAAATTGTAATCTAAAGTGATTGCTAAGGGTAGTGAAAATCCTATTCTAGTTACTCTCCTAAATGTAGGCAGGACTAGAAGCAGAACATTAGTAGATTGGTGGAGAATGAAGTGGAAAAAACATGTCAAAGCATAGGCAACCGGGGGTCAGGGGTGACACCTGCTGGTAGGGGCACCACAGAGCTATTTTTACTACATTGTACACTGTGCTTCTTGTAATTCTTAAACACAACTGCTAGTTGTGAAAGGCAAACATGGTAATTGCTTGTAATGCAGATACACACAGGGAAATCATGATTTCAGATTTGCATAACTCAAGTAACAGGATTTGCAAGACTCACATAATTCATACAACAGGGTATGCAGGACTCCGAGGATTTCAGGCAAGACAAGACTAGGCTGGATACAGGATTAGGAATGCATGCAACTGAGATGCAGGTTCAAGGCAAGACAGTACAATCACAGTTCAGAATGGATGGAACCAGGCTCAAACAAGGCAAGGCAAGACAGGATCTAGGATCAGAGTTGGAATTTCGGATCTGAGCTGTCGGCAAAGCAAGGCAGTACTGCCAATGCAACCGCAAGGGTTGCTGGGAAGTCCAATCCATAAATGCTTCCTAAATGAAACAATCACCTTCGAAGTAGTCAGACAGGCACTCACATGCACACACACACACTCACCTAACAATAGAGCAGGAGGGACTCTCCCCTCTGAATATTCTCTCTCCTTTCCAATCTCCAAATCCCATCTAATCACCTGTTCTTTGGATCCTATTCCCCCTCATCTCATTCCGCAGCTATCCTCATCCCTCTTGCCTGTACTAACATCGCTATTTAACCTATCTCTCTCCACCGCCTTCTTTCTGTCTCCATTTACAAAGGCTGTTATGAAACCACTACTTAAAAACCATCTCTAGATCCCACCCCATTTGCCAACTACCGTCCTGTGGCACTTCTCCGATCCACATCCAAATTACTTGAACGACACATACATTCTGAACTAAGCTATTATTTTTCTGCTAGCTCCCTGCTTGATCAGTTCCAGTCTGGCTTTCACTTTAAACACCCCACAGAAACACCTCTAAAGTGGCCAATATTCTTCTTACAGCTACATACAAAGGTAATTATTCCATACTCATCCTTCTAGACCAGTGTTTGATACTATTGACCACACTTACAGATACGCTTACAGATACTTTCATCTGTAGGCATAAAGGGCCTTGCTCTCTCCTGGATATCTTTCTATCTCTCTGAAAGGTCTTTTACAGTGTCTTACTTGGTCAGATTTCCACTCCTTATGCTTTGTCTATGGGGGTGCCTCATTGCTCTGTCCTTGGCCCCCTCCTCTTTGGCCCCCTCCTCTTTTCCATGTACATGCATGGTATTGGCAACTTAATCAACTCCTTTGGTTTTCAGTACCACTTATGTGCAGATGATACACAACTTAACTCTTGGCCCCAGACCTTAACTCCCCCCTCAAATGTGTTCCTTACTGCTAGTCTCCTATATCCACTTTCATGACCTCTCGCTTCTTAAAACTTAAAGTGAACCTAAATTGAAAAAAAAAAAAAGAGTTTAACTTATCCGGGGCGTCTACCAGTCCGCTGCAGCCCGCACTGTTACAAAGTAATCCAGTTCACCGCAGTGCCCTACTTTTGTTTTGATGCGCAGCTCAGTCCGTACGCCTCCTGATTGCACTCTAACTTAGGCCATTCCCCCTTTGACCTCTAGCCAAATATAGTTCTTACTAGATAACTTAAAAACATACTGCCTCTGCGTATGAATATTGCATACTACCCCACCTCTTGTTTCTGCCTATTCCTTTAGAGTGTAAGCTCGTAAGGGCAGGAATTTCTCACCCTTTTGTGTCATGGAATTTGTTATAGATTTTAATAATCAGGTTACTTTTGTCACTGTATTTTGTCACTGTATTTTGTCACTGTATTTTGTAACGGTCCACCCATGATGCCAAGTGAGAAACAGGCAGAAACAGGAAGTGAAGAGAGTGCCTTTCCAACCTATACAGGGGGCACCTGTACCTGGCTAACCTATACTGGGGGCTACTGTACCTATCTACCAATACTGGGGGCACCTATACCTGGCTACCTACCTATGCTGTTTTTTGGGGGCTCACTGCAGCTATAACCTGCGGTGCAAATTCTCGAGTGCTGTGTGATCATTCCAATTCGGGGGGGGGGGGAAGAGGGGGGAGGAGCACATCTTCACAAGCTTGCCTCAGGCAGCAAAAAGTCTAGAACCATCCCTGTTTGTACCAATTCTGTATTTTGTATATTGTCTGTATTGTTTTGTACCCTATTTTTGTTTCTTACTTTGTAGAG
This sequence comes from Hyperolius riggenbachi, assembly GCF_040937935.1. NCBI lineage: Eukaryota > Metazoa > Chordata > Amphibia > Anura > Hyperoliidae > Hyperolius > Hyperolius riggenbachi. The sequence continues at coordinate 449,260,821 of NC_090646.1, read as the reverse complement.
CACCACAGAATATGTTGGTGCTTTTTAAATTAATAATAATAATCATTTTAAGAAGACAAATACATACTTGTTTTTTTTTTCTTTCGAGACACGCCTGGATTTCTCTAGGCCCACAACAGAAATCATGATTGTGGTTCTCCATAACTTTATTGTGTAACCTGTACAGCATTTGGAAAAAAGCATTTATTGGTTTTCAAATGAAGCAGACAGTACAGATGAGGTAAATAACTAAATTAAATGGTTTACGTAAACTCCATTTGTGATTAATAGCAAAGAGTCTTGCCCAAAGGGTGGAAGGGAGGAAGCATCGTCCTATTTATATGCACCTAAAATAGCAGAGGACTAATAGCAGCCAGTGTGGGAAAGTGTTCACCAATCAACACCCAAGCAACAGGAGCGGACCTGATGGGGTACCAGGTGGGTGAGGAAAATTTAAAACAAATGTTGCCCAAAATAGTAGATGGATGCTTTATGCACAGAGAGGACTGTATAAATATTGTTACAGCTAATGTTAAAACATATGTATTTCCTTTATTGTTATTATTAGGCTACTGAAAGTCTTTTTATTTTACTGATAGCTACAGAAAATAATATTGTCATCCTTTCCCCGGTGTTCTAAACCAGACTCGACTATCAAAAAATCTTTAGGAAGGGTCGATAAAAGAGAAAAAAAAGCCAATAATAAACACTTTTTTTTTTTTTACTGTAAAGGAATTATAGGATTACATTTTTAATGGCGTCTGGATAAAGTTTGGCACTGCAAGTATTAGTGTTTTCTGCCATATTGAACATCGGAGTAGAAGAGTGAATTGTTTATTCCCATGAGATGCTTACTCAGCACCACAGCAAGTGAAGATTGAAATAGTTGGCTGGACCTCTGGGCCCATAACTGTTAGAAGTGCATGACACATCAGCATCAGTGGTGCCAAGCCTACCGTTATTTTTCCTATTAAACAAAACAAATACAATCTGAATCTCCTGAGAAGTGCCAGCCACAGAACCATGCTTTTTTTTCTGTTCACAATGTATTTCTTTTTGATTTAAGAGTCAAATTATGTCAGTTTATATGACTCTTTGTGAACAAGCTTCACTGTAATGAAAGCTTTTTTTTCCCTGGCAATTATCTCCCAGAAGGACAACAACCCGTGAAAACATCTCGGCCTTCATATGAAGTTGCTCTCGATCAATGATTTGTGAATCAATGTTTCTGGGGTTATCATTTAGCAGTTTGACATTATGAAGTATTGACTATGTCTGAGATGTAACAACCTTGTATACTAATGCGCTGGGCAAAAACCTAAAGCACACAAACACACAAACACTAAAAAAAGAAAGAAAGAAAAAGAGGCATGCTCTTTCCGTAAAAAGGTAGACATAAAAGACCGTAAAATAAATTGCCATTTCATAATTCCCAAGGCGCGAAACCTGATAACAGGTGCATTATTTTAATGCCACTTTAACCAGAGAAACACAAGTGTACAATAAAAGCAGGTCAGATATTGCTGTCTCGTATTCTGCATCGAATAGTGTCTATTTTCCCTGCCTTCTCCCTGTGGAAGTATTTATTGCTGGTGTTAGAGGATTTCTAAGAGATGAAATGAAATCTGCACTTTTTAGAAATTGAAAAGAGATAGTAACATTGAGGATATTTGACACATTAATGGATTCTTGTTTATTTATGTGTTTGTTTATTTATTTATTTTTCACATGGGGTTAGTGGCTGCCTGCTAATTTTTCTATTGCTGCCTTATGCAGTAGCCCATCCAGCATCTCTAATAATAACAGGGGTGTTGTCTTGCTTGTTTGTTAGGGATCTAATGAGAGCTGCTGTAGCGAGAGAGGTATGTTTCTGCGAGCAGCTGACAACTAACCTCTGTACCTTTCCAAACACAGGCAGGGAAGTAAGTTCAATTTCAGGTTCAAGCATCATTTTCAGGAATGGTTTTAGTGCTGACAGATATGGCTCCCCCCCCCCCCCCCCCGAATAAAAAAAAAAAAAAAAATTAATTGCACATTCGCTGGAATGTGCATTGCAACTCTCACCCAGATGCTGCAAAATGTCGACGGTAAATAACAATCTAGGCATAAGTTTTACAACATGGATGTGAAAGCTCCTTCTGTGCGAACATTTCAAAGCAGGTGTGTGCTATGGGTTTTCTCTGTTGCCATGGCAACAGCATAGATAAAAGATACTTTATTCCTTGCTTTTCATAGATAGGTGGACTCCTTAATTGTGCTTTGCAGGCTTTGCAGAGAGCCCAGAGTCTGTATGGCCTCTGTTTTTTTTTTTTTTTTTTGCAAATTGTTCACGACCATACAAGGGAAACAGAGCATTGTCTATTACCTCAATGATGCTGTGATCATCAGGGTGACATTTGCAAATCATCTCCTTATTGTTCATAAAGACCAGTAGAATAACTTCTGCCTAAATGTGTCTCTTTTAGGTGCCTCTGAATGTCAGGTATACTTTATTCATCAAACAGTAACTTAATCGTCCAGATCATTAGTGCCCGCTCTCTACAAAAAAGTAATAGTATGGGAAAGGATTTTAACCTTTAATGAGCATTGGAATTCATTAACAATTAATAGGGGACTATTGCTTTCCCATGGAGTTACTCCTACTGTTATTTATTTTGATTCAGCCTAGCGAATAAACATCCATGTATGTACAGGAGCTACCCTGGGAAATTTGAAGCAATTTGGTCTGTGTGGATGGATAACCCTATTATAAACTGTCATATACTATAGGCTTTCAGGGCTTGGAGTGATCACTGTCAGCAGCCACTGTGCTGTACAAAATGACTTTAACTTTGCTTGAACACAAAGGTCTAGTAGAAGAAAAAAAAAGAGTAGACTGGTTGCAGTGTAAACTATGAGAAAATGTTTAGAAGTTTTGGATAGGGTGGTAAAGGGTTAAAACCTATTTTTGCATTTTATTAGCATCGAGGGGATTTTTTCCACTTGACCTTCGTACACCTAAATGGCTTTATTGTTCATAATAATTCATACAGCACCAATACCCGATGTGGCTACATAAAGTAAACATTTTATCATTTTTAAACAAGTTACATGGGGGAAAAATGAAATTAGAAATGGTACACAATTACATTGCAAACCTTGCACTAAAGGAGGTTCCAGATGTAGGAAAAAAAAGAAAGCGGTAAGAAGTTGGCAGAGATTTTAGAGTACCATTTTGGTAGAAGGTGCGCGGAATGATGCTGCCCAAATTCCAGGGGGTGTTATTTACTATCCCCCCCTCTGAATCACAGAGTCGGTTCTAGTAACAGTGGGGCCCCAGTGCAAAATTAACCCAGGGGCCCTGCAACAGACACCCCTCGACCAAAAAGCAGCATTAGGGGCCCATTGTTTCAGCCAAATTTCCCTACTGGGCCTTTTGGCAGTGTAGCATCTCACCTGTCCGTCCACCAGCACAGGTGAGGCACTACTCTGCCAAAGACTCTGCAAAGGCCCCGGGGAGCAACAGTTAAGGGAGGAGACACCGTGGGGGCCCCTACAGGCTCTGGGGCCCTGGGGCTATTGCCCCCTTTACCTCTATGGTAGCACTGGCCATGCTGAGTCATAGCAACTTGGAGGGAGAAGTAATTCAGGGTTTGGCCTTGCCAGAACCCCGAATTACCCTTGCATGGCCATAGACATAATAACATTAAGTATAGGGCAGTGCCTGGGTGAGGAGCAGCGCGGGTTAGAGTGTGCTCTTAGATTTTAGCTTTTCCCACTCAACAAAAGGTTTTCTATGTTACTATCTCTGCTTTTGCTTGAGAAATGTATCCACCTGCTGTGAAACCATAAAGCAAAGGAAATTAATATATGGGTTGGCACAGTTGCTAATAAGACTACAAAAAATCATAGCCTTTTTTATCATACTGTCCTCCAAAAAAAACTTTTCCCATGGATTTCAGGGATAAGCCAGGAGTCCGTTAACAGGTAATCAGTCTAAAATAGGTGAGATACAAAAACGTAAGTCAAACGGGTAGTCAAAAGATTGCCAAGGATCGAAGCCAGGATATCAGTTCATAAGGGAAAGTCACTTAGGACACAGGAACACAGTGAACAGGGACTCAGGAAACCTGATGCTCAGGGAACCAGTCTGAGTCCAGGAAGTGCTTATAAAAAATAATGCAGGAAGTGAGCTCACCTGCTCACATGCAAACAGGGATGCATAGCAAATTCCAGCCACTAGATTGCGCGGGCAACGTATAAAGGTCCTGAAAGGAAAAAACATTTCTCTAGTCAAAGTCCTGAGCTGGCGGGTTGCCATGGGCAACCACTTGCTGAGCCGTAATACTATCAGTGCACTAAAAATAGAAGATTTGTATACCACATCAGTCCACAAGCTCAGTAACCGCTCATTTACACAAAAGGCAGCAACAGGGCTTCTGGTTCCTGACAGTGGCAGAATTTCACTAAATGGTGAGCTTGTTAGAACCTGACAGCTGGGTCCACAGCTGAATACACTAATTTAGGAGCCCCAAAAACGTCTTCCCCAAATTCTTCAATTTATTTTTTCAAATGACTCAAAAGGCCATGTCAATGAGAAGGAAGAGGGTTTGATCCAGGCACTAAATGTATTTCTTGATCATGCCCAAATGTACCAGCCCCAAATAATTACACATATAACCTGCCAATGATGATCGTAACCAGCGGATTACAATTACCCGAACATTTGTGAAAATGTTTCGCAATTACACCTATACATAATTACAAATTGTTAATTCAATTGACTTTGTATACTAATTTGTTTTTTTTTGCATGAATTTTTGCATAATTCAATTCCGAATTTGGTGGTGAATAGCAAAGCCCCCATACATGGCATTGTCACCAAAATTGCTACATATGTTAAAAAGAATACTGGGTACAAGTGAAAAAAAGAACTTGTAGTTTATGAGAAAATCTATTTTAAAAATGCCGCCTAAGTTTGGCCTCCTCCTCCCCTACAGCCATGCCAATCTTCGCCAATCGTGGCAACCTGCAGAGTATCACACCGGCGCTTATTTAAAATGATTTAAATATGCCGCCTAAGTATGGCCTCCTCCTCCCCTACAGCTATTCCAATCCTCGCCAATCGTGGCAACCTGCAGAGTATCACGCCGGGGCTTATTTAAAATGATTTAAATATGCCGCCTAAGTATGGCCTCCTCCTCCCCTACAGCCATGAAAAATCCTCGCCAATCATGGCAACCTGCAGAGTACCACGCCGGGGCATATTTAAAATTATTTATATATGCTGCCTAAGTATGGCCTCCTCCTCCCCTACAGCCATGCCAATCCTTGCCAATCGTGGAAACCTGCAGAGTACCACTCCGGGGCACAGGGCTGGTTCCGGACATTTTGCTGCCTGAGGCAAACTTGTTAGGATGCGCATCCCCCCCACCCAAAATAAAATTAGCTCTGCAATGAAATGCTGTACAGAACCTGTAAACTGTCTGACCCTGGACTGAGTCTTAGAATACACATACAGCTCACATGGCTACCTGTGTCCTGACGCCAAGAGTGTGGCTCATGCTTCCTTCTGCCAGCTGCTTCATTATTAAATACTGCTGCAGTACCCCTTTGATCTTCTGCTTGCCTCTTCATCACCAAGCATCGCTGCAGGACCCTCCAATCTTCTGCCAGCTGCTCCATCACCAAGCATCGCTGCAGGACCCTCCAATCTTGTGCCAGCCGCTCCATCACCAAGCACCGCTGCAGGATCCCTCTGGCTCTGATCTTCTGCCATCCATGCTCTGGTTCCCGGCTCCTGCTGCTACATCGTGCTTCCTGCCAACGCTCCTGCATAGCCACTCCCAGGGTCTTCTTCTGGTCCCCCTCAGCTGCACTAACAATCCTCTCTGAACTCCTGCTGGTTCGCCATGTACCCCTCAGTGCATGCAGCCTGCAGCCTTGGAAGGGTGGCATCATACCGTTTTCCCCCCAGTGCACGCAGCCATGCAGTCAACAAGCCTGCAGCCCTGGGAGGGTGACATCATACTACTGTGTGCCCCTTAGTACACGCAGCCCTGCGGTCATCAACTCTGTAGCACTGGGGGGGGGGGGGGGGTGGTAACGCCATCCCTTGTTCCCCTCTGTTTAACGCCCAACTGAAAAAGGAGATAGAAATTACCCAAAAGAAAATTAAGAATGTGAAAAGGGAAAATGTCTTGGTTGATGTGGAAGAATGGAAGGAGGGTATACACTTTGAATATCAACCAGGACAGCGTAGAACGAGATCAGGATCTAAGTCAGGTGAATCGGTGGGATCAGATAAATCGGTGGGTTTTTTAGACGAAAGTGGCGAGGAAGAAGGAGAGGGAGAAGGGGTAGAGGATCAAGAGGCAGCCAAAAAGAAACGACAAAAGAAAAAGAGAAAACAGAAAAGGGACCCCAAATCAATTCTGAAACGGGAGCAGTTGCCACGGGCAGTGAAATCCAAAAAGAAACCATAGATATTGAGGTTCACGATGAAGTCACGGTCCATGAAACACTCAACATAATTAATTTGTCAGATTTTGTGGTAAATGAATCCCATAGAAAGGTCCTAAATAGAGGATTGTCTTTCTGTCCTCCACATCATGGTGACCATTTTGAGGTCTACAAGGACTTAAGACTTTTTTTGTGGAGAGTACTATTTAGGGTAATGTGGGCTAAGAAGTCGCAAGAACAATAAAAAGAAGGGTGAAATAACGATTTAGAGACAGAGTTAACGGTCTCAGACAGACAAGCCCTTATTGACTTGAAAGCCTTGTTAGAGTCTAACATAGTCGATACACAGGACACGGATACACAACCAGTGACATTTACTAATTTGAGACCTAGATCTAGATATTTCCCGCCCTTGTCGCTGATCCCACACCTAAGGACCTTTGGTGAAGCGATTGAAAGGGAGTTGCGTTCCCTAAACTGGCAGCCATCTGTCCGCCCTAATTTAACTCCAGAGGAGAGTCAAGCACTGCATGAATTGCGACGTGCTGATTCGGTTGTGGTGAGGTCCACGACAAGGGTGAAAATGTTGTCCTATGGGGGAGGGAACTTTATTTGAGTGAAGTACGGAGACAGTTAGGGGATGGAGATGTGTACAAAAAAATTGTCGACTGATCCCTTTCCTGACATAGTAAGAAGACTGAATACGAAGCTTGATGAGGCATTGCAAGGGGGCTACATCAACCACGGTGAGTGGCGGTTTATGAAGGTTGACACCTACAGAATTCCGGTACTATACCTTATCCCCAAGGTGCATAAAAATGCGGAATGCCCACCGGGAAGGCCGATTGTATCGGCTATAGGTGATCCTTTTGAGAAGATGGCACATCTAGTAGAGGGTTTACCTTCGTATGCACGCGATACGCGACATGTACTGTACCTTTTGGAGGATTTACGGGTGGGACCTGGTGACCTATTAGTATGTATAGATGTGGAAGGCCTGTACACATCAATCCCGCATCATGTGGGATTGAGGGCAACTGAGTTATTTTTAAGGAACGTTGCAATGATACAGAGGGGCAGGTGCCAGCTACTCATGGATTTCCTTGAGATGGTTCTCACTTGCAATTGCTTCAGATTCGACAGGGTCTTTTACCGCCAGATCAGGGGGAGGTCAATGGGCGCGGCGTGTGCTCCAACCTATGCGTGCCTCCATTTGGGCCTTTGGGAACACCAGGAGGTATATCCCAATATGGCGTTTGGGGCACACGTCGCGTCCTGGATACGGTATGTGGATGATGTCCTCCTTGTCTGGAGGGGTACAAGGGAGGAATTGGTGGTCTTCCTTGACCATCTGAATATGAATGATAGGAATATCATCTTGACACACACTATCGATGAGGGGGAGATCAGATTTTTAGACCTAGTCATACGAAGGGAGGGTGATAGATTGAAGACTACAACATTCAGGAAACCGACTGCAGGAAACACTTCTTCATGCTACAAGTTTCCATCCTCTATCTTTATTGAAGGGCATACCAGAAGGGCATCTACTCAGAGTACGCAGGAATTGCACAAATAGAGACGATTATGAAAGGGAAGCTGCAGAAATGACTGAACGTTTCAAGAATAGAGGATATAGTGAGGAGACTCTCGACATTGCTAGACAGAGAGTTGAGATGACATCCAGGGGTGACTTACTAACAGGAAATAGAAACAACCAGAAACAAAGGGGTAATCATGTAAGACCCGTAACACAATATGGCACACACTGGAACCAATTACGAAGAGCAATGGCCAAACATTAGCATCTTTTGCGCTTAGACCCGCGGATCATTGAGGCGGTGGGAGACTATCCCAAATTGGCGGCAGGCATGGTCGGAAGAGCCCATTTCCGTTTCCGGGACAATTCCGCATTCCGTCATACTGAAATTCCGCTACCGTTTCATTCCGATGGTATTCCGGAGCTGTTCCGCGGAATTTCGACCTATACGGAATTCCGTCTGAAAAATTTTAAAATCTCTATCTCTCCCTCCTCCTCCTCCTCCTCCCCCTTTCCTCCCTCCTCCTCCTCCTCCTCCTCCTCCATACCTAGTACCTACTACACACTGCATCCTGGGTTCAAATCCCAGGGGTCCGTGGGCAGATTTCTGGGGGGCCGCGGCGGATCTGGCCTTTCTCCCTCTCCCCCCAGCAGCCGCCGTTCTGATACCTTATGAGCGGGCGGCCGCTTTCTTCCTTATATTCCCCATAGCCCCTCTCGCATCTCGTATTACAGCAGCGCTTGCTGTGCGACTGCTGTAAGGAGGGAAGGAGGCGGGGCAGCGTTCCCATGGTAACGGTGATCGCTGCTACAGGAAGCCGCTGCCCTATTTCCTACCCTTCCTTACAGCAGCCATGCGGGAAGCGCTGCTGTAATACGAGGTGCTGCAAGAGGAGATGAGCTATGGGGAACATAAGGAAGCGACTGCCCGCTCGTAAGGTAACAGGAGCGGCAGCCGCGCAGGGAGGAGGAGAGGAGAGGCTACACTGGGCTAACTGTACTGGCGACACTGGGGCAGCGATACTGGGCTAACTATACTTGCTATTCTGGGCTAACTATACTTGCTATACTGGGCTAACTATACTTGCTATACTGGGCTAACTATACTTGCTAATCTGGGCTAACTATACTTGCTATACTGGGATAACTACTGGCTATACTGGGCTAACTATACTTGCTATACTGGGCTAACTGTACTTGCTATAGTGTGGTAACTGTACTTGCTATACTGGGGTAACTATACTTGCTATACTAGGCTAACTGTACTTGCTATACTGTGGTAACTGTACTTGCTATACTGGGGTAACTGTACTTGCTATACTGTGGTAACTGTACTTGCTATACTGGGGTAGCTATACTTGCTATACTAGGCTAACTGTACTTGCTATACTGGAGTAACTACTGGCTATACTGGGGTAGCTATACTTGCTATACTAGGCTAACTGTACTTGCTATACTGGGGTAACTATACTTGCTATACTAGGCTAACTGTACTTGCTATACTGGGGTAACTACTGGCTATACTGGGGTAGCTATACTTGCTATACTAGGCTAACTGTACTTGCTATAGTGTGGTAACTGCACTTGCTATACTGGGATAACTGTACTTGCTATACTGTGGTAACTGTACTTGCTATACTAGGCTAACTGTACTTGCTATACTGTGGTAACTGTACTTGCTATACTGGGGTAACTATACTGGCTATACTGTGGTAACTGTACTTGCTATACTGGGGTAACTATACTTGCTATACTAGGCTAACTGTACTTGCTATACTGTGGTAACTGTACTTGCTATACTGTGGAATCTGGGAAAAAAGGGGGGGCTGGTGCCGCCGACACTAGCCACGCCCACTCACCCCCCCCCCCCCCCGCCCCCAGGGGGGCCCTGGAGAAAATTTTGGTCGGGATAGTGGGCCCCGGGCTCAAGAAGGTTGGGGACCCCTGGTCTATATGATTACATGCCCTTGTGGATTGAATTATGTAGGTAAAATGACACAAATGCTTAAAAAACAAATCCAACAACATGTATACAACATAACTGAGGGGGATGAGACTAGTCCTTTGGGTTTACATTTTATGCTCAATGATGGAAAGAACCCTGAAGGTAGGGGTGGCGACCTCGATAGAAAATTGTGCCAAATAGAATCAAGTTGGATCTTTAGGTTAGGGACAGTCATCCCACAGGGATTGAACTCTGACCTCCCCTTAGCTCCTTTTTTCCACATTAGATAGGTCTATTAATGTGTAGAGTCTTGATCAAACCACCAGCACATGTTAAACAATCAAGTAAAATTGAAACAATTAGATAGAGTGTATATGAAGGATATCTGATGGATGTATGAGATCAAAGGGGTTGAGAACATATAACCTAATTGGCATCTGCAGAGGATTACAAATATCTAAAGTTTCAATAGAAAAGCAATTGAATAAGGTGTATAACATCCCTAAGGGGTGAAGCCATCATATGACAAACTGTGCTAAATTACATTGTTGCAATGATTAACAGAGGAGGATTTCTTCTCTCTTTTTTTTTTAAAACAAACTATGATGCCGCTGGGAAGCCTAAATTAGATGCTGGGAGATGGCACTCAGCCATAAAAGATCAAACACCAATGAGAGAGTGAGCAATGGGAGGGGTATGCAAATTAGTAATGGATGCTGGGACGTGAAAAATGGAAGGCTGAACAACCGCCCACTATCATCTGACGAAGGCTGGTGGGCGGCCGATACTAGTGATGCAGGGAGCAGAGCGGTGACGTCACATCCGGGTCCCAGGCAGTGAGACGCTGAGACATCACTGAGACATTCTGTGTGGCAGGCTGGCAAATACGCAAGACGCCTATTGCGCGGAGTGGACTGATTGAGACACAGGACACACAATACAGGACTGTGCAGCAGATCCAGGCAGAGCGGGAACAATGCACAGGAGGTGGTGAGAGCCCTCAGCGGCAACTCATGCTATGCAATGTGTGCTAGATGCTTGTGCCAGTAACCACTAGCGCTGAGTGTGAGCGTCCATGATGCAATCCTCGCCGATCGTAGCAACCTGCAGAGTACCTCGCCGGAGCATATTTAAAATGATTTAAATATGCTGCCTGAGTATAACCTCCTCCTCCCGTACAGCCATGCCAATCCTCGCCAATTGTGTCAACCTGCATAGTACCACACCAGGGCATATTTAAAATGATTTAAATATGCCGCCTAAGTATGGCCTCCTCCTCCCGTACAGCCATGCCAATCCTCGCCAATCGTTGCAACCTGCAAAGTATGTCCGCCGGGGCATATTTAAAATGATTTAAATATGCCGCCTAAGTATGGCATCTTCCTCCCCTACAGTCATGCCAATCCTCGCCAATCATATTCTCCTGCAGAGTACCAAGCCGGGGCATATTTAAAATGAATTTAATATGTGGTCTAAGTATGGCCTCCTCCTCCCCTACAGCCATACCAATCATCACCAATCGTGGCAACCGGCAGAGTACAACGCCGGGGCATATTTAAAATGATTTAAATATGCTGGCTTAGTTTGGTCTCCTCCTCCCCTACAGCCATGCCAATCCTCGCCAATTATGGCAACCTGCAGAGTACCACGCCCCGGGCATATTTAAAATGATTTAAATATGCCGCCTAGTATGGCCTCCTCCTCCCCTACAGCCATGCCAATCCTCGCCAATTGTGGCGACCTGCAGAGTACAACGCCGGGGCATATTTAAAATTCATTAAATATGCCACCTAAGTATGGCTTCCTCCTCCCCTACAGCCATGCCAATCCTCGCCAATCATCGCAAACTGCAGAGTACCACGCCCCGGGCATATTTAAAATGATTTAAATATGCCGCCTAGTATGGCCCCCTCCTCCCCTACAGCCATGCCAATCCTCGCCAATCGTGGCGACCTGCAGAGTACAACGCCGGGGCATATTTAAAATGAATTAAATATGACGCCTAAGTATGGCCTCCTCCTCCCCTACAGCCATGCCAATTTTTGCCAATCATGGCAACCTGCAGAGTACAACACCGGGGCATATTTAAAATGATTTAAATATGCCGCCTAAGTATGGCCTCCTCCTCCCCTACAGCCATGCCAATCCTCCCCAATCATGGCAACCTGCAATGTACCACACCGGGGCATATTTAAAATGATTTAAATATGCTGCATAAGTATGGCCTCTTCTTCCCCTACAGCCATGCCGATACTCACCAATCGTGGAAACCTGCAGAGTACCACTCCGGGGCACAAGGTTGGATGTGGACATTTTGCTGCCTGAGACTTGTTAGGATGCGCATCCCCCAACCCCAAAATAAAATTAGCTCTGCAATGAAATGCTGTACAGAACTTGTAAACTGTCTGACCCTGGACCCTGGAGTGTTAGAATACACATACAGCTCACATGTCTACATGTGTCCTGACGCCAAGCGTATGGCTCCTGCTTCCTTTCTGCCAGCTGCTTCATTATTCAGTACTGCTGAAGGACCCCTTTGATCATCTGCTTGCCTCTCAATCACCAAGCACCCCTGCAGGACCCTCCAATCTTCTGCCAGCTGCTCCATCACCAGGCATCGCTGCCGGACCCTACAATCTTCTGCCAGCCATTCCATCACCAAGGACTGCTGCAGGATCCCTCTGGCTCCGATCTTCTGCCATCCATGTTCTGGTTCCCGGCTCCTGCTGCAACATCGTGCTTCCTGCCGTTGCTCCTGCATAGCCACTCCCAGGATCTTCTTCTGGTCCCCCTTAGCCGCACTAACAATCCTCTCTGAACTCCTGCTGGTTCGCCATGTGCCCCTCAGTGCATGTAACCCTGCGGTCATCAACCCTGTAATCCTGGGGGGAGGGTGGAAACGCCATCCCTTGTTCCCCTCAGTGCATGCAGCCCTGCGTTCAACAAGCCTGCAGCCCTTGGAGGGGTAACGTCATCCCGTGTCATACTTAGTGTATGCAGCCCTGCGGTAAAAAAAGCCTGCAGCCTTGGGAGGGGTAAAATCTTCCCTGTGCCCCTCACTTCACGCAGCCCTGCAGTCAACAAGTCTGCAACCTTGAGAGGGGTAATGTCATCCCATGCAACTCTCAGTGCACGCAGCCCTGCGGTCAACAAGCCTGCAGCCCTGGGAGACGTGACGTCATCCCTTGTGCCCCTCCATGTATGCAGCTCTGCGGTCAACAAGCCTGCAGCCCTGGGAGACGAGACGTCATCCCTTGTGCCCCTCTGTGCATGCAGCTCTGCGGTCAACAAGCCTGCAGCCCTGGCAGGTTGACATCACCATGAGCCCCTCAGTACACGCAGCCCTGAGGTCAATAAGCCTGCAGCCTTGGAAGGGGTGACGTGGATCACAAATAGTGGCAACCTGCAGAGTACCGCCATGGCCTAGGACACCAAAGGAGCAAGGGCACCACAGCAGAAGGCTAAACTGGTGCAAGCTTGCAAATGCTGCAATGCAGAGAGATCAAACAATCACCTGCTGCCAGCGGCCTGTGCAGTGGCCATTTTACACTCTGTGCACATTTGCATCGTGGCCAGTGGCTATGGACTTGGGAAAGATTAGAAATGTAAATTGGACAGGATTGGAGACAGAAAGGAAGAGGAAGCTTCTGTGCAGGAGATGAACGGAGATGTGAATGACACTGACTGTTGCTACGTTGTGGAGTCGAGCTGGCTACCTATACTGAAGGGGGTAGGAAAATGAGGGAATAAGGGAGTAATCTGGCTACCTATACTGGAGAGAAGAGGGGAGGGGTCAGCCCGCTACCTATAGCAAAAGGGGGCATGTGGTTACAGTGGCCTTGGGTGGCAAAGAGTAAAAATCCGGCCCTAAGTACCCTGCCCAGGGCATATTTAAAATGATTTAAATATGCCACCAAAGTATGGCATCCTCCTCCTCCCCTACAGCCATGCCAATCCGCGCCAATCGTGGCAGCCTGCAGAGTACCCCGCCGGGGCATATTTAAAATGATTTAAATATTCCGTCAAAGTTTGGCCTCCTCCTTCTCCCCTACAGCCATGCCAAACCTCGCCAATTGTGGCAACCTGCAGAGTACCACGACGGGGCATATTTAAAATGATTTAAATATGAAACCTAAGTATGGCCTGCTCCTCCTCTACAGCCATGCCAATCCTCGCTAATTGTGGCAACCTGCAGAGTACCACGCCGGGGCATATTTAAAATTAATTAAATATGCCGCCTAAGTATGGCTCCTCCTCCCCTACAGCCATTCCAATCCTCACCAATCATAACAACCTGCTGAGTACCACGGCGGGGCTTATTTACAATTAATTAAATATGCCACCTAAGTATTGCCTCCTCCTCCCTTACAGTCATGCCAATCCTCGCCAATCATGGCAACATGCAGAGTACCTCGCTGGGGCATATTTAAAATGATTTATATATGCCGCCTAGGTATGGCCTCCTCCTCCCCTACAGCCATGCCTATGCTCGCCAATCCTGGCAACCTGCAGAGTACCATGCCGGGGCATATTTAAAATGATTTAAATATGCTGCATAAAGGTCCGTACACACGCCGGACTGCAGGAAATGACGGGTCCGTTGTCACTTCCTGCTGGGCGTGTTTTCAGCAGACAGTACGGCGTGTGTACAGTCTGTCGGCAGACTGATACGGCTGTTTCTGAGCGATCCGCCAGGCAGATCGCTCAGGAACAGCCGTATCAGTCTGCAGACAGACTGTACACATGCCGGACTGTCGCTGGAACGCCCGCCCCAGCAGGAGGTGATGACGGACCCGTCGTTTCCTGCAGTCCGGCGGGTGTACGGACCTTAAGTATGGCGTCTTCCTCCCCTACAGCCATGCTAATACACGCCAATCGTGGCAACCTGTAGAGTACCACGCCAGGTCATATTTAAAAGGATTTAAATATTCCACCTAAGTATGGTCTTCTCCTCCCCTACAGCCATGCCAATCCTTGCCAATCGTGGCAACCTGCAGTGTACCACGCCGGGGCATATTTAAAATGATTTAAACATGCTGCAGAGGTATGGCCTCTTCCTCCCCTACAGCCATGCCAATACTCACCAATCGTGGAAACCTGCAGAGTACCACTCTGGGGCACAGGGACGGATCTGGACATTTTGCTTCCTGAGGCAAACTTGTTAGGATGCGCATCCCCCCAACCACAAACTAAAATTAGCTCTGCAATGAAATGCTGTACGGAACCTTTAAATTATCTGACCCTGGAATGAGTCTTAGAATACACATACAGCTCACATGTCTACCTGTGTCCTGACGCCAAGTGTGTGGCTCCAGCTTTCTTTTTCCAGCTGCTTCATTATTCAGTACCGCTGCAAGACCCCTTTGATCGTCTGTTTGCCTCTCCATCACCAAGCACCGCTGCAGGACCCTCCAATCTTCTGCCAGCTGCTCCATCGCCAGGCATCGCTGCAGGACCCTACAATCTTCTGCCAGCCGCTCCATCACCAAGCACTGCTGCAGGATCCCTCTGGCTCCGATCTTCTGCCATCCAAGTTCTGGTTCCCGGCTCCTGCTGCTACTTCGTGCTTCCTGCTGTCGCTTCTGCATAGCCACTCCCAAGATCTTCTTCTGGTCCCCCTCAGCCGCACTAACAATCCTCTGTGATCTCCTGCTGGTTCGTACTGTGACCCTCAGTGCATGCAACCATGCGGTCAATAAGCCTGCAGCATTGGGAGGGTTGCATCATACCGTGTGCCGCTCAATGCATGCAGCCATGCATTCAACAAGCCTGCAGCCCTGTTAGGGTGACATCATACTACTGTGTGTCCCTTAGTGCAAGCAGCCCGGCGGGGGGGGAGTAACGCCATTGCTTGTTCCCCTCAGTGCATGCAGCCCTGCGGTCAACAAGCCTGCATCCTTGGGAGGGGTAAAATCTTCTCTGTGCCCCTCACTTCACACAGCCCTGCAGTCAACAAGCCTTCATCCCTGGGAGGGGTAATGACATCCTATGCACCTCTCAGTGCGCGCAGCGCTGCGGTCAACAAGCCTGCAGCCCTGGGAGACGTGACGTCATCCCCTGCGCCCCTCCGTGCACGCAGCTCTGTGGTCAACAAGCCTGCAGCCCTGGCAGGTTAACATCATACCATGAGCCCCTCAGTACACGCAGCCCTGAGGTTAATATGCCTGGAGCCTTGGAAGGGGTGACATGGATCACAAATTGTGGCAACCTGCAGAGTACCATGCAGGGTCATATTTAAAATGATTTAAATATGCCGCCTAAGTATGGCCTCCTCCTCCCCTACAGCCATGCCAATCCTCACCAATCATGGCAACCTGCAGAGTACCATGCCAGGGCATATTTAAAATTAAATATGCCGCCTAAGTTTGGCCTCCTCCTCCCCTACAGCTATGACAATCCTCGCCTAGAGTGGCAACCTGCAGAGTACCATGCCAGGGCATATTTAAAATGATTTCAATATGCCGCCTAAGTATGGCCTCCTCCTCCCCTACAGCCATGCCAATCCTCGCCAGTCGTGGCAACCTGCAGAGTACCACGCCGGGGCATATTTAAAATTAATTAAATATGCCGCTTAAGTATGGCCTCCTCCTCCCCTACAGCCATGCCAATCCTCACCAATTGTGGCAACCTGCAAAGTACCACGCCGGGGCATATTTAAAATGATTTAAATATGCTGCACAAGTATGGCCTCTTCCTCCCCTACAGCCATCCCAATCCTTGCCAATCGTGGCAACCTGCAGAGTACCACGCCGGGGCATATTTAAAATTAATTAAATTTGCCGCCTAAGTATGGCCTCCTCCTCCCCTACAGCCATGCCAATCCTCGCCAATCGTGGCAACCTGCAGAGTACGACGTCGGGGCATATTTAAAATGATTTAAATATGCCGCCTAAGTATGGCCTCCTCCTCCCCAACAGCCATGCCAATCCTCACCAATAGTGGCAACCTGCAGAGTACGACGCCGGGGCATATTTAAAATTAATTACAAATGCCACCTAAGTATGGCCTCCTCCTCCCCTACAGTCATGCCAATCCTTGCCAATCGTGGCAACGTGCAGAGTACCACGCCACGGAATATTTAAAATTAATTAAATATGCCGCCTAAGTATGGGCTCCTCCTCCCCTACAGCCATGCCAATCCTCGCCAATTGTGGCAACCTGCAGAGTACCTTGCCGGGGCATATTTAAAATGATTTAAATATGCCGCCTAAGTTTGGCCTCCTCCTCCCCTACAGCCATGCCAATCCTCGCCAATCGTGGCAACCTGCAGAGTACCACGCCGGGGCATATTTAAAATTAATTAAATATGCCGCCTAAGTATGGCCTCCTCCTCCCCTACAGCCATGCCAATCCTCGCCAATCGTGGCAACCTGCAGAGGACCACGCCGGGGCATATTTAAAATTAATTAAATATGCCGCCTAAGTATGGCCTCCTCCTTCCCTACAGCCATGCCAATCCTCGCCAATCATGGCAACCTGCAGAGTACCACGCCGGGGCATATTTAAAATTAATTAAATATGCCGCCTAAGTATGGCCTCCTCCTCCCCTACAGCCATGCCAATCCTTGCCAATCGTGGCAACCTGCAGAGTACCACGCCGGGACATATTTAAAATTATTTAAATATGCCACCTAAGTATGGCCTCCTCCTCCCCTAGAGCCATGCCAATCCTCGGCAATCGTGGCAACCTGCAGAGTACCACGCCGCGGCATATTTAAAATTTATTAAATATGCCGCCTAAGTATGGCCTCCTCTTCCCCTACAGCCATGCCAATCCTCGCCAATCGTGGCAACCTGCAGAGTACCGCGCCGCGGCATATTTAAAATTAATTAAATATGCCACCGAAGTATGGCCTCCTCCTCCTCTACAGCCATGCCAATCCTCGCCAATCGTGGCAACCTGCAGAGTACCACACCGGGGCATATTTAAAATTAATTATATATGCCGCCTAAGTATGGCCTCCTCCTCCCCTACAGGCATGCCAATCCTCGCCAATCGGGGCAACCTGCAGAGGAACGCGCCGGGGCATATTTAAAATTCATTAAATATGCCGCCTAAGTATGGCCTCCTCCTTCCCTACAGCCATGCCAATCCTCGCCAATCATGGCAACCTGCAGAGTACCACGCCGGGGTATATTTAAAAATAATTAAATATGATGCCGAAGTATGGCCTCCTCCTCCCCTACAGCCATGCCAATCCTCGCCAATTGTGGCAACCTGCAGAGTACCACGCCGGGGAATATTTAAAATTATTAAATGTGCCGCCTAAGTATGGCCTCCTCCTCCCCTACAGCCATGCCAATCCTCGCCAATCGTGGCAACCTGCAGAGTACCACGCCGGGACATATTTAAAATGATTTAAATATGCCACCTAAGTATGGCCTCCTCCTCCCCTAGAGCCATGGCAATCCTCGCCAATCGTGGCAACCTGCAGAGTACCACGCCGCGGCATATTTAAAATTTATTAAATATGCCGCCTAAGTATGGCCTCCTCTTCCCCTACAGCCATGCCAATCCTCGCCAATCGTGGCAACCTGCAGAGTACTGCGCCGCGGCATATTTAAAATTAATTAAATATGCCGCCAAAGTATGGCCTCCTCCTCCTCTACAGCCATGCCAATCCTCGCCAATCGTGGCAACCTGCAGAGTACCACACCGGGGCATATTTAAAATTAATTATATATGCCGCCTAAGTATGGCCTCCTCCTCCCCTACAGGCATGCCAATCCTCACCAGTCGTGGCAACCTGCAGAGTACCACGGCGGGCATATTTAAAATGATTTAAATATGCCAGCTAAGTATGGCCTCCTCCTCCCCTATAGCCATGCAAATCCTCGCCAGTCATGGCAACCTGCAGAGTACCACGCCGTGGCATATTTAAAATTAATTGAATATGCAGCTAAAGTATGGCCTCCTCCTCCCTTACAGCCATGCCAATCCTCGCCAATCGTGGCAACCTGAAGAGTACCACACCGGGGCATATTTAAAATTAATTAAATATGCCGCCTAAGCATGGCCTCCTCCTCCCCTACAGCCATGCCAATCCATCCCAATCGTGGCAACCTGCAGAGTACCACACCGGGGCATATTTAAAATTAATTAAATATGCCGCCTAAGTATGGCCTCCTCCTCCCCTACAGCCATGCCAATCCTCGCCAATCGTGGCAACCTGCAGAGTACCACGGCGGGGCATATTAAAAATGATTTAAATATGCCATCTAAGTATGGCTTCCTCCTCCCCTACAGCCATGCCAATCCTCGCCAATCGTGGCAACCTGCAGAGTACCACACCGGGGCATATTTAAAATTAATTAACCATTTCAGCCCGTGGGGATTTTTCACCTTATGCATCGGAGCAATTTTCACCTCCCATTAATTCGCTATTAACTTTATCACTACTTATCACAATTTATTGATCTATATCTTGTTTTTTCCGCCACTAATTGGGCTTTCTGTGGGTGGTACATTTTGCTGAGAGCCACTTTACTGTAAATGCATTTTAACTAGATTAATAAGAAAAGAAATGGAAAAAAAATCATTATTTCTCAGTTTTCGGCCAATATAGCTTTAAAATATTCCATGCTACCATAACTAAAACCTATGTATTTTTTTTGCCCGTATGTCTCGGTTATTATACTATTTAAATTTTGTTCCTATCACAATGTATGGCGCCAATATTTTATTTGGAAATAAAGGTGCATTGTTTCCGTTTTACGTCCATCACTATTTACAAGCTTATAATTAAAAAAAATGTTTGTAGTATACCCCCTTCAAATGCATATTTAAAAAGTTCAGACCGTTAGGTAACTATTTATGTCTTTCTTTTTTTTTTAAATTGTAATTTTTTTTTTCCATTAAAAATTTTATTTGGGGAATATTTTGGTGTGGGACATAAACAGTTATTTTTTAAGGTTGTTAGATGTGTAAATTTTAATGTAGAAAATGTGTTAATGTAGTATTACTATTTGGCCACAAGATGGCCACCTTCATTTTTGGTTTCCCTCCCCCCTTCTCACTATGCGGAAGTACAAGGGGGATGCGTACAATTGTCCGGGCAGAAGAGCCGAAGCCTCACGGGTGAGCGCTTCTGTTTTTCTGTGGGGGACAGGTATCGGTGATCAGGAACCATGTGCCTTAAACTGATCCCAGGGCTACCGGGGGACACAGCGGGGACACGGGGGTGCAGGAGCGGGAGAGGGCAGCTGAGAAGCCGCCCGGACATGAGCTTCACGTCTGGGTGGCTGAAATAATTAAATATGCCGTCTAAGTATGGCCTCCTCCTCCCCTACAGCCATGCCAATCCTCGCCAATTGTGGCAACCTGCAGAGTACCACGCCAGGGCATATTTAAAATTAATTAAATTTGCCGCCTTAGTATGGCCTCCTCCTCCCCTACAGCCATGCCAATCCTTGCCAATCGTGGCAACCTGCAAAGTACCATGCCGGGGCATATTTAAAATTAATTAAACGTGCCGCCTAAGTATGGCCTCCTCCTCCCCTACAGCCATGCCAATCCTCGCCAATCGTGGCAACCTGCAGAGTACCACACCGGGGCATATTTAAAATTAATTAACTATGCCACCTAAGTATGGCCTCTTCCTCCCCTACAGCCATGCCAATCCTCGCCAATCGTGGCAACCTGCAGAGTACCACGCCGGGACATATTTAAAATGATTTAAATATGCCACCTAAGTATGGCCTCCTCCTCCCCTACAGCCATGCCAATCCTCGCCAATCGTGGCAACCTGCAGAGTACCACGCCGGGGCATATTTAAAATGATTTAAATATGCCACCTGAGTATGGCCTCCTCCTCCCCTACAGCCATGCCAATCCTCGCCAATCGTGGCAACTCTCAGAGTACCACGCCGGGGCATATTTAAAATTAAGTAATATGCCGCTTAAGTATGGCCTCCTCCTCCCCTACAGCCATGCCAATCCTCGCCAATCATGGCAACCTGCAGAGTACCGTGCCGCGGCATATTTAAAATTAATTAAATATGCCACCTAAGTATGGCCTCCTCCTCCTCTACAGCCATGCCAATCCTCGCCAATCGTGGCAACCTGCAGAGTACCACACCGGGGCATATTTACAATTAATTAAATATGCCGCCTAAGCATGGCCTCCTCCTCCCCTACAGCCATGCCAATCCTCGCCAATCGTGGCAACCTGCAGAGTACCACGCCGGGACATATTTAAAATGATTTAAATATGCCACCTAAGTATGGCCTCCTCCTCCCCTACAGCCATGCCAATCCTCGCCAATCGTGGCAACCTGCAGAGTACCACGCCGGGGCATATTTAAAATTAAACAAAAATGTTGCCTAAGTATGACCTCCTCTTCCCCTACAGCCATGCCAATCCTCGCCAATCGTGGCAACCTGCAGAGTACCACGCCAGGGCATATTTAAAATTAATTAAATATGCCGCATAAGTATGGCCTCCTCCTCCCCTACAGCCATGCCAATCCTCGCCAATCGTGGTAACCTGCAGAGCACCACACCGGGGCATATTTAAAATAAATTAAATAAGCCGCCTAAGTATGGCCTCCTCCTCACCTACAGCCATGCCAATCCTCGCTGATCGTGGCAACCTGCAGAGTAGCACGCCGGGGCATATTTAAAATTAATTATATATGCAGCCTAAGTATGGCCTCCTCCTCCCCTACAGCCAATTCAATCCTCGCCAATCATGGCAACCTGCAGAGTACCACACCGGGGCATATTTAAAATTGATTAAATATGCCGCCTAAGTATCGCCTCCTCCTCCCCTACAGCCATGCCAATCCTCGCCAATCGTGGCAACCTGCAGAGTACTACGCGGGACATTTTTAAAATTAATTATATATGCCGCCTAAGTATGGCCTCCTCCTCCCCTACAGCCATGCCAACCCTCGCCAATCGTGGCAACCTGCAGAGTACCATGCCGGGACATATTTAAAATGATTTAAATATGCCACCTAAGTATGGCCTCCTCCTCCCCTACAGCCATGCCAATCCTCACCAATCGTGGCAACCTGCAGAGTACCACGCCGGGGCATATTTAAAATGATTTAAATATGCCACCTGAGTATGGCCTCCTCCTCCCCTGCAGCCATGCCAATCCTCGCCAATCGTGGCAACTCTCAGAGTACCACGCCGGGGTATATTTAAAATTAATTAAATATGTTGCCTACGTATGGCCTCCTTCTCCCCTACAGCCATGCCAATCCTCGCCAATCGTGGCAACCTGCAGAGTACCATGCCGGGGCATATATAAAATTAATGAAATATGGCGCCTAAGTATGGCCTCCTCCTCCCCTAGAGCCATGACAATCCTCGCCAATCATGGCAACCTGCAGAGTACCACGCCGGGGCATATTTAAAATTAATTAAATATGCCGCCTAAGTATGGCCTCCTTCTCCCCTACAGCCATGCCAATCCTCGCCAAACGTGGCAACCTGCAGGGTACCGCGCCGCGGCATATTTAAAATTAATTAAATATGCCGCCTAAGTATGGCCTCCTCCTCCTCTACAGCTATGCCAATCCTCGCTAATCGTGGCAACCTGCAGAGTACAACACCAGGGCATATTTAAAATTAATTAAAAATGCCGCCTAAGCATGGCCTCCTCCTCCCCTACAGCCATGCCAATCCTCGCTAATCGTGGCAACCTGCAGAGTACCACACCGGGGCATATTTAAAATTAATTAAATATGCCGCCTAAGCATGGCCTCTTCCTCCCCTACAGTCATGCCAATCCTCGCCAATCGTGGCAACCTGCAGAGTACCACGCCGGGACATATTTAAAATGATTTAAATATGCCACCTAAGTATGGCCTCCTCATCCCCTACAGCCATGCCAATCCTCGCCAATCGTGGCAGCCTGCAGAGTACCACGCCGGGGCATATTTAAAATGATTTAAATATGCCACCTGAGTATGGCCTCCTCCTCCTTTACAGCCATACCAATTCTCGCCAATATTGGCAACTCTCAGAGTACCACGCCAGGGCATATTTAAAATTAATTAAATATGCCGCCTAAGTATGGCCTCCTTCTCCCCTACAGCCATGCCAATCCTCGCCAATCGTGGCAACCTGCAGATTACCACGCCGCGGCATATTTAAAATTAATTAAATATGCCGCCTAAGTATGGCCTCCTCCTCCTCTACAGCCATGCCAATCCTCGCCAATCGTGGCAACCTGCAGAGTACTGCGTCGCGGCATATTTAAAATGAATTAAATATGCCGCCTAAGTATGGCCTCCTCCTCCTCTACAGCCATGCCAATCCTCGCCAATCGTGGCAACCTGCAGAGTACCACACCAGGGCATATTTAAAATTAATCAAATATGCCGCCTAAGCATGGCCTCCTCCTCCCCTACAGCCATGCAAATCCTCGCCAGTCATGGCAACCTGCAGAGTACCACGCCGGGGCATATTTAAAATTAATTGAATATGCCGCCTAAGTATGGCCTCCTCCTCCCCTACAGCCATGCCAATCTTCGCCAATCGTGGCAACCTGCAGAGCACCACACCGGGGCGTATTTAAAATAAATTAAATATGCCACCTAAGTATGGCCTCCTCCTCCCCTACGGCCATGCCAATCCTCGCTAATCATGGCAACCTGCAGAGTAGCACGCCGGGGCATATTTAAAATAATTTAAATATGCCACCTAAGTATGGCCTCCTCCTCCCCAACGGCCATGCCAATCCTCGCCAATCGTGGCAACCTGCAGAGTACCACGCCGCGGCATATTTAAAATTAATTAAATATGCAGCCTAAGTATCGCCTCCTCCTCCCCTACAGCCATGCCAATCCTCGCCAATCATGGCAACCTGCAGAGTACTGCGTCGCGGCATATTTAAAATTAATTAAATATGCTGCCTAAGTATGGCCTCCTCCTCCTCTACAGCCATGCCAATCCTCGCCAATCGTGGCAACCTGCAGAGTACCACGGCGGGGCATATTTAAAATAATTTAAATATGCCATCTAAGTATGGCCTCCTCCTCCCCTACAGCCCTGCAAATCCTCGCCAGTCATGGCAACCTGCAGAGTACCACGCCGGGGCATATTTAAAATTAATTGAATATGCCGCTAAACTATGGCCTCCTCCTCCTCTACAGCCATGCCAATCCTTGCCAATCGTGGCAACCTGCAGAGTACCACACCGGGGCATATTTAAAATTAATTAAATATGCCGCCTAAGTATGGCCTCCTCCTCCCCTACAGCCATGCCAATCCTCGCCAATCGTGGCAACCTGCAGAGTACCACGCCGGGGCATATTTAAAATTAATTTTATATGCCGCCTAAGCATGGCCTCCTCCTCCCCTACAGCCATGCCAATCCTCGTCAATTGTGGCAACCTGCAGAGTACCACGGTGGGGTATATTTAAAATGATTTAAATATGCCAGCTAAGTATGGCCTCCTCCTCCTCTACAGCCATGCCAATCCTCGCCAATTGTGGCAACCTGCAGAGCACCACACCGGGGCATATTTAAAATAAATAAAATATGCCGCCTAAGTATAGCCTCCTCCTCACCTACAGCCATGCCAATCCTCGCTAATCATGGCAACCTGCAGAGTAGCACGCCGGGGCATATTTAAAATTAATTATATATGCCGCCTAAGCATGGCCTCCTCCTCCCCTACAGCCATGCCAATCCTCGTCAATTGTGGCAACCTGCAGAGTACCACGGCGGGGCATATTTAAAATGATTTAAATATGCCAGCTAAGTTTGGCCTCCTCCTCCCCTACAGCCATGCAAATCTTCACCAGTCATGGCAACCTGCAGAATACCATGCCGGGGCATATTTAAAATTAAACAAAAATGTTGCCTAAGTATGGCCTCCTCTTCCCCTACAGCCATGCCAATCCTCGCCAATCGTGGCAACCTGCAGAGTACCACGCCGGGGCATATTTAAAATTAATTAAATATGCCGCATAAGTATGGCCTCCTCCTCCCCTACAGCCATGCCAATCCTCGCCAATCGTGGTAACCTGCAGAGCACCACACCGGGGCATATTTAAAATAAATTAAATATGCCGCCTAAGTATGGCCTCCTCCTCACCTACAGCCATGCAAATCCTCGCTGATCGTGGCAACCTGCAGAGTAGCACGCCGGGGCATATTTAAAATTAATTATATATGCAGCCTAAGTATCGGCTCCTCCTCCCCTACAGCCATGCCAATCCTCGCCAATCGTGGCAACCTGCAGAGTACTACGCGGGACATTTTTAAAATTAATTATATATGCCGCCTAAGTATGGCCTCCTCCTCCCCTACAGCCATGCCAATCCTCGCCAATCGTGGCAACCTGCAGAGTACCATGCCGGGACATATTTAAAATGATTTAAATATCCCACCTAAGTATGGCCTCCTCCTCCCCTACAGCCATGCCAATCCTCGCCAATCATGGCAACCTGCAGAGTACCACGCCGGGGCATATTTAAAATGATTTAAATATGCCACCTGAGTATGGCCTCCTCCTCCCCTGCAGCCATGCCAATCCTCGCCAATCGTGGCAACTCTCAGTGTACCACGCCGGGGTATATTTAAAATTAATTAAATATGCTGCCTACGTATGGCCTCCTTCTCCCCTACAGCCATGCCAATCCTCGCCAATCGTGGCAACCTGCAGAGTACCATGCCGGGGCATATTTAAAATTAATGAAATATGCCGCCTAAGTATGGCCTCCTCCTCCCCTACAGCCATGCCAATCCTCGCCAATCATGGCAACCTGCAGAGTACCGTGCCGCGGCATATTTAAAATTAATTAAATATGCCGCCTAAGTATGGCCTCCTCCTCCTCTACAGCCATGCCAATCCTCGCCAATCGTGGCAACCTGCAGAGTACCACACCGGGGCATATTTACAATTAATTAAATATGCCGCCTAAGCATGGCCTCCTCCTCCCCTACAGCCATGCCAATCCTCGCCAATCATGGCAACCTGCAGAGTACCACGGCGGGGCATATTTAAAATGATTTAAATATGCCAGCTAAGTATGGCCTCCTCCTCCCCTACAGCCATGCAAATCCTCGCCACTCATGGCAACCTGCAGAGTACCACGCCGGGGCATATTTAAAATTAATTGAATATGCCGCCTAAGTATGGCCTCCTCCTCCCCTACAGCCATGCCAATCCTCGCCAATCATGGCAACCTGCAGAGTACCACGCCGGGACATATTTAAAATGATTTAAATATGCCACCTAAGTGTGGCCTCCTCCTCCTCTACAGCCATGCCAATCCTCGCCAATCGTGGCAACCTGCAGAGTACCACGCCGGGGCATATTTAAAATTAAACAAAAATGTTGCCTAAGTATGACCTCCTCTTCCCCTACAGCCATGCCAATCCTCGCCAATCGTGGCAACCTGCAGAGTACCACGCCGGGGCATATTTAAAATTAATTAAATATGCCACATAAGTATGGCCTCCTCCTCCCCTACAGCCATGCCAATCCTCGCCAATCGTGGTAACCTGCAGAGCACCACACCGGGGCATATTTAAAATAAATTAAATATGCCGCCTAAGTATGGCCTCCTCCTCACCTACAGCCATGCCAATCCTCGCTGATCGTGGCAACCTGCAGAGTAGCACGCCGGGGCATATTTAAAATTAATTATATATGCAGCCTAAGTATGGCCTCCTCCTCCCCTACAGCCAATTCAATCCTCGCCAATCATGGCAACCTGCAGAGTACCACACCGGGGCATATTTAAAATTGATTAAATATGCCGCCTAAGTATCGCCTCCTCCTCCCCTACAGCCATGCCAATCCTCGCCAATCGTGGCAACCTGCAGAGTACTACGCGGGACATTTTTAAAATTAATTATATATGCCGCCTAAGTATGGCCTCCTCCTCCCCTACAGCCATGCCAATCCTCGCCAATCGTGGCAACCTGCAGAGTACCATGCCGGGACATATTTAAAATAATTTAAATATGCCACCTAAGTATGGCCTCCTCCTCCCCTACAGCCATGCCAATCCTCACCAATCGTGGCAACCTGCAGAGTACCATGCCGGGGCATATTTAAAATTAATGAAATATGCCGCCTAAGTATGGCCTCCTCCTCCCCTAGAGCCATGACAATCCTCGCCAATCATGGCAACCTGCAGAGTACCACGCCGCGGCATATTTAAAATTAATTAAATATGCCGCCTAAGTATGGCCTCCTCCTCCCCTACAGCCATGCCAATCCTCGCCAATCGTGGCAACCTGCAGGGTACCGCGCCGCGGCATATTTAAAATTAATTAAATATGCCGCCTAAGTATGGCCTCCTCCTCCTCTACAGCCATGCCAATCCTCGCTAATCGTGGCAACCTGCAGAGTACAACACCAGGGCATATTTAAAATTAATTAAAAATGCCGCCTAAGCATGGCCTCCTCCTCCCCTACAGCCATGCCAATCCTCGCTAATCGTGGCAACCTGCAGAGTACCACGCCGGGGCATATTTAAAATTAATTATATATGCCGCCTAAGCATGGCATCCTCCTCCCCTACAGCCATGCCAATCTTCGTCAATCATGGCAACCAGCAGAGTACCACGGCGGGGCATATTTAAAATGATTTAAATATGCCAGCTAAGTATGGCCTCCTCCTCCCCTACAGCCATGCAAATCCTCGCCAGTCATGGCAACCTGCAGAGTAGTGGTGCTCAGCAGAGCTCGAATATTCGAGTAGCTCGAATATTCGAGCTCTTTTTCAGCTATCCGAGCTCGGTATTCGAGCTCCGAATAGCTGTAGCTATTCGAATGGGCTATCCGAGTACACTCGAATAGCCCATTCACTATTCGAGCTATTCGAGCAAACGGCGCTATTCGAGCTCGGTACCGAGCTCGAATAGCGTCATAGCCCAGATTGATGTCCTTAGAGCCAATCAGAGGGCTCCCAGGCCCTCTGACGGCAGCCAATCACAGTGGGGGACCCTGGCCAGCCCCTACCCTATAAATAGCGGCCGCCATGTTCCGTTTCTCCATGCTTGCCTGAGACTTGTACAGAGAGAGAGTTGCTCCTTTGTGCTTTGGCTTAGCAAGTGCTCTATTGTGATCATTTACCTAGCGTTTTTGCTCACCTACACCTGCCATATACACCTATATTGTTGTTAGTTAGATAGACATTGTATTTTAGTTAGTAGCTTGTGTGTTACATTAGAGACAGGCAGCTGCTGCAAGCTTACAGGTTTAGGCCTCAGGGGGGCCTTGCCTCTGTGGGCAGCTGTCCTCTGTTTATTTCTCTCATCTATACCAGTATTTCTGCTGTCCTTTACTAATAGTATTGTAGTTATACTGTACTAGGAGTAGGACACTCACTGACTGTCACTGTTTATAGGCTACTAGCTAGCTCCTGCGTGTGTGCACTCACTCACTGTGTGTACATACTACACACACTCTATTTCCTTCTGATTACTGATAGATTATTGTTAGTTAGTTGTACTTACTGTTACTACTTACTCTTACTGTACTAGGAGTCTAGGACACTCAGTCAGACAGTCACTGTGTTCATAGGCTACTAGCTCCTGCGTGCGGTCACTCACTGTCTGAGTGTACACACACCACCCACACTCCATTTCCTTCTGATCGCTGATTGATTATTGTAATTAGTTAGTTCTACTTACTGTTACTACTTACTCTTACTGTACTAGGAGTCTAGGACACTCAGTCACTGTGTGTTCATAGGCTACTAGCTCCTGCGTGCGGTCACTCACTGTCTGAGTGTACACACACCACCCACACTCCATTTCCTTCTGATCGCTGATTGATTATTGTAATTAGTTAGTTCTACTTACTGTTACTACTTACTCTTACTGTACTAGGAGTCTAGGACACTCAGTCACTGTGTTCATAGGCTACTAGCTCCTGCGTGCGGGCACTCACTGTCTGAGTGTACACACACCACCCACACTCCATTTCCTTCTGATCGCTGATTGATTATTGTAATTAGTTAGTTCTACTTACTGTTACTACTTACTCTTACTGTACTAGGAGTCTAGGACACTCAGTCACTGTGTGTTCATAGGCTACTAGCTCCTGCGTGCGGTCACTCACTGTCTGAGTGTACACACACCACCCACACTCCATTTCCTTCTGATCGCTGATTGATTATTGTAATTAGTTAGTTCTACTTACTGTTACTACTTACTCTTACTGTACTAGGAGTCTAGGACACTCAGTCACTGTGTTCATAGGCTACTAGCTCCTGCGTGCGGGCACTCACTGTCTGAGTGTACACACACCACCCACACTCCATTTCCTTCTGATCGCTGATTGATTATTGTAATTAGTTAGTTCTACTTACTGTTACTACTTACTCTTACTGTACTAGGAGTCTAGGACACTCAGTCACTGTGTGTTCATAGGCTACTAGCTCCTGCGTGCGGTCACTCACTGTCTGAGTGTACACACACCACCCACACTCCATTTCCTTCTGATCGCTGATTGATTATTGTAATTAGTTAGTTCTACTTACTGTTAATACTTACTCTTACTGTACTAGGAGTCTAGGACACTCAGTCACTGTGTTCATAGGCTACTAGCTCCTGCGTGCGGGCACTCACTGTCTGAGTGTACACACACCACCCACACTCCATTTCCTTCTGATCGCTGATTGATTATTGTAATTAGTTAGTTCTACTTACTGTTACTACTTACTCTTACTGTACTAGGAGTCTAGGACACTCAGTCACTGTGTGTTCATAGGCTACTAGCTCCTGCGTGCGGTCACTCACTGTCTGAGTGTACACACACCACCCACACTCCATTTCCTTCTGATCGCTGATTGATTATTGTAATTAGTTAGTTCTACTTACTGTTACTACTTACTCTTACTGTACTAGGAGTCTAGGACACTCAGTCACTGTGTGTTCATAGGCTACTAGCTCCTGCGTGCGGTCACTCACTGTCTGAGTGTACACACACCACCCACACTCCATTTCCTTCTGATCGCTGATTGATTATTGTAATTAGTTAGTTCTACTTACTGTTACTACTTACTCTTACTGTACTAGGAGTCTAGGACACTCAGTCACTGTGTTCATAGGCTACTAGCTCCTGCGTGCGGGCACTCACTGTCTGAGTGTACACACACCACCCACACTCCATTTCCTTCTGATCGCTGATTGATTATTGTAATTAGTTAGTTCTACTTACTGTTACTACTTACTCTTACTGTACTAGGAGTCTAGGACACTCAGTCACTGTGTGTTCATAGGCTACTAGCTCCTGCGTGCGGTCACTCACTGTCTGAGTGTACACACACCACCCACACTCCATTTCCTTCTGATCGCTGATTGATTATTGTAATTAGTTAGTTCTACTTACTGTTACTACTTACTCTTACTGTACTAGGAGTCTAGGACACTCAGTCACTGTGTGTTCATAGGCTACTAGCTCCTGCGTGCGGTCACTCACTGTCTGAGTGTACACACACCACCCACACTCCATTTCCTTCTGATCGCTGATTGATTATTGTAATTAGTTAGTTCTACTTACTGTTAATACTTACTCTTACTGTACTAGGAGTCTAGGACACTCAGTCACTGTGTTCATAGGCTACTAGCTCCTGCGTGCGGGCACTCACTGTCTGAGTGTACACACACCACCCACACTCCATTTCCTTCTGATCGCTGATTGATTATTGTAATTAGTTAGTTCTACTTACTGTTACTACTTACTCTTACTGTACTAGGAGTCTAGGACACTCAGTCACTGTGTTCATAGGCTACTAGCTCCTGCGTGCGGGCACTCACTGTCTGAGTGTACACACACCACCCACACTCCATTTCCTTCTGATCGCTGATTGATTATTGTAATTAGTTAGTTCTACTTACTGTTACTACTTACTCTTACTGTACTAGGAGTCTAGGACACTCAGTCACTGTGTGTTCATAGGCTACTAGCTCCTGCGTGCGGTCACTCACTGTCTGAGTGTACACACACCACCCACACTCCATTTCCTTCTGATCGCTGATTGATTATTGTAATTAGTTAGTTCTACTTACTGTTACTACTTACTCTTACTGTACTAGGAGTCTAGGACACTCAGTCACTGTGTTCATAGGCTACTAGCTCCTGCGTGCGGGCACTCACTGTCTGAGTGTACACACACCACCCACACTCCATTTCCTTCTGATCGCTGATTGATTATTGTAATTAGTTAGTTCTACTTACTGTTACTACTTACTCTTACTGTACTAGGAGTCTAGGACACTCAGTCACTGTGTGTTCATAGGCTACTAGCTCCTGCGTGCGGTCACTCACTGTCTGAGTGTACACACACCACCCACACTCCATTTCCTTCTGATCGCTGATTGATTATTGTAATTAGTTAGTTCTACTTACTGTTAATACTTACTCTTACTGTACTAGGAGTCTAGGACACTCAGTCACTGTGTGTTCATAGGCTACTAGCTCCTGCGTGCGGTCACTCACTGTCTGAGTGTACACACACCACCCACACTCCATTTCCTTCTGATCGCTGATTGATTATTGTAATTAGTTAGTTCTACTTACTGTTACTACTTACTCTTACTGTACTAGGAGTCTAGGACACTCAGTCACTGTGTTCATAGGCTACTAGCTCCTGCGTGCGGGCACTCACTGTCTGAGTGTACACACACCACCCACACTCCATTTCCTTCTGATCACTGATTGATTATTGTAATTAGTTAGTTCTACTTACTGTTACTACTTACTCTTACTGTACTAGGAGTCTAGGACACTCAGTCACTGTGTTCATAGGCTACTAGCTCCTGCGTGCGGGCACTCACTGTCTGAGTGTACACACACTAAATTTACTTGTGATTACTACTGATTATTGTAACTGCTAGTTGTACTTCCTGACTGTTACTACTTACTTACTGTACTAGGGGACACTCACTCAGTCACCTCACCAACCAACCCACTCCATTAAAGTACCCCACTTTTCACCCGCCCTTTTAAAAAACTTTTGTCTATACGCCCAAAACATTGAAGATGTCTGGAAGTGGCAGCCAGCGCGGTTTGGGCAAGGGGAAGGGCAGCAAGGGAATCAGGAGGAGAGGGAGCAGCATTGTGGCAAGCCGCGGCCGCGGGCGCGCCACCATGCACAGTTCCGCAGCAGCAGCAGCAGCGTCAGTGGCTAACATTCCTCCCATAGCCACTGGCCGTGGACGCCTTGGGCGCCGCCCAGCAGGAGCATCTGCAACTCACGCTGCAGAGACACAGCAGCAGCAGCGTGTAGCACCTGCTCCCATTTTCCTCCAGCCGGGTCGGAAACGTCCCATTGAGGAAAAGGATGCAGACACTGTGGTGCAACTCATGACGGAGGATGAGCAGCCCGCCATCAGCTCTGCATCCGAGGCCTCCACCCTCACCACCACCACCACCCCTGTTCACAGCAGCCGCCCAGCAGGGTCTGGGGAGGAGGCCAGTTCACCGTCACTCGCCGACCTGTCATTCAGCAGTCTTTTGACCCCAGGCATCATGAGTAAATTGTCTGCTGTTGTTGGCGATCTTGAGGAGGAGATGCTGATGGGCACTTTGGGGGATGAGGGATTGGACAGCAAGACTGTGGCGACAGTCAAGCAGCCCATCCATGCATCAGGAGAGGAGTTTGGGGGGTCCTCATCCCAGCAGGACATGTTTCAGGAGGGGGAGGATGATGATGACCCGGTGACAGACAGAGACTGGGTGCCACCACCTCCAGGGGATGTCGTCCTCAGCAGCTCTGAGGAGGAGGAGGAGGATGCGCTTGTGGGCCTTGCAAGGAGGCGCATCATTGCAAGCATTGGCAGCGTCCCACACCCTGCTGGTGTCTCAGGCTCAGCAGCAGCAGCATCAGCCAGTACCACCACCAGCCGCACCCAAGCCCCCCCCCCAACCACCACAGGGAGACAGGCAGCAGCGCTTCCATGCCGTAGGGGGATGTTTAAGTCACCAATCTGGCGATATTTCACCATGCCCACTGTGTACAGCAAGTACGCCACTTGCAACCACTGTCAGCGGAAGTTGAGCAGAGGTGCAGACCCCTTAAAGTTCTGCACCAGCTCGCTCATCAACCACCTTGCGGCTAAACATTTCCACCAGCATGAGGAGTTCCAGAGGCTGAAGGCATCTGGTGCTGGCAGTGGCACCACACCCATCACTGCACAGCCTTCAGCAGCAGCAGCAGCAACAGCAGCCACCCGCCCTCCTGCTCCTCCAGCAGCACCAGCAGGAGTGCGGAAACGCACTGCTCCTCCCCCCTCTGCAACTCCTGCCGCCGACACTGAGGCCTGTTCTGGCAGCCAGTCCTCAGTGGCCTCCTCTGCTGTGTCTGCTGATTCCCGTGTCAGCAAAAGGCCACGCCAGAGCCTTTTGAGCGAGTCCTTCCAGGGGGTGGTTAGGGCTCTGCCTCCCAGCAGCCGTCGCGTGCGGCAGCTGAACGGCTTGCTGGCACGGGCCATGTGCTCCCAACTCCTGCCGTACACGCTCGTGCAGGAGGGGAGCGACATTCGTGCGCTGCTTGCTTGCGCAGCCCCAGACTGGCAGCTCCCCAGCAGACACTTTTTCTCCCGCAAGGCCATTCCTGCACTGCACCGCTTTGTGATGGCCAATGTGGAGCGAGGGCTGGAGCACGCGGTTGGTGAAAGGGTCCACGTCACCATGGACTCCTGGAGCAGCCGCTTCGGGACAGGCCGCTACCTGTCCTTCACTGTCCACTGGGTCAGCTTGGTGGAAGGGGGTGAGGATGGGAGAGCAGCAGCGGGCACAGCAGCAGCAGCAACACAGTGGGTGGTGCCACCCCGCAGGCTCAGGGGAACTGCAGCAGGTTCCTCCGATCCTCTGCCATCCTCCGGCACACCTGGCCAAACCCCCCGCCTCAGAAGCAGCGTGAAGGCCCGCCACTGCCAAGCGCTGCTGCACTTGGTCAGCCTTGGGAAGACCAAGCTGACGGCAACCCATGTGTTGGCCAAACTCCAGGAGCAGGAGAGGATTTGGCTGACCCCCAGAGGCCTCAGAGTCGGAGAGGTGGTGGCCGACAATGGGGCCAATCTGGTTGCCGCAATACACAGGGGAAACCTGACCCACATCCCCTGTCTTGCCCACGTGCTGAACCTGGTGGTGCAGAAGTTCCTGCGCACCTACCAGGGGATGGGCGAACTGCTGGAAACGGCAAGGAATGTTGTGCGTCACTTCCGGCGCTCGGCTGCAGCCTGTGCGAGCCTGGAAGACGTGCAAAAGGAGCTGGATCTGCCACGCCATCGGCTGATCCTTGACGTTCCGACTCGCTGGAACTCCACCCTGGCGATGTTGGAGCGTCTGGTTGAACAGAGGCACGCTGTCAAACAGTACCTTGCCCTGGCCACTGTTTCCGCAGCTCTGAGAAGGGACAAGACCAGCAACTTCCCGTCCATCGTCCCCGATGATGACTGGAGGCACATGCAGCAGGTGTGCTTAGTGCTGGCTCCCTTCCTGCAGGCCACAAACATGGTGAGCAGGGACCATGCTATGGTCTGCGAGTGGGTGCCCCTGGTTTCTCTGCTGAACAGGGCCCTCGATGCTTTGCTGGAACAGGGAGCGGCAGCCTTGGACCAGCAGGAGCGGCAACCAGCTGCGCAGTCCACCTCTGAGGGGGAGGAGGAGGAGGACTTGGTGGAGGTCCCTGACCTGGCTGCTGATGAGGGGGATCAGCACAGCGCAGCTGAGTTGGTGCGGGGGTGGAGAGAGGATGAGGCGGCAGAGGAGGAGGATGAGGACAGCACTGACGTCGATGTGCCAGCAGACGTGGCCCGCCTCTTCCCAATGGCAGCGCACATGCTGACGTGCCTGCGCAGGGACCCCAGGGTGATCCAGATGAAGCAGAGGGAGGACATCTGGATCAGCATGATGTTGGACCCACGCCTCAAGGGGAAGTTGAGCCAGTTCCTGCCGCCTGCAGGAGGAGACCCAGCGCAACAAATAAGGAGCTTGCAGCAGGCCCTTGTTGAGCGCTTGGAGGAAGCCTTCCCCCAGCCTTCCACCCCCACTGTCCAGCAGCCAGCACAGAGGCAGCAGCAGGTGCCTGCATCCAGCAGCAGCAAGCGCCCCACAGACCTGCTGTCTCTCAGCCACGAGCTCTACAGGACTGTAGAGGCTCCGGCAGCAGTGACTAGAGAGGAGATGCATGCAGCAGCATCCTCCTCCGGTCACAGCCAGCGCCTGACCCGCATGGTGGCTGACTACATGGGGTCGTACAGCGGGCTTGACAGCGATGCCCCTGTTGATCCCATGGAGTATTGGGTCAAGCGCATGGAGATCTGGAGCGAGCTGGCGCAGTACGCCCTGGAAGTGCTGTCCTGCCCCCCTTCCAGCGTGCTGTCCGAGCGCTGCTTCAGTGCAGCTGGTGGCGTGGTCACCGAGAAACGCTCACGTCTGTCTCACAAGTCTGTGGACAGACTGACGTTTCTCAAGATGAACCAGGCGTGGGTGGAAGGCGAGTTCCTGGCCCCTGTTGTCGGCGAGAGGGGGACATGAACTGGCTGCCGGAACCATCGTTAATGTGCCTTACCACCCTTTACCACCTCCTGGCTCCTGCTCACTAAGCCAGCCTGGTTCACTTTGACTATTACGTCGCCTGCAGCCACACATTTTACACCTACAGTGGGCTGCTGTGTACTGCCCTTCTGCTGTCTGTCTGTGTTTCCCACTGCCAGGGTACACAGATGATTTACCTTCTGCTGCCACTCTGCCACCAGCTATTACGTCAAACAATAGCTATATTGGTTGCAAAACCAAAAACCAAAAAACCATAAAAAAAAAAAAAAGATTTAATTTTTCTGAGGTGCCCGGGTTGAAAACTGTGTTGTCCCAGTTGTGTATTGGACACAATGTGGGCTGCACGACCGCTGTCTGGGACCTCCTGTTGTGTTTATTTACAGCCCTGGTATCACCGCTAGGTACCAGGGCTATTATGTCACGCTGCCTACCTGCTGCCACACTCACACTGCTCCTCCATACCTCCTCCTGCTGCTGCTGCTGCTGCTGTCTGTCTGTGTTTCCCACTGCCAGGGTACACAGATGATTTACCTTCTGCTGCCACTCTGCCACCAGCTATTACGTCAAACAATAGCTGCTCGCCTACTCCTCCATTCCTCCTCCTGCTGCTGCTGTCTGTCTGTGTTTCCCACTGCCAGGGTACACAGATGATTTACCTTCTGCTGCCACTCTGCCACCAGCTATTACGTCAAACAATAGCTATATTGGTTGCAAAACCAAAAACCAAAAAACCATAAAAAAAAAAAAAAAGGTTTAATTTTTCTGAGGTGCCCGGGTTGAAAACTGTGTTGTCCCAGTTGTGTATTGGACACAATGTGGGCTGCACGACCGCTGTCTGGGACCTCCTGTTGTGTTTATTTACAGCCCTGGTATCACCGCTAGGTACCAGGGCTATTATGTCACGCTGCCTACCTGCTGCCACACTCACACTGCTCCTCCATACCTCCTCCTGCTGCTGCTGCTGCTGTCTGTCTGTGTTTCCCACTGCCAGGGTACACAGATGATTTACCTTCTGCTGCCACTCTGCCACCAGCTATTACGTCAAACAATAGCTGCTCGCCTACTCCTCCATTCCTCCTCCTGCTGCTGCTGTCTGTCTGTGTTTCCCACTGCCAGGGTACACAGATGATTTACCTTCTGCTGCCACTCTGCCACCAGCTATTACGTCAAACAATAGCTATATTGGTTGCAAAACCAAAAACCAAAAAACCATAAAAAAAAAAAAAAAGGTTTAATTTTTCTGAGGTGCCCGGGTTGAAAACTGTGTTGTCCCAGTTGTGTATTGGACACAATGTGGGCTGCACGACCGCTGTCTGGGACCTCCTGTTGTGTTTATTTACAGCCCTGGTATCACCGCTAGGTACCAGGGCTATTATGTCACGCTGCCTACCTGCTGCCACACTCACACTGCTCCTCCATACCTCCTCCTGCTGCTGCTGCTGCTGTCTGTCTGTGTTTCCCACTGCCAGGGTACACAGATGATTTACCTTCTGCTGCCACTCTGCCACCAGCTATTACGTCAAACAATAGCTGCTCGCCTACTCCTCCATTCCTCCTCCTGCTGCTGCTGTCTGTCTGTGTTTCCCACTGCCAGGGTACACAGATGATTTACCTTCTGCTGCCACTCTGCCACCAGCTATTACGTCAAACAATAGCTATATTGGTTGCAAAACCAAAAACCAAAAAACCATAAAAAAAAAAAAAAGGTTTAATTTTTCTGAGGTGCCCGGGTTGAAAACTGTGTTGTCCCAGTTGTGTATTGGACACAATGTGGGCTGCACGACCGCTGTCTGGGACCTCCTGTTGTGTTTATTTACAGCCCTGGTATCACCGCTAGGTACCAGGGTTATTATGTCACGGCGAGCTGCCTGCCTCATTGACTGCCTGCTGCCACACACTCATCCTCCTCCTCCTGCTGCTGAATTTACCTCCTGCTGTCTTTGTGTTTCCACTGCCAGGGAGCACATACAATGGCGCTTCCAACATGCGTGCGCCCACCAGCTATTTGTTAATCTCAAAAATAAATGCATTTCTTTAAAAAAAAATTGAAAAGAGAAATACGTGAAGAAGAATAAGACTACATTGAAAAGGAAGGAGAAGAAGAAGAAGAAGAAGAAGAAGAAGAAGAAGAAGAAGAAGAAGAAGAAGAAGAAGAAGAAGAAGAAGAAGAAGAAGAAGAAGAAGACGATATAGAAGAAGAAGAAGAAAGATAAAGAAGAAGAAGAACAAGTATATACAGTAACACTACTGAACAAAATTAAGGACACAACTTCTCTTTCCACATTTTTTTTAAAGGAACATCCCCACATAATCACTTGCTGTTGTTACTTGGAAAAAAAGAGGTTTCTTGCATCATTCACCCTCAAAACAAGTGTTGGAAGCTATTTAAGGCCAATTCGAATAGTCAGCTCGAATAGTTAGCTCGAATACCGACTCGAATAGTGAGCTCGAAGTCCGAGGTCGAATCGAATAGTAAAAATTATTCGACTCGAATATTCGAATGACCTCGAATAATTTACTATTCGAATTCGACCAAACTCGAATTTTAAAAAGGGGTATTTGAGCACCACTGCTGCAGAGTACCACGCCGAGGCATATTTAAAATTATTTGAATATGCCGCCTAAGTATGGCCTCCTCCTCCCCTACAGCCATGCCAATCCTCGCCAATTGTGGCAACCTGCAGAGCACCACACCGGGGCATATTTAAAATAAATTAAATATGCCGCCTAAGTATAG
The DNA here is from genome assembly GCF_040937935.1 of Hyperolius riggenbachi. NCBI lineage: Eukaryota > Metazoa > Chordata > Amphibia > Anura > Hyperoliidae > Hyperolius > Hyperolius riggenbachi. The sequence goes on along the minus strand of NC_090646.1, from coordinate 449,222,694 downwards.
CCTCCTCCTCACCTACAGCCATGCCAATCCTCGCTAATCATGGCAACCTGCAGAGTAGCACGCCGGGGCATATTTAAAATTAATTAAATATGCCGCCTAAGTATGGCCTCCTCCTCCCCTACAGCCATGCCAATCCTCGCCAATCGTGGCAACCTGCAGAGTACCACACCGGGGCATATTTAAAATAAATTAAATATGCCGCCTAAGTATGGCCTCCTCCTCCCCTACAGCCAATCCAATCCTCGCCAATCGTGGCAACCTGCAGAGTACCACGCCGGGGCATATTTAAAATTAAACAAAAATGTTGCCTAAGTATGGCCTCCTCTTCCCCTACAGCCATGCCAATCCTCTCCAATCGTGGCAACCTGCAGAGTACCACGCCGGGGCATATTTAAAATTAATTAAATATGCCGCCTAAGCACAGCCTCCTCCTCCCCTACAGCCATGCCAATCCTCGCCAATCTTGGCAACCTGCAGAGTACCACGCGGGGCATATTTAAAATTAATTATATATGCCGCCTCAGTATGGCCTCCTCCTCCCCTACAGCCATGCCAATCCTCGCCAATCGTGGGAACCTGCAGAGTACCATGCCAGGACATATTTAAAATGATTTAAATATGCCACCTAAGTATGGCCTCCTCCTCCCCTACAGCCATGCCAATCCTCGCCAATCGTGGCAACCTGCAGAGTACCACGCCGGGGCATATTTAAAATGATTTAAATATGCCACCTGAGAATGCCCTCCTCCTCCTTTACAGCCATACCAATCCTCGCCAATATTGGCAACTCTCAGAGTACCACGCCAGGGCATATTTAAAATTAATTAAATATGCCGCCTAAGTATGGCCTCCTTCTCCCCTACAGCCATGCCAATCCTCGCCAATCGTGGCAACCTGCAGATTACCACGCCGCGGCATATTTAAAATTAATTAAATATGCCGCCTAAGTATGGCCTCCTCCTCCTCTACAGCCATGCCAATCCTCGCCAATCGTGGCAACCTGCAGAGTACTGCGTCGCGGCATATTTAAAATGAATTAAATATGCCGCCTAAGTATGGCCTCCTCCTCCTCTACAGCCATGCCAATCCTCGCCAATCGTGGCAACCTGCAGAGTACCACACCGGGGCATATTTAAAATTAATTAAATATGCCGCCTAAGCATGGCCTCCTCCTCCCCTACAGCCATGCAAATCCTCGCCAGTCATGGCAACCTGCAGAGTACCACGCCGGGGCATATTTAAAATTAATTGAATATGCCGCCTAAGTATGGCCTCCTCCTCCCCTACAGCCATGCCAATCTTCGCCAATCGTGGCAACCTGCAGAGCACCACACCGGGGCGTATTTAAAATAAATTAAATATGCCACCTAAGTATGGCCTCCTCCTCCCCTACGGCCATGCCAATCCTCGCTAATCATGGCAACCTGCAGAGTAGCACGCCGGGGCATATTTAAAATAATTTAAATATGCCACCTAAGTATGGCCTCCTCCTCCCCTACGGCCATGCCAATCCTCGCCAATCGTGGCAACCTGCAGAGTACCACGCCGCGGCATATTTAAAATTAATTAAATATGCAGCCTAAGTATCGCCTCCTCCTCCCCTACAGCCATGCCAATCCTCGCCAATCGTGGCAACCTGCAGAGTACCACGCCGGGGCATATTTAAAATTAATTTTATATGCCGCCTAAGCATGGCCTCCTCCTCCCCTACAGCCATGCCAATCCTCGTCAATTGTGGCAACCTGCAGAGTACCACGGCGGGGTATATTTAAAATGATTTAAATATGCCAGCTAAGTATGGCCTCCTCCTCCCCTACAGCCATGCAAATCCTCGCCAGTCATGGCAACCTGCAGAGTACCACGCCGAGGCATATTTAAAATTAATTGAATATGCCGCCTAAGTATGGCCTCCTCCTCCCCTACAGCCATGCCAATCCTCACCAATTGTGGCAACCTGCAGAGCACCACACCGGGGCATATTTAAAATAAATTAAATATGCCGCCAAAGTATAGCCTCCTCCTCACCTACAGCCATGCCAATCCTCGCTAATCATGGCAACCTGCAGAGTAGCACGCCGGGGCATATTTAAAATTAATTATTTATGCCGCCTAAGCATGGCCTCCTCCTCCCCTACAGCCATGCCAATCCTCGTCAATTGTGGCAACCTGCAGAGTACCATGGCGGGGCATATTTAAAATGATTTAAATATGCCAGCTAAGTTTGGCCTTCTCCTCCCCTACAGCCATGCAAATCTTCACCAGTCATGGCAACCTGCAGAATACCACGCCGGGGCATATTTAAAATTAAACAAAAATGTTGCCTAAGTATGGCCTCCTCTTCCCCTACAGCCATGCCAATCCTCGCCAATCGTGGTAACCTGCAGAGCACCACACCGGGGCATATTTAAAATAAATTAAATATGCCGCCTAAGTATGGCCTCCTCCTCACCTACAGCCATGCAAATCCTCGCTGATCGTGGCAACCTGCAGAGTAGCACGCCGGGGCATATTTAAAATTAAATATATATGCAGCCTAAGTATCGCCTCCTCCTCCCCTACAGCCATGCCAATCCTCGCCAATCGTTGCAACCTGCAGAGTACCATGCCGGGACATATTTAAAATGATTTAAATATGCCACCTAAGTATGGCCTCCTCCTCCCCTACAGCCATGCCAATCCTCGCCAATCGTGGCAACCTGCAGAGTACCACGCCGGGACATATTTAAAATGATTTAAATATGCCACCTAAGTATGGCCTCCTCCTCCCCTACAGCCATGCCAATCCTCACCAATCGTGGCAACCTGCAGAGTACCACGCCGGGGCATATTTAAAATTAAACAAAAATGTTGCCTAAGTATGACCTCCTCTTCCCCTACAGCCATGCCAATCCTCGCCAATCGTGGCAACCTGCAGAGTACCACACCGGGGCATATTTAAAATTAATTAAATATGCCGCATAAGTATGGCCTCCTCCTCCCCTACAGCCATGCCAATCCTCGCCAATCGTGGTAACCTGCAGAGCACCACACCGGGGCATATTTAAAATAAATTAAATATGCCGCCTAAGTATAACCTCCTCCTCACCTACAGCCATGCCAATCCTCACTGATCGTGGCAACCTGCAGAGTAGCACGCCGGGGCATATTTAAAATTAATTATATATGCAGCCTAAGTATGGCCTCCTCCTCCCCTACAGCCAATTCAATCCTCGCCAATCATGGCAACCTGCAGAGTACCATGCCGGGACATATTTAAAATGATTTAAATATGCCACCTAAGTATGGCCTCCTCCTCCCCTACAGCCATGCCAATCCTCGCCAATCGTGGCAACCTGCAGAGTACTACGCGGGACATTTTTAAAATTAATTATATATGCCGCCTAAGTAGTGTTGGGCGAACAGTGTTCGCCACTGTTCGGGTTCTGCAGAACATCACCCTGTTCGGGTGATGTTCGAGTTCGGCCGAACACCTGACGGTGCTCTGCCAAACCGTTCGGCCACATGGCCGAACTAAGAGCGCATGGCCGAACGTTCCCCGAACGTTCGGCTAGCGCTGTGATTGGCCGAACGGGTCACGTGGTTCGGGCCCGAACGCGCTCTGATTGGCCGAACGGTCACGTGGTTCGGGTAAATAAATACCCGAACCACGTCATATCTCCGCCATTTCTCTGTGGGTTTAGCTTTGGGTAGGCAGGCAGGGTAGTTCGCTCTCCAGCCACGCTAGCCAGGGTCCCCCCCAGTCATTGTGTGTCGCTGCTGGGAACAGTAGTACACCGCTCGCTCAGCCACACTATATATAGCATTGTTTACTGCCACTGTGTACCTCGCTCAGCCACGCTATATATATAGCATTGTGTTTTCTGACACTCTGTGTACACGGCTTAGCCTGACTAATATAGCATTGTGTGTACTGCCACTGTGCACCTCGCTCAGCCACGCTATATATAGCATTGTGTGTACTGCCACTGTGCACCTCGCTCAGCCACGCTATATATAGCATTGTGTGTACTGCCACTGTGCACCTCGCTCAGCCACGCTATATATATAGCATTGTTTTTTCTGACACTCTGTGTACACGGCTTAGCCTGACTAATATAGCATTGTGTGTACTGCCACTGTGCACCTCGCTCAGCCACGCTATATATAGCATTGTGTGTACTGCCACTGTGCACCTCGCTCAGCCACGCTATATATAGCATTGTGTGTACTGCCACTGTGCACCTCGCTCAGCCACGCTATATATAGCATTGTGTGTACTGCCACTGTGCACCTCGCTCAGCCACGCTATATATATAGCATTGTGTTTTCTGACACTCTGTGTACACGGCTTAGCCTGACTAATATAGCATTGTGTGTACTGCCACTGTGCACCTCGCTCAGCCACGCTATATATAGCATTGTGTGTACTGCCACTGTGCACCTCGCTCAGCCACGCTATATATAGCATTGTGTGTACTGCCACTGTGCACCTCGCTCAGCCACGCTATATATAGCATTGTGTTTTCTGACACTCTGTGTACACGGCTTAGCCTGGCTATATAGCATTGTGTGTACTGCCACTGTGCACCTCGCTCAGCCACGCTATATATAGCATTGTGTTTTCTGACACTCTGTGTACACGGCTTAGCCTGACTATATAGCATTGTGTGTACTGCCACTGTGTACCTCGCTCAGCCACGCTATATATAGCATTGTGTTTACTGCCACTCTGTGTACACGGCTCAGCCAGACTATATAGCATTGTGTGTACTGCCACTCTGTGTACACCGCTCAGCCAGACTATATAGCATTGTGTGTACTGCCACTCTGTGTACACGGCTCAGCCAGACTATATAGCATTGTGTGTACTGCCACTCTGTGTACACCGCTCAGCCAGACTATATAGCATTGCGTACTCTGCCAGTCAGTGTGTATATTGCTGGGATCAGTAATACTCCACTCACCGCCAACCACTATATGAGCTCACCATGAGTTCCTCAGAGACCTCCGCAGTGAGCAGCACTCCCAACAACAGCAACAGCCAACGCCCCACGCAAGCTATAACATCCACTACAGCAGCCAGTGGTCAGCAGCAGCCCTCTCCGGAGGAGAATGTTGTGTCCATCGGTCCCTCTCCAGAATGATTAATGAGGGCTGCCATTGAGGAGATGATGGGGCCTGATGTGGAGGAGGAGGTCTGGCTCAGGCCAGCATCCCAAGTTAATGTTGAGGACGATGAGGGGTCTGTGTCTGGGGATGTTGGGGTGGCAGAGGTGGTGGGTGGGTCAGACTCAGGAGAAGAGTTGTATGATGAGGATGATGATCGGGACCATCTGTATGTGCCTCAGAGTCCGACCCCGGAAAACATGTTGTATCGTGTGTTTAGGTACTAAAATCTGCGTTCCCACTTCCCAGTACTGCCTGCAGTGCCCGGGTCCACGGATCCATATAATTTTTTGGGCAGCACTATCAAACTGTGGTACTATGAGTGAGTTGCCATGGTCCTTCTGTGCTGCCTGTCACACTCACCATCTGTCTGCAGATGGATTGTTCAACACAGCTACGCCATCTGACATGTAGTCCTGGACCTTGACCATCTTCTCTAGGCGATTGGTGTTGGAGGACGTGGAACTGCCCGATTTCTGTTCTGTGGGCTGCTGCATGGGTGTCAGAAAATGTTCCCACTCCAAGGACACTGCCAATACCATTCCCTTTTGGGCACTAGCAGCAGCTTGTGTTCTTTGCTGCCCTCCTGGTCCTCCTGGGTTTGCTGAAGTCAGTCTGTCGGCGTACAACTGGCTAGAGAAGGAGGAGGATGTCAATCTCCTCTCTAAAGTCTCCATCCTCAAGGGCCTGCTGGAATTGTTCCATTTTTGACCTGTCTGACACTTTCTTCAATCAGTTTTTTAACATTGTGTTTGTATAAACTGGGTATAAACCCAGTAATTGGTGTTGTCCAGATTCCAGAATAATGAATAATAATGAATAGTGAATAATGCGCGGGCCGCGTTCAATGCAGTCTAGCATGAATTGAGCCATGTGTGACAGAGAGTCCTGCCAGACTCCTCTATCTTCATGTTCTTGTAAGCGTTGTGATTGTTGATCCATCTTCAACATTGATTTCTTCAGTAAACACAGCAGTGGTATTGTAATGCTGACTGTAGAGTTGTCACTGCTCAGTCACGCAACGTGGATTGCTCAAAATTTTGGAGGACTTGGCAGAGATCCAACATGGTGGCCCAATCAGATCCACAGAAGCTTGGTAGCTACTAGCTGCTGGAATGCGCCTCGGCACTGCGCAAAAGCGTGCTAGCATGTGCAGCGTAGAATTCCAGCGCGTAGGCAGGGACATCACCCAGCGAGCGATGGTGCGCTAGATTGAAGCGCTCCTGCATCTCTTGGTGAGTCCTTCAGAAGCGGTACTGGACTTTTAACAATGTTTTTTTTTTTTCCTTCAACAGAAGATCTGCCACGTTGGAGTGAGGAGGACGCCGCCGACCCCGACACCAAGCTGAACCCCGGCGAACTCCAAGCAGAGGATCTTCAGGAACCCTCAAGGCTTTGAGCAAGCTGAGGAGGATCAGCAGTCCCGACGAGACCTCTCCTCATATGCGACTGAGTGCAGTGGAGCTCCCCAGAACAACCTCTCAGTTGTCACTTTGTCACTGGTCACTTTGTCACTTTGTCACTTTGTCATTTTGTCACTTTGTCAGTTGTCACTTTGTCACTGGTCACTTTGTCATTTTGTCACTTGTCACTTTGTCACTTGTCACTTCTCACTTTGTCACTTGTCACTTTGTCATTTTGTCACTTGTCACTTTGTCACTTGTCACTTCTCACTTTGTCACTTGTCACTTTGTCATTTTGTCACTTGTCACTTTGTCACTTGTCACTTCTCACTTTGTCACTTCTCACTTTGTCATTTTGTCACTTGTCGGCCATGTCACTTTGTCATTTTGTCACTTGTCACTTTGTCACTTGTCACTTCTCACTTTGTCACTTGTCACTTTGTCATTTTGTCACTTGTCACTTGTCAATTTGTCATTTTGTCACTTTGTCATTTTGTCACTTTGTCACTTTGTCACTGGTCACTTTGTCACTTGGTCACTTGTCCAGATGATCTCGATACACCTCCTGAGATTCAAATTCCTGCACACATTGCTCTGGGATTTGGGTGTGATGAATGATGCATCTAACTGGCCACCGGAGGCAATTAAGGCCTTCAAAACATTGAAAGCAGCTTTCTGTTCCGCCCCCATTTTGCGTCATGTTGAGTTGTTGACGTCATGTTCATCCTCGGCCTCGCCTTGCATTTCAGTGCGAGGTGCATTTTCCACAGAAAAAGGTTGTGAATCCGGGCACAACATTTGTGGCTGTTCCATTGACCTTTCACAGGTAGAAGATTGTGGGGGTGGGAATAGCTCCTCCGAATAGCCCATTGTGTCCTGAAAACTACTCATTGCATTGCTTTGCGCACACATTTTTTTGTCCTCATGCAAGGCCTGAGTTGCACCTGAAAGCGTGGCCTTCTCCTCCTGCGCCTCCTCCTGTTCCATCACATCTGCTGCTGCTGGGTTAGCGTTGACGCCCGGTCCCTGTTTATTGAACCTCTTATCTTTATTACATTTATGACTGCATGGCGGTAAAAAGCATGCTATCCGCACGCTTCTTGTCCTCATGCAAGGCCTGGGTTGTTGTGTCTCAAAAAGCATGGCCTTCTCCTCCTGCGCCTGCTCCTGTTCCATCACGTGTGCTGCTGCTGCTGGGTTACCGTTACCGGTCCCTTTTCCTGGAACCTCTTCTCTGTATTACATTTATGACTGCATGGCGACAAAAAGCATGTTACCTGTCCAAAGAAACATGACATTTTCCACATTTAAAAGACAGTTTTTCCTTTGAAACTTTACAATCAATTTTCTCAAAAACTATAAGCTCTTTTTCAAATATTTTTTTTCCTCTTGTACCCACTCCCAAGGTGCACATACCCTGCTAATTTGGGGTATGTAGCATGTAAGGAAGCTTTACAAAGCACGAAAGTTCTGGTCCCCATTGACTTCCATTATGTTCGAAGTTCGGGTCGAACACCCGAACATCGCGGCCATGTTCGGCCTGTTCGGCCCGAACCCGAACATCTAGATGTTCGCCCAACACTACGCCTAAGTATGGCCTCCTCCTCCCCTACAGCCATGCCAATCCTCGCCAATCGTGGCAACCTGCAGAGTACCATGCCGGGACATATTTAAAATGATTTAAATATGCCACCTAAGTATGGCCTCCTCCTCCCCTACAGCCATGCCAATCCTCACCAATCGTGGCAACCTGCAGAGTACCATGCCGGGGCATATTTAAAATGATTTAAATATGCCACCTGAGTATGGCCTCCTCCTCCCCTGCAGCCATGCCAATCCTCGCCAATCGTGGCAACTCTCAGAGTACCACGCCGGGGTATATTTAAAATTAATTAAATATGTTGCCTACGTATGGCCTCCTTCTCCCCTACAGCCATGCCAATCCTCGCCAATTGTGGCAACCTGCAGAGTACCATGCCGGGGCATATTTAAAATTAATGAAATATGCCGCCTAAGTATGGCCTCCTCCTCCCCTAGAGCCATGACAATCCTCGCCAATCATGGCAACCTGCAGAGTACCATGCCGCGGCATATTTAAAATTAATTAAATATGCCGCCTAAGTATGGCCTCCTCCTCCTCTACAGCCATGCCAATCCTTGCTAATCGTGGCAACCTGCAGAGTACAACACCAGGGCATATTTAAAATTAATTAAAAATGCCGCCTAAGCATGGCCTCCTCCTCCCCTACAGCCATGCCAATCCTCGCTAATCGTGGCAACCTGCAGAGTACCACGCCGGGGCATATTTAAAATTAATTATATATGCCGCCTAAGCATGGCATCCTCCTCCCCTACAGCCATGCCAATCCTCGTCAATCATGGCAACCAGCAGAGTACCACGGCGGGGCATATTTAAAATGATTTAAATATGCCAGCTAAGTATGGCCTCCTCCTCCCCTACAGCCATGCAAATCCTCGCCAGTCATGACAACCTGCAGAGTACCACGCCGAGGCATATTTAAAATTATTTGAATATGCCGCCTAAGTATGGCCTCCTGCTCCCCTACAGCCATGCCAATCCTCGCCAATTGTGGCAACCTGCAGAGCACCACACCGGGGCATATTTAAAATAAATTAAATATGCCGCCTAAGTATAGCCTCCTCCTCACCTACAGCCATGCCAATCCTCGCTAATCATGGCAACCTGCAGAGTAGCACGCCGGGGCATATTTAAAATTAATTAAATATGCCGCCTAAGTATGGCCTCCTCCTCCCCTACAGCCATGCCAATCCTCGCCAATCGTGGCAACCTGCAGAGTACCACACCGGGGCATATTTAAAATAAATTAAATATGCCGCCTAAGTATGGCCTCCTCCTCCCCTACAGCCAATCCAATCCTCGCCAATTGTGGCAACCTGCAGAGTACCACGCCGGGGCATATTTAAAATTAAACAAAAATGTTGCCTAAGTATGGCCTCCTCATCCCCTACAGCCATGCCAATCCTCGCCAATCGTGGCAACCTGCAGAGTACCACGCCGGGGCATATTTAAAATTAATTAAATATGCCGCCTAAGCACAGCCTCCTCCTCCCCTACAGCCATGCCAATCCTCGCCAATCTTGGCAACCTGCAGAGTACCACGCGGGGCATATTTAAAATTAATTATATATGCCGCCTCAGTATGGCCTCCTCCTCCCCTACAGCCATGCCAATCCTCGCCAATCGTGGCAACCTGCAGAGTACCATGCCAGGACATATTTAAAATGATTTAAATATGCCACCTAAGTATGGCCTCCTCCTCCCCTACAGCCATGCCAATCCTCGCCAATCGTGGCAACCTGCAGAGTACCACGCCGGGGCATATTTAAAATTATTTAAATATGCCACCTGAGTATGGCCTCCTCCTCCTTTACAGCCATACCAATCCTCGCCAATATTGGCAACTCTCAGAGTACCACGCCAGGGCATATTTAAAATTAATTAAATATGCCGCCTAAGTATGGCCTCCTTCTCCCCTACAGCCATGCCAATCCTCGCCAATCGTGGCAACCTGCAGATTACCACGCCGCGGCATATTTAAAATTAATTAAATATGCCGCCTAAGTATGGCCTCCTCCTCCTCTACAGCCATGCCAATCCTCGCCAATCGTGGCAACCTGCAGAGTACTGCGTTGCGGCATATTTAAAATGAATTAAATATGCCGCCTAAGTATGGCCTCCTCCTCCTCTACAGCCATGCCAATCCTCGCCAATCGTGGCAACCTGCAGAGTACCACACCGGGGCATATTTAAAATTAATTAAATATGCCGCCTAAGCATGGACTCCTCCTCCCCTACAGCCATGCAAATCCTCGCCAGTCATGGCAACCTGCAGAGTACCACGCCGGGGCATATTTAAAATTAATTGAATATGCCGCCTAAGTATGGCCTCCTCCTCCCCTACAGCCATGCCAATCTTCGCCAATCGTGGCAACATGCAGAGCACCACACCGGGGCGTATTTAAAATAAATTAAATATGCCACCTAAGTATGGCCTCCTCCTCCCCTACGGCCATGCCAATCCTCGCCAATCGTGGCAACCTGCAGAGTACCACGCCGCGGCATATTTAAAATTAATTAAATATGCAGCCTAAGTATCGCCTCCTCCTCCCCTACAGCCATGCCAATCCTCGCCAATCGTGGCAACCTGCAGAGTACTGCGTCGCGGCATATTTAAAATTAATTAAATATGCTGCCTAAGTATAGCCTCCTCCTCCTCTACAGCCATGCCAATCCTCGCCAATCGTGGCAACCTGCAGAGTACCACGGCGGGGCATATTTAAAATGATTTAAATATGCCAGCTAAGTATGGCCTCCTCCTCCCCTACAGCCATGCAAATCCTCGCCAGTCATGGCAACCTGCAGAGTACCACGCCGGGGCATATTTAAATTTAATTGAATATGCCGCTAAACTATGGCCTCCTCCTCCTCTACAGCCATGCCAATCCTTGCCAATCGTGGCAACCTGCAGAGTACCACACCGGGGCATATTTAAAATTAATTAAATATGCCGCCTAAGTATGGCCTCCTCCTCCCCTACAGCCATGCCAATCCTCGCCAATCGTGGCAACCTGCAGAGTACCACGCCGGGGCATATTTAAAATTAATTTTATATGCCGCCTAAGCATGGCCTCCTCCTCCCCTACAGCCATGCCAATCCTCGTCAATTGTGGCAACCTGCAGAGTACCACGGCGGGGTATATTTAAAATGATTTAAATATGCCAGCTAAGTATGGCCTCCTCCTCCCCTACAGCCATGCAAATCCTCGCCAGTCATGGCAACCTGCAGAGTACCACGCCGAGGCATATTTAAAATTAATTGAATATGCCGCCTAAGTATGGCCTCCTCCTCCCCTACAGCCATGCCAATCCTCGCCAATTGTGGCAACCTGCAGAGCACCACACCGGGGCATATTTAAAATAAATTAAATATGCCGCCTAAGTATAGCCTCCTCCTCACCTACAGCCATGCCAATCCTTGCTAATCATGGCAACCTGCAGAATACCACGCCGGGGCATATTTAAAATTAAACAAAAATGTTGCCTAAGTATGGCCTCCTCTTCCCCTACAGCCATGCCAATCCTCGCCAATCATGGCAACCTGCAGAGTACCACGTCGGGGCATATTTAAAATTAATTAAATATGCCGCATAAGTATGGCCTCCTCCTCCCCTACAGCCATGCCAATCCTCGCCAATCCTGGTAACCTGCAGAGCACCACACCGGGGCATATTTAAAATAAATTAAATATGCCGCCTAAGTATGGCCTCCTCCTCACCTACAGCCATGCAAATCCTCGCTGATCGTGGCAACCTGCAGAGTACTACGCGGGACATTTTTAAAATTAATTATATATGCCGCCTAAGTATGGCCTCCTCCTCCCCTACAGCCATGCCAATCCTCGCCAATCGTGGCAACCTGCAGAGTACCATGCCGGGACATATTTAAAATGATTTAAATATGCCACCTAAGTATGGCCTCCTCCTCCCCTACAGCCATGCCAATCCTCGCCAATCGTGGCAACCTGCAGAGTACCACGCCGGGGCATATTTAAAATGATTTAAATATGCCACCTGAGTATGGCCTCCTCCTCCCCTGTAGCCATGCCAATCCTCGCCAATCGTGGCAACTCTCAGAGTACCACGCCGGGGTATATTTAAAATTAATTAAATATGCTGCCTACGTATGGCCTCCTACTCCCCTACAGCCATGCCAATCCTCGCCAATCGTGGCAACCTGCAGAGTACCATGCCGGGGCATATTTAAAATTAATGAAATATGCCGCCTAAGTATGGCCTCCTCCTCCCCTAGAGCCATGACAATCCTCGCCAATCATGGCAACCTGCAGAGTACCACGCCGCGGCATATTTAAAATTAATTAAATATGCCGCCTAAGTATAGCCTCCTTCTCCCCTACAGCCATGCCAATCCTCGCCAATCGTGGCAACCTGCAGGGTACCGCGCCGCGGCATATTTAAAATTAATTAAATATGCCGCCTAAGTATGGCCTCCTCCTCCTCTACAGCCATGCCAATCCTCGCTAATCGTGGCAACCTGCAGAGTACAACACCAGGGCATATTTAAAATTAATTAAATATGCCGCCTAAGCATGGCCTCCTCCTCCCCTACAGCCATGCCAATCCTCGCTAATCGTGGCAACCTGCAGAGTACCACGCCGGGGCATATTTAAAATTAATTAAATATGCCGCCTAAGCACAGCCTCCTCCTCCCCTACAGCCATGCCAATCCTCGCCAATCTTGGCAACCTGCAGAGTACCACGCGGGGCATATTTAAAATTAATTATATATGCCGCCTCAGTATGGCCTCCTCCTCCCCTACAGCCATGCAAATCCTCGCCAGTCATGGCAACCTGCAGAGTACCACGCCGAGGCATATTTAAAATTATTTGAATATGCCGCCTAAGTATGGCCTCCTCCTCCCCTACAGCCATGCCAATCCTCGCCAATTGTGGCAACCTGCAGAGCACCACACCGGGGCATATTTAAAATAAATTAAATATGCCGCCTAAGTATAGCCTCCTCCTCACCTACAGCCATGCCAATCCTCGCTAATCATGGCAACCTGCAGAGTAGCACGCCGGGGCATATTTAAAATAATTTAAATATGCCACCTAAGTATGGCCTCCTCCTCCCCTACAGCCAATCCAATCCTCGCCAATCGTGGCAACCTGCAGAGTACCACGCCGGGGCATATTTAAAATTAAACAAAAATGTTGCCTAAGTATGGCCTCCTCTTCCCCTACAGCCATGCCAATCCTCGCCAATCGTGGCAACCTGCAGAGTACCACGCCGGGGCATAATTAAAATTAATTAAATATGCCGCCTAAGCACAGCCTCCTCCTCCCCTACAGCCATGCCACTCCTCGCCAATCTTGCCAACCTGCAGAGTACCACGCGGGGCATATTTAAAATTAATTATATATGCCGCCTCAGTATGGCCTCCTCCTCCCCTACAGCCATGCCAATCCTCGCCAATCGTGGCAACCTGCAGAGTACCATGCCAGGACATATTTAAAATGATTTAAATATGCCACCTAAGTATGGCCTCCTCCTCCCCTACAGCCATGCCAATCCTTGCCAATCGTGGCAACCTGCAGAGTACCACGCCGGGGCATATTTAAAATGATTTAAATATGCCACCTGAGTATGGCCTCCTCCTCCTTTACAGCCATACCAATCCTCGCCAATATTGGCAACTCTCAGAGTACCACGCCAGGGCATATTTAAAATTAATTAAATATGCCGCCTAAGTATGGCCTCCTTCTCCCCTACAGCCATGCCAATCCTCGCCAATCGTGGCAACCTGCAGATTACCATGCCGCGGCATATTTAAAATTAATTAAATATGCCGCCTAAGTGTGGCCTCCTCCACCTCTACAGCCATGCCAATCCTCGCCAATCGTGGCAACCTGCAGAGTACTGCGTCGCGGCATATTTAAAATGAATTAAATGTGCCGCCTAAGTATGGCCTCCTCCTCCTCTACAGCCATGCCAATCCTCGCCAATCGTGGCAACCTGCAGAGTACCACACCGGGGCATATTTAAAATTAATTAAATATGCCGCCTAAGCATGGCCTCCTCCTCCCCTACAGCCATGCAAATCCTCGCCAGTCATGGCAACCTGCAAAGTACCATGCCGGGGCATATTTAAAATTAATGGAATATGCCGCCTAAGTATGGCCTCCTCCTCCCCTACAGCCATGCCAATCTTCGCCAATCGTGGCAACCTGCAGAGCACCACACCGGGGCGTATTTAAAATAAACTAAATATGCCGCCTAAGTATAGCCTCCTCCTCACCTACAGCCATGCCAATCCTCGCTAATCATGGCAACCTGCAGAGTAGCTTGCCGGGGCATATTTAAAATAATTTAAATATGCCACCTAAGTATGGCCTCCTCCTCCCCTACGGCCATGCCAATCCTCGCCAATCGTGGCAACCTGCAGAGTACCACGCCGCGGCATATTTTAAAATTAATTAAATATGCCGCCTAAGTATGGCCTCCTCCTCCCCTACAGCCATGCCAATCCTCGCCAATCGTGGCAACCTGCAGAGTACTGCGTTGCGGCATATTTAAAATTAATTAAATATGCTGCCTAAGTATGGCCTCCTCCTCCTCTACAGCCATGCCAATCCTCGCCAATCGTGGCAACCTGCAGAGTACCACGGCGGGGCATATTTAAAATGATTTAAATATGCCAGCTAAGTATGGCCTCCTCCTCCCCTACAGCCATGCAAATCCTCGCCAATCGTGGCAACCTGCAGAGTACCACGCCGGGGCATATTTAAAATGATTTAAATATGCCACCTGAGTATGGCCTCCTCCTCCCCTACAGCTATACCAATCCTCGCCAATATTGGCAACTCTCAGAGTACCACGCCGGGGCATATTTAAAATTAATTAAATATGCCGCCTAAGTATGGCCTCCTTCTCCCCTACAGCCATGCCAATCCTCGCCAATCGTGGCAACCTGCAGAGTACCACGCCGCGGCATATTTAAAATTATTTAAATATGCCGCCTAAGTATGGCCTCCTCCTCCTCTACAGCCATGCCAATCCTCGCCAATCGTGGCAACCTGCAGAGTACTGCGTCGCGGCATATTTAAAATTAATTAAATATGCCGCCTAAGTATGGCCTCCTCCTCCTCTACAGCCATGCCAATCCTCGCTAATCGTGGCAACCTGCAGAGTACAACACCAGGGCATATTTAAAATTAATTAAATATGCCGCCTAAGTATGGCCTCCTCCTCCCCTACAGCCATGCCAATCCTCGCCAATCGTGGCAACCTGCAGAGTACTGCGTCGCGGCATATTTAAAATTAATTAAATATGCTGCCTAAGTATGGCCTCCTCCTCCTCTACAGCCATGCCAATCCTCGCCAATCGTGGCAACCTGCAGAGTACCACGGCGGGGCATATTTAAAATGATTTAAATATGCCAGCTAAGTATGGCCTCCTCCTCCCCTACAGCCATGCAAATCCTCGCCAGTCATGGCAACCTGCAGAGTACCACGCCGGGGCATATTTAAAATTAATTGAATATGCCGCTAAACTATGGCCTCCTCCTCCTCTACAGCCATGCCAATCCTTGCCAATCGTGTCAACCTGCAGAGTACCACACCGGGGAATATTTAAAATTAATTAAATATGCCGCCTAAGTATGGCCTCCTCCTCCCCTACAGCCATGCCAATCCTCGCCAATCGTGGCAACCTGCAGAGTACCACGCCGGGGCATATTTAAAATTAATTATATATGCCGCCTAAGCATGGCCTCCTCCCCTACAGCCATGCCAATCCTCGTCAATTGTGGCAACCTGCAGAGTACCACGGCGGGGCATATTTAAAATGATTTAAATATGCCAGCTAAGTATGGCCTCCTCCTCCCCTACAGCCATGCAAATCCTCGCCAGTCATGGCAACCTGCAGAGTACCACGCCGAGGCATATTTAAAATTAATTGAATATGCCGCCTAAGTATGGCCTCCTCCTCCCCTACAGCCATGCCAATCCTCGCCAATTGTGGCAACCTGCAGAGCACCACACCGGGGCATATTTAAAATAAATTAAATATGCCGCATAAGTATAGCCTCCTCCTCACCTACAGCCATGCCAATCCTCGCTAATCATGGCAACCTGCAGAGTAGCACGCCGGGGCATATTTAA
Source organism: Hyperolius riggenbachi (assembly GCF_040937935.1). Taxonomy (NCBI): domain Eukaryota; kingdom Metazoa; phylum Chordata; class Amphibia; order Anura; family Hyperoliidae; genus Hyperolius; species Hyperolius riggenbachi. The sequence goes on along the minus strand of NC_090646.1, from coordinate 449,206,422 downwards.
AATAATTTAAATATGCCACCTAAGTATGGCCTCCTCCTCCCCTTCAGCCATGCCAATCCTCGCCAATCATGGCAACCTGCAGAGTACCACGCCGGGGCATATTTAAAATGAATTAAATATGCCGCCTAAGTATGGCCTCCTCCTCCCCTACAGCCATGCCAATCCTCGCCAATCGTGGCAACCTGCAGAGTACCACACCGGGGCATATTTAAAATAAATTAAATATGCCGCCTAAGTATGGCCTCCTCCTCACCTACAGCCATGCCAATCCTCGCTGATCGTGGCAACCTGCAGAGTAGCACGCCGGGGCATATTTAAAATTAATTATATATGCCGCCTAAGTATGGCCTCCTCCTCCCCTACAGCCAATCCAATCCTCGCCAATCAAGGCAACCTGCAGAGTACCACACCGGGGCATATTTAAAATTAATTAAATATGCCGCCTAAGTATGGCCTCCTCCTCCCCTACAGCCATGCCAATCTTCGCCAATCGTGGCAACCTGCAGAGTACCATGCCGGGGCATATTTAAAATTAATTAAATATGCCGCCTAAGCATAGCCTCCTCCTCCCCTACAGCCATGCCAATCCTCGCCAATCGTGGCAACCTGCAGAGTACCACGCGGGGCATATTTAAAATTAATTATATATGCCGCCTCAGTATGGCCTCCTCCTCCCCTACAGCCAAGCCAATCCTCGCCAATCGTGGCAACCTGCAGAGTACCATGCCGAGACATATTTAAAATGATTTAAATATGCCACCTAAGTATGGCCTCCTCCTACCCTACAGCCATGCCAATCCTCGCCAATCGTGGCAACCTGCAGAGTACCACGCCGGGGCATATTTAAAATGATTTAAATATGCCACCTGAGTATAGCCTCCTCCTCCCCTACAGCTATACCAATCCTCGCCAATATTGGCAACTCTCAGAGTACCACGCCGGGGCATATTTAAAATTAATTAAATGTGCCGCCTAAGTATGGCCTCCTTCTCCCCTACAGCCATGGCAATCCTCGCCAATCGTGGCAACCTGCAGAGTACCACGCCGCGGCATATTTAAAATTATTTAAATATGCCGCCTAAGTATGGCCTCCTCCTCCTCTACAGCCATGCCAATCCTCGCCAATCGTGGTAACCTGCAGAGTACTGCGTCGCGGCATATTTAAAATTAATTAAATATGCCGCCTAAGTATGGCCTCCTCCTCCTCTACAGCCATGCCAATCCTCGCCAATCGTGGCAACCTGCAGAGTACAACACCGGGGCATATTTAAAATTAATTAAATATGCCGCCTAAGCATGGCCTCCTCCTCCCCTACAGCCATACCAATCCTTGCCAATATTGGCAACTCTCAGAGTCCCACGCCGGGGCATATTTAAAATTAATTAAATATGCCACCTAAGTATGGCCTCCTTCTCCCCTACAGCCATGCCAATCCTCGCCAATCGTGGCAACCTGCAGATTACCACGCCGCGGCATATTTAAAATTAATTAAATATGCCGCCTAAGTATGGCCTCCTCCTCCTCTACAGCCATGCCAATCCTCGCCAATCGTGGCAACCTACAGAGTACTGCATCGCGGCATAATTAAAATTAATTAAATATGCCGCTTAAGTATGGCCTCCTCCTCCTCTACAGCCATGCCAATCCTCGCCAATCGTGGCAACCTGCAGAGTACAACACCGGGGCATATTTAAAATTAATTAAATATGCCGCCTAAGTATGGCCTCCTTCTCCCCTACAGCCATGCCAATCCTCGCCATTTGTGGCAACCTGCAGATTACCATGCCGCGGCATATTTAAAATTAATTAAATATGCCGCCTAAGTATGGCCTCCTCCACCTCTACAGCCATGCCAATCCTCGCCAATCGTGGCAACCTGCAGAGTACTGCGTCGCGGCATATTTAAAATGAATTAAATGTGCCGCCTAAGTATGGCCTCCTCCTCCTCTACAGCCATGCCAATCCTCGCCAATCGTGGCAACCTGCAGAGTACCACACCGGGGCATATTTAAAATTAATTAAATATGCCGCCTAAGCATGGCCTCCTCCTCCCCTACAGCCATGCAAATCCTCGCCAGTCATGGCAACCTGCAAAGTACCATGCCGGGGCATATTTAAAATTAATGGAATATGCCGCCTAAGTATGGCCTCCTCCTCCCCTACAGCCATGCCAATCTTCGCCAATCGTGGCAACCTGCAGAGCACCACACCGGGGCGTATTTAAAATAAACTAAATATGCCGCCTAAGTATAGCCTCCTCCTCACCTACAGCCATGCCAATCCTCGCTAATCATGGCAACCTGCAGAGTAGCTTGCCGGGGCATATTTAAAATAATTTAAATATGCCACCTAAGTATGGCCTCCTCCTCCCCTACGGCCATGCCAATCCTCGCCAATCGTGGCAACCTGCAGAGTACCACGCCGCGGCATATTTTAAAATTAATTAAATATGCCGCCTAAGTATGGACTCCTCCTCCCCTACAGCCATGCCAATCCTCGCCAATCGTGGCAACCTGCAGAGTACTGCGTTGCGGCATATTTAAAATTAATTAAATATGCTGCCTAAGTATGGCCTCCTCCTCCTCTACAGCCATGCCAATCCTCGCCAATCGTGGCAACCTGCAGAGTACCACGGCGGGGCATATTTAAAATGATTTAAATATGCCAGCTAAGTATGGCCTCCTCCTCCCCTACAGCCATGCAAATCCACACCAGTCATGGCAACCTGCAGAGTACCACGCCGGGGCATATTTAAAATTAATTGAATATGCCGCTAAACTATGGCCTCCTCCTCCCCTACAGCCATGCAAATCCTCGCCAATCGTGGCAACCTGCAGAGTACCACGCCGGGGCATATTTAAAATGATTTAAATATGCCACCTGAGTATGGCCTCCTCCTCCCCTACAGCTATACCAATCCTCGCCAATATTGGCAACTCTCAGAGTACCACGCCGGGGCATATTTAAAATTAATTAAATATGCCGCCTAAGTATGGCCTCCTTCTCCCCTACAGCCATGCCAATCCTCGCCAATCGTGGCAACCTGCAGAGTACCACGCCGCGGCATATTTAAAATTATTTAAATATGCCGCCTAAGTATGGCCTCCTCCTCCTCTACAGCCATGCCAATCCTCGCCAATCGTGGCAACCTGCAGAGTACTGCGTCGCGGCATATTTAAAATTAATTAAATATGCCGCCTAAGTATGGCCTCCTCCTCCTCTACAGCCATGCCAATCCTCGCTAATCGTGGCAACCTGCAGAGTACAACACCAGGGCATATTTAAAATTAATTAAATATGCCGCCTAAGTATGGCCTCCTCCTCCCCTACAGCCATGCCAATCCTCGCCAATCGTGGCAACCTGCAGAGTACTGCGTCGCGGCATATTTAAAATTAATTAAATATGCTGCCTAAGTATGGCCTCCTCCTCCTCTACAGCCATGCCAATCCTCGCCAATCGTGGCAACCTGCAGAGTACCACGGCGGGGCATATTTAAAATGATTTAAATATGCCAGCTAAGTATGGCCTCCTCCTCCCCTACAGCCATGCAAATCCTCGCCAGTCATGGCAACCTGCAGAGTACCACGCCGGGGCATATTTAAAATTAATTGAATATGCCGCTAAACTATGGCCTCCTCCTCCTCTACAGCCATGCCAATCCTTGCCAATCGTGTCAACCTGCAGAGTACCACACCGGGGAATATTTAAAATTAATTAAATATGCCGCCTAAGTATGGCCTCCTCCTCCCCTACAGCCATGCCAATCCTCGCCAATCGTGGCAACCTGCAGAGTACCACGGCGGGGCATATTTAAAATGATTTAAATATGCCAGCTAAGTATGGCCTCCTCCTCCCCTACAGCCATGCAAATCCTCGCCAGTCATGGCAACCTGCAGAGTACCACGCCGAGGCATATTTAAAATTAATTGAATATGCCGCCTAAGTATGGCCTCCTCCTCCCCTACAGCCATGCCAATCCTCGCCAATTGTGGCAACCTGCAGAGCACCACACCGGGGCATATTTAAAATAAATTAAATATGCCGCATAAGTATAGCCTCCTCCTCACCTACAGCCATGCCAATCCTCGCTAATCATGGCAACCTGCAGAGTAGCACGCCGGGGCATATTTAAAATAATTTAAATATGCCACCTAAGTATGGCCTCCTCCTCCCCTACAGCCATGCCAATCCTCGCCAATCATGGCAACCTGCAGAGTACCATGCCGGGGCATATTTAAAATGAATTAAATATGCCGCCTAAGTATGGCCTCCTCCTCCCCTACAGCCATGCCAATCCTCGCCAATCGTGGCAACCTGCAGAGTACCACACCGGGGCATATTTAAAATAAATTAAATATGCCGCCTAAGTATGGCCTCCTCCTCACCTACAGCCATGCCAATCCTCGCTGATCGTGGCAACCTGCAGAGTAGCACGCCGGGGCATATTTAAAATTAATTATATATGCCGCCTAAGTATGGCCTCCTCCTCCCCTACAGCCAATCCAATCCTCGCCAATCAAGGCAACCTGCAGAGTACCACACCGGGGCATATTTAAAATTAATTAAATATGCCGCCTAAGTATGGCCTCCTCCTCCCCTACAGCCATGCCAATCTTCGCCAATCGTGGCAACCTGCAGAGTACCATGCCGGGGCATATTTAAAATTAATTAAATATGCCGCCTAAGCATAGCCTCCTCCTCCCCTACAGCCATGCCAATCCTCGCCAATCGTGGCAACCTGCAGAGTACCACGCGGGGCATATTTAAAATTAATTATATATGCCGCCTCAGTATGGCCTCCTCCTCCCCTACAGCCAAGCCAATCCTCGCCAATCGTGGCAACCTGCAGAGTACCATGCCGAGACATATTTAAAATGATTTAAATATGCCACCTAAGTATGGCCTCCTCCTACCCTACAGCCATGCCAATCCTCGCCAATCGTGGCAACCTGCAGAGTACCACGCCGGGGCATATTTAAAATGATTTAAATATGCCACCTGAGTATAGCCTCCTCCTCCCCTACAGCTATACCAATCCTCGCCAATATTGGCAACTCTCAGAGTACCACGCCGGGGCATATTTAAAATTAATTAAATGTGCCGCCTAAGTATGGCCTCCTTCTCCCCTACAGCCATGGCAATCCTCGCCAATCGTGGCAACCTGCAGAGTACCACGCCGCGGCATATTTAAAATTATTTAAATATGCCGCCTAAGTATGGCCTCCTCCTCCTCTACAGCCATGCCAATCCTCGCCAATCGTGGTAACCTGCAGAGTACTGCGTCGCGGCATATTTAAAATTAATTAAATATGCCGCCTAAGTATGGCCTCCTCCTCCTCTACAGCCATGCCAATCCTCGCCAATCGTGGCAACCTGCAGAGTACAACACCGGGGCATATTTAAAATTAATTAAATATGCCGCCTAAGCATGGCCTCCTCCTCCCCTACAGCCATACCAATCCTTGCCAATATTGGCAACTCTCAGAGTCCCACGCCGGGGCATATTTAAAATTAATTAAATATGCCGCCTAAGTATGGCCTCCTTCTCCCCTACAGCCATGCCAATCCTCGCCAATCGTGGCAACCTGCAGATTACCACGCCGCGGCATATTTAAAATTAATTAAATATGCCGCCTAAGTATGGCCTCCTCCTCCTCTACAGCCATGCCAATCCTCGCCAATCGTGGCAACCTACAGAGTACTGCATCGCGGCATAATTAAAATTAATTAAATATGCCGCTTAAGTATGGCCTCCTCCTCCTCTACAGCCATGCCAATCCTCGCCAATCGTGGCAACCTGCAGAGTACAACACCGGGGCATATTTAAAATTAATTAAATATGCCGCCTAAGTATGGCCTCCTTCTCCCCTACAGCCATGCCAATCCTCGCCAATCGTGGCAACCTGCAGATTACCATGCCGCGGCATATTTAAAATTAATTAAATATGCCGCCTAAGTATGGCCTCCTCCACCTCTACAGCCATGCCAATCCTCGCCAATCGTGGCAACCTGCAGAGTACTGCGTCGCGGCATATTTAAAATGAATTAAATGTGCCGCCTAAGTATGGCCTCCTCCTCCTCTACAGCCATGCCAATCCTCGCCAATCGTGGCAACCTGCAGAGTACCACACCGGGGCATATTTAAAATTAATTAAATATGCCGCCTAAGCATGGCCTCCTCCTCCCCTACAGCCATGCAAATCCTCGCCAGTCATGGCAACCTGCAAAGTACCATGCCGGGGCATATTTAAAATTAATGGAATATGCCACCTAAGTATGGCCTCCTCCTCCCCTACAGCCATGCCAATCTTCGCCAATCGTGGCAACCTGCAGAGCACCACACCGGGGCGTATTTAAAATAAACTAAATATGCCGCCTAAGTATAGCCTCCTCCTCACCTACAGCCATGCCAATCCTCGCTAATCATGGCAACCTGCAGAGTAGCTTGCCGGGGCATATTTAAAATAATTTAAATATGCCACCTAAGTATGGCCTCCTCCTCCCCTACGGCCATGCCAATCCTCGCCAATCGTGGCAACCTGCAGAGTACCACGCCGCGGCATATTTTAAAATTAATTAAATATGCCGCCTAAGTATGGCCTCCTCCTCCCCTACAGCCATGCCAATCCTCGCCAATCGTGGCAACCTGCAGAGTACTGCGTTGCGGCATATTTAAAATTAATTAAATATGCTGCCTAAGTATGGCCTCCTCCTCCTCTACAGCCATGCCAATCCTCGCCAATCGTGGCAACCTGCAGAGTACCACGGCGGGGCATATTTAAAATGATTTAAATATGCCAGCTAAGTATGGCCTCCTCCTCCCCTACAGCCATGCAAATCCACACCAGTCATGGCAACCTGCAGAGTACCACGCCGGGGCATATTTAAAATTAATTGAATAAGCCGCTAAACTATGGCCTCCTCCTCCTCTACAGCCATGCCAATACTTGCCAATCGTGGCAACCTGCAGAGTACCACACCGGGGAATATTTAAAATTAATTAAATATGCCGCCTAAGTATGGCCTCCTCCTCCCCTACAGCCATGCCAATCCTCGCCAATCGTGGCAACCTGAAGAGTACCACGCCGGGGCATATTTAAAATTAATTATATATGCCGCCTAAGCATGGCCTCCTCCTCCCCTACAGCCATGCCTATCCTCGTCAATTGTGGCAACCTGCAGAGTACCACGGCGGGGCATATTTAAAATGATATAAATATGCCAGCTAAGTATGGCCTCCTCCTCCCCTACAGCCATGCAAATCCTCGCCAGTCATGGCAACCTGCAGAGTACCACGCCGAGGCATATTTAAAATTAATTGAATATGCCGCCTAAGTATGGCCTCCTCCTCCCCTACAGCCATGCCAATCCTCGCCAATTGTGGCAACCTGCAGAGCACCACACCGGGGCATATTTAAAATAAATTAAATATGCCGCCTAAGTATAGCCTCCTCCTCACCTACAGCCATGCCAATCCTCGCTAATCATGGCAACCTGCAGAGTAGCACGCCGGGGCATATTTAAAATAATTTAAATATGCCACCTAAGTATGGCCTCCTCCTCCCCTACAGCCATGCCAATCCTCGCCAATCGTGGCAACCTGCAGAGTGCCACGGCGGGGCATATTTAAAATTAATTAAATATGCCGCCTAAGTATGGCCTCCTCCTCCCCTACAGCCATGCCAATCCTCGCCAATCGTGGAAACCTGCAGAGTACCACACCGGGGCATATTTAAAATAAATTAAATATGCCGCCTAAGTATGGCCTCCTCCTCACCTACAGCCATGCCAATCCTCGCTGATCGTGGCAACCTGCAGAGTAGCACGCCGGGGCATATTTAAAATTAATTATATATGCTGCCTAAGTATGGCCTCCTCCTCCCCTACAGCCAATCCAATCCTCGCCAATCATGGCAACCTGCAGAGTACCACACCGGGGCATATTTAAAATTAATTAAATATGCCGCCTAAGTATGGCCTCCTCCTCCCCTACAGCCATGCCAATCTTCGCCAATCGTGGCAACCTGCAGAGTACCACGCCGGGGCATATTTAAAATTAATTAAATATGCCGCCTAAGCATAGCCTCCTCCTCCCCTACAGCCATGCCAATCCTCGCCAATCGTGGCAACCTGCAGAGTACCACGCGGGGCATATTTAAAATTAATTATATATGCCGCCTCAGTATGGCCTCCTCCGCCCCTACAGCCATGCCAATCCTCGCCAATTGTGGCAACCTGCAGAGTACAATGCCGAGACATATTTAAAATGATTTAAATATGCCACCTAAGTATGGCCTCCTCCTACCCTACAGCCATGCCAATCCTCGCCAATCGTGGCAACCTGCAGAGTACCACGCCGGGGCATATTTAAAATGATTTAAATATGCCACCTGAGTATGGCCTCCTCCTCCCCTACAGCTATACCAATCCTCGCCAATATTGGCAACTCTCAGAGTACCACGCCGGGGCATATTTAAAATTAATTAAATATGCCGCCTAAGTATGGCCTCCTTCTCCCCTACAGCCATGCCAATCCTCGCCAATCGTGGCAACCTGCAGAGTACCACGCCGCGGCATATTTAAAATTATTTAAATATGCCGCCTAAGTATGGCCTCCTCCTCCTCTACAGCCATGCCAATCCTCGCCAATCGTGGCAACCTGCAGAGTACTGCGTCGCGGCATATTTAAAATTAATTAAATATGCCGCCTAAGTATGGCCTCCTCCTCCTCTACAGCCATGCCAATCCTCGCTAATCGTGGCAACCTGCAGAGTACAACACCAGGGCATATTTAAAATTAATTAAATATGCCGCCTAAGTATGGCCTCCTCCTCCCCTACAGCCATGCCAATCCTCGCCAATCGTGGCAACCTGCAGAGTACTGCGTCGCGGCATATTTAAAATTAATTAAATATGCTGCCTAAGTATGGCCTCCTCCTCCTCTACAGCCATGCCAATCCTCGCCAATCGTGGCAACCTGCAGAGTACCACGGCGGGGCGTATTTAAAATGATTTAAATATGCCAGCTAAGTATGGCCTCCTCCTCCCCTACAGCCATGCAAATCCTCGCCAGTCATGGCAACCTGCAGAGTACCACGCCGGGGCATATTTAAAATTAATTGAATATGCCGCTAAACTATGGCCTCCTCCTCCTCTACAGCCATGCCAATCCTTGCCAATCGTGGCAACCTGCAGAGTACCACACCGGGGAATATTTAAAATTAATTAAATATGCCGCCTAAGTATGGCCTCCTCCTCCCCTACAGCCATGCCAATCCTCGCCAATCGTGGCAACCTGCAGAGTACCACGCCGGGGCATATTTAAAATTAATTATAAATGCCGCCTAAGCATGGCCTCCTCCCCTACAGCCATGCCAATCCTCGTCAATTGTGGCAACCTGCAGAGTACCACGGCGGGGCATATTTAAAATGATTTAAATATGCCAGCTAAGTATGGCCTCCTCCTCCCCTACAGCCATGCAAATCCTCGCCAGTCATGGCAACCTGCAGAGTACCACGCCGAGGCATATTTAAAATTAATTGAATATGCCGCCTAAGTATGGCCTCCTCCTCCCCTACAGCCATGCCAATCCTCGCCAATTGTGGCAACCTGCAGAGCACCACACCGGGGCATATTTAAAATAAATTAAATATGCCGCATAAGTATAGCCTCCTCTTTACCTACAGCCATGCCAATCCTCGCTAATCATGGCAACCTGCAGAGTAGCACGCCGGGGCATATTTAAAATAATTTAAATATGCCACCTAAGTATGGCCTCCTCCTCCCCTACAGCCATGCCAATCCTCGCCAATCATGGCAACCTGCAGAGTACCACGCCGGGGCATATTTAAAATGAATTAAATATGCCGCCTAAGTATGGCCTCCTCCTCCCCTACAGCCATGCCAATCCTCGCCAATCGTGGCAACCTGCAGAGTACCACACCGGGGCATATTTAAAATAAATTAAATATGCCGCCTAAGTATGGCCTCCTCCTCACCTACAGCCATGCCAATCCTCGCTGATCGTGGCAACCTGCAGAGTAGCACGCCGGGGCATATTTAAAATTAATTATATATGCCGCCTAAGTATGGCCTCCTCCTCCCCTACAGCCAATCCAATCCTCGCCAATCAAGGCAACCTGCAGAGTACCACACCGGGGCATATTTAAAATTAATTAAATATGCCGCCTAAGTATGGCCTCCTCCTCCCCTACAGCCATGCCAATCTTCGCCAATCGTGGCAACCTGCAGAGTACCATGCCGGGGCATATTTAAAATGAATTAAATATGCCGCCTAAGCATAGCCTCCTCCTCCCCTACAGCCATGCCAATCCTCGCCAATCGTGGCAACCTGCAGAGTACCACGCGGGGCATATTTAAAATTAATTATATATGCCGCCTCAGTATGGCCTCCTCCTCCCCTACAGCCAAGCCAATCCTCGCCAATCGTGGCAACCTGCAGAGTACCATGCCGAGACATATTTAAAATGATTTAAATATGCCACCTAAGTATGGCCTCCTCCTACCCTACAGCCATGCCAATCCTCGCCAATCGTGGCAACCTGCAGAGTACCACGCCGGGGCATATTTAAAATGATTTAAATATGCCACCTGAGTATAGCCTCCTCCTCCCCTACAGCTATACCAATCCTCGCCAATATTGGCAACTCTCAGAGTACCACGCCGGGGCATATTTAAAATTAATTAAATGTGCCACTTAAGTATGGCCTCCTTCTCCCCTACAGCCATGGCAATCCTCGCCAATCGTGGCAACCTGCAGAGTACCACGCCGCGGCATATTTAAAATTATTTAAATATGTCGCCTAAGTATGGCCTCCTCCTCCTCTACAGCCATGCCAATCCTCGCCAATCGTGGTAACCTGCAGAGTACTGCGTCGCGGCATATTTAAAATTAATTAAATATGCCGCCTAAGTATGGCCTCCTCCTCCTCTACAGCCATGCCAATCCTCGCCAATCGTGGCAACCTGCAGAGTACAACACCGGGGCATATTTAAAATTAATTAAATATGCCGCCTAAGCATGGCCTCCTCCTCCCCTACAGCCATACCAATCCTTGCCAATATTAGCAACTCTCAGAGTCCCACGCCGGGGCATATTTAAAATTAATTAAATATGCCGCCTAAGTATGGCCTCCTTCTCCCCTACAGCCATGCCAATCCTCGCCAATCGTGGCAACCTGCAGATTACCACGCCGCGGCATATTTAAAATTAATTAAATATGCCGCCTAAGTATGGCCTCCTCCTCCTCTACAGCCATGCCAATCCTCGCCAATCGTGGCAACCTACAGAGTACTGCTTCACGGCATAATTAAAATTAATTAAATATGCCGCTTAAGTATGGCCTCCTCCTCCTCTACAGCCATGCCAATCCTCGCCAATCGTGGCAACCTGCAGAGTACAACACCGGGGCATATTTAAAATTAATTAAATATGCCGCCTAAGCATTGCCTCCTCCTCCCCTACAGCCATGCAAATCCTCGCCAGTCATGGCAACCTGCAGAGTACCACGCCGGGGCATATTTAAAATTAATTGAATATGCCGCCTAAGTATGGCCTCCTCCTCCCCTACAGCCATGCCAATCCTCGCCAATCATGGCAACCTGCAGAGTACCACGCCGGGGCATATTTAAAATGAATTAAATATGCCGCCTAAGTATGGCCTCCTCCTCCCCTACAGCCATGCCAATCCTCGCCAATCGTGGCAACCTGCAGAGTACCACACCGGGGCATATTTAAAATAAATTAAATATGCCGCCTAAGTATGGCCTCCTCCTCACCTACAGCCATGCCAATCCTAGCTGATCGTGGCAACCTGCAGAGTAGCACGCCGGGGCATATTTAAAATTAATTATATATGCCGCCTAAGTATGGCCTCCTCCTCCCCTACAGCCAATCCAATCCTCGCCAATCAAGGCAACCTGCAGAGTACCACACCGGGGCATATTTAAAATTAATTAAATATGCCGCCTAAGTATGGCCTCCTCCTCCCCTACAGCCATGCCAATCTTCGCCAATCGTGGCAACCTGCAGAGTACCATGCCGGGGCATATTTAAAATTAATTAAATATGCCGCCTAAGCATAGCCTCCTCCTCCCCTACAGCCATGCCAATCCTCGCCAATCGTGGCAACCTGCAGAGTACCACGCCGGGGCATATTTAAAATGATTTAAATATGCCACCTGAGTATAGCCTCCTCCTCCCCTACAGCTATACCAATCCTCGCCAATATTGGCAACTCTCAGAGTACCACGCCGGGGCATATTTAAAATTAATTAAATGTGCCGCCTAAGTATGGCCTCCTTCTCCCCTACAGCCATGGCAATCCTCGCCAATCGTGGCAACCTGCAGAGTACCACGCCGCGGCATATTTAAAATTATTTAAATATGCCGCCTAAGTATGGCCTCCTCCTCCTCTACAGCCATGCCAATCCTCGCCAATCGTGGCAACCTGCAGAGTACTGCGTCGCGGCATATTTAAAATTAATTAAATATGCCGCCTAAGTATGGCCTCCTCCTCCTCTACAGCCATGCCAATCCTCGCCAATCGTGGCAACCTGCAGAGTACAACACCGGGGCATATTTAAAATTAATTAAATATGCCGCCTAAGCATGGCCTCCTCCTCCCCTACAGCCATACCAATCCTTGCCAATATTGGCAACTCTCAGAGTCCCACGCCGGGGCATATTTAAAATGAATTAAATATGCCGCCTAAGTATGGCCTCCTTCTCCCCTACAGCCATGGCAATCCTCGCCAATCGTGGCAACCTGCAGATTACCACGCCGCGGCATTTTTAAAATTAATTAAATATGCCGCCTAAGTATGGCCTCCTCCTCCTCTACAGCCATGCCAATCCTCGCCAATCGTGGCAACCTACAGAGTACTGCATCGCGGCATATTTAAAATTAATTAAATATGCCGCCTAAGTATGGCCTCCTCCTCCTCTACAGCCATGCCAATCCTCGCCAATCGTGGCAACCTGCAGAGTACAACACCGGGGCATATTTAAAATTAATTGAATATGCCGCCTAAGTATGGCCTCCTCCTCCCCTACAGCCATGCCAATCTTCGCCAATCGTGGCAACCTGCAGAGCACCACACCAGGGCGTATTTAAAATAAATTAAATATGCCGCCTAAGTATAGCCTCCTCCTCACCTACAGCCATGCCAATCCTCGCTAATCATGGCAACCTGCAGAGTAGCACGCTGGGGCATATTTAAAATAATTTAAATATGCCACCTAAATATGGCCTCCTCATCCACTACAGCCATGCCAATCCTCGCCAATCGTGGCAACCTGCAGAGTACCACGCCGAGGCATATTTAAAATTAATTAAATATGCCGCCTAAGTATGGCCTCCTCCTCCCCTACAGCCATGCCAATCCTCACCAATCGTGGCAACCTGCAGAGTACCACACCGGGACATATTTAAAATAAATTAAATATGCCGCCTAAGTATGGCCTCCTCCTCCCCTACAGCCATGCCAATCCTCGCCAATCGTGGCAATCTGCAGAGTACCACGCCGGGGTATATTTAAAATCAATTAAATATGCCGCCTAAGCATAGCCTCCTCCTCCCCTACAGCCATGCCAATCCTTGCTGATTGTGGCAACCTGCAGAGTAGCACGCCGGGGCATATTTAAAATTAATTATATATGCCGCCTAAGTATGGCCTCCTCCTCCCCTACAGCCAATCCAATCCTCGCCAATCATGGCAACCTGCAGAGTACCATGCCGGGACATATTTAAAATGATTTAAATATGCCACCTAAGTATGGCCTCCTCCTCCCCTACAGCCATGCCAATCCTCGCCAATCGTGGCAATCTGCAGAGTACCACGCCGGGGTATATTTAAAATTAATTAAATATGCCGCCTAAGCATAGCCTCCTCCTCCCCTACAGCCATGCCAATCCTCGCCAATCGTGGCAACCTGCAGAGTACCACGCGGGGCATATTTAAAATTAATTATATATGCCGCCTCAGTATGGCCTCCTCCTCCCCTACAGCCATGCCAATCCTCGCCAATCGTTTCAACCTGCAGAATACCATGCCGGGACATATTTAAAATGATTTAAATATGCCACCTAAGTATGGCCTCCTCCTCCCCTACAGCCATGCCAATCCTCGCCAACCGTGGCAACCTGCAGAGTACCACGCCGGGGCATATTTAAAATGATTTAAATATGCCACCTGAGTATGGCCTCCTCCTCCCCTACAGCCATACCAATCCTCGCCAATATTGGCAACTCTCAGAGTACCACGCCGGGGCATATTTAAAATTAATTAAATATGCCGCCTAAGTATGGCCTTCTTCTCCCCTACAGCCATGCCAATCCTCGCCAATCGTGGCAACCTGCAGAGTACCACGCCGCGGCATATTTAAATTATTTAAATATGCCACCTAAGTATGGCCTCCTCCTCCTCTACAGCCATGCCAATCCTCGCCAATCGTGGCAACCTGCAGAGTACTGCGTCGCGGCATATTTCAAATTAATTAAATATGCTGCCTAAGTATGGCCTCCTCCTCCTCTACAGCCATGCCAATCCTCGCCAATCGTGGCAACCTGCAGAGTACCACACCGGGGCATATTTAAAATTAATTAAATATGCCGCCTAAGCATGGCCTCCTCCTCCCCTACAGCCATGCAAATCCTCGCCAGTCATAGCAACCTGCAGAGTACCACGCCGGGGCATATTTAAAATTAATTGAATATGTCGCCTAAGTATGGCCTTCTCTTCCCCTACAGCCATGCCAATCTGCGCCAATCGTGGCAACCTGCAGAGCACCACACCGGGGCGTATTTAAAATAAATTAAATATGCCGCCTAAGTATAGCCTCCTCCTCACCTACAGCCATGCCAATCCTCGCTAATCATGGCAACCTGCAGAGTAGCACGCCGGGGCATATTTAAAATAATTTAAATATGCCACCTAAGTATGGCCTCCTCCTCCCCTACAGCCATGCCAATCCTCGCCAATCGTGGCAACCTGCAGAGTGCCACGGCGGGGCATATTTAAAATTAATTAAATATGCCGCCTAAGTATGGCCTCCTCCTCCCCTACAGCCATGCCAATCCTCGCCAATCGTGGAAACCTGCAGAGTACCACACCGGGGCATATTTAAAATAAATTAAATATGCCGCCTAAGTATGGCCTCCTCCTCACCTACAGCCATGCCAATCCTCGCTGATCGTGGCAACCTGCAGAGTAGCACGCCGGGGCATATTTAAAATTAATTATATATGCCGCCTAAGTATGGCCTCCTCCTCCCCTACAGCCAATCCAATCCTCGCCAATCATGGCAACCTGCAGAGTACCACACCGGGGCATATTTAAAATTAATTAAATATGCCGCCTAAGTATGGCCTCCTCCTCCCCTACAGCCATGCCAATCTTCGCCAATCGTGCCAACCTGCAGAGTACTGCGTTGCGGCATATTTAAAATTAATTAAATATGCCGCCTAAGTATGGCCTCCTCCTCCTCTACAGCCATGCCAATCCTCGCCAATCGTGGCAACCTGCAGAGTACCACGGCGGGGCATATTTAAAATAATTTAAATATGCCAGCTAAGTATGGCCTCCTCCTCTCCTACAGCCATGCAATTCCTCGCCAGTCATGGCAACCTGCAGAGTACCACGCCGGGGCATATTTAAAATTAATTGAATATGCCGCTAAAGTATCGCCTCCTCCTCCTCTACAGCCATGCCAATCCTCGCCAATCGTGGCAACCTGCAGAGTACCACACCGGGGCATATTTAAAATTAATTAAATATGCAGCCTAAGTATGGCCTCCTCCTCCCCTACAGCCATGCCAATCCTCGCCAATCGTGGCAACCTGCAGAGTACCATGCCGGGGCATATTTAAAATTAATTATATATGCCGCCTAAGCATGGCCTCCTCCTCCCCTACAGCCATGCCAATCCTCGTCAATTGTGGCAACCTGCAGAGTACCACGGCGGGGCATATTTAAAATGATTTAAATATGCCAGCTAAGTATGGCCTCCTCCTCCCCTACAGCCATGCAAATCCTCGCCAGCCATGGCAACCTGCAGAATACCACGCCGGGGCATATTTAAAATTAATTGAATATGCCGCCTAAGTATGGCCTCCTCCTCCCCTACAGCCATGCCAATCCTCGCCAATCGTGGCAACCTGCAGAGCACCACACCGGGGCATATTTAAAATAAATTAAATATGCCGCCTAAGTATAGCCTCCTTCACACCTACAGCCATGCCAATCCTCGCTAATCATGGCAACCTGCAGAGTAGCACGCAGGGGCATAGTTAAAATAATTTAAATATGCTACCTAAGTATGGCCTCCTCCTCCCCTACAGCCATGCCAATCCTCGCCAATCGTGGCAACCTGCAGAGTACCACGCCGGGGCATATTTAAAATTAATTAAATATGCCGCCTAAGTATGGCCTCCTCCTTCCCTACAGCCAATCCAATCCTCGCCAATCATGGCAACCTGCAGAGTAGCACGCAGGGGCATAGTTAAAATAATTTAAATATGCTACCTAAGTATGGCCTCCTCCTCCCCTACAGCCATGCCAATCCTCGCCAATCGGCGCAACCTGCAGAGTACCACGCCGGGGCATATTTAAAATTAATTAAATATGCCGCCTAAGTATGGCCTCCTCCTTCCCTACAGCCAATCCAATCCTCGCCAATCATGGCAACCTGCAGAGTACCACACCGGGGCATATTTAAAATTAATTAAATATGCCACCTAAGTATGGCCTCCTCCTCACCTACAGCCATGCCAATCCTCGCTGATCGTGGCAACCTGCAGAGTTGCACGCCGGGGCATATTTAAAATTAATTAAATATGCCGCCTAAGTATGGCCTCCTCCTCCCCTACAGCCATGCCAATCCTCGCCAATCGTGGCAAGCTTTTCCATCATGGCCACCGCTTTATATTCAGGAGGGGAGGGCATAGCTCCCCTCCTGTGATTGGTTGCTAGGGCCTGGCTGGGGCACTCTGATTGGCCTGCAATGTGTCACTTCCGCATAGTTTGACGCATTTCCGCAAACCACGACTTCAGCACCGGGTTTCACGAGCGTGAATGCGGATTTCTGTCCGCATTCACGCGAAGCCGAAGTAGATTTTCGTGGTTGAAAATCTATTCACGGCTTAGCGTGTCCGAGGCGGAATGCGTCAAAATGGTCGTGAATCCACGCGTAAGCGTGATCACGACCTGGCGGTGAGCATCACTGCTAAGCATGGCCTCCTCCTCCCCTACAGCCATGCCAATCCTCGTCAATCGTGGCAACCTGCAGAGTACCACGGCGGGGCATATTTAAAATGATTTAAATATGCCAGCTAAGTATGGCCTCCTCCTCCCCTACAGCCATGCAAATCCTCGCCAGTCATGGCAACCTGCAGAGTAACACGCCGGGGCATATTTAAAATTAATTGAATATGCCGCCTAAGTATGGCCTCCTCCTCCCCTACAGCCATGCCAATCCTCGCCAATCGTGGCAACCTGCAGAGCACCACACCGGGGCATATTTAAAATTAATTAAATATGCCGCCTAAGTATAGCCTCCTCCTCACCTACAGCCATGCCAATCCTCGCTAATCATGGCAACCTGCAGAGTAGCACGCCGGGGCATATTTAAAATAATTTAAATATGCCACCTAAGTATGGCCTCCTCCTCCCCTACAGCCATGCCAATCCTCACCAATCGTGGCAACCTGCAGAGTACCACGCCGGGGCATATTTAAAATTAATTAAATATGCCGCCTAAGTATGGCCTCCTCCTCCCCTACAGCTATGCCAATCCTCGCCAATCATGGCAACCTGCAGAGCACCACACCGGGGCATATTTAAAATAAATTAAATATGCCGCCTAAGTATGGCCTCCTCCTCCCCTACAGCCATGCCAATCCTCGTCAATCGTGGCAACCTGCAGAGTACCACGGCGGGGCATATTTAAAATGATTTAAATATGCCAGCTAAGTATGGCCTCCTCCTCCCCTACAGCCATGCAAATCCTCGCCAGTCATGCCAACCTGCAGAGTAACACGCCGGGGCATATTTAAAATTAATTGAATATGCCGCCTAAGTATGGCCTCCTCCTCCCCTACAGCCATGCCAATCCTCGCCAATCGTGGCAACCTGCAGAGCACCACACCGGGGCATATTTAAAATTAATTAAATATGCCACCTAAGTATGGCCTCCTCCTCACCTACAGCCATGCCAATCCTCGCTGATCGTGGCAACCTGCAGAGTTGCACGCCGGGGCATATTTAAAATTAATTAAATATGCCGCCTAAGTATGGCCTCCTCCTCCCCTACAGCCATGCCAATCCTCGCCAATCGTGGCAAGCTTTTCCATCATGGCCACCGCTTTATATTCAGGAGGGGAGGGCATAGCTCCCATCCTGTGATTGGTTGCTAGGGCCTGGCTGGGGCACTCTGATTGGCCTGCAATGTGTCACTTCCGCATAGTTTGACGCATTTCCGCAAACCACGACTTCAGCACCGGGTTTCACGAGCGTGAATGCGGATTTCTGTCCGCATTCACGCGAAGCCGAAGTAGATTTTCGTGGTTGAAAATCTATTCACGGCTTAGCGTGTCCGAGGCGGAATGCGTCAAAATGGTCGTGAATCCACGCGTAAGCGTGATCACGACCTGGCGGTGAGCATCACTGCTAAGCATGGCCTCCTCCTCCCCTACAGCCATGCCAATCCTCGTCAATCGTGGCAACCTGCAGAGTACCACGGCGGGGCATATTTAAAATGATTTAAATATGCCAGCTAAGTATGGCCTCCTCCTCCCCTACAGCCATGCAAATCCTCGCCAGTCATGGCAACCTGCAGAGTAACACGCCGGGGCATATTTAAAATTAATTGAATATGCCGCCTAAGTATGACCTCCTCCTCCCCTACAGCCATGCCAATCCTCGCCAATCGTGGCAACCTGCAGAGCACCACACCGGGGCATATTTAAAATAAATTAAATATGCCGCCTAAGTATAGCCTCCTCCTCACCTACAGCCATGCCAATCCTCGCTAATCATGGCAACCTGCAGAGTAGCACGCCGGGGCATATTTAAAATAATTTAAATATGCCACCTAAGTATGGCCTCCTCCTCCCCTACAGCCATGCCAATCCTCACCAATCGTGGCAACCTGCAGAGTACCACGCCGGGGCATATTTAAAATTAATTAAATATGCCGCCTAAGTATGGCCTCCTCCTCCCCTACAGCTATGCCAATCCTCGCCAATCATGGCAACCTGCAGAGCACCACACCGGGGCATATTTAAAATAAATTAAATATGCCGCCTAAGTATGGCCTCCTCCTCACCTACAGCCATGCCAATCCTCGCTGATCGTGGCAACCTGCAGAGTAGCACGCCGGGGCATATTTAAAATTAATTATATATGCCGCCTAAGTATGGCCTCCTCCTCCCCTACAGCCAATCCAATCCTCGCCAATCATGGCAACCTGCAGAGTACCACACCGGGGCATATTTAAAATTAATTAAATATGCCGCCTAAGCATAGCCTCCTCCTCCCCTACAGCCATGCCAATCCTCGCCAATCGTGGCAACCTGCAGAGTACCACGCCGGGGCATATTTAAAATTAATTATATATGCCGCCTAAGCATTAGGGATGCTCGGATGTGCCTCATCCACGAATTCGGCAATCCGCATGGTTGGAAAAAAAAATCCGCATTCGGCCCCGCCGCATGCGGATTTTCTTCCGCGTCCACGCAACCCCGCGGATTTTCTGCCGTGAATGGCGTAATCACGCATGGATTCCCGCCCGCAGGCGGATTTTCTTTTAACGTTAATAACAAAGCCCCCATACATGCTACAATCCCCCAAATTGCATGGATTATCGAGGTGATCAGGGGCAACATAACTTCAACATAAAAAATTCCCCCCAAATTTTTTTTTCTAGAGAAAATGGATTTTAAAGTGAAATCAACACTTTAAATGGGGCTATTAATCGGTAATAAGTGGTTTTAAAAAGGGATATACACGTTAAGCAGTCAAAGAGGTGAAGGCGAGTTCCAATGGCACTTGGCGGCGAAGGTACCGCTGGAGGAGGATGAGTGGCTGACGCCAAAAAGGCCCCAGAGAGGTTTTTGTAATTTTTTTTTGTTTTTTTTTGCAGAAATTAGCAATGACATCGCAGCAGAGTTGTCAGTGGACACGGGCAGTGTGAACGCAGAGTGCAGTGGTGGTAGCGACTGAGTCAGGAGAAGGACTATGCGGGCGGTCAGTTCAGCAGCACAGAAGGACCACGGCAACATACTGGTAGTAGTAGTAGCAGCACAGCGTCATAGTGCTGGCCAAAAAATTAAATGCACCTGGTGACCCGGGCAGTGTGAACGCAGACAGAGTACATTGGTGGAAGCGAGTGAGTCAGGAGGAGGAGGACAATGCCGGCGGTTAATTCAGCAGCACAGAAGGACCATGGCAACATACTGGTGGTAGTAGTAGCAGCACAGCTTCATAGTGCTGGCCAAAAAATTAAATGCACCCGGTGACCCGGGCCGTGATAACGCAGACAGAGTGCATCGGTGGTACCGTGGTAGCGACTGAGTCAGGAGGAGGAAGAGGACAAAGCGGGCGTTCAGTTCAGCAGCAGCAGCAGCACAGAAGGACCATGGCAACATACTGGTGGTAGTAGTAGCAGCACAGCGTCATGGTGCTGGCCAAAAAATTAAATGCACCCGGTGACCCGGGCACTGGCTATACAACTAGGTCACTGAAGGATGCAGTGGGCACAGTACAAGGTCACTGAAGGATGCAGTGGTCACAGTACAAGGTCACTGAAGGATGCAGTGGGCACAGCAGTGGGCACTGAATATACAACTAGGTCACTGAAGGATGCAGTGGGCACAGTACAAGGTCACTGAAGGATGCAGTGGGCACAGTACAAGGTCACTGAAGGATGCAGTGGGCACAGCAGTGGGCACTGGATATACAACTAGGTCACTGAAGGATGCAGTGGGCACAGTACAAGGTCACTGAAGGATGCAGTGGGCACAGCAGTGGGCACTGGATATACAACTAGGTCACTGAAGGATGCAGTGGGCACACAAGGATGTCACACTGTGTAATGAGATGCTCATATGCCAGCGAGCGAGCAGTAGGCACTGGGCACGGCACAAGGTCAGACAGAATGAATGAACAGCGCTGGCAGAGAGTGGCGGCGCCGGCGGTGTGACTGGCTGCCTGCAAATAGTACAAGTGTATAACTGTCACTGGAATATGCAAGTGAACACTGCAGCTGCACTAACCTGCCTGCCTGCACTACACACAGATAATCCCCACTCCCACTACACTGACTACACTGCAGCACTGAACCTGCCTGCACTACACACAGTTAAATAATCACTAGACTCCCACACTCCCACTACACTACACTGACTACAACTAACTACAGCAATCACTCACTGACTAGCTAACTGTGTACAGTATAAGAGCAGTGTTAGCAAAAAAAACGCTTTGTTTTTAACACAATAAATGCACTTGCTCAAACAACAATGGCCTGGAGATAATCCTCTCAGCACCACAGTCTAGCAAGGACAGAGCTTTTCCATCATGGCCACCGCTTTATATTCAGGAGGGGAGGGCATAGCTCCCCTCCTGTGATTGGTTGCTAGGGCCTGGCTGGGGCACTCTGATTGGCCTGCAATGTGTCACTTCCGCATAGTTTGACGCATTTCCGCAAACCACGACTTCAGCACCGGGTTTCACGAGCGTGAATGCGGATTTCTGTCCGCATTCACGCGAAGCCGAAGTAGATTTTCGTGGTTGAAAATCTATTCACGGCTTAGCGTGTCCGAGGCGGAATGCGTCAAAATGGTCGTGAATCCACGCGTAAGCGTGATCACGACCTGGCGGTGAGCATCACTGCTAAGCATGGCCTCCTCCTCCCCTACAGCCATGCCAATCCTCGTCAATCGTGGCAACCTGCAGAGTACCACGGCGGGGCATATTTAAAATGATTTAAATATGCCAGCTAAGTATGGCCTCCTCCTCCCCTACAGCCATGCAAATCCTCGCCAGTCATGGCAACCTGCAGAGTAACACGCCGGGGCATATTTAAAATTAATTGAATATGCCGCCTAAGTATGGCCTCCTCCTCCCCTACAGCCATGCCAATCCTCGCCAATCGTGGCAACCTGCAGAGCACCATACCGGGGCATATTTAAAATAAATTAAATATGCCGCCTAAGTATAGCCTCCTCCTCACCTACAGCCATGCCAATCCTCGCTAATCATGGCAACCTGCAGAGTAGCACGCCGGGGCATATTTAAAATAATTTAAATATGCCACCTAAGTATGGCCTCCTCCTCCCCTACAGCCATGCCAATCCTCACCAATCGTGGCAACCTGCAGAGTACCACGCCGGGGCATATTTAAAATTAATTAAATATGCCGCCTAAGTATGGCCTCCTCCTCCCCTACAGCTATGCCAATCCTCGCCAATCATGGCAACCTGCAGAGCACCACACCGGGGCATATTTAAAATTAATTATATATGCCGCCTAAGTATGGCCTCCTCCTCCCCTACAGCCAATCCAATCCTCGCCAATCATGGCAACCTGCAGAGTACCACACCGGGGCATATTTAAAATTAATTAAATATGCCGCCTAAGCATAGCCTCCTCCTCCCCTACAGCCATGCCAATCCTCGCCAATCGTGGCAACCTGCAGAGTACCACGCCGGGGCATATTTAAAATTAATTATATATGCCGCCTAAGCATTAGGGATGCTCGGATGTGCCTCATCCACGAATTCGGCAATCCGCATGGTTGCAAAAAAAAATCCGCATTCGGCCCCGCCGCATGCGGATTTTCTTCCGCGTCCACGCAACCCCGCGGATTTTCTGCCGTGAATGGCGTAATCACGCATGGATTCCCGCCCGCAGGCGGATTTTCTTTTAACGTTAATAACAAAGCCCCCATACATGCTACAATCCCCCAAATTGCATGGATTATCGAGGTGATCAGGGGCAACATAACTTCAACATAAAAAATTCCCCCACAATTTTTTTTTCTATGGAAAATGGATTTTAAAGTGAAATCAACACTTTAAATGGGGCTATTAATCGGTAATAAGTGGTTTTAAAAAGGGATATACACGTTAAGCAGTCAAAGAGGTGAAGGCGAGTTCCAATGGCACTTGGCGGCGAAGGTACCGCTGGAGGAGGATGAGTGGCTGACGCCAAAAAGGCCCCAGAGAGGTTTTTGTAATTTTTTTTTTTTTTTTTGCAGAAATTAGCAATGACATCGCAGCAGAGTTGTCAGTGGACACGGGCAGTGTGAACGCAGAGTGCAGTGGTGGTAGCGACTGAGTCAGGAGAAGGACTATGCGGGCGGTCAGTTCAGCAGCACAGAAGGACCACGGCAACATACTGGTAGTAGTAGTAGCAGCACAGCGTCATAGTGCTGGCCAAAAAATTAAATGCACCTGGTGACCCGGGCAGTGTGAACGCAGACAGAGTACATTGGTGGAAGCGAGTGAGTCAGGAGGAGGAGGACAATGCCGGCGGTTAATTCAGCAGCACAGAAGGACCATGGCAACATACTGGTGGTAGTAGTAGCAGCACAGCTTCATAGTGCTGGCCAAAAAATTAAATGCACCCGGTGACCCGGGCCGTGATAACGCAGACAGAGTGCATCGGTGGTACCGTGGTAGCGACTGAGTCAGGAGGAGGAAGAGGACAAAGCGGGCGTTCAGTTCAGCAGCAGCAGCAGCACAGAAGGACCATGGCAACATACTGGTGGTAGTAGTAGCAGCACAGCGTCATGGTGCTGGCCAAAAAATTAAATGCACCCGGTGACCCGGGCACTGGCTATACAACTAGGTCACTGAAGGATGCAGTGGGCACAGTACAAGGTCACTGAAGGATGCAGTGGTCACAGTACAAGGTCACTGAAGGATGCAGTGGGCACAGCAGTGGGCACTGAATATACAACTAGGTCACTGAAGGATGCAGTGGGCACAGTACAAGGTCACTGAAGGATGCAGTGGGCACAGTACAAGGTCACTGAAGGATGCAGTGGGCACAGCAGTGGGCACTGGATATACAACTAGGTCACTGAAGGATGCAGTGGGCACAGTACAAGGTCACTGAAGGATGCAGTGGGCACAGCAGTGGGCACTGGATATACAACTAGGTCACTGAAGGATGCAGTGGGCACAGTACAAGGTCACTGAAGGATGCAGTGGGCACAGCAGTGGGCACTGGATATACAACTAGGTCACTGAAGGATGCAGTGGGCACAGTACAAGGTCACTGAAGGATGCAGTGGGCACAGCAGTGGGCACTGGATATACAACTAGGTCACTGAAGGATGCAGTGGGCACAGTACAAGGTCACTGAAGGATGCAGTGGGCACAGCAGTGGGCACTGGATATACAACTAGGTCACTGAAGGATGCAGTGGGCACACAAGGATGTCACACTGTGTAATGAGATGCTCATATGCCAGCGAGCGAGCAGTAGGCACTGGGCACAGCACAAGGTCAGACAGAATGAATGAACAGCGCTGGCAGAGAGTGGCGGCGCCGGCGGTGTGACTGGCTGCCTGCAAATAGTACAAGTGTATAACTGTCACTGGAATATGCAAGTGAACACTGCAGCTGCACTAACCTGCCTGCCTGCACTACACACAGATAATCCCCACTCCCACTACACTGACTACACTGCAGCACTGAACCTGCCTGCACTACACACAGTTAAATAATCACTAGACTCCCACACTTCCACTACACTACACTGACTACAACTAACTACAGCAATCACTCACTGACTAGCTAACTGTGTACAGTATAAGAGCAGTGTTAGCAAAAAAAACGCTTTGTTTTTAACACAATAAATGCACTTGCTCAAACAACAATGGCCTGGAGATAATCCTCTCAGCACCACAGTCTAGCAAGGACAGAGCTTTTCCATCATGGCCACCGCTTTATATTCAGGAGGGGAGGGCATAGCTCCCCTCCTGTGATTGGTTGCTAGGGCCTGGCTGGGGCACTCTGATTGGCCTGCAATGTGTCACTTCCGCATAGTTTGACGCATTTCCGCAAACCACGACTTCAGCACCGGGTTTCACGAGCGTGAATGCGGATTTCTGTCCGCATTCACGCGAAGCCGAAGTAGATTTTCGTGGTTGAAAATCTATTCACGGCTTAGCGTGTCCGAGGCGGAATGCGTCAAAATGGTCGTGAATCCACGCGTAAGCGTGATCACGACCTGGCGGTGAGCATCACTGCTAAGCATGGCCTCCTCCTCCCCTACAGCCATGCCAATCCTCGTCAATCGTGGCAACCTGCAGAGTACCACGGCGGGGCATATTTAAAATGATTTAAATATGCCAGCTAAGTATGGCCTCCTCCTCCCCTACAGCCATGCAAATCCTCGCCAGTCATGGCAACCTGCAGAGTACCACGCCGGGGCATATTTAAAATTAATTGAATATGCCGCCTAAGTATGGCCTCCTCCTCCCCTACAGCCATGCCAATCCTCGCCAAACGTGGCAACCTGCAGAGCACCACACCGGGGCATATTTAAAATAAATTAAATATGCCGCCTAAGTATAGCCTCCTCCTCACCTACAGCCATGCCAATCCTCGCTAATCATGGCAACCTGCAGAGTAGCACGCCGGGGCATATTTAAAATAATTTAAATATGCCACCTAAGTATGGCCTCCTCCTCCCCTACAACCATGCCAATCCTCACCAATCGTGGCAACCTGCAGAGTACCACGCTGGGGCATATTTAAAATTAATTAAATATGCCGCCTAAGTATGGCCTCCTCCTCCCCTACAGCTATGCCAATCCTCGCCAATCATGGCAACCTGCAGAGCACCACACCGGGGCATATTTAAAATAAATTAAATATGCCGCCTAAGTATGGCCTCCTCCTCACCTACAGCCATGCCAATCCTCGCTGATCGTGGCAACCTGCAGAGTAGCACGCCGGGGCATATTTAAAATTAATTATATATGCCGCCTAAGTATGGCCTCCTCCTCCCCTACAGCCAATCCAATCCTCGCCAATCATGGCAACCTGCAGAGTACCACACCGGGGCATATTTAAAATTAATTACATATGCCGCCTAAGCATAGCCTCCTCCTCCCCTACAGCCATGCCAATCCTCGCCAATCGTGGCAACCTGCAGAGTACCACACGGGGCATATTTAAAATTAATTATATATGCCGCCTAAGTATGGCCTCCTCCTCCCCTACAGGCATTGCCAATCCTCCCCAATTGTGGCAACCTGCAGAGTACCACGCCGGGACATATTTAAAATATGCAACCTAAGTATGGCCTCCTCCTCCCCTACAGCCATGCCAATCCTCGCCAATCGTGGCAACCTGCAGAGTACCACGCGGGGCATATTTAAAATTAATTATATATGCCGCCTAAGTATGGCCTCCTCCTCCCCTACAGGCATTGCCAATCCTCCCCAATTGTGGCAACCTGCAGAGTACCACGCCGGGACATATTTAAAATATGCAACCTAAGTATGGCCTCCTCCTCCCCTACAGCCATGCCAATCCTCGCCAATCGTGGCAACCTGCAGAGTACCACGCCGGGGCATATTTAAAATGAATTAAATATGCCACCTGAGTATGGCCTCCTCCTCCCATAAAGCCATACCAATCCTCGCCAATAGTGGCAACTCTCAGAGTACCACGCCGGGGCATATTTAAAATTAAATATGCCGCCTAAGTATGGCCTCCTTCTCCCCTACAGCCATGCCAATCCTCGCCAATCGTGGCAACCTGCAGAGTACCATGCCGGGGCATATTTAAAATTAATGAAATATGCCGCCTAAGTATGGCCTCTTCCTCCCCATGGCCTCTTCCTCCCCTAGAGCCATGCCAATCCTCGCCAATTGTGGCAACCTGCAGAGTACCACGCCACGGCATATTTAAAATTAATCAAATATGCCGCCTAAGTATGGCCTCCTCCTCCCCTACAGCCATGCCAATCCTCGCCAATCGTGGCAACCTGTAGAGTACTGCATCGCGGCATATTTAAAATTAATTAAATATGCCGCCTAAGTATGGCCTCCTCCTCCTCTACAGCCATGCCAATCCTCGCCAATCGTGGCAACCTGCAGAGTACCACACCGGGGCATATTTAAAATTAATTAAATATGCCGCCTAAGCATGGCCTCCTCCTCCCCTACAGCCATGCCAATCCTCGCCAGTCGTGGCAACCTGCAGAGTACCACGGCGGGCATATTTAAAATGATTTAAATATGCCAGCTAAGTATGGCCTCCTCCTCCCCTACAGCCATGCAAATCCTCGCCAGTCATGGCAACCTGCAGAGTACCACGCCGGGGCATATTTAAAATTAATTGAATATGCCGCTAAAGTATGGCCTCCTCCTCCTCTACAGCCATGCCAATCCTCGCCAATCGTGGCAACCTGCAGAGTACCACACCGGGGCATATTTAAAATTAATTAAATATGCCGCCTAAGTATGGCCTCCTCCTCCCCTACAGCCATGCCAATCCTCGCCAATCGTGGCAACCTGCAGAGTACCACGCCGGGGCATATTTAAAATTAATTACATATGCCGCCTAAGTATGGCCTCCTCCTTCCCTAGAGCCATGCCAATTCTCGCCAATCGTGGCAACCTGCAGAGTACCACACCGCGGCATATTTAAAATTAATTAAATTTGTCGCCTAAGTATGGCCTCCTCCTCCCCTACAGCCATGCCAATCCACGCCAATCGTGGCAACCTGAAGAGTACCACACCGGGGCATATTTAAAATTAATTAAATATGCCGCATAAGCATCGCCTCCTCCTCCCCTACAGCCATGCCAATCCATCCCAATCATGGCAACCTGCAGAGTACCAAGCCGGGGCATGTTTAAAATTAATTAAATATGCCGCCTAAGTATCGCCTCCTCCTCCTCTATAGCCATGCCAATCCACGCCAATCGTGGCAACGTGCAGAGTACCACACCGGGGCATATTTAAAATTAATTAAATATGCCGCATAAGCATGGCCTCCTCCTCCCCTACAGCCATGCCAATCCATCCCAATCATGGCAACCTGCAGAGTACCATGCCGGGGCATATTTAAAATTAATGAAATATGCCGCCTAAGTATGGCCTCTTCCTCCCCATGGCCTCTTCCTCCCCTAGAGCCATGCCAATCCTCGCCAATTGTGGCAACCTGCAGAGTACCACGCCACGGCATATTTAAAATTAATTAAATATGCCGCCTAAGTATGGCCTCCTCCTCCCCTACAGCCATGCCAATCCTCGCCAATCGTGGCAACCTGTAAAGTACTGCGTCGCGGCATATTTAAAATTAATTAAATATGCCGCCTAAGTATGGCCTCCTCCTCCTCTACAGCCATGCCAATCCTCACCAATCGTGGCAACCTGCAGAGTACCACGGCGGGCATATTTAAAATGATTTAAATATGCCAGCTAAGTATGGCCTCCTCCTCCCCTACAGCCATGCAAATCCTCGCCAGTCATGGCAACCTGCAGAGTACCACGCCGGGGCATATTTAAAATTAATTGAATATGCCGCTAAAGTATGGCCTCCTCCTCCTCTACAGCCATGCCAATCCTCGCCAATCGTGGCAACCTGCAGAGTACCACACCGGGGCATATTTAAAATTAATTAAATATGCCGCCTAAGTATGGCCTCCTCCTCCCCTACAGCCATGCCAATCCTCGCCAATCGTGGCAACCTGCAGAGTACCACGCCGGGGCATATTTAAAATTAATTACATATGCCGCCTAAGTATGGCCTCCTCCTCCCCTACAGCCATGCCAATCCTCGCCAATCGTGGCAATCTGCAGAGTACCACGCCGGGGTATATTTAAAATCAATTAAATATGCCGCCTAAGCATAGCCTCCTCCTCCCCTACAGCCATGCCAATCCTTGCTGATTGTGGCAACCTGCAGAGTAGCACGCCGGGGCATATTTAAAATTAATTATATATGCCGCCTAAGTATGGCCTCCTCCTCCCCTACAGCCAATCCAATCCTCGCCAATCATGGCAACCTGCAGAGTACCATGCCGGGACATATTTAAAATGATTTAAATATGCCACCTAAGTATGGCCTCCTCCTCCCCTACAGCCATGCCAATCCTCGCCAACCGTGGCAACCTGCAGAGTACCACGCCGGGGCATATTTAAAATGATTTAAATATGCCACCTGAGTATGGCCTCCTCCTCCCCTACAGCCATACCAATCCTCGCCAATATTGGCAACTCTCAGAGTACCACGCCGGGGCATATTTAAAATTAATTAAATATGCCGCCTAAGTATGGCCTCCTTCTCCCCTACAGCCATGCCAATCCTCGCCAATCGTGGCAACCTGCAGAGTACCACGCCGCGGCATATTTAAATTATTTAAATATGCCACCTAAGTATGGCCTCCTCCTCCTCTACAGCCATGCCAATCCTCGCCAATCGTGGCAACCTGCAGAGTACTGCGTCGCGGCATATTTCAAATTAATTAAATATGCTGCCTAAGTATTGCCTCCTCCTCCTCTACAGCCATGCCAATCCTCGCCAATCGTGGCAACCTGCAGAGTACCACACCGGGGCATATTTAAAATTAATTAAATATGCCGCCTAAGCATGGCCTCCTCCTCCCCTACAGCCATGCAAATCCTCGCCAGTCATAGCAACCTGCAGAGTACCACGCCGGGGCATATTTAAAATTAATTGAATATGTCGCCTAAGTATGGCCTTCTCCTCCCCTACAGCCATGCCAATCTGCACCAATCGTGGCAACCTGCAGAGCACCACACCGGGGCGTATTTAAAATAAATTAAATATGCCGCCTAAGTATAGCCTCCTCCTCACCTACAGCCATGCCAATCCTCGCTAATCATGGCAACCTGCAGAGTAGCACGCCGGGGCATATTTAAAATAATTTAAATATGCCACCTAAGTATGGCCTCCTCCTCCCCTACAGCCATGCCAATCCTCGCCAATCGTGGCAACCTGCAGAGTACCACGCCGCGGCATATTTAAAATTAATTAAATATGCCGCCAAAGTATGGCCTCCTCCTCCCCTACAGCCATGCCAATCCTCGCCTATCGTGCCAACCTGCAGAGTACTGCGTCGCGGCATATTTAAAATTAATTAAATATGCCGCCTAAGTATGGCCTCCTCCTCCTCTACAGCCATGCCAATCCTCGCCAATCGTGGCAACCTGCAGAGTACCACGGCGGGGCATATTTAAAATGATTTAAATATGCCAGCTAAGTATGGCCTCCTCCTCTCCTACAGCCATGCAATTCCTCGCCAGTCATGGCAACCTGCAGAGTACCACGCCGGGGCATATTTAAAATTAATTGAATATGCCGCTAAAGTATCGGCTCCTTCTCCTCTACAGCCATGCCAATCCTCGCCAATCGTGGCAACCTGCAGAGTACCACACCGGGGCATATTTAAAATTAATTAAATATGCCGCCTAAGTATGGCCTCCTCCTCCCCTACAGCCATGCCAATGCTCGCCAATCGTGGCAACCTGCAGAGTACCATGCCGGGGCATATTTAAAATTAATTATATATGCCGCCTAAGCATGGCCTCCTCCTCCCCTACAGCCATGCCAATCCTCGTCAATTGTGGCAACCTGCAGAGTACCACGGCGGGGCATATTTAAAATGATTTAAATATGCCAGCTAAGTATGGCCTCCTCCTCCCCTACAGCCATGCAAATCCTCGCCAGCCATGGCAACCTGCAGAATACCACGCCGGGGCATATTTAAAATTAATTGAATATGCCGCCTAAGTATGGCCTCCTCCTCCCCTACAGCCATGCCAATCCTCGCCAATCGTGGCAACCTGCAGAGCACCACACCGGGGCATATTTAAAATAAATTAAATATGCCGCCTAAGTATAGCCTCCTTCTCACCTACAGCCATGCCAATCCTCGCTAATCATGGCAACCTGCAGAGTAGCACGCAGGGGCATAGTTAAAATAATTTAAATATGCTACCTAAGTATGGCCTCCTCCTCCCCTACAGCCATGCCAATCCTCGCCAATCGTGGCAACCTGCAGAGTACCACGCCGGGGCATATTTAAAATTAATTAAATATGCCGCCTAAGTATGGCCTCCTCCTTCCCTACAGCCAATCCAATCCTCGCCAATCATGGCAACCTGCAGAGTAGCACGCAGGGGCATAGTTAAAATAATTTAAATATGCTACCTAAGTATGGCCTCCTCCTCCCCTACAGCCATGCCAATCCTCGCCAATCGTGGCAACCTGCAGAGTACCACGCCGGGGCATATTTAAAATTAATTAAATATGCCGCCTAAGTATGGCCTCCTCCTTCCCTACAGCCAATCCAATCCTCGCCAATCATGGCAACCTGCAGAGTACCACACCGGGGCATATTTAAAATTAATTAAATATGCCACCTAAGTATGGCCTCCTCCTCCCCTACAGCTATGCCAATCCTCGCCAATCATGGCAACCTGCAGAGCACCACACCGGGGCATATTTAAAATAAATTAAATATGCCGCCTAAGTATGGCCTCCTCCTCACCTACAGCCATGCCAATCCTCGCTGATCGTGGCAACCTGCAGAGTAGCACGCCGGGGCATATTTAAAATTAATTATATATGCCGCCTAAGTATGGCCTCCTCCTCCCCTACAGCCAATCCAATCCTCGCCAATCATGGCAACCTGCAGAGTACCACACCGGGGCATATTTAAAATTAATTACATATGCCGCCTAAGCATAGCCTCCTCCTCCCCTACAGCCATGCCAATCCTCGCCAATCGTGGCAACCTGCAGAGTACCACGCCGGGGCATATTTAAAATTAATTATATATGCCGCCTAAGCATTAGGGATGCTCGGATGTGCCTCATCCACGAATTCGGCAATCCGCATGGTTGCAAAAAAAAATCCGCATTCGGCCCCGCCGCATGCGGATTTTCTTCCGCGTCCACGCAACCCCGCGGATTTTCTGCCGTGAATGGCGTAATCACGCATGGATTCCCGCCCGCAGGCGGATTTTCTTTTAACGTTAATAACAAAGCCCCCATACATGCTACAATCCCCCAAATTGCATGGATTATCGAGGTGATCAGGGGCAACATAACTTCAACATAAAAAATTCCCCCAAAATTTTTTTTTCTAGAGAAAATGGATTTTAAAGTGAAATCAACACTTTAAATGGGGCTATTAATCGGTAATAAGTGGTTTTAAAAAGGGATATACACGTTAAGCAGTCAAAGAGGTGAAGGCGAGTTCCAATGGCACTTGGCGGCGAAGGTACCGCTGGAGGAGGATGAGTGGCTGACGCCAAAAAGGCCCCAGAGAGGTTTTTGTAATTTTTTTTTTTTTTTTTTTGCAGAAATTAGCAATGACATCGCAGCAGAGTTGTCAGTGGACACGGGCAGTGTGAACGCAGAGTGCAGTGGTGGTAGCGACTGAGTCAGGAGAAGGACTATGCGGGCGGTCAGTTCAGCAGCACAGAAGGACCACGGCAACATACTGGTAGTAGTAGTAGCAGCACAGCGTCATAGTGCTGGCCAAAAAATTAAATGCACCTGGTGACCCGGGCAGTGTGAACGCAGACAGAGTACATTGGTGGAAGCGAGTGAGTCAGGAGGAGGAGGACAATGCCGGCGGTTAATTCAGCAGCACAGAAGGACCATGGCAACATACTGGTGGTAGTAGTAGCAGCACAGCTTCATAGTGCTGGCCAAAAAATTAAATGCACCCGGTGACCCGGGCCGTGATAACGCAGACAGAGTGCATCGGTGGTACCGTGGTAGCGACTGAGTCAGGAGGAGGAAGAGGACAAAGCGGGCGTTCAGTTCAGCAGCAGCAGCAGCACAGAAGGACCATGGCAACATACTGGTGGTAGTAGTAGCAGCACAGCATCATGGTGCTGGCCAAAAAATTAAATGCACCCGGTGACCCGGGCACTGGCTATACAACTAGGTCACTGAAGGATGCAGTGGGCACAGTACAAGGTCACTGAAGGATGCAGTGGTCACAGTACAAGGTCACTGAAGGATGCAGTGGGCACAGCAGTGGGCACTGAATATACAACTAGGTCACTGAAGGATGCAGTGGGCACAGTACAAGGTCACTGAAGGATGCAGTGGGCACAGTACAAGGTCACTGAAGGATGCAGTGGGCACAGCAGTGGGCACTGGATATACAACTAGGTCACTGAAGGATGCAGTGGGCACAGTACAAGGTCACTGAAGGATGCAGTGGGCACAGCAGTGGGCACTGGATATACAACTAGGTCACTGAAGGATGCAGTGGGCACAGTACAAGGTCACTGAAGGATGCAGTGGGCACAGCAGTGGGCACTGGATATACAACTAGGTCACTGAAGGATGCAGTGGGCACAGTACAAGGTCACTGAAGGATGCAGTGGGCACAGCAGTGGGCACTGGATATACAACTAGGTCACTGAAGGATGCAGTGGGCACATTACAAGGTCACTGAAGGATGCAGTGGGCACAGCAGTGGGCACTGGATATACAACTAGGTCACTGAAGGATGCAGTGGGCACACAAGGATGTCACACTGTGTAATGAGATGCTCATATGCCAGCGAGCGAGCAGTAGGCACTGGGCACGGCACAAGGTCAGACAGAATGAATGAACAGCGCTGGCAGAGAGTGGCGGCGCCGGCGGTGTGACTGGCTGCCTGCAAATAGTACAAGTGTATAACTGTCACTGGAATATGCAAGTGAACACTGCAGCTGCACTAACCTGCCTGCCTGCACTACACACAGATAATCCCCACTCCCACTACACTGACTACACTGCAGCACTGAACCTGCCTGCACTACACACAGTTAAATAATCACTAGACTCCCACACTCCCACTACACTACACTGACTACAACTAACTACAGCAATCACTCACTGACTAGCTAACTGTGTACAGTATAAGAGCAGTGTTAGCAAAAAAAACGCTTTGTTTTTAACACAATAAATGCACTTGCTCAAACAACAATGGCCTGGAGATAATCCTCTCAGCACCACAGTCTAGCAAGGACAGAGCTTTTCCATCATGGCCACCGCTTTATATTCAGGAGGGGAGGGCATAGCTCCCCTCCTGTGATTGGTTGCTAGGGCCTGGCTGGGGCACTCTGATTGGCCTGCAATGTGTCACTTCCGCATAGTTTGACGCATTTCCGCAAACCACGACTTCAGCACCGGGTTTCACGAGCGTGAATGCGGATTTCTGTCCGCATTCACGCGAAGCCGAAGTAGATTTTCGTGGTTGAAAATCTATTCACGGCTTAGCGTGTCCGAGGCGGAATGCGTCAAAATGGTCGTGAATCCACGCGTAAGCGTGATCACGACCTGGCGGTGAGCATCACTGCTAAGCATGGCCTCCTCCTCCCCTACAGCCATGCCAATCCTCGTCAATCGTGGCAACCTGCAGAGTACCACGGCGGGGCATATTTAAAATGATTTAAATATGCCAGCTAAGTATGGCCTCCTCCTCCCCTACAGCCATGCAAATCCTCGCCAGTCATGGCAACCTGCAGAGTACCACGCCGGGGCATATTTAAAATTAATTGAATATGCCGCCTAAGTATGGCCTCCTCCTCCCCTACAGCCATGCCAATCCTCGCCAATCGTGGCAACCTGCAGAGCACCACACCGGGGCATATTTAAAATAAATTAAATATGCCGCCTAAGTATAGCCTCCTCCTCACCTACAGCCATGCCAATCCTCGCTAATCATGGCAACCTGCAGAGTACCACGCCGGGGCATATTTAAAATTAATTAAATATGCCGCCTAAGTATGGCCTCCTCCTCCCCTACAGCTATGCCAATCCTCGCCAATCATGGCAACCTGCAGAGCACCACACCGGGGCATATTTAAAATAAATTAAATATGCCGCCTAAGTATGGCCTCCTCCTCACCTACAGCCATGCCAATCCTCGCTGATTGTGGCAACCTGCAGAGTAGCACGCCGGGGCATATTTAAAATTAATTATATATGCCGCCTAAGTATGGCCTCCTCCTCCCCTACAGCCAATCCAATCCTCGCCAATCATGGCAACCTGCAGAGTACCACACCGGGGCATATTTAAAATTAATTACATATGCCGCCTAAGCATAGCCTCCTCCTCCCCTACAGCCATGCCAATCCTCGCCAATCGTGGCAACCTGCAGAGTACCACACGGGGCATATTTAAAATTAATTATATATGCCGCCTAAGTATGGCCTCCTCCTCCCCTACAGGCATTGCCAATCCTCCCCAATTGTGGCAACCTGCAGAGTACCACGCCGGGACATATTTAAAATATGCAACCTAAGTATGGCCTCCTCCTCCCCTACAGCCATGCCAATCCTCGCCAATCGTGGCAACCTGCAGAGTACCACGCGGGGCATATTTAAAATTAATTATATATGCCGCCTAAGTATGGCCTCCTCCTCCCCTACAGGCATTGCCAATCCTCCCCAATTGTGGCAACCTGCAGAGTACCACGCCGGGACATATTTAAAATATGCAACCTAAGTATGGCCTCCTCCTCCCCTACAGCCATGCCAATCCTCGCCAATCGTGGCAACCTGCAGAGTACCACGCCGGGGCATATTTAAAATGAATTAAATATGCCACCTGAGTATGGCCTCCTCCTCCCATACAGCCATACCAATCCTCGCCAATAGTGGCAACTCTCAGAGTACCACGCCGGGGCATATTTAAAATTAAATATGCCGCCTAAGTATGGCCTCCTTCTCCCCTACAGCCATGCCAATCCTCGCCAATCGTGGCAACCTGCAGAGTACCATGCCGGGGCATATTTAAAATTAATGAAATATGCCGCCTAAGTATGGCCTCTTCCTCCCCATGGCCTCTTCCTCCCCTAGAGCCATGCCAATCCTCGCCAATTGTGGCAACCTGCAGAGTACCACGCCACGGCATATTTAAAATTAATCAAATATGCCGCCTAAGTATGGCCTCCTCCTCCCCTACAGCCATGCCAATCCTCGCCAATCGTGGCAACCTGTAGAGTACTGCATCGCGGCATATTTAAAATTAATTAAATATGCCGCCTAAGTATGGCCTCCTCCTCCTCTACAGCCATGCCAATCCTCGCCAATCGTGGCAACCTGCAGAGTACCACACCGGGGCATATTTAAAATTAATTAAATATGCCGCCTAAGCATGGCCTCCTCCTCCCCTACAGCCATGCCAATCCTCGCCAGTCGTGGTACCTGCATAGTACCACGGCGGGCATATTTAAAATGATTTAAATATGCCAGCTAAGTATGGCCTCCTCCTCCCCTACAGCCATGCAAATCCTCGCCAGTCATGGCAACCTGCAGAGTACCACGCCGGGGCATATTTAAAATTAATTGAATATGCCGCTAAAGTATGGCCTCCTCCTCCTCTACAGCCATGCTAATCCTCGCCAATCGTGGCAACCTGCAGAGTACCACACCGGGGCATATTTAAAATTAATTAAATATGCCGCCTAAGTATGGCCTCCTCCTCCCCTACAGCCATGCCAATCCTCACCAATCGTGGCAACCTGCAGAGTACCACGCCGGGGCATATTTAAAATTAATTACATATGCCGCCTAAGTATGGCCTCCTCCTTCCCTAGAGCCATGCCAATTCTCGCCAACCGTGGCAACCTGCAAAGTACCACACCGCGGCATATTTAAAATTAATTAAATATGTCGCCTAAGTATGGCCTCCTCCTCCCCTACAGCCATGCCAATCCACGCCAATCGTGGCAACCTGAAGAGTACCACACCGGGGCATATTTAAAATTAATTAAATATGCCACCTAAGCATGGCCTCCTCCTCCCCTACAGCCATGCCAATCCATCCCAATCATGGCAACCTGCAGAGTACCAAGCCGGGGCATATTTAAAATTAATTAAATATGCCGCCTGAGTATGGCCTCCTCCTCCTCTACAGCCATGCCAATCCTCGCCAATCGTGGCAACCTGCAGAGTACCACACCGGGGCATATTTAAAATTAATTAAATATGCCGCCTAAGCATGGCCTCCTCCTCCCCTACAGCCATGCCAATCCTCGCCAGTCGTGGCAACCTGCAGAGTACCACGGCGGGCATATTTAAAATGATTTAAATATGCCAGCTAAGTATGGCCTCCTCCTCCCCTACAGCCATTCAAATCCTCGCCAGTCATGGCAACCTGCAGAGTACCACGCCGGGGCATATTTAAAATTAATTGAATATGCCGCTAAAGTATGGCCTCCTCCTCCTCTACAGCCATGCCAATCCTCGCCAATCGTGGCAACCTGCAGAGTACCACACCGGGGCATATTTAAAATGAATTAAATATGCCGCCTAAGTATGGCCTCCTCCTCCCCTACAGCCATGCCAATCCTCGCCAATCGTGGCAACCTGCAGAGTACCACGCCGGGGCATATATAAAATTAATTACATATGCCACCTAAGTATGGCCTCCTCCTTCCCTAGAGCCATGACAATTCTCGCCAATCATGGCAACCTGCAGAGTACCACACCGCGGCATATTTAAAATTAATTAAATATGTCACCTAAGTATGGCCTCCTCCTCCCTTACAGCCATGCCAATCCATGCCAATCGTGGAAACCTGAAGAGTACCACACCGGGGCATATTTAAAATTAATTAAATATGCCGCCTAAGCATGGCCTCCTCCTCCCCTACAGCCATGCCAATCCATCCCAATCATGGCAACCTGCAGAGTACCAAGCCGGGGCATGTTTAAAATTAATTAAATATGCCACCTAACTATCGCCTCCTCCTCCCCTACAGCCATGCCAATCCTCGCCAATCGTGGCAACCTGCAGAGTACCACGGTGGGGCATATTAAAAATGATTTAAATATGCCTTCTAAGTATGGCCTCCTTCTCCCCTACAGCCATGCCAATCCTCGCCAATCGTGGCAACCTGCAGAGTACCATGCCGGGGCATATTTAAAATTAATTAACCATTTCAGCCCGTGGTGATTTTTCACCTTATGCATCGGAGCAATTTTCACCTCCCATTAATTCGCTAATAACTTTATCACTACTTATCACAATTTATTGATCTATATCTTGTTTTTTCCGCCACTAATTGGGCTTTCTGTGGGTGGTACATTTTGCTGAGAGCCATTTTACTGTAAATGCATTTTAACTGGATTAATAAGAAAAAAATGGAAAAAAATTCATTATTTCTCAGTTTTCGGCCAATATAGCGTTAAAATATTCCATGCTACCATAACTAAAACCTATCTATTTTTTTTTGCCCGTATGTCTCGGTTTTTATACTATTTAAATTTTGTTCCTATCACAATGTATGGCGCCAATATTTTATTTGGAAATAAAGGTGCATTGTTTCCGTTTTGAGTCCATCACTATTTACAAGCTTATAATTTAAAAAAATGTTTGTAGTATACCCCCTTCAAATGCATATTTAAAAAGTTTAGACCGTTAGGTAACTATTTATGTCTTTCTTTTTTTTTTTTATTGTAATTTTTTTTTTCCATTAAAAATTTTATTTGGGGAATATTTTGGTGTGGGACATAAACAGTTATTTTTAAGGTTGTTAGATGTGTAAATTTTAATGTAGAAAATGTGTTAATGTAGTTTTACTATTTGGCCACAAGATGGCCACCTTCATTTTTGGTTTCCCTCCTTGTACTTCTCATTATGCGGAAGTACAAGGGGGATGCGTACAATTGTCCGGGCAGAAGAGCCGAAGCCTCACGGGTGAGCGCTTCCGTTTTTCTGCGGGGGACAGGTATTGGTGATCGGGAACCATGTGCCCTTAAACTGATCCCAGGGCTACCGGGGGACACAGCGGGGACACGGTGGTGCGCCCGCGATCGCGTGCAGGAGCGGGAGAGGGAAGCTGAGAAGCCGCCCGGACATGAGCTTCATGTCTGGGCAGCTGAAATAATTAAATATGCCGCCTAAGTATAACCTCCTCCTGCCCTACAGCCATGCCAATCCTCACCAATCATGGCAACCTGCAGAGTACCATGGCGGGGCATATTTAAAATTAATTAAATATGCCGCCTAAGTATGGCCTCCTCCTCCCCTATAGCCATGCCAATCCTCGCCAGTCGTAGCAACCTGCAGAGTACCATGCCAGGGCATATTTAAAATTAATTAAATGTGCCGCCTAAGTATGGCCTTCTCCTCCCCTACAGCCATGCCAATCCTCGCCAATCGTGGCAACCTGCAGAGTACCACGCCGGGGCATATTTAAAATTAATTAACTATGCCACCTAAGTATGGCCTCCTCCTTCCCTAGAGCCATGCCAATTCTCGCCAATCGTGGCAACCTGCAGAGTACCACACTGCGGCATATTTAAAATTAATTAAATATGTCGCCTAAGTATGGCCTCCTCCTCCCCTACAGCCATGCCAATCCACGCCAATCGCGGCAACCTGAAGAGTACCACACCGGGGCATATTTAAAATTAATTAAATATGCCGCCTAAGCATGGCCTCCTCCTCCCCTACAGCCATGCCAATCCATCCCAATCATGGCAACCTGCAGAGTACCAAGCCGGGGCATGTTTAAAATTAATTAAATATGCCGCCTAAGTATCGCCTCCTCCTCCTCTACAGCCATGCCAATCCACGCCAATTGTGGCAACCTGAAGAGTACCACACCGGGGCATATTTAAAATTAATTAAATATGCTGCCTAAGCATGGCCTCCTCCTCCCCTACAGCCATGCCAATCCTCGCCAATCGTGGCAACCTGCAGAGTACCACACCGGGGCATATTTAAAATTAATTAAATATGCCGCCTAAGCATGGCCTCCTCCTCCCCTACAGCCATGCCAATCCTCGCCAGTCGTGGTACCTGCATAGTACCACGGCGGGCATATTTAAAATGATTTAAATATGCCAGCTAAGTATGGCCTCCTCCTCCCCTACAGCCATGCAAATCCTCGCCAGTCATGGCAACCTGCAGAGTACCACGCCGGGGCATATTTAAAATTAATTGAATATGCCGCTAAAGTATGGCCTCCTCCTCCTCTACAGCCATGCTAATCCTCGCCAATCGTGGCAACCTGCAGAGTACCACACCGAGGCATATTTAAAATTAATTAAATATGCCGCCTAAGTATGGCCTCCTCCTCCCCTACAGCCATGCCAATCCTCACCAATCGTGGCAACCTGCAGAGTACCACGCCGGGGCATATTTAAAATTAATTAAATATGCCGCCTAAGTATGGCCTCCTCCTTCCCTAGAGCCATGCCAATTCTCGCCAACCGTGGCAACCTGCAGAGTACCACACCGCGGCATATTTAAAATTAATTAAATATGTCGCCTAAGTATGGCCTCCTCCTCCCCTACAGCCATGCCAATCCACGCCAATCGTGGCAACCTGAAGAGTACCACACCGGGGCATATTTAAAATTAATTAAATATGCCGCCTAAGCATGGCCTCCTCCTCCCCTACAGCCATGCCAATCCATCCCAATCATGGCAACCTGCAGAGTACCAAGCCGGGGCATGTTTAAAATTAATTAAATATGCCGCCTAAGTATCGCCTCCTCCTCCCCTATAGCCATGCCAATCCTCGCCAATCGTGGCAACCTGCAGAGTACCACGGTGGGGCATATTAAAAATGATTTAAATATGCCATCTAAGTATGGCCTCCTCCTCCCCTACAGCCATGCCAATTCTCGCCAATCGTGGCAACCTGCAGAGTACCATGCCGGGCATATTTAAAATTAATTAACCATTTCAGCCCGTGGTGATTTTTCACCTTATGCATCGGATCAATTTTCACCTCCCATTAATTCGCTATTAACTTTATCACTACTTATCACAATTTATTGATCTATATCTTGTTTTTTCCGCCACTAATTGGGCTTTCTGTGGGTGGTACATTTTGCTGAGAGCCACTTTACTGTAAATGCATTTTAACTGGATTAATAAGAAAAAAAATGGAAAAAAATTCATTATTTCTCAGTTTTCGGCCAATATAGCTTTAAAATATTCCATGCTACCATAACTAAAACCTATCTATTTTTTTTGCCCGTATGTCTCGGTTTTTATACTATTTAAATTTTGTTCCTATCACAATGTATGGCGCCAATATTTTATTTGGAAATAAAGGTGCATTGTTTCCGTTTTGAGTCCATCACTATTTACAAGCTTATAATTTAAAAAAAATGTTTGTAGTATACCCCCTTCAAATGCATATTTAAAAAGTTTAGACCGTTAGGTAACTATTTATGTCTTTCTTTTTTTTTAAATAATTGTAATTTTTTTTTTACATTAAAAATTTTATTTGGGGAATATTTTGGTGTGGGACATAAACAGTTATATTTTAAGGTTGTTAGATGTGTAAATTTTAATGTAGAAAATGTGTTAATGTAGTTTTACTATTTGGCCACAAGATGGCCACCTTCATTTTTGGTTTCCCTCCTTGTACTTCTCATTATGCGGAAGTACAAGGGGGATGCGTACAATTGTCCGGGCAGAAGAGCCGAAGCCTCACGGGTGA
Source organism: Hyperolius riggenbachi (assembly GCF_040937935.1). NCBI lineage: Eukaryota > Metazoa > Chordata > Amphibia > Anura > Hyperoliidae > Hyperolius > Hyperolius riggenbachi. Next base: position 449,164,926 of record NC_090646.1, on the reverse strand, counting down.
GCGCTTCCGTTTTTCTGCGGGGGACAGGTATTGGTGATCGGGAACCATGTGCCCTTAAACTGATCCCAGGGCTACCGGGGGACACAGCGGGGACACGGTGGTGCGCCCGCGATCACGTGCAGGAGCGGGAGAGGGAAGCTGAGAAGCCGCCCGGACATGAGCTTCATGTCTGGGCGGCTGAAATAATTAAATATGCCGCCTAAGTATGGCCTCCTCCTCCCCCACAGCCATGCCAATCCTCACCAATCGTGGCAACCTGCAGAGTACCACGGCGGGGCATATTTAAAATTAATTAAATATGCCGCCTAAGTATGGCCTCCTCCTACCCTACAGCCATGCCAATCCTCACCAATCGTAGCAACCTGCAGAGTACCATGCCAGGGCATATTTAAAATTAATTAAATATGCCGCCTAAGTATGGCCTCCTCCTCCCCTATAGCCATGCCAATCCTCGCCAATCATGGCAACCTGCAGAGTACCACGCCCGGGCATATTTAAAATGATTTAAATATGCCGCCTAAGCATGGTCTCCTCCTCCCCTACAGCCATGCCAATCCTCGCCAATCATGGCAACCTGCAGAGTACCACGCCGGGGCATATTTAAAATTAATTAAATGTGCCGCCTAAGTATGGCCTCCTCCTCCCCTACAGCCATGCCAATCCTCGCCAATCGTGGCAACCTGCAAAGTACCACGCCGGGGCATATTTAAAATAAATTAACTATGCCACCTAAGTATGGCCTCCTCCTCCCCTACAGCCATGCCAATCCTCGCCAATCGTGGCAACCTGCAGAGCACCACGCCGGGGCATATTTAAAATTAATTAAATATGCCGCCTAAGTATGGCCTCCTCTTCCCCTACAGCCATGCCAATACTCGCCAATCATGGCAACCTGCAGAGTACCACGCCGGGGCATATTTAAAATTAAATAAATATGCAACCTAAGTATGGCCTCCTCCTCCCCTACAGCCATGCCAATCCTCGCCAATCATGGCAACCTGCAGAGCACCACACCGGGGCGTATTTAAAATAAATTAAATATGCCGCCTAAGTATGGCCTCCTCCTCACCTACAGCCATGCCAATCCTCGCTAATCGTGGCAACCTGCAGAGTAGCACGCCGGGGCATATTTAAAATTAATTATATATGCCGCCTAAGTATGGCCTCCTCCTCCCCTACAGCCAATCCAATCCTCGCCAATCATGGCAACCTGCAGAGTACCACGCCGGGACATATTTAAAATGATTTAAATATGCCACCTAAGTATGGCCTCCTCCTCCCCTACAGCCATGCCAATCCTCGCCAATCGTGGCAACCTGCAGAGGACCACACCAGGGCATATTTAAAATTAATTAAATATGCCGCCTGAATATGGCCTCCTCCTCCGCTACAGCCATGCCAATCCTCGCCAATCGTGGCAACCTGCAGAGGAACACGCCGGGGCATATTTAAAATTAATTAACTATGCCACCTAAGTATGGCCTCCTCCTCCCCTACAGCCATGCCAATCCTCGCCAATCGTGGCAACCTGCAGAGCACCACACCGGGGCATATTTAAAATTAATTAAATATGCCGCCTAAGTATGGCCTCCTCTTCCCCTACAGCCATGCCAATCCTCGCCAATCGTGGCAACCTGCAGAGTACCACTCCGGGGCATATTTAAAATTAATTAAATATGCCGCCTAAGTATGGCCTCCTCCTCCCCTATAGCCATGCCAATCCTCGACAATCGTGGCAACCTGCAGAGCACCACACCGGGGCATATTTAAAATAAATTAAATATGCCGCCTAAGTATGGCATCCTCCTCACCGACAGCCATGCCAATCCTCGCTAATCGTGGCAACCTGCAGAGTAGCACGCCGGGGCATATTTAAAATAATTATATATGCCGCCTAAGTATGGCCTCCTCCTCCCCTACAGCCAATCCAATTCTCGCCAATCATGGCAACCTGCAGAGTACCACGCTGGGACATATTTAAAATGATTTAAATATGCCACCTAAGTATGGCCTCCTCCTCCCCTACAGCCATGCCAATCCTCGCCAACCGTCGCAACCTGCAGAGTACCACGCCGGGGCATAGTTAAAATGAAATAAATATGCCGCTTAAGTATGGCCTCCTCCTCCCCTACAGCCATGCCAATCCTCGCCAATCATGGCAACCTGCAGAGCACCACACCGGGGCATATTTAAAATGATTTAAATATGCCACCTAAGTATGGCCTCCTCCTCCCCTAAAGCCATGCCAATCCTCGCCAATCGTGGCAACCTGCAGAGGACCACGCCGGGGCATATTTAAAATTAATTAAATATGCCGCCTAAGCATGGCCTCCTCCTCCCCTAAAGCCATGCCAATCCTCGCCAATCATGGCAACCTGCAGAGTACCACGCCTGGGCATATTTAAAATGATTTAAATATGCCGCCTAAGCATGGTCTCCTCCTACCCTACAGCCATGCCAATCCTCGCCAATCATGGCAACCTGCAGAGTACCACGCCGGGGCATATTTAAAATTAATTAAATATGCCTCCTAAGTATGTCCTCCTCCTCCCCTACAGCCATGCCAATCCTCGTCAATCGTGGCAATCTGCAGAGTACCATGCTGGGGCATATTTAAAATGCTTTAAATATGCCGCCTAAGTATGGCCTCCTCCTCCCCTACAGCCATGCCAATCCTCGCCAATTGTGGCAACCTGCAGAGTACCACGCCGGGGCATATTTAAAATTAATTAAATATGCCGCCTACGTATGGCCTCCTCCTCCCTACAGCCATGCTAATCCTCGCAAATCGTGGCAACCTGCAAAGTACCACGCCGGGGCATATTTAAAATTGATTAACTATCCCGCCTAAGTATGGCCTCCTCCTCCCCTACAGCCTTGCCAATCCTCGCCAATCATGGCAACCTGCAGAGCACCACACCGGGGCATGTTTAAAATAAATTAAATATGCCGCCAAAGTATAGCCTCCTCCTCACCTACAGCCATGCCAATCCTCGCTAATCGTGGCAACCTGCAGAGCACCACACCGGGGCATGTTTAAAATTAATTAAATATGCCGCCTAAGTATGGCCTCCTCCTCCCCTACAGCCAATCCAATCCTTGCCAATCATGGCAACCTGCAGAGTACCACACCGGGACATATTTAAAGTATCACACCTAAGTATGGCCTCCTCCTCCCCTACAGCCATGCCAATCCTCGCCAATCGTGGCAACCTGCAGAGTACCATGCCGGGGCATATTTTAAATTAATTAAATATGCCGCCTAATTATGGCCTCCTCTTCCCCTACAGCCATGCCAATCCTCGCCAATCATGGCAACCTGCAGAGTACCACTTCGGGGCATATTTAAAATTAATTAAATATGCCGCCTAAGTATGGCCTCCTCCTCCCCTACAGCCATGCCAATCCTCGCCAATCATGGCAACCTGCAGAGTACCACGCCTGGGCATATTTAAAATGATTTAAATATGCCGCCTAAGCATGGTCTCCTCCTACCCTACAGCCATGCCAATCCTCGCCAATCATGGCAACCTGCAGAGTACCACGCCGGGGCATATTTAAAATGATTTAAATATGCCTCCTAAGTATGGCCTCCTCCTCCCCTACAGCCATGCCAATCCTCGCCAATCGTGGCAACCTGCAGAGTACCACACCGGGGCATATTTAAAATGAATTAAATATGCCGCCTAAGCATGGCCTCCTCCTCCCCTACAGCCATGCCAATCCTCGCCAATCATGGCAACCTGCAGAGTACAATGCCGGGGCATATTTAAAATTAATTAAATATGCCGCCTAAGTATGGCCTCCTCCTCCCCTACAATCCTCGCCAATCGTGTCAACGTGCAGAGTACCACACTGGGGCATATTTAAAATTAATTAAATATGCCGCCTAAGCATGGCCTCCTCCTCCCCTACAGCTATGGCAATCCTCGCCAATCGTGGCAACCTGCATAGTACCACGCCGGGGCATATTAAAAAGTAATTAAATATGCCGCCTAAGTATGGCCTCCTCTTCCCCTACAGCCATGCCAATCCTCGCCAATCATGGCAACCTGCAGAGTACCGCGCCGGGGCATATTTAAAATTAATTAAATATGCCGCCTAAGCATGGCCTTCTCCTCCCCTACAGCCATGGCAATCCTCGCCAATCATGGCAACCTGCAGAGTAGAACGCCGGGGCATATTTAAAATAAATTAAATATGCCATCTAAGTATGGCCTCCTCCTCCCCTACAATCCTCGCCAGTCGTGGCAACCTGCAGAGTACCACACTGGGGCATATTTAAAATTAATTTTATATGCCGCCTAAGTATGGCCTCCTCCTCCCTTACAGCCATGCCAATCCTCGCCAATCGTGCCAGCCTGCAGAGTACCATGCCGGGGCATATTTAAATCTAATTACATTTGCCGCCTAAGTATGGCCTCTTCCTCCCCTACTGCCATGCCAATTCTCGCAAATCGTGGCAACCAGCAGAGTACCACGCCGGGGCATATTTAAAATTAATTAAATATGCCGCCTAAGTATGGCCTCCTCCTCCCCTACAGCCACGCCAATCCTTGCCAATCCTCGCCAATCGTGTCAACCTGCAGAGTGCCACGCCGGGGCATATTTAAAATTAATTAAATATGCCGCCTAAGTATGGCCTCCTCTTCCCCTACAGCCATGCCAATCCTCGCCAATCATGGCAACCTGCAGTGTACCACGCCAGGGCATATTTAAAATGCTTTAAATATGCCGCCTAAGCATGGCTTCCTCCTCCCCTACAGCTATGCTAATGCTCGCCAATCGTGGCAACCTGCAGAGTACCACACCGGGGCATATTTAAAATTAATTAAATATGCCGCCTAAATATGGCCTCCTCCTCCCCTACAGCCATGCCAATCCTTGCCAATCGTGGAAACCTGCAGAGTACCACGCCGGAGCATATTTAAAATTAATTAACCATTTCAGCCCACAGGGATTTTTCACCTTATGCATCGGAGCACTTTTCACCTCCCATTAATTTGCTAATAACTTTATTACTACTTATCACATTTTATTGATCTATATCTTGTTTTTTCCGCCACTAATTGGGCTTTCTGTGGGTGGTACATTTTGCTGAGAGCAACTTTACTGTAAATTAATTTTAACAGGATTAATAAGAAAAAAATGGAAAAAATTCATTATTTCTCAGTTTTCGGCCATTATAGCTTTAAAAAGTTCCATGCTACCATAACTAAAACCTATGTATTTTATTCGCCCATATGTCTCAGTTATTATACTATTTAAATTTTGTTCCTATCACAATGTATGGCGCCAATATTTTATTTGGAAATAAAGGTGCAATGTTTCTGTTTTGTGTCCATCACTATTTACAAGCTTACAATTTAAAAAAATGTTTGTAGTTTACTGCCTTCAAATGCATATTTATAAAGTTCAGACCGTTAGGTAACTATTTATATCTTTTTTTTTTAAACTGTAATTTTTTTTTTCCATTAAAAATTTTATTTGGGTAATATTCTGGTGTGGGAAATAAACAGTTATTTTTTAAGGTTGTTAGATGTGTAAATTTTAATGTAGAAAATGTGTTAATGTAATTTTACTATTTGGCCACAAGATGGCCACCTACATTTTTGGTTTCCCTCCTTGTACTTCTCACTATGCGGAAGTACAAGGGGGATGCGTACAATTTTCCGGGCAGAAGAGCCGAAGCCTCACGGGTGAGCGCTTCGGTTTTTCTGCAGGGGACAGGTATCGGTGATCGGGAACCATGTTCCCTTTCACTTATCCCAGGGCTACCGGGGGACACAGCGGGGACACGGGGGCATGCAGGAGTGCGTGGGAGCGAGAGAGCGCAGCTGAGCAGCCGCCCGGACATGAGCTTCACGTCTGGGCGGCTGAAATGGTTAAATATGCCGCCTAAGTATGGCCTTCTCCTCCCCTACAGCCATGCCAATCCTCGCCAAATCGTGGCAACCTGCAAAGTACCACGCCCGGGCATATTTAAAATTAATTAAATATGCCGCCTAAGTATGGCCTCCTCCTCCCCTACAGCCATGCCAATCCTCGCCAATCGTGGCAACCTGCAGAGTACCATGCCGGGGCATATTTAAAATTAATTAAATATGCCGCCTAAGTATGGCCTCCTCCTCCCCTACAGCCATGCCAATCCTCGCCAATCGTGGCAACCTGCAGAGTACCACGCCGGGGCATATTTAAAATTAATTTCAGCCCGCAGGGATTTTTCACCTTATGCATCGGAGCAATTTGAACCTCCCATTAATTCGCTAATAACTTTATCACTACTTATCACAATCTATTGATCTATATCTTGTTTTTCCCCCACTAATTGGGCTTTTTGTGGGTGGTACATTTTGTTGAGAGCCACTTTACTGTAAATGCATTTTAACAGGATTAATAAGAAAAAAAATGGAAAAAATTTATTATTTCTCAGATTTCGGCCATTATAGCTTTAAAATAATCCATGTTACCATAACTAAAGCAGCCAATCAAAATGTAGCTATATTCTTATCACTGCCACTTATTAAGTTTTGAAGCTACAGTCACTGAACTTGGACCAAATATTTTGGCAGTCAACCTGATCTAAAAGGTAAATTTAGTGGGTTTGCCCCAAAGTGGGTGGAGCCTTAAAAGGCCAATAAAACAGAGCTATTTTCCAATCACTGACCCTCATACAATTTTGAAGTTAGAGTCACCAAACTTGGGACAAATATTTTGAGAGTCCACCTTACTTAAAATGTAAACTTGAGGGGGTTACCCCAAAGTGGGTGGAGTCTACAACAACCAATCACAAATGAGCTATTTTCCAGTTATTTTCCAATTACTGCCACTGATACAGTTTTGAAGCTACAGTCAGTAAACTTGGAGCAAATATTCTGGGAGTCAAACACATTTAAAATGTGAATTTTGGAGGATTACTCCAAAATGGGTGGGGCCAAAAACAGCCAATCAAAAATGAGCTATTTTCCAATCACTGACCCTCATACAGTTTTAAAGCTACAGTCACCAATCCTGGGCCGAATACTTAGAGAGTCAACCTTAATTAAAATGTAAATTTGTGGGGGTTACCCCAAAGTGGGTGGAGGGGTTAACCCAACGTGGGTGGAGCTTAACACAACCAATCACAAATGAGCTATTTTCCTATCACTGCCACTCATACCGTTTTGAAGCTACAGTCACAAAAAACTTGAACCAAATATTTTGGGAGACAATCCGAAATAAAATGTTAATTTGTTTTTTTACCCCAAAATGGGTGGAGCCAAAGACAGTCAATCAAAAATAAGTAATTTTCTAGCCACTGCCACTCATACAGTTTTGAAGCTTCAGTCACAAAAAACTTGAACTAAATAGTTTGGGAGTCAACTTGAATTAAAATGTTAATTTGGGGGGAGAGCCCCAAGGTGGATGGAGTCTAAAACAGCCAATCAAAAATGAGCAATTTCTCAATCACTACCACTTATACAGTTTCAAAGCTACAGTCACCAAACTTAGACCAAATATTCTGGCAGTTAAACCAAATTGGAGTGTGCAGAGAAAACCCAAACAGACAAGGGGAAACACACACATCTCCTGCATATAGTGCCCTGGCTGGAATTCCAAGCAAAGACCTAGAGCTGCCAGGTCAGAACTTACCTGAGCATCAGCCTCGTGCTGCCTCATCCTGCCACTGCTGGCTGCACTGTGTCAAATGTTACAAGTACCTCATTTACTTATAGTGTAAAGAGTACTATGACATCAGCAGGGGCAGTACTATGACATCAGAGGAGGCGTGGCTAACTTTACCAGACAACAATGGAAAAACCCCAGACTTATCCCCCACAGAAAATTCTGGAACATTTCCAAGACATATCCCCATAGAGCAGGCACACACATCCTCCCACCCCAACCCCCCCCCCCCCGCAGCCAATAAAAATGTAGTTATATTCTTATCCATTCCCTGCCACTTATACAGTTTTGAAGCTACAGTGACTAAACGTGGACCAAATATTTTGGCAGCTAAACCAAATTAAAATGTGAATTTTGGAGTGTGCAGAGAAAACTCATACAGACAAGGGGAAAACACACAAATCTCCTGCATATAGTGCCCTGGCTGGGATTCCAACCAAAGACCTAGAGCTGCCAGGCCAGAACTTACCTGAGCATCAGCCTTGTGCTGCCTCATCCTGCCACTGCTGGCTGCACTGTGTCAAATGTTACAAGTAACTCATTTACTTATAGTGTGAAGAGTACTATGACATCAGAGTGGGTGTGGCCAACTTTACCAGACAACAACAATGGAAAAACCCCAGACATCACCTACAGAAAATTCTGGAACAGTTACCACTTGCCCCCACAAAACAAGCACGCACATTCCCCCATCCCAAACCCCCCTGTCCCCAGCAGCCAATTGAAATGTAGATATATTCTTATCACTGCCACTTATTAAGTTTTGAAGCTATGGTCACCAAACTTGGACCAAATATTTTGGGAGTCAACCTGAATGTAAATGTAAATTTGGTGGAGTTACTGTAAAGTTGGTGGAACCTTAAACAGCCAATTAAAAGTGAGCTATTTTCCAATCACTGACCCTCATACAATTTTGAAGCTACAGTCACCAAACTTGGGCCAAATATTTTGAGAGTCCACCTTAATTAAAATGTAATATTGAGGGGGTTACCCCAAAGTGGGTGGAGCCTAAAACAACCAATCTCAAATAGAGATGTAGCGAACGGTTCCCCGGCAAACGGTTCCAGGCGAACTTTGGGGGTTCGCGTTCGCCTGGACCAAGCGAACTTTTGCGGAAGTTCGATTCACCCCATAATGCACTATGAGGGTCAACTTTTACCCTCTGCATCACAGTCAGCAGGCACATTGTAGCCATTCAGGCTACACTAAGCCCTGGAGCCCCAGCACCCCTTATATAAGGCAGGTTTGCTGGCCATTACACTCACTCGTGTGCCTGCTAGAGACAGACTAGGGACAGCTGCTGCAGGCTTGTTCTCCTAGGGAAAGATTAGTTAGGCTCTTGGTCTTGGATTGATCCTGGCTGATTGTTATTGCTAAAATAGCACCCCACAACAGCTCTTTTGAGAGATAATGTTTTCCAGATGTGTTTTTTTTTGTGTGTGTTGCTCACTGACATTATACAGCCCTATCTGTTGCAGCTGGACCTTGGTAATTGTTATTACTGTGCCAGCTAGGCCCTGCCTAACTATCTATACTGGGACACCTACCTATGCCTACCTAAGTACTGGGGCACCTACTTACCTATACGGGGACACCTACCTACCTATACTAGGGGACCTACCTATGCCTACCTACCTATACTGGGTCTCCTACCTATGCCTAGCTAACTACTGGGTCTCCTACCTATGTCTAGCTAACTACTGAGGCACCTACCTATGCCTACCTACCTATACTGGAACTCCTACCTATGCCTACCTACCTATACCTAGCTAACTACTGGGACACCTACCTATGCCTACCTACCTATACTGGGACACCTACCTGTGCCTACCTAACTACTGGGGCACCTACTTACCTATACGGGGACACCTACCTACCTACCTATACTAGGGGACCTACCTATGCCTACCTACCTATACTGGGTCTCCTACCTATGCCTAGCTACTTACTGGGTCTCCTACCTATGTCTAGCTAACTACTGAGGCACCTACCTATGCCTACCTACCTATATTGAAACTCCTACCTATACCTAGCTAACTACTGGGACATCTACCTATGCCTACCTACCTATACTGGGACTCCTACCTATGCCTACCTACCTATACTGGGACTCCTACCTATGCCTAGATAACTACTGGGACACCTACCTACCTATACTGGGTCTCCTACCCATGCCTAGCTAACTACTGGGTCTCCTACCTATGTCTAGCTAACTACTGAGGCACCTACCTATGCCTACCTACCTATACTGGAACTCCTACCTATGCCTACCTACCTATACCTAGCTAACTACTGGGACACCTACCTATGCCTACCTACCTATACTGGGACACCTACCTATGCCTACCTAACTACTGGGGCACCTACTTACCTATACGGGGACACCTACCTACCTATACTAGGGGACCTACCTATGCCTACCTACCTATACTGGGTCTCCTACCTATGCCTAGCTAACTACTGGGTCTCCTACCTATGTCTAGCTAACTACTGAGGCACCTACCTATGCCTACCTACCTATACTGGAACTCCTACCTATACCTAGCTAACTACTGGGACATCTACCTATGCCTACCTACCTATACTTGGACTCATACCTATGCCTAGCTAACTACTGGGACACCTACCTACCTATAATGGGTCTCCTACCTATGCCTAGCTAACTACTGGGACACCTACCTATGCCTACCTACCTATACTGGGTGTCCTACCTATGCCTAGCTAACTACTGGGTCTCCTACCTATGTCTAGCTAACTACTGAGGCACCTACCTATGCCTACCTACCTATACTGGGACTCCTACCTATGCCTACCTACCTATACTGGGACTCCTACCTATGCCTACCTACCTATACTGGGACTCCTACCTATGCCTAGATAACTACTGGGACACCTACCTACATACAAGAAGATAATAAGGTCATTGCTTCATTGTGGACAGACCAAATTTGTTCAGCTGGACAGTCACTGCTGTTCTATTATTGAGCTACCACAGCCCGGCGACCATATGGGCTTGAAAACCACCATGACCTACACACTCGCCCCGGTGCGCACCAGTCCAGCACGGCCGTCACTACGCAAACAGCTGTTTGCGGTGCGTTACACAGTGAGTTTGGTGCGTCAGTGTGAAGCAGAACTCTAATTACACTCCCTGATTGATGTATACACATGCAAGATGTTTGAAAGCACTTTAGGCCTGCAATTTAGCATTCAATGTCATTTCTGCCCTTGAAACGCTGCTTTGCGTCACATCCAGATTTTTCCCCGGGTCTTTAGGCATGCATCCCACTCCGCCATGCCCCCCTCCAGGTGTTAGACCCCTTGAAACATCTTTTCCATCACTTTTGTGGCCAGCATAAATTTTTCTATTTTTCGAAGTTTGCATCCCCATTGAAGTCTATTGCGGTTCGCGAACTTTTCCGCGAACCGGACCTTCCGCGAAGCGAAAATCGGAGGTTCGCGACATCTCTAATCTTAAATTAGCTATTTTCCAGTTATTTTCCAATGGCTGCCACTGATACAGTTTTGAAGATACAGTCAGTAAACTTGGAGCAAATATTCTGGGGGTCAAACACATTTAAAATGTGAATTTTCAGGGGAATTACCCCAAAATGGGTGGGTCCAAAAACAGCCAATCAAAAATGAGCTATTTTCCAATCACTGACCCTCATACAGTTTTGGAGGTACAGTCACCAAACTAGGACCAAATATTTTGGCAGTTAAACCAAACTAAAATGTGAATTTTGGAGTGTGCAGAGAAAACCCACACAGACAAGGGGAAAACACACAAATCTCCTGCATATAGTGCCCTGGCTGGGATTCCAACCAAAGACCTAGAGCTGCCAGGTCAGAACTTACCTGAGCATCAGCCTCGTGCTGCCTCATCCTGCCACTGCTGGCTGCACCGTGTCAAATGTTACAAGTACCTCATTTACTTATAGTGTGAAGAGTACTATGACATCAGCAGGGGCAGAACTATGACATTGGAGGGGGCGTGGCTAACTTTACCAGACAACAATGGAAAAACCCCAGACTTATCCCCCACAGAAAAGACATATCACCAACAGACAGAGCAGTCACATACATCCCCCCCCCCCCCCCCCGCAACCAATAAAAATGTAGCTATATTATTATCACTGCCACTTATACAGTTTTGAAGCTATAGTCACCAAACGTGGACCAAATATTTTGGCAGTTAAACCAAACTAAAATGTGAATTTTGGAGTGTGCGGCGAAAACCCACACAGACAATGGGAAGACACACAAATCTCCTGCATATAGTGCCCTGGCTGGAATTCCAAGCAAAGACCTAGAGCTGCCAGGTAAGAACTTACCTGAGCATCAGCCTCGTGCTGCCTCATCCTGCCACTGCTGGCTGCACCGTGTCAAATGTTACAAGTAACTCATTTACTTATAGTGTGTAGAGTATTATGACATCAGCAGTACTATGACATCAGAGTGGGCGTGGCCAACTTTACCAGACAACAACAATGGAAAAACCCCAGACTTATCCCCCACAGAAAATTCTGGAACATTTCCAAGACATGCCCCCAAAAAACAAGCACACACATCCCCCCCACCCCAACCACCCCTCCCCCGCAGCCAATCAAAATGTAGATATATTCTTATCACTGCCACTTATTAAGTTTTGAAGCTACCGGGCTTGATTCACAAAAGAGTGCTAACTGTTAGCACGGGCGTTTTTGCGTGAATTTTCACATTGTGCGCGATTGCGATTTTTTGCGCAAAACGATACCAGTTTTGCGTGCAAACACGTTTTTTTGTGCGAAAACAATATCGATTTCACGCAAAAAATCTCGTTTGCGCGCAAAAAAATCGCGTTTGTGCGCAAAAACGTTATCATTTCATGTGAAAATTTGCGCGAAAACAGCCGTGCTAACAGTTAGCACTCTTTTGTGAATCAAGCCCCAAATATTTTGGGAGTCAACCTGAATTTAAATGTAAGTACCTCATTTACTTATAGTGTGAAGAGTACTATAACATCAGCAGGGGCAGTACTATGACATCAGAGGAGTGTGGCCAACTTTACTAGACAACAATGGAAAAACCCCAGACTTATCCCCCACAGAAAATTCTGGAACATTTCCAAGACATATCCCCCACAGAGCAGGCACACACGTTCCCCCCCCCAACCCCCCCCCCCTCCCCTGCAGCCAATCAAAATGTAGCTATATTCTTATCCCTGCCACTTATGCAGTTTTGAAGCTGCAGTGACTAAACGTGGACCAAATATTTTGGCAGTTAAACCAAATTAAAATGTGAAAACTCACACAGACAAGGGGAAAACACACAAATCTCCTGCATATAGTGCCCTGGCTGGATTCCAAGCAAAGACCTAGAGCTGCCAGGCCAGAACTTACCTGAGCATCAGCCTTGTGCTGCCTCATCCTGCCACTGCTGGCTGAACTGTGTCAAATGTTACAAGCACCTCATTTACTTATAGTGAGTATTATGACATCAGCAGTACTATGACATCAGAGGGGGCGTGGCCAACTTTACCAGACAACAACAACGGAAAAAACCCAGAATTATCCCCCACAGAAAACTCTGGAACATTTCCAAGACATGCCCCCAAAAAACAAGCACACACCCCCCCTCCAGCCAATCTAAATGTAGCTATATTCTTATCACTGCCACTTATACCGTTTTGAAGCTATAGTCACAAAAACTTTACCCAAATATTTTGGGAAACAACCAAAGACCTAGAGCTGCCAGGCCAGAACTTACCTGAGCATCAGCCTTGTGCTGCCTCATCCTGCCACTGCTGGCTGCACTGTGTCAAATGTTACAAGTAACTCATTTACTTATAGTGTAAAGAGTACTATAACATCAGAGTGGGTGTGGCCAACTTTACCAGACAACGACAAAGGAAACACCCCAGACTTCCCCTACAGAAAATTCTGGAACAGTTCTTAGACATGCCCCCACAAAACAAGCACACACATCCCTCCATCCCAACCCCCCCCCCCTCCCAAATTACCCAAATCTACAAACTAAATTGTGAAATTTGGAGTGTGCAGCGAAAACCCACACATACAAGGGGAAAACACACAAATCTCCTGCATATAGTGCCCTGGCTGGGATTCCAACCAAAGACCTAGAGCTGCCAGGCCAGAACTTACCTGAGCATCAGCCTCGTGCTGCCTCATCCTGCCACTGCTGGCTGCACCGTGTCAAATGTTACAAGTACTGTACCTCATTTACTTATAGTGTGAAGAGTACTATGACATCAGCAGGGGCAGTACTATGACATCAGAGGGGGCGTGCCCAACTTTACCAGACAACAACAATAGAAAAAACCCAGACTTATCCCCCACAGAAAATTCTGGAATATTTCCAAGAAATAACCCCACAGAGAAAGCACACACATCCCCCCACCCCCCTCCCCCGCAGCCAATCAAAATGTAGCTATATTGTTTTTACTGTCATTTGTACAGTTTTGAAGGTACAGGCACCAAACATGGACCAGCTATTTTGAGAGTCAATCTTAATAATTTAATAAAAAATGTTTTTTTAACTCATAAAAATGCCAGTTTAAAACCATTTTCCTTAGCATTTTTAAAATCGATTTTCTCAAAATCTGCAAGGTCTTTTTTGACTTGTACCCACTATTATTTCTGTGCATCTCATCTGCTTGAATCCTAGGATGATAAATCTTTGACTGATGTGACATAGCACCAAAATGTCTCCTTTTCAGACTTTCGAGTTTGATAAATATGGCCCACCACCACATTTTCAACCTTTACAGAGAGAAAATTTTCACCATAGATGTCAGTATAATGATAAATACAATAAAGCAGATCCACAGCTGAAGCTCACAAAAAAGCCTAGTTATATGGAAGAGATGAAAGTTCTCACCTATTAATGAGTTTGCAGTCATGTCTGGGATATATAACTGGTGACAGCTAAGATACTGGAAATAATTAATTGTGAAGGCACAAGAATTGAATAAAAAAATAACCTAACATGTATAGAAAGGAAACACACAAAAACAAATGATATTTTTAGAAAATGCTACCTGTGCTACTTACAACTAACAAAGTTTTTCTTACCTTTCCTACTTGACCCTGGTAACTGTTGATGTAAGATGATAGTAGATGAATTATTTTCACACCTGAGATAAATGTCACCTGAGCATCTGTGCTGTGCCAACCTTTCTAACAGCACAACAACACTGCTAGGATACTCCTATGAACCAATTTTTTTTTTGCGCTTTATTGCTAGTGTTGGACGAACACCTAGATGTTCGGGTTCGCGAACGTTCGCCGAACATCGCCGCGATGTTCGGGTGTTCGCGCCGAACTCCGAACATAATGGAAGTCAATGGGGACCCGAACTTTCGTGCTTTGTAAAGCTTCCTTACATGCTACATACCCCAAATTAGCAGGGTATGTGCACCTTGGGAGTGGGTACAAGAGGAAAAAAAATATTTGAAAAAGAGCTTATAGCTTTTGAGAAAATTGATTGTAAAGTTTCAAAGGAAAAACTGTCTTTTAAATGTGGAAAATGTCATGTTTCTTTGCACAGGTAACATGCTTTTTGTCGCCATGCAGTCATAAATGTAATACAGAGAAGAGGTTTCAGGAAAAGGTACCGGTAACGCTAACCCAGCAGCAGCAGCACACGTGATGGAACAGGAGCAGGCGCAGGAGGAGAAGGCCATGCTTTTTGAGACACAACAACCCAGGCCTTGCATGAGGCTAGCATGCTTTTTACCGCCATGCAGTCATAAATGTAATAAAGATAAGAGGTTCAATAAACAGGGACCGGGCGTCAACGCTAACCCAGCAGCAGCAGACGTGATGGAACAGGAGGAGGCGCAGGAGGAGAAGGCCACGCTTTCAGGTGCAACTCAGGCTTTGCATGAGGACAAAAAAATGTGTGCGCAAAGCAATGCAATGAGTAGTTTTCAGGACACAATGGGCTATTCGGAGGAACTATTCCCACCCCCACAATCTTCTACCTGTGAAAGGTCAATGGAACAGCCACAAATGTTGTGCCCGGATTCACAAACTTTTTCTGTGGAAAATGCACCTCGCACTGAAATGCAAGGCGAGGCCGAGGATGAACATGACATCAACAACTCAACATGACGCAAAATGGGGGCGGAACAGAAAGCTGCTTTCAATGTTTTGAAGGCCTTAATTGCCTCCGGTGGCCAGTTAGATGCATCATTCATCACACCCAAATCCCAGAGCAATGTGTGCAGGAATTTAAATAGCAGGAGGTGTACCGAGATCATCTGGACAAGTGACCAAGTGACCAAGTGACAAGTGACCAAGTGACAAGTGACAAAGTAAAAAGTGACAAAGTGACCAGTGACAAAGTGACAAAGTGACAAAATGACAAAGTGACAAAATGACAAAGTGACAAGTGACAAGTGACAAAGTGACAAGTGACAAAGTGACAAGTGACAAAATGACAAAGTGACAAGTGACAAAGTGACAAGTGACAAAGTGACAAGTGACAAAGTGACAAAATGACAAAGTGACAAAGTGACCAGTGACAAAGTGACAACTGAGAGGTTGTTCTGGGGAGCTCCACTGCACTCAGTCGCATATGAGGAGGAGAGGTCTCGTCGGGACTGCTGATCCTCCTCAGCTTGCTCAAAGCCTTGAGGGTTCCTGAAGATCCTCTGCTTGGAGTTCGCCGGGGTTCAGCTTGGTGTCGGGGTCGGCGGCATCCTCCTCACTCCAACGTGGCAGATCTTCTGTTGAAGGAAAAAAAAACAAACATTGTTAAAAGTCCAGTACCGCTTCTGAAGGACTCACCAAGAGATGCAGGAGCGCTTCAATCTAGCGCACCATCGCTCGCTGGGTGATGTCCCTCCCTACGCGCTGGAATTCTACGCTGCACATGCTAGCACGCTTTTGCGCAGTGCCGTGGCGCATTCCAGCAGCTAGCTACCAAGCTTCTGTGGATCTGATTGGGCCACCATGTTGGATCTCTGCCAAGTACTCCAAAATTTTGAGCAATCCACGTTGCGTGACTGAGCAGTGACAACTCTACAGTCAGCATTACAATACCACTGCTGTGTTTACTGAAGAAATCAATGTTGAAGATGGAAAACCGCTGGCATGATGCAAGTGGGGGATTCTGAAGATGAAAACGATCAGCGTGATGATACCAACATCAGGCAACCTGCCTCAGGAAACGCTGGTCCCAGCTATGACAAAGAACAGGACGAGGAACAGCTGGAGTTGGAGCAGGAATTGGATGCCCCCACTGCCGAAGGACAGAGCGGTGCACGTTGGACTTCCACAATTTAGCAGGAATGGACAGCAGAAGAGGAAGAAAGTGATGCTGGTGACGAATATGGTGCATCACAACAATCACAACGCTCACAAGAACATAAAGACAGAGGAGTCTGGCAGGACTCTCTGGCACACATGGCTCAATTCATGCTAGACTGCATTGAACGCGGCCCGCGCATTATTCACTATTCATTATTATTCATTATTCTGGAATCTGGACAACACCAATTACTGGGTTTATACCCAGTTTATACAAACACAATGTTAAAAAACTGATTGAAGAAAGTGTCAGACAGGTCAAAAATGGAACAATTCCAGCAGGCCCTTGAGGATGGAGACTTTAGAGAGGAGATTGACATCCTCCTCCTTCTCTAGCCAGTTGTACGCCGACAGACTGACTTCAGCAAACCCAGGAGGACCAGGAGGGCAGCAAAGAACACAAGCTGCTGCTAATGCCGAAAAGGGAATGGTATTGGCAGTGTCCTTGGAGTGGGAACATTTTCTGACACCCATGCAGCAGCCCACAGAACAGCAATCGGGCAGTTCCACGTCCTCCAACGCCAATCGCCTGGAGAAGATGGTCAAGGTCCAGGACTACATGTCAGATGGCGTAGCTGTGTTGAACAATCCATCTGCAGACAGACGGTGAGTGTGACAGGCAGCACAGAAGGACCATGGCAACTCACTCATAGTACCACAGTTTGATAGTGCTGCCCAAAAAATTATATGGATCCGTGGACCCGGGCACTGCGGGCAGTACTGGGAAGTGGGAACGCAGATTTTAGTACCTAAACACACGATACAACATGTTTTCCGGGGTCGGACTCTGAGGCACATACAGATGGTCCCGATCATCATCCTCATCATACAACTCTTCTCCTGAGTCTGACCCACCCACCACCTCTGCCACCCCAACATCCCCAGACACAGACCCCTCATCGTCCTCAACATTAACTTGGGATGCTGGCCTGAGCCAGACCTCCTCCTCCACATCAGGCCCCATCATCTCCTCAATGGCAGCCCTCATTAATTGCTCTGGCGACTGACCGATGGACACAACGTTCTCCTCCGGGGAGGGCTGCTGCTGACCACTGGCTGCTGGGGTGGATGTTATAGCTTGCGTGGGGCGTTGGCTGTTGCTGTTGTTGGGAGTGCTGCTCACAGCGGAGGTCTCTGAGGAACTCATGGTGAGCTCATATAGTGGTTGGCGGTGAGTGGAGTATTACTGATCCCAGCAATATACACACTGACTGGCAGAGTACGCAATGCTATATAGTCTGGCTGAGCTGTGTACACAAAGTGGCAGTACACACAATGCTATATAGTCTGGCTGAGCGGTGTACACAGAGTGGCAGTAAACAATGCTATATAGTCTGGCTGAGCGGTGTACACAGAGTGGCAGTAAACAATGCTATATAGTCTGGCTGAGCGGTGTACACAGAGTGGCAGTACACACAATGCTATATAGTCTGGCTGAGCGGTGTACACAGAGTGGCAGTACACACAATGCTATATAGTCTGGCTGAGCGGTGTACACAGAGTGGCAGTAAACACAATGCTATATATAGCGTGGCTGAACGAGGTACACAGTGGCAGTACACACAATGCTATATAGTCTGGCTGAGCGGTGTACACAGAGTGGCAGTAAACACAATGCTATATATAGCGTGGCTGAGCGAGGTACACAGTGGCAGTACACACAATGCTATATAGTCTGGCTGAGCGGTGTACACAGAGTGGCAGTAAACACAATGCTATATATAGCGTGGCTGAGCGAGGTACACAGTGGCAGTACACACAATGCTATATAGTCTGGCTGAGCCGTGTACACAGAGTGGCAGTAAACGCAATGCTATATATAGTGTGGCTGAGCGAGGTACACAGTGGCAGTAACCAATGCTATATATAGTGTGGCTGAGCGAGCGGTGTACTACTGTTCCCAGCAGTGACACACAATGACTGGGGGGGACCCTGGCTAGCGTGGCTGGAGAGCGAACTACCCTACATGCCTACCCAAAGCTAAACCCACTGAGAAATGGCGGAGATATGACGTGGTTCGGGTATTTATTTACCTGAACCACGTGACCGTTCGGCCAATCAGAGCGCGTTCGGGTCCGAACCACGTGACCCGTTTGGCCAATCACAGCGCTAGCCGAACGTTCGTGGAACGTTCGGCCATGCGCTCTTAGTTCGGCCATGTGGCCGAACGGTTTGGCCGAACACCATCAGGTGTTCGGCCGAACTCGAACATTACCCGAACAGGGTGATGTTCTGCAGAACCCGAACAGTGGCGAACACTGTTCGCCCAACACTATTTATTGCCAAGCAAGCATAATCTACTGCTGCCGTATATCTCACCCTTCTAGCCTATCACATTGTTAATAGATAATGGCAGTTGTTGCTGTCTGTTTTTTTCCTTTCTGCCAGCAGTAGTGATGCTGAGCTGCAGAGTCACGGTGGATCAAACAACATAAACAAATTACACAGTCAATAGCAATCATTTCTTGATCGATCTTCTATTTTTAATGCATTGATTTATATTTTTACCCTACTACTATCTTCCAGTGAAATTCCTCTTTAAGATCAATTTTGGTCCTTGCAGGGTTCAGTACCCTTGCTGCCAATGTCCAATTTCAATGTAATTCTTGCCAACAACTGCATCAATAATGCAATAAGATTGTACTTTTTTGGTTGACTTCTGCATTGACAATGACATCAATTATTACAGGGCAATCAGCACCTTGTTGGTCATTGTAGTTGCCAGTCGTTGGCTGGTTTACCTATGATGGCCCTTCTCTAGACTATATTAGCACTAACTATCACCACTAGTGCCTCCTCCGTCTTTCATCAGGCTGGACAGTCCCACGGTGAAACTGTCCAGCCTGATGAAAGCCGGAGGAAGTCTGAAACAGCAGGCTGTCGCTGGTTAGCAGCCCCATACTATTCTATTATTTTTCAGCAATTTTATGGATTTTAATATATCCTAAGAAAGAGCTATGCTTTAAGTAAAAGAGCTTTTTTTTGGAGGTGCTGACCACTTTCATTGGGACTTTGATTACTGTCCAAGTCGTACTGACAGACGGAAGGTCAGAGCACTCCTGTGAATTTCCTTCCTTTTTTTGGACACCGTGGGTGCTGACCATACCTACAAAAGCTGCACATTTATTTCCACGCACCTTCTAGTACATTGAGAAGATTCCACTAGCAGGTTTTCCTTAGATTTAGCTAGTGTTGGGCGAACAGTGTGCCACTCTGTGTACACCGCTCAGCCAGACTATATAGCATTGTGTGTACTGCCACTGTGTACCTCGCTCAGCCACGCTATATATAGCATTGTGTTTACTGCCACTCTGTGTACACCGCTCAGCCAGACTATATAGCATTGTGTGTACTGCCACTCTGTGTACCTCGCTCAGCCACGCTATATATAGCATTGTGTTTACTGCCACTCTGTGTACACCGCTCAGCCAGACTATATAGCATTGTGTGTACTGCCACTCTGTGTACACCGCTCAGCCAGACTATATAGCATTGTTTACTGCCACTCTGTGTACAACGCTCAGCCACACTATATAGCATTGTTTACTGCCACTCTGTGTACAACTTTGTCATCAAAAACAATGTCCTCACATGGGCACCAACTGGAGTTTAACTGCCATATTTAATAGCAAGCTTCGCATTCAAGAGACAACATAGTGCAGTAAATGTATCAGCAATACATCACCATTCCAACTGATCATACCACCCACAGTGTTCGCCACTGTTCGGGTTCTGCAGAACATCACCCTGTTCGGGTGATGTTCGAGTTCGGCCGAACACCTGATGGTGTTCGGCCAAACCGTTCGGTCACATGGCCAAACTAAGAGCGCATGGCCGAACGTTCCACGAACGTTCGGCTAGCGCTGTGAATGGCCGAAAGGGTCACGTGGTTCGGACCCGAACGCGCTCTGATTGGCCGAACGGTCACATGGTTCGGGTAAATAAATACCCGAACCACGTCATATCTCCGCCATTTCTCAGTGGGTTTAGCTTTGGGTAGGCAGGCAGGGTAGTTCGCTCTCCAGCCACGCTAGCCAGGGTCCCCCCCAGTCATTGTGTGTCGCTGCTGGGAACAGTAGTACACCGCTCGCTCAGCCACGCTATATATAGCATTGGTTACTGCCACTGTGTACCTCGCTCAGCCACACTATATATAGCATTGTGTTTACTGCCACTCTGTGTACACGGCTCAGCCAGACTATATAGCATTGTGTGTACTGCCACTGTGTACCTCGCTCAGCCACGCTATATATAGCATTGTGTTTACTGCCACTCTGTGTACACCACTCAGCCAGACTATATAGCATTGTGTGTACTGCCACTGTGTACCTCGCTCAGCCACGCTATATATAGCATTGTGTTTACTGCCACTCTGTGTACACCGCTCAGCCAAACTATATAGCATTGTGTGTACTGCCACTGTGTACCTCGCTCAGCCACGCTATATATAGCATTGTGTTTACTGCCACTCTGTGTACACCGCTCAGCCAGACTATATAGCATTGTGTGTACTGCCACTGTGTACCTCGCTCAGCCACGCTATATATAGCATTGTGTGTACTGCCACTCTGTGTACACCGCTCAGCCAGACTATATAGCATTGTTTACTGCCACTCTGTGTACAACGCTCAGCCACACTATATAGCATTGTTTACTGCCACTCTGTGTACAACTTTGTCATCAAAAACAATGTCCTCACATGGGCACCAACTGGAGTTTAACTGCCATATTTAATAGCAAGCTTCGCATTCAAGAGACAACATAGTGCAGTAAATGTATCAGCAATACATCACCATTCCAACTGATCATACCACCCACAGAGACCTGTCGGGTCGACAATTGTTTTGCTAAAGTAGCTTCCTCGTGGACCGCTGCTCTCCGCGGCGGGGATAAGGCTCAAACGCCGCAGACAAAGTGGGCGCTTCAAGTACGCAATACTGCGCACGCCCACTTCCTCACCTCAGGCCTATGGTAAGCCCAAGTCCTCCAGCGCGGGCGCGCGTCATCGCTGAGTGCAGCTTCACGCTGGTGGCAATCATGGTCACGTTACCACGCTCCGCGGCGCTCTTCAAGCGTCGCAGTCATGGTAACGTTACTAGTTTACTAGTTGCGCTGCGTCCACCCGGAAGCAAGTCAGAGACCGCCCCCGTCGGACGCAGTCATTGTGTGCCATGCAATGGGCTCAACACTGCCAAGGGAGTGTACGCGAGAATCCAGGCCGCATTGAGCAGGATGGTCAGGGGGAACCTTGAATGAATGACATTAATGCATCACTTAAAGGGAAAGTTCCCATAACCAAGGTAAGGAAAGTTACGCATACTTATTAGGGTTAATTGTACTTCTAAAGGACTAGAGAGAGAGAGATATACACCAGAGAGTGACACCCCATTGACAGGTGAAGGCAAGGAGAGAGCAAGCTACACAACTGAACTCTTAATATTTTTGCAAGAAAACGCTAAATTCATTTCTATCATTTAACCCCAATGGGCCCATTGCTTCAGTCCTCGAGATCCAAGTCGATTCTTTCTGGGAAAGCAGTTTCTCTCTATCTCCCCCTCTTCTCGGGGTTACTACAGAGAACAGTCCCACCATCCTCAGATATGCGGGGTCACTTTGATGCACCTCTTTAAAATGTTCCACAAGTCTTGGGACTCCACCTTTGCCCTTTCTAATGAACCTAATGTGTTCTACCAACCGTTCCCTCATTGGGCGGGTAGTTTTACCTATATAGAAAAATAAACAGGGACATAGGAGGGCGTATACCACAAACTCGGTTCTACAGGTTATAAAATCCTTGATTTGAAAATTTATGTGACCCAATCTCACATTCTTTGTTTTATCAATGTGTTCACACGTGGGACAATGTCCACATGGAAAACAACCCTGCATCTTTTTTGTGTCTAACCAGGTTTTTGGCTGTGGTTTTACAAACTCACTTCTGGTTACAAAGGACCCCAAAGTAGGGCCCCTCCTGTAGGCTAACATTGGAGGATTGTGGATTCTAGAACCGAATCCACTATCCTGCTGCAATATGTACCAATTTTTATTTATGATTTCCTTCACCCTATCAGCCATGGGTGTGAAATCAAATGTCATCACAAACCTATCCTCTGGCCCTGCTATTTTTTTCTTTTAAAAGACTATCTCTATCCATGCCTCTAGCCCTGTCTAGAGCTGACTCCAATTCTAGTGTATTGTAACCTCTCTCAACAAATCTGTTGGTCATCTCCACTGCCTGAGACTCAAAATCCCTATCCCTAGAGTTGTTCCTTCTCAATCTGAGATATTGGCTATACGGGATCGCCGCTTTAACATGGGAGGGATGGTAACTCTGGTGATGTAGAACCGAGTTTGTGGCCGTCGCCTTCCTATGTCCCCGAGAGATTAACTCACTCTCGTGTACCTCCAAGGTGAGGTCAAGAAAGTTGACCCTATCTCCACCCCACTCACCTGTAAAAATCATATTTCTGTCATTTTTGTCCAAATATTCCATAAAGGAATTGAAACGGTCCCTGGTGGAACCCCAAATGACCAGCACATCGTCAACATACCTGGACCATGCTCTCAGATCACATCTATAGGGATTGCTGTCCCCATAGATGTATTTTTCCTCCCACTTAGCCAAAAAAATGTTGGCAAATGTGGGGGCCACCGCTGTCCCCATTGCCGTCCCCGATATTTGTCTGTACCAGACATCTCCAAATTTAAACGCATTGTGCCCCAGAACAAACTTAAGGCATTCTGCCAAAAATGCACTTTCCGATTGATCCACCAACTTGGTGGCCAATAACATCTCTTGGACCAACCGGACTCCCATTTCTTGTGGTATCCTCTTATACAGGTTAACCACATCAATGGTTGCAAGGCTGTCCCCTTTGCTCCATTTAACTTGTTTGACCATTCTGAGGACATGCGTTGTGTCCTTTAGATACGATGGAACAAAGGACAGCAGCGGTCTAAGGGCATGGTCCAGGTATTTTGAGAGGGGCTCAGTTACAGAGCCCCTCCCGGAGACAATGGGCCGGCCCGGGGGATCCACCAGGGACTTATGGACCTTAGGCAGGAAGTAAATTACAGGCCTCCTAGGATATTCAGGGAACAAATCGTCCCCCAGTTTCTTATCCAGGAACCCTGACATCAATCCTCCTCTTAACAAATTCCTTAATTTTTTCTGAAAGGTGGAGGTAGGGTCTGCAGATAGTTTGACATAGGTGGTGGAATCCTCTAACTGTCTCGTGGCTTCCCTAATATAGTGTTGAGTTGACAGTACCACTATATTCCCTCCCTTGTCGGCCTTTTTTACTGTAAGGTCTGGACGGGATTTTAACCATTTTATGGCTTTCCATTCACTCGGTGAGAGGTTTCTCTCTACCTGGGGATAGATTAAAGCCCTAGATTCTTTAAGGACTTGTTTCTGGAATATATCTAAAGCAGAGCCCGACAAGGGAGGAAATGGGTTAACTGATCTGCATGCTTTAAATTTGGCCCGTTTGAAATTGGCATCAGTGGAGTCATCCACAGGATTATCATTTTCAGCTAGCAGGGATTGTAATTCACTTATAGCAATACTATCTTGAAAGGATAGACTTGGTAAAAAACCCAACGGTCCTATGTTAGATTGAGTTGGTTCCATGGGATTCCCTCCAAACATTCTGTACAGGTTGATCTTCCTGACGTTTTTGTAGAGGTCTATTTCAAACTTTGTAAAATCAAAGGCTGTAGTAGTGGCAAAGTTCAGTCCCTTTTGTAAGACCTTTATACATGGGTCTGACAACTTTACTCCCGATAGATTCAACACCTGTGGTTGGTTTAACTCTGGGGTTTGCTCTAAGCAAATCCCTCTTGAGGCATTCCCTTCCAGGACACTTTCTTTGCACATGACTCCTCGTTTTATTCTCCTCCCTCTCCTTGTTTTTTTCTTCCCAAAGGGGATACCTTAGGTTTCTTCCCTTTTCTCTCAACCTCGGACTCTGATCCAGAGTCGGAGGTCCAGTAGCCTTTTTTCTTTGGTCTACGTGGCTTTCTCCTTTTATAGGTACCTTTAGGTTTGGGCTCAGAGCGTGCCCAATCAAAAATGTGACCCGTTTTGAAATCTTCCTGGTCTCGAAGATATTTGTTGAGTTTTCTCTCCTTGACCTCCCTCTGAATGGGTATCAATCTCCTCTCAATCTTACTCTCTACTTCCTTCGCCTTATCCCCTGTAGCTACTGCAGACAACCGATTTTTTAAGTCGTCAAACTCTGTGTACAACGCTCAGCCAGACTATATAGTTGGCTGTTTACTGCCACTCTGTGTACACCGCTCAGCCAGACTATATAGCATTGTATGTACAGCCACTCTGTGTACACCGCTCAGCCAGACTATATAACATTGTTTACTGCCACTCTGTGTACAACGCTCAGCCACACTATATAGCATTGTTTACTGCCACTCTGTGTACAACGCTCAGCCAAACTATATAGCATTGTTTACTGCCACTCTGTGTACACCGCTCAGCCAGACTATATAGCATTGTGTGTACTGCCACTCTGTGTACACCGCTCAGCCAGACTATATAGCATTGCGTACTCTGCCAGTCAGTGTGTATATTGCTGGGATCAGTAATACTCCACTCACCGCCAACCACTATATGAGCTCACCATGAGTTCCTCAGAGACCTCCGCTGTGAGCAGCACTCCCAACAACAGCAACAGCCAACGCCCCACGCAAGCTATAACATCCACCCCAGCAGCCAGTGGTCAGCAGCAGCCCTCCCCGGAGGAGAACGTTGTGTCCATTGGTCCGTCGCCAGAGCGATTAATGAGGGCTGCCATTGAGGAGATGATGGGGCCTGATGTGGAGGAGGAGGTCTGGCTCAGGCCAGCATCCCAAGTTAATGTTGAGGACGATGAGGGGTCTGTGTCTGGGGATGTTAGGGTGGCAGTGTGGTGGGTGAGTCAGACTCAGGAGAAGAGTTGTATGATGAGGATGATGATCGGGACCATCTGTATGTGCCTCAGAGTCCGACCCCGGAAAACATGTTGTATCGTGTGTTTAGGTACTAAAATCTGCGTTCCCACTTCCCAGTACTGCCCGCAGTGCCCGGGTCCACGGATCCATATAATTTTTTGGGCAGCACTATCAAACTGTGGTACTATGAGTGAGTTGCCATGGTCCTTCTGTGCTGCCTGTCACACTCACCTTCTGTCTGCAGATGGATTGTTCAACACAGCTACGCCATCTGACATGTAGTCCTGGACCTTGACCACCTTCTCCAGGCGATTGGTGTTGGAGGACGTGGAACTGCCCGATTGCTGTTCTGTGGGCTGCTGCATGGGTGTCAGAAAATGTTCCCACTCCAAGGACACTGCCAATACCATTCCCTTTTCGGCACTAGCAGCAGCTTGTGTTCTTTGCTGCTCTCCTGGTCCTCCTGGGTTTGCTGAAGTCAGTCTGTCAGCGTACAACTGGCTAGAGAAGGAGGAGGATGTCAATCTCCTCTCTAAAGTCTCCATTCTCAAGGGCCTGCTGGAATTGTTCCATTTTTGACCTGTCTGACACTTTCTTCAATCAGTTTTTTAACATTGTGTTCGTATAAACTGGGTATAAACCCAGTAATTGGTGTTGTCCAGATTCCAGAATAATGAATAATAATGAATAGTGAATAATGTGCGGGCCGCGTTCAATGCAGTCTAGCATGAATTGAGCCATGTGTGCCAGAGAGTCCTGCCAGACTCCTCTGTCTTCATGTTCTTGTGAGCGTTGTGATTGTTGTGATGCACCATATTCGTCACCAGCATCACTTTCTTCCTCTTCTGCTGTCCATTCCTGCTAAATTGTGGAAGTCCAACGTGCACCGCTCTGTCCCTCGGCAGTGGGGGCATCCAATTCCTGCTCCAACTCCAGCTGTTCCTCGTCCTGTTCTTTGTCATAGCTGGGACCAGCGTTTCCTGAGGCAGGTTGCCTGATGTTGGTATCATCACGCTGATCGTTTTCATCTTCAGAATCCCCCACTTGCATCATGCCAGCGGTTTTCCATCTTCAACATTGATTTCTTCAGTAAACACAGCAGTGGTATTGTAATGCTGACTGTAGAGTTGTCACTGCTCAGTCACGCAACGTGGATTGCTCAAAATTTTGGAGGACTTGGCAGAGATCCAACATGGTGGCCCAATCAGATCCACAGAAGCTTGGTAGCTAGCTGCTGGAATGCGCCTCGGCACTGCGCAAAAGCGTGCTAGCATGTGCAGCATAGAATTCCAGCGCGTAGGGAGGGACATCACCCAGCGAGCGATGGTGCGCTAGATTGAAGCGCTCCTGCATCACTTGGTGAGTCCTTCAGAAGCGGTACTGGACTTTTAACAATGTTTGTTTTTTTTTCCTTCAACAGAAGATCTGCCACGTTGGAGTGAAGAGGACGCCGCCGACCCCCGACACCAAGCTGAACCCCGGCGAACTCCAAGCAGAGGATCTTCAGGAACCCTCAAGGCTTTGAGCAAGCTGAGGAGGATCAGCAGTCCCGACGAGACCTCTCCTCCTCATATGCGACTGAGTGCAGTGGAGCTCCCCAGAACAACCTCTCAGTTGTCACTTTGTCACTGGTCACTTTGTCACTTTGTCACTTTGTCATTTTGTCACTTTGTCACTTGTCACTTTGTCACTTGTCACTTTGTCATTTTGTCACTTTGTCATTTTGTCACTTTGTCACTTTGTCACTGGTCACTTTGTCACTTGTCACTTTGTCACTTGTCACTTGGTCACTTGTCACTTGGTCACTTGGTCACTTGTCCAGATGATCTCGGTACACCTCCTGCGATTCAAATTCCTGCACACATTGCTCTGGGATTTGGGTGTGATGAATGATGCATCTAACTGGCCACCGGAGGCAATTAAGGCCTTCAAAACATTGAAAGCAGCTTTCTGTTCCGCCCCCATTTTGCGTCATGTTGAGCTGTTGATGTCATGTTCATCCTCGGCCTCGCCTTGCATTTCAGTGCGAGGTGCATTTTCCACAGAAAAAGGTTGTGAATCCAGGCACAACATTTGTGGCTGTTCCATTGACCTTTCACAGGTAGAAGATTGTGGGTAGAGTTGGGCCGAACCTCCGATTTTAGGTTCGCGAACCGGGTTCGCGAACTTCCGCGGAAGGTTCGGTTCGCGTTAAAGTTCGCGAACCGCAATAGACTTCAATGGGGATGCGAACTTTGAAAAAAAAAAAAAATTATGCTGGCCACAAAAGTGATGGAAAAGATGTTTCAAGGGGTCTAACACCTGGAGGGGGGCATGGCGGAGTGGGATACATGCCAAAAGTCCCCGGGAAAAATCTGGATTTGACGAAAAGCAGCGTTTTAAGGGCTGAAATCACATTGAATGCTAAATGACAGGCCTAAAGTGCTTTAAAACATCTTGCATGTGTATACATCAATCAGGTAGTGTAATTAAGGTACTGCTTCACACTGACACACCAAACTCCACTGAACAGAACAGGTATGCAGTGGCGGGTTCACTAAACAGGTATACAGTGGCGGGTCCACTGAACAGAACAGGTATGCAGTGGCGGGTTCACTGAACAGGTATGCAGTGGTGGGTTCACAGAACAGGTATGCAGTGGTGGGTTCACAGAACAGGTATGCAGTGGCAGCAGGATCACTGAACAGGTATGCAGTGGTGGGTGGGTTCACAGAACAGGTATGCAGTGGTGGTGGGTGGGTTCACAGAACAGGTATGCAGTGGCAGGATCACTGAACAGGTATGCAGTGGCAGGATCACAGTACAGGTATGCAGTGGGCTGAGGGCTCACTGAACAGAACAGGTATGCAGCCAGGAAGAAGTTAAGCCTAACTAATCTTTCCCTATATGAGAGACTGCAGCAGCTGGCCCTACTCTCACTAATGCAGGCACACGAGTGGCCGTAATGGCCGCCGCTGCCTGCCTTATATAAGGGGGGTGGGGCTCCAGGGGCTAGTGTAGCCTAATTGGCTACACTGGGCCTGCTGACTGTGATGTAGAGGGTCAAAGTTGACCCTCAGGTGCATTATGGGGCGAACCGAACTTCTTCCGCAAAACGTTCGCGTGCGGTACCCGCACGCGAACCACCTAAGTTCGCGCGAACCACGTTCGCGCGAACCACGTTCGCCGGCGAACCGTTCGGCCCAACTCTAATTGTGGGGGTGGGAATAGCTCCTCCGAATAGCCCATTGTGTCCTGAAAACTACTCATTGCATCGCTTTGCGCACACATTTTTTTGTCCTCATGCAAGGCCTGAGTTGCACCTGAAAGCGTGGCCTTCTCCTCCTGCGCCTCCTCCTGTTCCATCACGTCTGCTGCTGCTGGGTTAGCATTGACGCCCGGTCCCTGTTTATTGAACCTCTTATCTTTATTACATTTATGACTGCATGGCGGTAAAAAGCATGCTATCCGCACGCTTCTTGTCCTCATGCAAGGCCTGGGTTGTTGTGTCTCAAAAAGCATGGCCTTCTCCTCCTGCGCCTGCTCCTGTTCCATCACGTGTGCTGCTGCTGCTGGGTTAGCGTTACCGGTACCTTTTCCTGGAACCTCTTCTCTGTATTACATTTATGACTGCATGGCGACAAAAAGCATGTTACCTGTGCAAAGAAACATGACATTTTCCACATTTAAAAGACAGTTTTTCCTTTGAAACTTTACAATCAATTTTCTCAAAAACTATAAGCTCTTTTTCAAATATTTTTTTTCTTCTTGTACCCACTCCCAAGGTGCACATACCCAGCAAATTTGGGGTATGTAGCATGTAAGGAAGCTTTACAAAGCACGAAAGTTCGGGTCCCCATTGACTTCCATTATGTTCGGAGTTCGGCGCGAACACCCGAACATCGCGGCGATGTTCGGCGAACGTTCGCGAACCTGAACATCTAGGTGTTCGCCCAACACTAGATTTAGCAAACATTCTCAGGATATCCAAAGAGTTTTCATAAACATTTAGCAAAATGGAGGTGTTACTTTTGCTGCTAAATTAATTTTACAGAAAAAGTGAAACTCATTTTAGTGAATGGTATATATGTTTTCTCCATCCTAACTTTTGAGTCTAGTGCTCTACAAAACTGTATAATATCAGTATTGTACATAAATGGCATGAATGAATGAGTCTGTGTTGATGATTGCTTAGCATTGTACTACTCCAAGCATTCAAAAACAATGTAGCCTCGATTTGTATGATCAAGCTGAAGATTATATCAAAGTTTGAAGGACATCTGATGGCAATTGTGCTTCTTGTGAAGCTACAGCACAAAGTGATGGAAAAGATGTTTCAAGGGATCTAACACCTGGAGGGGGGCATGGCGGAGTGGGATACACGCCAAAAGTCCCGGTAAAAATCCAGATTGGACGCAAAGCAGTGTTTCAAGGGCAGAAATCACATTGAATGCTAAATTGCAGGCCTAAAGTGCTTTGAAACATCTTGCATGTGTATACATCAATTAGGGAGTGTAATTAGAGTACTGCTTCACACTGACACACCAAACTCACTGTGTAATGCACCGCAAACAGCTGTTTGTGTAGTGACGGCCGTGCTGGACTGGTGCGCACCATGGCCAGAGTGCAGACCCTGGAGGTTTTCAAGCCCATATGGTCGCCGGGCTGTGGTAGCTCAATGATAGAACAACAGTGACTGTCCAGCTGAACAAATTTGGTCTATTATCTTTGGTGTGCCACCCCCCGAGACACTCATATAGCCGGCGGTCATTGCTTCAAAGCCCCTTCACCGCAGCAAGGTAATGATCACGAAGGGGAATGGGAACATGCACATGCCTTTTGTTTTGTTGTTGCAGCCACAGTGCAGCCAGAAAAATTAGGCAGGCATGTACACGCACCAGAAAAATTATCATAGTGACCGCTGCTAGCAACGTCTTTAAAAATTCAGGAATCCGCCTGGAGTCCTGGACCATGTTGGTGGAGGCGGAGAAGGCAGTCAAGCGGCCTGCCGGCAGATATGCTGTTTGGGGAGTGACTTAGTCTTGGGGCAGGCAGTCACACGGCGTGCAGGCAGAGATGCTATGTGTGGGGACTGACTTAGTCTTCAGGCAGGCCTGAGCGTGCTTTGCAGACCAGGCATCCATGGTCAGATGGACCCTTGACCCAACGCTGTGTGCCAGAGATGTCACCACTTGCCTTTCAACATCACGGTACAGTTTAGGTATCGCCTTTTTTGAGAAAAAATTGCGGCGTGGTATCTTCCACTGCGGTGTGCTGCTTTGCTTTTTTGTGCTGCTTTTCCTCAGGTGGTCATCCCATTGCAGTTTGTGCTTTGTAATCATGTGCCTTCATAAGGTAGTTGTCCCTACGTGGGTCTTGGTCTTTCCATGGCTCAATTTTCCGTGGCAGAGAGTACAGATTGCATTGTTCTCATCTGAGGCAGACACACACAAAAATTTCCACACCGCTGAGCCCTGGGGTGATGGCACTTTGGTGGTGGCGGCCGACTGAGTGTTAAGTGGGGTGCCAGAATCAGAGCAGGAGGAGGAAGATATGTCACGCTTCCGTGTAGAAGCTGAGAAAGATGAGGTGCACTGTGAACAACAGGTAGGTAGGTATATGCAGTAATGGGTATTACAATGTGCACCAGTCACACACAGACAGGTAGCGGACAGGCACTGTGACACTGCGTGCGCTCAGCTCACGTAGGTAGGCGGGTGTACTGTGAACAACACGTAGGTAGGTATATGCAGTGATGGGTATTACAATGTGCACCTGTCACACACACAGGTAGTCACTGAATGTGCTGGGCCTGGCAGTGGCACACACACAGTATGAATTATCAAGGGTGACTGTCTATGCAACACAAGTGTCAGTGGGACACACAGAGAAAAAAAAATAGATCACAAGAACAAGATTAGCTCTCAAAAGAGCTGTTGTGGGGTGCTATTTTTAGCAATAAGAATCAGCAAGGAGCAAGCTAACAAGCCTACAAGAGCCTAACTAATCTTTCCCTATGAGAGTCTGCAGCAGCAGCAGCTGTCACTTCTCTATTTATTGCAGGCACACAAATGAGTGTAATGGCCTGCGCTCCCTGCTTTATATAAGGGGGGGAGTGGCTCCAGGAGTGAGTGTAGCCTGATTGGCTACAATGTGCCTGCTGACTGTGATGTAAAGGGTCAAAGTTGACCCTAATGGTGCATTATGGGGGCGAACCAAAGTTCGCTGGGAACCGTTCGCCAGTGAACCAGTTCGGGCCATCTCTATCTATAACACCTTAGTGAATTCAAAATTAGATTTTATGCATGAGGCATATTATCAAACGTTTGATAAAGTGTTTGATAAAGCTAAGTGAATTGGGGCCAATGAGAGAGAGAGAGATATTACTTATTAGTGTGTCTAGTAAAAGAAACAACCACATATGTGACCATCTGTTTTTGAAAGAGTATATTTTTGAAAGAGTATAATGTGTAGATATGCTTCCCAACAATAGTGAAGTTCCCATTTGTGACAGTTTAATGCAATAAAGAGCTCTTCGTCCCCAAGTGAAAGAGATTATACACTTAGGAAGAGTCTCCTATGTGAAAGATGCAACAAAGATATGTCTCCCCCCCCCCCCACCTTGTTCCCTCAAAGTACAGAGTGGCAGCAGCAGGTCCCAGAGCATAAATTAGTAACTCAACTCTCAGCTCCTAGACAAGACACAGAACATTTTTATAGTGCTTTTCTTCTGGCAAACTCAAAGCGCTCTAGAGCTGCAGCTACTTAGGGTGCACTCCACAGGGACCCCAGGAGCATTAGGGAGCCTTGTCCACATACTGATTTGAGTCAGGATTTGCTTCCTGGTCAAAGGCCCAAATCCTACAAGGCAACACTATTACCCAGTACCCTATCCAGCTGCTACACAGATGGTCCACCCTGTCCAGACGTCCCTGTCTCTGTGATTAGATAGTTCTCTAGATTATTCTGTAGTCATGGAGATGGGACGCATGGGTAGGAGATTATCTGTGGAGCCAAACAATCAGGTACTTATCTATGAACGCCTGCTGCCATTAGTCTGCACTGCGTGGCGGGAGAGGGTCCAGCACAGGTCTCCATGCAGCCTGATGCAGACATCAATTTTGTGGTTGCTGTCTCTTCCCATGGCCAACTTCGGGATCTGGCTGTAACATATTTACCAACCAATCAGAGACAAAGGCCCCCTGTTGTAGGAACAGTCAATTAAACACTAATTAACTGTCATCTCAACAAGTTTGATCTTGACATGGTATGACCCAGGTGATGGGGCAAATCCTAGCTAATACACAGTAGATAATTAAAGCAATATTGAAGTGAACCTGAAAAATGTTAGATACTCACCTATTGAGAGGGAAGGCAGTGAATCTCATAGAGTCTTCCTGGTCCTCTCTCTATCCCCTCGGTCCACCACGGTTCCTCGGTGAAACCTATTAAACTAACTGGTTGAATATGCTTTGGGGAGTGCTCATGAATGCTTCCAAAGTACTCAAGCCTTAATGAAATGGGAGCAGGTTTGTATTGCGCATTTGCGTGTGTGTGCTCTTGCACAAGCAGTACAGTGCCACCCATCTTCTGAAGCACTCATGGATAAGGTGAAGACTTTCAGGGGGGGGAGGCAATGGTGAACCGAGGGCACAGAGAAAGGACCGGGAAGGCTCTATGGGACCCAGGGCCTTCCCACTCCATAGGTAAGTAACTCTTTTGCAGGTACACTTCACTATTGCTATAATCTACCTCAGGCTCTGGTTATTATCACCACTGCTGATGCTTGAAGTTTTCTGGATCTAGTAAATCCAGAAACGAGGAGGGGAGAAACTGTGGAATGTATGTGGTATGTGGGGTCTGCACAGCTTTGCAAGAGACAGAATTCACTAACCCTACAGAAATGCCAGCAATACATTCTGCACACAGTGGGAAAAAAAATCTGAAGCAATATCTTTCTGGTGTTCTTCTGGAAGCAGGAAATTTGGGCACATGAGGCAAGTGGACAAAAAGGGCTCCGCCATTCACTCTCATAATAAATATCGTTTAATGGGCGCCGAACAGGAAAAAAGGGCACCGGAGATTAGTAACATTTTCAAATGGCGCCCGGAGATTTTTAATGTTTTCTAACGGCGCTTGTGATGATTTAAGTTTACAAAATGCGCCCGTGACTAATAAAGTTTACAAAAATATTAAACATATTTATTGTATTTAACTAAAACATTATTTAAAATTGTATCCCTTACTGTTTGTAAAACATTATTATTCACAAATAAAGCAATCAGAACGTAACCTAAATTGTAATATATTTTTTACAGTCACTATTTGTAAAATATTATTTTCCACACAATAAAGCGATCACTAAGAGGGGTTTTAGGGTGAGGCATCACCAGGGGGATCTTAGGGTTAGGCACCACCAGTAGAGATGGCCAGAACGGTTCGCCTGATAACTTGTTCGCGCAAACTTAGCTGGTTTGAGTTTGTGGTAAACCGCGAACACTTAGCGAGTTCGACCCGCCCCCTATACTACATCATTGGGCTAAATTTTGACCCTCTACATCACAGTCAGCAGACACATGGCAGCCAATCAGGCTGCACTCCCTCCTGGAGCCCCCCTCCCCCTTATAAAAGGCAGCAGCATCAGCAATGTTCTCACTCTGTGTGCTGCTGTATTAGTAAGAGGAGGGAGAGACATTGGAGAGATAGGGAAAGTGATAGTTTAGGGGTTGCTCCTTCCTGATATTTGTTGATGAAAAGCACCCCAAAACTGCTCTTTTGAGAGCTAATGTTCCTCTGATGTGTTGTTTTTGTGTGTATGCCACTGACACTGCATTTACAGCCCTGTCTGTCACAGCTGGCCTTGCTAATTACTGTATTGTGCCAGGGCCAGCACATTCAGTGCATACCTTTCACTGCCTCTGTGTTATTGCACTTTGTATTATACCACCAGCAGTCAGGTCAAAAAAGTGCTCAGCACCTCACCTTTATCAAAATGAATGAGGCATGGATCCCGGAGGGCCACTGCCTGCCCCAAAACTAAGTCAGTCCCCACACAGCATCTCTGCCTGCAGGCCACTTGACTGCCTTCTCTGCCACCACCAACAGGGTCCAGACCAGGACTCCAGGTGGATTCCTGAATTTAAAATAAATAACAAAAACAATAATAATTTTTTCTGGTACGTGTACATGCCTGCCTAATTTTTCTGACTGCACTGTGGCTGCAAGAACAAAATAAAAGACATATACATGAGTCAATTCCCCTTCGTGATCGCTACCTTGCCGCGGTGAAGGGGCTTGTGTATCACAATAAAGCAATGACCAGCTATATGAGTGTGTTGGGGGGCACACCTGACCTAAGGTAATAAGGTCATTGCTTCATTGTAGACAGTTGTTCTGTCATTAAGTTACCTCAGCCCGACCATATGGGCTTGAAAACTACCATTGCCTGCACTCTTGCCATCGTGCGCACCAGTCCAGCACGGCCATCACTACACAAACAGCTGTTTGCGGTGCGTTACACAGTGTGTTTGGCTAATCAGTGTGAAGCAGTACACTACTTACACTAACTGCTGATCCATGTATAAACAGGCAAGATGTTTTCAAGCACTTTAGACCTCCAATTTAGCAATGTAATGTAATTTCTTCCTTTTAGGGATTATAACCCTGCTGTGCGGCAAATCCGTAATTTTCCCCGGGACTTTTGGCAAGTATCCCATTCCGCCATGCCCCTCTCCAGGTGACTGTTAGACCCCTTGAAACATCTTTTCCATCACTTTTGTGGCCAGAAACAGTGTTTGTAGTTTTTCAAGTTCGCCTGCCCATTGAAGTCTATTGCGGTTCGAAAAGTTCGCAGGTTCACAAACTTTTTCGGAAGTTCAAGTTCGAGGTTCGCAAACCGAAAATTGGAGGTTCAAGCCATCTCTACACCAGGGGAGATTTAGGGTTAGGCACCACCAGGGGGGTCTTAGGGTTAGGCACCACCAGGGTAGATTTAGGGTTATACACCACCAGGGGGGTCTTTGGGTTAGGCACCACCAGGGGAGATTTAGGGTTAGGCACCATCAGGAGGGTCTTAGGGTTAGGCACCACCAGGGGAGATTTAGGGTTAGGCACCACCAGGGGGTCTTAGGGTTAGGCACCACCAGGGGGGTCTAAGGGTTAGGGATAGGTACAGGGAGGGTTCTGTGTGAGAGTAGGGTTAGGTTTAGTAGTAAAATGTTAGTAATATTTACTAATGTTTTACAACAGTTATTACCAACACACTTATATTTTTTTGTCATTGTTATAAAAAATATTTTCAGATTTTATTATATGAAGAAACGATAAATTAAAGTTATTCATAATAATATACAATTATACCGATTAAACATATATTATCATTTTTTTAACAAACGTAATTATAAGTTTCACTTTTAAAACAGGGAAGATTATCGTTTTCACAATTTGCGATTTCATACACATTATTAAATTCCAGGGATGAGCAGAAACTATGCCAGTGCGAATTTACGCATCGTAGTTTACGCCCGCTACGCGTAGTTAACTTGTGTATTGTGAAGTGAACTTCAAATGCGTTACTCGCGTCTATTTTTCCGCGTAAAAATGTATGCTTACAAAATTACGCATTGGAAAGGGGAATGTACGCATAGAAGAGTTCCCGGTGTAAGCATTTCAAGAGGTATTAATGCAGAAATGTTTACGCATAAGGGCATAAGCTTCCGCATACACTGCGCTTCGTACTACGCGTAATTGCGTATTTTAATGCGTAGTCTATGAAATGCATACAAAGCGAATATTTGATTTCGAAAGCCGTAGTTTGGCGAAGCGCAATTGCGTAAAACTATGCGTAGTTCCACCGTATCGAAGTTGGCTGACTACGACCATCCCTGTAATAAATTCTTTTTAATTTGGAAAACATTATTTGTAAACTAAATACAACACAATATTTTGATAAACGCTATTACCGCTTATCGCTTACACCACGCGCCCTTTCTTCCCAAAGCCCTTTTTGCGTGTACGCGTTCTTCTTTAGTATGTACCATCAATAAGCATGCCATAATGGGGTGAATACATTATTACACAGCTCCTATTATCAGTGGCACTAACAATAGCAAAAATAGCTTAGTAAAACCGTTATACATTTGTTTACAGGTGAAGTTTCCCATCTGTTAGGTATCGGAGACCAGCATCTGGCCTCACAGCAGTATTCTGTAAACAAGCTGCAGTAAATCAGGAGCTAGTGCTACAAGGGTCATTTAGGGGCCTTGGCATGCCAACATTTTGATAAAATACTAGATTAGCTCAAGAAAGCCATATGGGACATGAGCTGTTTCAAACCTAGAATGTGTGTAATATTATAAAATAAATATAGGATTAATGGTTTCTCTTTGAAACATGAACTAGTTCAGCTATTCAATCAATGTCACTGTTTCACTGGCAATACTTTTCATACTTTGGGACACACAAGCCTTTCTATTTATTCATTTTTTTCTGTTCTTTGCAGGTAAATGTTGGTAAAAAATTACAGCAAGTGATCACCATTGTAGTCCAAAAAAAAAAAAATCCAGCTTCTACAAGAATGTGCTATATGAATATTGAATATCTATTCTTATATTTTGTTAAAATTAGGCAGGAATGAATAGATGAGTGAGAAAATGAATGTAACTGATAAGCTAGAATGTAAATTATACCGACCATTATGCCTAATGAAGTTATTATATTTCTTCATCTTAGCAACAATATATCACTAATGAATTTAAAAGTACTCCATAGAGCTGTTAAAACAGTCACAAATCCTAGGCAAATTATAAAATGTCACTAGAGAAGCTTGCAAACTCAACCATAGCCAGTCTAGTTAGGGAAAATTAACTTACCAGATTGCCATTAAAATGTGGGTAGAAAATAAGAGCAGCAACAGAAACTCCACACAAATACAGAAGACATGCAAACCAATTGTGGGTACCAATGTTGCCATTTAAAGGACAAGTATCACCAAAAAATGTACAATTTAAAATATACTGTATATGAAGTGTACATGTGTCCCAGAGTAAAATGCACTATAAATAACTTCTTTCCTGTGTTGCTGTCACTTACAGCAGGTGGTGAAAATCTAAAAAGTTTTAGACTAGTCCATTTTCTCACAGGGGATTCTTGGTTATTTTGTTATTTACAAAAGCACTTACTGAACAACAGTTGCTTAGTCCCACTGTCAAAAAAGTATACAAACGAGTAGGAAGGCCGGCTGGCATCTTTGTATAGACTTTTTCCAGGAAGTGCTTTTGTAAAGAAAAAAGGAAATATTATATATTTAGAAGTGTTTGAAATATTGCAATGTAACTTTTTTTTTGTAAGAGTTCCATCTGCTCCTCCACCTGTTATAGGATTTGTGAGTAGAGAAGGCCCGAACGGTTCGCCTATGAACGGTTCCAGGCGAACTTCCGGTGGTTCGTGTTCGTTAATAAATTGTATATATTACATATATTGTGCTGTAACTATACTTAACCTTACTCTCACGCAGAACCCTCCCTGTACCTATCCCTAAACCTTAGACCCCCCTGGTGGTGCCTAACCCTAACCACCCCCCTGATGGTGTGTGTATTGTGCTGTAACTATACCTAACCCTACTCTCACACAGAACTCTCCCTGTACCTATCCCTAACCCCTAGACCCCCCCTGGTGGTGCCTAACCCTAACCGCCCCCCTGGTGGTGTATATTGTACTGTAACTATACCTAACCCTAAAACTCCCCTGGTGGTGCCTAACCCTAACCACCCCCCTGGTGGTGCCTAACCCTAACCACCCCCCTGGTGGTGCCTAACCCTAACCATCCCCATTGCACAAACACCTTTTCACACATATAAACAATAATATATTTAATTCTTAAAATACTTCACTATAAATAACATGAATAGAATAATTTATATATTTGTAATAGAATAAATAGCCTTAAAAGCACGTACACATGAATAATATTATAAATAGAAAAAGGTATATATATATATATATATATATATATATATATATATATAGTATATATAATAGATAAAATAGCCT
Organism: Hyperolius riggenbachi; assembly: GCF_040937935.1. Classification (NCBI taxonomy): domain Eukaryota; kingdom Metazoa; phylum Chordata; class Amphibia; order Anura; family Hyperoliidae; genus Hyperolius; species Hyperolius riggenbachi. The sequence continues at coordinate 449,125,969 of NC_090646.1, read as the reverse complement.
TACAATCACTTTTTTTGCATATTTTATGATCAATTAGATGCAATTTTTAAGACAGAGCGAGTTTTTACTACACTGCGACCAAAAATGTTACAATTTTATCATGTCTTCTCATGTTTTTAAACTGCGCCTTTATTTTAAGCTAATTCTATGGGTCATGTTTGTATATATTTCTGTTTGTTTTATAGTTATCCTCCTGTTTGCCTGATGAAGCAGGACCACACCTGCGAAACGCGTTGCACTAAGTGGAGTTCAATAAAACATTTTTGTATTGACATATTGTGACTCAATTGAGTTTTATATTTTTGAGGGAGGTAAGTCCACCTGAACATCCCCCTCTTTTAGACGGTTTTTAAACGTTTTTATTCTACTCTGGCGCCTCTGTACACCAAGCTTTGCTGAAAGCCTTACAATCACGTACGCATTAAAATTCTGCAAAGAACGGTAATATTAAAATTGATATATTAGTAAGTTAATAAAACTATAATCGACGCATTATAAGTGTGAAAAACAAAGTTAATACCACAAGTGATGTATTTCTAATAGAATAAGGTTGAAAACTATATTTTTTAGCATTATACGTATGAAAACGAATTTTAAATGACAAAAGAAGTGTAAACGAAATTGTACTTGTTACAGTCCTTTAAGCAAAATTTTACAAACGGGAAAATAAGTAAAAGCTCCTATAAGTGAAATGTAAAAACGAAAAATAAGTATAACGGAAACTTTTGTTAACACAATCCCTGCAACCGATATTATGAAAACGAATTTTAAATGACAAAAGAAGTGTAAACGAAATTGTACTTGTTACAGTCCTTTAAGCAAAATTTTACAAACGGGAAAATAAGTAAAAGCTCCTATAAGCGAAATGTAAAAACGAAAAATAAGTATAACGGAAACTTTTGTTAACACAATCCCTGCAACCGATATTATGAAAACGAATTTTAAATGACAAAATAAGTGTAAACGAAAATTTACTTGTTAAAGTCCTGTAAGCAACATTTAATAACGGGAAAATAAGTAAAAGGTCCTATAAGCGAAATTTAAAAACAAAAAATAAGTATAACACAAAGTGCCCCTATTGCGGTTCACGAAAGTTTGCGCGAACCGAACCTTTTGCGGAAGTTTGTGAACCCGGTTCACGAACCGAAAATCGGAGGTTCGGGCAAATCTCTATTTGTGAGCAGAAGAGAGTGAAGATTTACTGTTTTGCAATAAACAAGTCTAGCATTACAAAAGTAAAGTCTTAAGGTGGCCATACATCACTTGATGTGCCACCAGATCGAGCATTAGATAGATCCCTCTCTGATTGAGTCAGAGAGGTATCTATTGCCTGCCCACAGGGAAGGCTTTGAGGGAGTCAGAGATATTGCTAGGACCTGACTAACAGGAACATATTGCCAATAGAGTAAGGAGGACATTCCCCAGTGCTTCTCACTTACTTTCACTATTACCGTCTCAGTGCAGGGAGCTTTGGAAGGCAGCTCCCTGCCATCTATTTCAGCCCAGGTGGCCAGAAGGGAGCATGAGAGCCTGGCAGATGACTCTCTGCATCATGCCCTCCCTGTAACGGACGGTTGTGTGGCCGCAGACGCGTCCTTGAACCACCCGTGAAGAAAATGTGATCACAATCGATTCTCTGCATCGATTGTGATTAAGTTAGATAGAATCTGGATTGGTTGTGTAGGGGTTATCTGTAGCAACCTGGAGTCTCTCTTTCTCCCAGCAGAGAGATAGCATTAGCTTAACTGCAGGATGGCTCTTTTGGTTTACTAATGAACAGGAACAAACTCTTGTGTTCAAGAGACTAGTGTTTATTTTTAATTACCTGGGGACACAGGATTCTGCACTCTGGCAGAACCTCAGATAGGTGTCAAATTACTCCACCATTTGATGAGCCCCAGCCAAGAGAGCTTCCCTTACAGTTGGGGGCCAGACTGGCTGGCACTGATGGGGGCAGATTTGAATGCATGTGTTGTATGATTTCGTGTCTGTTATATGGAGACCGTATATAGCACAGTTATACAATTCATATAGTCTTATTCATTAAAATCTGCCCAATGTGCTGATAAAAAATTCATCGCAATAGCCCGTCTGGTTATTGATGTATGACCCTTCTCAGGAACTGGACCCGCTGCCCTAGTTACGTCTGATGTCATATTAATCGGTATTTTCTGACAATTATGAATCTGCTATCCACCTAAATATGACATGTATCGTTTATGAGTTACGGCATTTTATAAGTTTAAACCTAAAATCTCTCTCAGAGGGAATGAACTGCCATTGGTGGGTAATTCAGAGGGCGCAGGCGTTGCCACGCCCCCAAACCAGCTTCATCAAAAGCCCATTGCCAGCAGGCGGACCTTAGTCCTCCAAATTCCATCTTTATGAGAGCCTGTCTGCTGCTAGCCAGGGGACCATGTGGTTAGCGGCCATTTTGTTTGGACTTTGAACTGAACTGAAACAAAGGAACTTCACAAGTTTTCCCAGAAGGACATATTTCCACGAACTAAGTATTTTCTCCCTTTTTATTTTCATACTGGCTATTAATGTTTCTATAATTGTTGATTTTAACGATTTTCTGTATATATTAATTATTTATATTGCATTTTAATAAATCGACGCTAACGTCAGTTTGTTAGTCCACTACCCTATTATTCAGCCACACAGAAACCGAACCCGGGTCTCTGAAGAGACGCTACTATTGTTACTAGCTAGACAGAATAGAGTGTGTTTAACCGTTTTTATTTGCAGGTCTAGACTTAGCCAGTCAGTGGGCTCCTCTGTCCCATGGTAACAGAGGTGGTGGCAGTTATACCCTAAAATAGTGTGTAATTTGTAATTACTGTAACTCACAGGCTCCCTTCTAGTCGGTTGGCTGCCAAAATTCCAGTGGTTTCTGCGCACCGAGTGCGACCACAGCTTGCATGGTCTGTGTGCTGAAACCGATTGGAAGGCATTTTGCAGTCCGGCCACTAGGGGCACTGTGACAATCCAGGGGGCTCTATTGGAATAAGTGGCAGTAGCAGGTGACAGCAGCAGCAGACACCTGCGATGCCTGAGTACACACAGCATGGCAGAAAGGCATAGTGGTTATCTGTTTTTTGGTGACTACTTCACCCTAAGTACAGAGGTTGATACAAATTTAAAGGGCATTTGGTAGTGAGCAGTACAAATCAGGGTAGCTATTTGGGAACAGTGGACATGATCTTCTACCCGAGGATCCAGCACTAACTCGAGTGGGAGAAGTGCAAGTGTAGATAATACACTTAGATAACGCAACAGCGATTAGGGTACAGTGGAGAGTTGTATAGTTTCCCCACCTGTACTCCTTGACGGCACTGTTGAGATGGTAAGGTCCACCCTATCCCTACCCCACACTTTCTTCTGAAGGGCAGACTGGTGGCAGCAGCCTATCCTCTATTTCAGCATCCTTCCATCCATTCATCCTTCCTCACATTCACATTGATGGCTTGGAGTGAACATTTGCTTCTCTTGTGTTTTGCATTTAGAGGCAGTGAGGGTGAATCCCCTGTTGATGCTAGTACTGGGGCTCACCTGCACTTCCCCTCTTGGTGTTGCATGTGGGTTTGGGGGTCCTATGCAGTGGCAGAATCGGGGCTTCTTTCTGTCATGTGCACCAGTGTTTGTGTTTTTTAATTTTCCTTTTTAAAGCTTCCAGTATGCAGATGCAGATTAGTGGTTAGGGAGGGGGGTATTGAGGGGTTTACCTGCACGTGGTGCCCCTGCTGGTCACATAGTCTACGATTATTTGCGACTGAACCCTCTCACCTGTTTTTTGATGAACCTACGCAACTCTTGCTAGTTTTGGTACTACAGATATGGGTGCATACCATTACACTTGATTGGCTGTGTGTGGACCAATATAAAATGGCAAATTTCTAGCTAGGAGTGAGCATTTGCTTCTCTTGTGTCTTGCAAGCTCTCATACTACATGGAACTGGTAAGATTGGTCAATCAAAATCAAAATTGAATGTGTGTATGCACCTTTAGGCCTGGTACACACTTTAAATTATGATTGGCCAATTACTGACTCATTTGATCTCCTTTCTGTTGTATGAGAGTTTAACTACTTAATCTGCTCATAGTATTCAATATCTATATGGAGATGGTAAGATTGGTTAGTGATTGGCCAACCATAATTAAAAGTGTGTACCAGGCTTTAGTCTTTATCAGGGAAGGCCTTGCTTCACTCATTGAAAACATTTAAAGGGGTTCTGACACTTACCTGGGGCTTCTAACGGCCCCCTTCAGCTGTCAAGTCCCGCGCTGTCCTCCTACGATCCGCCGGTCTAATTTTTCTTCTAATACAACTGCGGCTGCGCAGTCGTGGCCATGCGCAAGCTCGCTTCCACACGCGTCTCTGACAACTTACTGCGCAGTCGCAATACGAGGTTTTCTCGTACTGTGCCTGCACAGTAAGCTCCCAGAGACGTGAGCTGGAGCGCGCAGACTGCGCGCGCAGTATTCGTCTAGATGAATACTTAGACCCTCCACAGAACCCCTTTAACACATTGAAAACATTTATGATAAAGAAGTAGCTAAATTAGGTTGTATATGGTTTATTCAATATATATACCAGGTATATATATTTACATTACACTGCCATTACCACTCACCATTTTCTCTATACCAATTTCTAATTTCTCCCAAAAGAGAAAAAGCTGATTTAGGTTGAATTAATAAGTTTTCCTTAAAACATGTGATTTTTAAGATGTAAAATTTATGAAAATGTGCACTAAATACACACATTATAGCATTTAACACTTTATAGGTTCATTAAGAAATGCTCCCACATCCAACATAACGATATAAATACAAAATATTAGTATGCTATAACTTATTCTTATGCAAGATCGTATTCCCTGAAGAACAATTTGAATATATATATTACTACACAATGGAGCTGGAATAATCTTTCAGAAAACTAACACCTTTATTGCAAAGAAGTGCACAATGCATAACAAATAATATCTTGCAGACATAAAGATCTATTCACAGGAGTCTGCAGATTCTCAGAGCACCAATTAATTACTCTATAGCTGCATGGATAGATTTTTTTTGCCATACGTTTATTTTAGCATTCGGTGATAATTCAATAGCTTCAGTGGAGACATGCTATTTCATTTTTACAGAAAAAAAATTCTATCTGCAATTCTGTTCACATTAGAACACAGCAGAAGAAAATGTAATTCTAATCTGACCAAAAGAACCATGGAATATATTAGGGCACAATTCTCCTGGAAAATATGACAAATAAAGCATATTATACAATGGTGAAGCTTTACTGACTTCAGATGGATGTAAATATTTGCAACATGAATTTAATGAAATGGCTTAGTGACTGAAATTGTATGGGGACATTGTTTTGTTACTGATTTTTTTTGTCATTGTATGTTTTGTCATGCTTATACTCTTTATCTCTGTTGAGTTACGGTGGCCACACACCATACGGTTTTTTAAATATCTTTTCAAATCAAGAATTGCAATCAATTTTTCTGACTGATTGTAACATTTCAAAAATCTGACCAATGTACCACACACATATGTTCAATTTGTGTACCCAATCATGAAAACAATGATTTATACATCAAGTAATTAACAATCTACCCTACAAAATTCAATTTTCATAAAAATTAATCAGGAAAATCCAACACTCCCGATCTTCTTTTATCAAATAAAAATTGGATTTCTCGAACAAATGAAAAAAAAAAAAGCTGTCTGAACATTTGTACCAAATTGCCATAAATTGGATCATTTGATTGTATAGTGTGTGGCCAGAAACACTCAATTGCGTCAACTTCGGACACAAAGAGCGCCTATTGTAGCCGAAAACCTAGTTTTAGTTTATAAAAAGGATGCTGTAATAGGCAACATTTGTTGGGCTATGAAAGGGCTCTGGATATAGCCTAGAAAAGTGATATAGCCAAGAAAAGTGATTACTATGACCTAACTTCTCACTACTCTCACACAGAACCCTCCCCTGGTGGTGCCTAACCCTAAGACCCCCATGGTGGTGCCTAACCCTAACTCCCCTGGTGGTGCCTAGCCCTAACCCCTCCCTGGTGGTGCATAACCCTAAGACCCCCCTGGTGGTGTCTAACTCTAACCCCCCTGGTGGTGCCCAACCCAAAGACTCCAATGGTGTGCCTAACCCTAAGACACCCCCTCCCCCCGGTGATTACTATGACTTAACTTCTCCCTATTTTCACACAGGATCCTCCTCTGATGGTGTCTAACCCTAAGACCCCCTGCTTGTGATGCCTAATTCTAGCCTCCCTGCACCCTCGAATCAAAAATCTTTTTTGTATCAGAATCAAAAACCTTGTAGCTGAAAACCTTGTAGCTGAAAACCTTGTAGCTGAATCAAAAATCTCAGCTACAAAGGGGCGTCTTTTGTAGCCAAATCGAACACCTTGTAGCTGAAACGAAAACACAGGCACCCGTCTCACCGCCTTGTAGGCGAGATTTGTGTAAATACAGATGACTCAGGTGCCCTTCTCAACTGATTCCTGCAGGCTAACATTGCGTTTGTACAGCCTCGGCCCAGCAATGTCACTTGAGGAATCTGGGCCTTATATCGGACAGGCAATATCAATCTAGTATGTGTATGGGCCTTAACTAAGTATCACATTCAAATGCCAAGATAATAATAAATGAAGTAGTATAACCTCTTATCCATCATGAAATGACAATATTTCACATCCTTCACTCTTACTACCACCGAGGAAGTCATCCACCTACTGCAGACTTCCCATACCACTACTTCCTCCCTTGACCCCATCCCTTCTGATTTACTCCAGCCTCACATCACGGAATTGGCCCCAGTCCTCGCTACCCTGTTCAACCTCTCCCTATCCACAGGCACCTTTCCCTCAGAATTCAAGCAGGCCACTGTACTACCCCTGCTCAAGAAACCCTCCCTCGACCCCTCACTACCCTCCAACTACCGTCCTATCTCCCTCCTCCCCTTTGCCTCAAAACTTCTTGAGCGTCTGGTTCACAAACGCCTGACCCAGTTCCTCAATGCCAACTCACTGCTAGACCCACTGCAATCTGGATTTCGGCCTGCCCACTCAACCGAAACTGCTCTCACCAAAGTGGTCAATGACCTTGCCTTAGCTAAAGCTAAAGGTAAATACTCTATTCTCCTCCTTCTTGACCTTTCAGCAGCTTTTGACACAGTAGATCATCCCCTACTCCTCCAGTCCCTCCAGTCCATGGGCATTCACGATCTTGCCCTGTCCTGGCTTTCATCCTACCTCTCCAACCGCTCCTTCACGACCACCTTCAATGAGTCCTCGTCCACCCCCAACCACCTCTCGATGGGAGTCCCCCAAGGTTCAGTCCTTGGCCCCCTACTGTTCACCCTATACACATCCTTCATTGGCAAGGTTATCTCCTCCATGGGTTTTAACTATCATCTGTATGCAGATGACACCCAGATCTACCTCCACACCCCTGACATATCCACCACTACCATGGACAAGGTCTCCTCCTGTCTATCAGCCATCTCCTCCTGGATGTCCGCTAGGTTCCTGAAACTAAACCTAGACAAAACGGAATTTATGATCTTCCCACCCCGAACATCCATAAACCTCCCAGATGTGCATGTCACTGTTAACCACACTACCATTCACCCTACCTCTCAAGCCCGCTGTCTGGGTGTCACCCTGGACTCCGCACACTCCTTCACTCCCCACATCCAAAACCTCACAAAGTCCTGCAACTTCCACCTTCATAACATCTGAAAGATTCGCCCTTTCCTGACCTCTGCCACCACCAAACTCCTCATCCATGCCCTTATAATTTCCCGCCTTGACTACTGCAATGCCCTGCTGTCTGGTCTACCTATGACACAAACAGCCCCATTGCAGTCCATCATGAATGCAGCAGCCAGAATTATCCACTGCTCCCATCGCTCCACCATGGCGGATCCCCTCCTAGAATCCCTCCACTGGCTTCCTATCCAGTCCAGAATCAGATTCAAGATACTGTGTCTGACCTACAAATCTGTCCACAAAACCTGTCCAACCTACATTTCCGATCTTACTCAGAGGTACACACCTAGCCGCTCACTCCGCTCTTCCAATGAACTTCGCCTAACCGGCCCCCGCATCACCCAGTCCCATGCACGCTTCCAGGACTTCTCAAGAGCTGCTCCAACACTATGGAACTCCCTACCTCCACCCATTAGGGCAGCCCCCTCCTTCAACATCTTCAAGAAAGCCCTCAAAACTCACCTTTTATCTCTGGCCTACTACCCCTCACAAGTGCTCTAAACCTACAGCTGAACTCTGGTCCCCTACCTCTCGTGTTCCTACCTCTCCCTTTAGATTTTAAGCCTTTGGGCAGGGTCCTCCTCCTTTTGTGTCCAACCTGATCATGCACCTCCATTACTGTGAACCCAAAGGACCATCTAGGCTAGGCATCTGAGTGAACCTAACTTGCCTAATCTCCATGCTCCCCTCCAGTGACTGACTAAGCATTACCTTGTAATCATACTGTACTGCGTGATCTTGTCTTTCTTGTATTCAGGTATTGTCATTTTTCTGTATGTCACCCCTAAATATTGTATGTATCCCTATTTATTTTCCAGCGCTGCGTAATATGTTGGCGCTTTATAAATACAATAAATAAATAATAAATAAATAAATATTGTTCTACATATGATATAACATAGTCGACATTTGTAGTCTATACCAACTCCTCCCATCTTTCTAGAAAGTGGCAAAAAAGGAAAAAGACAACTACTCGTATAAGGTGGTGAGTTACACAAAGTGGAAGTGATACTCCACACACCAAGCTCTCGTTTATTTGTGAGCACAATCTTAAACAGTGCAGCAGCAACAATAAGCAACACCTGCCCTTTGCAAGCTAACAAGTGACATTATTCAAACTTCTAGGACGTATTTGAATGTGCAGTTGAGGGTTCCTATTGGTCAACAACGATGGGAAGCCCAAGTTGGAAATGAAGGTTTTAAATTCAAATATTTCAAGCAGGAAATATAATTGCAAATTAAGAACAATAGACTTGCAGATAAAGTCTATTTTAATTGTTTTATAGTGCCCTCCCTCCCCCTGCTTTTTAGGGTAAATATGAAAAATAATGCAAATTACTAGAAATGAGAGTTGGAGTTTTCAATCAGAAATCGGCTTTCCGCAGAGGAAATTAGTATGTGGAAATTGGAATACTGCGGAAATGCTGCGTTGCCGAGAGCCAATCACAAGACTCGGAAGCACTGAACCAATCAGAGAATGCAGAATTGTACTGTAGAAATCGTACTACCACAGAAATTGTCGGCCATGCAAAATACTCAGAAGTATTAGGCCAATCAGAGAATGCAGAAGCTAGCAGAGTTGCTGATCGAAATGCGGATTCCTCATAATAGCGTACATCTGCAAGAAATAGCAGATTCCACCATTTTTTTATTTATTTTTTACAAATAACTAACTTTATTCACAAAATAAAAATTACATTCATCGGAAATCGGCACTCATCAGAAAGCAGAAGTCCTTTAGAATCGGAAATTGGCATTTCTGACCATTCCAACAAATGATCCTGTTTTATGAATTTACCTGCGTGAAGGCATATATCTGGGTTTTGCTACAACAAATTATATATACCAAGCTCTCATAAATGTATGTGTACTCTAGCTGCTGTTACCAGCAGGAACATACCTTGTGTGTCGGTAACATTATACTCTAACATAAAAAGCAAAAAAAATACCTCCTTCCTCCGAGGGAGAGCACTCTCCCTATCTATATGCTGGTCAGTCAAACATCCTCAAACCCTGCCTAAAAACACACTCACACCACACCAACAGAGTGCAATTCCAAAATACCATACACCTTCAACCAGTGTAACAGCATCTGCATGGTTTATAGTACGAGCTCCACTGACAGTCCATTGATTTTTTTTGTATGATTATCAGCATATGTGGCTCCAAGAAGATCACAATATGGATTGTCTATAAATACACAGCAGAACATCAATTGTATAGCTGTCTGTTAATGGTTAATCAGCGTTCAAGCCAGGGCCGGCCCGCTCATGAGGCGGGGTGAAACTTTTGCCTCAGGCGGCAAACTTCTAGGGGCGGCACCTGCCCGTCCGTGGGTGCGGGGGGGTAGCGGGCAGGATGGGGGTATTGGGCCTAGCGGTGGGGAGGGGGGTCGGACCCCCCCTCCCTCGCCTGGGTCCCCCGATCTGCGCTCCCCTCCAGCTGTAAATAGGAAGCAGCCGATGACCAATAGTAAGAGGCACAGCGGCGAGGACTCACCTTTTCCGCGTTCCAGCATGCGCTCCACTGACGTCACTTCCTGCATCGCCGTCCAATTACAATACAGTGGGCGGCGATGCCGGAAGTGACGTCAGTGGAGCGCATGCTGGAACGCGGAAAAGGTGAGGCCTCCCCGCCCGTGCCTCTTACTATTGGCATCGGCTGCTTCATATTTACAGCTGGAGGGGAGCGCAGATCGGGGGACCCAGGCGAGGGGTATTGGGCCTCCCCACCGCTAGGCCCAATCCCCCGCTACCCCTCCGGCTCGGCAGCCCCCCACGGGGGGTTTGGGTGGTGGCGGCAATCTTTTTCTAAATTTGCCTCGGGCGGAAAAAAGTCTAGGGCCGTGTAACTCACCACCCTATAACAAGAGTAGAGGGCATTTTGTTTTCCACCACTCCTTAATAGCTAGCTGTACCATGTAGCTGTGATTAGTGTTGGGCGAACACCTGGATGTTCGGGTTCGGGCCGAACAGGCCGAACATGGGCCAGATGTTCGGCATGTTCGGCCCGAACGCCGAACTCAATGGAAGTCAATGGAACCCCCGAACATGCCCATTTTGGGGGCCCTATGGGGTCGCAGGCATAAGAGGGGAGCATGCCCCGATCGCGCGGGGGGGGGGGGGGGGGGTCGGAAATTCCCCCCACCCCCTCCGCTAGCGCTCCCCCCTCTGCCCGCTTCCCCATAAAAAAAGTTTAAGGCAAGTTAAATAGTACTTGGTGGCTGGCCTGGCACTGGCAGTGGAGTGAGGAGGAGGAGGAGTCCGAGTAGCAGAGTGACGCGTTGAGGCCGGGCAGCGGGCGGTTCAGCGGTAGTACCCTTGTGGTACTTCCGCCCTTTCTCTGACCTCACGTCCTCTGCATACGAGGGTACGCGTCATGCGTACCCTCGTATGTGTCATCACGTAGAGGACGTGAGGTCAGAGAAAGGGCGGAAGTACCACAAGGGTACTACCGCTGAACCGCCCGCTGCCCGGCCTCAACACGTCACTCTGCTACTCGGACTCCTCCTCCTCCTCACTTCACTGCCAGTGCCAGGCCAGCCACCAAGTACTATTTAACTTGCCTTAAACTTTTTTTATGGGGAAGCGGGCAGAGGGGGGAGCGCTAGCGGAAGGGGTGGGGGGAATTTCCGACCCCCCCCACGATCGGGGCATGCTCCCCCCTTATGCCTGCGACCCCATAGGGGGCCGTATTGCGGCATGTTCGGGCGAACAGGGCCCTGTTCGGCCGAACAGGGGCCCTGTTCGGCCCTGTTCGGCGGCCATTCAGTAGTTCGGGGCGAACCCGAACTTAAAAGGCCGAACACCATCAGGTGTTCGGCCGAACTCGAACATCACCCGAACAGGGTGATGTTCTGCAGAACCCGAACAGTGGCGAACACTGTTCGCCCAACATTAGCTGTGATCACAGTCCTTGCCACACGCAGGGTTGGTCTTGGCATCTCATGTACTAGTCTCAACATGCTGCCACTCAAGAATAGGCTCCACACCAGGGGACAACCCCCTAAATGTCACTTGTGCTTATGTCAGGGTGTTGTGAGCATGTTTGTGACCAGGGTGTTTGTCTGTAGACCAGAGGCGGCCTTACAGTATGCGGGGCCTGGGGCGAGAGTCATATGCGGGGCCTAGAGACATATGCTGTGGACACAAAACACACACACAGATATGCTGTGGAAACACACGCACACACTGTGGAAACACACACTCTGTATAGGCTAGATAGGTAGGTGCCCCGCAGTATAGTTTAGCTAGGTAGGTGCCTGCAGTATAGGTTAGATGGGTAGGTGCCCCGCAGTATAGATTAGATAGGTGCCTGAAGCATAGATTAGATAAGTAGGTGCTCCGCAGTAAAGATTAGTAAGGTAGGTGCCCGGCAGTGTAGATTATAGGTTCCTGCAGTACAGATTAGATAGGTAGGTGCTCTGCAGTATAGATTGGATAGGTGACTGCAGTATAGATTATAGGTGCCTGCAGTACAGATTAGATAGGTAGGTGCCCCACAGTATACAGTAGATTAGATAGGTGCCCACAGTATAGATTAGATAGGTGCCTGCAGTATAGATTAGATAGGTGCCTGCAGTATAGATTAGATAGGTGCCTGCAATATAGATTAGATAGGTAGATGCCCTGCAGTACAGGTTAGATAGGTAGGCTCCTTGAGTAAAGGTTATATTGGCAAGTGGCTGCAGTGGTGGGGAGAGATAGGTAGGTGACCCGCAGTATATATTAGTAAGGTAGGTGCCCGGCAGTATAGATTATAGGTGCCTGCAGTACAGATTAGATAGGTAGGTGCTCCGCAATATAGATTAGATAGATACTCTGCAGTATAGATTGGATAAATGACTGCAGTATAGATTATAGGTGCCTGCAGTACAGATTAGATAGGTAGGTGCTCCGCAATATAGATTAGATAGATACTCTGCAGTATAGATTGGATAAATGACTGCAGTATAGATTATAGGTGCCTGCAGTACAGATTAGATAGGTAGGTGTCCCACAGTATAGATTAGATAGGTGCCCGCAGTATAGATTAGATAGGTGCCTGCAGTATAGATTAGATAGGTAGGTGCCCTGCAGTACAGGTTAGAAAGGTGCCTGCAGTATATATTAGATGGGTAGGTTCCCCGCAGTATAGATTAGATAGGTGCCTGCAGTATAGATTAGATAGGTGCATGCAGTATAGATTAGATAGGTGCCTGCAGTATAGATTAGATAGGTAGGTGCCCTGCACTACAGGTTAGATAGGTGCCTGCAGTATAGATTAGATAGGTAGATGCCCCACGATATAGATTAGATAGGTGCCTGCAGTATAGTTTAGATAGGTAGGTGCCCTGCAGTATAGATTAGATAGGTAGGTGCCTGCAGTATAGATTAGATAGGTAGATGCTCTGCAGTATAGATTAGATAGGTAGATGGCTGCCCTGCAGTACAGGTTAGATAGGTAGGTTCCTTGAGTAAAGGTTAGATTGGCAAGTGGCTGCAGTGGTGGAGAGAGCGGGCATTGAAGTTAAAACTCACATTTCTTCTGCCGATCATTGCAGCTTCCATCTCCTTCCTGTCCCGGCATCTGTGTATTGGTAACAGCGCCCCCTGTGGTGACATGCAGTCACGTCATCACAGGGGGCGCTGTTACCAATACACAGATGCTGGGAGAGGAGGAGATGGAAGCTGCGATGATCAGCAGAAGAAATGTGAGTTTTACCAACTATGCCTGCTCTCCCCACCGCAGCAGAGGGTGCGGGCCTCTTCAGGTGCGGGGCCTGGGGCGATTGCCCCACTTGCCACCCCCAAAGGCCGGCTCTGCTCTGGACAGCATATACAGTAGATATAGGAGAGTGCTCTCCTCCAGATGGATGGGGTGGTTCTTTGCTTTTTAAGCCAGTGTATGTTTACTTAAATATGAATTCTCTCTGAGCTGCCACTGTATTTTATGCTTTTTATATTGCCTCCGTTTTTTTTTTTTGCCGTGTAGGTTGCTGTACATTTTATTAATCCCAATACAATTGTCACTGTACACTTATAATATACAAAACAGTCCCAAGACTATAGGTTTTTTTTAGGAACAGCAAAAAGTCCTTTATTCTTCAGTAATACAAAATCTTCTCGATTGTGTAACAATCTATATGTTGGTTGCTATGGGCAACAACACTACACCTTCGTTCGGCACCATATCACAGGAAGTGTGATAACTTGACTCTCATCACAGCAACAGCATAGGAGATAGAACTTCTAGATGTCATCAAAGTTTCAGGAGTTTATTCATTAAACAGATATACAGATGCTTATCACTACATGTTCGTTACAACTCAGTAAAGCAATTGGTCTGTAGTAAGTCGTCTTTGCTAGAGATGGCCCGAACCTCTGATTTTCGGTTCGCGAACCGGGTTCGCGAACTTCCGCAAAAAGTTTGGTTCATGCGAACTTCTGCGAACCGCAATAGACTTCAATGGGAAGGTGAACTTGGAAAAATAGAAAAATTTATGCTGGCCACAAAAGTGATGGAAAAGATGTTTCAAGGGGTCTAACATCTGAATTTTTGCATGGATGAGTGGGATAGACGCCAAAAGTCCCAGGGAAAAATCTGGATTTGACGCAAAGCAGCGTTTTAAGGGCAGAAATCACATTGAATGCTAAATTGCAGGCCTAAAGTGCTTTAAAACATCTTGCATGTGTATACATCAATCAGGGAGTGTAATTAGAGTACTGCTTCACACTGACACACCAAACTCACTGTGTAATGCACCGCAAACAGCTGTTTGTGTTGTGACGGCGGTGCTGGACTGGTGCGCACCATGGCGAGAGTGCAGGTGATATCGGTTTTCAAGCCCATATGGTCGCCAGGCTGTGGTGATTGTCCAGCTGATTGAATTTGGTCTGTCCACAATGAAGCAACGACCTTATTATCTTGGGTGTGCCCCCCCTGAGACACTCATATAGCCGGTGGTCATTGCTTCATTGTGATACGCAAGCCCCTTCACAGTGGCAAGGTAATGATCACGAAGGGGAATTTGCACATGTACATGCCTTTTGTTTTGTTGTTGCAGCCGCAGTGCAGCCAGAAAAATTAGGCAGGCATGTAAACGCACCAGAAAAATTGGTATAGCTGCCGCTAGCAGCGGCCTTAAAAATTCAGGAATCTGCCTGGAGTCCTGGACCCTGTTGGTGGTGGCGGAGAAGGTAGTCCAGCGGCCTGCAGGCAAAGATGCTGTGTGGGGAGCGACTTAGTCTTGGGGCAGGCATGATCGTAATCATGTGCCTTCGTAAGGTAGTTGTCCCTACGCGGCTCTTGGTCTTTCCACGGCTAAGTTTTTGGTAGCAGAGAGTACAGATTGGCATTGCTCTCATCTGAGGCAGACACACCAAAAAAATGCCACACCGCTGAGCCCTTGGGTGATGGCACTTTGGTGGTTGTGGACGACTGAGTGTTAAGTGGGGTGCCAGAATCAGAGTAGGAGGAGGAAGCTATGTCACGCTTCCATGCGGAAGCTGAGAAAGATGAGGTGTTCTGTGTTAAATAGTCAACTACATCCTGACAATATTGGGGGTTGATGGCATGTGCCTTCTTCTGAACACTGTACTTTGGTCGAGGGCCGCACGAAATCACAACAGCGCGGCCTTGAACAAACCTGCCAGGTGGTCTGCCTCTGCCTTTTGTTTTGTCCATATTGGGGGGGATGAAGTGAAAGGTATGCACTGACTTGACTAATACAATGTGCAGTCAGTCACACAGGTGCAGTTAACAGGTATGCACGGAGTGGTCTATCACACTGCGTGCGCTCACGTAGGTAGGTGGGTGGCTGTGAACAACAGGTAGTAGGTATATGCAGTACTGGGTATTACAATGTGCACCTGTCACACACACAGGTAGTCACTGATTGTGCTGGGCCTGGCAGTGGCACACACACAGTATGGATTATCAAGGCTGTCTTTGCAACACAAGTGTCAGTGGGACACACAGAAAAAAAATAGATCACAAGAACAAGATTAACTCTCAAAAGACCTGTTGTGGGGTGCTATTTTAGCAATAAGAATCAGCAAGGAGCAAGCTAACAAGCCTACAAGAGCCTAACTAATCTTTTCCTATGAGAGAGTCTGCACTGCAGCAGCTGTCCCTTCTCTGTTTACTGCAGGCACACAAGTGAGTATAATGGCCGGCGGGGCCTGCCTTTTATAAGGGGGGGAGTGGCTCCAGGAGGGAGTGTAGCCTGATTGGCTACAATGTGCCTGCTGACTGTGATGTAGAGGGTCAAAGTTGACCCTAATGGTGCACTTTGGGGGCGAACCGAACTTCCAGAAAAGTTCCCGATTTTGCCGCGATCGCGAACCACGGAAGTTCTCTGGGAACCGTTCGCCGGCGAACCGTTCGGGCCATCTCTACTCTTTGCGTTACCGGCTCTTGGTCCATTCCTTTTGAATGGAAACCAGGCTTTCTCTTATGTTACATCTATACTACATTGTACTTAGGCTTATATACAGCATACAGTTAGATAAGATGACAATACATTACAAAAAGAGTAGAGGGTGGAAGTCATCAGCCAGAAGTCAGAAGAAGCAGCAGAAGTAGCCCCCCCCCCCCCCCTGGGAGCCACGTTAGCTCTTCTTATACTAACCTCGGAAGAGTTAAATGCGACATCATCTGAGCAGGGACGGATCAAAAACTCATCGCCTGCTATTGGCTAAGACCCCGTGATATCATGACAAGCACAGTCTTTACTGCGCATGCCCTGGGACCCCCAGATTCCCGGCCCCCTCCCAGGGGAAATGAGTATAGGGGTACAAAGTACCCCTTACCCATTTCCACAAAGGGTTAAAAATGAAATAAAAATGCAACCACGAGAAAAGTATTTTATTAATCTAAATTAACCATAAATACTTACCTGTTGCAATGGATTGCGGAGATGCCACCGCGCGGTCTGGCAGCGGGGCGGCTGTCTCCGCTTTCAGACAGCAGCATGTGTCTGGTTTGCCTGGGCCTTCTAGTGCACACAAATGGAGAGCTACGCGCGCGTGTGCTAGAAGGCAGGCCCTTTATGCCAGTAGGAGAGGGATCAACTGATCAGGTCGATCAGCTGATCCCAGCGCAGTTACTGATTGGCTGAGTGGCGCAGGGCGGCGCTGAGGAGTGCTGCAGTATATATAGATCTTGCTGGTCAGTCTCTGGTTGTCTGCCGTTGCGAATACTTAAGTGTGAGCACTCAGACCTCAGTCAGATCCCGCAGTGTGTTAGAACCAGGAGGACCTGGGAATTCACACTTGTTATACTTTAGACCAGTTCCGGGGTGTTGAGACCAAGGACCTCACACCCAAGCTTACGATCACTGTGTCATTTGCTGTGTTATACTTTAGACCAGTTCCAAGGTGTTGAGACCAAGGACCTCACACCCAAGCTTAGGATTACTGTGTCATTGCTGTGTTATACTTTAGACCAGTTCCGGGGTGTTGAGACCAAGGACCTCACACCCAAGCTTAGGATTACTGTGTCATTGCTGTGTTATACTCTAGACTAGTTCCTGGGTGTCGAGACCAAGGATCTCACACCTCAGACTAGGACTGTGCTTTATATCTGTTATGACTCTTTGCTCTGTCGACCTCTCTCTTGCTTTCTGATTCGGTACCTCTGCATATCTGCCTACCTGTTGCCAAACCCTGCCTGTACCCGGTTACTGAATCAGCCTTCTGTCTCACCCTGATCTGCTCATGTTTTGCTGACCTGGCCTGCCCGACCCTCCAGGCTGTCACTCATCCCTTGAGTGCTCAGTCTATCTGTACTAACTGTGACACTATTCCACCAAGTGTCAGTTAGCTATCAGGACTCCTGCCCCACAGAGAGTCCGGCCTGCTAAAGCAGCCAGTGGCCACTACTCCTCTGGAGTCCCCTGGCTGCGGTACAGTCTATTATCTGATCACCAAGTATCACTGGTTGCCAGGTTCCCTCTATCCCCTCTCTCAAGGAGATAGTCCCTGCACAGCCGAGGGCCACCTGCCCCTCAGGTGGTTCCTGGCCAAGCTGCCTGTGTCTCCCGCCTCAAGGGAGATAGCCTACAGTTACACCAAACACTTACACTTCATTAGGTGTCCAGAGGTTAGTCATACTTATATTATTGGTGATTCTGCAGATCATCCATAATCAGATTCTCTCTGTGTGCTGACACCGATCGCTACACCTGTACCTTTAAAAAAATGTTCCCATGCCCATATCCTCGGTAATTGATCCAACTAATACAGTATCCTCTATCTTGCTATCTTCTTTACTTTGATTGAAGATCTCCGCTGCCCCAACACCACACACGCTGCCCCCGCCGAACTGCTATACAGTATAGCTGAGAGCGCGTCTATACAAACGCATTACCGCCAGCTCCCGCTGCCCTCCCTGCCTCCCCCACCATTGGTCTTTTAACCACTTCACCACTGAGGGGTTTTACCCCCTGAGCACCAGAGCAATTTTCACCTTTCAGCGCTCCTTCCATTCATTCATCTATAACTTTATCATTACTAGAGTTGGGCCGAAGCTCCGATTTTAGGTTCGCGAACCGGGTTCGCGAACTTCCGCGGAAGGTTCGGTTCGCGTTAAAGTTCGCGAACCGCAATAGACTTCAATGGGGATGCGAACTTTGAAAAAAAAAAATTTATGTTGGCCACAAAAGTGATGGAAAAGATGTTTCAAGGGGTCTAACACCTGGAGGGGGGCATGGCGGAGTGGGATACAAACCAAAAGTCCCCGGGAAAAATCGGGATTTGACGCAAAGCAGCGTTTTAAGGGCAGAAATCATATTGAATGCTAAATGACAGGCCTAAAGTGCTTTAAAACATCTTGCATGTGTATACATCAATCAGGTAGTGTAATTAAGGTACTGCTTCACACTGACACACCAAACTGTTCACTGAACAGAACAGGTATGCAGTGGCGGGTTCACTGAACAGAACAGGTATGCAGTGCCGGGTTCACTGAACAGAACAGGTATACAGTGGCGGGTTCACTGAACAGAACAGGTATGCAGTGGCGGGTTCACTGAACAGAACAGGTATACAGTGGCGGGTTCACTGAACAGAACAGGTATGCAATGGCGGGTTCACTGAACAGAACAGGTATACAGTGGCGGGTTCACTGAACAGTACAGGTATGCAGTGGCAGGTTCACTGAACAGGTATGCAGTGGTGGGTTCACAGAACAGGTATGCAGTGGTGGGTTCACAGAACAGGTATGCAGTGGTGGGTTCACAGAACAGGTATGCAGTGGTGGGTTCACAGAACAGGTATGCAGCCAGGGACAAGCTAAGCCTAACTAATGTTTCCCTATGAGAGAGAGTGTGCAGCAGCTCACCCTACTCTCACTAATGCAGGCACACGAGTGACCGTAATGGTCGCCGCTGCCTGCCTTTTAGTAGGGGGGAGTGGCTCCAGGGGCTAGTGTAGCCTAATTGGCTACACTGTGCCTGCTGACTGTGATGTAGAGGGTCAAAGTTGACCCTCCATGCTGCATTATGGGGCGAACCGAACTTCCGCAAAGGTTCGCCTGCGGGACGCGAACGCGAACCACGGAAGTTCGCATGGAACCGTTCGCAGGCGAACCGTTCGGCCCAACTCTAATCATTACTTATCACAATGAAATTAACTATATCTTGTTTTTTCCGCCACCAATTAGGCTTTCTTTAGGTGGGACATTATGCCAAGAATGATTTTATTCTAAATGTGTTTTAATGGGAAAATAGGAAAAATGCGGGAAAAAATTAATTATTTTTCAGTTTTCGGCCATTATAGTTTTTAAATAATGCATGCTACTGTAATTAAAACCCATGAAATGTATTTGCCCTTTTGTCCCGGTTATAAAACCGTTTAAATTTTGTCCCTATCACAATGTTTAAAAAAATCACAAGAAGAAGTCGGCACACCATCCACTCCTTTATGGGTGCTTGACGAAATGACATAGGCAGTGTCACATATCAAAGTCCAAAATTGCAACAATCGTCAGCACACCATTATTCGAAAGCACATAAAATGTATTGTGCCAGTTTCCACAAGATGGACCAACAATTGTTTCGGGGCCACGCAGGGTCCCCCTTTATCAAGGCATGTGGTTACATAATAAATAAATTTTATGTGCTTTCAAATAATGGTGTGCTGACGATCTTTGCAATTTTGGACTATCACAATGTTTGGCGCCAATATTTTATTTGGAAATAAAGGTGCATTTTTTTCAGTTTTGCGTGCATCCCTAATTACAAGCCCATAGTTTATAAAGTAACAGTGTTGTACCCTCCTGACATAAATATTTAAAAAGTTCAGTCCCTAAGGTAACTATTTCTGTATTTTTTTTAATTGTAAATGTTTTAATTTTTTTTTTAATTACAAAAAAAAAATGGGGAGTGTGGGAGGTAATTGGTTAATTTTTTGTGTATAAGTAATTCATTTGTATGTGAAAAATGTTTAGGGTGTAGTTTTACTATTTGCCACAAGATGGCAACAGTAACTTTTTGTTTAATGCTACCTCCAAGTGTCCTTCCGGACGCTTGGAGGAAGTAGTAGGAGGCTGGGTACGTTTGTTTTTTCACCATGATCGTGTTGCTAAGCGGAAAAGCAGCGGATCATTGCGGGGCTTAGATCAATGAACGGGAATGGATTTTCCTGTTCATTGATCTCCGGGCGAGCGGCGGGCGGCGTGTTTACCCGCGGGAGTGCGCGCAAAGCGATCGGGAGCGCGGGCAGCGGCGGGAGCGCGGAAAGTACGGATTTCTCCATCCCTGGGGGTTAAAGGATGGAAAAAGGGACGGAGAAATTCGTACAGGCGGGGGTAAACTGGTTAAGGAACCAATGGGGAGCATTGAAGCCAAAATTTAAAGATGCTTTTTGCTCTCAGCTATACTGTATAGCTGAGAGCAGTTCGGTGGGGGCGGCGGGTGTGGCATCGGGTGCACATGGAGATCTTCAATCAACTGTATCTGAAGATCACAAGATAGAGGATATTGTCGTGGGAAAATTGTCGTGGGAATTTTTTCTTAAAGGTACAGGTAAGTATTTCTGAAGATTGCAAGATAGAGGATACTGTTGTTGTGGGACATAACAGATTATAGCGTGGGACCTTTTCCGAGGATATTGGCGTGGGAACTTTTTCTTAAAGGAACAGGTAAGTATTTCTAGTTAATTAGGAACATTAAAGGACTTTTCTCGTGGTTGCGTTTTTATTTCATTTAACCCTTTATGGAAATGGGTAAGGGGTAATTTGTACCCCTATACTTATTTCTCCTGGGAGGGGGGCAGGCATCTGGGTTCCCCTTCTTAAAGGGGACTCCCAGATGCCACCATGAACCCCCCAGGGAGTCGTCGCCCCCACCTCCTCCTGGGGCACCGGAGGTAGGGAAGAGCCCCTTGCCATGGATTGGACAAGGGCTCGGGGGGAGAGGGGAAGGCTTGGCCGCCCCTCTCCCCTGGAGCCCTCCCATACCATGGGCCATAGGGGCTGGTATAGCTCAGGGTGCGAAGCCCCAGTTGGCCGGGGCTCCGCATTCTGGCTATCCCGGGCCTGCATGGGGACAAGGGGTTACAAATGCTCTGGAGATGGGACCCCACGTCATTTGGCAATGTTAATTTTTTTTAAATGTTGTTTCCCACTAATTTTTTAACATATTCTGCAAATTTGGTGTTGCTAGGATGTAAGGGGCCTTTGCTATTAACTGCTGGGAAATATTTCCCACGCTCTGTCTTTGACCGGCGGCATTTAAATGTATCGTTTTTTTTCTTTGAACTTTTAAAATCAATTTTCTCAAAAAGTATAAGGTCTTTTTGCATTTTTTCCCTCTTGTTCTCATTGTTCTTCTTAACATTCCCTGCAAATTTAGTGTTTCTGGCATTTAAGGGGGTTTTGCTATTAACCGCTAAATTTGGTAGGCGTTTAATTTTCCCACGGTCAGAAGGAGAATTTGAAAATCGATTTTCTCAAAAACTATAAGGTCTTTTTGAAAATGTTTTTTCCCTCTTGTTCCCAATTTTCCTCTTAACATAACCTGCAAATTTAGATGTGGAACACAGGCGCCAGCAGGATAAAAATTCATAAAAATTTAAAAAATTGCTTGGAGGAAGTGGTGGGCTTGCCTCCCAAAAGCAGACAAGATGTCCTGTTTTTATATACGTAAACACATTTATTATACGATACCCCAAAAGGAAATGCAACGCGTTTCGCAGGTCAAGTCTGCTTCATCAGGCAAATAAGGGGTTAACAGGAAATCTGTAGTATCTGGAATAGCGCCTCAGTGAGGCGCTATTCCAGATACTACAGATTTCCTGTTAACCCCTTATTTGCCTGATGAAGCAGACTTGACCTGCGAAACGCGTTGCATTTCCTTTTGGGGTATCGTATAATAAATGTGTTTACGTATATAAAAACAGGACGTCTTGTCTGCTTTTGGGAGGCAAGCCCACCACTTCCTCCAAGCAATTTTTAAATTTTTTATGAGTTTTTATCCTGCTGGCGCCTCTGTTCCACATCTAATACATTGCGTCCACTCCTGGTGGATGGGAGTGCAACCCCTTTCTCCTAAATCTACAGAGAACGACTTCTTAGCCCTGAGTGGGGACAGGCTTTATCTCCTCACCTGCCTTTATAGTGGTTACCTGGACAGTAACCCATGTTTGTGAGCATATATCTTCTCACCTTATCATTCAATCTAATATTTCTGACATACTACACTATATTGGGCTCTCGGTTTTCCGTTTTATTAACCTGCAAATTTGGTGTTTCTATCTTTTAAAGGGGCTGTGCTATTAAACGTTAAATTCGGCGGCCAGACATTTTCCAAATGGCAACAAAACAGGGCTTAAAACGATAAATATCGTTCAGGCAGGACAAAAAAAGCAGGTTTTAAAACGATAAATAACGTTTTGAAAGTTGGCGCCATTTTTTAACTTTAAAAAGCGATAAATATCTTTAATAATGATTTTCAATGAGGCGCCATTTTTAAAGCGCCCGCGCCTGGTGCCATTTTTCACTGCTCCCGTAGGTGGATGATGGCTTGCCTGAAGGCAGAGGGGAAAATTCCAGTAGAGTAGGAAAGGTTAAACGGAGTGGTTAGTGCCAGGCCAGGGCAGAGGAGAAGGGGTGGAGCAGGTCTGAGGAGAAGGGGTTGAGTGGGGAGGTAGTGGTAGGTAAAGTTAAGATGAGGGAATTTAGATAGCAACCAACATAAAATAATGGCAGGTGTCAATGTTTCATATCATTCAATGTTTCATATCATTCAATGTTTCATGTCAGTCTTTTAACCACTTTACCACTGAGGGGTTTTACCCCTTGAACACCACAGCAATTTTCACCTTTCAGCGCTCCTTTCATTCATTCATCTATAACCTTATTATTACTTATCGCAATGAAATGAACTATATCTTGTTTTTTTTCGCCACCAATTAGGCTTTCTTTAGGTGGGACATTATGCCAAGAATTATTTTATTCTAAATGTGTTTTAATGGGAAAATAGGAAAAAATGTGGGAAAAAATATTATTTTTCAGTTTTCGGCCATTATAGTTTTTAAATAATGCATGCTACTGTAATTAAAACCCATGAAATGTATTTGCCCATTTGTCCCGGTTATAAAACCATTTAAATTATGTCCCTATCACAATGTTTGGCGCCAAAATTTTATTTGGAAATAAAGGTGCTTTTTTTAAGTTTTGCATCCATCCCTAATTACAAGTCTATAGTTTATAAAGTAACAGTGTTAAACCCTCTTGACATAAATATTTAAAAAGTTCAGTCCCTAAGGTAACTATTTATGTTTTTTTTATTGTATTTTTTTTTAATTACAAAAAAAAAAAATATTGGGGAGTGTGGGAGGTAATGAGTTAATTTATTGTGTAGAACTAATGTATTTGTGTATGTAAAATGCTTTAGGGTGTAGTTTTACTATTTGGCCACAAGATGGCCACAGTGAGTTTGTTGTCATGCGACCTGGAAGCGTCCGGAAGGACGCTTACAGGAAGCAGTATGAGGCTGGGAAAATCACAATGATCGCGCTGTTTCTCATAGAAGCAGCAGATCATTGCGGGGGCTTAGATCAACGAACGGGAATGGATTTTCCCGTTCATTGATCTCCGGGCAAGCGGGCGGCGGCGTGCACGAGCAGCGGAAGCGCGCCCACGAGCGACGGGAGCGCGGACAGCGGCGGTAGCGCGGGAGGTACAGATTTCTCCGTCCCTTGGTTTTTTAAGGGGAGAAAAAGGGACGGAGAAATCTGTACCGCGGCGGGTAAAGTGGTTAAGTACTGAGTTATCATTGTGAACGTTTTCAGAAAGCTTCTTTGCATTCTTGAAAAAGTACACAGTAGTGTACTTATATATATATATGGGTAGCATTACGACCCCACAAAATAAATATCAGTGTTCTCTATAATAGGTCCCATACTCATTTTTATCTTTATGCTGCTGCCACCTGGATTTTCTTCAGCTGGTCAGAGGTTTAAACATATATTCACTACTAACATCTATAATACATATAATAAATCTTGGATTTACTGTTTGACCTATCAAGATTTGAAAAAAAAAATGTATTATGTCTGTGGAGTGAAAAGGTACAACAATGCAAAAAGTGGCTGCGTGCACATTCTGTGCTGAGCAATGCATACATGCAATAATTGAATGGGTTTTCATCTCCATAATGGCAACAGCACGCATGTGTAAAAGCTAATGGTATCCATTATGGTTGTGACCTGGAAGTAAATGGCACAGTTTAAAGCCTTAGTGGATTTGCTACAAATGAAACATTTGAACTTTTCGCTTTTATGTTAAATATTTTCCTTGATCGAAGTTGTAGTTATTTTTCATTGAGGTATTTTAAAGAATTGAAGGCTATTATTATAATTTTTTTTTACAGAAACACAGCACAGTATAACAGTTTATTTACTTACATGTGCATTGTGCTTGGTGTTGGGTGCAATTCTTGTGGAAAACACTGTGTTTTTGCCACTAATGGGAGTCTATAGGCCGCAAGAAAAAATGCATATAAAAACGCATATGCGTTTTCAATCCTGCATTTTTAAAAACGTCGGTTTTGTTGCATAATATTCATAAACGCATCAAAAATGCACATAATAAAAGTCAATGGAAACGCAATGGTATGAGTTTTTCATGTGTTTTTATGTGCAATTTTTCCCCCAAATAATTTTTTTTATGCTGTATTTACGCTTCCTGTTGTCTTCCTAGTGATTTGCATGAATGGAAATATAGAAAACGCACAAAAAATGCATACAGAACGCATATACGTTTTGTATATGTGAATCGCAAACGCATTAAAACGCACAAAAAACGCAGTAAAAACACACAAAAAAACCCCACACAACATTAACATAGGACATGACATAAAATGCAGCCTTTCACGTTGTTATGTGCGCACCCAGCCTGAAGATTTATGTTCAAAAGCTGCACA
This sequence comes from Hyperolius riggenbachi, assembly GCF_040937935.1. Lineage (NCBI taxonomy): Eukaryota > Metazoa > Chordata > Amphibia > Anura > Hyperoliidae > Hyperolius > Hyperolius riggenbachi. The sequence goes on along the minus strand of NC_090646.1, from coordinate 449,100,763 downwards.
AAGAAACAAGAGTATCATCGTCTAGTCCACTGGGTTACAGTTGGATTGACTAATAATTGCTTGTTTATAGTTATTATGCTTTTTTGCCCCCATGTCCACTGATACCTGCTTTGTTTTTGTGTGTGCACTCCCTGAGGGCTTGTTCACACTGCAGGCGTTTTCGGCTTTTTTTTCGCCTGCCAGCAGTTTTTAAAAACGGCCCTCGACCGCGTGGACAATGAATGTCTATGAGAAGGTTCATATCAGCACGGGTTGTGCGTTGTGCGGCTAGAAAAGTGGTGCGTATTCAATTTTCGGGGGGAATCCGCCTCAATGGAAGGTATAGGAAAGTTGGCGAACGCGTACAAAAACGTGCATTAAGGCGATTGCGCTCGCATTTTTAAAAATAAATACATTGTATTTATTCTTTTCTGGGTCAAAGAGTTCACTTCCTGACTTGTGTCAGGAAGTAAATTACAAAAACGCTCGGAAAAAACGCTTAGAAAACCACTAAGCACAAAAACCAATCGCCCACCCAAGCGCCGGGAATCAAAAGAAAAATATGCATCAAAAACCGCCCAACGTGGACGGACACGCGAACGGAACGCAATGTGAACAAAGCCTAAAATCTAGTTTTTATCTGTAGCTGTTTCTTCTGGTTTCTAGGGTCTTACATAAACAAACACTAGAGATGTCAGGCTTGCGTGTAAATGTAATGCAGATTGTATGCAATTATTATTTTTTATTATTATTATTTATTGTATTTATAAAGCGCCAACATATTGTGCAGCGCTGACAATAGTGTTGGGCGAACAGTGTTCGCCACTGTTCGGGTTCTGCAGAACATCACCCTGTTCGGGTGATGTTCGGGTTCGGCCGAACACCTGATGGTGTTCGGCCAAACTGTTCGGCCATATGGCCGAACTAAGAGCGCATGGCCGAACGTTACCCGAACGTTCGGCTATCGCTGTGATTGGCCGAACGGGTCGCGTGTAGTGTTGGGCGAACATCTAGATGTTCGGGTTCGGGCCGAACATGGCCGAACTCCGAACATAATGGAAGTCAATGGGGACCCGAACTTTCGTGCTTTGTAAAGCCTCCTTACATGCTACATACCCCAAATTTACAGGGTATGTGCACCTTGGGAGTGGGTACAAGAGGAAAAAATTTTTAGCAAAAAGAGCTTATGGTTTTTGAGAAAATCGATTTTAAAGTTTCAAAGGGAAAACTGTCTTTTAAATGCGGGAAATGTCTGTTTTCTTTGCACAGGTAACATGCTTTTTGTCGGCATGCAGTCCTAAATGTAATACATATAAGAGGTTCCAGGAAAAGGGACCGGTAACGCTAACCCAGCAGCAGCACACGTGATGGAACAGGAGGAGGGTGGCGCAGGAGGAGAAGGCCACGCTTTGAGACACAACAACCCAGGCCTTGCATGAGGACAAGAAGCGTGCGGATAGCAATTTGCATTTTGTCGCCATGCAGTCATAAATGTAATACAGATGAGAGGTTCAATAAACAGGGACCGGAAACGCTAACCCATCACAGATGTTCATTGTTCATGTTACTTGGTTGGGGTCCGGGAGTGTTGCGTAGTCGTTTCCAATCCAGGATTGATTCATTTTAATTTGAGTCAGACGGTCTGCATTTTCTGTGGAGAGGCGGATACGCCACCGATCTGTGACGATGCCTCCGGCAGCACTGAAACAGCGTTCCGACATAACGCTGGCTGCCGGGCAAGCCAGCACCTCTATTGCGTACATTGCCAGTTTGCGCCAGGTGTCTAGCTTCGATACCCAATAGTTGAAGGGTGCAGATGGATTGTTCAACACAGCTATGCCATCTGACATGTAGTCCTTGACGATCTTCTCCAGGCAATCGGTGTTGGAGGTGGATCTGCACGCTTGCTGTTCTGTGTGCTGCTGCATGGGTGTCAGAAAATTTTCCCACTCCAAGGACACTGCCGATACCATTCCCTTTTGGGCACTAGCTGCGGCTTGTGTTGTTTGCTGCCCTCCTGGTCGTCCTGGGTTTGCGGAAGTCAGTCTGTCGGCGTACAACTGGCTAGAGGAGGGGGAGGATGTCAATCTCCTCTCTAAAGTCTCCACAAGGGCCTGCTGGTATTCTTCCATTTTGACCTGTCTGGCTCTTTCTTCAAGCAGTTTTGGAACATTGTGTTTGTACCGTGGATCCAGAAGGGTATAAACCCAGTAATTGGTGTTGTCCAGAATGCGCACAATGCGTGGGTCTTGTTCAATGCAGTCCTAGGCCGAAGAGGTCATAGCCTAGGGTCTCAAAACCTGTTTATTTGGGCAATTTCAATGGTGGCGAGTCTGACGTACATAAATCGCAGCAATGGCCGTTAGCAACGTCTGAATCTCACGAAATGTCTTATGCAGGTAGAAGACATATTGTTAGACTTGGGCTCCAAAGATGGGTTCCCTACATCTCTGCAAACCAGAGTTACAGGGGTCCAAAATTGGTAAAATCCCCCATAGGATTTCATTGCCTCCCTATTTCACTTTCCAAAATCTCACATCTTTTCAAAGGGCAATGGCTCAGCAGTACCAAATTTTCTAGCATTGTAGGAACCCTTAGGGGGAACATGACTGGTGAGTTTCGGGCCCCTAGGCCGAAGAGGTCATAGCCTAGGGTCACAAAAACCTGTTTATTTGGGCTATTTCAATGGTAGTGATGGTGACGTACATAAATCGCAGCAATGGCCGTTAGCAAAGTCTGAATCTCACGAAATGTCTCATGCAGGTAGAAGACATATTGTTAGACTTGGATTCCAAAGATGGGGTCCCTACATCTCTGCAAACCAGAGTTACAGGGGTCCAAAATTGGTAAAATCCCCCATAGGATTTCATTGCCTCCCTATTTCACTTTCCAAAATCTCACATCTTTTCAAAGGGCAATGGCTCAGCAGTACCAAATTTTCTAGCATTGTAGGGACCCTTAGGGGGAACATGAATGGTGAGTTTCGGGCCCCTAGGCCGAAGAGGTCATAGCCTAGGGTCACAAAAACCTGTTTATTTGGGCTATTTCAATGGTAGTGATGGTGACGTACATAAATCGCAGCAATGGCCGTTAGCAACGTCTGAATCTCACGAAATGTCTCATGCAGGTAGAAGACATATTGTTAGACTTGGATTCCAAAGATGGGGTCCCTACATCTCTGCAAACTAGAGTTACAGGGGTCCAAAATTGGTAAAATCCCCCATAGGATTTCATTGCCTCCCTATTTCACTTTCCAAAATCTCACATCTTTTCAAAGGGCAATGGCTCAGCAGTACCAAATTTTCTAGCATTGTAGGGACCCTTAGGGGGATCATGACTGGTGAGTTTTGTCACTGCTGAGCCATTGCCCTTTGAAATGGTGTGAGATTTTGGAACGGTAAATAGGAGGCCCAATGAAAGCCTATGGGGGATTTTACCAATTTTGGACCCCTGTAACTCTGGTTTGCAGAGATGTAGGGACCCCATCTTTGGAATCCAAGTCTAACAATATGTCTTCTACCTGCATGAGACATTTCGTGAGATTCAGACGTTGCTAACGGCCATGGCTGAGATTTATGTACGCCACCATCACTACCATTGAAATAGCCCAAATAAACAGGTTTTTGTGACCCTAGGCTATGACCTCTTCGGCCTAGGGGCCCGAAACTCACCAGTCATGTTCCCCCTAAGGGTCCCTACAATGCTAGAAAATTTGGTACTGCTGAGCCATTGCCCTTTGAAAAGATGTGAGATTTTGGAAAGTGAAATAGGGAGGCAATGAAATCCTATGGGGGATTTTACCAATTTTGGACCCCTGTAACTCTGGTTTGCAGAGATGTAGGGACCCCATCTTTGGAATCCAAGTCTAACAATATGTCTTCTACCTGCATGAGACAATTCGTGAGATTCAGACATTGCTAACGGCCATTGCTGCGATTTATGTACGTCACCATCACTACCATTGAAATAGCCCAAATAAACAGGTTTTTGTGACCCTAGGCTATGACCTCTTCGGCCTAGGGGCCCAAAACTCACCAGTCATGTTCCCCCTAAGGGTCCCTACAATGCTGGAAAATTTGGTACTGCTGAGCCATTGCCCTTTGAAAAGATGTGAGATTTTGGAAAGTGAAATAGGGAGGCAATGAAATCCTATGGGGGATTTTACCAATTTTGGACCCCTGTAACTCTGGTTTGCAGAGATGTAGGGACCCCATCTTTGGAATCCAAGTCTAACAATATGTCTTCTACCTGCTTGAGACATTTCGTGAGATTCAGACGTTGCTAACGGCCATGGCTGAGATTTATGTACGCCACCATCACTACCATTGAAATAGCCCAAATAAACAGGTTTTTGTGACCCTAGGCTATGACCTCTTCGGCCTAGGGGCCCGAAACTCACCAGTCATGTTCCCCCTAAGGGTCCCTACAATGCTAGAAAATTTGGTACTGCTGAGCCATTGCCCTTTGAAAAAATGTGAGATTTTGGAAAGTGAAATAGGGAGGCAATGAAATCCTATGGGGGATTTTACCAATTTTGGACCCCTGTAACTCTGGTTTGCAGAGATGTAGGGACCCCATCTTTGGAATCCAAGTCTAACAATATGTCTTCTACCTGCATGAGACATTTCGTGAGATTCAGACTTTGCTAACGGCCATTGCTGCGATTTATGTACGTCACCATCACTACCATTGAAATAGCCCAAATAAACAGGTTTTTGTGACCCTAGGCTATGACCTCTTTGGCCTATGGGCCTGAAACTCACCAGTCATGTTCCCCCTAAGGGTCCCTACAATGCTAGAAAATTTGCCACTGCTGAGTAATTGCCCTTTGAAAAGATGTGAGATTTTGGAACTGTAAATAGGAGGCCCAATGAAAGCCTATGGGGGATTTTACCAAATTTGGAGCCCTGTAACTCTGGTTTGCAGAGATGTAGGGAACCCAGCTTTGGAGCCCAAGTCTAACAATATGTCTTCTACCTGCATGAGACATTTCGTGAGATTCAGACGTTGCTAACGGCCATTGCTGCGATTTATGTACGTCAGACTCGCCACCATTGAAATTGCCCAAATAAACAGGTTTTGTGACCCTAGGCTATGACCTCTTCGGCCTAGGACTGCATTGAACGCGACCCACGCATTGTGCGCATTCTGGACAACACCAATTACTGGGTTTATACCCTTCTGGATCCACGGTACAAACACAATGTTCCAAAACTGCTTGAAGAAAGAGCCAGACAGGTCAAAATGGAAGAATACCAGCAGGCCCTTGTGGAGACTTTAGAGAGGAGATTGACATCCTCCCCCTCCTCTAGCCAGTTGTACGCCGACAGACTGACTTCCGCAAACCCAGGACGACCAGGAGGGCAGCAAACAACACAAGCCGCAGCTAGTGCCCAAAAGGGAATGGTATCGGCAGTGTCCTTGGAGTGGGAAAATTTTCTGACACCCATGCAGCAGCACACAGAACAGCAAGCGTGCAGATCCACCTCCAACACCGATCGCCTGGAGAAGATGGTCAAGGACTACATGTCAGATGGCGTAGCTGTGTTGAACAATCCATCTGCACCCTTCAACTATTGGGTATCGAAGCTAGACACCTGGCACAAACTGGCAATGTACGCAATAGAGGTGCTGGCTTGCCCGGCAGCCAGCGTTATGTCGGAACGCTGTTTCAGTGCTGCCGGAGGCATCGTCACAGATCGGCGGCGTATCCGCCTCTCCACAGAAAATGCAGACCTTCTGACTCAAATTAAAATGAATCAATCCTGGATTGGAAACGACTACGCAACACTCCCGGACCCCAACCAAGTAACATGAACAATGAACATCTGTGATGGGTTAGCGTTTCCGATCCCTGTTTATTGAACCTCTCATCTGTATTACATTTATGACTGCATGGCGACAAAATGCAAATTGCTATCCGCACGCTTCTTGTCCTCATGCAAGGCCTGGGTTGTTGTGTCTCAAAGCGTGGCCTTCTCCTCCTGCGCCACCCTCCTCCTGTTCCATCACGTGTGCTGCTGCTGCTGGGTTAGCGTTACCGGTCCCTTTTCCTGGAACCTCTTATATGTATTACATTTAGGACTGCATGCCGACAAAAAGCATGTTACCTGTGCAAAGAAAACAGACATTTCCCGCATTTAAAAGACAGTTTTCCCTTTGAACCTTTAAAATCGATTTTCTCAAAAACTATAAGCTCTTTTTGCTAAATTTTTTTCCTCTTGTACCCACTCCCAAGGTGCACATACCCTGTAAATTTGGGGTATGTAGCATGTAAGGAGGCTTTACAAAGCACAAAAGTTCGGGTCCCCATTGACTTCTATTATGTTCGGAGTTCGGGTCGAACACCCGAACATCGCGGCCATGTTCGGCCTGTTCGGCCCGAACCCGAACATCTAGATGTTCGCCCAACACTAGCTGACAATTGGAAGTGAGTCATTAAAGATCAGAAAGAAGTGGATTTGAATGGCATAATCTCAAGCTGCATACATTCTGCATTACATTTGCAATGCAAGCCAAAATTATTGGTATCCATCTCTAATAAATACATTCTAGTTCTTAAATTACAACACCCAGCACGGACACTGGTCTGTATGTGGGTAAGGCTACATTAACAGTGGAAGCTGCATTGCGTTCCCTGTAGAAACGCAAAGGTAACACAACTGAACAGAACAGTTACACTACACATTATATGACCTTTAGGTTGCATATAGTGAGACATAATGTCAATCAAAAGTATGTTTCACTGCCTCTGTTAATGCATGCATTACATAATGTGCTGCATACTGTAGTGCGTTGGATACCAATGCACCACATGCATTCTGAGCATTGCAGAAACTTACTATTGCAGTGCAACTTTCTTTGTTAAGATGCCTACAAAAAGTCACACTGCAACACACTACGGTGAATGAGAAAAAGAAGGTGAAGTCCGCTCAACCCCGATGAATGGGAGCAGGGCAGGAACCAGGCAACTCATACCCCGACAATAGACAGCAGAAAAGGTGAAGTTCCGCTCATTGCTCCAAGTGTATGAAAATCTTTATTGAGTACAGGTTACATAGCTTGAAGATTCGCTAACATGTTTCGGACACACTCTGGTCCTTAATCATAGTGTCCGAAACATGTTAGCGAATCTTCAAGCTATGTAACCTGTACTCAATAAAGATTTTGATACACTTGGAGCAATGAGCGGAACTTCACCTTTTCTGCACACTATGGTGAATGTAGCCATAGTCAGTAAATAGTTGGTTAATTTCTTTCTACAATTTAAAACCAGGTAGAGTCATGCTGTCTGCGTCGCCTGCATAGTAAATAGAATGTAATGACGGCCTATTTGCAATTTTCGTCACTTTCTTGATATGATCCATCGTAGGATTATGGAGGAAATTAAATGGGGGAGTGGTGATGTGGGTTTAATACTTAAAAAGATTGACAGTAAAAACTAACTACATTTACCTTCCTTTACATGCAGCATAGCAGTCTAGTATGTAGTGTAATTTTATGAACTGGTCAAACTGTGTGATTGTCCGAGTGTGTAGGGTTAGTTAAAAGGAAAAGGTTGCCATGCCAAGACTGTCTTTCTTGTCTCCAGGGCCTGGGCAATGTAGAGAAGTCTAAACTTGCACCTGATTCTGTACCAACCTCATTGCACATGTGGCAGGCCACATTAGGTGTAGCTGTAAATGTACATGCACTTTTAAAAGCCAGGTTAGAAGAAAAATGTATTAATTTTAAAAAGTATGCCTGAGATTTGGCACCTAATATGGTCCTGCAGTTTTCTGGGCTCCATAACCCTTACAGTGTTTCAGTGGTGTTTGTATAGTCACCTTTCAATTCTTTGCCCTCTTAGACTTCTCTCCACTCTGCTGCCAATATTCACATAACCTCTGGCATTTAGCCTCACTCTGGTCATGTGATGTTACATGACCAGACTAACCAGAGGGGGAAAGGAGGGCTGGTGGTTGGAGCTGTGTTGCTGCCATGCAACATCAATGCCATGAACAACCCTGCCATACAAACACCCCTCCCATACTCTGTATATATGCTTAGCACAGGGAGGCTGGGTGGACAGACCAAGAGACATCACACATGTAGGAACATTATAATGGATATTATAATGGGGGTAAGTGCTGCAAACAAAAGACCAACATAAAGAGGGCACTATATGGAGAGAAGACTTAAAATAAGAAACAGCATAAAAGGACAATCCAGGAGAGGGAAATATAAAAATGGATGCTCTATAAAGGGAAAAGTATATGAGGAGAACAACATTAAGGGAGGCATAAAATGAATGAGCACAATAAAAGAGCAGGCATCCTAAAAAACAAATAAACATTTATATAGCACTTTTCTCCTATCAGACTTAACCACTTGAAGACCGTGGGCTTTACACCCCTTAAGGACCAGGCACTTTTTTTCCATTCAGACCACTGCAGCTTTCACGGTTTATTGCTCGCTCATACAACCTACCACCTAAATGAATTTTGGCTCCTTTTCTTGTCACTAATAAAGCTTTCTTTTGGTGCTATTTGATTGCTGCTGCGATTTTTATTTTATTATATTCATCAAAAAAGACATGAATTTTGGCAAAAAAATGATTTTTTTAACTTTCTGTGCTGACATTTTTCAAATAAAGTAAAATTTCTGTATACATGCAGCGCGAAAAATGTGGACAAACATGTTTTTGATGAAAAAAAAACCATTCAGCCTATATTTATTGGTTTGGGTAAAAGTTATAGCATTTACAAACTATGGTGCAAAAAGTGAATTCTCCCATTTTCCAGCATCACTGCCTTTTCTGACCACCTGTCATGTTTCATGAGTAGCTAGAATTCCAGGATAGTATAAATACCCCCCAAATGACCCCATTTTGGAAAGAAGACATCCCAAAGTATTCACTGAGAGGCATAGTGAGTTCATAGAAGATATTATTTTTTGTCACAAGTAAGCGGAAAATGACACTTTGTGACAAAAAAAAAAAAAAGTTTCCATTTCTTCTAACTTGCGACAAAAAAAAAAAAAATCTGCCACGGACTCACCATGCCCCTCTCTGAATACCTTGAAGTGTCTACTTTCCAAAATGGGGTCATTTGTGGGGTGTGTTTACTGTCCTGGCATTTTGGGGGGTGCCTAATTGTAAGCACCCCTGTAAAGCCTCAAAGGTGCTCATTGGACTTTGGACCCCTTAGCGCAGTTAGGCTGCAAAAAAGGCCACACATGTGATATTTCCGTGCTCAGGAGAAGTAGTAAAATGTGTTTTGAGGTGTATTTTTACACATACCCATGCTGGGTGGGAGAAATATCTCTGTAAATGACAATTTTTTGTTTTTTTTTTACACACAATTGTCCGTTTACAGAGAGATTTCTCCCACTCAGCATGGGTATGTGTAAAAATACACCCCAAAACACATTGTACTACTTCTCCCGAGTACGGCGATACCACATGTGTGGCACTTTTTTGCACCCTAACTGTGCTAAGGGGCCCAAAGTCCAATGAGTACCTTTAGGATTTCACAGGTCATCTTGCGGAATTTGATTTCCAGACTACTCCTCACGGTTTAGGGCCCCTAAAATGCCAGGGCAGTATAGGAACCCTGCAAATGACCCCATTTTAGAAAGAAGACACCCCAAGGTATTCCGTTAGGAGTATGGTGAGTTCATAGAAGATTTAATTTTTTGTCACAAGTTAGCGGAAATTGATTTGTATTGTTTTTTTTTTCACAAAGTGTCACTTTCCGCTAACTTGTGACAAAAAATAAAATCTTCTATGAACTCACCATAGTCCTAACACAATCCCTTGGGGTGTCTTCTTTCTAAAATTGGGTCATTTGTGGGGTTCCTATACTGCCCTGGCATTTTAGGGGCCCTAAACCGTGAGGAGTAGTCTTGAAACCAACAATGTCGCAAAATGACCTGTGAAATCCTAAAGGTACTCATTGGACTTTGGGCCCCTTAGCGCACTTAGGGTGTAAAAAAGTGCCACACATGTGGTACCGCCATACTCAGGAGAAGTAGTATAATGTGTTTTGTGGTGTATTTTTACTCATGCTGGGTGGGAGAAATATCTCTGTAAATGACAATCTTTTGATTTTTTTTTACACACAATTGTCCATTTACAGAGAGATTTCTCCCACCCAGCATGGGTATGTGTAAAAATACACCCCAAAACACATTATACTACTTCTCCTGAGTACGGCGATACCACATGTGTGACACTTTATTGCAGCCTAGGTGCGCTAAGGGGCCCAACATCCTATTCACAGGTCATTTTGAGGCATTTGTTTTGTAGAGTACTCCTCACGGTTTAGGGCCCCTAAAATGCCAGGGCAGTATAGGAACCCCACAAGTGACCCCATTTTAGAAAGAAGACACCCCAAGGTATTCCGTTAGGAGTATGGTGAGTTCATAGAAGATTTTATTTTGTGTCACAAGTTAGTGAAAAATGACACTTTAAAAAAGAACAATTAAAAATTAATTTCCGCTAACTTTTCACAAAAAATAAAATCTTCTATGAACTCGTCATACACCTAACAGAATACCTTGGGGTGTCTTTTTTTCTAAAATGGGGTCACCTGTGGGGTTCCTATACCGCCCTGGCATTTTACGGGCCCAAAACCGTGAGTAGTCTGGAAACCAAATGTCTCAAAATGACTGTTCAGGGGTATAAGCATCTGAAAATGTTGATGACAGGTGGTCTATGAGGGGGCGAATTTTGTGGAACCGGTCATAAGCAGGGTGGCCTTTTAGATGACAGGTTGTATTGGGCCTGATCTGATGGATAGGAGTGCTAGGGGGTGACAGGAGGTGATTGATGGGTGTCTCAGGGGGTGGTTAGAGGGGAAAATAGATGCAATCAATGCACTGGGGAGGTGATCGGAAGGGGGTCTGAGGGGGATCTAAGGGTTTGGCCGAGTGATCAGGAGCCCACACGGGGCAAATTAGGGCCTGATCTGATGGGTAGGTGTGCTAGGGTGTGACAGGAGGTGATTGATGGATGTCGCAAGGCGTGATTAGAGGGGGGAATAGATGCAAGCAATGCACTGGCGAGGTGATCAGGGCTGGGGTCTGAGGGCGTTCTGAGGGTATGGGCGGATTGAGTGCCCTAGGGGCAGATAGGGGTCTAATCTGATGGATAGCAGTGACAGGGGGTGATTGATGGGTAATTAGTGGGTGTTTGGAGGAGAGAACAGATGTAAACACTGCACTTGGGAGGTGATCTGATGTCGGATCTGCGGGCGATCTATTAGTGTGGGTGGGTGATCAGATTGCCCGCAAGGGGCAGGTTAGGGGCTGATTGATGGGTGGCAGTGACAGGGGGTGATTGATGGGTGATTGACAGGTGATTGACAGGTGATCAGTGGGTTATTACAGGGAAGGACAGATGTAAATAATGCCCTGGCGAATTGATAAGGGGGGGTCTGAGGGCAATCTGAGCGTGTAGGCAGGTGATTGGGTGCCCGCAAGGGGCAGATTAGGGTCTGATCTGATGGGTAACAGTGACAGGTGGTGATAGGGGGTGATTGATGGGTGATTGATGGGTAATTAGTGGGTGTTTAGAGGAGAGAATAGATGTAAACACTGCGCATGGGTGGTGATCTGATGTCGGATCAGCGGGCGATCTACTGGTGTGGGTGGGTGATCAGATTGCCCGCAAGGGGCAGGTTAGGGGCTGATTGATGGGTGGCAGTGACAGGGGGTGATTGATGGGTGATTGACAGGTGATTGACAGGTGATTAGGGTGGATAGTTGCATACAGTACACAGGGGGGGGGGTCTGGGGGGTGGTCTGGGGAGAATCTGAGGGGTGGGGGGTGATCAGGAGGGGGCAGGGGGGGGCGGATAAAAAAAATAACGTTGACAGATAGTGACAGGGAGTGATTGATGGGTGATTAGGGGGGTGATTGGGTGCAAACAGGGGTCTGGGGGGTGGGCAGGGGGGGTCTGAGGGGTGCTGTGGGCGATCTGGGGCAGGGGGGGGGGGAGAAATCAGTGTGCTTGGGTGCGACGTAGGGTGGCTGCAGCCTGCCCTGGTGGTCTCTCGGACACTGGGACCACCAGGGCAGGAGGCAGCCTGTATAATACACTTTGTAAACATTACAAAGTGTATTATACACTTTGTATGCGGCGATCGTCAGGTTAACATCCCGCCGGCGCTTCCGAACGGCCGGCGGGATGTTGTGGCGGGTGAGCGGAGACAGGAGTCGGCGGAGGATCGCGTCACGGATGACGCGATCGCTCCGCCCATGCCCCTACAAGGACCGCCGCCTTTGGGCATGAGCTAGTCCTTGCGGGGTCCGCTTCCCGGCCGCCTCTGTGCGTTAGGCGGTCGGGAAGTGGTTAAAGCACTTCAGAGGCAGCCACTAGGGGCATGTTCAATAGGCAGTAGCAGTGTTAGTGAATAGGAGGTCTTGGCTTACTGAATAGGAAGATCCAAGATTCAACCCCTGGTCTCCTATGTCCAAGACTGTGCCCTTAAATAGAGATGGCCCGAATGGTTCGCTGGCGAACGGTTCCCGGCAAACTTCCGTGGTTTGCGATCACGGCGAACTGGGAACTTTTCCGGAAGTTCGGTTCGCCCCCATAGTGCACCATTAGGGTCAACTTTGACGCTCTACATCACAGTCAGCAGGCACATTGTAGCCAATCAGGCTACACTCACTCCTGGAGACACTTCCCCCCTTATAAAAGGCAGGCACCGTCGGCCATTACACTCACTTGTGTGCCTGCAGTAGTGAGAGAAGGGACAACTGCTGGCAGACTCTCATAGGGAAAGATTAGTTAGGCTCTTGTAGGCTTGTTAGCTTGCTCCTGGCTGATTCTTATTGCTAAAATAGCACCCCACAACAGCTCTTTTGAGAGCTAATCTTGTTCTTGTGATCTATTTTTTTTCCTGTGTGTCCCACTGACACTTGTGTTGCATAGACAGCCTTGGTAATTCATACTGTGTGTGTGCCACTGCCAGGCCCAACACATTCAGTGACTACCTGTGTGACAGGTGCACATTGTAATACCCATTACTGCATAAACCTACCTACCTGTTGTTCACAGTGCACCCACCTACCTAAGTGAGCGCACTTAGTGTCACTGTGCCTGTCCACTACCTGTCTGTGTGACAGGTGCACATTGTAATACCCATTACTGCATATACCTACCTACCTGTTGTTCACAGTGCACCCACCTACCTAAGTGAGCGCACTTAGTGTAACTGTGCCTGTCCACTACCTGTCTGTGTGACAGGTGCACATTGTAATACCCATTACTGCATATACCTACCTACCGGTTGATTCATTTCACATATACAGCAGGGCAGCGAAAGTCCTCCTGTATTGTTATTTTTGGTCACTACCTCAGGACGTGCATGCCATGTCTGCTGCCTTCCTTGGATGTGTGGTGGTAGCCGTTTCTTAGGCTCCAACTCCGGACCGGAATCGAACCAGGATTCCCCGGCCATTACCCGTGGTCACCATGGTACTGAGAAAGTACCATAGAAAGTTTCACACAATTGAATGAATGGCAGACTTGCCCTACATAATAACACATTCTTGGCAAATGCTTTCGATTTGGTTTGTCTTGCGCTGGGTCAAGGGTCCATCTGACCACAGATGCCTGGTCTGCAAAGCACGGTCAGGGCAGGTACATAACTTATACAGCATGGGTCTCAGGCTCCCACTCTGGACCGGAATAGAACCCTGACTCCCCGACCATTACCTGTGGTCACTCACAATGGCAGACTTGCCCTCCATAACAGATTCTCACCTCCTTGAGGAGCTGCCCAACCTGGTGAGTCGCAGTGAAGGCACCATCAGGCTTGCCCTCCATAACAGATTCTCGTTAAAGGATTTAAAGTGATCTAAGCAGCTCCTGGCTTCAAATAGCTGAAAGAGCTGCCCTGTTTCAGGAGTTCAAACCCCCTGCTGCCTTTAAACTGTCTTATCCAGGCTAGGTGTGAAATTCTTCAAGTGCGTCTTATGTTTTCTGTTTGAAGTACAATGGGGAAGGCTCAGGGTTTGTTTGTGGATAATTAAGTCTAATGAGGTGATTTCTTATCTGACTTCCATCATCTGTTGCTCTCCGTCCGTCCGCAGGTCCTTTCAGGGACGCAAGAAGTGTGTATTTTAACCCCTAAATGTAAAAAGATGAGGTAAAATGAAAGTTTTTTTTTTTAATAATAAACCACATTTTTAGAATGCATTTTTAATTTGCTATAGAGCTGCACTGGGTGTTAAAAATGATGCTCGGTTCGCTTTAAAGTTGATTCATTTCACATATACAGCAGGGCCTTGAAAGTCCTCCTGTATTGTTATTTTTGGTCACTACCTCGGGACGTGCATGCCATGCCTGTTGCCTTTCTTGGATGTGCGGGGGTGGTAGCCGTTTCTTAGGCTTCCACTCTGGACCGGAATCGAACCAGGATTCCCCGGCCATTATTCCCGTAGTCACTCACAATGGCAGACTTGCCCTCCATAACAGATTCTCGCCTCCTTGAGGAGGTGACCAACCTGGTGAGTAGCAGTGCAGGCACCATCAGACTTGCCCTCCGTAACAGATTCTCGTTAAAGGATTTAAAGTTGATTCATTTCACATATACAGCAGGGCCTCGAAAGCCATTTCTTAGGCTCCCACTCCGGCCCGGAATCAAACCAGGATTCCCCGACCATTACCTCGCAATGGCAGACTTGCCCTCCATAAGATTCTCATTGCAGGTACTGAACAGCAAGCAGCACAAGTATTTAAAAAAATAGATGTAAGCTTTAACAATGGTAGAGAAAGAACCATTGAAAGTTGATAAGGCAGTCAGACATTACCTGACATCACTGAGTGAGGAAGAGCAATCTCCATGGTGCGCACCACTCCAGCACAGCTGTCACTATGCAAACAGCTGTTTGCGGTGCGTTACACAGTGAGTTTGGTGTGTCAGTGTGAAACAGTACTCTAATTACACTCCATGATTGATGTATACACATGCAAGATGTTTTAAAGCACTTTAGGCCTGCAATTTAGCATTCAATGTGATTTCTGCCCTTAAAAAGCTGCTTTGCGTCAAATCCAGATTTTTCCCCGTGACTTTTGGCGTCCATCCCACTCATCCATGCAAAAACTCAGATGTTAGACCCCTTGAAACATCTTTTCAATCACTTTTGTGGCCAGCATAAGTGTTTCTAGTTTTCAAAGATCGTCTCTCCATTGAAGTCTATTGTGATTCGCAAAAGTTTGCGCGAACCAAACCTTTCGCATAAGTTCACGAACCCGTTTCGAAAACCAAAAATCGGAGGTTAGGGCCATCTCTAGTGGTCATCCAATTGCAGTTTGTGCTTTGTAATCATGTGTCTTCGTAAGGTAGTTGTCCCTACGCAAGTCTTGGTCTTTCCATGGCTCAGTTTGTGGTGGCAGAGAGTACAGATGGCATTGCTCTCATCTGAGGCAGACACACAAATTTTTTTTCACACCGCTTAGCCCTGGGGTGATGGCACTTTGGTGGTGGCGGCACTTTTGGTGGGGTGCCAGAATCAGAGCAGGAGGAGGAAGATATGACACGCTTCCATGCGGAAGCTGAGAAAGATGAGGTGTTCTGTATTAAATAGTCAACTACGTCCTGACAATATTGGGGGTTGATGGCACGTGCCTTCTTCTGAACACTGTACTTTGGTCGCGGGCCACATGAAATCACGCTTCCATGCGGAAGCTGAGAAAGATGAGGTGTTCTGTATTAAATAGTCAACTACGTCCTGACAATATTGGGGGTTGATGGCACGTGCCTTCTTCTGAACACTGTACTTTGGTCGCGGGCCACATGAAATCACGACAGTGCGACCTCGAACAGACCTGCCAGGGGGCTTGCCTCTGCCTTTTGTTTTGTCCATATTGGGGGCGATGAAGTGAAAGGTATGCACTGACTTGACTAATACAATGTGCAGTCAGTCACACAGGTATAGTTAACAGGTATGCACGGAGTGTTATATCACACTGCGTGCGCTCACGTAGGTAGGTGGGTACACTGTGAACAACAGGTAGTAGGTATATGCAGTACTGGGTATTACAATGTGCACCTGTCACACACACAGGTAGTCACTGAATGTGCTGGGCCTGGAAGTGGCACACACACAGTATGGATTATCAAGGCTATCTATGCAACACAAGTGTCAGTGGGACACACAGAAAAAAAACAAGATTAGCTCTCAAAAGAGCTGTTGTGGGGTGCTATTTAAGTAATAAGAATCAGCAAGTAGTAACCTAACAAGCCTACAAGAGCCTAACTAATCTTTCCCTATGAGAGAGTCTACATTGCAGCAGCTGTCCCTTCTCTATTTACTGCAGGCACACGAGTGAATATAATGGCCAGCGGGGCCTGCCTTTTATAAGGGGGGGGATTGGCTCCAGGAGGGAGTGTAGCCTGATTGGCTACAATGTGCCTGCTGACTGTGATGTAGAGGGTCAAAGTTGACCCTAATGGTGCACTGGGGGGGCAAACCGAACTTCTGGAAAAGTTCCCAGTTCGCCGCGATCGCGAACCACGGAAGTTCGCCGGGAACCGTTTGCCGGCGAACCGTTCGGGTCATCTCTAGTCGCCACTTGCCATAAATTTAAGAATGCAAATCAGGGAAAGGAAACATTTTATAATGGCCAAACACTGACTAAATAATTTATAAATGAACATCATAACATTTAAGCAGTTTTAATCGTTACGTTACATTCAGTGAAGTTCCTCTTTAAGAGGCTGTACAGTTTATGTGTGCATATGAATCAGGCTGCACATTGTATTAGGAAACATTAGGAAACATTTTGAACATTTGAAATATAAGTTTAAACTGTAAATGTAATAAACAGTGCAGTGACTAAGATTAATCAAACTGAAGAGGCTAAGCAGATTTATTGTAGGGAGAAGTACATCATTATATAATTACAAATAAAAGGCACAGATAAAAGGGAATGGTTATAGAAACACACTCTAATGGCATGAACTTACAATCTTAAGATGTTATTAAAAAGCTGGATCAGTGAAAAGTTTCAGCAGGATGGATGCATCCCGCTGTGTATCTGGCCAGATAATCACCACGGAATCGACTATACCCACAACTAGGAAACAACTATTTCATTAGGAATGTGATTAGTGATATTGAAAATGTACAGTTCTAGCATTCCAAAAAACATACTGGTATTTTAATTAGTCTCCACCAAATTGGCCTTAGGCCAAACCTCTGACTACAGTAGAGATCACATTATGAGCTTTTTGAGGTAAATTTAGTGACAGGGATTGTTTTGTGTAGAAAATCAAGTGCTGGTCGTTTTAAAAATGGTTTAGCACTCATTGGGGCTTATTTACTAATCTGCTGTAAAATTGCCATACACAGAAAGTGCACAGCAATTTTACTAGTACTTACGCCAATGACATAGTGGGTGTGGTGCAAACAGCACAGCTCATCTTACCTAGGTAAACACGTAAGTGTTTGTTTGTGCCGCCAGACACGAATGGATCTTGTTGCTGTAGCTGAGCTTGTATCTCTTTGGCATTTGTCCTTGGCTTTCATTCAAATATTGTCACCATCTTTCTTTCCATTCTGGGAACATTTTCCTCTTGGGGCCACATACAGGGAGGTTGGCTATAGTCCCAACGACTTTAACTTTTTATTAATATGTGCAACTGTTATCACAGAAACAACAGGCTGCTCGGAATTATTGACTTTTCTTTTAACAAGCTTGTTTATAATATTCTTTTTAGTCTGTTCAGACAACTATCATTTTTTGCTTTTGATATGTGTTCATTGTGGGAAATATCATGATACCAAACAGCAGTGACTGCTTTTCTCCATCAGGCTGATTGACTGCAGAGATTGAAGGCATGTTGCATATTCATTAAAGGAAACAGCTGGTTTGAAGAATCACTTAATTCCAGTTATTTCCATTTTTTTCCAAGGAGTATCAAGAAAAGTGTCCAGGCCAGGGCCGGCTTTACCATAAGGCACGTGCCTACAGGCGCCTGATGATGGAAAGGCAGCTTACTCCCCTCCCTAGAGCCTCTCTCCTTCCTTATACAGAGTCTCGAGTTGATTGTAAATGAGGTTACTCACTCAGCTCTTGGCAGTCCACTGATGAGATCTCCCTTCAGTAGGGGGCACCTCTAGCTACTTAACACTGAGGCTACTTCTGGCTACCAAATGTTAAGAGACACCTGTAGATACCTTTGATGGGTAAGGGAAGTAAGGGAGAAGTGACAGCTGGGCCATTCAGCACACTTGTGAAATGCTTCAGCGGGGGTTTGTAGATCCATGGAGGTTGAGGTCTAGGGTGCCAGGACATCTGTGCTTATAGACTCCTATGATGTAAATCCAGGTCTGGTCCAGGCTATTTAAGAAAAACATTTCTAAAATAAGAAATGCTTTATCCCTTTTCATACTTGTTTTGCCTTCCTCAGTGACTTATCAGTGACAGACATACAGTACATGGTGGAACAATTGCTTTTCATTGAATCGCATATCAAGATACATAAATCATTTTAAGAACCATTTTAAGTATACATTTTTAAATGTATTATTTTCCGTGACTACCCGTGACTTCAGCCATCTTCTAAAGTTTAATTATAAGTGTTTTGGAGGAAATAGATTTTAAAGTTTTGGCAGGAAAAACAATTTGAACCTGAAACAGTGTCTTATTCAAACAGTTTTCGTCTCATTGGAAAGCCCACAAATTCCCTAAGTTTCACTAGTGGCAATATGTCAAAAAGTTATTTTTAAAAGATCTCGCAGTTTTTGACAAAATCAATTATTATTATTGTTTTTATTTTTAATTTATATAGCGATCTTCTGTAGTGCTGTACATAGTGCAAAATAAATAGTGGGAATCATAGATACCTGTAACATTCAAAACTGTGTACAATCAGGACACCCAGGAATACAAATACAAATACATACATAATACTTACATAGTTAATGTGTGGTTTGACACCTCACCAATACTGGTACATGTTCACATGTTCGGATCATAAATTACAGCAGAATAAGAACCACCAGGAGGAAGTTCCTTCCCTTACAAGCTTACAGTTTACAATTTGATAGTTTTTGCAGGAAAAAAATGATTGTAATATTCCCTGCAGCATCAGTTTATGGCTCTAGTAGCATCTGTTATTAGTGTTGCTCGGATATCTCATTATCCTATTCGAGTTTGATCGAATTCGGATAGTAAACTATCCGAATTCACTCGAAGTTCAATATCCGATGTAATCGAATATCCGATTCGACCTCGGATATCCGACGTCACTATCCGAGTCTGTATTCGAGTAAAATATTCGAGCTTGCCTTAAATAGCTTGTAAAACTTGTTTGGAGGTCAATGATGCATGAAACCACCTTTTTTTTTATGAAGAAAAACATCAAGTGATTAGGTGGTGATGTAGTAGTTATAAAAAAGGTACCAAAAAAGGTGTGTCCAAAATGGTTTTAAGTTGGAAGCTTCTTCTTCTTCTTCTTCTTCTTCGCCACAGCGCCTTTTTCTGTGTACCCTGGCGGTGGTAAAACACGGACATGAGCAGGAGGAGGAAGTAGTTGCAGGCTTACAGCTATTTGTAGTGTGGCGTGTGGTAATAGTCGGTCGTTACTCGGTAGGAGAGTG
This sequence comes from Hyperolius riggenbachi, assembly GCF_040937935.1. NCBI lineage: Eukaryota > Metazoa > Chordata > Amphibia > Anura > Hyperoliidae > Hyperolius > Hyperolius riggenbachi. The sequence goes on along the minus strand of NC_090646.1, from coordinate 449,081,184 downwards.
GGTGGGCAGGTGGAAGCAGAAATTAGTTCTTCTTCTGTTCTCCCTGGCAGTGGTAGCAGCACACAGACAGCAGAAGCTCAATGCAGCTACAGGAGGAGTAATGTGTGTCAGGCAGTGTGATTTGACTGACATAGTAGGCCCTGGTTCCTAGCGGTGGTTCCAGGGCCGTAAATGAACATCATGAGGTTCCAGACAGCGGTCGTGAAGCCCACATTGTGTCCAATACACAATTGGGACAGCACAGTTTTCAACCCGGACACCTCTAAAATAATTACATTTTTTTTTTCAAAATAATGCAGGCAGTGAGGCAGCTATTTTTGAGCGTAATAGCTGGTGGTGCATGGGCAGCAGCACCTTGTAATGTGTTCCCTGGCAGAGGAGACACAGACAGCAGGAGGAAATATAACAGCAGGCAGTGTGAGAAGGATAAGTGTGTGGCTGACTGGCATTTGGCAGCAGGCAGGAGGGCAGGCAGCGAGACATAGTAGGCCCTGGGTCCTAGCGGTGGCTCCAGGGCCGTAAATGAACATCATGAGGTTCCAGACAGCGGTCGTGAAGCCCACATTGTGTCCAATACACAATTGGGACAGCACAGTTTTCAACCCGGACACCTCTAAAATAATTACATTTTTTTTTTCAAAATAATGCAGGCAGTGAGGAAGCTATTTTTGAGCGTAATAGCTGGTAGCGCATGGGCAGCAGCACCTTGTAATGTGTTCCCTGGCAGAGGAGACACAGACAGCAGGAGGAAATATAGAAATACAGGAAATAGAGGAAATACAGCAGGCAGCGTGAGGAGGATAAGTGTGTGGCAGACTGGCATTTGGCAGCAGGCAGGAGGGCAGGCAGCGAGACATAGTAGGCCCTGGGTCCTAGCGGTGGTTCCAGGGCCGTAAATACACAGCATGAGGTTCCAGACAGCGGTCGTGAAGCCCACATTGTGTCCAATACACAATTGGGACAGCACAGTTTTCAACCCGGACACCTCTAAATTAATTACAATTTTTTTTTTCCAAATTGTATGCAGCTATTTTTTAGTGTAATAGCTGGTGGTGCATGGGCAACAGCACCTTGTAATGTGTTCCCTGGCAGTGAAAACACACAGACAGCAGGATGAAATACAACAGCAGTAGCAGCAGCAGGTGTATGTGTGTGTGCCAGTCGTCACTTCATGTCCCCCTCTCGCCGACAACAGGGGCCATGAATTCGCCTTCCACCCAAGCCTGGTTCATTATGAGAAATCTCAGTCTGTCAACAGACTTGTGAGACAGACAAGATCGCTTCTCAGTGACGACTCCACCGGCTGCACTGAAGCAACGCTCTGACAGTACGCTGGAAGGGGGGCAGGAGAGCACTTCCAGGGCGTACTGCGCAAGCTCGCTCCAGATGGTCAGGTGCTTGACCCAATACTCCATGGGATCAACAGGGGCCACGCTGTCAAGCCCACTGAAGGACCCCATGTAGTCAGCCACCATGCGGGTCAAGCGCTGCCTGTGTTTGGAGAAGGATGCTGCTGCAGGCACCTCCTCTCTAGTCCTTGGCAGCTCTACACTCATGTAGAGCTCTTGGGTCAGAGACAGCAGGTCTGTGGTGCGCGTGCGCTTGCTGCTGGTGGATGCAGGCACCTGCTGCTGCCTCTGTGCTGGCTGGACAGTGGGGGTGGATGGCTCAGGGAAGGCTTCCTGCAAGCGCTCAACAAGGGACAGCTGCAAATCCCTCATTTGTTGCGCACGGTCTCCTCCTGCAGGCAGGAACTGGCTGAGCTTTCCCTTCAGACGTGGGTCCAGCATCATGCAGATCCAGATGTCCTCCCTCTGCTTCATCTGGATCACCCTTGGGTCCTTGAGCAGACACCTCAGCATGTGCGCTGCCATTGGGAAGAGTCTGGCCACGTCTGTTGGCACATCATCGGCATCCCCAGAGCCGAGAGTGGTGTCCTCCTCTTCCTCTGCCCCCTCCACCACATCCTCTCTCCACCCCCGCACCAGTCCAGCTGCGCTCTGCTGCTCCCCCTCATCAGCAGCAAGGTCAGGGACCTCCACCAACTCCGAGCCCTTCTCCTCAGAGGTGGCCTGTGAAGCTGCCTGCAGCTCCTGCTGGTCCAAGGCTGCCACTCCCTCTTCCAGCAGTGCATACAGGGCCCTGTCCAGCACACCAGTGTTGCTTGCGAATTTTCGCCAAAGCCATTTTTGCATCGAAAATCCTATTTTCGATTTCGCCGAATTTTCGCGAAAATAAGTACTATTTTCGCTTCAAAAGGCGAAATTTCGCAATGATATTTAGCATTAATTTTCGCCTAAAGTCCGTTTTTTCGCGTTGAATATCTAAGCCCCCTTAAAGGGAAGGTCCAAGCAAAAAAAAAAAATGAGATTCACTTACCTGGGGCTTCTACCAGCCCCATGCAGCCATCCTGTGCCCTCGTAGTCACTCACTGCTGCTCCAGTCCCCCGCTGGCAGCTTTCTGACCTCGGAGGTCAGGGCCAAATTGCGTACATTTTTACACATTCCCTCTAGTGCAGGAACATTAACACATACATTTTTACGCGTTGGTGGTGAAACGCGTACATTTTTGTTCCTGCACTAGCTGGAATGCGTAAAAATGTATGCAATGTGGCCCTGACCTCCGAGGTCAGAAAGCTGCCAGCGGGGGACTGGAGCAGCAGTGAGTGACTACGAGGGCACAGGATGGCTGCATGGGGCTGGTAGAAGCCCCAGGTAAGTGAATCTCATTTTTTTTTTTTGCTTGAACCTTCCCTTTAAAAGCTAGAATCACCAAATTTGCAGGGTATATTAAATAGATATGTGGGTACAAGAGGAAAAAGAAATTTTTCAAAAAGACATAGTTTTTGAGAAAATCGATTTTAAAGTTTCAAAGGAAAAAAGTATAAATTTAAATGCAGTAAATGACAGTTACTTAAGCATACCTAGAGGTAGTGTAAATGTACTAATAGCAAAAGAAAGGGCCAACTGCCAAGTGCAAACTGCCAAGTGCCAAGTGCAAAGGGCCAAGTGCAAGGGCAAAGGGCCAAGTGCAAAGGGCCAAGTGCAAGGGAAAAGGGCCAAGGGCAAAGGGCCAAGTGCAAAGGGCCAATTGCAAGTGCAAAGGGCCAAGTGCAAAGGGCCAAGTGCAAAGGGCCAAGTGCAAGTGCAAAGGGCCAAGTGCAAGTGCAAAGGGCCAAGTGCAAAGGACCAAGTGCAGGTTCAAGGGGCCAAGTGCAAAGGGCCAAGTGCAAAGGGCCAAGTGCAAAGGGCCAAGTGCAAAGGCAAAGGGCCAAGTGCAAAGGCAAAGGACCAATTGCAAGTGCAAAGGGCCAAATGCAAAGGCAAAGGGCCAAGTGTAAGTGCAATGGGCCAAGTGCAAAGGGCCAAGTGCAAGGGCAAAGTGCAAAGGCAAAGGGCCAAGTGCAAAGGGCCAAGTGCAAGTGCAAAGGGCCAAGTGTCAAATGAAAAGGGCCAAGAGCCAAGGGCCCTTTGCACTTGGCCCTTTGCACTTGGCCCTTTTCATTTGACCCTTGGCCCTTTGCACTTGCACTTTCTTTTGATATTAGTAAATTTATACTACTGCTAGGTTTGCTACAGTAACTGTCATTTACTGCATTTAAATGTATTCTTTTTTCCTTTGACACTTTAAAATTGATTTTCTCAAAAACTATAAAGTCTTTTTGAAAAATTTCTTGTTCCTCTTGTACCCACATATCTCCTTAATATACCCTGCAAATTTGGTGATTCTAGCTTGTAAGGGGGCTTAGATATTTAACGCGAAAAAACGGCGAATTTTCACCTTTCAAAACGAAAATAAAATTCGGCGAAAAGAATATTTGCATTTTCGGTCATCACTGCAGCACACACACCATGGGCACCCACTCGCACACCATTGCATGGTCCCTGCTCACCATGTTCGTGGCCTGCAGGAAGGGTGCCAGGACTGAGCACACCTGCTGCATGTGCCCCCAGTCCTCCGTTGAGATGATGGACGGGAGGTTGGTGGCGGCACGCCCAGTTGCAGTGAGGGAGGCAACTGTTGCTCGTGCAACGTACTGGCTGACAGCCTGCCTCTGTTCAACCAGACGCTCCAACATCGCCAGGGTGGAGTCCCAGCGAGTTGGAACATCGAGCATGAGCCGGTGCTGTGGCAGGTGCAGCTCCTTTTGCACCTCTTCCAGGCTCGCCACGGCTGCAGGCGAGTGCCGGAAGTGACGCACAACCTTCCTTGCCGCCTCAAGGAGTCGGTCCATCCCCTGGTAGGTCCGCAGGAACTTTTGGACTACCAGGTTTAGGACGTGCGCCAGGCAGGGGATGTGGGTCAGGTCTCCCCTGCTGATTGCAGCAACCAGGTTTGCCCCATTGTCGGACACCACCTCTCTGACTCTGAGGCCTCTGGGGGTCAGCCAATTCCTCTCCTGCTCTCGGAGTTTGGCCAGGACGTGGTTCGCCATCAGTTTGGTCTTCCCCAGGCTGACCAATTTCAGCAGCGCTTGGCAGTGGCGGGGCTTCACGCTGCTGCTGAGGCCAGGAGTTTGGGCTGGTGTGCTGGAGGATGGAAGCGGATCAGAGGAACCTGCTGCTGTTCCGCTGACCCTGCATGGTGGCACCACCCACTGCGTTGTTGGTGCTGCTGCTGCTCTGACAGTGCCGGCCGATGCTGCTCCCCCCTCCTCACCCCCTTCCACCAAGCTGACCCAATGCGCGGTGAAGGTCAGATAGCCTGTCCCAAACCGGCTGCTCCACGAGTCCATGGTGACGTGGACCCGTTGACCCACCGCGTGCTCCAGCCCTCTCCCGACATTGGCCATCACAGAGCGGTGAAGTGCAGGGATGCCCGTGCATGCGAAATAATGTCGGCTGGGGATTGGCCAAACGGGGGCTGCACACATTAGGAGCGCACGCATATCGCTCCCCTCCTGCACAAGGGAATAAGGCAGGAGTTGGGAGTAAATGGCCCATGCCAGCAAGCCGTTCAGCTGACGCACGCAACGGCTGCTGGGAGGCAGAACCCTGACCACCCCCTGGAAGGTGTCGCTGAGCAGAGTCTGGTGAGGCCTTTTGCTGGCACGGGAAGCAGTGGAGGGAGCAGAGGAGGCCACTGAGGACTGGCTGCCAGAACAGGCCTCAGTTTCGGCGGCAGGAGTTGCAGAGGGAGGAGGAACAGTGCGTTGCTGATGCACTCCTGCTGCCGACGGCTTCACAGTGGTGGCGGGTCTGCCACTGCCACTGCCAGCTTCCTTCAACTTCACGAACTCCTCATGCTCGTGAAAGTGTTTCCCTGCAAGGTGGTTGACCAGAGAGGTGGTGCCAAACGCAGAGGGCTCCTTCCCTCTGCTGAGCTGCTTGCGGCACTGGTTGCAGGTGGCATACTTGCACTCCAAATATGGAAGGGTGAAAAAATTCCATATTGGGGAGGTGAAGTTGCCCCTTCAGCTGGAAGGTGCTGCTGCCGCTGGTCTCCCTGTGGTGGTTGGGGGGGGGGGGTTCTTGGTGCGACTGGTGGTGGCACTGGCAGAACTCGTCTCCTGATCAGCACGCTGTGTGGCCTGCATACCACGCCCACTTGTGATCCTGCCCATGCCTGCGATGCTGATCCTTCTAGCAAGGCCCGCAGACGCATCCTCCTCCTCCTCCTCCTCAGAGCTGATGACATCCCCACTCCCAGGACCTGGCACCCAGTCTTTGTCCTGCTCCCTGTCATCATCATCCTCCCCCTCCGCAAACATGTCCTGCTGGGATCCCCCAAACTCCCCTTCTGCATGCATGGGCGGATGGACAGTCACCACTGTCTGACTGTCCAAAGCATCATCCCCCAAAGTGCCCATGAGCATTCCTTCCTCTGCCAATTCTTCCGCAACAGCACTCCATACCTTCTCTGTGCTTGGGGTCCATAAGTGACAGGGTGCTGGTGTTGCCCGCTGGGGCTGGAGAACTGCACTCCTCCTCCTCTCCCCCAGGCAGTGCTGGGCGGCTTCTGCTGCTCTTGCGAACAGGAGTGGTGGCGGTGGTGGAGGACTCGGTTCCAGAGCTAATGGTGGCCTGCTCATCCACCATCAGTTCCACCACAGCGTCTGCGTCCTTATCCTCAATAGGACGGCTACGACCTGGCGGTGGGAGGAACATCTGGGCCACACGCTGCTGCTGCTGCTGCGCCTCTGCAGCGTGACTCCCAGCTGTTGGGCGTCCAAGGCGTCCACGGCCAGTGGCTAATGGCGGAATAGCCATGACTGACGGTCCCTAAACACAGACTAGAGTACAGTGAGTAGTGTACTAACTAAACAATAGAAGAATCGAGCTAAATAGTAGAACAGGTGTGATTAGATTACTGAGAGCAGATACAGCAGGACAGGTATAGCAGTAAAGCTGGGCCTTGCTAACTACAAAATAGTACAATAATCTATCTAACACAGAAGTAGTAGTACAGTAGAGTAGGACAATTGAGAGCACAGGTAAGGTAGAGACTAGATCACAAAGCAGGGCAGGCTGCCTTGCCTAGGCACAGGGCCTAGCTGCTGGCTGCAGGCCTGCAGCAGCACCAGTGACAGTCTCCCTCCCTAGTCCCTAATCACACAAACTAAACTGACTAAAATACAATCTATCTACAATACAAAGCAATACAGTTGAAGATCAAGTGTTGGAGTGTAAAAACGCTAGGTTTAGAACAAGAACAATGCACTTGCACACAGACAAAAAGCACTGGAGCAGTTCTCTCAGTACAATCAGTCAGTAAGTCGCAAGCAGGACGAGTGAGGCAAGATGGCGTCCGCTATTTATAGAGGGGGGCTTGGCCAGGCTCCCCCTCTGTGATTGGCTGCAGTCAGAGGGCTGTCAGAGGGCTGGGAGCCCTCTTATTCGCTTGTGAGGACTCGAGGTGATGTCTGGCGGAATGCTATCCGAGCTCGTGACGCTATCCGAGCTCGGATAGCTAGGATATCTCCGGATATCTGATCGCTATCCGGGTGCGCTCGGATAGCACAGCCCGGATAGCTAATACTATTCGAGCTTGGTATTCGAGCTCGAATAGTGAAAAAAGAGCTAGGATATCCGAGTAACTCGGATATCCTAGCTCAGATGAGCATCACTGTCTGTTATCATGTAACTTGTCAGCACATGCTTATAGCTCACATGTTGAGAGACTCTGCTGGAGCCATGGAGATAGGAACACTGAAGAGGATGAAGAAAATTTGCACCCCTGGAGCATAGACAGGTGAGTTACAACTCTGCAGACTCCATTCACAATTCTGCGGTACTGGGAGCTTGTCACAGTTTCCATGTGTGCCCAGTATGTCCCCTTGGTGCTGGGCAGTCACATGGTACTAGAGGAAGCTTCCTTGGCTGCCTTGTGGATAATTTGGTCTTGAGATGACCCTTCTTGTGGTCCTGTGGGCTACAGAGGCCATTGTTATACCCCTGATGACACTGCTAATTATAACTAAAACAAGATTATATCTCTAAAAATGTCCATTCAATTCAACTGAAGTGTTTTTTTTACAGGCTGGCTGAAACCTTCAGGTGGTGTCCTACAACTGGCAACCAGGGATCATGTTTATTCTGTAGAACAAAATGTTGCTGTTCAGATTCCAATTGCAAGATTGGCTAGAATATTAGCCATTGGGTTCCAGTCTGGACCATTGAGGGTGTCCTGCCTTGACTTAGCTGTGGAAACCAGAAACTGTGCTTACTTCAGAATGTTTGCTCCTAGAGTTGGAGTTCGTCTAGTGCTATCCTTGTTTTGGGCAACAAGCTCAAAGCCAACCTCCTAACTAGGAGCAGTAGGCCTCACCATGGATTAAAAAGAACGTTTTAACATGAATGCAAGTTTCCCACCTGGCCTTGTTACCTCCCTTACCTTGACCTGGTTAGCCACCACTTACTGTTTCCCTATTGTGTTGCGTTCCCTATTAAGTCTAGCACATGCCAAAGATAAATGCCCCACATGTGCCCAGCTATCGTCATGATTTAAAGGAAAATTGAATTTATTAAAGGGGCACTGTGGAAAAATAAAACATAATATTCTGATAACCCAATAGTAAAGATGTCAATTTTTTCAAAAGAGTTTTCTGTTTTAAAAGTCTCCTAGATCCTATTCATGGTAATTGCCAACATATGACAGCTCCTCTCATGTCAGAAAGACTGCTTGGAGATGAAGTTTGCTCTAACTGCTTTCGCTTTCTGTGAAGCACACGTCGAGAGAGGAACTTTTTTAACATTTCAACAATTGTAATTCTAATTACGTATTTTTAAATGTATGAAAAGTGATAAACGTTTTTCTTTTCTCTTCTTTTGCTTGACAAAAAGCGAAAGCAGTTAAAGCAAACTCCAATGGCAAACAGCCTTTGTGATGTGAGAGGAGCTGTCACATTTCATAACTCAGCAGGTCTAGGAGGCGTTTAAACAGAAAACATAACTGACGTACTGGCGTCTTTACTATTACATACATAATAGCAGGGTTATCACAATACAGTATTATGAATTTCACCACTGTGCCCCTTTAACCACTGTGCTACCTACTTCTATTGCTCTGTGGGCCATTTCTGATGCTCAAATGTCTATTTTGGGAACATAAAGTGAAGGACAAGAGTCATCATGGGAACTCTGACTGGTCTGCAGCTATACATTTAACGTATACCTATTTTTACTCTTTCAGTGTGCTATGTTAGCTCTTTTGTGGGATCAGACTATACATGCTAACCTTTGCTCTCCATGCACATCAGTGAGCATTTGGCATCCATAGCCTTGCTGTTACTTTACCTGTTTTTCTTCCTTGCACCACTTTTGATAAAAACTAAACACTGATACAGCTGCCAAGCCATCACAATATTTCCAACATTACTTCTGCACTGTAGCACTTAAACAATGTTTACAGACGCAGTGTGCTGAAAATTTCAGTAAAACTGTTGGTATAAACAATATACAAAGACTAAATACAAAAACTGACCATGTTCAGAGCCTAATGACCATGACCAGTAGATCTATTTGGATGTCATCATTCTGGACTTATAGCTTACCACCAGCTAAATCACTAGTTTAACCATTCTCCTTTTTCAAATCACTGAGGATTTGCCAGGTTCAATCATTATGGTTACATTCCCTATGCCTGTGGAAGGTGAGGCAGGGAGATGGAGCTGGGGGGAAAGGGGGGGGGGAGGGTCAGGTCTCATGTACATCTATGATCAGCCCCTGATGAGTCAACAGTGACAAAAAATGTAAGGGTGAAGCTACGTCATCACACATGATCAGAGTGTAAACAAGTAGGATCTGAAGCGAGCATTGGGAGAGCAGTTACCCGAAACACTTTACCTACCTATGTTACATGCTCTTTTATCTCCTGGTCTTGTGAGTGCAGGTTTATTTTTTTTATACATATTTAAATATAATCTTTAGTATATTGTACCTTTTGAAGTTATAGCCCATGGAGTATCATTAAGGCCGGCTTTTGACCTATAGCAAGCATTGTGGTGCAATGCTCCGCCCCCTTGCATCGCACCACAGTGTCAAAAAAGCAATTCATATGACCCTGTGGTAGAATGTGCTGACAGGGTCATATGCATAGCTCTTCTCCTCCCCAACATGTCCCTCCCATGCCCCCTGCATGCCCTTCGCCACCCGTTGCCACCTGTCACCCAGAGACATATTCCCTGCTGGACAGGAAGTATGTCACTGGGATTCCCGGCTTCCCCACCATATTTGCATCACTCTGTGCATGCGCATGGCACTGCTACCACCAACGAATTTCTGCATTGCCCACAGACTTCCTTGCATTCTGTCACTGCGGAAGCCCATGGTGAAGTTGGCGATCCAGAAACTTCCTGCACAACACGATGTGACCAGCTAAGTGTACTGGGCCCCATACACTTTCTATGCTTTTGCATTACCCTGTGTACAAAAAGGGTAATGCAACACAAAAAAGTGTGTACGTGTAAAAGGGGCCTCAAGACAATTATTGCCATTAACAGTGTGGACCTATCCCTAAGCGGATACTACCTGCCTGCGGTACCAGGGGGTGCAGTTGTGAGTCGGACACTTTGAGGGGCAGTAATCAGGCACAAGTGAAGTATAAATAGCTGCACATGTAAGATATGGTTGAGGTTTATAGCTGCACATAAATGGTGCGCTGGTAAGAAAACCATATAAACAGATACTGGTACATATTAAATGCATGCTTTCCTTCTATAAGGTATTAGCCAATGAGGATGGAGGACTGTTGAGCAAAGAGTTGTTCTAAAAAGAGGTAGTTATAAGCAAAGATTGACACCATCCAACTAGATCTCCTCGTCACAAACATTAGGCTCTGGGTAAAGACAGTAATTGTGATGGTATAATCTATACACTGACCGCGTATAGATTATACCATCACAATTACTGTCTTTTTCAGAGTCACATAGATCCTTATACTTCACCATATTTTCCTTCTTTCAACACAGTAATTGCCAACCTTACTTGAATAGTACTGAGAATCAGTATCATTCACTTCACCTGTTAATGGTACTAATGTTGTGGCTGACTGGTATGTATTAGATGCATATAACATCACTACCACTGTGAAAAGTTCTTCATACAGAGATACCATTCTTTACATTAATTATACAATATGCACATTTGCAAATTGGGGCATCTGCCCTGCCCTGGACGCCCGCTGCCCCCCCCCCCCCCCCCCCGGCTGCCACTGCCTAAACCCATGAAATTGTTTATCTTCATGATTTATTTTCAACTTGGATTTTCCATAATGTTCATGTATGAGTCAAAACTTTTGTATTTAGTTTAAATTGCTGTTGCCACTTTGCGATAGATAAGTGACTTTTGGGTTGCAGTTTGGGCACTCGGCCTCCAAAAGGTCCGCCATCACTGTCCTAATCTAATGTCCCACATTGCTCAGTTCATGTAAATTTGTCTCCACCCGCGACCAAACCCACATTCTGGTCCATGGCCACACCCATTTTTCGGCGCAACGCACAACCTAACCCCTTATATTTTTTCGGTGCGCGTAACTTTTCCGAAATCTTCTCCTTGCCTTTTTGTTCCCCCCTCCCCCGGAAAATTTTCTGCTGACGCCCATGACAATATGTCAAACCTTAGCTTTGTTACTAAAAGCCCAATACTCTATTAGGCATACTTCCAAAACTTGGCAAATAAATACTGAGTTGTACTGTTCATAAACAGCTCTCTCTAGCAGCTTAACTGGTCCCAACATTGCTGAAATACAAGCACAACACAAGAACATTATTCTGCAAAACAGAATACATTTGCAAGATCTAGCCACTAAACCAAACTGAGTGCTTCTATTTCCACTGACATACTGTATGCATTGACTTAATATGAAACATTTGAATAGACTTGTAAAGTAATATTACCAGTCAAAGAACAATAAAAATAATATATTTTGCTTAGGTCGATGTTCTAGTAAAATTCCTCTTTTAATTTTAAAGTATTAAAAGAATTGTATAAAGTAGTACAAACTATGAGATAGAGTAAAGGAGGAGTGAGACCTGATTGAACACAAATCAGTCTTATTCAAAAATACAAAACTTTATTCAAACATATGCTCATTATTAAAAACTGCAAGATAAAAATCCCACCATATAGCCCATCCCCCACCCCATCCATGCACATACCCACCCAGGCGTCCTCCATACTCTCCCCCTCCTAAGCATAGATGTATCTCTGGATCGTGTGCACACGTATTAATGGCTGCGCAGCCCTGCAAAAATAGATCAAACCCTTGTTATGAAAAAATGTTGCTGAATCCCTCACAAGCGGAGATTTATGGATATCATAGGAAGTTCATTTGAAAAATGGATTCCAGAACATTCATCCAGTACATAATGATTTCTTCATATTATCCACTTCGCCATATCTGGACGCATATATCCGTCCAGATAGGCAGTGGTGCTGCAGCCGTGTGTTGCGCGCGATCGGGCGCGCGCCCGCGCGCGCCCCCGCTACCTCCCGCTGCCCCCCCGATCAGTGAATGGGAATATAATTCCCATTCACCGATCCAAGTCCCCGGCAGAAATACCGACGCTTTCTCATCAGAGAGCGTGGTATTTCTGCCCCCAGGAAACAACTTCTCTTCATTTTAGTTCCTAGATGCGACATCGTTCGCATCTAGGAACTTTTTGAATGTGGCCATCTTGTGGCCAAATAGTAAACTGCACCCACATACCTGTATTGAATAAAAAATACATTATTTTACATCTAAAATTGGCTATTTACCTCCCAAACTAAAATTACCCAAATACATTTTTGTATTAAAAAAAATAATAAAAAAAATTACAATTAAAAAAAAAAAACTACATAAATAGTTACCTAAGGGTCTGAACTTTTTAAATATACATGTCAAGAGAGTATCTTATTACATTTTTTAAAATTATAAGCTTGTAAATAGTGATCGACGCAAATTGAAAAAATGCACCTTTATTTCTAAATAAAATATCGGCGCCATAAATTGTGATAGGGACGTAATTTAAATGGTGTAATAAGCGGGACAAATGGGCACATAAAATGCATGGGTTTTAATTACTGTAGCATGTATTAATTTTAAACTATAATGGCTAAAAACTGAGAAATAATGTTTTTTTTCCATTTCTATCTTAATCTTCCTGTTAAAATGTATTTACAGTAAAGTGGCTCTTAGCAAAATGTACTACCTAAAGAAAGCCTAATTAGTGGCGGAAAAAACGAGATATAGATCAATTAATTTTGATAAGTAGCGATAAAGTTATTAGCGAATGAATGGGAGGTGAACATTGCTTGGATGCATAAGATTTTCGAAGCTGTAGGCTGAAGTGGTTAAATAGCCTCCTATATTGTGCACATAATCATCCAATAGAACAAAATGGAGTACTCAGCGTCCCATCAGGCTATCAAGTCACCTCAGTGTAGTATGTTGATATGGCAGAGTGCAGTCCTGTATTATAGCATAGCATAGCACATGCAGTGTGATTCCTAAGGAACTTTTGGCAAACAAGCACATCAAGTAGCAGCATGTATCAAGTTGAAGCAGCAGCAAGGCACATCCAGTGCTAGCCAATTCATAAAGCAAAACAAGCAGACAAGGTGCATGGCAATGTTAACAATGTCTCTATGCAGGCAGCATGTGCAGTTGAGGTGCCCTGAGGGCTCTTACTGTATCCACCGGTCTGGGGCCTTGGTGTTGACCTGCTATGACGGAGCCTGGAAAGACTAGCCGAGTCTCTAGTGATGGAGGTATGGAGAGAAGGATGCAGCACCCGGTTTAGGCAGCATGGAGGCATGGAGGGGAAGACCTCATGGTGGAGGACGGCGTCCTCGATCGATTTCGCCGGACTCTGCCGGCTTCTTCAGGAGGCGTGTCTCTCTGTGGACTGCGCTGCGTCTATGTGCAGGCCGCCGTCCAATCCGACCGCAGGTACGGCATCTCCCGCCCCCACACCAGGGCCAATGCGAGCGGAGGGGCGGAGCGGGCAGACACGACGGGTGCGCCCAATAGCTCACCCGGCGCGTCCGCCAAGCCCCGCCCCCCCGCACGCAGGCCCCGGGGAAGGGGCGGGAGACGCCAAAGCAGCCGGATCAGACGGCGGCAGCACAAACAGACACAAGCGCTCCACGTCCCATCCCAAAACAACATCACAAAAACAAAATAACTATACAATGATGATAATATACAATGAGAATTGTATAAACTATTCTTTTCGTTGATAGCACAATTTTTCTAAATGTTCTTTTTTTTTTTAAGCACCTGAAAAAACAAAAAAACAGTTTTGTAAAAGTACATTAACAGGAGTATATCATTGTACATTTTGGACTCTTACTCATAAAAAGGATGCGTTGTGTCAACTTTAAGGCCGGTTTCACACTGTGTACCGTTGGTAGCGGTGTGAGGCAATCGAATGATCGCATTGTACTGCAACTCTGAAAATAGCCTTTGGGGAAAACTTTGGGGAAAGTAAAGCTCTCTATCGATCATGTCTGATGGCAGAGATACGAATTGTGCAAAAGTGTTTTCAAAAAATACGCTTCCGCGCATGTGTGCCGCAATGCAATGTGAAAAAAAAAACCTGCACCGCCAAATACTTACATGATTTTCAATCTGCAGCATGTCGCCACGCAAGCTGGCCACCAACATGCAGGTGCCCTAGCATTGGCCGGGCAGCGATAACGTCACTTCTGGCACATTGCACCCCTCAAGTGTGAAAGGCCCCATAGACTTTCAATGCTTTAGCGTTACCCTGTGGTAACGCAACACAGTGAAAACTCCTCAGTGTTAAAGTGACCTAACTGTTATAGGAAAATACTTTAATTATTTAAGATGTTAGCAAGTTTTAAATATTCAATCATTAAAAGTTATTTACATGAACTTTTTTATATTTTTGCAGCAAAATATGTGGATAAGTATTTGCACAGGAAGATACAGTACAGTGGGGTGCGAAAGTTTGGGCAACCTTGTTAATCGTCATGATTTTCCTGTATAAATCGTTGGTTGTTTAGATAAAAAAATGTCAGTTAAATATATCATATAGGAGACACACACAGTGATATTTGAGAAGTGAAATTAAGTTTATTGGATTTGCAGAAAGTGTGCAATAATTGTTTAAACAAAATTAGGCAGGTGCATAAATTCGGGCACCACAAAAAAGAAATCAATATTTAGTAGTTCGTCCTTTTTCAGAAATTACAGCCTCTAAACACTTCCTGTAGGTTCCAATGAGAGTCTGGATTCTGGTCATGGGCATCCGCAGAAAAGGAGTGGGGTACATTGTGCGGCACGCTGAGCACGCCGCGCCAAAAAAATGGGTGTGGTCATGAACCAGAATGTGGGTGTGGTCACGGGTGGAGCCAAATTTACATGAACTTAGCAATGGTGGGACATTAGACTAGGACAGCGGTGGCGAACCTTTTGGAGGCCGAGTGCCCAAACTGCAACTTATCTATGGAATGGCTCACCGGCGAATGGCTCCGGGCAAACTTCCGGTGGTTCGCGATCGCGGAGAACCGCAAACTTTTCCGGGAGTTTGGTTCGCCCCCATAGTGCACCATTAGGGTCAACTTTGACCCTCTACATCACAGTCAGCAGGCACATTGTAGCTAATCAGGCTACACTCCCTCCTGGAGCCACTCCCCTCCTTATAAAAGGCAGGCCCCACTGGCCATTATACTCACTCGTGTGCCTGCAGTAAATAGAGAAGGGACAGATGCTGCAGACTCTCTTATAGGGAAAGATTAGTTAGGCTCTTATAGGCTTGTTAGGTTGCTCCTTGCTGATTCTTATTGCTAAAATAGCACCCCACAACAGCTCTTTTGAGAGCTAATCTTGTTCTTGTGATCTATTTTGTTCTTCTGTGTGACCCACCGACACTTGTGTTGTATAGACAGCCTTGATAATCCATACTGTGTGTGCGCCGCTGCCAGGCCCAGCACATTCAGTGACTACCTGTGTGTGTGACAGATGCACATTGTAATACCCATTAATGCATATACCTACCTACCTGTTGTTCACAGTGCACCCACCTACCTACATAAGCGTATGCAGTGTCACTGTGCCTGTCCGCTACCTGTCTGTGTGTGTCAGGTGCACATTGTAATACCCATTACTGAATATACCTACCTACCTGTTGTTCACAGTGCAGCCACCTACCTACGTGAGTTGAGCGCACGCAGTGTCACTGTGCCTGTCCGCTACCTGTCTGTGTGTGTGTGACAGGTGCACATTGTAATACCCATTACTGCATATACCTACCTACCTGTTGTTCACAGTGCACCCACCTACCTACATAAGCGTATGCAGTGTCACTGTGCCTGTCCGCTACCTGTCTGTGTGTGACAGGTGCACATTGTAATACCCATTACTGAATATACCTACCTACCTGTTGTTCACAGTGCAGCCACCTACCTACGTGAGTTGAGCGCACGCAGTGTCACTTTGCCTGTCCACTACCTGTCTGTGTGTGACAGGTGCACATTGTAATACCCAGTACTGCATATACCTACCTACCTGTTGTTCACAGTGCCCCCACCTAACTATGTGAGCGCACGCAGTGTCACTGTGCCTGTCCGCTACCTGTCTGTGTGTGTGTGACAGGTGCACATTGTAATACCCATCACTGCATATACCTACCTGTTGTGTTCAGTGCAACCACCTACCTACGTGAGTTCACACAGTGTGATATACCACTCCGTACATACCTGTTAACTGCACCTGTGTGACTGCACATTGTATTAGTCAAGTCAGTGCATACCTTTCACTTCATCCCCCCGACATGGACACAACGGACAAAACAGTCGGAGGTAGAGGCAGACCCAGAGGAAGGCCACCCAGCAGGTCTGTGCGAAGTCGTGTTGATGTGATTTCATGCTGCCCTTGACCAAAGTACAGTGCTCAGAAGAAGGCACGTCCCATCAACTCCCAAGTTTGTCAGGATGTGGTTGACTATTTAACACAGAACACCTCATCTTCCGCAGCCACCAGCGCTACTACAAGCACCACATCCATTGCATTTGACACTTCGCAGGAGTTAATTGGGGGGAATTAACTGATTCACTGCCATTATTGTTACAACCAGATGAAGGCACTAAGCAAGTTACACCACCTCGTATGTCTGAGTTAGGTGGTGACACTATGGACGTAATGTGTGAAGATGATGAAGTACCTGCTGTTGGTGCAGTTTTGGAGGTGTCTTAGGCAAGCAAAGCTGGGCAGGATGATTATGATGTTGACGATGATACGGATCCCACGTATGTTTCCAATGGAGGAGCTAAACAGGGGGACAGTTCAGAGGGGGAGTCAGAGAGGAGTAGGAGGAGACGAGTTCCTGAAAGAAACAGGGGGAGCTCGTCATCAGAAACAGCTGGTGACAGTGTCCGGTGCCATGTATCGCCACCTATGGACAGCCAGCCAACATAACCTTCAACGTCAGCTGCTGATGCCAGCAGCTGACGCTGATGGTTACGGGCTCTGCCTCTGGCACAGGAGACCTGGGTTCGAATCTTGGCTCTACCTGTTCAGTAAGCCAGCACCTTTTCAGTAGGAGACCTCGGGCAAGACTCCCTAACACTGCTACTGCCTATAGAGCGTGTCCTAGTGGCTGCAGCTCTGGCGCTTTGAGTCTGCCAGGAGAAAAGCACGATATAAATGTTCTGTGTTTGCTGTGTTTGTAGGTGCTGACGCTGATGGTTAAGGGCTCTGCCTCTGGCACAGGAGACCTGGGTTCAAATCTTGGCTCTGCCTGTTCAGTAAGCCAGCACCTATTCAGTAGGAGACCTTGGGCAAGACTCCCTAACACTGCTACTGCCTATAGAGCGCGTTCTAGTGGCTGCAGCTCTGGCGCTTTGAGTCTGCCAGGAGAAAAGCGTGATATAAATGTTCCGTGTTTGCTGTGTTTGTTAGTGCCATCACCCCAAGGGGGCTCAGCGGTTTGGGATTTTTTTTCATGTGTCTGCCTCAGATCGGAGCAATGCCATCTGTTGTCTCTGCCTCCAAAAATTAAACCGTGGAAAGGCCAACACTCACGTAGGGACAAGTGCCTTACGAAGGCACATGGAGAAAAGGCACAAACTGCAATGGGAAGAGTACCTGAGCAAAAGCAGCACACAAAAGAAAAGCCACCCTCCTTCTCCTCTTCCTCCTTCAGGTGCAGCATCTTCAGCCACTTTCTCCCTTGCACCTTCACAGCCACCCTCCTCCACTCCGCCTCTGCCCTTGAGCGGTTCCTGCTCCTCTGCCCACAGCAGCCAGGTGTCCGTGAAGGAAATCTTTGAGCGGAAGAAGCCAATTTCGGCCAGTCACCCCCTTGCCCGGTGTCTGACAGCTGGCGTGGTGGAACTGTTAGCTCACCAGCTGTTACCATACCAGCTGGTGGATTCTGAGGTCTTCCGTAAAATTTGTGTCCATTGGGACACAGCAGTGGAAGATGCCAGGCCGAAATTATTTCTCTAAAAAGGCGATACCTAAACTGTACCGTGAAGTGGAGAGGCAAGTGGTGTCATCTCTGGCACACAGCGTTGGGTCAAGGGTCCACCTGACCACGGATGCCTGGTCTGCCAAGCACGGTCAGGGCCGCTGCATTACTTACACAGCCCATTTGGTCAACCTGGTGACCGATGGAAAGCAGGGAGTACATGGCTGTGCAGCGGACCAACTTGTGACACCTCCACGGTGTGCAGGCAGTCCTGCTGCCACCTCCTCTCCTCCTGCTACATCCTCTTCACTGTCGTCCTCCTCCTTGGCTGAGCGGCAGTTCAACTCTACTGGTGCTGTGATCTCCTCTCCAGCTACACAGACCCAGCTCCCCAGGGCCTATGCTGCATGCCAGGTACGACGGTGTCACGCCATCTTAGACATGTCTTGCCTCAAAGCGGAGAGTCACACTGGACCAGCTCTCCTGACTGCTCTTAACAAACAGGTGGATCAGTGGCTGACCCCGCACCAGCTGGAGATCGGCAACATGGTGTGTGACAAGGGCAGCAATCTCTTTTCTGCTTTGAATTTGGGAAAGCTGACACATGTACCATGCATGACACATGTGCTCAATCTAGTCATTCAAAGATTTGTGTCAAAGTACCCAGGCTTAGAGGATGTCCTGAAGCAGGCCATGAAGTTGTGTGAGCATTTCAGGCGGTCTTACACGGCCATGGCACGCTTTGCGGACATTCAGCGGAGAAATCACTTGCCGGTGAGATGCTTGATATGTGATAGCCCGACTCGCTGGAATTCGACCCTGGTCATGTTCTCTCGCCTGCTAGAAGAGGAGAAAGCCATCACCCGGTACCTGTACAATCACAGTAGAAGGACACAATCTAGGGGGATGGGGATGTTGTGGCCCAACAACTGGACACTGATGCGAAATGCATGCAGGCTCATGTGGCCGTTTGAGGAGGTGACCAACCTGGTGAGTCGCAGTGAAGGCACCATCAGTGACTTGATCCTGTATGCTTACTTCCTGGAGCGTGCCGTGCATAGAGTAGTGGATCGAGTTGTGGAGGAGTGTGAAGAGGAACAGTTATGGCAGGAACAGTTGTGGGAGCAATTTTCATCAGAATCAGATGTTTCCTCAACACCTGCGGCAGCACAGAGGGGGGAGGAGGAGGAAGAGTCGTGTGGGGAAGAGGAGTCAGACTCGGATGATAAGGAAGGTGTTTCTCTGGAGGAGGAGGAGGAGGCGGGGGCAGAAGAACAACCACAGCAGGCGTCACAGGGGGCTTGTGCTGCTCGACATTCCCGTGGTATTGGCTGGGGGGAGGAGGAGGACCTACCTGACGTCACCGAGGAAGAGCAAGAGGAGATGGAGAGTACGTCTGGATCCAACTTTGTACAAATGGCATCTTTCATGCTTTCCAGCCTGTTGAGGGACCCCCGTAAAAAAAAAACTCAAGAGGAATGAGCTGTACTGGGTGGCCACGCTACTAGACCCTCGGTATAGGCACAAAGTGGCGGGCATGTTACCAACTCACCAGAAGGCAGAAAGGATGCAGCACATGCAGAACAAGCTGGCAAGTATGCTTTACAATGTGTTTAGGGGTGATGTCACAGCACAACGCAATAAAGGTACCACTGCCAGAAATCCTCCTCCCATGTTCACGCAGGCAAGGACAGGACGCTCCAGCGATCTCATGGTGATGTCGGACATGTAGACATTCTTTAGTCCAATGCCTCGCCTTAGTGCTTCCGGATCCACCCTCCACCCATGCCTTTTTGACCGGCAGGTAGGCGACTACCTGGCCTTAAGTGGGGATGTAGACACTGTGAGCAGCGATGAACCCTTGGACTACTGGGTGTGCAGGCTTGACCTGTGGCCAGAGATGTCCCAATTTGCCATCCAACTTCTGTCTTGCCCTGCCTCAAGCGTCCTGTCAGAAGACTTTCAGCGCAGCTGGAGGTATTGTCACTGAGAAGAGAAGTTGCTTAAGTCACAAAAGTGTTCAGTACCTCACCTTTACCAAAATGAATGAGGCATGGATCCCGGAGGGCTACTGCCTGCCCGAAGACTAAGTCAGTCCCCACACACAGCATCTCTGCCTGCACGCCGTGTGACTGGCTGCCTGCCCCAAGACTAAGTCGCTCCCCACACAGCATCTCTGCCTGCAGGCCGCTTGACTCTCTTCTCTGCCACCACCAACAGGGTCCCGGACTCCAGGCGGATTCCTGAATTTTGAAGGCCGCAGCGCTATACTAATTTTTCTGGTGCATGTACATGCTTGCCTAATTTTTCTGGCTGCACTGCAGCTGCAACAACAAAACAAAAGACATGTACATGTGCCCATTCCCCGTCATGATCATTACCTTGCCGCGGTGAAGGGGCTTGCGTATCACAATGAAGCAATGACCGCTGGCTATATGAGTGTCTCGGGGAGTGGCACACCAAAAATAATAAGGTCATTGCTTCATTGTGGGCAGACCAAATTTGATCAACTGGACAGTCACTGTTGTTCTATCATTGAGCTACCAGAGCCCGGCGACCATATGGGCTTGAAAACTGCCACGGCCTGCACTCTGGCCATGGTGTGCAACATTCCAGCACCGCCGTCACTACGCAAACAGCTGTTTGCGGTGCGTTACACAGTGAGTTTGGTTTGTCAGTGTGAAGCAGTACTCTAATTACACTTCCTGATTGATGTATACACATGCAAGATGTTTTAAAGCACTTTAGGCCTGCAATTTAGCATTTAATGTAATTTCTGCCCTTAAAACGCTGCTTTGCGTCAAATCCAGATTTTTCCCCGGGATTTCTGGCGTCTATCCCACTCATCCATGCCCCCCTCCAGGTGTTAGACCCCTTGAAACATCTTTTCCATCACGTTTGTTGCCAACATAAATTTTTCTCGTTTTCAAAGTTCGCCTTCCCATTGAAGTCTATTGAGGTTCGCGCAAACAGAACTTTCGCAGGAGGTTCGCGAACCCGCAAACATTTTAACTCATACATGAACATTATGGAAAATCCAAGTTCAAAATAAACTGTGAAGATAAACAAATTCATCCATCCTACTCCTGAAAAATATATTCATCTTTTTAGAACCTCCCAGTTTCAATTTTCTGTTTTAAAGAGCTAAAAAAGTAGGTTGAATGCTATTGTCTTATATGATAATGATTCAGCTTTTCCCATAGTCTCGCAGTTAGCAATCATGTGACCCCCAACAAGACAAATTCAGCAATCATGAGGCCCCCAACAAGACAAATTCAGCAATAATGAGGCCCCCAACAAGACAATTTCAGCAATCGTGAGGCCCCCAACAAATCATGAGGTCCCCAACAAGACAAATTCAGCAATCATGAGGCCACCAACAAGACAAATTCAGCAGTCATGAGGCACATAAATAGACAGCATTTCACATAAATAGGCAGAATGCCCCCTTAATATGGTAGACACCTCTCACCTGGCTTCTGAATTCTCCTCTACTGGCTGCTGTGCTTGGCTGGCCTGGCAATACAGTCCCTCACTTGGGAATGATGTGTGGGCTGAAAAGCCTGGCAATGATGCTGTGGCCTGGATGGCGGTAATGCTGGGCTGGCCTGGCTGGCGGTGATGCTGGGCTGGCCTGGCTGGCAGTGATGCTGGGCTGGCCGGCGGTGATGCTAGGCTGTCCTGGCTGGCGGTGATGCTGGGCTGGCTGGCCTGGATATTTTAGGTAGTGACAGGTGCCCCCTAGTTTAGGTAGTGCCAGGCGCCCTCCAGTTTAGGTAGTGACAGGGCCCCCAGTTTAGGTAGTGACAGGGCCCTCCAGTTTAGGTAGTGACAGGTGCCTCCTAGCTTAGGTAGTGACAGGTGCCTCCTAGTTTAGTTAGTGACAGGAGCCCCCAAGTTCAGGTAGTGACAGGGACCCCACAGTTTAGGTAGTGACAGGGGCCCCCCAGTTCAGGCAGTGACAGGGACCCCACAGTTTAGGTAGTGACAGTGGCCCCCCCAGTTCAGGTAGTGACAGGGACCCCACAGTTTAGGTAGTGACAGGAGCCCCCCCCCCCAGTTCAGGTAGTGACGAGAGCCACACCCCCCCCAGTTCAAGTAGTGAGAGGGGCCCCCCCCCTAGTTCAGGTAGTGACAGGAGCCCACCAATTCAGGTAGTGGCAGGGACCCCACAGTTCAGGTAGTGACAGAGACATGGAGGTTTTGAACAATGTAGACAATTTGGAATGTTTGCTGGTATCATTGGATGTGGAGTCGCTGTTCACGTCCATACCCCATGAAGTTGGTCTAAGAGCAGTTGCTTTTTTTCTGTAGAAATATTATGGAATGGAGGAAGAAGCCCACAATCTTTATGTTGTGGACTTAATGAAATTGATATTGACACAAAACTTTTTTCAGTTTGATGGACAGTACTACCAGCAGCTGAGGGGTGTGGCCATGGGGGCGGCATGTTCCCCGGCCTACGCATGCCTGCACCTAGAATTGCGGGAGCTGGAGGAGGTGTATGGCATGCATGGGTTTGGGGACAGCGTCGCCCTCTGGCTGCGTTACATAGACGATGTGGTAATGGTGTGGTGGGGTGATAGGAAAAGTCTCCACGAGTTTGTAGAACTTCTGAACTCTAACCAAATAAACATATTTGTAATGTACACATGTCTGTGATGAAAAAATATTTTTTTTTTTGGATTTGAAGTTATTTAGGCAAGGCAAGAGGTTATTGACGAACACTTACAGGAAGGAAAGTGCTGGGAATACGCTACTGCATGCTTCAAGCCACTAGTGTTGGGCGAACAGTGTTCGCCGCTGTTCGGGTTCTGCAGAACATCACCCTGTTAGGGTGATGTTCGAGTTCGGCCGAACACCTGACGGTGCTCGGCCAAACCGTTCGGCCATATGGCCGAACTAAGAGCGCATGGCCGAACGTTCCCCGAACGTTCGGCTAGCGCTGTGATTGGCCGAACGGGTCACGTGGTTCGGACCCGAACGCGCTCTGATTGGCCGAACGGTCACGTGGTTCGGGTAAATAAATACCCGAACCACGTCATATCTCCGCCATTTGTCTGTGGGTTTCGCTTTGGGAAGGCAGGCAGGGTAGTTCGCGCTCCAGCCACGCTAGCCAGGGTCCCCCCTGTCATTGTGTCACTGCTGGGAACAGTAGTACACCGCTTGCTCAGCCACACTATATAGCATTCTGTTTACTGCCACTCTGTGTACCTCGCTCAGCCACACTATATAGCATTCTGTTTACTGCCACTCTGTGTCTGCTGGGAATAGTAGTACACCGCTTGCTCAGCCACACTATATAGCATTCTGTTTACTGCCACTCTGTGTACCTCGCTCAGCCACACTATATAGCATTCTGTTTACTGCCACTCTGTGTCTGCTGGGAATAGTGGTACACCGCTCGCTCAGCCACACTATATAGCATTCTGTTCACTGTTCTGTGTCTGCTTGGAATAGTGGTACACCGCTCGCTCAGCCACACTATATAGCATTCTGTTTACTGTTCTGTGTCTGCTGGGAATAGTGGTACACCGCTCGCTCAGCCACACTATATAGCATTCTGTTTACTGTTCTGTGTCTGCTGGGAATAGTGGTACACCGCTCGCTCAGCCACACTATATAGCATTCTGTTCACTGTTCTGTGTCTGCTGGGAATAGTGGTACACCGCTCGCTCAGCCACACTATATAGCATTCTGTTCACTGTTCTGTGTCTGCTGGGAATAGTGGTACACCGCTCGCTCAGCCACACTATATAGCATTCTGTTTACTGTTCTGTGTCTGCTGGGAATAGTGGTACACCGCTCGCTCATCCACACTATATAGCATTCTGTTCACTGTTCTGTGTCTGCTGGGAATAGTGGTACACCGCTCGCTCAGCCACACTATATAGCATTCTGTTCACTGTTCTGTGTCTGCTGGGAATAGTGGTACACCGCTCGCTCAGCCACACTATATAGCATTCTGTTCACTGTTCTGTGTCTGCTGGGAATAGTGGTACACCGCTCGCTCAGCCACACTATATAGCATTCTGTTTACTGTTCTGTGTCTGCTGGGAATAGTGGTACACCGCTCGCTCAGCCACACTATATAGCATTCTGTTTACTGTTCTGTGTCTGCTGGGAATAGTGGTACACCGCTCGCTCAGCCACACTATATAGCATTCTGTTTACTGTTCTGTGTCTGCTGGGAACAGTAGTACACCGCTCGCTCAGCCAGAGTATATAGCATTGTGTTTACTGCCACTCTGTGTACACCGCTCAGCCAGACTATATACCATTGTTTACTGACACTCTGTGTACACCGCTCAGCCAGACTATATACCATTGTTTACTGACACTCTGTGTACACCGCTCAGCCAGACTATATACCATTGTTTACTGCCACTCTGATTCTGCTGGGAACAGTAGTACACCGCTCGCTCAGCCAGACTATATAGCATTGTGTTTACTGCCACTCTGTGTACACCGCTCAGCCAGACTATATACCATTGTTTACTGACACTCTGTGTACACCGCTCAGCCAGACTATATACCATTGTTTACTGAAACTCTGTGTACACCGCTCAGCCAGACTATATACCATTGTTTACTGCCACTCTGATTCTGCTGGGAACAGTAGTACACCGCTCGCTCAGCCAGACTATATACCATTGTTTACTGACACTATATAGCAGACTATATAGCATTGTGTGTACACCGCTCAGCCAGACTATATACCATTGTTTACTGACACTCTGTGTACACCGCTCAGCCAGACTATATACCATTGTTTACTGCCACTCTGATTCTGCTGGGAACAGTAGTACACCGCTCGCTCAGCCAGACTATATACCATTGTTTACTGACACTCTGTGTACACCGCTCAGCCAGACTATATACCATTGTTTACTGCCACTCTGATTCTGCTGGGAACAGTAGTACACCGCTCGCTCAGCCAGACTATATACCATTGTTTACTGACACTATATAGCAGACTATATAGCATTGTGTGTACACCGCTCAGCCAGACTATATACCATTGTTTACTGACACTCTGTGTACACCGCTCAGCCAGACTATATACCATTGTTTACTGCCACTCTGATTCTGCTGGGAACAGTAGTACACCGCTCGCTCAGCCAGACTATATACCATTGTTTACTGACACTCTGTGTACACCGCTCAGCCAGACTATATACCATTGTTTACTGCCACTCTGATTCTGCTGGGAACAGTAGTACACCGCTCGCTCAGCCAGACTATATAGCATTGTGTTTACTGCCACTCTGTGTACACCGCTCAGCCACACTATATAGCATTGCGTACTCTGCCAGTCAGTGTGTATATTGCTGGGATCAGTAATACTCCACTCACCGTCAACCACTATATGAGCTCAACATGAGTTCCCCAGAGACCTCCGCTGTGAGCAGCACTCCCAACAACAGCAACAGCCAACGCCCCACGCAAGCTATAACATCCACCCCAGCAGCCAGTGGTCAGCAGCAGCCCTCCCCGGAGGAGAACGTTGTGTCCATCAGTCCGTCGCCAGAGCGATTAATGAGGGCTGCCATTGAGGAGATGATGGGGCCTGATGTGGAGGAGGAGGTCTGGCTCAGGCCAGCATCCCAAGTTAATGTTGAGGACGATGAGGGGTCTGTGTCTGGGGATGTTGGGGTGGCAGAGGTGGTGGGTGGGTCAGACTCAGGAGAAGAGTTGTATGATGAGGATGATGATCGGGACCATCTGTATGTGCCTCAGAGTCCGACCCCGGAAAACATGTTGTATCGTGTGTTTAGGTACTAAAATCTGCGTTCCCTCCCAGTAGTGTTGGGCGAACAGTGTTTGCCACTGTTCGGGTTCTGCAGAACATCACCCTGTTCGGGGTGACTATATAGCAGACTATATAGCATTGTGTTTAATGCCACTCTGTGTACACGGCTCAGCCACACTATATAGCATTGTGTTTACTTCCACTCTGTGTCTGCTGGGAACAGTAGTACACCGCTCACCCGCCACTGTATAGCATTGTGCTCTGTGTCACTGCTGACAATAGTGGTACACCGCTCACCCACCACTGTATAGCATTTCTGTACTGCCACTGTACTGCTGCCAGTCAGCGTGTACTTTAAGGATAAGTGAAATGAGGAAGAAATCCGGTGAAAGAGGGAGGGGCAAGGGAAGAGGTGTTTCCCCTGACGGTTCACGTACAGGCCACAGGGGAGCACCCAAGAAAACCCACTCAATACTGCCCATGTTGTCCAGGACAACAACCCTCACAGATCCAAAAGAACAGGACCAGATAATTACTTGGATGACCTCTCAAGCGTCCAGCAGTGGGTTAAGCAGCACCAGCACATCACGCACGAGGTCCGAGTCCTCAGCCAGTTAAAGTCTGGGCTTTCTTTGAAGACTGCACTGAGGATGTTACCATGGCGATTTGCAAGGTGTGCAAGACCCGCCTGAGCAGGGGGAAAAGTATTAACAACCTCTCCACCACCAGCATGAGCCGCCACATTCTATCCAAACATCCCACTCTGTGGGCAAACGCGGCAGGACAGGGTACCACCAGCAACACTGCCTCCCTTGGGTTCACCAGACTCACCACCAGACCCGCCTCAGCAGCAGCAGTAGCCCAGCCATTGCGTGGTTCACAACATTCACAAACATCAGACGATGCTGACACTGTCACTTTCCGGACTAGTGCTCTTGAGGTCTCCCAGTGTTCATCAAACACAACAACCAACAGCCCTTCGGTGTGCAGCGCTACGGTTGAGTTGTCTGTCTCTGAGATGTTTGAGCACAAGAGGAAATTGCCAGCAAATGACCCCCGGGCCGTGGCAGTAACAGCCAGCCAGCATAGCCAAGCTTCTGGCCTGCGAAATGCTGCCATATCGAGTGGTGGAGACAAACAGCTTCAAGGGCATGATGTCAGTGGCCATCCCACGTTACGTGGTTCCCAGCCGCTACCACTTTGCGCGCTCTGCAGTGCCTGAGTTGCATGAGCACGTGGTCAGCTAAATAACCCGAAGCTTGAAGAATGCCGTTGCCTGCAAGGTTCACCTCACCACTGACACCTGGACGAGTGCGTTCGGCCAGGGTCGATACATCTCCCTTACCGCGCACTGGGTGAACCTTGTGGAGCCTGGCAGCGATTCCTCACCTGCTACGGCGCGGGTGTTGCCCACGCCGCAAACAGCTGGATAACAACAGCAGCACCTACCTCTCTGACTCCTTCTCCTCCAACGCATCTCAAAGCTGTACCTCATCCGGAAATGCTAACCCAGCACCAGCAGCAGTAGGATCGTGGAAGCAGTGCAGCACAGCTGTTGGCATGCGTCAGCAAGCGTTGCTGAAGCTGATCTGCCTTGGGAATAAGCAGCACACAGGGGAGGAAATTTGGAGGGGAATAAAGGAACAGACGGATTTGTGGCTGGCACCGCTGGACCTGAAACCGGGCATGAAGCTAGACACCTGGCACGAACTGGCAATGTACGCAATAGAGGTGCTGGCTTGCCCGGCAGCCAGCGTTATGTCGGAACGCTGTTTCAGTGCTGCCGGAGGCATCATCACAGATCGGCGTATCCGCCTCTCCACAGAAAATGCAGACCGTCTGACTCAAATTAAAATGAATCAATCCTGGATTGGAAACGACTACGCAACACTCCTGGACCCCAACCAAGTAACATGACCGATGAACATCTGGGATGGTTTAGCGTTTCCGGTCCCTGTTTATTGAACCTCTCATCTGTATTACATTTATGACTGCATGGCGGCAAAAAGCATTGCTGCTATATCCGCACGCTTTTTGTCCTCATGCAAGGCCTGGGTTGTTGTGTCTCACAAAGCGTGGCCTTCTCCTCCTGCGCCTCCTCCTGTTCCATCACGTGTGCTGCTGCTGCTGCTGCTGCTGCTGGGTTACCGTTGCCGGTCCCTGTTTATGGAACCTCTTATCTTTATTACATTTATGACTACATGGCGGTACAAAGCATGCTATCCGCACGCTTTTTGTCCTCATGCAAGGCCTGGGTTGTTGTGTCTCACAAAGCGTGGCCTTCTCCTCCTGCGCCTCCTCCTGTTCCATCACGTGTGCTGCTGCTGCTGCTGCTGCTGCTGGGTTACCGTTGCCGGTCCCTGTTTATGGAACCTCTTATCTTTATTACATTTATGACTACATGGCGGTACAAAGCATGCTATCCGCACGCTTTTTGTCCTCATGCAAGGCCTGGGTTGTTGTGTCTCACAAAGCGTGGCCTTCTCCTCCTGCGCCTCCTCCTGTTCCATCACGTGTGCTGCTGCTGCTGCTGCTGCTGGGTTAGCGTTGCCGCGTGGTCCCTGTTTATTGAACTTCTTATCTTTATTACATTTATGACTACATGGCGGTACAAAGCATGCTATCCGCACGCTTTTTGTCCTCATGCAAGGCCTGGGTTGTTGTGTCTCACAAAGCGTGGCCTTCTCCTCCTGCGCCTCCTCCTGTTCCATCACGTGTGCTGCTGCTGGGTTAGCGTTGCCGCGTGGTCCCTGTTTATTGAACCACTTATCTTTATTACATTTATGACTGCATGGTGGTACAAAGCATGCTATCCGCACGCTTCTTGTCCTCATGCAAGGCCTGGGTTGTTGTGTCTCAAAGCGTGGCCTTCTCCTCCTGCGCCACCCTCCTCCTGTTCCATCACGTGTGCTGCTGCTGGGTTAGCATTACCGGTCCCTTTTCCTGGAACCTCTTATATGTATTACATTTATGACTGCATGCCGACAAAAAGCATGTTACCTGTGCAAAGAAAACAGACATTTCCCGCATTTAAAAGACAGTTTTCCCTTTGAAACTTTAAAATCGATTTTCTCAAAAACTATAAGCTCTTTTTGCTAATTTTTTTTTTCCTCTTGTACCCACTCCCAAGGTGCACATACCCTGTAAATTTGGGGTATGTAGCATGTAAGGAGGCTTTACAAACCACAAAAGTTCGGGTCCCCATTGACTTCCATTATGTTCGGAGTTCGGGTCGAACACCCGAACATCGCGGCCATGTTCGGCCTGTTCGGCCCGAACCCGAACATCTAGATGTTCGCCCAACACTACAAGCCACCACCTGGGGTGTCAAAATCAGTGCCAACAGGGGAATTTTTAAGAATTCAGGCGCAATCGTGCCACAATTGTGTTGTTTAAGCAAGAAGCTGTGGCTTTGAGACAAAGGCTAAAAGAGAGGGGTTACCCTAATAGGATGGTCAGAAGAGCTTATGTAAAAGCACTACAAACTGACCGGAGTTCTTTGTTGACAAAAAGGGAAAAGAATAATGAACAACAGGTTGTAAATGATCCAGTTAGATTGATCACTAGGTATGGAAGTCACTGGGAACAATTTCTGGGTATCTTAAACAAAAATAGGGGAATTATCACCCTAGATCGGGATATTGCAGAAATAGTGGGTGAAACACCTCATGTGACAGACAATAAAAGTCTGTCACACACGGATGCAATCAATAGGGTTGGGCAGATGACAGTCACAGATCACAACAGATGCTGGCCTGGCCTAGTGGCCTGTGAAGTAACTATTACACAGTAGTAGTGATAGTGAAGCCTGCGGCACTAAATAAACTCACAGACTAGCAGTATAAATTAAGTAAACTAGTAAGTAGGTAACATAACACAACTACTAATAACTAAAATCCCTAGTAGTAGTGCAGTAGTCGATAACTAACTTGTGTGACAGACAGTGAGTGACAATAAAAGTCTGTCACACACAGATGCAATCAATAGGGTCGGGCAGATGACACGCAGCCAGTCACAGATCACAACAGATGCTGGCCTGTACAGTAATTAACACAGTACTGAAGCTAATAAACTAACAGTACAAATAAACTGAACTAGTACTAGTACACAACTTACTATAATCCCTAACCTACCTAAGCTAGTAGGCTAAGGCTACCCTAGGCTAGCAGGCCCTAGCCTGCACACAGACCCAACACTAGCCTAGCACAGTATACAGTATATACACTACACTAGCTGACTGAACTATAACAATCAAATAACTAACTAACTATAAATGAGTACAATAAATGTGTTCAGAATGTGATTGTTTGCAAAAACGCTGAGTAAAACAGTTGAAAAGCACTTGCTAAGACACACAGCAGCATTGGAGATGCTCTCAGTACCGCAGAGTCACGTGATCACGGCCGAATTCGAGACTGACTATTATAGACACACAGTGAGAGTGATTTACTAAAACTATACCAGAAATGGGTGTACACACTTATACTAAGCCACAACTGGCTGCGTGTAGCTGGTGATTGATGTACAGGAATTTACTAAGTTGAATCCTGGCCATGTGCAGTAGGCAAACCTATGAAACAAAACTACCCGCAGTGGGAAGTGGCCTTTTTTGCTACAAGTGACTACCAAATCATGAGCCCTGGGATCAACCCACTGGAGATAGAGAGAGAACAGGCGAGTCCACACTTGTGAAGTTCATTGTAAAGTTGTAGAACAAGCTGAGGTCTGAGCAGCTGAAACTAAGTACCACTATATCAGTAATGCTACAGTGCACTGGGTGCATATGGGTAATTTGGGGTTCCCGGCAAGCACCAGACCCTGAATTAAATCTCTTTTTGAGTTGTTATGACTTGAAGTGGAATAATATTTGATGCCAGCT
This sequence comes from Hyperolius riggenbachi, assembly GCF_040937935.1. Lineage (NCBI taxonomy): Eukaryota > Metazoa > Chordata > Amphibia > Anura > Hyperoliidae > Hyperolius > Hyperolius riggenbachi. Next base: position 449,050,694 of record NC_090646.1, on the reverse strand, counting down.
CATTGGCGGCATACTAATATGTATGCTAAGCGGGCAGCTGTCCAGGCAAAGTCAGTTAACAAGCAGAGTTGAAGGCTTCGGGCAATCAAGGCTTGGTCACGTAACAGGCCAAGACCAGTTAAGGAAACAATCAGGGCTGAATCTGTATTAAGGCCAAGGTCATTAACAGGAGCAGGAGAACATATGTCAGGGCTAAACAGGTCATCAACCGATAATTAACAGGAGAAATAACAGTGTCAGGCGCAATCAGGGGCTGGTCAAAACTGTAAGCACTGTCTGGAAGGTAAGGGAGGTTTAAATATGTTTAACCCTTTAACTGGCCTCCCACAGTTGGATTGGCATTATCTAGTGCACCTGTAAAATAGGTTACATATGTTGGGCATAACTGGAAATGTTCGTGCACATGCAGCATGCCTGCAATAGGTAGACAGGGGGCATAAAAGGTGCGGCTGGTGAATGCACAACTGTGTAATGCTACAAGTGCATCCTGATCGACCACAGATAATATAACAGATAATACAAAAGCTACTACATACATATGTTGGGCATAACCGGAAAAGCTTGTACACATGCAGCATACATGCAATAGGAAGACAGAGGGCATAAAGGTGCGGCTGGTGAATGCACAACTACGTAATGCTGCAAGTGCATCCTGATCGGCCACAGATAATATATAATAGCTACTATTTTGTGATGTGATATCTTTATTATTCTTTACTACTCATCACTTCCCCTGTTCCTAGCTAGATCCTGTCCCACCCACCCACTCATCAACCCCACACATTTACTCTTACTTCTTCTTCTCCATGCTCTCATCCAGTGACTAACTAAGCATTACCTTGTACAGTGCTGCGTGATCTGGTTTTTCTTGTTTTCCTGTACTGGTGTGTTTCTGTATGTCACCGTAAATTTTGTCTGTAACCTAAACTAATGTCCAGCACTGTGTAATATGTTGGTGCTTTATAAGTACAATAAATAAATAAATAAAAATACATGAATAAATATTAAAGGGTCTTCCAGGTTCCACTATAAGTCTTCACCAGAACCTACTGCCACAGGTGTCCTTGACATGGACAAGGGGATTTTAGAAGAGGCCAAGGGGAAAATTTTCTGCCTCTCTTTTGTAGATTCTCTTCACAATCTGGATTATTCTGGCTGGTATGGTTTAGAATGGTGGGGCCATATGGGGCTCAGCCATACTGGCCATGACAGCCTGTATGGGGGGACAACAGATTAAAAACATCTTTAGGGGCTATGTCTTTTTTTTTTTTTTTACTTTTTATGTTAATGGTGAAAAAAAATGCAGAATTGAGAAGTAGTATCATATGTCCTTGAATATGAGTATACAACCGCACTCCCAATGCATGCAAACACTAGGATCAGAAATACCACATCAAAACAAAGAAACAGTATTTGTGATACTATGAGGTCTCCATAGGTGAAGCAGGGACACTTTATTTACGCCCTTTGCTTTTGGATGGACATGAATTAATGCCCGTCTTGTAATCAGTCACCAATGATTGCCTTGCTTATCTGCATCTTTTTTGTATAATTATGTTTTTGTACAATTATAATGTTATTTGATTTTTGAATTGTTTCTCCTACTTGATTGGTGCCTCTTACCTGTTCCCCCATTATCATTGTGCCAATATCCCTATTGTATTAACTTTATTTACACTATATATGTATTACCGTAGTATCTAGAATGCTTTTCATCTAATTGTGTACCTAGGCGGCCATCGTAGTTTTGCTTCACTAAGAACGACTCACTGCAGCGCATATGCTCCACCGTGACTCATTTTCTATGATGTTCAAGCCTGCCCTGGTACTTCTGGCTCTTCCTATGTACATTCTACCCTATCAGCGGTGGGTGGGAGCTGTCTCACGCGCTGCATCACCGCTGATGCTATATGCAATTATCCGTTTGCCGGATACCTACTACTATTTAAACAGTCCCTAACCACAAAGACTCACTCCTGACGAAGTGGTCACGTGGACCACGCCACACGTGGAGCGTTTGGTGTGCCTCCTACCACCCGCTACCAGTTTGCTGCTGCAATTGGTTCTCTAACATATCCTGGTCCTGGTACAGTATGTTTACCACTGTCCTATTTTTGTATTACTTGTTTCCCACGATTGAATGTCCATCATCTTGCACTTTATGTCCTGTATTTATATATTAATTTGCAACCATTTGCTCATGAGCGTATTGTCACTTTGCACATCTTTCCCTTCCTCATGTATCCTGGCTGGGGGATCTGTTTACATTTAGCACGTTAGCACTTTACAGGACCCGGGTCTCAGTACTAGCATACTGTGTTCTAGTGTGAACCAGGATCGCTACAGACTTGCAACATAAGGGATTACTTATGTCATTGTGGGAGGTGAGGCACTTGTTGTTATTTGCTAGACACACACATGTCGTGTTGTGGAGCGCTGTTTCTTGGTTTAAATTGTTTTTAATACTTGTGAAGTATTCAAATTAAAATTGTCATTTATTATTATTATAGCAATTTGGTGGTGCAGTGTTTTCATAACAGGATTTCTGTTTCTTTGTTTTGATATGTCCTTGACTATAAGTTGATAAATTTAGGTCTGACTCACTAAATAAAAGTATAGGGGCCAATCTGTAAGCAAGTCAGACCCAAATTTCTCCTTTTATAGCCGGGATTGGGGGTAAAGGGCCTCCCTTTTCTCTTTCACTACTGGTCACCATGCTTTAAGATAACACCCATCCCCGCTACTACCAATCCATGGAGCCCCATCTCTTTCAATCCACCCATGTAATAATGCAGAGTGCCTCAGCAAAAGCCAAACTACACACCAAGTCCAGCGCCAGTTCTGTGTCCTCTCATTTCCCTCACTCACGCTGCTCAGCATACATTAGCATCCCTCCAGCTCCTGATGTGATGTCATGTGACATCAGAAGCTGGAGAGACACCAGTGGTGTACTTAGGGAATGTGACACCTGGTACTGATTATTTACAGACACCCCCTCTTCCCAAAAAAACCCCAACAAAAAACCCCAATATTTTTTATGGGAGGGTCGACGAGTTGGGGTGCCGAGCGTGTCGCTGCAAATTATGAGGTATTTTGGTGGAAAGGGAGTCATCAGAATGTGGAGAGAGCTGGCTGTTATGAAAGTATGTACTCTATATAGTGCTACAGAAGATTTCAGTGCTATATAAATACACACTAATAATATGGTAGGACATTACATTATGACTATGGTATGATTGGATTACGAGCTCCTCTGAGGACAGTCAGAAGAAGGGGGACATATGAAAGAGGGGGATGCATTGGAGGAGGGGGGATAAAGGGGATAAAGATAAAGAGCACAAGACAGAGGGCTTGGTGGGAGAAGAGAAATGGCAAGGAAGACTTTCATCAAGACTGCAGACATCACCAGTGCTGTTTGGCAGGGACATGCTGTTACAAGAAGCCACTAAAATCTGAAATAAGGAAAGGGCCATGGGGAAGAAAACAGGGTGGGAGGGGAAGCTGGGAAAAGAGTTAAGAATACCTGCACTCAAGGTAATCTAAATTGCCTGGAGCTTACTTCTCTGCTCACTACAGAAATTGGCTGTTAGCAACTGTATCACTGGCTTCTGCAACAGCAGACTGCCCCGCATTATTGATCAATTACTCTAATCAGGATAAATAACCAATAGTCTAGGGCACGCTGGTATTACTGCAGCCAGTGCACTTGGCTACTAATGACAGGCAACTTCTGAAGCACTAAACATATACTGCCACCTCTCCCTGCTAATGTCCCAGCTGCAGCACGGCAATCATTCTCTCTACTCATCCTGCTGCTCTGCACATTCACTCACTGCAGACTATGTGTAGAGAGCGAGAAGGCACATTGCCCATGGGACAGGAAGGGGGAGGGGTACTACAACTAGTGCAGGAAGTAGTACAGTCCCCTGCACTGTCTGCTGCTGTTTCCCCAAATATGCAAATATTCCCCAAAAATTTTATTATTTTTTAAATGTGCTTGCTCTTCTTCTTGTGTTCGGAAATTAACATTGAATGTGCTTTCCTCAAATGGCTAAATTACAAGAATGCATCCCAGGGCCAGCGCTCCCATAGAGGCAAAGGGGTCAACTGCCCCTAGGCCCTGACCTCTGCAGGGGCTCCGAGCCACCATCCCTGTCAATGCTGCTCTCCGGGTCCCTGCGATTGCCTCCTGTAATTACCTATCTCAGCGGGCGGGCAGGAAGTGGCTGCACATACCGTGCACACTCTGAGGCTGACACGTTGTCTCCTTCCCACTCTATGACCCGGAGCATGTTTACACATTATGCACCGGGTCATAGAGAAGGAAGAAGACAGCGTGCCAGCCTCAGAGCAGAGTGCACGGAGTGTGCAGCCGCTTCCTGCTCGCCCACTGAGATAAGTAATTACAGGAAGCATACCCGCAGGGAGCCGGGCAGCAATCGGGTAACAGCGCGGAGGGGGTATGACGTCTCAGGCAGGGGGGCCCCACACTTAAGTTTGCCCCAGGGCCTTGGGTCCCTTTAAACCAGCCCAGATGCATCCTTAGGGACTTTAACAGTGTAGAAGTAGAGTTTATGTTGTCTCTTTGTGTCCTATCTCTGTTGCACGTCCCATCCCTATGTCACTAATCATCTCAGCACTGTGCGAGACATTTTGACTGCTGTTTAGATTGTTATATGTTTCCAACCCCAGCTAAAACCAGAAATAATGATGGAACAGAGGATTGGCTATTCCGTCCCATTGTTCCTCCTCTTTGATCAGCATCTCTTTAGACATGATAAAAATAAAATAAAAACACAAAAGGAAAAATACCTTTTATCTATTTTCCTGCTGCAATCTGTACCAAACGCCTCCTGTGTAAGTAAAAGATGGCACTGTTTTCATTCCCTATGGGAAATCAAGTCAACTGATTAAATTTAGGTCACAACTATTGAATTTAGCAGGTTCATAGGATACATCAAAGCTTTGGATGAAAGGTTGTTTGAATTAGGAATTTTTCAGGTTGGCTGGCGGAATCATTTCACAAAAGTGTCTAATTGGTATTGTGCACTGTGAAGCATACTTTTTTTTCGGCCTTGTACCACTCCTGTGTTTAGTATGTTGGCTCAATTTGCTAACTCTAAAAGACTATTTAGACTGACATGAAAAATCTGCACACGTTTTGACTGACTGCTCTTTGCAAAAATAACTCTGCCATGGTGGCATAAAATGCATGTACAAAACTGACTGCCGTACAAGTATAAATCAGTGATTATATATGTCACAGGAGCCCTCAGTGGCTGACCGCACTTAGCCTTCTAAACGGTGCCAGCGCACAGATCGTGCGAACTCTGGTCGCAGTCAATGCGCAGGAACCGTTAAGAATTAGCCGCAGACAACTCAGAAGGGAGCCTGTGAGACACGGGTGATTACAACGTCACCTACTGGTTCAGAGTAAACTGCCACCACCGCGGTTACTATGGGACCGTGGGGCCCACTAACTGACTGACTAATCCTGCGAATAAAATGGTTAAACACACGATATTCTGTCTAGCCAACAACAAACAAACAGTAGCGTATCTTCAGAGACCCGGGATCATTTCTGTGTGTGCTGATAAGCAGGGTAGCGAAACAGTGAATGACTTGGGGAAGTCGTTTATTCACGCAATATAAATAATTAATATATACAGACAATTATGAAAATCAACAATTATGAAAACAGTAATAGCCAGTATGAAAAATAAAAGAAGGGAGAAAAATACTTAGTTCCTGGAAAGATGTCCTTATTGTGGGAAGAATCATAAAGTCCTTGGTTTCAAAGTCCAGAGTTCAGAGTTCAGACCAGGTGGATGCCAGCATATCCTCAAGCTGGCATCTGATGAGTGCAAGATGTTTCAGTGTGGAGGACCCTGAGTTTGGGTCCTCAGCCATTCTTATGCCCCTGCTTCAGTAGGAGGGAGTGAGGGCGGGCCCACACTCCCCCTTAGAACATGAGATGAGTCCTGCCCTTGTCCTGGAGACCAGAAATCATGCCTTAACCATATATGGGCTCTATCTCACAGAACCGTACAGGTCAGGGCAGATTTACTAATATTTTCAGGTCTGCCTCGATGTACCCAGCAGTCTGATACCAAACATGAGGGGTGGGACCCCTGTGGTACCATTAGGGCACTGTTGAACTGCCTAACGGGCAGTCTTTACCTCAGAAGGTTCTGAAATGTTCTCAGAACCAACGCCAGGCAGGGCCCTACCTGCTCTGTTAGTTTGGAGGGTCTGCCAGCCTGGCAACACAGAAAATATGATACATATAGCAGTTTATGGAATATGAGAGACCCCTGGGATTTATACCAGGTCATTCCCAGGCAAAGGTTCTTTGAAGTTGGCAGCAGCAAGCCACATGTCGGCTCCCTGCTGGGAAAAGGAGTCGGAGTGTCTGAGTTTCCTCACTCTAAATTGGTTCTGTCATGGTGTTTGTCACCTTATACCTGATGGATGGGCCATCAGCACAGCTTGAAGCCAGGGACTCTCTGGGCCCAGGCTCATTAGCATATCAAAAGGGCCAACCAGCATTTAGGCTGGGGCTCTCTCTCTGCTGAGAAAAGACTGCAGCTGCCCCTACACACTCAACCCGGATTGTACCGTTTTGAAGCGCAATCGATGCAGGGAATCGAGTGCGATTGCTTTTTCTTCACGGTCGTCCAGGACGCGCCTGCGTCCCCGCAATCGTCCGTGACAGCCCTCCCCCTTGTCCGTGGCTTAGCCACTCATCCGCAAGATGTGTGGCGGCGCCGCTAACCTGGCTGACGGGCCTCGAGTTGCCGGTACGGCGGGAAAACCTATTGGAGCCTGTGGCTCGGTTCCCCTGGACCGGTCGCGGTCTGCTACCCTCAGGGTTGACCCAACACGGACCGTTCTGGACAGGGCGTTTGCGCCACTGCAGTCGGACGTGGTGCCTGCCGGGACTGCTGACAACGGGCAGTGGGTTGGTTAGGTCAACAGCCAGCCCACGCAGGGTTCCCCTGCTGAGTGGCTGTGGACCTAAGGGAACCCCGCGGGAATCCCTGGACCTTCCCAGCTCCTGACAGACGGCACATGCCCTGCAGTAGTTTGCTACATCCCTGTTCATCCGGGGCAAAAAAACTGGTTCCGAATACCGGCGAGTGTCTTGCGGACACCCGAGTGCCCTGTCAGAGGATTACCATGTGCGGATTTCAGCACATGTCCCCTGAACGCACTCGGGACCACAAGCCACTTGGTATTCGCGTGGGATCTACCTGTAGGGGGCTGTACAGACTCACTGTACAGTCTCCCACCTTCCCAGTACACCTTGAAAGCGGCCCCGTCTGCGAGGGGCTCAGCGGCTTGCTGCCTGAGCACCTCCAGGCTTGGGTCACTTTGTAGTGCAGCTGAGAATACGGCGCTGTCAGTTTCAGCCAACTGGCTCATGTCACACGAGGCCAGCGGCTGAAAGGTCTCATCCCTGCGGTCAGAGGAGGGGGAGGAGGCCGGAACCCCCTCCACCTGTTCTGAGCCCAGGTTCTGAGCAGTGCAGCTGCGCGGTACTGCTAGCACCGGTACACTGTCAGAATGGCACAGACGGACAGTACTCAAATCATCATTGCATGCAGTAATGATATTGACAGGTATAGACATTTTTTCATTACAGATAGGTTGTACAGTAAACTCAGGTACAGTTACAGCATCATCACAACAGACAGTCTGTACATCAAACTCAGGTGCCTTTGAAGCAGGCACTATTGAACCTGGTACCCTTGAACTGGGCACATTCAACCCACCTCCCCCTGGTGCTCCCCCAAGTGTATAAAGTACCTGGTGGTGGGTGGAGAGTCCGTCTCCTTCCGTGAGCGACAAGGCGGTCGTGGCAGGTTCATAGTAGGACACAAGCTTGCCCAAATCAGTCCCTAGCAACACAGGGACTGGGAGATCCTTCATAACCCCAACAACCCTTTCGTGGACCCCTCCCACTCCCCAATCCAGCTTCACTCTGGCGTGGGCTATGTGGAAAAGGGTGCCCTCTACTCCAGTAAGGGCAAGGGATCGGCTGGAGCTGATGCTCTCCTTTGGCACAAGATGTGAGTGAACTAACGTGATGTCAGCTCCGATGTCTCGAAATCCGGTGACAACTTTGCCGTTCACTCTAACAAGTTGCTGCTGGTCGGTTCGGTCGCGGATTTCCTTTCCGCGGGCAAACAGGACAAAATCGGATGATCCAGGCTGTGGTTCGCTGGCGGGTTGCCTCTGCTGTGGGTGAGGTGCAGGTGATGCAGATGATCCAGGTGCTGGTGGTGTCTGTCTCCGCTCCGGACAGTCGAATTTCATGTGTCCGGGCTGGCGGCAGTAGTGACAGGTGACCTCTCCAGGCGCTGCAGGCCTGGGTGCAGCAGCTGCGCTGGGTGGCCTCTGTGGAGGACGGCTCACAGGGGCAGGAGGGTCTGCCGAGGTATTGGGCTGACCTCCTCTCCAGCTGGATGGGACAGTTCTGCGGGTATCAGCCACCTGGGTAGTTGCAAAAGTCTCAGCAAGGTCTGCAGCGACAGTGGCTGAAGCCGGCCTGCATTCTAACACAAACTGTCGTACATCAGCAGGGCAAATGTTCAGAAATTGTTCGAGGACTATCAAGTCCTCCAGGACATCATAAGACCCTTTGGTGAGGCCTAGTGTCCACTGGCGGAGTGTGGTGAGCAAGCTGCTGACCACATCTCGGTACGAATCAGAAGGCTTTTTCTGCCAGGCCCTGAATTTTTTCCGATAGGCTTCTGGCGTCAGCTGGTACTTAGTAATGATAGCGTCTTTTATAGCAGCATAATCATTATCCTTCTCCGCAGGCAATTCTGCGAAGGCATCAAGCGCTTTGTAGCGCAGCAAAGGTGTCAGATGTCTGGCCCACTGGTCTGGGGACAGACGATACTGACGGCATGCTTTTTCAAAAGACCGCAAAAACAAGTCAATGTCTGTGTCTTTTTCAATATTAGCAAATTTAAATTTTGCACTTACGGGTGCTGCAGCTCCTTCAGCAGGGAGGCTGGGCGGTGAACTCCGGCTGGCCTGTTGAACCTTTGCCATGTTGAGCTCATGCTGTCGTCTCTCCCGCGCCTCGGCAGATTGGCGCTCCCGTTCCTCTCGTGCTTCCATGTACTGCATGTACTTGTCCAGGTCAGTCTCCATCAGCTTTTGTAATGCCTGCTGCATTACCGGGTCAGCACCCATGGACAGTCCAGTACTGGCCAGTTCCGGGCGAGTAATGTCAGAAACTCTGGGATTGGGGTCCATACTGACAGTCTCTGGCGTAACTGTTGCAACAGGGCCCGCAGGATGCTCAACCTCTGTACGCCTAAGATCTTCAGCCTCTGGTTCCCCTTGATTGTCAGATGGGCTGGTATCCACCTCAGCGGACACTCCCGGCTCCCGCAGTTGCTGGGCATCCCATCTGGACAAGTCTGCTATCAGGTCCCGTTTTGTCTTGCGGAGGATGCCAATGCCCCTCTCTTCGCAAAGATTTTCCAGGTCTGCTAGGCACATGTTCTGGTAGTTCCCGGACATTTCCATGCCAAATAAAATAAAACTTTGGGGAAGGGGTACTGGCTACACAGTCTCTCTGTATATATAAAAAATATATTGCCTTCCAGCTACACCAACGAATTAGTTCGTTTCTCGATAGCGCTAGCGCTATCGCAGATACTTTCAGCACAACACAGATCCCAACCGCTGCCTAACACTGTCACAGGAGCCCTCAGTGGCTGACCGCACTTAGCCTTCTAAACGGTGCCAGCGCACAGATCGTGCGAACTCTGGTCGCAGTCAATGCGCAGGAACCGTTAAGAATTAGCCGCAGACAACTCAGAAGGGAGCCTGTGAGACACGGGTGATTACAACGTCACCTACTGGTTCAGAGTAAACTGCCACCACCGCGGTTACTATGGGACCGTGGGGCCCACTAACTGACTGACTAATCCTGCGAATAAAACGGTTAAACACACGATATTCTGTCTAGCCAACAACAAACAAACAGTAGCGTATCTTCAGAGACCCGGGATCATTTCTGTGTGTGCTGATAAGCAGGGTAGCGAAACAGTGAATGACTTGGGGAAGTCGTTTATTCACGCAATATAAATAATTAATATATACAGACAATTATGAAAATCAACAATTATGAAAACAGTAATAGCCAGTATGAAAAATAAAAGAAGGGAGAAAAATACTTAGTTCCTGGAAAGATGTCCTTATTGTGGGAAGAATCATAAAGTCCTTGGTTTCAAAGTCCAGAGTTCAGAGTTCAGACCAGGTGGATGCCAGCATATCCTCAAGCTGGCATCTGATGAGTGCAAGATGTTTCAGTGTGGAGGACCCTGAGTTTGGGTCCTCAGCCATTCTTATGCCCCTGCTTCAGTAGGAGGGAGTGAGGGCGGGCCCACACTCCCCCTTAGAACATGAGATGAGTCCTGCCCTTGTCCTGGAGACCAGAAATCATGCCTTAACCATATATGGGCTCTATCTCACAGAACCGTACAGGTCAGGGCAGATTTACTAATATTTTCAGGTCTGCCTCGATGTACCCAGCAGTCTGATACCAAACATGAGGGGTGGGACCCCTGTGGTACCATTAGGGCACTGTTGAACTGCCTAACGGGCAGTCTTTACCTCAGAAGGTTCTGAAATGTTCTCAGAACCAACGCCAGGCAGGGCCCTACCTGCTCTGTTAGTTTGGAGGGTCTGCCAGCCTGGCAACACAGAAAATATGATACATATAGCAGTTTATGGAATATGAGAGACCCCTGGGATTTATACCAGGTCATTCCCAGGCAAAGGTTCTTTGAAGTTGGCAGCAGCAAGCCACATGTCGGCTCCCTGCTGGGAAAAGGAGTCGGAGTGTCTGAGTTTCCTCACTCTAAATTGGTTCTGTCATGGTGTTTGTCACCTTATACCTGATGGATGGGCCATCAGCACAGCTTGAAGCCAGGGACTCTCTGGGCCCAGGCTCATTAGCATATCAAAAGGGCCAACCAGCATTTAGGCTGGGGCTCTCTCTCTGCTGAGAAAAGACTGCAGCTGCCCCTACACACTCAACCCGGATTGTACCGTTTTGAAGCGCAATCGATGCAGGGAATCGAGTGCGATTGCTTTTTCTTCACGGTCGTCCAGGACGCGCCTGCGTCCCCGCAATCGTCCGTGACAATATATAAATGACAATTTTGTTCTTGTTAGGATTTACCTTAAAAAAGTTTTTTTTTATTGATTACAGTGTGGAAAAACTAAAAATAGCGAATGATCACAAGATGTTGCACTTACAGGCCTGCAACCCTTGGTTGGCGTCCTCTGCCCTCTGTGTGAGCGTGCATCACTGGCTTGTGTGTGCATGTGCAAAGTCTTGTGAATGATCGCGCGCAGACACAGGCAATGTTATGCCAAACGGGACTATGAAAGGCCTTCCCAGCAGTCAGTGATGTTCCTTCGGACAGCTAAGTTCCAGCCTCGTGCTCCCGGCTAGAGATGGCCCGAACGGTTCACATGCAAACTTGTTAGCGCGAACAACTCGGGTTCGCGTTCGCGTCAAATCGCGAACTTTATGAAAGTTCGACCCGCCCCCTATACTACATCATTGGGCTAAATTTTGACTCTGCATCACAGTCAGCAGACACATGGCAGCCAATCAGGCTGCCTACCCTCCTGGAGCCCCCCCCCCCCCTTATATAAGGCAGCAGTGTCAGCCATTTTCTCACTCTGTGTACTGCTGTATTAGTGAGAGAAGGGAGAGACATTGGAGAGATAGAGAAAGCGATAGTTAGGAGGTCTGTTAGCTTGCTTCTTGCTGATATTTGTTGATGAAAAGCACCCCAAAACAGCTCTTTTGAGAGCTAATGTTCTTGTGATGTTTTTTTTTTTGTGTGACCCACTGACACTGCATATACAGCCCTGTCTGTTGCAGCTGGCCCTTGCTAATTGCTATACTGTGCCACGTCCAGCACATTCAGTGTCTAGTGTGACTGCTGCACATTGTATTATAATACCAGTCACTGCATACCTTTCACTGCACCTGTGTGACTGCATGCTGTTTTATATACCAGTCACTGCATACCTTTCACTGCATCTGTGTGACCGCACACTGTTGTATATACCAGCAGTCACTGCATCCATTTTCACTGCACCTGTTGACTGCAAATTGTTATTCCAGCAGTCACTGCAACCTTTTCACTGCACTTGTGTGACTGCACATTGTTATACCAGCAGTCACTGAATACCTTTCACTGCACCTGTGTGACTGCACATTGTATTATACAAGTCACTATATACCTTTCACTGCATCTGTATGACTGCAAACTGGTTTATATACCAGTCAGTGCATACCTTTCACTGCATCTGTGACTGCGCATTGTATTATACCAGCAGTCAGTGCATACCTTTCACTGCACCTGCGTGACTGCATATTGTATTATACCAGCAGTCAGCCAGGCCGCAATTATTTTTCTAAAAAGGAAATACCCAAACTGTACCGTGATGTTGAAAGGCAAGTGGGCCAAGTGTCCATCTGACCACAGATGCCTGGTCTGCAAAGCACAGTCAGGGCAGGTACATTACTTATTCAGAGTGGTGGTAGCTATTTCTCAGGCTCCCACTCCGGACCAGATTTGAACCCTTATACCCCGGCCATTACCCGTGGTCATCATCATGGTGCAGTAAGTACCATGATGAACTACCAGTAAGAGAGTTGATCACACAGTTGAATGAATGGCAGACTTGGACTGAGAAGAAAAAGCTCTGAGTGGCACACCCTATACTGGCCTGTATGGAGATAGTGTGAGTATAATAAAGGCTAAACAGTTCTCACCAGATCACCGACGTCTTCCTGAATCCTTACTGCTGGGACGTGTGCACAACGGATTGTGTGAAGAAAGATCATGCATACCGTAAAGCAGAGAAACAAAGAAGCGGAATTCCGGGCACCTTCCGTCCAGACTCTTTATTAGCAGTGACATCAAAATAGATGGCTTGTAGTTGGCACATCTATATTGTGAATGGCAGATCTGACCACAATATGCACAATCCTCAAATGGCCCTCCATAACAGATTCCCGTTAAAGGATTTCAAGTGTACTCATCATTATACAGGGCCTCGAAAGAGTCCTGTATTATTATTTTTTGTCACTGCCTCCTCGAGTCGGGACTTGCATGGCGTGCCTTTTGCCTTCCTTGGATGTGTGGTGGTAGCTGTTTCTTAGGCTCCCATTTTGGACTGCAATCGAACCCTGATTCCCTGGCCGTACCCTTTCTTTAACAATGGTAGAGAAAGAACCATCGACAGTCTGAGCAACGATGAACCACTGGACTACTGGGTGCGCAGGCTTGACCTGTGGCCCGGGCTGTCACAATTTGCCATTCAACTTCTGGCTTTCCCTGCCTCAAGCGTCCTAGAAAGGAACTTCAGCGCAGCTGGAGGCATTGTCAGTGAGAAGAGAAGTTGCCTAGGTCAAAAAAAGTGTTCAGTACCTCACCTTTATTAAAATGAATGAGGCATGGATCCCGGGGGGCTACTGCCTGCCTAAAGTCTAAGTTAGTCCCCACACACACAGCATCTCTGCCTGCATGCTGTGTGACTGCCTGCCCGAAGACTAAGTCAGTCCCCACACAGCATCTCTGCCTGCCTGCCGGCCGCTGCTGCCTGCCCCAAGACTACGTCAGCCCCCACACAGCATCTCTGCCTGCAGGCCCGCTTGACTGCCTTCTCCGCCACCACCAACAGGGTCCAGGAATCCAGGTGGATTCCTGAACAAAAAGAATAATAATTTTCTGGTGCGTGTACATGCCTGCCTAATTTTTCTGGATGCACTGGGGCTACAACAAAAAAACAAAAGGCATGTGCATGTGTCAATTCCCCGTCGTGATTGTTACCTTGCCGCGGTGAAGGGGCTTGCATATCACAATGAAGCAATGACCTACATGAGTGTGTTGGGGGGCACACCCAAGATAATAAGGTCGTTGCTTCATTGTGGACAAACCAAATTCGATCAGCTGGACTGTTATAAATATATATATATATATATATATATATATATATATATATATATATATATATATATATATATATATATTTATTTATTTATATAATTTTTATAAATTATTTAACTCTGTATGATTTCTAAAAACCTGGGTGATATTACAACCAACCTTCCTCCTCTGTATCTTTAAAAATGTGTCCATTTGTCACCTAAAATGCTGTTGAGTAGAACAATCTCACCAGGTCTTTGTTGGTGATAACAACACGTTATTTATCACTTCCTTACTCCCACTTTTTTTTTCATGAATTCACTTCATTCCGTTTACCGACACAAACAACGTTTTCATTACCGCACTAATACCGTATGCGGTAAAACATGCGTAAATACAGGCGTAAAATGTTATGAATTCACTATCAACAACATACCATGCGGTAATTTACCACTTTGGCGATAATGCATGCGGTAATCGTTTATGAATTGAGGGCTTGAAAACCGCCATTGCCTGCACTCTCAACGTCATGCGCACCAGTCCAGCACAGCCATCACTACACAAACAGCTGTTTGCGGTGTGTTACACAGTGAGTTTGGTCTGTCAGTGTGAAGCAGTACACTAATTACACTACCTGATTGATGTATACGCACGCAAGATGTTTTCAAGCACTTTATGCCTCCAATTTAGCAATGCAATGTGATTTCTGCCCTTAAAACCTTGCTGTGCATCAAATCCGTAATTTTCCCCGGGACTTTTGGCGTGTATCCCACTCCGCCATGTCCCACTCCAGGTGTTAGACCCCTTGAAACATCTTTTCCATCACTTTTGTGGCCAGAATTAGTGTTTGTAGTTTTGAAAGTTCACCTGCACATTGAAGTCTATTGCGGTTCGCGATGTTCGCCGGTGCGCAAACTTTTTCGCAAGTTCGCATTCGAGGTTTACAAACTGAAAATCGGAGGTTCGAGCCATCTCTACTACTCCCGGCTAGCCTTTCCTTGTGATTCTTATTACCATTGTAACCCGGTCTATTCCTGACTACTCTCAATCTGATCCCCTCATTGACCTCTCCTTATGACTAAGATATCCAATTCTCACCTGCTGCCTGCCCTGACTCTGCTTGTGACCTGGATACCAGGGGCGGCGCCAGGGGGGTGCAAGGGGGTGCTCAAGCACCCCCTAGAATTTTCCAAGCACCCCCAAAGCACCCCCTGGCATGAACTGACTTCAGGCGTCTAAGAGATGCCGAGTCAGTTCACAGCGGCAGCCCGAAGCAGCAGAGCAGGGTTACGGTAAGATGGCTTTCGAAAGCCCTGCTCTGCAGACTTCGAGTCTGCAGTGCAGGGCTTCGGGCGGCCATTTTCCAGTAGCCCTGTTCTCAGCATGCAGGCAGGAAGTCACGTGACATCGGGAAGGAAGAGGATCGTGGGAGCTGCGCGCCACAAGGAGGTCGGGACAGGAGGAGGTCGAGACAGGAGGTCGGGACAGGAGGTCTTCTGACTGTAGGTGAGTAAATGTTTTTTTCTTTTTCAACAGGTGGTGCTGATTGTGGTCAGAACTGCTGAGGATTGTGCATATTGTGGTCAGAACTGCTGAGGATTGCGCATATTGTGGTCAGAACTGCTGAGGATTGTGCATATTGTGGTCAGAACTGCTGAGGATTGTGCATATTGTGGTCAGAACTGTTGAAGATTGTGCATATTGTGGTCAGATCTGCTGAGGATTGTGCATATTGTGGTCAGATCTGCTGAGGATTGTGCATATTGTGGTCATATCTGCTAACGATTGTGCATATTGGGGTCATATCTGCTAACGATTGTGCATATTGGGGTCATATCTGCTACCGATTGTGCATATTGGGGTCAGATCTGCCAACGATTGTCCATATTGGGGTCAGATCTGCCAAATTATTGAACGTGTTTTTTGTTCAAATCTGCTCACATTACGTGTATTTTCTTGAGAAAACTTGCACAATTATGTGAATTTTCTCGGGAAAGATTCACCAAAACTTGGGCCCTCTGTCTTTGCGTTGTACTTTTAAAGGGAACCCGAGGTGAGAATAATATTGAGGCTGCCATATTTATCGCCTTTTAAGCAATACTAGCTGCTTGGCTGCCGTGTTGGTTCTCTGCCTCTAATTCTTTCAACCATAGACCCTGAACAAGCATGCAGCAGGTCAGGGGTTTCTGACAATATTGTCAGAACTGACAAGATTAGCTGCATGCTTGTTTCTGGTTTAATTTAGTTCACAACTGCAGCCAAATAGATCAGCAGGGCTGCCAGGCAACTAGAATTGTTTAAAAGGAAATAAATATGGCAGCCTCCATATCACTCTCACCCCGGGTTCACTTTAAATTACAGTTAGCCCCGCCCTCATCCGGTCATGACCACGCCCATTTTTTTGCCGCTTCGCACACCGCAGGTTATACCCACACCTATTTTTTGCCACGGCACGCTTTGCGCACCGCAGGTCATCAGCTACCCCAGAAATTGGTCCAGCACCTGCATAGCACCCCCTAAAAAAAATTCGCCACTGCTGGATACTGATACTTGCCTGCTGCCTGCTTGGATTGTGACTTGGATACTGATACTTGCTTTTAATCTGACCTGACTTGGATTGATTACTGAGTACTTATACTTTCCTGCCGCCTGCCCCAACAATGATCACTGGTATGTCTCTTGGTGGAAGGGTCAACTGTGTCTGAAGACATAACACAAGATCATTCTGATGATTCATAAAAAGACAATAGCTGCAACTTCTGTAGATGGTAAATATAGTTCTGAGATATGAAAAATAATGTGAGAGAAGCTGAAAGCTGCTATGATGCAGGAAAATAGAAAATATAGCATTATCTTATCAAAGCATGTCACTATAAGCCTTAGTGAAAGTAAAGAAAAATGTAAGTTATCAGTAGGCTTGAAGCGTAACCACTTTCAGAAAATAACTCAGGAAATTTGTGGCCATTGCGAGTTAATCATGGCCGGATTTCTGACAAGGCCACATAGGCCATGGCCTAGGGCAACAGATAAACAAGGGGCGGACTGCAGGCAGCCAGTGTGCTTTATTTTCAGATTAAGTTCCAAACAAATGAAAGGGGTTGGACCAACCGCACTATTTGAACCAGCTGGCAGATGTTTGTGCTGTGCTGCAGGCATCTGCACTCAGTTAACCAAGCATGTGTGAACAGTGTGTGATTAGCAAGCAGCCAGACCTGGTCTAATGACACAGCAGAAGCTGCAGGCAGTTACGGAAGGCTGGGTCAGGCATGCATGTGGTGAGGGGGATGAAAGGACCCAGCGCAGCACCAGTGAATAGTACAGAATATAGAAGGCAGCCTATCATAGTCCCCATTTCCTGGTTATTGATTGGCCAGTGGTGGTCTTTGTCACTTTACCATGGAGACCGCAGTGGGTATGGGACTTTTACGCATTGCCCACTCCACTCACTGTGCAATTATGGTAGGATAATGTGTGGTTAGGGGCGGCTGGTGAAAGTGGGCTTTTTCCGGTAAGAAGTACAAATCCGGCCCTGGAGTTAATTAGTGGTATTTAATAACTTATACACTAGCTGCATTCATTCATCCATGAAACCTAAGTCCAGTCACAGGATGAACACATTCCATACCTTTGAAATGTGACTGTATTGTACTGATGTATATCATCAGGGACAATATACTGTACATGCTTGCTGTTGTATTCCTTATCATCAGTGAAGAGCAAAAATGCCAATATTCTTTTCGCATTCATTTACACTAAAATAATGTTACATTTGACTTTTGAGCGAAAATGCCATCAAAATCATTTTGTAAGAAGTTTGTGATTTTTGGAAATTTTGACTAATTTTCACCCTAAATAATAAACGATTTTCACGTTTTTGTGGTCAAAATTATTTTTCTTGGGTGTTTTTTGTGAATTTTCATTAGATACTGTAAATACAAAGGGCCTGATTCACAAAGCGGTGCAAACTGTTTAGCAATGGTGTGCTAAATAGTTAGCTCTTGAAGTGCCGTTCGCAAACTTTTGCGCACGCAAAGTGCCGCGATTTGCGCCATCGCGGACTTTTGCGCGCGCAATTTGCCGCGATTCACGAAAATGCCATTTTTTATGCCAAAATGACTTTGGCAAAAATTTGCAAGCAATAATGCTTATCATATGCACTAAAATATGTAAAAAAAGCAGCATGGCATGTGAAACTGACAAAATAGTAAACTCCAAGATTTAATGGTGATTTACATTAATAAGACTTGGGATATGATCTGTGTTATGTGTTTATTTATCACTTCCTAAGATAAGAACAAGAATGGATATGCAGAAAGCACACATCAGACCTGAAGTACAGATAAGTTATATAATAAAGTTGAACATAATTTATTGACTATACCCCAATCTTAGTTGGTTTTCAGCTCCTGATATATTTGTGGTGGAGGAACAATTGTTGAGCATGTGACTTTAATTGTTTGAGAGACCCTTCAGCACTTTAGCTCTCTATAAGGCAGAGCCTGCTTGGTTCCCGAGAGCTTACAATTTCTCAATGCAAGAAAAATATTAAAGTATACCTGACCTGAGACATAGACACCTAGGGTAAGCACAGAGGTGTGTTTATGCTGGATTTGCATACCTCTGTGCATTGTCTCTTTCTCTCTTTGCCCCCCCCCCCACCCCAATCCCCGTAGTCCTCTTTTAAATAATAATTTGGCTAAACTAAAATTTCGAAACAGGAGAAGGAAACATGTTCCTTCCTATCACCCTCCAACCTTTTCCTACATTTTCCCCAATTTTCCCTTAATGGGAAGGAATGGGAGGGTGATAATAGGGTATATTGCAACAAGCTTGCCTTAAACATTGGATTTTAGCCAAAATTCTGATTTTCATTTAGTGATTATGGCGGCTGGGCGTAAATGAGGAGATAGGAATGGACAACAGACAGGGTATGTAGATCCAGCTTGAACATACCTCTGAACTTACCTTAAAGAGAACCTGAACTGAAAATTAAAAGTCAAAATAACCATACACAGGTCATACTTGCCTCCTGTGTAGTCTACTTCTCAATCTCTTTCTCTTCTCCTGCGTCCTGTTTGTCCACTGTGGTCAATGGAATTCTCTGTCCTCCATTTTAAAAATGGCCATTACCCCATAACAGCTTCTTGGTCAGCACACTGTTAAACGGTAATATCACCCACTGGAGCCATAGGGAAACATGGACACCTTGCACATTAAATTGTAACTGACAGCTGCTGATATATAACTGACAGGAGCTGGGATTTTTCAGTTCTTTTTTTTTTTTATTCAAAATTTTTATTGGAGAAATTTTCCAGGCAATACATTGAAAACATACAAACATTATCTGACAAAGCCAAGGTGATAACACTATAACATACACACAATGCCCAAATCTACCTTCTCTAGCCTCCGCCTGTATCTCTACGGAGCAAAAGAATACATTCAACTATTTTAGGTTGTGTACAACAAGTGGAGTTACTGCAACCTGTGTTATTAAAGATTGTACAGACATGGTATATGTAATTTCTCGTAACCAAATAATAATCTTTATAAAGCTTCTGCATGTATAACTAATAAAAGTACAATAAAGTAAGCGATAGAACCCAACTTGGTGTCTGTGTATTTCTATGAACTACAGATTAATAACAAGGAAACTCCTCAGAGACGTGGGTTACCCTACAAAACACAGCCCAAGTGCACTCACCCCAATGTTCTTCTCCAATGAGATTGCTTAACTCAAGTAAGAGTCCAATCAACCCCAAAAGCAAAATGTATCCCTAAGAAGACTGTAATAATAATGCAAACTCTTCAGACTCTCTAACCGATTCCCAGTATGCCCAAGTTTTTTTGAACACTTCAGCTCTGTTTAGTGCTGTATGTGCCAGTTCTTCCATATTGTGAATATAATCTAGTTCATTAATCAATTCCCTAAATGTTGGAGGTTTTTTTTTTTCCAGTGCCTTACAATAATGCTTTTTGTCGCATTCAAAATGTGTCTTACAATTGACTTTTTATATTTTTTTCATAGACCAGTCATTTAGGTGTAGCAGATAAAATTCTGGTGTAAATGGAATATCTCCATCAACCACCAATTTAATTAAGCTCTCCACCCTCCCCCAGATATTCCCTATGTTTGGGCAGGACCACAGGATGTGCCCAAGTGTGCCCCCCTCTGCACCACAACGCTAGCATCTCGAGTCTGCATCTGGAAAAATGTTTTTTAGTTTATTTGGTGTCCAATACCAGTTTGTTAAATTTTTGTAATTGGTCTCCTGAATTCTTTCTGCTAGGGAGGTTTTATGCACAAATATGCACATCCTGCTCACCTGTCCAGGTGTAAAGGTCCTGTTCAATGCAGTTTCCCATTTACCGATAAAGTACAATGTTTGTGTTTCCTGCTCCAACAGTAGAAGGTATAGACTGGATAGCGTCTTCTGAATGGGCTCTTTCCCTGTGCAGAGTGTTTCAAATGTTGTGTTCTGACTCCAACTGTCTGGTTTGATGCCTTTACTACGGAGATAGAATCTAAACTGGAACAACGACCACCAATTTAAACTCAGGGTAGGATAATCCTGTCCTAGTTTGGTGTCTGAGAGCCAACCATCTTGGGTACCAAATTGCACCAGAGTAAGACCCTCGTTAGAGCCCCTCCTGTTCTCCCTTATTGTGTGCCTATCTAATGGTATATCAGGGTTATGAATTAAAGGTAAGAGTGGGGAAACCCCAGGAGAGAAGTCGGGGAACCTTCTAACTTTGTCATGGATCTCTAGTGTATGTAACACCAAGGGGGGTATTTTCCAATCATTTCTGTTTGAAGCAGGAATCCACAGCAGTCTATCAGGTGGGAAGCTTGCAATATCTCTCTCCATACAGGTCCACTGTTTGAAACTTGAGTGTCTGTTCCAGTCTACAGCCCTAGTGAGAACTGCTGCAGAATTATAGAATCTAATGCGAGGAACAGCTAAACCACCCATTTGCTTAGTCTTACATAGAATTTCACTTTTCAAACTGGGAGGTTTGCACCTCCAAATATATCTGTTTAAGGCCGCCTGAGCCCTCTGAAAGAAGGCCCCGGAATCTTAATAGGCAGTATCTGGAAGAGGTACAATAGCCTGGTTATAACATTGATTTTTAATATAGCTATACGTCCCAGCCAGGTAAAATGAGGTCTGTCCCAACTAGTGTTGGGCGAACACCTGGATGTTCGGGTTTGCGAACGTTCGCCGAACATGGCCGCGATATTCGGGTGTTCGCGCCGAACTCCGAACATAATGGAAGTCAATGGGGACCCGAACTTTTGTGCTTTGTAAAGCTTCCTTACATGCTACATACCCCAAATTTGCAGGGTATGTGCACCTTGGGAGTGGGTACAAGAGGAAAAAAAATATTGGAAAAAGAGCTTATAGTTTTTGAGAAAATTGATTGTAAAGTTTCAAAGGAAAAACTGTCTTTTAAATGTGGAAAATGTAATTTTTCTTTGCACGGATAGCATGCATTTTGCCGCCATGCAGTCATAAATGTAATAAAGATAAGAGGTTCCATAAACAGGGACCGGCAACGCTAACCCAGCAGCAGCACACGTGATGGAACAGGAGGAGGCGCAGGAGGAGAAGGCCACGCTTTCAGACACAACAACCCAGGCCTTGCATGAGGACAAGAAGCGTGCGGATAGCATGCTTTTTACCGCCATGCAGTCATAAATGTAATAAAGATAGGAGGTTCCATAAACAGGGACCGGCAACGCTAACCCAGCAGCAGCACACGTGATGGAACAGGAGGAGGCGCAGGAGGAGAAGGCCACGCTTTCAGACACAACAACCCAGGCCTTGCATGAGGACAAGAAGCGTGCGGATAGCATGCTTTTTACCGCCATGCAGTCATAAATGTAATAAAGATAAGAGGTTCAATAAACAGGGACCGGAAACGCTAACCCATCACAGATGGTCATTGTTCATGTTACTTGGTTGGGGTCCAGGAGTGTTGCATAGTCGTTTCCAATCCAGGATTGATTCATTTTAATTTGAGTCAGACGGTCTGCATTTTCTGTGGAGAGGCGGATACGCCGATCTGTGACGATGCCTCCGGAAGCACTGAAGCAGCGTTCCGACATAACGCTGGCTGCCGGGCAAGCCAGCACCTCTATTGCGTACATTGCCAGTTCGTGCCAGGTGTCTAGCTTCGATACCCAATAGATGAAGGGTGCAGATGGATTGTTCAACACAGCTACGCCATCTGACATGTAGTCCTTGACCATCTTCTCCAGGCGATCGGTGTTGGAGGTGGATCTGCACGCTTGCTGTTCTGTGGACTGCTGCATGGGTGTCAGAAAATTTTCCCACTCCAAGCACACTGCCGATACCATTCCCTTTTGGGCACTAGCTGCGGATTGTGTTGTTTGCTGCCCTCCTGGTCGTCCTGGGTTTGCGGAAGTCAGTCTGTCGGCGTACAACTGGCTAGAGGAGGGGGAGGATGTCAATCTCCTCTCTAAAGTCTGCACAAGGGCCTGCTGGTATTCTTCCATTTTGACCTGTCTGACTCTTTCATCAAGCAGTTTTGGAACATTGTGTTTGTACCGTGGATCCAGAAGGGTATAAACCCAGTAATTGGTGTTGTCCAGAATGCGCACAATGCGTGGGTCGCGTTCAATGCAGTCTAGCATGAATTGAGCCATGTGTGCCAGAGTCCTGCCAGAATCCTCATCAACCTCTTGTGAGCGTTGTGATAGTTGTTGTGATGCATCATAGTCGTCACCTTCTTCCTGGTCTGCTTCTGCTGACCATTCGCGCTGAATTGTGGAAGTCCAACGTGCACCGCTCTGGCCCTCGTCAGTGGTGGCATGAAATTCCTGCTCCAACTCCAGCTGTTCCTCCTCCTCTTCTTCGTCATAGTTGCTGGGGCCAGCAGATGGCCTGATGTTGGTACCATCACGCTGATCGTTTTCTCCTTCAGATTCCCCCAGTTGCATCATGACAGCTGTTTCCTTGATTTTCAACATTGACTTCTTCAGTAAACACAGCAGTGGTATGGTAATGCTGACTGAAGAGTTGTCACTGCTAGAGATGAGCGTAATGGAGTAATTACGATTTCGCGAAATTTCGCGTAATTAGTGTAATTACGTTTATGGCCGTAAGTACATAATCGTAATGAAGAAGGATTTCGCGAAATTTCGCGTAAGCGTAATTTTTCGCGTAATTTTCGCATTGCACCTGTTATTACGAAATTAATGCGTATGGTCATGCTCCCGAAGCGGAAAAGTTGACGCATGTATCAATGTTAGGTAGCCGCCGACTTTAAGGGTTAATAGCAAAGCCCCCTTAAATGCTAAGAGCCTCACATTTGGAGAATATATTAAGGAGATCAGGAGGAATAAGAGGAAAACATTTTTTTTCAAAAAGACCTTATAGTTTTTGAGAAAATCGATGTTAAAGTTTCAAAGGAAAAATGTAAACATTTAAAAACCCGCCGACTTTAACGGTTAATAGCAAAGCCTGCTTAAAGTTTAGGAACACCAAATTCCCAGGGTATATTAAGGGGAACAGTAGGAATAAGAGGAAAAACATTTTTTTCAAAAAGACCTTATAGTTTTTGAGAAAATCGATTTTTAAGTTTCAAGGGCGAAAATGTCTTTTAAATGCAGAAAATGTCAGTTTTTTTTGCACAGGTAACAATAGTGTATTATTTTCATAGATTCCCCCAAGTGGGAAGAGTTTTACTTACTTCGTTCTGAGTGTGGGAAATATAAAAAAAAAACGACGTGGGGTCCCCCCTCCCAGACCTCTTTAACCCCTTGTCCCCCATGCAGGCTGGGATAGCCAGAATGCGGAGCACCGGCCGCGTGGGGCTCCGCACCCTGACTATACCAGCCCGCATGGTCCATGGATTGGGGGGTCTCGGAAGGGGAGGGGCAGCCAAGCTTTCCCCTCCCCCTCCGAGCCCTTGTCCAATCCAAGGACAAGGGGCTCTTCTCCACCTCCGATGGGCGGTGGAGGTGGAGGCCGCGATTTCCTGGGGGGGAGGTTCATGGTGGAATCTGGGAGTCCCCTTTAAAAAGGGGTCCCCCAGATGCCCACCCCCCCTCCCAGGAGAAATGAGTATAGAGGTACTTGTACCCCTTACCCATTTCCTTTAAGAGTTAAAAGTAAATAAACACACAAACACTTAGAAAAAGTATTTTAATTGAACAAAAAACATAACCACGAAAAAAGTCCTTTAATATTCTTAATTAACCATTAATACTTACCTGTCCCTTTAAATCAATGATCCCTCGAAATAGCCTCGGAAATGTTCTATCAGTTACAATGTAACAAAGTTATTACAATGTAACAACTTTGTTACATTGTAACTACGCCGCACCCGACGCCACTCGCCGCTCAGCCGCCGCATACGCGTCCGTGCAGGACGCTAAGTCCCCGCAGCTCCCGCTGTCCACCCCGCCCACATCTGTCACCCACATGTCACCCACATGTGGGTGACATGTGGGTGACATGTGGGAGAGGCGGGGAGGGCAGCGGAGCCGGCGGGGACTTAGCGTCCTGCACGGACCCGACAGAGCTCTGAGCTATATAGCTCAGAGCTCTCTAAAGCATCTTTGTATTTGGGCTCCAAGGAGCCCCATTGGTCCTTAGCAGACCAATGGGGTTCCTTCAAAAAACATAACCACGAAAAAAGTCCTTTAATATTCTTAATTAACCATTAATACTTACCTGTCCCTTTAAATCAATGATCCCTCGAAATAGCCTCGGAAATGTTCTATCAGTTACAATGTAACAAAGTTATTACAATGTAACAACTTTGTTACATTGTAACTACGCCGCACCCGACGCCACTCGCCGCTCAGCCGCCGCATACGCGTCCGTGCAGGACGCTAAGTCCCCGCAGCTCCCGCTGTCCACCCCGCCCACATCTGTCACCCACATGTCACCCACATGTGGGTGACATGTGGGTGACATGTGGGAGAGGCGGGGAGGGCAGCGGAGCCGGCGGGGACTTAGCGTCCTGCACGGACCCGACAGAGCTCTGAGCTATATAGCTCAGAGCTCTCTAAAGCATCTTTGTATTTGGGCTCCAAGGAGCCCCATTGGTCCTTAGCAGACCAATGGGGTTCCTTCAAATCAGAAGGAACCCCATTGGTCTGCTAAGGACCAATGGGGCTCCTTGGAGCCCAAATACAAAGATGCTTTCGAGAGCTCTGAGCTATAGCTCAGAGCTCTGTCGGGTCCTGCAGCACAGACGCGGAGGCGGCGGCGGCGGTGAGTGACGTCGGGTGCGGCGTAGTTACAATGTAACAAAGTTGTTACATTGTAATAACTTTGTTACATTGTAACTGATAGAACATTTCCGAGGATATTGCGTGGGATCATTTATTTAAAGGGACAGGTAAGTATTAATGGTTAATTAAGAATATTAAAGGACTTTTTTCGTGGTTATGTTTTTTGTTCAATTAAAATACTTTTTCTATGTGTTTGTGTGTTTATTTACTTTTAACTCTTAAAGGAAATGGGTAAGGGGTACAAGTACCTCTATACTCATTTCTCCTGGGAGGGGGGGTGGGCATCTGGGGGACCCCTTTTTAAAGGGGACTCCCAGATTCCACCATGAACCCCCCACCCAGGAAATCGCGGCCTCCACCTCCACCGCCCATCGGAGGTGGAGAAGAGCCCCTTGTCCTTGGATTGGACAAGGGCTCGGAGGGGGAGGGGAAAGCTTGGCTGCCCCTCCCCTTCCGAGACCCCCCAATCCATGGACCATGCGGGCTGGTATAGTCAGGGTGCGGAGCCCCACGCGGCCGGTGCTCCGCATTCTGGCTATCCCAGCCTGCATGGGGGACAAGGGGTTAAAGAGGTCTGGGAGGGGGGACCCCACGTCGTTTTTTTTTTATATTTCCCACATTCAGAACGAAGTAAGTAAAACTCTTCCCACTTGGGGGAATCTATGAAAATAATACACTATTGTTACCTGTGCAAAAAAAACTGACATTTTCCGCATTTAAAAGACATTTTTGCCCTTGAAACTTAAAAATCAATTTTCTCAAAAACTATAAGGTCTTTTTGAAAAAAATTTTTTTCCTCTTATTCCCACTGATCCCCTTAATATACCCTAGGAATTTGGTGTTCCTAAACTTTAAGCAGGCTTTGCTATTAACCGTTAAAGTCGGCGGGTATTTAAATGTATAAATTTTTACTTTGAAACTTTAACATCGATTTTCTCAAAAACTATAAGGTCTTTTTGAAAAAAAAAATTTTCCTCTTATTCCTCCTGATCTCCTTAATATATTCTCCAAATTTGAGGCTCTTAGCATTTAAGGGGGCTTTGCTATTAACCCTTAAAGTCGGCGGCTTTTTTATATTATACGGAGCGTTACGGTTTAACGCGAAATTACGGTAGCGTTTAATGCGAAATTACGGCATGAAATTTCGCGTTGAAAATTACGCTTACGGTATTTTCAATTACGATTTTAATGGCAATTTCGCTACGCAAATTTCGCATCGTAATCGCAAATTTCGCATGCGTAATTATAGTAATGCGAAATTACGAAAATTTCAGCTCAACTCACAAGCAACGTGGATTGCTCAAAATTTTGGAGGACTTGGCAGAGGTCCAACATGTTGGCCCAATCGGATCCACAGAAGCTTGGCGGCTGTCCTGATGCGCCTCGGTACTGCGCCGTCATGTACTGGACCACTGCACTCTTCTGCTCGCAAAAGCGGGCTAGCATGTGCAGCGTAGAATTCCAGCGCGTAGGGACATCACACAGCAAGCGATGGTGGGGGAGATTGAAGCACTCCTGCATCTTGGCGAGTGCCCCCGAAGCAGTACTGGAATCTCTACAATGTTTGGCCACTCGTCGCACCTTCAGCAGAAGATCGGCCACGCCTGGGAATGTCCTCAGAAACCGCTGAACTACTAGGTTCATCACGTGCGCCAGGCAAGGGATGTGTGTCAGCTTAGCCAACCTTAAAGCGCGAATGAGATTACTCCCATTATCACACACAACCATGCCCGGTTTCAGGTCCAGCGGTGCCAGCCACAAATCCGTCTGTTCCTTTATTCCCCTCCAAATTTCCTCCCCTGTGTGCTGCTTATCCCCAAGGCAGATCAACTTCAGCAACGCCTGCTGACGCATGCCAACAGCTGTGCTGCACTGCTTCCACGATCCTACTGCTGCTGGGTTAGCGTTTCCGGATGAGGTACAGCTTTGAGATGCGTTGGAGGAGAAGGAGTCAGAGAGGTAGGTGCTGCTGTTGTTATCCAGTGGGAGGGACGGCGGTGCAGCTGTTTGCGGCGTGGGCAACACCCGCGCCGTAGCAGGTGAGGAATCACGGCCAGGCTCCACAAGGTTCACCCAGTGCGCGGTAAGGGAGATGTATCGACCCTGGCCGAACGCACTCGTCCAGGTGTCAGTGGTGAGGTGAACCTTGCAGGCAACGGCATTCTTCAAGCTTCGGGTTATTTTGCTGACCACGTGCTTGTCACAGACCGCAAGGCCGGTCTGCGGGTGGGTCAGTCGATCAGCGTCAGAAATCCTCTCACACGGTCATTTGTTCATCACGAAGGGTAACCCGCGTTCGCAATTTGATGAACTGACTCACGAAGGGAGCGTTCTGATACCAACCGAATCACTCCACACACATACAATTCAAAGATCTGCCACCAAGCGAGTTACACAGCCCGCTACTGTAATTATACTAGGACTTGGAGAACGCTCTATTAACCCTTAGCAGTATGCAGGAATCTGGGTCAGATCTGACTATCTGAGCCGGATTCACGCATACGGGTTATAAATGTATACTTCTATTAAACACAGGGTAGCGAGTTCAGGAGAATAGGTACGATTGTGTATGTTCAGCAACAGGTCATAACCGCTAAACGATTTTTAAACGTTTAATAACACAAATGCATTACATACAGTTATATACACCTATTAACATATAAAACACAGAGCTTAAAAATAAAAGGAATACAATCAGAAAGTTCTTACTTAGTAGCTGAGCAGTCCATTTGAAGCATGAAGAAAATAGTCCAGTTTAAAAGTAGGCATTCAGGTTAAAGTCTTTGTAAACAACATGCGCCCGGTTCTCCTTGAGCACATGTCTAGACCTTCCTGGTAGATGGGAATTGAAGAACTGGGAGGAGTTCCTTGCAAACGCTTTTTACTGACCAGAGTTTTGGGGCGGTCACTACCTGGAAAGTAGGTGTGTTTGAGGCAGGGTTACCTCCTGGCAGTCAGGTTGCCACCCACAGACTTGGAGCAAGGAATGTACCAATTATGAATAATTTGTGTAATTCCGCCCCAGATGGGTGCATCGCAAATCCGAGACCATATTCATAAGCAGCATGCGACTCTGTATTAAATGAGACTATACACGCCTAGTCTGTCGAATTTGCTCTACGCAGGCCGGATAAAGTGGTCTCTCTATTGATTCCTGATAGCCAGAAAATTATAAATCATGTGAGTGATAGAACTGATTTCTGGGTATCAGGAAATGTGTTTGTTGTCTTTCTGTGCCAAACCCATCTTGAATTATTAATAAAGTAAATGTTCCCATTGTGTGAAGCTATAAGCTTGGAGGGAAATTTGAAGTTCAACCCGTTTGAGCTGGTTTGGTGGAACATGAGCTGTGTGACCAAATGGCTGCTCCCCAGGTGGTCTGGCCACTTGTGAATTCTTTCCTGACCTGAACAGGATGTGGGGGAGGGCTGTACTCCTGCCATGCTCTCAGAAGAAGAGCAAAGAAAGGCATTTGTTATTCTACCCAGGGCTGACAGTAACTGTGTGGGGCCATACGAAAATCGTTGGCGTTTACGCGCACGACTTTCCGTAATGTCCGTCACATCTCCCCCCTACCAGTCGGATGCACAGAGTGGGTCTGCATGACCCGCTCTACGCGCCGCTTAGCTACTGAACGGGTTCTCCGCAGCGCGACAGACCGTCGGCATTCTGGTGCCGACTCCCCGCCTTATGCTGGATTGTGACGTCATACTGCTGCAGGGACAGACTCCAACGCATGAGTTTGCCATTGGTTCCAGCAGCACGATTCAGCCAGGTAAGGGGGTTGTGATTCGTGATGATCGTGAAAGAGCGACCGTACAGGTACGATTGTAGTTTTTGTAGGGCCCATACGATCGCCAAGCATTCTTTCTCGGTGGTTGAATATGCTACCTCTCGGGGAAGCAGCTTCCTGCTCAGGTAGAGGATAGGGTGTTCCCCGCCCTTCTCGTCTACCTGGCTGAGAACTGCACCGAGTCCGTAGTCAGAGGCGTCGGTTTGCACCAGGAACCGACGTCTAAAGTCCGGGGCTTGAAGCACGGGAGCGTTGACTAGCGCCTGCTTCAAGGCCTGGAAAGCGGCCTCACACTCCGGGGTCCAACTGACTATCCTGGGGTGCTTTTTACTGGTGGCATCGGTCAGGGGCTTGGCCAGGGTACTATAGGCTGGGACAAACTTCCTATAGTAGCCTGCTGTGCCTAGAAAGGCCTGGACCTGCTTCTTGGTGATAGGCCGAGGCCATGCTAGGATGGCGTCAACCTTCCCAATGTCAGGTCTCAGGGTGTTGCCTCCCACCCGGTGTCCTAAATACTGTACCTCTGTCATGCCAACTTGGCACTTACTGGGTTTAACTGTCAAATTGGCAGAGGACAGCCTCTCTAGAACCTGCGACAAGTGATTGAGATGTTCATCCCAGGTGGTACTGAACACGGCAATATCGTCCAGGTAGGCTACGGCAAAGTCTTGCATCCCTGCCAGCAGGTCGTTTACAGCCCGCTGAAATGTGGAAGGCGCATTTTTCATGCCAAACGGCATCACCGTGAACTCGAAGAGGCCGAATGGCGTGACAAATGCAGATTTTTCCCGCGCGTCGGGTGCAAGAGGAATTTGCCAATACCCCCGGCTCAAGTCCATGATCGTTAGATAGCTTGCAGCAGCCAGCTTATCCAACAATTCATCGATGCGAGGCATGGGGTAGGCGTCAGTGGTGGTGATGGCGTTCAGCCTTCGGTAATCCACGCAGAACCGAGTTGTCTTGTCCTTTTTGGGGACGAGGACAACTGGGGCAGCCCATGCACTGCAGGATTTCTGAATCACCCCTAACTCTAACATCTCCTCTATCTCTCTCTTCATATCTGCCTGTACCTCAGGAGAGATGCGATAGGCAGATTGCCGGAGGGGCGGATGGGCTCCTGTGTCTACCCTGTGAACAGCGAGATTGGTTCACCCGGGGGTACTGGTGAACGTCTGGCTATGCCTTCCTAACACCTCTCGCAGCTGCGCTTCCTGGGAGGGGGCGAGTTGGGGGTTGACATTGACGCCACCTTCGAACCCCCGTGTGGCGGCCAGTAAATCTAAAAGGGGATCTGTCTCTCCTGGTTCCAGCTGGCTACACACTGGCAAAGCATACTGCGTTCTGTCTCTGTGGGCCTTCAACATGTTCACGTGGAAGCTTTTTTGCCTTCTACCCCCCATGTTTACTAAGTAGGTAACAGGGTTTACCCGTTTCACTACAGTGTACGGTCCCTCCCATGCGGCTTGAAGCTTATTCTGCTTTACAGGGAGTAACGCATACACTTTGTCATTTACCTTATATGCTCGGTCTCTGGCATTGCGGTCATACCCCATTTTTTGATTGGCCTGTGCCCGGGCCATGTTTTCAGTTACCACCTCCATGAGTGATTCCATTTTGTCCCTGAATTTAAGGACATAATCAATCACGGACGAGTCGGTGGGGTCACCTTTCCCTTCCCACGTCTCCCGGATCAGCTTCAAGGGACCTCTGACATTCCTTCCGTACAGGAGTTCAAAGGGTGAGAACCCTGTGGACTCCTGTGGCACCTCTCGGTACGCAAATAACAGGTGAGGCAAATATCGCTCCCAGTCCCCCCCTTGCGACTCGACGAACGTTGAAAGCATCTGCTTCAGCGTCCCGTTGAATCGCTCGCAGAGGCCGTTGGTCTGCGTATGGTAGGGGCTGGAGACGATGTGCGTCATTTGGATTTTCGTACAGAGAGCCCCCATAAGGTCAGACATGAATTGTGGTCCCTGGTCTGAGAGCATCTCAGCAGGGAAGCCTACTCGTGAAAAAATGCCGAGTAGCGCATCTGCCACTTTGTCTGCCCTTAGGGAGGAGAGTGCGGCAGCCTCTGGATAGCGGGTGGCATAATCCACCACCGTCAAGATGTATTTTTTCCCAGAGCTGCTTGGAATGGGCAGGGGCCCTATTATGTCAACTTCCACCCTCTGGAAGGGTTCACCAATGACTGGCAGCGGACAAAGAGGAGCCCTGCAGGTTCTTCCCTTCTTAACTTTCTGGCACACCGCACATGACCGGCAATAATTAGTCACATCTGACCGAACTCCAGGCCAGTAGAAATGCCGTTGAATGCGATCAAATGTTTTGTGGATCCCTAAGTGTCCTGCCAGGGGAATGTCATGTGCAGCTTTCAGCACATGCCCTCGGTAGGCCCTTGGTACCACAACAAGCCACTTGGCATCCAGGCCTGTCCCCTCGGTGGTGGGCTGTATCGGTTCACTATACAGCTTCCCACCTTCCCAGTACACTTTAAAACTGGCACCGTCTGCGTGTGGCTCAGAGGCCTGCCTTCTGAGCAACTCCAGACTGGGATCGTCCCTCAGTGCCTGAACAAAACCGTTAGTCTCAGCCAGCTGGCCTGTGGTATAGGTGGCCAGCTGTTGAGGAGTGCTATCCCTGGGGTTGGAGCAAGGAGGGGGGGGCGGCAGCGCCTCCTGCTTGCTCCGAGCTCAGGCGCTTAGCAGTGCTGCTGCAAGTCACTGCTAACACAGGTATAACATCATCACCATCATTGTCATCATTTACATTAGTTACACATATATTGAGAGCATCATTGTCACGTTCTGTAGCAGAAAAGCCAGGATTGGATGGCTGTACATTCAAACCCAGTACCTCTGTAGAAGGTACTACCACATCCCCTCCCCTCTCCTGTTCAGTCCCAAGGGTGCACAGTACCTGAGGGTTGGCAGGGGTTTCCCGTTGGCTGGCGGCAGGCTCATAATACGACACTAACCTGCCCAGGTCAGTTCCCAGCAACACGGGAACAGGGATATTATCCCAGATGCCGACTACTTTCTCTTGGGGGCCTACACCCCAGTCAATCTCCACACGAGCCTGGGCAATGTGGGAAAGGGTGCCCCCCACTCCTGTGAGGGTGAGGTGCTTGTCAGGGATAATGTCCTTTTCCGCAACAAGGTGGGAACGAATCAAGGTGATGTCGGCGCCGGTATCTCGGAGGCCAGTGACAATCTGGTCGTTCACCCGTACAAGCTGATGGTTATCGGAGCTGCGATGGGTGCCCTCCTGGCCGACAACCAGAGCCGATGGGGAGGAAAAGGGGTTGCTAGGCAGCCTCTGACTGGGCCCTGGCGCTGTCATCTTTGCCTTTGGACAGGCGGACTTGAGGTGTCCTCGATCGCCACACTGGTAGCACTTGGGAACATATGTCGCATCAGACGAATGAGCAGCAGGTGCAGCTCCCGGCCTCTGTGGCTGTGGGACCCGATTCCCACGGTTCGCAGGGGGAGGAGAGCTGGGTTGCATAGGTCTCCCCCCTCTCCAGCTCGGGACTGGAGGTTTGCGGCTGTCCGGCACACGGGTAGCCACAAAAGTGTCTGCAAGTTCTGCGGCAGCTTTGGCGGATTCAGGCTTCCGCTCCAAGACAAACTGCCGGACATCTGGAGTGCAGCAGTTCAGCAACTGCTCCTGCACGATGA
Organism: Hyperolius riggenbachi; assembly: GCF_040937935.1. Lineage (NCBI taxonomy): Eukaryota > Metazoa > Chordata > Amphibia > Anura > Hyperoliidae > Hyperolius > Hyperolius riggenbachi. The sequence goes on along the minus strand of NC_090646.1, from coordinate 449,017,973 downwards.
GGTCCTCCAGACCTTGGTGAGAGTCTTTTTTGAGGCCCCGTGACCACTGCCTGAACACAGTCAGCAGGTGACTCTCCAGGTCGGTGTAAGAGTCGGTGTGGCCTTTCTGCAGGGAGCGAAACTTTTTGAGATAGACCTCTGGGGTCAACTGGTATTTGGCGATAATTGCAGCTTTTATCGCCTCATAGTCATTGTCCTTGTCAGCGGGTAAGTCCACAAACGCCTCAAGCGCTTTGTCCCGCAAGTTGGGTGTCAGATATCTCACCCACTGCTCCTGGGGCAGATGATGCTGATGGCAAGTCTTTTCAAATGAGTGTAAATAAGTGTCCGGGTCGGTTCCCTTCTCCATTTCTGGGAACTTAAATTTGGGAGTCCCAAACGGGCCTGCTGTGGGCCGTGGTTCCGAAGCACTTTGCGAGGGATTTTGGCCTTGCGCTCGCAGGTTGGCCATTTCAAGGTCATTTCTGCGTGCGGCTGCTCTCTCCTCTCTTTCCGCTTCTCTCTCAGCAAACCACCGGCGCTCGGAGGCTTCCCGTTCTGCCTGCTCCCGGCGTTCTGAGGCTTCCATTTCCGCCTGGCGCTGGCGTTCTGCACGGTCAGCATTTTCTCTGACAATCTGCATGTACAGCTCAGGATTTGTCTCCAACAGCCTTTGTAATCCAGGTTGCATTCCAGCATCAGGAACACAGAACAGGTTGGCATGGGCGGGCTCCTGCCGGCCACCATGCTCCTCAGCAGTTACAGCGACCGGTTCAGACGCGGTCCCGTTTTCCTCTGGGTCTGGAAGTGGGTTGCTTTGCTCCAACCGCTCACTTTCCTCTGCCCCAGTTACAGCACCGTCTGAACCAGGAGTGTGCTCTCCCAGCATCTGCTCCGGCTGGGTATTCAGTCGCAACAAGTCCTCGATCAATTGCGATTTCTTTTTTCTATACGTCATAATGCCTTTTTCCTCACACAAGTTTACTAGGTCTGCCACTGACATTTTCTTGTATCTTGCTGCAGCCATTTTTGCCAAATAAAAGATAGGATAGCAAAAGAGATTGGGGGGGAACTCTGTGCTACACGTTTAGTCTATATAAATGGTAATGCACCGGTTATTGACCACAGATTTTTGATCTGTTCTGGCAGGTTAATCAAATAACGTTGCCGTTAATGTTCTGAACATACACAAATACCAGTAAGCTGCCAAACAATGTCACAGACCGCAAGGCCGGTCTGCGGGTGGGTCAGTCGATCAGCGTCAGAAATCCTCTCACACGGTCATTTGTTCATCACGAAGGGTAACCCGCGTTCGCAATTTGATGAACTGACTCACGAAGGGAGCGTTCTGATACCAACCGAATCACTCCACACACATACAATTCAAAGATCTGCCACCAAGCGAGTTACACAGCCCGCTACTGTAATTATACTAGGACTTGGAGAACGCTCTATTAACCCTTAGCAGTATGCAGGAATCTGGGTCAGATCTGACTATCTGAGCCGGATTCACGCATACGGGTTATAAATGTATACTTCTATTAAACACAGGGTAGCGAGTTCAGGAGAATAGGTACGATTGTGTATGTTCAGCAACAGGTCATAACCGCTAAACGATTTTTAAACGTTTAATAACACAAATGCATTACATACAGTTATATACACCTATTAACATATAAAACACAGAGCTTAAAAATAAAAGGAATACAATCAGAAAGTTCTTACTTAGTAGCTGAGCAGTCCATTTGAAGCATGAAGAAAATAGTCCAGTTTAAAAGTAGGCATTCAGGTTAAAGTCTTTGTACACAACATGCGCCCGGTTCTCCTTGAGCACATGTCTAGACCTTCCTGGTAGATGGGAATTAAAGAACTGGGAGGAGTTCCTTGCAAACGCTTTTTACTGACCAGAGTTTTGGGGCGGTCACTACCTGGAAAGTAGGTGTGTTTGAGGCAGGGTTACCTCCTGGCAGTCAGGTTGCCACCCACAGACTTGGAGCAAGGAATGTACCAATTATTAATAATTTGTGTAATTCCGCCCCAGATGGGTGCATCGCAAATCCGAGACCATATTCATAAGCAGCATGCGACTCTGTATTAAATGAGACTATACACGCCTAGTCTGTCGAATTTGCTCTACGCAGGCTGGATAAAGTGGTCTCTCTATTGATTCCTGATAGCCAGAAAATTATAAATCATGTGAGTGATAGAACTGATTTCTGGGTATCAGGAAATGTGTTTGTTGTCTTTCTGTGCCAAACCCATCTTGAATTATTAATAAAGTAAATGTTCCCATTGTGTGAAGCTATAAGCTTGGAGGGAAATATGAAGTTCAACCCGTTTGAGCTGGTTTGGTGGAACATGAGCTGTGTGACCAAATGGCTGCTCCCCAGGTGGTCTGGCCACTTGTGAATTCTTTCCTGACCTGAACAGGATGTGGGGGAGGGCTGTACTCCTGCCATGCTCTCAGAAGAAGAGCAAAGAAAGGCATTTGTTATTCTACCCAGGGCTGACAGTAACTGTGTGGGGCCATACGAAAATCGTTGGCGTTTACGCGCACCACTTTCCGATATTGTCCGTCACAGTGCTCATGCAACTCAGGCACTGCAGAGCGCGCAAAGTGGTAGCGGCTGGGAACCACGTAACGTGGGATGGCCACTGACATCATGCCCTTGAAGCTGTTTGTCTCCACCACTCGATATGGCAGCATTTTGCAGGCCAGAAGCTTGGCTATGCTGGCTGTTAGTGCCACGGCCCGGGGGTCATTTGCTGGCAATTTCCTCTTGCACTCAAGCATCTCCGAGACAGACAACTGAACCATAGGGCTGCACACTGAACGGCTGTTGGTTGTTGTGTTTGATGACTGGGAGACCTCAAGAGCACTATTCCGGAAAGTGACAGTGTCAGCGTCGTCTGATGTTTGTGAATGTTGTTGTGAACCACGCAATGGCTGGGCTACTGCTGCTGCTGAGGAGGGTCTGGTGGTGAGTCTGGTGACCCCAAGGGAGTTAGTGTTGCTGGTTCCCTGTCCTGGCGGCCACAGAGTGGGATATTTGGATACCATGTGGCGGGTCATGCTGGTGGTGGAGAGGTTGTTAATATGTTTCCCCCTGCTCAGGCAGGTCTTGCACACCTTGCAAATCACCATGGTACCATCCTCACTGCAGTCTTCAAAGAAAGGCCAGACTTTGGAGCACCTGCCTTGCTGGGGATTTCTGTTTGCGCCTCTTTTGCGGCTCACTTGAACTTCCACGCTTGTGGTGCCTGAAATTTCGCGCCACCTACCTTGTGGCACAAGGCGAACTCGTGCAGCAGTGGGTTCTTCAACAGACTCATCTGTGCTGCTACGACAGCGATGTTCTCCTTCACATACAAAATCTGGGTCTCTGTCAACATTGTCCATACCCTCCTCCTCTTCCATCTCCTCAAACTCGTCATATGTGATTGTGGGCCGCCACCGTGGAGTAGAGCTCCCCACAACAACCTCTGCGCAGCACACTCCAACGTCGTCTTCAAGATCTTCTCGGCCGACCTCCTGCAATTGAAACCCCTCCTGCCCAACTTGCTCTGGGATTTGGGTTTCAAAGTCCTCCTCGGACTCGCCTTGCATTTCAGTGCGCGGTGCATTTCCCACACTAAATGGTTGTGAATCCGGGCACAAAATTTCTGGCTGTTCCATTGACCTTTGAAAGGTGGAAGTTTGTTGGGCTGGGAATAGCTCCTGCGAATACCCCATTGTGTCCTGAGGAAATTCTTCGGACTGGTTATTTGGCAGTTGTGTGCGTGGTGTCGCTGCCGGTTGTGTCAGCTTTGTGCCCACTGGCTCCTTGTAACTGGCTGAGGACTCGGACCTCGTGCGTGATGTGCTGGTGCTGCTTAACCCACTGCCGGACGCTTGAGAGGTCATCCAATTAATTATCTGGTCCTGTTCTTTTGGATTTGTGAGGGTTGATTTCCTGGACAACATGGGCGGTATTGAGTGGGTTTTCTTCGGTGCTCCACTGTGGCCTGTACGTGAACCGTCAGGGGAAACACCTCTTCCCTTGCCCCTCCCTCTTTCACAGGATTTCTTCTTCATTTCACTTATCCTTAAAGTACACGCTGACTGGCAGCAGTACAGTGGCAGTACAGATATGCTATACAGTGGCGGGTGAGCGGTGTACTACTATTCCCAGCAGCGACACAGAGCACAATGCTATACAGTGGTGGGTGAGCGGTGTACTACTATTCCCAGCAGCGACACAGAGCACAATGCTATACAGTGGTGGGTGAGCGGTGTACTACTGTTCCCAGCAGCGACACAGAGCACAATGCTATACAGTGGTGGGTGAGCGGTGTACTACTGTTCCCAGCAGACACACAGAGTGGCAGTAAACACAATGCTATATAGTGTGGGTGAGCGGTGTACTACTATTCCCAGCAGCGACACAGAGCACAATGCTATACAGTGGTGGGTGAGCGGTGTACTACTATTCCCAGCAGCGACACAGAGCACAATGCTATACAGTGGTGGGTGAGCGGTGTACTACTATTCCCAGCAGCGACACAGAGCACAGTGCTATACAGTGGTGGGTGAGCGGTGTACTACTGTTCCCAGCAGCGACACAGAGCACAATGCTATACAGTGGTGGGTGAGCGGTGTACTACTGTTCCCAGCAGACACACAGAGTGGCAGTAAACACAATGCTATATAGTGTGGGTGAGCGGTGTACTACTATTCCCAGCAGTGACACAGAGCACAATGCTATACAGGGTGAGCGGTATACTACTGTTCCCAGCAGACACACAGAGTGGCAGTAAACACAATGCTATATAGTGTGGGTGAGCGGTGTACTACTATTCCCAGCAGCGACACAGAGCACAATGCTATACAGGGTGAGCGGTGTACTACTGTTCCCAGCAGACACACAGAGTGGCAGTAAACACAATGCTATATAGTGTGGGTGAGCGGTGTACTACTATTCCCAGCAGTGACACAGAGCACAATGCTATACAGGGTGAGCGGTGCACTACTGTTCCCAGCAGACACACAGAGTGGCAGTAAACACAATGCTATATAGTGTGGGTGAGCGGTGTACTACTATTCCCAGCAACGACACAGAGCACAATGCTATACAGGGTGAGCGGTGTACTACTGTTCCCAGCAGACACACAGAGTGGCAGTAAACACAATGCTATATAGTGTGGCTGAGCGGTGTACTACTATTCCCAGCAGCGACACAGAGCACAATGCTATACAGGGTGAGCGGTGCACTACTGTTCCCAGCAGACACACAGAGTGGCAGTAAACACAATGCTATATAGTGTGGGTGAGCGGTGTACTACTATTCCCAGCAGCGACACAATGACCGGGGGACCCTGGCTAGCCTGGCTGGAGAGAGAACTACCCTGCCTGCCTACCCAAAGCTAAACCCACAGACAAATGAAGAAATGAGAAATGACGTGGATCGGGTATTTATTTACCCGAACCATGTGACACGTTCGGCCAATCAGAGCGCGTTCGGGTCCGAACCACGTGACCCGTTCGGCCAATCACAGCGCTAGCCGAACGTTCGGGTAACGTTCGGCCATGCGCTCTTAGTTCGGCCATATGGCCGAACAGTTAGGCCGAACGCCATCAGGTGTTCGGCCGAACTCGAACATCACCCGAACAGGGTGATGTTCTGCAGAACCCGAACAGTGGCGAACACTGTTCGCCCAACACTAGTCCCAACGCCTAAGATCCTCTATCAATGTTTTTAGTAAAGGATACATGTTTCTCAAGGAATCAGAAATATACGTGCCTAGGTATTTAATATTTTGGGCGTTCCATTTAAAAGGAAAATTGCATTCCAGCTTCGTTTTCTGTTCCAAAGAAAGTTCTATCCCAAATGCTTCGCATTTGTCCAGATTAATTTTGAAGTGTGACAGCCTGCTAAATTTGTCAAATTCTAAGAGGAGGTTAGGCAGGGTAGTGTCTGGATTCGTTAAGAAAAATAGGAGGTCATCTGCGTATGCAGCCACTTTATGCACTTTATGATTTATCTGTCCTAAGGGGCGAGAGTGGTCTGGTTCCGTTTTTAATGTGTAACGATTCAGAGAGGATACCATTAACTTTTATGCGGGCTGTGGGGACCGAGTATAATGCCACAATACTGGACATTATTCTGCTTCCCAAACCTGTTTGTTCCAACACTGCTCTAATCCAATCCCATCTCACCCGGTTAAAGGCTTTTTCCGCATCAGTGGAGAGCAACATACAAGGTATATGCTTAGACCGGGCAAACTGGGTAATGTCAATTGTCCTAATAGTGTTGTCCCTCGCTTCTTTATGCGGTATAAAACCCACTTGATCCCAATGCACTAACCCTCCCATATGCTCTGCTAGTCTTTTTGCTATAGATTTGTACAGTATTTTTAGATCCAGATTCAAGAGTGAGATTGGTCTGTAAATACTACACAGAGCAGGATACTTTTTAGGTTTGGCTATGACTGTGATATGTGACTCTAGGGTTTGCATGGGCAATCTCATTGCAGGGTCTCCCGTGCTCCAAAGCATCATACATTTTACAGAAATATAGGGTCAGTGTGTTTTTACATTTTTTATAATATTCTATGGGGAAGCCGTCTGGCCCCGGAGACTTTCCTGGTTTTATACCAGATATCTCTTGTTCTGAAAAGGGTTCACAACAACATTTTGTCAGAACTGAAATATATCAGTTGCTGTCGGTTATATATCAGTTGCTGTCAGTTGCAGCTGAGAGGAGAACTGATGTGTCCATGTTTCCCTATGGCTCAAGTGGATGATGTTACAGTTTAACTGTGTGCTGCCCAGAAAGCTGTTATGGTGTAATGGCCATTTCCAAATGGAGGACGGAGAAATTCATTGATCACAGTGGACAAACAGGATGCAGGAGAGGAAAAAGAGATTGAGGAGTAGACTACACAGGAGGTAAGTATGACTTGTGTATGCTTATTTTGACTTTTAATTTTCAGTTCAGGTTTTCTTTAACCCATTCGCGTTCCGTCGTTTTCACTTGAGCAATGTTCACCTCCCATTCATTAGCCTATAACTTTATCACTACTTATTACAATGAACTGATCTATATCTTGTTTTTTTCCGCCACCAATTAGGCTTTCTTTGGGGGGGGGGGTACATTTTGCTAAGAGCCACTTTACTGTAAATGCATTTTAACAGGAAGAATAAGAAAAAATGGAAAAAATTCATTATTTCTCAGTTTTCAGCCATTATAGTTTTAAAATAATACATGCCTCCATAATTAAAACTCACGTTTTGTATTTGCCCATATGTCCCGGTTATTACACCATTAAAATTATGTCCCTATCACAATGTATGGCGACAATATTTTATGTGGAAATAAAGGTGCATTTTTTCCGTTTTGCATCTATCACTACTTACAAGTTTAAAATAAAAAAAATATAGAAATATTTCATCTTTACATTGATATTTAAAAAGTTTAGACCCTTAGGTAAATATTTACATTTTTTTATTGTAATGTTTTTTGTTTTTTTTATATTAAACATTTTATTTGGGTATTTTTGGGAGGGTGGGATGTAAACCATATTTTTTTAATGTAATTGTGTGTTGATTTAAATGTTTTTTACTTTTTGTTGTAGTTTTACTTTTTGGCCACAAGATGGCGGCCATGAGTTTGTTTACATGACGTCACTCTAAGCGTAACACACGCTTAGAGTGACGCATCGGGGAAGGAACAGCCAGAAAAGGCACAGCTTCCGAGAGAAGCTGTCGCTTTTTCAGCGGGGGAGAGGAATCAGTGATCGGGCACCGTAGCCCGATTCACTGATTCCCTGGCTAACGAACCGCGGGCCGGGAGCGCGCGTGCACGCGCGCGATTGGCCACAGAAGAGCGCGGTAGCGCGCATGGTTCCTGGACGTAGTCTCTACGGCCAGAAACCAAAATAGGTTAAACATCTGCCAAACAAACAACTCTTTTATATGTGTGATCTCACACTTTATTAGGAAATCAATACTGGAAAAAAATATATTCTGGTTGAACTCTTTTTTTCTGATAAGATGGTTCATATTATTTTCTGGTTGAACTTGATGTTTTTTTTTTCAACTAAAATAATTAACTATGAGACAAAAATTGCTGTTGGAAACTGTATTAATGATATCTCTGCTGAGTTCACATTAGATAAACAGAGGGACATAGGAAAGGTCAACATGGAAAAAGGAATAGAGATTCCCAATACAATCAACACCAGCATTGCTTAGAAGAGGGAGACGAATATATGGGTCTTCGGTCTGACAGAATCAAGCTCAAAGAGCTAAAGAAGAGCATCTCAAAAACATCAGGTAGAGTCTGACAAATACTGTCTGACACATACTGTCAAAGCCAACAACAGCTGGTCCACTCTGTTGCTCAGATATTCTGCGGTAATACAGAATTAAACTCAAGCAGAGCTAGAAATGTTAGATTGACAGATGGGTATTATTATGACTATCAATCATGCTCTTTACACTTACAGCAAAGTTGACAGATTCTATGTTTTACACAGCATAAGCATGGGTGAGTATGACATGCTGTAAGTTTACAAAGTAGTGGAAGAAGAAGAGACTTAGCAGATAATACAGAACAAATCAGGAGGATCTGATAAAGATATTCAAACAGAAAGGTGTAATTAATATTAAAGAAAGGAAACATGCATATAAGAAAAAGCAGTCATAAATACAATTGGACAAGTCACAATGCTAGCAGGTAATACAAAACTTTATTGCCCAAAATAGTATAGACATATGTACACAGACAGCCTAAAATATGCCAGCAAACCAGGCCAGTACATCATACACTAAAATCGATTAAAATTGGTGAATAAGGTCAGCAACCAGATTTGAAATAGATGATCTCCCAAGAAACACCTAATAATGCTTTAGAATTGGCATGTTTACCATAGGGTTATATTAGCAGCACATGCATGCTTGCACATTCATACATGCATTCACACTGCCTTGTAAGGATGTATTAGAGTGTTGGGTGGCCCACTTTAAAGAGGATCTGTAACATCAAAATATCCCCTGTGGGGTACTTACCTAGGGTGGGGGAAGCCTCCGGATCCTAATGAGGCTTCCCACGCCATCCTCCGTCCCTCAGGGGTCTCGCTGCAGCCCTCCGAGAAAGATGACGTCAATATTTACCTTCCTGGCTCCTGCGCAGGCGCTCTGACGGCTGTCAGCTCCGAAGTAGGCGGAAATACCCGATCGCCGTCGGGTCTGCTCTACTGCGCAGGCGCAAGTTTCCGGCACCTGCGCAGTAGAGCGGACCCGACTGAGATCGGGTATTTCTGTGTAGTTCGGAGCCGAGAGCAGCCACAGCGCCCCCGCTGGAGCCTGCAAAGGTAAATATTGAACTGACAGTCGGGTCTGTCGCCGGCTGTTTGGAGGGCTGCAGCGAGACCCCCGTGGGACAGAGGACGGCGTGGGAAGCCTCATTAGGACCTGGAGGCTTCCCCCACCCGAGGTGAGTACCCCCCAGGGGATCTTTTTGATGTTACAGAGTTTCTTTAAGCAGTGTCATATGGAGCAAGTACAGGGAATTGTTGCTATAAGAAAAAGTAATAGGAAGCAAGGTAAAACAGCAAATCATTACTTGGGCAATATATGGAACGCTTAGAAAGACAAGCTAATTACATCAAAACCTGTCTACTTTTAAAGCAAGGCTGTTTAACCCCCTTGGCGGTATGAAAAATACCGCCAGGGGGCAGCGCAGCAGTTTTTTTTTAATTATTTTTTTTTAAATCATGTAGCGAGCCGAGGGCTCGCTACATGATAGCCGCTGCTCAGCGGCATCCCCCCAGCCCCGCCGATCGCCTCCGGCGATAGGCGATCAGGAAATCCCGTTCAAAGAACGGGATTTCCTGGAGGGCTTCCCCCGTCGCCATGGCGACAAGGCGGAATGACGTCACCGACGTCAGCGACGTCGGGACGTCATTGGGAGACCGGATCCACCCCTCGGCGCTGCCTGGCACTGATTGGCCAGGCAGCGCTCGAGTCTGGGGGGGGGGGGGGCGCGCGCGCCGCACCGGATAGCGGCGATCGGGCGCGCGGCAGCGGCGATCGGGGTGCTGGCGCAGCTAGCAAAGTGCTAGCTGCGTCCAGCAAAAAAAAAATTAAGTAAATCGGCCCAGCAGGGCCTGAGCGGCACCCTCCGGCGGCTTACCCCGTGTCACACACGGGGTTACCGCTAAGGAGGTTAAAGAAATAAACAGAAGGACTAATCTTTGAAACAGAAAAACAGGCAAGAATGCCTTTAAAGTGAAGACTGACCAAGCAGCAGACAAGAGCAAGTGTGAACTCTGCAAGGTAGCAGAACAAAAGGTGGACCACTTAGTGGCCATAAGAAAATTAATGTATTGAAGCTAGGCATAAGAAAGGAACATTGATGATACACTGGAACATAAGTAAAGAATCTAATCCTACATTTCTCACAAGAGCTATTTTTTATCTTCTGTTGAAAATAACTTTTCAGCACTCTGCAATTGAAAAAAAACAAACAAATAGAAAGTGAAAAAGCATTTCCTTGCTTGTTGGTGGCTTAAAATGGCATTTTATTGATAAAATGGGTAAATATCACCTAGGAGACCAATCATGAAATAATGATATCCCTGCAGCTGTTAAGAAAATAAGCGTGCCTAGATATTAAAACATGTCATCGATATCAAGAGATAGCAGAACTAGGACATGCAGCTGGATTGGAACAGAAAATCGAAAAATTTGCTGATAGAAATTGAGTGACTGGAACCTTGCAATTTCTCTTTAAATTAACTAGTCAAATTGATAATTTTTGTCATGTCAGATTTGCTCCAGATCCAGAACAGGTCAATTTTGTGCAGTAATAATCTGAAAATCTGATCTGAAAAGTCGATCTCATGGGAAATTGCATGGCGTGTGCCAGGCATTAAAGTGCTATGAAACTCAGCATTTTTTCTTTGCTCTAAAAGATTATTTACAGCATAAAACCTACTGGCACAAAAAAATGTTATCAGCACAACATTCAAACAGTTAAACACGGCACTTTGTTCTTTCGAGGAAAACTTATGGTTGGTTGCATCCAAAATCTAAAATGCAGCAGGATAAACCAAGCAGCTAAAAGCTTTTGTTGCTAGTGATTGCCTCCACCCATGTTTTGATGGATGCAGAACATGGGATGTGCATAATTAGACATCAAACTTGTTGTTGTGATTATTTATTGAATTTAAATAGTGTTAACATATTGCACTGTACAATAAATAAGGTTACAGACAATGATAATAGGGTTGACATACAACACAATACAGGTAATAAGCAGTAAGACACACAATGCCAGATCATGCTCTAGAATAGTAGACCCAATAACACAAGTTCACATTATTCTTTTTTAAGAGTGCACAATCAAGTATGATACACACGGAGGGAGGGCCCTTCCAAAGGCTTACAATCTAAATGGAGGGGGTGGTGAAATGATAGGAGGGGGTTTGCATTGAGAGATTCTCCGCAGAGAGTTAGGACATTGGTGAGGTAGGGTAGGCTTTCTCGAAGAGGTGAGTTTTGAGGGGTTTTTTGAAGGTGTTGAAGCAGGGGGCAAGTGGGATGGGCAATGGGAGAGAGTTCCACAGGATGGGGGCAGCTCTAGTGAAGTCCTTTAGTCATGCATGGGAGTGCAAGATGCGTGGGCTGGTTAGAACCCGAGGACGTAGTTGGAAGAGTGAAGTGGGTGGTCAGGTGTGTATCTTCTGACCAGGTCACAGATGTACTGTAGGTCGGTTAAGACTTGTATATAAATTTGTAGGGCAGACATAGGATCTTGAAGCTGATTCTGAAGTGGATCAGCAGCCAGTGAAGACTGAAGACAAAATGGTTACAAATTATCAGAAAAATTGCCGTCTTTACATGGCTTTAGACAGAAGATTATTGAGAGGAAAAGGGTGTTTAAAGACCCCATTTGGCATCCTTTGAAATAATGCCATCTTTGAACAAAAACAACTGCAAAAGAAAATCTGGCATTTTTCACTCAGCTCCAGTTTAGATAATGATCTGCAAAGAACAGTAATTTTCCCATATGCTTTTAAACAAAACATTTTTTTTGGTGGCAGCCAATGTTTCAAGCAGACTGCACAGTTAGCCTTGCAGATAGTTTCCAAGTTTCAGATGACATTTTAACTGTATGCTGTTTGACCCCTTCACTTAACTTTTGTCCATTTTGCATATGCAGAGAGTACGTCTAGAAGGTCACAATCCACAAGCTGTGTCATGCATATTTATAACAGCCTATCTTGTATTGCTGAGTATCCAGTACACTGAGCCAGGCACACTGACTGGAACAGTCACATTAAGTCTATGCAGATCTGAATATAAATCTGCACTCACTTCAGCCTGTAGATTTTATTTAGTCAGATTTCCTCCTATTCTATCTCAATGTTTGCTGAATGGCACATATAGCAAAATAAGTTAATAGATAAATGTCCATTGCTTGTAGCTTGGCAAACAGAATGATTCAAAGAATAACTTCTCTTACAGTCTATGAGCCAGCATTCATTTTTTTTCTTCTATCACAGTATTAGCAATGGGAGAACACATCCTAACTCCTAACAAAAACAGATGTGCTCAAGCTTAACCTGTCAGCATAAACAGATTTTCAACTGTATCCAACGTACCATGACAGCCGGCACCATCCTAAAAGCAATATCTTTGTAACTCTTTAAAACTGCATGAGAAAGTCAGCATCCTGCTTCATTCTCAAGCAAAAATTGCAATACATTTTTAAGCAACAGTTTACACAAGAACGAATCAGAGCAAGTATAGAAAAACTCGGTTTATCAGTCATAATCACACATAACAGAAGCAGATAAAGAAAATGGAAAGGACTAAGCTCAACCAAACCAATAGATTTGAGGGTAAAAAGACATAAATTACACTGAATTCAATCCTACAAAAAAATTCAACCTTTAAAAAAAAGACATACATAAACCGTTCCTTGCATTTATTTGGTCTAACAAATGGGCGCACAACTCACTCAGCTATTATTCCCCTATTCAGTTTGAAGCAGAGAGAACTACGAAAAGGGGATACGTGGCAGTGACTGCAAGCCAAATAACTAGAGATTAAGGTGTTGGGGGGATGGGGGTTGGAGGGCTATGGGGTGCCACTTTGTCTAATTGCAATCAGTGTGTGATGGCTGTCGTGGGAGGGATGTAGGGGCATACTTGGGTGCTGGAGGACCTTGTCCTAGCTTTGATACATTAGTATGTATGCAGAATTATATGTTAAGACCTTTAGGGTGGCCTTACCTAACCTTGTACATTTGTTATTGTCTATTGCTGCCCAGTGTTATCACATCCCAGAATGTAAGTAGGAGGGCCTTCTTAAAGAATAAGTTCAAAGCAGAATTATATCTACCCCTCAATTATTTAAATTTGCTCTTCTTGGACAAAATTGTTGATAGAGATGTCGCGAACAGTTCCAGGCGAACTTTGGGGGTTCGCGTTAGCAGGCACTTTATTGCCAAACACACTGCTCTCACTACTGGAGGCCCGCCCCCCCTCCCTCCTCCAAGCAAGGTCCTTATACCATTTGACTCACTTGTCTGCCTACACTAATTAATTAAGGGACAGCTGCTACCCTCCACCCTCCTCCCTCCACCCTCCTCCCTCCACCCTCCACCCTCCAAACCTTCTACCCTTCTACCTATTCCCTCCTCCCTCCTACCGGAGGGAGGAGGGTCTCATCTGCCAGGGAATTCCAGTATTTCAAAAGCCAGCTAACATATTTGGACAAAATTGTTGATAGAGATGTCGCGAATGGTTCCAGGCGAACTTTGGGGGTTCGCGTTAGCAGGCACTTTATTGCCAAACACACTGCTCTCACTACTGGAGGCCTGCCCCTCCTCCCTCCTCCAAGCAAGGTCCTTATAACATTTCACTCACTTGTCTGCCTACACTAATTAATTAAGGGACAGCTGCTACCCTCCATCTGCCAGGGAATTCCAGTATTTCAAAAGCCAGCTAACATACCGTGGCTGGGGATTGAACCCAGGTATCAGTGTGTGGTAGGTAACTAACATATCCATTATACCACCAACACTTCTAGCTGAAGCTTTTCGACTGAGCATATATTGTGCATGCTAGGCTAGCTTCAGCTAGAAGTGTTGGTGGTATAATGGATATGTTAGTTACCTACCATACACTGATACCTGGGTTCAATCCCCAGCTCTGGTGCTTTGAGTCTGCCAGGAGAAAAGCATGATATAAATGTTATTTTTCTTTTGGACTGAGCATAAATTGTACATGCTAGGCTAGCTTCAGCTAGAAGTGTTGGTGGTATAATGGATATGTTAGTTACCTACCATACACTGATACCTGGGTTCAATCCCCAGCCACGGTATGTTAGCTGGCTTTTGAAATACTGGAATTCCCTGGCAGATGAGACCCTCCTCCCTCCGGTAGGAGGGAATAGGTATAAGGGGAGGAGGGAGGGACAAGTATTAGAACATTTGAAACATGTTTTCTAACATTATTATAGTAGAAATTTTTGAAAATTTTGAAGTTCACATCCCCATTAAAGTCTTTCGCGAACCGAAATTTCCGCGGAGGTTCGCGAACCCAAAATCGGAGGTTCGCGACATCTCTAATTGTTGATTGTACCATGTGTGGGCAGCTGAAAAGCTGAAAAAAACGTTGTTAGACTTAAACTCTTCATGACTTGATACTGTGTTTGCTTTGAGGAAGGTAAAGCCTAGCTCGAAAGCATTTTTTTTGTGTTATTCTTTAAACAGCCTGTATACATATTCCTATTAGGGATCAGTGAGAACATTTTACTTTAGATAATATTGTTTTTTCACACGAAGCTTAATTCCTGTGTGACAGAACTAGATCTTTGCACTGGGCTAAGTAGGTTATGAAACTAATGATTAATAACCTAAAAGTTGATTAATCAATCACACTGACAATAATTAGCCTTCCTAATTTGATTAGTCCTAAGCAACAAGCACATTTAACAACATATAACAAAAGCAAATTAACATTTTGTAATGTTGCCTAATTTTGAGAATGTGTCTCTTAATTCCAGTCAGTCCATGTCTTCCTTGGCTCCTGTGTATTGTGCACAATCCCAGGAAGCCTCCAGAAAAAAGCTTAATAGCAGGCCCAAAACAAGAAAACATCAATTGTGTTGTGATGCTTTTGCCTGCTTCAAGTATCTTAACCACTTCAGCCCGCAGGTTGTTTTCACCTTATGGACGCAAGTAATTTTCACATTTCAGTGCTCCCCCATTCATAGCCAATAATGTTATCACTATTTATTACACCTAAATAAGCTATATCTTGTTTATTTTCACTATAAATAAGGCTTTTTGGGGGTGTTTTTTTTAAGTAATTATTTTCTTCTATATGCATTTAAATTTAAAAAATGAGAAAAAAAAGATCAAATACACAATTTCTCCATTTCCAGCCACTATTGTTTTAAAATAAACAATGCTATGTTAGATTAAAAACATGTATTTTATTTGCTCATTTATCCTGGTTATCCCAACCTTTAAATGATGTCCCTACTAGTGCAATGTATGGGGATGATATATTATTTGAAAATAAAAGTGATTGTCCCCCCACTGTTGTGCACATCATCCTATATATACTGCATATATATCTTTGCCCATTTTTTTGGGTGGACATTATTTTGGTCCATCTTTTTAGACATTGCCATATATTTTTATGTGGTCTCACACCACCCCATTTCAGTTTTGTTACTTTTTGTGAATATATGTGGGTTCCCCATTAGAGATGGCTCGAACCTCTGATTTTAGGTTTGCAAACTTCGACCGTGAACCTCCGCAAAAAGTTTGGTTCGTGCAAACTTTTGCGAACCACAATAGACTTCAATGGGGATGCGAACTTTGAAAGCTATAAACATTTATGCTGGCCACAAAAGTGATGGCAAAGATGTTTCAAGGGGTCTAACATCTGAGTTTTTGCATGGATGAGTGGGATAGACGCCAAAAGTCCCGGGGAAAAATTTGGATATGACGCAAAGCAGCATTTTAAGGGCATAAATCACATTGCATGCTAAATTGGAGGTCTAGTGCTTTAAAACATCTTGCATGTGTATACATCATTCAGGTAGTGTAATTAGTGTACTGCTTCACACTGACAGACCAAATTTACTGTGTAACGCACCACACACAGCTGTTTGTGTAGTGACGGCCGTGCTGGACTGGTGCGCGCCATGACGAGAGTGCAGGCCATGGCGGTTTTCCAGCCCATATGGTCGCCGGGCTGAGGTAGCTCAATGACAGAACAACAGTGACTGTCCAGCTGATCAAATTTGGTCTGTCCACAATGAAGCAACGACCTTATTATCTTGGGTGTGCCCCCCCCCCCCCCCCCGAGACACTCATATAGCTGGCTGTCATTGCTTCATTGTGATACGCAAGCCCCTTCACCACGGTAAGGTAATGATCATGAAGGTGAATTGACACATGTACATGCCTTTTGTTTTGTTGTTGCAGCTGCAGTGCGAGTGTAGCCAGAAAAATTAGGCAGGCATGTACACGCACCAGAAAAATTATTATAGCGGCCTTAAAATTTCAGAAATCCGCCTGGAGTCCTGGACCCTGTTTCTGGTGGCGGAGAAGGCAGTCAAGCGGCCTGCAGGCAGAGATGCTGTGTGGGGACCTGTGTTGCTTAGTCACTACAATATGCCATATAGGCACTAACAGCTGATAGTAGCACTTGCAAACCAATGTGTATCCTGCTGGCAGTTTAAACGCATGTCTTACCTTCAGTGGAGCATGACGGATGTTCAGCACAGACTTCCTTGCATACTTCAATAACGGGATCTTTGAATGGAATATGTTCTGTTCCGGATAGCTCTATTCCATACACTGCTTTATGTATCTGAAATTTACTCTATTACAACAATACCGGACTGAGAACTTTGAGGCATATGAAATGACATCACGCCCTCTTGGTGTTACAATGGAAGCAGTACTGTCCAATTAACTATACTGTAACAGGATTCAAGTTTGCTGGATTGATGCTGAATGCGGTTTCAGAACTTTTTTATGCAGCTGCAGATATACGAGAGTTTATGGCTCTTAGTTGGCGACCATCCTGTTTGATATTTTCATGTGGTTCTGGCTATATGTATAACAGTGGCTCGCATGTACTATTATCAGTCTCCCGGCTTCCCTATATTCTATGAATAGCTAATTTTAGATCATATTGGTCACACCATTCTATCCTCTGTGAGTGGTTTAAACCATATTTTCTTAACCCCTCGGTTTCCTCACAGGGATTGGCTATGGTGTCCTCAATATCCCTATTATGAATAGATAGATCATGGCTCTATTCTGACTTTAAACTCTGTGACACTGGTAGTCCCTTTAATTGACCATATTGGTTACGCCCACTCTTGCCCTCTGTGAGTGGTTATGACCTTATTGTGTTTAATATCTGGGTCTCCTCACACAAATACCACTTGGGCGTCACCAAGGTTTAACAATATTTGCCCTGGGCTCTGTGGGTAGATTTATATCCAACCGTATGGTCACACTCTTTTTCTTCCCATGCAATTGGTTTTTTCAAATATCTAGTACCAGTATTGGTTCTTCCCTAGATCATTTGGGGGATATTCTAGTCTTTGATAGTCAGATATACCTGATCCTCATTTTAGGATATTTGCTATTCATTAAGGGACTCTCTCCACTGTCCTAGACAGTTGCAGCACATAGTATTGTATTCACCAATACTCTAATAATTGTATGTCAGGTTCTTCCCTGACATTCTTGATTATATATGTGTGTGCTTTTTTAAAAATTTCTCCAATAAAGTGCAGTTTTTGAGCAGCATATACTGGTTTTCATTCTCTGTTTGTTTTATAAACAGACCATACTTAGCCTGCGCAGTACGCTCCTGGTGCCATCAGCGGGAGTAAGGAAACGGCAACGCAGGCGCAGTGGTTTTCAGACTTAAAGTCTGAAATTCCATAAGTGAACCAGAGACGGGGCCGGAGCATTGGGGAGTGGCTGCGCAGGCACAGGATGTCTGTGGGGGACCATTAGAAGCCCCAGGTAACTTCAACTGTCCCTTTAAATGCATTGTAAAGCATAGTTGCCAGGTTGTTCTGAATGTGCTGCATCCTTTCTGCCTTTTGGTAATTTGGAAACATCTCCGTCACTTTGTGCCCATACCGAGGGTCTAGTAGCGTGGCCACCCAGTACAGCTCATTCCCCTTGAGTTTTTTTATACGGGGGTCCCTCAACAGGCTGGACAGCATGAAAGACGCCATCTGCACAAAGTTGGATGCAGACGTACTATCCATCTCCTCTTGCTCCTCCTCAGTGATGTCAGCTAAGTTCTCCTCCTCCCCCCAGGCACGAACAATACCATGGGAAAGTTGAGCAGCACAAGCCCCCTGCAACACCTGCTGTGGTTGTTCTTCCACCTCCTCCTCCAAAACAACACCTTCCTCATCATCTGACTCCTCTTCCCCACACGACTCTTCCTCCTCCTCTTCCTCCCCCCTCTGCTGAGAATTGATCCCACCACTCTTCCTCCTGTTCCTGTTCATGCTCCTCCACAGCTTGATCCACCACTCTACGCACGGCACGCTCCAGGAAGAAAGCATATGGGATCAAGTCGCTGATGGTGCCTTCACTGCGACTCACCAGTTTTTGTCACTTCCTGTAACGGCCGCATGAGCCTGCGGGCATTTCGCATAAGTGCAGTGCTGCTCGGATACCCCTTTTCAGAATACCCTGATATCCGATCTGGGTCGGATATCCAATTTCAAAATTTTCCAATCCGAATCGGATATCCGACTCCAGTATCCGGGATATCGGGGCAAATTCGGAAATATGGATAGAAAACCCGGAAGTGGCCTTTAAATTGCTTTAAAAACTTTTTTTAGGGTAAATGAGGCATGTAGCATCATTATTTTTTAAAGGGGAACGCTAATTGATGATGTGGGGACTAAAAATCCACCCCCCCAACAAAAAATAATGGCTGTCAATTAACATCAGGCCTAGGTTTCAGACAGCGGTCGTGCAGCCCACATTGTGTCCAAAGTCCAACCGCACAACTGGGACATGGCAGTTTTCAGTCCAGACACCTCCAAAAATTATGCAGCAATTGTGTTTTGGGTTAAATATACAGTAGGTGGTATCAGCACTGCAGCAGTGGCCTGTGGCACCCTGGCGGTGTGAGCAGCACAGGCAGCAGGAGCAGGGCAGTGCAGCAGCAGCAGGTGTAATGTCTGCCAGGAGCATGCCGGACGTGGCACTAGGCAGTGGCACGTGGCATTTGGCATGTGGCACGTGGCACTTGGCAAATGGCACTTTGCAGTGCCACATGTAAAGTACAAAGTGCCACGTGCAAACACGTGCACAGTGCAAAGTGCCAAGTGCCAAGTGCAAAGTGCCACATGCAAAGTGCCACGTGCAAAGTGCCATATGCAAATATGTGCAAAGTGCAACGTGAAAACACATGCAAAGTGCCGCGTGTAAACAAGTGCAAACACGTGCAAAGTGCCACGTGCAAAATGCAAAGTGCCACATGCAAAGTGCCACGTGCAAACACGTGCAAAGTGCCACGTGCAAACACATGCAAAGTGCAAAGTGCCACGTGCAAAGTGCCACGTGCAAACACGTGCAAAGTGCAAAGTGCCACGTGCAAAGTGCCACATGCAGAGTGCCACGTGCAAACAATTATGCAATAACTGGTATTACAAATTTGCACCTGTCACACACACAGGTACCGTGAACAGGTGCAGTGACACTGTGTGCGCTCACATAGGTAGGTGGGTGCACTGAACAACAGGCAGGTATATGCAGTGATGGGTATTACAAATGTGCACCTCTCACACACACACACAGGTACTGAACAGGAACAGTGACACTGCGTGCGCTCATGTAGGTAGGAGGGTGCACTGAACAACAGGTAGGTATAGGCAGTGGTGGGTATTACAAATGTGCACCTGTCACACACACACAGGTACCGAACAGGCACAGTGACACTGCATGCGCTCACGTAGGTAGGTGGGTGCACTGAACAACAGGTAGGTATATGCAGTGAAAGGTATTACAAATGTGCACCTGCCACACACACACACAGGTATTGAACAGGCACAGTGACACTGCGTGCACTCACGTAGGTAGGTGGGTGCACTGAACAACAGGTAGGTATATGCATTGATGGGTATTACAAATGTGCACCTGTCACACACACACAGGCACCGAAAAAGCACAGTAATATTAATCTGAACATTTGTATAGCGCTTTTCTCCTGTCGGACTCAAAGCGCTCAAGAGCTGCAGCCACAGGGACGCGCTCAAGAGGCCACCCTGCAGTGTTAGGGAGACTTGCCTTGAACTCCTTACTGAATAGGTACTTGACTTAGCCAGGATTTGAACCCTGGTCTCCCATGTCAAAGGCAGAGCCCTTAACCAGTACACTATCCAGCCACTACTGTGACACTGCGTGCACTTAAGTAGGTAGGTGGGTGCACTGTGAACAACAGGTAGGTATATGCAGTGATGGGTATTACAAATGTGCACCTGTCACACACACACACACAGGTACCAAACAAGCACAGTGACACTGCGTGTGCTCACGTAGGTAGGTGGGTGCACTGAACAACAGGTAGGTATATGCAGTGATGGGTATTACAAATATGCACCTGTCATACACACACAGGTACCGAACAGGCACAGTGACACTGCGTGCGCTCACGTAGGTAGGTGGGTGCACTGTGAACAACAGGTAGGTATATGCAGTGATAGGCATTACAAATGAACAGCTGTCACACACACAGGTAGGCTAACAAGCCTAACTGTAGCCTAACTAAGCTTTCCCTAAGGTCCCTGCAGCAACTCTCCCTTCTCTAATTACTGCAGCCACACGAGTGAGTGAAATAGCTGACGCTGCTTGCTTTTTATAAGGGGGGGGGGCTCCAAGAGGGAGTGTAGCCTGATTGGCTACCCTGTGCCTGCTGACTGTGATGTATGATGTAGTATAGGGGGCGGGTTGAACCGGCAAAAAGTTTGCGGTTCACCACGAACGGGAACCACCGAAGTTTGCGCGAATAAGTTTGTGGGCGTACCGTTCGGCCCATCTCTATTCCCCATGTGTCCGTGTGCAATGGCAGGAGCTTACCTCTTTGGGTCCCTGCCTGCTTCTGCCCACAGACGGTTGTGGACCAGTTTTTTATTTAATTTATTTCCAATGCATAGATATCTGTCTGTGCGTTATTTTGTTTGACTGAATAATCCAATTTCACAGTGTTTTTTGTTTGTTATTTGAATGCACTCTCCCCTTCTCCGCATCCTTTGTGCAGTGAACTGGTTCCTTTTTCCACTACTGGTGGACATTCCCTGTGTTGGCATGTTGCTTCCAGTTGATGGGCGCCATTGGAGTGCAAGTTGCGCTCTAGAAGTTACACGTATGTGCATACGCGTGGTGAGCATGGCGTTCATTTTGGTGTGCATGTATTTTTTCGTATGGCGCCGCCTGGTGGGTGTGGAGTAAGCAGGAAGAGAAGAGTATATATATATATATATATATATATATATATATATATATATATATATATATATGCGTGAAATGGCGTTTATAGCGTCCATTCCACTTTCAAGTATGTTTTATGATCTCCTGTCCTTGATAATGCTGCGAGAGCAGTGAAACATGTCGGAAACTTAGGACATATTGTGCCACTTTCACTGCAGCAAGCAACCTCCACTGGCACCACGTCTCCTTTTACCCTGCATCAGTGGGACGCCGTGCATCCTGGATGGGTAACTATAGCTATACATCTTGCTGCAATTAACCACAAGAGAGGAACTGTTTATTTGCACCTATGGACTGCTTGAGCCAGGAATCTGCATTTGAACTGTGATCAAGTCTTGACACACTTGATGTGTCCATCAAGGGTTTATACATTGCTATGCACATTGTTTGTGACATTCCGCTGATATCACTGGGCACTCTGTGACTGAGGGTGCCACTCAGCTGCATTATTCCAGGCTGTGGAGGCCTAGACTTTGCACCTGATGTGAATAATTTGTGCTACTGAATGCTTTTTGCTGCACATGATCTGTGCTGCACTCACCAGTGTAGTGACTTTTGTGATCTGAAAATGGGATCAGTGATGGTTCTATGATTTCTAGGAATTCATTCTCTCTGTGTCCATGGATGCTCTTATTTGCATGGATCTGTGCTTTACTTGTATGCTTCACTCATCTGTGCAATGACCTTGTGATTTGCGAATGGGATCAGTGATGGCTTTATAGTTCCAGGAATTCATTCACTGGAAATATCTGTATCCTTGGATGCTTCTATTTGCATGGATCTGCACTTCGTCTGTATGCTTCACTTACTGGCATAGTAACTTTATAATCTTTGAGCAGGATCAATGAGGATTCTATGACCTTCCATACTGCCTATGAGGTGCTTTGTTTTTTACCTAGACTGTTTAGCAGGGCCTGAGCTTGCCAGCTAGATATGGGTACTGCAGCCCAAGCTGCTTATGTGGTTGTAAAGTGGCACAGCGTTTTTACTCTATGTTATGATTCATATTGTAATTTGTATGTTATTATACAAATATTTATGGGAAATTAATTAAAGCTTGGTATTCTCATGCACCCGAGAGCCAATTTTGTTGCTATTTTTACTGATTTTTTCTTTAACCATTTCAGCCCGCGGGGATTTTTCACCTTATGCATCGGAGCAATTTTCACCTCCCATTCATTCGCTAATAACTTTATCACTACTTATCACAATTTATTGATCTATATCTTGTTTTTTTCCGCCACTAATTAGGCTTTCTGTGGGTGGTACATTTTGCTAAGAGCCACTTTACCGTAAATGCATTTTAACAGGATTAATAAGAAAAAAATTTAAAAAATTCATTATTTCTCAGTTTTCGGCCATTATAGCTTTAAAATAATCCATGCTACCATAATTAAAACCTATGTATTTTATTTACCCGTATGTCTCGGTTATTATACCATTTAAATTTTGTCCCTATCACAATGTATGGCGCCAATATTTTATTTGGAAATAAAGGTGCATTGTTTCCGTTTTGCGTCCATCACTATTTACAAGCTTATAATTTTAAAAATGTTTGTAGTATACTCCTTCAAATGCATATTTAAAAAGTTCAGACCCTTAGGTAACTATTTATGTCTTTTTTTTTTATTGTAATTTTTATTTTTTACCATTCAAATTTTGATTTGGTTAATATTTTGGTGTGGGACATAAACAGGTCATTTTTAATGTTGTTATCTGTGTAAATTGTAATGTAAAAAATGTGTAGCTGTAGTTTTACTATTTGGCCACAAGATGGCCACCTTCATTTTTGCTTACCCTCCTTGTACTTCTCGCTAAGCGGAAGTACAAGGGGGATGCGGAAATCTGTCTGGGCAGAAGAACTGAAGCCTCACAGGTGAGCGCTTCGGTTTTTCTGCGAGGGAAAGGGATCGGTGATCAGGAACCATGTTCCCTTTCACTGATCCCAGGGCTACCGGGGGACACAATGGGGATGCGGTGGCGCTGGGGTTGGGATGAGGCTGTAATGGAGGAGACCTAATTGGCAGGGGTGTAGCAATAGGGGGTTCAGAGGTAGTGACCACATCAGGGCCCTTGGGCCAGAGGGGCCCTCCCTCAACTACAGTATTAGCTCTCTATTGGTCCTGTGTTCATAATAGTCACTTCTATAGATACTTTGAATAGTGGTAATCATTAACAGACTGTTCCCCATCCCCTTCTTGCACCTCTGACACTGTAGTTGCCATTGGCAGGTTTTGGTGCACCATATCAATTGCTATGTATAGAGTGCTTGGGGAGGGGCCCATTGTAAATCTTGCATCGGGGCCCACAGCTCCTTAGCTACGCCACTGCTAATTGTCCTTTCTGTTGTAGGTCTAGAGCAAAATGTTAGGAGCTCTTCTTTCCTTGTGGTACTGCTTCTCTTTGCGGCTGTGATATGGAACTGGTCCACTTCCCACTTGTCACGTATGTTGTGAACTTGTTTCTTTCTTTCTTCCATCTTGTTTATAATATTGTCTTTCCTACTCCGCAAAAATCTGGAGGCCTCACCCTGCTCTAGTTAAGTTTCAGATTTCACATTGATTTTTACACACTTAGTATCCACCATGATAAGTTTTCCAAACTTATTAATCTTACTCTTAAGCTGTTCATATAAAGTGTCATGTTCCTGCAAAGTATGAAAGCTCTGAAGAAATTCATGAGCAGCTGCAATTTGTAATTGCACATTCGCTAAAAGGTTTTCCTCATATGATATAATCAGCCTCGTGAGGCCTAAAGAGCAATCAGTCTGAATCTGATTCCATTTTACTATAAATAATTCCAAGTACGTTGAACTAGGGACTTTCTTAAACCTAAGGGCACATGGGAGCATTACGTAAATGCACTGCAATAATCCTGAAACGTACACCACTTCACTATAGTCTTCTAGATTAAAAAAGGTTCAAGAGATCTGAAACATCATAAAGGTACATTCTTTAAAGAAAACCTGAACCGAGAGGGATATGGAGGCTGCCATATGTATTTCCTTTTTAACAATACCATTTTCCTTGTTGTCCTGCTGATCCTCTGCCTCTAAATCTTTAGCCATAGACCCTAAACAAACATGCAGATCAGAGGTTTCTGATGAAAGTCCATCTTAAACTAGTCGAACTTTAGTTGCAAGCCATGCGCTTTTTTATGTGTGTAATCCAGATGCTACTGCAGCCAAAGAGATCAATAGGACTGCAATTGGTATGGTTTAAAAGTATTGTCCACAAATGAAGAATGGAGGAGCACCCATATAGAAGGGAAAAAGGCTGTGTGCCAAAGCCTGAGGTCCCAGTACCATAGGGACCCTAAATCCAGTCCACGACAAAAGGCTGGCACCACAAATCAAAGTTCAGCTCTTTATTGGTAAGTCATCTAAAAATGACAAAGAAGGTCAAAAGCAGATAAAAATGGCAATAGCGGCGACAGCCCGCTGTTTCGAGCCTCCTGACTCTTTTTCAAGCCACTCAGCCATGTTTAAAAACATCAGCAGAACATCCTTATATATACATATACACAGATCAACCAATCAATTCAAAGTATGTTAGACATACTTTGAATTGATTGGTTGATCTGTGTATATGTATATATAAGGATGTTCTGCTGATGTTTTTAAACATGGCTGAGTGGCTTGAAAAAGAGTCAGGAGGCTCGAAACAGCGGGCTGTCGCCGCTATTGCCATTTTTATCTGCTTTTGACCTTCTTTGTCATTTTTAGATGACTTACCAATAAAGAGCTGAACTTTGATTTGTGGTGCCAGCCTTTTGTCGTGGACTGTATGGTTTAAAAGGAAATAAATATGGCAGCCTTAATTTCCATTTCCCTCTTAGTTCAGGTGTCCTTTAAAACCAAAGGCCTTTTACATGGGGTTGCTAGTTTGTTATCTACCTGTATATCATAACATGTCTGTATCATCTGATATATACAGTATAAAAAGGGGTTTTATTAAAATTAATGATAGGGAAAGCATTTTGGGCCTTTGATGTTGCAACAACTGCCATATGGAGAAACAAAATTAAACTTTAGATACTTTAAAGTAGTACAAATTTTTACTACCTGCCTACCTCTCTATTTTTCTCTTTCCCAAACTTGTCAGAAAAATATAGGAAGTTACAGTATCTCACAAAAGTGAATACACCTCTCACATTTTTGTAAACATTTTATTATATATTTGAGAAGACACTGAAAATATATAATGTAAAGTAATCATTGTACAGCTCATATAAAAATAACTCAATAGCCATTAATGTCTAAATCACTGATAACAAAAGTGAGTACACCCTCAAGTGAAGAATGTCAAAATTGTCTCAAAAATGTCCATATTTTGTGTGCTCACCATTTTTTTCCAGTGTTGCCTTAACCCTCTTGGGCACGGACTTCACTAGAGATTCACAGGTTGCCACTGGAATCCTCCTCCACTCCTCAATCACAAAGCTGGTAGATGTTAAAAACCTTGTGTTCCTCCACCTTCCGTTTGAGGATGCCCCACAGATGCTAAATAGGGTTTAGGTCTGGAGACCTACTTGGCCGGTCCAGCACTTTCACCCTCAGGTTCTTTAGCAAGGCGTGGGGGGCATGTGTTTGGGGTTGTTATCATGCTGTAATCCTGGCCTTTTCCCCCATACTCTGCATCAGTTATGTCACAGTACATGTTGACATTCATGGTTCCCTCAATGAACTGTAGCTCCCCAGTGCCAGTAGCACTCGTGCTCCCCCAGACCATGACACTGCCATCACCATGCTTGACTAAAGGCAAGACACACTTGTCTGTGTACTCTTCACCTTGTTTCCACCACATGCTTGACACCATTTGGACCAAATAAGTTTATCTTGGTTTCATCAGATCACAAGATCCAGTAATCTGTGATCTTAGTATGCTTGCCTACATCAAACTGTTTCTCAGCTTTCTTGTGCATCATCTTTAGAAGAGGTCTTCCTTTTAGGACGGCAGACATGCAGACCACTTTCATGCAGATTATGGCACATGGCCTTAGCACTGACATGCTAGCCCCTACCCCTTTTATTTGCAAAAGTCAACCTCTGGATATGATGCTGAGAATGTGCACTCAACTTCTTTGGTCAACAACAGGGGAACATGTCCTGGTAAACCGCTGTATGGTCTTGGCCACAGTGCCTCAAATCAGTTTCAGGGTGATTTTAAATCTTCTTATAAAGAGGCAAAGGCCATCAAGCTCCAATGGGTGCCCTCCAATGCATCTATTTTGCTATTTAAAAAAATCTCACTTTTGTCCATTGCCTGACACATTTCAAACACGCATTTAAAAAATGGACAGCATGAAGTGCACTCCCCAATTACTTTCAACTCTGTGTCCCTCATACGAGCTTATATTGCCTAGGAAATTCAGAGCCCATAAGTGTGTGGCTCCACCCTTTTAGCAACATTAGACCACATGGTTCAAAAGATTATAGGACACTCTGCAAAAAGGGGACATTAAAGCCTTTCTCCCCTTTGAAGAGCACCCTGGCTCAATACTATGGACAAGGAGCTTATCTGCACCTCATGATTAAGAGGCTTGAGATAAATTACATCCACAAAATGGTGGAAGATCCTGGGGGAAACTTTGTGTGGAATCTAAAAACGTCTTACAATATATCAGGCTAGTTTTTTTCCTTGTAAGCAACAGTGGTGCTCATCCAATATTCGGGTATCCGAACTACCCAGATAATCTGAAATTTTTTCACTATCCGAACTATGAAAAGCAATTCGGATATTTTTTTAAATCCGAATAGCACTATCCCAGCAAACTCGGATTTCCCAGCTGAAATCCGACATCTGGGCAGATAGTTAGTTCAGATATCCGAGCAGAAGCCAAAATCACCTTCAATGGCATTCAGGCCGAGACCGAGAGAGAGAGAGAGAGAGAGAGAGAGAGAGAGAGAGAGAGAGAGAGAGAGATTTTGGGGGGGATTTTGGGGGGGATTTTAAGTACCCACATCATCAATAAGTGTTTCCGTTTAAAAAAACATGATGCTACATGCCTCATTTACCCTAAAAAAAGTTTTAAAATCAATTTAAAGCCCACTTCCGGTTTTCTACCCGGATATCCGAATCCGGGCGGATATCTGGGATACTGGGTTCGGATATCCGATTCGGATTCCAAAATTTCAAACTCGGATATCCGATTCAGATCGGATAGCTGGGTATCCGGATCTGAATTAAATCCGGATTTTAAAAAGGGGTATCCGAGCAGCACTGGTAAGCAAAGATAATGGACCCCACCTTTATATTCTTTTCAGAAAAATATCTTCAGACCATAGGCAGCAATCCCTAGAAATTCTGTTGGGCAATGCAATCTTGGTTGGTAGCAGTGTCTACTGAAATAAGCTGCTAGAGCTGGGACTGAAGCAACAGCTGTAGGGGTCAGCAGAGACTTGGGGCTCTCTAGTTAATTTCCTGTACAGAAATGTATTAATTAAATGGCCTGCCTACACAATTCCTCAATGGTTTTGCTTTTTTATGGGCTCCTAACAGCTGTCAATTACTATTAGCATTAACTCCAGTGGCATGCAATCACCTTAATTGTGATGTCTAAGTGCAGGATCTGGTTTTCACCAGAGTACCCTGTAATGGATGATGGACTGGTAGTCCTAGTGGGTACTTAATACTCAAAAAGAAAAGTAACTGTGCTCATCCTCAAACAGATGCATAGCGATAAAGGAGTGTAGCCACATCGAACACATACCAAATTTAACCCTTCAAAAAACATTAATATTGTTAAAACAGAGAATATTATTTTATTAAAAAAACTAGAATGTTTTGTGTAAAGTCGGGTGACCTTTAGAGATGGCCCAAACCTTCCGCAATAAATTCGGTTTGCGCGAACTTCTGCGAACCGCAATAGACTTCAATGAGAAGGCGAACTTGGAAAACTAGTAAAATTTATGCTGGCCACAAAAGTGATGGAAAAGATGTTTCAAGGGGTCTAACACCTGGAGGGGGGCATGGCGGAGTGGGATAGAGGCTCAAAGTACCGGGAAAAAATCTGGATTTGACATAAAGCAGCGTTTTAAGGCCCAAAATCACATTGAATGCTAAATTGCAGGCCTAAAGTGCTTTAAAACATCTTGCATGTGTATACATCAATCAGGGAGTGTAATTAGAGTACTGATTCACACTGACACACCAAACTCACTGTGTAACGCACCGCAAACAGCTGTTTGTGTTGTGACGGCCGTGCTGGACTGGTGCGCACCATGGTTAGAGCTCAGGCCGTGGCGGTTTTCAAGCCCTTATGGTCGCCAGGCTGAGGTAGCTCAATGACAGAACAACAGTGACTGTCAAGCTGATCAAATTTGGTCTGTCCACAATGAAGCAATGACCTTATTATCTTTGGTGTGCCACCCCCCGAGACACTCATATAGCCGGCGGTCATTGCTTCATTTGTGATAAGCAAGCCCCTTCACTGCGGCAAGGTAATTATCACAAAGGGGAATTGGCACATGCACATGCCTTTTGTTTTGTTGTTGCAGCTGCAGTGCAGCCAGAAAAATTAGGCAGGCATGTACACGCACCAGAAAAATGCTAGCAGCGGCCTTAAAAATTCAGGAATCCACCTGGAGTCCTGGACCCTGTAGGTGCTGGCGGTGAAGGCAGTCAACCGGCCTGCGGGCAGATATTCTGTGTGGGAAGCGACTTAGACTTGGGACAGGCAGTCACACATTTTTTTTCATAACAACCAATGATTTATACATGAAAATCACTTTTGCCTCCCACTGTTAATTGGTTATTTGCCCAATTACACTCAGATTTACATCATGGGGGGTCATAAATGATTGGCTGCCCAGTGAACTATCCTTCTATTTTAAAAGAAGTAGGAATAATTCAATAAAGTAAAAAATGAATCTCATTGGCCAGCATATAGCGGAGGTGCAGAAGGACATTATGGAATGAAGTCTTATTTTAGGATCTTCTGAGATAGGTGATGATTATTGGTTAAAACCAAACTGATGTCCTGCTCAGAAGCATGGAGCCACTCGTACATAAAGAAAGTGCTGAGCATGAGCAGCTCCATGCTACTGCACAGGTGTAGGCTGTCCTTGTGCCTTGCACCTATATACTGCGGCTGCTCTCATACATGTATGGAAGTGCGGCCATGCAAACATATTTGAGAAGTTCTTCTCAAATATGTTTAAATTGATGGGGTAAAGGAGGATTGGGAACCTCTGGACTACCCAAAAGCTTCCATCTGCTGAGTTTAGTATATATATTTTGCATTTTTCCTCATAGGTACAGTTTAAGATAAAAGGAGAGTAGTCTTCCTTGCTGTTGTTTCCATGCAATTTTAAAGGGCTGTAATTAATTTTTTTTTCAATTAGGATGGTGCAGGCTGTTATGATGTATAGGATTATATTGTTGTTCTTCATAACTTTCATATTGCTATTTTGATAGTAAAAATAATATCAGTATCCCTACATAATGAAAAACATAATTCTCAGTAACAAAGAATTCTGAATTCAGAAAGAGATACTCACCGTAATGGGGAAAAAGTTAAATATGTTAAAGGAATATTTATGATAACACCTGAAGAATAAATATGTGGGCTTAACAGTGTTTAATCATTAACCACAGAAAATGTACACTTTCATTATGTTTATGACTTTAATAAAAACTGTTTTATAATAATGCAGGAAATGTGTGACAACATCTCATTAGTCAGTACCAACCTGCTACCTACTCTAAAGCAGTGTGATGTTTTATTGGTTGTAATATAACTAAGACAAGTAAAAAGTATTTGTATGCATATGTGATGCCCCCAGCACTTTGCTAATTTGCTTGTTTTGCATATTCATATATACTCAGGGGTGTAGCAATAGGAGTTGCAGAGGTAGCCACCGCATTAGCTCTCTATTGGTCCTGTGCTCATAATAATCACTTCTATAGATACTTTGAATAGTGGTAATTATTAGCACACTATTCTCCATCCCCTTCTTGCACCTCAGGCACTGTAGTTGCCATTGGCAGGTTTTGGTGTGCCGTATCAATTGCTATGTATAGAGTGCTTTGGGGGCTCCATTGTAAAACTTGCATCGGGCCCACAACTCCTTAGCTACGGCACTGCATACACTGGAGGATTGCTTATTCTAGTGGTCTTCTTTCCTAGCAAGTACTCAGAACCTACTAGATTAGCATTAAATCTTAAGGTAGCGATACATCAGGTGATGATGGGCAGATTTGACCAAGAGACAAATCTCTCTTTGGTCGAATCTGATTGAAGAGAGATCTGTCAGCTGCCCATACACCGCAGGCCCATTCCCAATCAATTTCAGCATGAAATCTCTAGTCCGTGGTGACTGCCCGACGCATCCGTTGCCTCGCCTCTGTTCCCCTGGCCTAGTGTATAAATGTGCATGTATCTGTGCATTTACACATACCTGTTCTGTATGAGTTATGGTGCCTGTCCATCTGCGGAATCCGCTGCTCTTCCATTAGCCCTATACACACCGCCGTCATGGCGTGTGTGACGTCACACATGGACCATGTGCTATGGGCGCTCGGCCCGATATCGTCCCCATATCGCTCGACGTTACCGCCATGCACCCCATCTACCATGATGGCCCGACATCTTGCAACATGTCCAATGAACATGCCTGAAATTGGTGGCATCGTTGATTGGGCATGCAGTTGGGGCACCGATTTTCATCAGATTTTATTATAATAATCAAATGGTTGGGTTGTATAGTGGTGTAGTGGTTAGCACTCTCGCCTTGCAGCACTGGGTCCCCGGTTCAAATCCCAGCCAGGTCAACATCTGCAAGGAGTTTGCATGTTCTCCCCATGTCTGTGTGGGTTTCCTTCAGGCACTCTGGTTACCTCCCACATCCTCAAAACATAGAGATAAGTTTATTGGCTTCCCCATAAATTGGCCCTAGACTACAATACATGCACTGCACGATACATACATAGACATATGACTCTAATAGGGACTAGATTGTGAGGCCCTCTGAGGGACAGTTAATGACAAGACAATATACTCTGTAAAGTGCTACATAATATGTCAGCGCTTTATAAATACTTAAAATAAATAAATCAATAAAATGGTTGATCGGCTTCCAATCACCCTATGTATGGCCACCTTTAAAACCATTCTAAATTATTCTGTCATCCAGAGTCTATCTTGGCTGCATTAACTGTACAGAAACCCACTTGAGGCCCTTTTACACTTAATACTATGCGATAGTAAGCATTAGTATGCATTGGCACAAGGTTTTTTTCTCCATAGCAGTGCATTGTGAAGAAAATTAACTGAAAGATTTTTCACAATGTACTAAAAAAAAAGCATACTAACACATACCAACACATTGGGCTTGATTCACTAAACCGTAATAACTCCTATCACGGCCCAGCTCATGTTTTCTCACGAAATCACTAATTTTCATGCGCAAATTGCGTGGAAAATGTCACAATTGCATGCAAAAACGCGCACAATAACATGAAAATGCTAGCGCACGGCTGTAATATGAGTTATCACGGTTTAGTGAATTAAGTCCATTAGGTGTAATAGAGCCCTAGGTCTCTGATTTTCAGGTGGAATAACTGTGCGCTCCACAAATGTTTACCATTCCCTCACATGTTCAGGTATAACCCTGTGCAACTAACTATTTGAAGCATAGCATTACCACACAACCTAATCACATCCATGTTCTCCATGTTTTCATTGTACATTTATATTTCATGATGGAGTTAGTGAAGTAATAAGCACAAAACCATTTCTGGTTACTATACTGGTCCTCTGTTCCAGCATTACTGGTATTCAGTCTTCACAGGGACACCAACCCCAGTTTCAATGCCGTAAAAAATCCAAGAAAGATGATCAGAAATGTCTGTATTGGAGCAAGTCAGGAAGTGCACTACATATTTTGGGCGGACCGTTTCTTCACGTCTTCCTCCAACCTCAGGAAGGCCTTCACTGGAAACATGTACATTTCCTGACTTGCGCCAGCCGCCAATACAGCAGTTGCCTAACCTCTTGCGTGAGTTGTCTTTATTGAATGATTTGCAGTTTGTGGAGTACATTATAAAGGAATGCTAAATTCTTTACATTCCAATTATATGCTTTGTATGTTTGTGTTTTTGTTTTGTTTCTTTGTATTTTTGTGAACATCACTTATCATCATGTCATTTAGCACGGCTACAAGCTCCCACACAGCATACCAATAAATGAATGAACTGTGCCAGATTTATTTGCTTTTCTTTTCCCTACTTTTTTGTCAATCACTATACAGTTGTCGCTTTAACTAATATTTTTGAATTATGTATCAATGTCTGTATTTTTATGTATGTCAATGTCTGTATTTTTGTATACCCATGTTTGTTTTTTATCCATACAAAGCCATGGAAGATAAAGGATGGCTCTATAATAAATCAACAAAAATAATAACAACTGAGTGAACACAAAGAGCATACATATAATTTGCACATCAATGGATAGTAATTGCGCTTAAACAGTATTGATACCCATACGTGTTACAGATAAGACTTCACCCTTACTGAAAGACATTTCCCAGTGACAGTCCAGCTTGTGCACACCCTCACTGTAGTCTAATCACTGTTCACCCATGAAGTGTCTCCCCAGGGGTTCTATGATCTCTGCCATAGACAGAATCTTACTATGCTTTCTGCCATTGTCATTACACTGTAAAAAGGTTTTATGCTGTATTTTTTTTTTTTTTTTATTAAACCGTTCACAATGAATGAGGTGGGAAAACGTAAGCTCCTCTGAGATGGGATAGAAATGTGCTTTCTTAGAACTATCAACCTTTTTATGGCTGTGAGCATATTAAATTAGGAAGGAATGGCCCTAGAAGAAAATTAACTGAGTTAAGTGAGAAGTAATTTTCATATATTTGGTACAGAGAAGAGATAACCATCTCTCAAAACTTAATGCTCTTCCAGCAGTTCCCATAAATGTGTTGTAATGGGCCATTAGAATTGTTACATATCCAGCATCAGTATCTATCCTATGCAACTGCTTTAGTATTTATATTAAAAAAGTCAAAAGTCCTCTTGTCTGCTATGCAGGCATAGGTGTCACCCAATGAATCGTGTATTGGTGCTTCGGAGATTATTCCTGTGAAAAATCGCCTAGCACTCACAAACTGATTAAATTAAATGGAGCTGCACTTGTCCTTTAACACACAAACATTCAAACGCTGTCAGCATTTCAGATTGCAAATAAATATTGATGGTATTGCTAAGGGGACTGGTCAGAGAACTGAGCTGTGATAAACAGCAGGCAAACAAGAAAAAAAAACTGGAAACAGCTCACTTAATTCCTAGTTTAACTAGTATGTGCTTATTTTGTGTGGCATTAAACAAATTATGATTTTAACTAGTTAATACAAAATGGATCTTTTAAAATGTCCAGTATTTGCACTTTTCAGTGCAAAATGAATGTTTAAAAATTATCCTTTTGCATTAAGTGACAATTGGAGTACACCACCAGGTGCCGCGGGGGGCATGCATGTTCACATGAACATGTGCACATGTACGTGCACGCACGCCCATATTACACTTCCAATGTGCTGGCGGTAACTAGTTAAGTAACAAACTGTTATCTTAGATCTGTGTTTGTTCTATTTAATTTTTTAAAGGAAAAGGAAGAGGAAACAAAAGGTAGAATAAAACTTTGAAATGTTGATTTGCATTGATTTAAACATTTGTAAAGAAGCACTTTCAGCATGAGGTTTGCATTTTTTTGATTTCTTACTAAGAAAAAAATATTTTTAAACTTTCTCATGAATCAAAAATCCCACGGGAAAGGGAACAGCAGACCATTTGCCTATTCACGTTAATCAAATGGAAAAAAAGCACCTCAGACTAACATCAATATCTTTTCATGCAAGAAAAAACATGCTTTTAAAGTAAATGTTATGTCCTTAAAGGGAACCAGAGAGGAACTAAAAAAAAAAAAAACAGAAAAAGCTTTTATACATACTTGGGGCTTCTTCCAGCCCCATACGCACGGATCGCTCCCACGCCGCCGTCCATCGCTTCCTGTATCGGCGGTACCGGGTCCCGTCACTTCCGCGGACACGGCCAATTGTCCGCATGAGCAGGGGCTCCCTCCATACCCTTACGCCTGCGGCTGCTCAGTATGCAACTGCATGTGTAAGTGTATGCCGGGAGCCCCTGTGAAGCGGACAATTGGCCACGTTCTGCCGCCGACTGGCCGAAACTACGGGACCCGGTACCGCCGGATACAGGAAGCGGAGGACGGCGGCATGGGAGCGATCCATGCGTATGGGGCTGGAGGAAGCCCCAGGTATGTATAATAGCTTTTTTCTGGGGCCTCTGGTTCCCTTTAACCATAATTCGTATTGAATAATCTTCAATCTTCATTTGTAAATTTTTCATCTTGTTTTTTGTTCTAATTGTAGGTAATTAATATATTGCAGCAGACAATTCTCAACTAGTTTCAAGCTCAAGAGAATCTTAATTGTGGAGCTACTATTAAGAGGAAGAGGCAAGATTACAAGATGATATGTAAAGATAGGAGAAAACTGAACTTGGTGACAATGAGAGATATATTACTGTGCACCATATCTAGAGATCGCCCGAACCTCCGATTTTCGGTTCGCGAACTTCCGCAGAGGGTTTGGTTCGCGCAAACTTTCGCAAACCGCAATAGACTTCAATGGGGAGGTGAATTTTGAAAACTAGAAACACTTATGCTGTCCACAAAAGTGATGGAAAAAAAACACTTATGCTGGCCACAAAAGTGATGGAAAAGATGTTTCAAGGGGTCTAACATCTGAGTTTTTGCATGGATGAGTGGGATAGACGCAGTGGCGGACATACGGCCGTGCAGGCCGTGCCGCCGCACGAGGGCCCCTGAAGTTCTGCTGCTTCAGGGGCCCATTAAGTATTGCAGGTTTTTTTTTTTTTTTTTTTTTTATGTTTTTTTTTTTAACCTGGGGGGCCCAACTCCTGTCCTCCCCCCTCACCTTGCCCCCCCCCCTCATGCGGCGGGAGAGCGGAAAATACAAGAAGTCTCCGGCCGGGGCGGCAGCTGCCGCTTGGTCTCCAACTTGGAGACATATCGGAAACTAAGCAGCAGCTGCCTCTAGCGTCTGCTGCAGCCCCGGCCGGAGACTTCCTGTATTTTCTGCTCTCCCGCCGGCTGCAGCGCATACCGGGAGGGGGGAACCGAGGTGAGTGAGGGAGGATAGGAGTCGGGCCCCCCACCCGGATAGCTACCCACCCGGCTACCTTACCTACCCACCCGGCTACCTACCCCGCTACCTAACCAGGCTACCTACCCACCCACCCGGCTACCTAGCTACCCACCCGGCTACCTAACCACCCTGCCGGCTATCTACCTGGCTACCTACCCACCCGGCTACCTAACCACCCTGCCGGCTATCTACCTGGCTACCTACCCACCCGGCTACCTAACCACCCTGCCGGCTATCTACCTGGCTACCTACCCACCCGGCTACCTACCCACCCGGCTACCTAGCTACCCACCCGGCTACCTAACCACCCTGCCGGCTACCTACCTGGCTACCTACCCACCCGGCTACCTAGCTACCCACCCGGCTACCTAACCACCCTGCCGGCTATCTACCTGGCTACCTACCCACCCGGCTACCTACCCACCCGGCTACCTAGCTACCCACCCGGCTACCTAACCACCCTGCCGGCTATCTACCTGGCTACCTACCCACCCGGCTACCTACTCACCCGGCTACCTAGCTACCCACCCGGCTACCTAACCACCCTGCCGGCTACCTACCTGGCTACCTACCCACCCGGCTACCTAGCTACCCACCCGGCTACCTAACCACCCTGCCGGCTATCTACCTGGCTACCTACCCACCCGGCTACCTACCCACCCGGCTACCTAGCTACCCACCCGGCTACCTAACCACCCTGCCGGCTATCTACCTGGCTACCTACCCACCCGGCTACCTACCCACCCGGCTACCTAGCTACCCACCCGGCTACCTAACCACCCTGCTGGCTATCTACCTGGCTACCTACCCACCCGGCTACCTAACCACCCTGCCGGCTACCTACCCACCCGGCTACCTACCCACCCACCCGGCTACCTACCCACCCGGCTACCTAACCACCCACCCGGCTACCTACCTACCCACCAGGCTACCTACCTACCTACCCACCCGGCTACCTACCAACCCACCAGGCTACCTACCCACCCACCCAGCTACCTAACCACCCACCTACCCACCCACCCACCAGGCTACCTACCCACCCGCCTACCCAGCCACCCACCAGGCTACCCACCCGGCTACCCAGCCACCCACCAGGCTACTTACCCACCCGGCTAAGGGCTACCTACCTACCCACCCGGCTGCCTACCTACCCACCAGGCTACCTATCCACCCAACCACCCATGGGAGCTGCGCGCCGGATGGAGGCTGGGACAGGAGGTCTGCTGCTGCAGGTGAGTAAATGTTTTTTTTTTATTATTTATTTTAGCAGGTGTATGTTCTGGGCAGGTCTGCCACATGATTGCGTGTATGTTCTGGGCAGGTCTGCCACATGATTGCGTGTATGTTCTGGGCAGGTCTGCCACATGATTGCATGTATGTTCTGGGCAAATTTGCTACATGATTGCATGTGTTTTCTGGGCAAATCTGCCGACATGATTGCACGTATTTTCTGGGCATATCTGCCGACATGATTGTAGGTATTTTCTGGGCATATCTGCCGACATGATTGCAGGTATTTTCTGGGCATATCTGCCGACATGATTGCAGGTATTTTCTGGGCATATCTGCCGACATGATTGAATGTATTTTCTGGGCAAATCTGCTCACATTATGTGTATTTTCTTGAGAAAACCTGCACAATTATGTGAATTTTCTGGGGAAAGGGTCACCAAAACTTGGGCCCACTGTCTTTGCGTTGCACTTTTCAAGGGAACCTGAGGTGAGAATAATATTGAGGCTGCCATATTTCTCTCCTTTTAAGCAATACCAGTTGCCTGGTTGCCGTTCTGGTCCTCTGCCTCTTATTCTTTCAACCATAGACCCTGAACAAGCATGCAGCAGGTCAGGGGTTTCTGACAATATTGTCAGAACTGAGAAGATTAAGCTGCATGCTTGTTGCTGGTGTAATTCAGTTTATTACTGCAGCCAAATAGATCAGCAGGGCCGCCAGGCAACTAGTATTGTTTAAAAGGAAATAAATATGGCAGCCTCCATATCACTCACCCCGGGATCACTTTAAATTACAGTTAGCTCCGCCCTTATCCGGTCATTGCCACGCCCATTTTTTGCCGCGGCGCTATGCGCCGCAGGTTCTATCCACGCCCATTTTTTGCCGCAGGTTATAGCTGCACCCATTTTTTGACGCGGCGCGCTTCGCGCGCCGCAGGTCAGGGGGGCCCACAATTCATTTTTTGCACAGGGGCCCACTGCTGCCTGTGTCCGCCACTGGATAGACGCCAAAGGTCCCGTGGAAAAATCTGGATTTGACGCAAAGCAGCGTTTTATGGGCAGAAATCACATTGAATGCTAAATTGCAGGCTTAAAGTGCTTTAAAACATCTTGCATGTGTATACATCAATCAGGGAGTATAATTAGAGTACTGCTTCACACTGACACACCAAACTCACTGTGTAACGCACCGCAAACAGCTGTTTGCGTAGTGACAGCCGTGCTGGACTGGTGTGCACCATGGCGAGAGTGCAGGCCGCGGCAGTTTTCAAGCCCATATGGTCGCCGGGCTGTGGTAGCTCAATGATAGAACAACAGTGTCCAGCTGATCAAATTTGGTCTGTCCACAATGAAGCAATGACCTTATTATCTTTGGTGTGCCACCCCCTGAGACACTCATATAGCTTCATTGTGATACGCAAGCCCCTTCACTGCGGCAAGGTAATGATCACGAAGGGGAATGGGCACATGTACGTGCCTTTTGTTTTGTTGTTGCAGCTGCACTGCAGGCAGAAAAATTAGGCAGGCATGTACACGCACCAGAAAAATTAGTATAGCGGCCGCTGCTAGCAACGGCCTTAAAAATTCAGGAATTCACCTGGAGTCCTGGACCCTGTTGGTGGTGGCGGAGAAGGCAAGCGGCCTGCAGGCAGAGATGCTGTGTGTGGGGACTGACTTAGTCTTTGGGTGGGCAGTAGCCCTCCGGGATCCATACCTCATTCATTTTGATAAAGGTGAGGTACTGAACACTTTTGTGACTTAGGCGACTTCTCTTCTCAGTGACAATGCCTCCAGCTGCGCTGAAGGTCCTTTCTGACAGGACGCTTGAGGCAGGGCAAGACAGAAGTTGCTTAAACAAAGAATTTAATGTGTGCATTAAACACCAAGTGAACACCTGACTTATCTGGCTTTGCAAATTTGGCCTTATTGGCTATTAATGAGGCTATGCTCATGCAAAAATGCATTTGCTTTCGCATGCCAAACTATGTAGGGTCAAAAACCAACACCGCAAAGCGGTTGCCCTGCGGGAATTAGTTCATGCTTCATTAGCACTATCCAGAAGCGCCACGGGGAGGCTTCCCAATGCCCCCATACAACCGGGGGGCCGCCCAAGCTCTCACACTGCCTGGAGACCACAGCGGCACCCCGGAGGAGAAGGCTGGGGGGTGCAGGCGACCCCCCAAGCATGGCCAATGCCGGGGAGGGCCGTCTGCACCCACCTCCTAAATTAAAAACAGGCACTTACCTTAACGTCCATTGCGTTCTGCTGCTGAGCATGACTTGGGTGCAACACATAAGAAAGGAGTGAAGCATGGGTCACCCCAAGCTTGTAGAGCTCGGGTTTGGCTCATACGCAGCACTCCAGGGGGGGGGGGAGTGGGGGGGGAACTGGCACAGACAGCTCACTCCAGGGCTCACACCACCTGGAACAAGCCATCCACCACCCGCCTCCAAAGGGGGGATAGAAATGAAATGCTTACACAATGAATTGAATGCGTGCATTAAACACCAAGTGAACACCTGACTTATCTGGCTTTGCAAATTTGGCCTTATTGGCTGTTGGTTTTTGACCCTGCATAGTTTGGCATGCGAAAGCAAATGCATTTTTGCATGAGCATTGCCTCATGAATAGCCAATAAGGCCAAATTTGCAAAGCCAGATAAGTCAGGTATTCACTTGGTGTTTAATGCACACATTCAATTCTTTGTGTAAGCAAGACAGAAGTTGGATGGCAAATTGGGACAGATCTGGCCACAGGTTAAGCCTGCGCACCCAGTAGTCCAAGGGTTCATCACTGCTCACAGTGTCTCCATCCACACTTAAGGCCAGATAATCGGCTACCTGCCGGTCCGGGTGTTGGTGGAGGGTGGATCCGGAAGGGCTAAGGCGAGGCGTTTGACTAAAGAATGTCTGCATGTCCGACATCACCATGAGATCGCTGGAGCTTCCTGTCCTTGCCTGCGTGGACATGGGAGGAGGATTACTGGCAGTGGTACCTTTATTGCATTGTGCTGTGACATCACCCTTATATGCATTCACTCAATAGTAGGATATTTAACTAGTGGCTATCCTCAGCCCCCAAATTACAAGTGGTGATGCAGGTATCCTTTGCTAAGTAATAGGATGCTTGACAAATTTGTAGCAAATTTATTTATGGACATGGATGTGGAAATTATAAGGAAGGATATTACCTGAAAAGCAGTTGTTAATTTCCTATTTAAGCATATTTTTTAAATTGGTGCTTGTGTTTCCTTTTCAAACCCATTTAAAGAAGAAAGAGTTCTGCAAAATACTTTTTTTTTCACGTATATACTTGGGTAAGGGTGGTTATCTGCGTCACCCTCCTTAATGGAACCATCTATATAGGACATAAACTCCCATATTACTCACAATTTTATTTAGGCATATCATTCAGATTAGAAGCAGTGAGCTCAGGTAGGGCACTAGCCTTATTGGAGTTCTTCCAGCCAGGTAGGGGGGAAAATACAAGAAATAACAGCTCAAAACACAATTCTAGGTAGGTAAAGTTTAGATCAATTCAAGCAGTCAACAGCAATATTCATTTGTATTTCTTTTACTAACTAAACCCTTTAAAGATGGATAGAATAGAAGACATTGAAAAGCTTTTTGGGATTTTTTTTACTATGATCAGGCTCTCATTGGAGAGACATTTTCTCACTTCCTATTCAGAAAATATGTTAATAAGTCTCTTTAAAGGTGACAAAACATTGCTGAACTAAAGCATTTTTTTTCAAAAGAGGAGAAGAGAAAAAAACACCTAAAAAGGGTTTAATTACTTTCCTGCTTTCTTTGGCCATGTCCTCAAATTTGAGCCTTTGATGTCACAGTGACAAAAAATAAAACCTGAATTCTTGCAAGTGAAGACATAGGGCTTGATTCACAAAGCCGTGCTAAATGTTAGCACGCTAGTGAAAAGCCCATTATCACGCCTAAACTCAAAGTTTACACTCGCAACGCCATTAAACCCTATGCGACGTTTCGCGCGCACCGGACTTTGCACGCGAAACTTTGCGCGTGAGTTTTTCCCTCAAAGCGGTGCTAACCTACTTAGTGCAATGCTTATCACGCCCAAAAGTATTTAGGCGCTTTGTGAATCAAGCCCATAGACAGTAATAAAAAACAAGCAGAATTTCTAACCTGTTTCACTCCATTTAATTTTTTAGAGTGAGATTTCAAGCGGCTTATACGGTCTAGTAAACATCAGCATGTTTGATGAACCCAGTAACTCAAAGTTCAGTAGATAATGCACCAGCTTAAAAGGATTGTAAAATGGATCTAAAAATATCCAAGAGTGTATGTGTTGCTTAGGCCAAAACTTGGTAGACCACACACATAAAAATTAGTGTGCAAAAACGTCCCATATTTTGTTGCAGCTTTCTAGTGCTATGGCTTTCTAGTGGACCCTAATGTCTTTCCCAGCTTTCCAGTGCCACCCAGAGCCGCATATGCAATGTAGGTTCATCCAGGACATGGAGCCTAAGGACCCCCCCCCCCCCCCCCCTGGTATTTGGCAGAGTCTACATTAAGAGAAGATTAGTCAGTGCTTTTAGTGGACCTTTTTCTGCTAAGGAATTCCAGCTCACTGCCCCCAGGCTCACTACAGGCAGGTTACACAGCATCATGGAAAAGTCTTGAATGGCTGTGAATAAACAATATCAAGGTTACAAGCCATACTCAAGGCAGTCAGATTTCAGAGCAAGCAAGGTTTAGGTCACAGTCTGAGGTAATCATTGCAGGCTGATATGAGGTCCAGGTTACAAGTCTAGGTCGTAACAGGATAAGATAAAAGGATATTGTAGCAGAAGCTGAGCACACTTAATATAGGCAGTAATAGTTACGGTAATGTGAAACATACCTTCTCATAGTGTCCATGGTCCTTATGTTGCACCATCTTGTTTGTGCAAAATGAAAATATATTTAACATTTTTGGTACTATAATTACTTTTAAAGACCAAGTTAGAGTAAAGGTTTAGTACTACTGCCTATCTTCAGTGTGATCAGTTTATACTACTATATTTATATACACTTTATATACAACATCAAAGGAAGATATTTGACAGGGGAAAGCAATTTAATTACTAAAAGAAACATTAACAGAAAAACAGTTTAAAAGATGTAAAAGTGAAGAAAAAAGTTTATAATAAAAAAGGAAGTAATGAAAGTTACATTTACGTAGACACAGAAGAGTGTTAAAATTATTGATATTATTTATACATTTTTCCCGCTGATATTAATTGTTTTAAGTTTGATAAGTTGTTGGAGAACTCTAAAATAGTTAAGTAATTAATGTGTAGAATATTAGTATAATGATTACTCTGCATGCAGTGACTAATGCACCTCTAAAACTGTTACCTCCATGCTGTTTCACAAATATGTCAGCTGAATCCCTGCAACGTCGCACAGTACGACAGCAACTGACTTACAGTACATTAAAGTCCTATGGGGAAGGCACAAAAGGAAAAGTGATTATTAATTTACCTTCATTAATTAAAATGGTCTCTTCCTATTGACATCTTAGTACATCACAGGGGGAAAATCTGTAACTCTTTTTTTCTTCTTAATTAATTAAGGTTGGGAAGCAATCTGTTACAAGATAAACAGATGCAAAGCTATTAAATTATTTTTGTATTAAAAAAATTTGAATCTAAACCATTTTGGCAACTAGAGTTTGGCAATGTGTGCGTAATCATTTACTTTATTAAGTGTAATTCTACTTAAAACAAAAAATGAATCCGTAAAACGTATCCATATTGGCACAGCTTTTTTGTAATTACATTTTTATTACATTTACAGGCATATATAGATTTCAAAATGTGTCAGGAAGCTTAAATGTAACTAGATTATAGGACACAGAGGCAAGTTCTCAGCCCGGTGACATGCCTCTGTGTCCTTCTGGTGTTGCTGTCAATCCCCCTGGGCTCTGCTGCTCCCCCTCAAAGCTAGCGACAATCTGATTGTTGCTAGCCTCCTTTTACCCCTTCCAGCCGTTAATCACCTTGCTCCCCCGCCTCCGTCAGCTCGCTCCCCTGCCATGCTCCCCCTGCCTCCATCACCTCGCTCGCCCGCCTCTGTCACCTTGCTCCCCGCCTCCCCCAGCTTCCTACAATCAGCGCAAAGCAGTGACCCAGGAAGTACAGGAAGAACCATCTTGGATTTCCTCTGATATTACACCTGCTGTGGAGGATGTGGCGTGGAGTGGTGCAGACTGATCCGGGAGGCAGTGTGGAGCAGGTAGTATTTTATGTTTTACATTGTTCAAGCCACCTCGGGTTCTCTTTAAACTGCTATTTTCTGGAAAACCACCAGGTCTTTTGGTACTCCCCCCCTCCCCCCTATTTTCCACTATTCTCCTACACATACCTACTAGCAAATTTGGTGGTTTTAACATGTATAGGGGCGTTGCTATTAAAGTGTAAAGTTTGCCCATTGACTATAATCGAATTCAAGAAAAAGGTTTGGTGGTACCCTCCAAATTTTGAGGACATTTTTTCAAGCCTGTGAGAGGCGTTCTCACTCATCCTCACTGATTTTATAGCATAAGAGGAAACACGTTAGCCTTTATGTTATATGAGATATGCTATCCACTGTTATGATGTAACGTCTAATATTAGCCTCTGCTACTTCCTTGTCTAGATCACTGATCATCATGAGCATATAGCCATTCTACTGTAACCAAGATATTTTGGGAAATTGCCAAGCTGCTTAATGAACTAAAATGTTTTGCTGACTCCGTGATGCATCCTATATCTATCATGAAAGCCTTTATTTAGTATTGTGGAAAGCGGGCTAATGCAGATGTAATGCATTAAAATGAATGCCATTTTCTGCATCATCACTTATGTATAATCCCACATTTTATCACAATGAGTTGAGGAAAATATGCTTGGCTGAAAGATACATTCACAATCAATAAACTAGTTCTTCCCTGCTGCAAGTCTGTAAAATAGGATTTAGTGGTCTTGAAAGCCTGCCATTGTCTTGTAGAATCATGCATTAGAACACAACTTTCATCTAGCTCTTATGCGTGGCTAACAGGATGACATGTTAATGTGGGTGTACTAATATTCTAAACTTCCCCATATTAAAGCGCCCAATGGAGAGTATTTACAAAGAAATCAAATTACCTTTAATAGAATCTAATTGCAAACAAGCAAAGTACGTCAGTTGTATTCTTCACAGGGCAATTACAGAGTCTTCAATAGCTAAACAGATAAATACTTGACACTGAGTGCTAAAATCCCATATGTAGTCTATTTTACTTTCCAGATTTATAAATGGAGCTGGTACCTAAAATGTACATTTTAATGAGAAGAATTTTATAGCGATAGTTCCTTTTACGTTCTTCAAGTTTAAGTTCTTCAAATAAGTCTTCAAAACACCGGTCACCGATCTTACCTGACTTACAAATTTTATGCATAACATTTAGAACTGTTAATGTTAAGTTATCCCAGAACTATTTGGTTCACATCGAATAGAATGAAATACTAGTTATATTATGGACAGA
The DNA here is from genome assembly GCF_040937935.1 of Hyperolius riggenbachi. NCBI lineage: Eukaryota > Metazoa > Chordata > Amphibia > Anura > Hyperoliidae > Hyperolius > Hyperolius riggenbachi. The sequence continues at coordinate 448,973,488 of NC_090646.1, read as the reverse complement.
GCCGGGACAAGGTCCTCCAGCAGCCAAGGCTGAGACACCAAAGTTGCTGAGGTAACCAACACACCTGCTGTATTAATAGCAGCAGGCTCTGAGAAGGAATTCAGCAGGTGGGAGGAGCACTACATAAATCATGTATAGCCTGCACTCTGCAATTATGTCTAGCCAGCAGTTCTACACCTGTAGAACTGCTATCAAGCACTTCTTAATCTGCACCAGTTTAGGGATGGAGTTGCACTTCACTTAACTGTAGGGCAGCTCTAGAAATTCATGCTAAATTGCTACTATTACCTAGGCTTCCGCATCTGTGCGGACTGCGCAGCCGCGGCAACCTCCAGCGGCCATTTTTGTGGAGGCAGGAGAGCCAGACCAGGGCTGTGGGGTCGGGAGCTAGCCCGGGGGGGAAATAAGCAGTGGGGACCCTGCGCAACTGCACGGAGGGTACCGATGGCGTCCTCCGTGCCTTCAAAAATCATGCAGGTATAGAATTTTTTTTTTAATTTGGGCTCGTAAGTCCTTTAAGGATAACTGTTACTAGAATGTCAGTACAATTTCTCACTGGCCAAATGGAGTGATGACTGGTGACTTGGCTCATGTCATCATTGCGCACTGAGCATCACATAACATTAAACTGAGACCTAAAACACAGAAAATAAACTTTTTTCAGAAACTTGATTTGTATATAATTCCAGACCTGGCGGGTCAAGCAATTGTTTTTATATGTTGAATATGCGAGGGCTTTCAGTGTTCTCTCCACTCCTCAGTACAGTGTGTTCTCCTTTCAATCTTATTGTGGCCCAGAGATTGTATGGGAGATCAGTAAATATGAGTACTCTGGTTTCACTGTGTTTAGTTTCATTCCGGTTAGCTGTATCGACTCACTAATGGCTCAAATTAAATCAAGACCTCTGGAGCCACTTCTCCTTCAAAAGGATGTTTGGAAGCATTCCAGCTTTCTGATCAATATTACAGCACAAAGGAAAACATATTATTTTTTCTACATGTGTGCTTATAGAGGAGTTGTGGATTGTAATAAACACTATAATTATATTCACATATATATAAGCAGAGATGAATACATGCGGAAAACAGTGAACATGCTCCTTGTTCTAATTCTCCAGACTGTATCGTGTACCCATAGCTAGCTTTGTAGTCTGTTTCTTCCTATCAAGCCAAAGGTCATCATCAGTTAACATGGGAATCGGTCTGTGAAATCCATATTGCTGCTCTAATAAGGAGTTTGGACTTATACTGCCATTTTAGCAGGTAATCAGATATCTTAAAGTTGCATAGTCCCCATTAGGAAAATACTGTGATGTTTTGTGAGGTGTCCCTTTCTTTGATGTTATGATTTCAGAGCTGGCGTTGTACATCTTTGTTCCTTTAATAAGGCCACTGTGTTTCTTATCTTTTCTCAACTTTCTGTTAATCATTTATGTTGGAGAACAGATTCCCAGTGTTCATTCATTTGTGTGTTTGAACTGCGTTCTATACGGTATATATACAGCACATGCCTTGATTTTCTTAGATGTTGTATATAATGTATTTCACTGGATAAGGGAAACAAGCAATTAAGCTAATTTAATTTAGTTATTTATTTAAGTATTTATATAGCGCCAACATATTACGCAGCGCTGTACAGAGTATATTGTCTTGTCACTAACTGTCCCTCAGAGGGGCTCACAATCTAGTCCCTAACATAGTCATATGTCTACAGTATGTATGTTGGGGGAAGCCAATAAACTTATCTGTATATTTTTGGTACGTGGGAGGAAACCAGAGTGCCCGGAGGAAACCCACACAGACATTGGGAGAACATACAGACCCATATGCAATTCACTTTTTCACCTGAGTTTTCACCTAGGAGATAATTTTTCATCTTCTGTTTAAAATAACTTTCCAGAACTTTTTAACTAAAAAAGTACCAAAACTTAAATTAAAAAGTACTATCAAAATTATTTTGAGTATTTTCTTGCTTTCTGGTGGCTTAGAATGGATTTTATCGACAATTTTAAAAATATCACCTAGGAGAAAACTCAGGTGAAAAAGTGAATTGCATATAGGCCACAAACTCCTTGCAGACATTGACCTGGCTGGGATTTCACCCAGCGCTGCAAGGAGAGAGCACTAACCACCAGAGATGTGGCGAATGGTTCCCGAGCATCTCCAAATCCCTGGGGCTCTTACTACTTCCGGGTCGCACTGACCCGGAGTAGTACGCCTGCGCTGCCCGGCGGAGCGCGTCCTAGATCGCGCTCCTGTTGCCGGGCACTTTCTGCGCGTGTGCGTGACGTCATGAATGACGTCACGCTCATGCGCAGAGAGTGCCCGGCAACAGGAGCGCGATCTAGGATGCGCTCAGCCGGGCAGCGCAGGTGTACTACTCCGGGTCAGTGTGACCCGGAAGTAGTAAGAGCTCCAGAGATGTTCGCCGGGCGAACAGTTCGCCACATCTCTACTAACCACTACGCCACCTTGCTGCCAAATTAAATACTATTTAGATGAGAGATAATAGAGTAGCAAATACAACAATCACTTTTAGAAATCTTTTTTATTCTTGGTAAAAAGAAACTTTACTTCTATAGGTCAAACACCATTACAAGTTATATTATGATAAAGAGCAAGTTAAAAAGGTTAATGTTGTCTTCTTTCTCTGTCAGTTATGCAATGGCATAATTACAATTCATGGGGCCCACAGTTAAACTCTGAAGGGGCCCCACCAATTTTAACAACCCTTCCAATGCCTCCCCTTGGTGCCCTTCACTGCCTTGGGGCCCATCTCACAAGGGCCATAAAACAAGTGTGACCATCATGATCTCGACACCCACAACAAGTGTAGCTACAAAAACACCAGATCTGAAGTATAATCCCCTGTATAGGAGGAAGGAAAGGATAGTACTTGGGCCCCCCACAGTTCTGCCCACTCCCCCTCCCCCCCCCCAGTTGCGGAGGCTGCTCTCCTCTCTTTACTCCATGTATGTATGCTATGCTGTAGTTTTCACCCTCTTTGGGTTTTTCTTGTCTATTAGATCTAGAACCTATAAGTAATCAATCCCTTGTACAATCATTTCGGGTATCAGAGATGGATGAAGGTGAAACTGTGCCATAGGCACTTTAACTATCCTGCTTCCCAACTGGATTTTTGATAAGTAGAGGTGGTGGGTGATGTCGGAGGAGGTGCCAGAAAGGCCTTGAGGATGATCTGACTCTGTCAGGTATAGTCAGCAAGAGGTAATGCAATACTCTCTGCAGAAGTGTCTAAAGCCTAAATCCTAAAGTGTCTAATGCCTGATACACACTTCCAATTTATATTGGCCAATGACTGGCCAAATGTACCACCTCTACATAGTATGAGGGCCAAAAGATTTTGAATACTATGAACAGCTTGTGTAGGTAAGCTCTGATACTACAGTCAGAATTATATGTGTGTACCAGGCTCTAGCAACCATCCTTAAAGAGTAACTGTCAAGCTGCAAAAGCCAATTTAAACCTCTATTCTCCAGTGTTAAACAGTTTAGAAGGAAGCCAAAAAGGCAATACTGAAGTTAAAATTCTCTCTTACTTTGATGTTTGCTGAACAGCAAGGTTGTATATTCACAAGCCCCTAAGAAGGACAGGCCGCATAACAGATACTGCAAAGCATTCTGGGGCTCCTTCTTCTCCCCACTGAACTCCCTTGGTCCTCCCCTTCATTTACCTATCCCGCCCTAAGGCTGCTTACAGTGAGAAGTTACAGGCTCCTGTTACAGCAGCTTGTAACCTTGTGCAGCCAAGCTCCCAGCACTAAAAAATCAACGTGCTTTTCACAGGGCACGTTCCATTAGAGTATACTGCAGGAGTCCGCTATTGTTCCTAGCCACATAGTGTTGTCCGGATCATGAACCATTTTTTGTCAGTCGAATCATCAGGAAGCAAGGTGAGGGAGGATATTACATCACAATTGGCTTCATACAAGACAGACAAAAATGGAACCTGCCATGAGCTGTCAGGAGCATCATTCTCTGCAAACACTATATAAAAATTCTGTGAAATCCAAACGAGGACAGTGAAATGCATATGTAATGTAAGTACAGCCAATATTTAGCTACTGATATATGTATTTTTTTTTCTCTGAGACCCTATACCTAACAGCTCTTCTTTAAACTTTTTAAGGGACACTTTGAACTCCACAGTCCAGGTGTTAGACCCCTTGAAACAACTTTTCCATCACTTTTGTGGCCAGAAACAGTGTTTGAAGTCTATGACGGTTCGCATGTTCGCAAGCATTTGCGGAACTTCGCGCTCGCTATTCGCAAACTCTATGTTTGCGACATCACTATTCCTGAAATAATTCGTAGAGATAATTTAAGATGATAGCTCAGGCAAGCATGAACCTAGCTTTAAGGATGAGCCACATGGAAGAAAATGTTTTGTTAAATCTATTGATTATTGCTGAATATAATCTTTCATACTTTCATCAAAGTAGATAGCACATTTGTGGTCCATAAAGTAGTATTTTTGTGCTATTCATAGATCTGTATTTCTCCCCAGCTTATGAAAGAGATTGATTATGCTGATGTAATGAAGTGCTCTCTTTGTGATCAATCTTTCTGAGAGGATATACGTGCCGTCATTAGTGTTTCAGAATATGTTTCATGCTTAGTTAAGGAGGTAGAACTCATCTACTTAATAACATCCTTTCTACTTCCACTTCTTAATAATGCTACTCAATAGAACATTTTACAATTCAGGGTCATGGTTAGAATTGCAAAGGCAGAAGTGATTAGAAAAAAAAATCAGATAGTGGTTTTAGATATCAAAACCTCCCACCAGTGGCGTTTCTACCACAGGGCGCAGGGGGGTGTGGCGCACCGGGTGCCAGACAGCCAGGGGGTGTCGCCACGACCCCCCATAGATGCCGGACTCAGGAGGGGAAGAGCAGCGCTAGGAGGAGGGGTGACAGCAGGGATAGCGGTGGGGAGGGGGGACATATCCCCCCCTTTCCCTCACCTGGGTCCCCTCCTTCTGCCTCTCTTCTCCCCCCTCAAAATGCGGGCAGCGGGCCGGGGGCAGTGGTCAGCGAGCAGGTGAGCGCAGAGAATACTCACTTTACTTCCGCGTATCAGCCTGGAACGCTCCGTCGCCGTCACGTGCCTCTTCTGCGCCTCCAATCATTGGAGGCGCAGTAGAGGCACATGACGGCGATGCATGTTCCAGGCTGATACGCGGAAGTAACGTGAGTATTCTCCACGCCTGCCTGCTCGCCCTGTTTGCTGCCCGCTGCCCACAGTTTGGGGGGGGGGGAAGAGGCAGAAGCAGAAGGAGGGGACCCAGGTGAGGGAGGGGGGAGATATGTCCCCCCCTCCACACCGCTATCCCTGCTGTCACCCCTCCTTCTAGCTACACGGGGGGGGGGGTACTATACTACCTAAATTGGGGGCCACTATACTGGGGGCAGCTAAACTGGGGCCACTATACTACCTAAACTGGGGGCCACTTTACTGGGGGCAGCTAAACTGGGGGCCACTATACTACCTAAACTGGGGGCAGCTAAACGGGGGGCCACTATACTACCTAAACTGGGGCCACTATACTGGGGGCAGCTAAACGGGGGGGGGCACTATACTACCTAAACTGGGGGCCACTATACTGGGGGCAGCTAAACGGGGGGCCACTATACTACCTTAACTGGGGCCACTATACTACCTAAACTGGAGGCCACTATACTACCTAAACTGGGGGCCACTATACTACCTAAACTGGGGGCCACTAAACTACCTAAACTTGGGGCCACTATACTAGCTATACTGAACACTATACTGGGGGCAGCTAAATGGGGGGCCACTATACTAGCTACACTGGGCCTGGGGGTCACTATACTAGCTATGCTGGGGGCCACTATATTACCTATACTGGGGGGGGCACCATACCAGCTACAATGGAGGCTACACTGGGGGCAACTATACTATCTAAACTGTGGGCCACTATACTACCTATACTGGAGGGCAGCTGTACGGGGGCCACTAGCTACACTGGGGGCAGCAACACTACCTACATTGGGGGCAGCAGCTATGCTGCCTATCCTGGGGGCAACTATACTAGCTATATTGGGGCAACTATACTACTTTCACTGGGGGCAACTAGCTACCTATACTGGGGGCGAGGTGAGTAAATGTGTTTTTGTTTTTTTTTTATTTATATTAGCAGCCAGGTGTAGCGTTTATGTTCTGGCCAGGTCTGCTACACGATTGAAGTGTTTTCTGGACTGGTCTGCCACACGTTTGCATGTATTTTCTGGTCAAATCTGCTACACGATTGCATGTATTTTCTGGTCAAATCTGCCGACATGATTGCATGTATTTTCTGGGCAAATCTGCCGACATGATTGCATGTATTTTCTGGGCAAATCTGCCGACATGATTCCATGTATTTTCTGGGCAAATCTGCAGACATGATTGCATGTATTTTCTGGGCAAATCTGCCGATATGATTGCATGTATTTTCTGGGCAAATCTGCCGACATGATTGCATGTATTTTCTGGGCAAATCTGCCGACATGATTCCATGTATTTTCTGGGCAAATCTGCCGACATGATTGAACTTATTCTCTGGGCAAATCTGCCGACATGATTGAACGTATTCTCTGGGCAAATCTACACACATTACGTTTATTTTCTTGAGAAAACCTGCACAAGTATGTGAATTTTCTGGGGAAAGGGTCACCAAAACTTGGGTCCACTGTCTTTGCGTTGCACTTTTAAAGGGAACCCGAGGTGAGAATAATATTGAGGCTGCCATATTTATCTCCTTTTAAGCAATATCAGTTGCCTGGCTGCCGTGCTGGTCCTCTGCCTCTAATTCTTTCAACCATAGACCCTGAACAAGCATGCTTGTTTCTGGTGTGATTCAGTTCGCTACTGCAGCCAAATAGATCAGCAGGGCAACTAGTATTGTTTAAAAGGAAATAAATATGGCAGCCTCCATATCACTCTCACCCGGGTTCACGTTAAATTACAGTTAGTTCCGCCCTCATCCGGTCATGGCCACGCCCATTTTTTTGCCACGGCGCGCTTTGCGCGCCGCATGTTATAGCGCCACCCATTTTTTGCCCCTTTACTTTTTTTTTGGGGGGGGGGGGGTCGTATAATACCCAGCACCGGGTGTCAAATGCCCTAGGTACGCCACTGCCTCCCACATATTGGTGTCCATGCACTCTCGTGTGGCATCTGTAATATTCACTTAGTGATTCCAAACCAGTAGTAGAGCTGTATGTTCCTGACAATGGTTGCAGTCAATGCCATTAGTATCTGGTGACACTACTTTTTCAAAAAATATCAAAACATGCAAGAATGTTGTTTACTTTGAACATTTTCCTAACAAAAATTACAGGGAAATATTTATGAATCGTATCTGCTCAAATATGCAACCAATATCACACACTAAGTTCAGTTATGTCTAAGAACTGGGCCTTTTAATAATGGCAGTATTGCATATACATTCTCAGGTATGGCTAGCACAGACAGCATGGAGGTTTTTCTGATTTATAAGATTTTGACATGCAAAGGGAATAAAGGAGATTTCATAAAGTTTAGCACAGTCATCTGATAAACACCAAGAGATATATTTACCAAAGCGAAAGAGGGTTGTCTCAGTGGCTTGCTCAAAAGGCAACATAGAAACATATCTAAACATGCGCTATAACAAAATTTTACAGGTACAAGTGTGCAAACCTCAGTGTTTATGCTCATGAGAGTACATATAGACCTTATTCATTAATATAACTTGATAAGAAACAAAAACAATGTAGGGGTTAAAGGCCATTGGGAGTCATTCAGGTGTCCATAAAACGTAACATTTATCACAATAGGATAAGAGACAAGTATCTAGACATCAATAAAACATCAATCCTATGATTGATCACATCAGTATATAAAATACAGCGTGCAGCCTGGGTAATTCCCTACTTTGGTGTCCTAACTAAATTGGTCTCTATTACTGGTGTAATTCCTCTCACTTTGCCCCCCTCCCTAACCACTTACTAATTATAGGCAGGGTACACATCTTGTATTCAAAACAGATGCACCAAATTAACATTAATGGAGGATGTTAGCTTCCAAAACAGTTTGCATGCAAAGCTTTCTTTAATGGACCTTTCCACCCCACTGAGGCTATATTTTTGGAATGGACCCCAGCCTCTAACTAATTAACCACTTGAGGACTGTAGGCTTACCCCTCCCCTTTTCTGCCCTCTCTGATCCCTGCTGGCATTTTTTTTCCATTTATTTATTTGTTATTTCTTGTTAAATACATTTTCCCTTTTTTATTTTTCCCCCTCCCTCTCCCGCCAGCCAATCACAGTGATCGACTGTCATAGGCATCAGCCTATGACAGCTCATCACTTCTGAGCCTCCTAGGGGGACAGCCATGTCACACGGCTGTCCCCAGTACAGTGCTGCCTTAAATCGCAGCGCTGCACAGTGTAAATAGACGGTGGTTTTGCCGTCTAACAGTCTCCCAGGCGGTGATTGCCGCTGGGAGACTGATGATGGAGCAGAGCTCCGTCATTCAAGTGCATCGGCGCATGCGATCTCCTGCAAAACCCCACCACAGGACTTCACACCAATTGGCGTTGAATGGTCCTGGGGCTGCCTTCGCATTCACTCCAATTGGCGTGGAGTGGTTGGCAAGGGGTTAACAAACAAGCAAAGCAACTGTCTATAAAATGGTTTACACATATTAATATTATAATATAATATTTTTGTTTTCAGCATCAAATAGGTATACACGGGACTTAGCATTAAATAAACTCATTTTAATAGACAACAGGGGAGAAAAAGCAGCGCATCCTAAGACCAGGCCACATCTGAATGGCTACCAACAGAGGCTTGCAGAAATCCCTAAAGGTAACATACATAGCCCCCTAGAGGCAACACATACTTGTATTCAAAATACAGTAGATGCTACTGTCGTGCACCAAAGCCCTAACCTCTAATAGAAATGGTATGCAAACATAAATATTGCAATAATTAGTGTATTTGGTGCATCTGTTTTGAATGCAAGCTGTGTACCCTGCCTATAATTAGGATCTGCATGCCTGTGCTGGTGCTACGCTTGGTGGTATATTCTCCACAGTCTGCACGACATGCATAACCTGACGTGAAGGAGGTACACACACTAGCACAAGGAACCAGGATATCTCCAGTTTAGTGGAGGAGAGGACTGACTCCAGCAGGAGATGTGGCGCACAGAGCAGGCGTAGATCCGAACAGCCACAAACAATCCTTTCACTTTAGTGGCTCAGCGCAAGGTAGCGTTGAGCGCATAAACCAGAACTCAGAAGATCAGGACAAGTAACAGAATGAACGCTTGCTAAACTAGTCACTGCTTAAGTGACAGCAAGCGTCCATAACAAGACAGACTGGAATGAGGCAGCCAATGTGATTGCAGCGGTGGCGTGCCTCACAAACACAGGACAGAATAGTAGGGAAATAGAGTCAAAGAAGGCAGAAGTAATACACACAAATATACAATAGGTATGATTTTCTAGTGTATTACGGTTACAGTTATCAATGAACTACAAACGACTAACTGACATATGTATATATTGGTGATAAACCGATATATGACATAAGCAAGGAACATTAACTAAGAACTGGAGCAGGACTAGGAAGGATTTGCTACTTCTACGCAAAAACGAGCGCAATCCACACAAGGCAACAGGAACAGGACTGACTAGCTAAGCACGGGTGATCACGATACGCACAACCTACCAAAATGTGCTGGAACTGACTGACTGAACACAGGATATAAACAGTTCGTGTACGTATATATCAGCGACACTGATGTATTAACATAACACAAATACAAGGAAGATAACAAACGTGCTAGTATGCATATATATCGGCGATGAACCAATATATGATGCAAGACCAGCAAAGTAACATTAGAGCTAGAAACACGATCTGGGGTCAAAGCAGCAGCAGCAAGACAGGCTTATGCTGAAGCTATGATAGACCGTGGAGCCCTGCAGGAAGCAGATCTTTATACTGAGGTCATCCAATGGGAGCAGACATGCAGATTCCCACACAGGTGAATGGTAATTATTCAATCCTGAGCTGACCAGCACTGCAGTGCCACTGCAGATAGAATCAGCAACTAGTTTGAGTGCAAACCAAACTATGCAAGCAAATGCATGTAATGACATCAAAAACTGATTGTCTTCAGTAAAACTGCAGCCAGCAGTACATGCTGCAGACATGATCATAACAGCTGGTAGTCATTCAGCCTGTTTTGGGAAGCGCTGCGATGTCTCCTTGCTGTCTAAAAAAATGTAAGTTTACCTCATGCATAGCTGCTCCCATCTGATATTTATGTTTGCGTTTCTATCAGAGTTTAGGGATTTAGTGCATAACTGTAGCATTTATTTTGAATACAAAGTGCGATTGCTGCCTCTAGGGATTTCTACACGCCTCTGTTGGTGGTCATTCAGATGCGGCCTGGTCTTAAAGGGACTCCGAGCAGTGCAGAAACTATGGAAAGATGCATATCATTTTAAAGCTCTCTTTCTCCTCTTTCCAATAATATATATAAACCGCCGCCATACGCCTTTTAGTTTTCGCTATTTTCGCGATTGAAATTGCCGCGGCTGCGATTTCAATCGCGAAAATAAAGAAAACTAAAAGTCGTAGAGCGACGATTTAGGTGTCGCCAGAAAGAGGAGAAAGAGAGCTTTAAAATGATATCCATCTTTCCATAGTTACTTGTATTACACAGGACGACACTTTCCCAGTGTCAGCAGCTCCATTCAGCAGAAAAAGTCGGTCTGTGTAATACAATGTAACTATGGAAAGATGGATATCATTTTAAAGCTCTCTTTCTCCTCTTTCTGGCGACACCTAAATCGTTGCCCTACGCCTTTTAGTTTTCTTTATTTTCGCGATTGAAATTGCGGCCGCGGCAATTTCAATCGCGAAAATAGCGAAAACTAAAAGGCGTAGGGCGGCGGTTTACCTATCATTGGAAAGAGGAGAAAGAGAGCTTTAAAATGATATGCATCTTTCCATAGTTTCTGCACTGCTCGGAGTCCCTTTAAGATGCACTGCTGTTTCTCCCGTTGTCTATAAAAAAAATTAGTTTATTTAATGTTGAATCTTGTGTATACCTATTTGATACTGAAAACAAATATACTACACACACGCACACACACACACATATACAGTATATATATATATATATATATATATATATATATATATATACATATATATATATATATATATATATATATATATATATATATATATATATATATATATATATATGTATATATATATATATATATATATATATACAGTATATATAGATCTTTATTATGTTCTATGTCCTGGTGTTTAATGTAACTCTTGAATTGCAGCATAATGTATACATTTTATTTAATAACATTTAGTATTTCACCTTATAGCTTGATGCTTATATAGCTGCTATTCATTTTCCTTTTTTTTTTTTTATCTTAACATTAAGGTTTATCAACATGTATTATTTAACTGAGTGCACATTTATACCACTAAAGCCAGGACAATACTTTTAAGGATGTGTTGCTGCAATGTTATTAAAAACAGGAGGAAATATTCCATTCCATTCTCATATATTTTACTGGCCAAAGAACTACAGATTTCTATTAAGTAACTTAAATTTTAAAAGAGCAAAAATAATAATAACAATGATCCATAATGGGGGCTATGGTAAAATTAAAATGTAATTTATATGATTGAAGGCAGCACCACGACTTGTAAATGCTCGTTATCATTTGCCATCTGGACCGCCGTTTACACAGAAGTCGTATTTTCTGTAAATGTTTGCATGTATTTCCTTTTTCCGCATTAATTTCCTATGATTTTTTTTTAAAAAGCACTGGTGGATAAGTTGCACTGCAACTAAATGAATTGTAAAGTGTGTGTGGTAGGGAAATAGGTTGTGAGCTCCTTAATAATGGGATTCTATATATAAGCACAGAAAGGAACTACTTAAACAAAGTGCATACAAATAATTACAGATAGGCTTCTTGGCTAGAAAGTCATTACAAAAGGTTTTGATAACTAACCTCCTTTCATAAATCTCAACTTATAAGGACACAGTTAAAATTAATTTAATTTTCTTCTCAGAAGATATAGAAAATCCTAAAGATTAAAAAAGGGCATTCCAAAAGGAATTAGTAATATTAATCAATTTAATTACAATAATTCCAACCCCCTATTGTGAAAGCAAAAGAGTAATGGATCTTAATTACAAATGATGTAGAGGCTGCATATAGCAAAAAGAAAGCTAACTATTATAGTGAATACTGAGTGCCATAGACTGTCTTGTTTTCCTTATGAGCACATTTATCATAGTGTCCAGGGAGAGTCATTTTGCTTGATAAATAAAGAAAAGCTGAAGGAAAGTGCACTACGTGTGATGTTATTTATTTATTTTTGCCTTGGAGAGTTTTCAGTTCATGGTTTGTTACATCCAAGCCTGCACTGTATAATATAAGAAAAAAAAAAGATCTACTTTAAAAGAATTCTCATCAAAGTATGAAGTAAGTGAAATTCAGAAGGCTCTGGAATGTGCACATACAAATACTAATGAATTGCACTGAAAGATACACACACACACACACACACACACACACACACACACACACACACACACACACACACACACACACACACACACACACACACACACACACACACACACAGTGACCTGTAAAGCAGAAAGAAATAAAATCCACTAAAAATTGCAAAAAAATAGAGTATATTAGTATTTTCAAAAGAATACAGTTTGTCTTGCTTTGTGCTTGTGCTAGTTTCACCTTGACAAAGTTCCCTTTTTAGACCCAGTGTCTAGTCCATGCTAGTCTTCATGCAAGCAGATTTTTCATGCATCTTACATTGAATTATGCCCATAATTGGGTTCTTTAACTTAAAATATAAAGGTAGCACCTGCTAGTGGCATAACTACCATTCATAGGGCCACCCTGCGGAACATGCCTCCCCTTGGTGCCCTTCACGGCCTTGGGGCCCATCTCACAAAGGATTATTTATGATCTTCCCGCCCCGGCCATCCCTGAACCTCCCAGATGTGCATGTCACTGTTAACCACACTACCATTCGCCCTACTTCTCAAGCTCGCTGTCTTGGAGTCACCCTCGACTCCGCACTCTCCTTCACTCCTCACATCCAAAACCTCACAAAATCCTGCAACTTCCTTCTTCGTAACATCTGCAAGATCCGCCCTTTCCTGACCTCTGCCACCACCAAACTTCTCATCTATGCCCTCATAATTTCCCGCCTTGACTACTACAATGCCCTTCTGTCTGGTCTCCCTATGATCCGAATAGCCCCACTGCAGTCCATCATGAAGGCGGCAGCCAGAATTATTCACTCCTCCCATCGCTCCACCACGGTAGCTCCCCTCCGTGAATCCCTCCACTGGCTTACTATCCAGTCCAGAATCAGATTCAAGATACTGTGTCTGACCTACAAATCTGTCCACAAAACCTGTCCAACTTACATTTTCAATCTTACTCAGAGGTACACACCTAGCCGCTCACTCCGCTCCTCCAATGAACTTTGCCTTACCGTCCCCCGCATCACCCAGTCCCATGCACGCCTCCAGGACTTCTCAAGAACTACTCCAACACTATGGAACTCCCTACCTCCACCCATCAGGGCAGCCCCCTCCTTCAACATCTTCAAGAAGGCCCTCAAAACTCACCTTTTCACTCTGGCCTACTACCCCCCTCACAAGTGCTCTAAACCCGCAGCTGAACTCTGGTCCCCTACCATATCGTGTCCTTACCTCTCCCTCCAGACTGTAAGCCTTTGGGCAGGGTCCTCCTCCTTTTGTGTCCTACCTGATCATGCACCTCCATAACTGTGAACCCATGCTGTGCATTTGAGTGAACTCAAATTGCCTAATCTCCATGCTCCGATCCAGTGACTGACTAAGCATTACCTTGTACTCATACTGTACTGCATGATCTGGTCCTTCTTGTATTCCTGTATTGTCATATTACTGTATGTCACCCCTAAATATTGTCTGCAACCTAAACTAATGTCCAGCGCTGCGTAATATGTTGTTGCTTTATAAATACAATAAATAAATAAATAAAACAAGTATGGCCATCATGATCTTCTGAAGACATAACAACAAAAATTGTTTAGGTGATACCTTTAACTACCTAACGACTGTGTCACGCTGATGGGCGTGATTGCTTTGGCAGCCCCAGGACCAGAGCCGGATTAAGGCTAAATGGGGCCCTAAGCAAAGTAACTGATTTGGGCCCCCCATCATGTCGTAATAGAATCAGAAGAAGAAGCTGCACAGCAACATGCCGCACACACCAGGGCAGTTGAGCTACTGGTTGCTATGGGCAACAGCCCGCTTTCCTCTGTGGGTGCACAATGCAGGGAATAGCAGCGGCAAAATGCAGAGTGAGAGATGAATGGCTGGGACATTTGCACTCAGGGGCTGGGGCACCTCTGTGAAGAGGGTGCCAGATATGACAGCAGCAGCACTTTCCCCCTGCATCTCCAGCCTGGCAATAGCAGAAAGCTCTGGACACCGCCAAACCGGAAGCCGTTCCCCAGACAGAATTACATAACCACCCCCACCACCGAACAATCGATTTCCTCCCAAACTAGACAGCCACCATGCAGCCTCCATCCCAGTGAATACGATAGTCCAGCAGAGAAGGCAGCCGCAGCGGGGGAGAATGACAGCACCAGATGACTCACATTCACCTATTGCGATCCAAGCAATAGAGGTCCTGTCATCCGGAGCCCATCTGTCTCCTCTAGAGTGCTGCTGCTCTGTTACTACTACTATTACTACTTCCTACTTCCTGTCTAATCTGAGAATCAGGAAGTTCAGAGCAAGCGGCTGCACTGTAGAAGAGACAGATGGGTTTCAGATGACGGGATCTCTATCGCTTGGATATGGAATAGGTGAGTGAGCGTTTGCCATCTGCTGCTATCATTCTTGCTGCAGCTGTGGTTCTCTGTGGGAAGGGAGGGAGGAGTGGGCAGTGGCAGAGCGCACAGTAGCAGGAGGGGGACCTAGGAGGAGAGCCTGGCTCTGAAGACAATCAGCAGTGCACGGCATCATTTGACAAGACAAATAACATTTATATCGCGCTTTTCTCCTGGCGGACTCAAAGCCAGAGCTGCAGCCACTAGGACGCGCCCTATAGGCAGTAACAGTGTTAGAGAGACTTGCCTAAGGTCTCCTACTGAATAGGTGCTGGCTTACTGATCAGGCAGAGCCGAGATTCGAACCCTGGTCTCCTGTGTCAGAGGCAGAGCCCTTAAAAGGACTCCGAGCAGTGCCTGTGGGTATGCCTTTAAGCCACAACTAATTAATTACATCCTCACACTAGAGATGTCGCGAACCTCTGATTTTCGGTTCGCGAACCGGGTTCGCGAACTTCCGCAGAAGGTTCGGTTCGCGGAAAAATTTGCGAACCGCAATAGACTTCAATGGGGAGGCGAACTTTGAAAAATAGAAAAAATTATGCTGGCCACAAAAGTGATGGAAAAGATGTTTCAAGGGGTCTAACACCTGGAGGGGGGCACGGCGGAGTGGGATACATGCCAAAAGTCCCGGTGAAAAATCTGGATGTGACGCAAAGCAGTGTTTTAAGGGCAGAAATCACATTGAATGCTAAATTGCAGGCCTAACGTGCTTTCAAACATCTTGCATGTGTATACATCAAACAGGGAGTGTAATTAGAGTACTGCTTCACACTGACACACCAAACTCACTGTGTAACGCACCGCAAACAGCTGTTTGTGTAGTGACGGCCATGCTGGACTACTGCGCAACATGGCGTGATTGCTCTTCCTCACTCAGTGATGTCAGGTAATGTGTGCCTTCCTTCTCAACTTTCCATGGCATTGTTAAAAAGCTTACGTTTGTTTTTAATTTACATTTTCTACTTGCTGTGTACTTGTTCAGTACCGCTACAATGAGAATCCTGTGGAGGCGGGCAAGTCTGCCATTGTGACCCCGGGTAATGGCCGGGGAATGAGAGGTTTGAATCCTGTGTGGAGCCTGAGCAACGGCTACCACTACACATCCAAGGAGGGCAGCGGGCAGGCATGCACGCCCGCCCGCCCCGAGGTAGTGACCAAAAATAACAATACAGGAGGAGGACTTTCGAGGCCCTGCTGTGTATTTGAAATGAATGTACTTTAAATCCTTTAACGAGAACCAGTTATGGCGGGCAAAGATGACACCACATTCCTTTCACGAGAATCATATGGAGGCGGGCAAGTCTGTCATTTGTGACCCCGGGTAATGGCCGGGGAATGAGAGATGGAATCCGGTGTGGAGCCTGAGAAACGGCTACCACTACACATCCAAGGAGGGCAGCAGGTAGGCATGCACGCTCGCCCCGAGGTAGTGACCAAAAATAACAATACAGGAGGCGGACTTTCGAGGCCCTGCTGTGTATTTGAAATGAATGTACTTTAAATCCTTTAACGAGAACCAGTTATGGCGGGCAAAGATGACACCACATTCCTTTCACGAGAATCATATGGAGGCGGGCAAGTCTGTCATTTGTGACCCTGGGTAATGGCCGGGGAATGAGGGATGGAATCCGGTGTGGAGCCTGAGAAACGGCTACCACTACACATCCAAGGAGGGCAGCAGGTAGGCATGCACGCCCGCCCCGAGGTAGTGACCAAAAATAACAATACAGGAGGCGGACTTTCGAGGCCCTGCTGTGTATTTGAAATGAATTAACTTTAAATCCTTTAACGGGAATCCGTTATGGAGGGCAAGTCTGCCATTGTCACCGCGGGGAATGAAGGTTGGATTGCGGCCCGAAGTGGGAGCCTGCTGAGACCCATGCTGTAGCTGCCCTGACCGTGCTTTGCAGACCAGGCATCTGTGGTCAGATGGACCCTTGAGCCAGCGGAAGACAAACCAAGTCGAAAGCATTTGCCAAGAATGTTTTACGGAGGGCAAGTTTTTTTGCCCTTTTTTTAAATTTTTTGAAAATGATAGATGGTTGTATTTTTAAATTGTTTGAAAGTTTAGATGGTTGTATTTTTAAATTGTTTGAAAGTTTAGATGGTTGTATTTTTAAATTGTTTGAAAGTGTATCCATTCAAGTGCAAGTTATGCACTGACTGCCAGGTATAATGTGCAGTCACAGATGCAGTGAAAGGTATGCAGTGACTCCAAACAGCCATTTGTGTAGTGACGGCCGTGCTGGACTGGTGCGCACCGTGACGAGAGTGCAGGTGATGGTGGCTTTTCAGCCCATATGCTTGCCCGGCTGATGTAGCTGAATGACAGAACAGTGACTTTCCAGCTGATCAAATTTGGTCTGACCACAATGAAGCAACGACCTTAATATCTTTTGTGTGCCACCCCCACCCGAGACACTCAAATAGCCGGCGGTCATTGCTTCATTGTGATGCGCAAGCCCCTTCACCGCGGCAAGGTAATGATCACGAAGGGGGATGGGCACATGTACACGCACCAGAAAAATCAGTGTAGTGGCCGCTGCTAGCAGCGGCCTTAAAAATTCAGGAATCCGCCTAGAGTCCTGGACCCCGTTGGTAGTGGCGGAGAAGGCAGTCAAGCGGCCTGCAGGCAGAGATGCTGTGTGTGGGGAGTGGACTGACTTAGTCTTCGGTCGTGCAGTAGCCCCCCGTGATCCATTCCTCATTCATTTTGATAAAGGTCAGGTACTGAACACTGTCGTGACTTAGGCGACTTCTCTTCTCAGTAACTATGCCTCCAGCTGCACTGAAGGTCCTTTCTGACAGGACGCTTGCGGCAGGGCAAGAGAGAAGTTGTATGGCAAATTGGGACAGCTCTGGCCACAGGTCAAGCCTGCGCAACCAGTATTCCAAGGGTTCATCGTCGCTTTTCGCAGAGTCTACATCCACACTCAAGGCCAGGTAGTCGGCTACCTGCCGGTCCAGGCGTTGGTGGAGGGTGGATCCGGAAGGACTATGGCGAGGAGTTGGACAAAAGAACGTCCGCATGTCCGACATCACCCTGAGATCGCTAGAGCGTCCTGTTCTTGCCTGCGTGGACTTGGGAGGAGGAGGGTTACTGCCAGTGGTACCTTGATTGCGTTGTGCAGCCACATCATCCTTAAACGCATTGTAAAGCATCTTCGACAGCTTGTTCTGCAAGTGCTGCATCCTTTCCGCCTTTTGTTGAGATGGTAAGAGGTCCGCCACTTTGTGCCTGTACCGAGGGTCTAGTAGCGTGGCCACCCAGTACAGGTCATTCGTCTTGAGTTTTTTGACACGGGGGTCCCTCAACAGGCTGGACAACATGAAAGAGGACATCTTCACAAATCTGGATGCAGAGGTACTCTCCATCTCCTCTTGTTCTCCCTCAGTGACGGGACGCAACTCCTCTTCCTCCCCCCAGCCACGAACAATACCACGGGAACGTGGAGCAGCAGAAGCCCCCTGTGATGGCTGCCGCGGTTGTTCTCCTTCCGCCGCCTCTTCCTCCTCCACAGAAACACCTTTCTCATCATCACCATCATCAGAGTCTGACTCCTCTCCTTCCCCACACGACTCCTCTTCTTCCTCCTCCTCCCCCCTCTGTGCTGCCGCCGGTGTTGTGGAAACATCGGGTTCGTGTGTAAATGGCTCCAATGAATCCTGCTGCCCTAACTCTTCTTGTTCACGCTCCTCCACAGCTGTATCCACCACTCTACGCACGGCACGCTCCAGGAAGTAGGCGTAGGGGATCAAGTCGCTGATGGTGCCCTCATCGCGACTCACCAGTTTGGTCACCTCCTCAAAGGGCTCCATGACCCTGCATGCATTTCGCATCAGTGTCCAGTTGTTGGGCCACAACATCCCCATCCTCCCAGATTGTGTCCTTGTACTGTAATGATACAGGTACTGGGTGACGGCTTTCTCCTGGTCTAGCAGGCGATAGAACATCAGCAGGGTGGAATTCCAGCGAGTCGGGCTATCGCAAATCAGGCGTCTCACCGGCAAGTTGTTTCTACGCTGAATCTCTGCAAAGCGTGCCATGGCCTTGTAAGAGCGCCTGAAATGCCCACACAACTTCCTGGCCTGCTTCAGGACGTCCTCTAAGCCTGGTTACTTGGACACAAATCTTTGCACGACCAGATTAAGCACATGTGCCATGCAGGGTATGTGTGTCAGCTTTCCCAAATTCAACGCAGCAATGAGATTGCTGCCGTTGTCACAAACCACGTTGCCGATCTCAAGCTTGTGCGGGGTCAGCCATTGCTCCACCTGTTTGTTAAGAGCAGCCAGGAGAGCTGCTCCAGTGTGACTCTCCGCTTTCAGGCAAGACATGTCTAACACTGCATGACACCGTCGCACCTGGCATGCAGCATAGGCCCTGGGGTGCTGGGGCTGTGTAGCTGGGGAGGAGATGGCGGCACCAGCCAAGGAGGAGGAGGATGACGACAGCGAAGCGGTGATAGCAGGTGGAGAGGAGGTGGCTGGAGGCCTGCCTGCAAGCCGTGGAGGTGTGACAAGTCGGTCCTCTGCGCAGCCACGTACTTCCTGCTTGCTGCCATCGGTCACCAGGTTGACCCAATGGGCTGTGTATGTAATGTAGTGGCCCTGCCCGTGCTTGGCAGACCAGGCATCTGTGGTCAGGTGGACCCTTGACCCAACGCTGTGTGCTAGAGATGACACCACTTGCCTCTCAACTGCACGGTACAGTTTGGGTATGGCCTTTTGAGAAAAATAATTGCGGCCTGGTATCTTCCACTGCGGTGTACCAATGGCCACAAACTTACGGAAAGCCTCCGACTCCACCAGCTTGTATGGTAATAGCTGGCGAGCTAATAGTTCCGCCACGCCAGCTGTCAGACGCCGGGCAAGAGGGTGACTGGCAGACATTTGCTTCTTCCGCTCAAATACTTCCTTCACGGACAGCTGGGTACTGCTGTGGGCAGAGGAGAAGGAGCCGCTCAAGGGAAGAGGCGGTGTGGAGGAGGGTGGCTGTGAAGGTGCAAGGGAGAAAGTGGATGAAGACGATGCACCTGAAGGAGGAAGAGGAGAAGGAGTTTGGCTTGTCTTTTGAGGAGTGCTGCTTTTACTCAGGTGTTCTTGCCATAGCTGTTTGTGCCTTCTCTCCAGGTGCCTTCTTAAGGCACTTGTCCCTACGTGAGAGTTGGCCTTTCCACGGCTCAATTTTTGCTGGCAGAGACAACAGATGGCTTTGCTCCGATCTGAGACACACACGTGAAAAAATTTCCAAACCGCTGAGCCCCCCTGGGGTGATGGCGCTACGGTGGCATCAGCAGCAGCTGACGTTGAAGGGCATGTGTGCTCCCTGGCCATAGCTGGCGATACATGGCACCGGACACTGCCCCCAGCTGTTTCTGAGGATGAGCTCCCTCTGCTTCTATCATGGAGTCGTCTCCTCCTACTCCTCTCTGACTCCTCCTCTGAACTGTCTCCCTGGTCATCTCCTCTACCGGGAACATATGTGGTATCCGTATAATCGTCATCATAATCCTCCTTGCCAGCTGCGCTTTCCTCAGACACCTCCTCAAGTGCACCAACTTCAGGTGGTCCACCATCATCCCCATCCACACACGTTACGTCCATACTATCGCCACCTAACTCAGACGTACGAGGTGGTGTACCTGCGCCTTCTTGTTGTTGTTGCAGTAGTGGCTGGGAATCAGTGATTTCACCACCACCACCAAATAACTCCTGCGAAGTGTCAAATGCAGCGGATGTGGTGCTTGTTGTAACGCTGGTGGCTGCGGGAGATGAGGTGTACTGTGTTAAATACTCAATCACCTCCTCACGATTTTGGGAAGTGATGGCACGTGCCTTCTTCTGAGCACTGTATTTTGGGGCAGGTCCGCATGAAATCACAGCAACACCACCTCGCACAGCCACAGACCTGCCGGTGCCTGGTGGCCTTCCTCTGGGTCTGCCTCTACCTCTTCCTCTACCTGGTTTGTCCATTTTGTCCATCGCGGGGGTATGCTAGCTATATGCAGTGAGGTGGGTTCTCACTCAACACAACAGGTAGTTAGATGCAGTGAGGTGGCCAGGTGGGTTCACACTCAACACAACAGGTAGTTAGATGCAGTGAGCTGGGTTCACTCAACAGTAAAGGTACTTAAGATGCAGTGAGGTGGGTTCTCACTCAACACAACAGGTAGTTAGATGCAGTGAGGTGGCCAGGTGGGTTCACACTCAACACAACAGGTAGTTAGATGCAGTGAGCTGGGTTCACTCAACACAACGCTAGGTATATGCAGTGATGATGTGGGTTAAGTAAACACAACAGGTACTGGGTAGTTAGATGCAGTGAGCTGGGTTCACTGAACAGTATACAGTAAAGGTACTTAAGATGCAGTGAGGTGGGTTCTCACTCAACACAACAGGTAGTTAGACTTAGATGCAGTGAGCTGGGTTCACTCAACACAACGCTAGGTATATGCAGTGATGAGGTGGGTTAAGTAAACACAACAGGTACTGGGTAGTTAGATGCAGTGAGCTGGGTTCACTCAACACAAAGCTAGGTATATGCAGTGATGAGGTGGGTTAAGTAAACACAACAGGTACTGGGGTATATGCAGTACTGGGTAGTACAATGTGCAGCTCCCTGTCACACACACAGGCAGTCAGTCACTGAATGTGCTGGGCTGCTGGCAGTGGCACACACACTATCAATTAGCAAGGCTGTGCATGCAACAAAAGTGTCAGAAAAAAAAATGTACAGGTTGAGCTCTGAAAAGAGTTGTTGCTGGGTGCTTTAAAAGCAATATTATTCAGTCAGGAACAAGCAAAGCAGCCTAGAACCTAACTAATCTGTCCCTAAGAGAAAAAGTTTGCAGCAGCTGTCCCTTTCCTCTCTCTAACTTAATGTGAGACAAATTGGGGTTACCAGCCACCTTAATATTCCAAGTATCAAAATTTTATTAATCAAAAAAAGGGAACGTAGAGAATCTCCATTGATACACATGTAAAAGGAGCACTCATGATTCATTAATTAAAATTGCATATGCAAAAGCTATATAGCCATCAACACAGTATTAAATAATACATGTTCCATATTAGTATTGCACATAGAAAATTTCACACATGCATACTCCATGCATCCCGCGCTTGCATACTGGTGCTCTGTGCGTCATGAATAATTTCTGATTTGGGGCCCCCCCTTAGATTTATCCACAATCCGGCAGAACTCCAGGCAATGGCCACAATTGATGGAATCAAATCATCACCCCACTCAATGGTCTTATAGTTGGGGCTGACTAGGATAATGGCAGTTCATATATCCACATGAGGAAATAAAGGATGGGTCTCACCAAACCATAGCTGCTGGCGTCTCTTTGGCTTCTCCGGTGTGTACCAGTTGGTTATACTTATGGGGCGGCCTGGATGGATGTAAAGCCGTCTTTATCATCTGTTCCCCCCGACAGTTCGATCGCCTCACTCAGGATACAGACCGGTTAGCTGTGTTTCTCCGGGGAGGCAAGCAGCGGGAAGACCAGCTGTGCATAGGACGCCAAGCACTCATCAGCGCGGAAGCGTGGCTGGAAGCTCAGACTGCGTGGCTCCGCCCACCGACGTTTCGCGTCATATGTGACGCTTCATCAGGGTGTGGCTTCAACATACAACTATACGGTTTAAAAACAGTCTGAAGGCCCGCCCTTTCCCCGCACTTGCGGCATATTTTGTGATCTACGGGCAGTAGGATGGGCTGTCAGCCATACAGAAGTGTATCAATCACAAATCGGCACTTGTGCAAAGTAAGCATCTTGAGTTCCAAAGGAAAAAATAGGAGCATCATCGTTTTACGTTATGATGAGAGGGAAGACCGCTAAGCGCCATGGAAATGACATGTAAGCGTAAAGCGCTTAGAAAGATAGAGCCCTACACCACAGAAAATGGCACAATATGGTTTTTTACAGGTCCACATGATTCATGGATCCACATTCCATCTGTCTCAGGGTTTATTTTGTGTAATCCACAATGAGGGTACAGGAATAGATAAAACACACCTTTGTTTTCTTTGTTAATTTTTATATAGACACATATATGTAGGAAGCACCTATTTCACATGGCACCCATCATTCATTGCGGGTTCATACATACCCCAATCGATCAATCATATCGTCGGATCCGCAGAAACGGAGTTAGGTCCAGTTCTGCATTTAGACCAAGTGGTGCCACGGTCTTTAACTTAAAAATCCATGATGCTTCCTTACAGTACAGTAGTTCATCAAAATCCCCCCTCCTGGTGGACACCTTAAGTCTATATATACCCTTAACTAAAGTTCCAGTTAGTTCATTCCCATGGCATTCTCTATAATGATCATAAATACCTCCTATGGCTTTACCTCCTCTAATTTTACCCATATGTTCCAACACCCGTTCTTTCATGGCCCTTTTTGTTTTACCGATGTATTTGAGCCTGCACGGGCATTGTATCATGTAAACGACACGTGTCGTATTGCAATTAATAAATGATCGTATATCGTATTCTACATCACCAGTGCTGTTTTCAAACACACCAGTTCGTTCAATAAACGGGCAAAGTTTGCACCTACCACATTTATGTGACCCATTGGGTACACTTCTCTGTAGCCATGTATCGGTGTTGGCACTAAATTCACTACGGACTAGTTTGTCCTTTAAATTGGGTGCTCTTTTTGCGGTGAGGAGTGGGCGAGGGCCCACCACTTTTGCTATCTCATCCGAAGCCGTCAAAATTGGCCAGAAAGTAGACAGCAATTCCCGCAAGCCTTCCCAATGGGCGCCATAGCTGGTCACGAGCCGCATATGTCCCCCCCCCCTCCACACCGGACCTCCCACCACGAGTGGCCAAGAGATCCCCTCTATCCAGGTTCCATGCCCGCTTCAATGCCTTCCGCAAAACTGAGTGCGCGTATCCGCGTTCGCGAAACCGTTCATACATGTCCCTGGACTCACGTCGGAAGTCACTTTCATTGGAACAGTTTCTCCGTAACCGGAGAAACTGTCCATAGGGAATCCCTCTTTTTAATGAGGGTGGATGATGGCTGGAGGCATGAAGAAGCGTATTGCCAGCGTATTGTGGGTTTCCGAAAGGATGTGGAGACCACTCTATTTCCCTCAACCCTCAAACGCAAATCCAGAAAAGGTATCTCACTACCGTATGAGTACGTGAGTTTAATATTGCGATCATTAGAGTTGAGGGCAGAAACAAACAGTTCCAACTCGCCTATACTGCCACTCCATGCCACCAAGACGTCGTCTATATAACGAATCCATAGGGCGACGTGCGCCCCAAAGCCCGGGTTGGGGAACACATCTCTCCGCTCCCACAGCCCCAGGTGTAAGCACGCATACGCAGGGGCGCACGCAGCCCCCAATGGATGTACCGCGCACCTGGCGGAAATACTTACCGCCAAAGCTAAAACAATTCTGGGTAAGAATCAATTGCATGCAATCAACAAGGAACTCATTATGGGCCCCCGCGGTGGGATATCTCTCGTGGAGGAAGAAGGACATTGCCCGGAGCCCATCCTCATGCGGGATCGAAGTGTACAACGATTCAACATCGATCCCCACAAGGATGGACCCCGGGGGCAGCTCAAGACCAGCCAGGACCCCCAAAACATCACGGGTATCTTGAACAAATGACGGTAAGGATCGCACCAATGGACTTAATTTTTTTGTCTATAAATTGCCCCATTCTTTGAGTGGGACTACCAACAGATGAGACAATAGGTCTACCTGGGGGATTGGAGGGGGATTTATGCAGCTTTGGCAGAACATATATGGTGGGGATGTTGTATGTATCAACTTTTAAATATTCCCATTCAGTTTTAGAGATATGATTATAGAAAAGACCATCATCGAGCAGATCATTTATTTTGTCTTTTATGTAGGGAAAAGGATTTTCACGTAAGGGTAGGTATGCATTTTCATCACCCAGTTGTCTCTCTATTTCGTTCACATACATATCCTCATTGAGTACCACGATGTTTCCCCCCTTATCACTGGGTTTTATAACTATCTTAGGTGCTAAGGTTAGTTCCTTTAAGGCCTCTACTTCGTCTTTACTCAAATTCCTCTCCTTAGCGATTGGGAACAGATGTAATTTCCACAACTCTTTTTCTATGGTGTCTAGAAATATTATAACTAGAAAGTTATAAAACCCAGTGATAAGGGGGGAAACATCGTGGTACTCAATGAGGATATGTATGTGAACGAAATAGAGAGACAACTGGGTGATGAAAATACATACCTACCCTTACGTGAAAATCCTTTTCCCTACATGAAAGACAAAATAAATGACCTGCTCGATGATGGTCTTTTCTATAATCATATCTCTAAAACTGAATGGGAATATTTAAAAGTTGATACATACGAAAGAGGGGGAGGAGCTCACCATGATGGAGTGAGGGAGGAGGCATCTCGGAGCTCCCGGCCTAGCATCAGCACGCTGCTAACCCGCTGCTAACCCTGAGGTTTAATAAGTAAAGCGGGTCCACCCTGGAGGCTCCTAAGAGTGGCTTGGAGGAGAGCCTGGCGGGTTCCTGGATCCACAAGCGGCAGTGATCAATAGCGGAGGGAGACGCCGCTGTCTGATGCGGAAAGCGCAGCGGGGAGACCTGCCGGAGCCGGAAGTGTGAAGCCGTGCATCCCCAGGATTTCACAGCGGCGAAATCAGGAAGCGAGGGCGCTCGGAGAGCGGGACGCTGCCCCGAGATTAAGCTGCAAACCGGGCTGCCTGAAAGAAGAGGCTGGAGTGGAGGGTGAGAGTCGCTGTGGGGAGTCTGGTGGGGGGAAGCAGGGAAGATTGAGGAAAGGCGAGAGCCGGCACCCACCAGGTCTGACCCATACCTAGTGAACACCTTGTGGACAGGGATCAACAGGTGAAAGGTACAGCTAAGGATTCAGCAGCACCCTGACTGTGTGAAGACCCAGAGAAGCAGCAGGGGGATTGTATGTAAGAGAGGCTGAGGGGAAAAAAAAAAAAAAAAAAGGTGAAAAAGAGCACCCAGACGGGTAAGCAATTTTAAATCCTCTTTCTTTCTTAAACTGTATTGCCTGAATATCAGAGAAGATAAAGACTTACTACCGAACTGGTATTAGATTGGTGTGGTAACCAGAGATAACAAGTATGGTTAAAGATAAGGAAAAGGAAAAGAGGGGAAAGAACCCTACTACAAAAGACAAAGAGTCAGCCCAGAGGGCAGTTAATAAACTTTTTGCTCAGGCCGGAAAAATTAATACTAATAGGCTCTCAATAGAGAGTGAGGGGCTAATTGATAGCTCACTCCCAATATCCAACTCAAGCTCCCCGGGTGCTGATTCTAATCAAAGCAGTGATATGGAAGAAATATGGAGGTGTTTGCGGAGTCTGCCAACTAGACAAGATCTAGAAGCACAAACAGAGCAGATAGTGACATCTGTAAAGAGGGAAATTGCTGAGATTAAGGAAGAAGTAACTGAGTTACAGGGAAAGACCAAAGAAATAGGAGAAGCAATAATGAAATTACAGATGGAAGTGGAGGTTCTTAAAAAGGACAGAGAGAAACAGAGAGACTTAAACATTAATCTGAAGTATGAGATAGAGGATTTACAGAATCGAGAGAGACGGAATAACTTGAGGATAAAAGGGGTTGCGGAGTCAGTCCAGACTGAACATATTGCTGCTTATCTACAGTCTCTGTTTAAAGAATTATTGGGCCTACAGGAGGAACGTGAAATAAAATTGGACAGAGTACATAGAGCATTAAGGGCACCACCAAGAGAGGAGGAACCCCCAAGGGACATAATATGTAAATTCCATAACTTTAGGGAAAAAGAGGCTGTAACAAATGCTGCGAGACAGAGGGGCCAGCTATCATGGAAGGGAGACTCGATAAATATTTTTCAGGACTTGGCTCCTTCAACTTTAATGCAAAGAAGGGCAATGAAACCATTGCTTACGGTTTTGCAACAAAAGGAAATACCGTATAAATGGGGGTATCCCTTTGCGTTGTTAGTGAAAAAAGGACAGCGGTTTCTCTCTCTGAGATACCCGGGAGAGATATCTATGTTCTGCAAGGACTTGTCTATCCCAGAAATGGAATTGCCCGATTGGAAACCAGAGACTGTGGGGAGCTTTCAGGGGAGATCTAGGGGAAAAAATAAAGAATAGATAATAGATGTAATCCAAGGGGAGCTTAAAAATAAAAAATAAAAAAGGTTATGTTAGTGGCGGGAGGGAGGACGGAGAGGGTTTTTTTTTTTTTTTTTGGGGGTTTGTTTATTGCTGTTTCCCCTTCTTGGTAAAAAGACACAAAAACAAAAATGTATGTATATCATAGCACAATAACCGGATTTGCTATTGACCACGAGTGTAATAGGGGGAGAGAGGGATGAATTAGGGGGGGAGGGGGATGGGGGGGGGGGGCACTTGGGGGTTGGAGCCTGATGCATATGTGGGGGACAATTGATGGAAGCCCATGTGTGGATCGGGACCCTAAATTTAGGATATGGAGGTTAATAGAATAACGAGGTCACTGAATATATTTATATAAGCACAATATAGCAAATCTGGTTAAATTACACGGAAATGAAAATGCATGTATATTGGAACACAATAAATTAGAGTTGTTGATGAATATGAGCATAATAGGGGGAGAAGGGGATGAATTGGAGCGGGAGGAGGGGGGGGGGGAGGCACATGAGGGATGGAACCTGGTGCATACGTGGGTGACAAGTGACGGTCGCCCATGGGTGGATCAGGACTGTAAATTTAGGATATGAAGGTAAATAGGATAAAGTGTTCACTGTGGATAAATGCACAAGTATAAAAAATCGCACAAATACAATATAGCAAATGTAAGACAAGATAGGAATTAAGATAATGGTAACGGGAGGAAGAGGGGGGAAATATAGGGTACGGAAGGGATCAAGAGGCGGACGGGAGATGGGGAGTGGGGATTGACACTTCCCTCCGCCTCAGAAATGTAGAAAGTGGGGAAGAATGAAGGGGGGGGGGGGGTTCCCTGATAGGTTTTTTGGTCGAAGCTGTCAAACAGTGTGGCGTTAAGATTGGTGTGCTGCACGTTTTGTCAAAAGGGACCCTATTTCCCTAAAATAACAATCTAAGATATACGACCTGAAATATACGGTAAATAGATTGATTGTTGTGTATTTGGGTTTTTTTTTTTTTTTTTTTTTTCTCCCCTTCTGTCAGCCTCCCATAACTCCCGCTTAAAGAAGGCTGAGGCTGGGAGATCCGGGGGGTGTTCTTCACTCCAAAGAGATGGTAGTTTAATACCCAATAAGGTGTCGCAACGCACCAGAGGGACTAAAAGGGAGTCCCTAATGGATAAAATCCTTTTTAAAAAAATTGGAGGAAGGGCCGGGGGGAGGGTTAAGGGGAGGGCCTGGATTCCGAGAAAAGGGAGTTGCAGGGGAAACAGGGAAAAATGGGTGAGAATAGGGGGAGAGAAGGTGACAAAGAAGAATGAATGGAGGGTCAATCTGGATAATATAAGACAAATGCAAAAAAGAAAGTATGAACCTTAAGGTATTGTCGCTGAATGTCAGAGGGCTCAATGTCCCGGAAAAAAGATCGGCTATCCTGAGACTTTGCCATAGGGAGGGAGCAGGCATTGTGTGCCTGCAGGAGACTCATTTTAAGGCCCCTAAGGTGCCAAGAATGTACGACCGATATTATAATACAATGTATGTGAGTGGCCTGCAGACAACCAAGAGAAGGGGACAGCGATTTTAGTGGCTAAAAATGTCCCATTTATAATAAGGGAGGAGTATGCCGATACACAAGGGCAGTTTAATTTAATAAAAGGCCACCTGTATAATAGAGCAATAACGGTGGGGTCATATTACGCTCCAAACACGGGCCAAGTAAAAGCACTTCAGAGATTTTTGAAAAAATTAGAAACTTTTGCAGAAGGCGGGATCATTATTGGATCAGATATGAACATAGCGATAGACCCACAGATAGATACATCGATGGGTAAGTCAGCAATATCGAGTGGGGTAGAGAAGAAAATTAAAAAAATGTTATATGATATGCAACTGGTAGATGTTTGGCGCGTGAATAACCCCACCTCTCGTGAATACACTTATTACTCGCAGGTACATAGGAGATACTACCGTATAGACTATGTCCTGGTATCCCATGACCTGCTCTCCATAGTGGGATCAACAAATATAGGATTGATGACATTATCCGACCATGCCCAGATTGTGGCGAATTTGAGATGGGGAGAGGGAAGTAAGGGACCAATGGTATGGCGAATGAATGACGCTTTGCTGAAAAACGATGAGGTGGCTTTGAGGATAAAGGGGGAACTTGAAAACTACTTTCAGTCCAATGATGATGGTGAGACTTCGGACATAACAGTATGGGAGGCACATAAATGCTATATAAGAGGGATCCTAATACAGGAGGGATCTAGAAGAAAGAAGGAAAGAGATAAAGAAATAAAAATAGCATTGGAGAATATAGCTAAATTAGAACAACAACATAAACAGGATGCTGAGGAGAGTACTAGAGCAAAATTAACGGAGGAGAGGGACCGATTGAGAAATATCCTCTTTAATAAGGTGAAATATATGGCCCTGAGATGCAGACGTACATTTTATGAGTATGGGAATAGGAGTGGATCAATGCTGGCAAGGGCAATTAGAAAACAACAAAAAAGTAACTACATCTCCAATA
This sequence comes from Hyperolius riggenbachi, assembly GCF_040937935.1. Classification (NCBI taxonomy): domain Eukaryota; kingdom Metazoa; phylum Chordata; class Amphibia; order Anura; family Hyperoliidae; genus Hyperolius; species Hyperolius riggenbachi. Next base: position 448,943,800 of record NC_090646.1, on the reverse strand, counting down.
TTAGAAATGCAAAGGGGGAGGTCTGTCATAAGCTAGAGGAAATAGCTAAAGAGTTTAGAGAGTATTATGATAGGCTATATAACTTAAAAGTGGATGTCTCGGGAACAGGAGTGGAGGAAAGAAGGAGGGAGATAAGGGGATATATAGAACAGAGTGGACTCCCCAGATTAGCAGAGGAAGAGGCTGCAGCTCTGGAGTCTCCCATCTCATTGGAGGAAGTAAAACTGGCAATTAAACAGATACCAGGGGGAAAGGTGCCCGGACCCGATGGGTTTACTAGTGAGTATTATAAAAGATTTGGGGAGCAGGTCGTGGTACATCTGGTGAAGGCTTTCAATGGTGTGGTGAAGGACGGAGCAAAGGAGGGGTTTTCCCCCCGTATGTTGGAGTCCTACATATCAGTTCTGCACAAGGAGGGTAAGGACCCTAGTCAATGCCAAAGCTATAGACCAATTGCATTACTGAATGTGGATATCAAGCTTTTTGCCAAAGTCTTGGCAAATAGATTATCCCCATTATTAAATAAGATTATCCATGTAGACCAGGTGGGGTTTATTAGGGGAAGGGAAGCCCGGGATAATACTATAAGGACCATTAATCTGGCTAGGTGGGTAGCAGCTTTGTTTTTATCCACTGACGCTGAAAAAGCGTTTGATAGGGTGGATTGGTCTTTTATAGAGGAAGTATTAAAAGTTATAGGGGTAAAGGAAAAAATGGGGATTATGATGATGGCATTGTACTCTACACCGAATGGAAGAGTAAGAGTAAATGGGGTTCTTTCAGAACCCTTTATGATAAGAAACGGAACTAGGCAAGGTTGTCCCCTGTCCCCACTGATTTTTGCTTTATCGGTGGAGCCCTTCTTGTGCAGGGTGAGGCGGGACTCCAACATACGGGGTATAAAGGTGAAGGGATCGGAACACAAGGTGGCGGCATACGCAGATGATTTTTTATTTTACCTGGAGAGGCCACTCATCTCTCTCCCAAACCTGATGAAGGAATTTCAGATTTTTAACAAGATGTCAAACTTGAAGATTAATTTTGATAAAAGTGAAGCAATAAGTTGGGGTATGAATAAAGAGCAAAAGGAGTTGCTCAAAGAGAATTTTTCCTTCAGATGGCCAGGGGGAGTGTTGAGGTACCTGGGGGTAAAAATAATGTTTAGTATGAAGGAGATGGTGATACATAGTTATGCTCCGATCCTGGAACGGGTGAAACAGGATTTGGGAACTTGGGACCGGCCAAGTTTCTCATGGTTTGGGCGAATTGCCATAATAAAAATGAATATCCTTCCCCGGCTACTGTACATATTCCAGGCCTTGCCCATACCGGTTCCATCTGCATTTTTTAGAGATCTTACAAGCTCCATAAATAAATTTGTGGGAAAGGGCCAGAAGACGAGAATAAGGAGTAGATTGCAGACAGCAGAAAGAGAAAAGGGAGGGTTAGCGGTCCCAAATATGAAATGTTATTATGAAGCAGCTAACTTAACCAAAATAATAGATTGGCATAGGCATAGAGAGGAGAAGAGATGGGTGGCCCTGGAGGAGGATATAATAGGATACCCCCTAAGGAACTTACCCTGGTCAGCACAAAAAAGTAGGAAGATTATATCCAGTAAAGGAGCAGAAATGATAGAATCGACGATAAAGATTTTTGATAAAAATAGGGAGAAAGCAGAAATGTCCCCGTGGCCAACACCTCTTATCCCAATCCTAGGAAACATAAATTTCCCTATGGGGAGGAATCTAGTAAGGTATTCAGGTTGGAGGAGAAGGGGGGAAGAATTAAGGGCTCTTGATCTTGTAAGGGATGGGAGGTGGGTACCCATGCCAGAAATAAGTAGGGAGGAGGGAGGAGGGGAAATAGACGAATGGAGCCATGTACAATTTAAATTCTTTTTACAGAGTTATGGTACTAAGGAGATGTTGAGCAGGAATCTTACCCCATTTGAGAAGTTGTGTATGGGAAGGGGGCAGCACAGAGGGACACTCTCAAAAATATATACATTATTAAATGAAACAGAGGACCCTACAGTAGAGATTCGGAGTAAGTGGGAAAGGGATTTGGGAAAAACATTCTCAGAAGACCAGTGGAAGGACATAGTAAAATGGGCAAGTAGATCATCTATATCCACCAGGGGACAGGAAGCGGGGTATAAGATCTTTGCTAGATGGTACTACACCCCGGACAGGCTCAGCAGGATGTATCCAGGGGCATCGGCGCTCTGTTGGAGATGTGGGTGTGGGAGGGGGGACCTATTACATATATTCTGGGGGTGTAAAGAAATACAGAAATTTTGGGTAGAAATAAGGAAACAAATTAGATTAATTACGGGGATGGAACCCCCAGATGAAGCTGCCTTTTTCCTGCTCCACAGTAATGACTGGCCCACTAAGAAGTATGAGAGATCATTGATGAGATTCCTGGTGAATGCAGCCAGGATTCTCATACCTAAACATTGGAAGGCAACTCAGAGGCCCACAATATGGGAATGGTTCGTGGAAGTAGATGGGGTTTGGAGAATGGAAGATTTAACCAGCTATATACATGGAGATAGGGGAAGACATGAGGAAAGATGGAAACAGTGGCAGGAATATAAATTGACACCAGAATATGAGAGGGTAAGAAAGGGATTAGGACAAGAGGGGCCAGCTGACTCAGCGATATAATGAATATAGTATAAGAGGAGGGAATAGAAAACCAGATTGACCCGAGAAAGAATGAGAGAGAGAAAGTGAAGAATGAATGAATAAAAGAAGTGACTGTAATAAGATTTATTGGATGGAAAGTAAGGATGGTATAACTATGAAGAGAAAAGGGGAATTGTTGAAAACATGATGGAGAAGAAATTGAAGTGTTAATGTGTTTTTTTTCCCCCTAAAAAGACAAATGTATATGTTTTTAAAATCCATCTAGTGGACACTGTGTAAAAGTGTTGTTGTTTTGTGGTTTTTGTAATATGATATATTTAAAAAAGGAAAATAAAGATAATTTAAAAAAAAAAAGTTGATACATACAACATCCCCACCATATATGTTCTGCCAAAGCTGCATAAATCCCCCTCCAATCCCCCAGGTAGACCTATTGTCTCATCTGTTGGTAGTCCCACTCAAAGAATGGGGCAATTTATAGACAAAAAATTAAGTCCATTGGTGCGATCCTTACCGTCATTTGTTCAAGATACCCGTGATGTTTTGGGGGTCCTGGCTGGTCTTGAGCTGCCCCCGGGGTCCATCCTTGTGGGGATCGATGTTGAATCATTGTACACTTCGATCCCGCATGAGGATGGGCTCCGGGCAATGTCCTTCTTCCTCCACGAGAGATATCCCACCGCGGGGGCCCATAATGAGTTCCTTGTTGATTGCATGCAATTGATTCTTACCCAGAATTGTTTTAGCTTTGGCGGTAAGTATTTCCGCCAGGTGCGCGGTACATCCATGGGGGCGGCGTGCGCCCCTGCGTATGCGTGCTTACACCTGGGGCTGTGGGAGCGGAGAGATGTGTTCCCCAACCCGGGCTTTGGGGCGCACGTCGCCCTATGGATTCGTTATATAGACGACGTCTTGGTGGCATGGAGTGGCAGTATAGGCGAGTTGGAACTGTTTGTTTCTGCCCTCAACTCTAATGATCGCAATATTAAACTCACGTACTCATACGGTAGTGAGATACCTTTTCTGGATTTGCGTTTGAGGGTTGAGGGAAATAGAGTGGTCTCCACATCCTTTCGGAAACCCACAGCTGGCAATACGCTTCTTCATGCCTCCAGCCATCATCCACCCTCATTAAAAAGAGGGATTCCCTATGGACAGTTTCTCCGGTTACGGAGAAACTGTTCCAATGAAAGTGACTTCCGATGTGAGTCCAGGGACATGTATGAACGGTTTCGCGAACGCGGATACGCGCACTCAGTTTTGCGGAAGGCATTGAAGCGGGCATGGAACCTGGATAGAGGGGATCTCTTGGCCACTCGTGGTGGGAGGTCCGGTGTGGAGGGGGGGGACATATGCGGCTCGTGACCAGCTATGGCGCCCATTGGGAAGGCTTGCGGGAATTGCTGTCTACTTTCTGGCCAATTTTGACGGCTTCGCATGAGATAGCAAAAGTGGTGGGCCCTCGCCCACTCCTCACCGCAAAAAGAGCACCCAATTTAAAGGACAAACTAGTCCGTAGTGAATTTAGTGCCAACACCGATACATGGCTACAGAGAAGTGTACCCAATGGGTCACATAAATGTGGTAGGTGCAAACTTTGCCCGTTTATTGAACGAACTGGTGTGTTTGAAAACAGCACTGGTGATGTAGAATACGATATACGATCATTTATTAATTGCAATACGACACGTGTCGTTTACATGATACAATGCCCGTGCAGGCTCAAATACATCGGTAAAACAAAAAGGGCCATGAAAGAACGGGTGTTGGAACATATGGGTAAAATTAGAGGAGGTAAAGCCATAGGAGGTATTTATGATCATTATAGAGAATGCCATGGGAATGAACTAACTGGAACTTTAGTTAAGGGTATATATAGACTTAAGGTGTCCACCAAGAGGGGGGATTTTGATGAACTACTGTACTGTAAGGAAGCATCATGGATTTTTAAGTTAAAGACCGTGGCACCACTTGGTCTAAATGCAGTACTGGACCTAACTCCGTTTCTGCAGATCCGACGATATGATTGATCGATTGGGGTATGTATGAACCCGCAATGAATGATGGGTGCCATGTGAAATAGGTGCTTCATACATATATGTGTCTATATAAAAATTAACAAAGAAAACAAAGGTGTGTTTTATCTATTCCTGTACCCTCATTGTGGATTACACAAAATAAACCCTGAGACAGATGGAATGTGGATCCATGAATCATGTGGACCTGTTGAAAACCATATTGTGCCATTTTCTGTGGTTTAGGGCTCTATCTTTCTAAGCGCTTTACGCTTACATGTCATTTCCATGGCGCTTAGCGGTCTTCCCTCTCATCATAACGTAAAACGATGATGCTCCTATTTTTTCCTTTGAAACTCAAGATGCTTACTTTGCGCAAGTGCCGGTTTGTGATTGATACACTTCTGTATGGCTGACAGCCCATCCTACTGCCCGTAGATCACAAAATAGGCCGCAAGTGCGGGGAAATGGCGGGCCTTCAGACTGTTTTTAAACCGTATAGTTGTATGTTGAAGCCACACCCTGATGAAGCGTCACATATGACGCGAAACGTCGGTGGGCGGAGCCACGCAGTCTGAGCTTCCAGCCACGCTTCCGCGCTGATGAGTGCTTGGCGTCCTATGCACAGCTGGTCTTCCCGCTGCTTGCCTCCCCGGAGAAACACAGCTAACCGGTCTGTATCCTGAGTGAGGCGATCGAACTGTCGGGGGGAACAGATGATAAAGACGGCTTTACATCCATCCAGGCCGCCCCATAAGTATAACCAACTGGTACACACCGGAGAAGCCAAAGAGACACCAGCAGCTATGGTTTGGTGAGACCCATCCTTTATTTCCTCATGTGGATATATGAACTGCCATTATCCTAGTCAGCCCCAACTATAAGACCATTGAGTGGGGTGATGATTTGATTCCATCAATTGTGGCCATTGCCTGGAGTTCTGCCGGATTGTGGATAAATCTAAGGGGGGCCCCCAAATCAGAAATTATTCATGACGCACAGAGCACCAGTATGCAAGCGCGGGATGCATGGAGTATGCATGTGTGAAATTTTCTATGTGCAATACTAATATGGAACATGTATTATTTAATACTGTGTTGATGGCTATATAGCTTTTGCATATGCAATTTTAATTAATGAATCATGAGTGCTCCTTTTACATGTGTATCAATGGAGATTCTCTACGTTCCCTTTTTTTGATTAATAAAATTTTGATACTTGGAATATTAAGGTGGCTGGTAACCCCAATTTGTCTCACATTAAGTTAGGAATTGCTCGGTTCTAGGGTTGGCCCCGCCCATTATCCCATATGTGGGTAAAATAGACAAGTATCCAGGGACTGTATGTTTGCCCCCTTTTTTCTCTATATGGCCTTTCCTCTCTCTAGCAGGCACACGAGTGACTGTAATGGCCGCTGGAGGCTGCCTTATATAAGGGGGGGTGGGGCTCCAGGGCTTACTGTAGCCTGAATGGCTATAATGTGCCTGCTGACTGTGATGCAGAGGGTCAAAGTTGACCCTCATAGTGCATTATGGGGCGAATCGAACTTCCGGAAAAGTTCGCCTGGCGCAGGCGAACGCGAACCCCCAATGTTCGCCTAGAACCGTTCGCCGGCGAACCGTTCGGTACACCTCTACCTCACACCTACCAGCATGATGTTTGCAATTATATCCCCCTGGGTTCCTTATATTTCATTGCATTGTGCTGAATCGAGCTGCCGACTTTGGAGAAAAGTCGTCCTGTGTAATACAATGTAACTATGGAAAGATGCATATCATTTTGAAGCTCTCTTTCTCCTCTTTCCAATGATAGATAAACCACCCTACGCCTTTTAGTTTTTGCTATTTTCGCGATCGAAATTGCTGTGAATAGCGAAAAAACTAAAAGGCGTAGGGCGGCGGTTTACATATCATTGGAAAGAGGAATAAGAGAGCTTTAAAATGATATGCATCTTTCCATTGTTACTGCACTGCTCAGAGTCCCTTTAACCATTATACCATCCAACCACCGCTGATAGGATGGCAAGGGCTGGTTCATGTGCTGATGGGGCCCCTTTGACTCTGAATGGGGCCCCGAGCGACTGCTTTTGTTGCCTGGTCGGTAATCCGGCCCTGCCCAGGACCGCCTAACGCCGATTGGCGTCAAGTCCTGGAGCTGCAGTTTAGCATGGCATGCATGCGCGCATGCGCAATCATTCCCTGCCGGAAACATGCCTGAACAAGAAACTTAAAGTTTGGAAAGCTTGCAAAGAAATCTTGTACAGTTAGTCATTAAAGGTATCACCTCAACAACTTGTGTTGTTATGTCTTCTCTCCATGACTAATACCAGACCACACGCAACTGTTTCCCTTATGATCTTCACACCCATAACAAGTTTTGCTACAAAAACACCTAATCTAAAGTATTGTCTCCTGTATTGGTGGAAGGAAAGGTTAGTAGTTGGAGCCCCCCACAGCTCTGTGCCACTCTGCATTCACAGGGGATACCCCCGTCCACCCCAGTTACACCCCTGGCACCTGCATTAGCATCTAACAATCTTGCAGGGGGTTACCAGCAGGGAAGGAATCAATGGCTGCAAAGTGATGTACTGCAGTGAGTGAAACAATACTGGTACCTCTATTGATTCTTGATTAGGTTTCTGAAGAAATCTAATCAAGATCAAGTGGACAAGGTGGTCTAATCTATCACTGCTCTTTGACTGATTGTTGATAAGGGGTTTGGGAGTTATCGGTTTCCAGCCTCATTAGGCTGTTGATTCATTTCAGCGAAGCATTACATTGGAAAATGCAGCAGCAGACATGAGAAAACCTTTGACTAGGTGATACACTGTGTAATCTGCATAGTAGTAAGAAGATGCCACTTAAAGTGGCAAAATAATAATAATAATAATCATAATAATCATAATCATAATAATAAAGTGTAACTGTCGGGCATAAAAGCAAAAAACAATTCTTTATTTTTATCTGGTAAACAAGTAAAAAGGATGCTAACCAGGCAATCCAAAAGTTAAAAATCACTCTTACTTTTCTTCTCCATAAAACATCATTCCCCAGTTTCCCTTATTTGGTACATCTGCCGCACAAAGGAAGTTGCAAGGCATGCTGGGTTTTCTATTTTTGTTCTTTACTTTCACCTCAGACATAGCTAATACAGCCTGATTGGCTGAAGCTTCTTTTCCTCCCACACCTCTGTTCCTCTCTGATTGGCCAATATTTCTCATGCTGAGACAATGCACTTTCTACTGCAGAACTGGGTGGGATTGTCTGAAGACTGGGAGGTGGAGATGGCCCGAATAGTTCGCACACGAACTTATTCACGCAAACTTCGGTGGTTCGCGTTTGCGGTGAACCATGAACTATATGCGAGTTTGACCGGCCCCCTATACTACATCATTAGGGTCAACTTTGACCCTCTACATCACAGTCAGCAGACACAGGGTAGCCAATCAGGCTACACTCGCTCCTGGAGCCCCCCCCCCTTATAAAACGCAGGCAGCGTCAGCCATTTCACTCACTCGTGTGGCTGCAGTAATTACAGAAGGGAGAGAACCTGCTGACATAGGGAAAGCTAAGTTAGGCTCTTGTGTTAGGCTTAGTAGGTTGCTCCTTCTTGCTGATACTTATTGCTAAAAAGCACTCCTCATCCTCAACAGCTCTTTTGAGAGCTAATGTTGTTCTTGTGACCTATTTTTTTTGTGTGTGTCCCACAGACACTTGTGCTGCATATACAGCCCTGTCAGTCAGTCACAGCTGCTGGTGGGACCTTGGCCCCTTGGTAATTCCTACTGTGCCACTGCCAGGCCCAGCACATTCAGTGACTACCTCTGTGTGTGACAGCTGCACATTTGTAATACCAATCACTGCATACCCACCTGTTCAGTGCACCTACCTACCTACGTGAGTGCACGCAGTATTATATACCACCAGTCACTGCACCTGTTCACAGTACCTGTGTGTGTGACAGCTGCACATTTGTAATACCAATCACTGCATACCCACCTGTTCAGTGCACCTACCTACCTACGTGAGCGCACGCAGTGTTATATACCACCAGTCGCTGCACCTGTTCATGGTACCTGTGTGTTTGACAGCTGCACATTGTATTGATACCAGTCACTGCATACCTGTTCACTGCACCTGCACATTGTATTAGTGAAGTCAGTACATACCTTTCACTTCATCCCTCCCAATATAGGCAAAACAGGCAGAGGCAGGCCACCCGGCAGGTCTGTTCGAGGTCATGCTGTTGTGATTTCTGGACCAAACTACAGTGTTCAGAAGGTGCGTGCCACCAACCCCCAAGATTGTCAGGATGTAGTTGACTATTTAACACAGAACACCTCATCTTCCTCAGCTTCCGCACGGAACCGTGACATATCTTCCTCCTCCTGCTCTGATTCTGGCACCCCACTTAACACTCAGTCAGCTGCTACCACCAAAGTGCCATCACCATCTGTACTCTCTGCAACCAAAAACTGAGCCATGGAAAGACCAATACCTGTGTAGGGACAACTTCCTTATGAAGGCACATGATGACAAAGCACAAACTGCAATGGAATGACCACCTGAGGAAAAGCAGCACACAAAAACAAAGCCACACACCGCAGTGGAAGATACCAGGCCGCAAATATTTATCAAAAAAGGTGATACCCAAACTGTACCGTGATTTTGAAAAGCAAGTGGTGTCATCTCTGGCACACAGCGTTGGGTCAAGGGTCCATCTGACCACGGATACCTGGTCTGCAAAGCACGCTCAGGCTTGCCTGAAGACTAAGTCAGTCCCCACACAGCATCTCTGCCTGCACACCGTATGACTGCCTGCCCCAAGACTAAGTCGCTCCCCACACAGCATGTCTGCCTGCAGGTCGCTTGACTGCCTTCTCCGCCACCACCAACAGGGTCCAGGACTCCAGGTGGATTCCTGAATTTTTAAGGGCGCTGCTAGCGGCGGCCGCTATAATAATTTTTCTGGTGCGTGTATATGCCTGCCTAATTTCTCCTTGCTGCATTGCAGCTGCAACAACAAAACAAAAGGCATGTACATGTGCCAATTCCCCTTCGTGATCATTACCTTGCCTCTGTGAAGGGGCTTGCGTATAAATGAAGCAATGACCGCTGGCTATATGAGTGTCTTGGGGGGGGCACACGCAAGATAATAAGGTTGTTGCTTCATTGTGGACAGACCAAATTTGATCAGCTGGACAGTCACTTTTCTGTCATTCAGATACCTCAGCACGACGACCATATGGGCTGGAAAGAGGCCATCACCTGCACTCTCATCATGGTGCGCACCAGTCCAGCACGGCCGTCACTACACAAACAGCTGTTTGTAGTCACTGCATACCTTTCACTGCATCTTTGACTGCACATTGTATTATACCTGGCAGTCAGTGCATACCTTTCACTTGAATGGATGGCCTCGAAAGTCCTCCTGTATTGTTATTTTTTGGTCATTACCTCGGGACGTGCATGCCATGCCTGCTGCCTTTCTTGGATGTGTGTGGTAGCCGTTCCTGCTCTTTTGCCCACAGAGTGCCAGCTGCCTTCCTTGGATGTGTGGTGGTGGTAGCCATTTCTTAGGCTCCCACTCCAGACCGGAATCGAACCAGGATTCCCCGGCCATTACCTGTGGTCACTGGTCACTCGCAATGTCAGACTTGCCCTCCATAACAGATTCTTGTTAAAGGATTTAAAGTTAATTCATCTCATATACAGCAGGGCTTCGAAAGTCCTCCTGTATTGTTATTTTGCGTCACTACCTCGGGACGTGCATGCCATGCCTGCTGCCTTCCTGGGATGTGTGGTAGCCATTCCTGCTCCTTTGCCCACAGCGTGCCTGCTGCCTTTCTTGGATGTGTGGTGGTGGTAGCCGTTTCTTAGGCTCCCACTCCGGACCGGAATCGAACCAGGATTCCCCGGCCATTACCCGTGGTCACCATGCTACTGAGAAAGTACCATCGAAAGTTTCACACAGTTGAATGAATGGCTGACTTGCCCTCCATAACAGATTCTCGTTAAAGGCAAGTGGTGTCATCTCTGACACACAGCGCTGGGTCAAGGGTCCATCTGACCACAGTTGCCTGGTCTGCAAAGCACGGTCAGGGCAGGTACATTACTTATACAGCAAATGGGTCCTTACTTGGATGTGTGGTGGTTGTAGCCAGTTCTCAGGCTCCCACTCCAGACCGGAATCAAACCCTCACAATGGCAGACTTGCCCTCCGTAACAGATTCTCTTTGCAGGTACTGAACAGCCAGCAGAAAATGTAATTTAAAAAAAATAGATGTAAGCTTTAACAATGGTAGAGAAAGAACCATTGAAAGTTGATAAGGCAGTCAGACATTACCTGATATCACTGAGGAAGAGCAATCTCGCCATAGTGCGCACCAGTCCAGCACGGTCGTTACTACACAAACAGCTGTTTGCGGTGCATTACACAGTGAGTTTGGTGTGTCAGTGTGAAGAAATACTCTAATTACACTCCCTGATTGATGTATACACATGTAAGATGTTTTAAAGCACTTTAGGCCTGCAATTTAGCATTCAATGTGATTTCTGCCCTTAAAACGCTGCTTTGCGTCAAATTCAGATTTTTCCCCGGGACTTTTGGTGTTTATCTCACTCTGCCATGCCCCCCTCCAGGTTTTAAACCCCTTGAAACATCTTTTCCATCACTTTTGTGGCCAGCATAAGTGTTTCTAGTTTTCAAAGTTTACCTCTCCATTGAAGTCTATTGCGGTTTGCGAAAGTTTGCGTGAACCAAACTTTCGCGGAAGTTCGCGAACCGAAAATCGGAGGTTCGGGCCATCTCTACATATCACCACATATCAATCAGTATTGGTGCTTGTCTTCTTACTGTAAAATGTGGTGATAAACTTTCTCAGTCGAAGTGTTGTCTTATTACTCCAGTCCTTAAGTTATCAGTCACCTCCGTAGGTATTCTCACATGCAGTAGATAGGGAGGGGAGGAGTACACACTGGCAGGATGTAGCTCTACCCCTCCTGCTGCCAGGACGATTACAGCTAGCCTGTGTAACAATGTAAGACAATCAGAGAAGGAGACAGAGTGAGGCTATGGCTGTGTGTGTGTGGCTGGGTCTGTGTTTGTTTCTGTGTCTCTGTTTGTGAATCTCTGTGTGTGAATCTCTGTGGAAAGCTCTCTATGTGCGTGTGTGTGTCTGTGCATATATATGCTTGGCGTCTCTCTCTCCCTCCCTCTTTGTGTGCCTGCTGCGTATATTTCTCTTTATACAGATTCCCCTTGTGCATAAATGAATAAAACATAAAGCAGACAGCTCAGAATGCTTCATTTTACATTGCCATCAGTCCAAGCGTTCATTCCTCACACACTTTACAGTTGTTATTACTTGCATTCCTCTCTGTGAATTAACATCCTACTTTAACGTTAAAATTCTGTCGTTATTTTAAGGATTGAAACCTTACCTTTAGAAACCACTCCTTAACTTAGGGACAGAATTCTTATTTTAAGGTCTGCCTCAGGTAAATTGGTTACTAATACTAATACTAAATGCTTTATCACCATAGTGATAACAGTAAAAACAGCACAGAATCATTATTAAAATTAGGAGATGAGCTTAGTGAATTGTGGCCTATGTCTAATTGTGCAGAATTGTGACATTCTTCACTTAAAGAGACACTGAAGCGAAAAAAAAATTATGATATCATGAATTGGTTGTGCAGTAGGGGTAATTATTAGAACATTGGTAGCAAAAAAATTATTGTCATATTTTTATTTTCAGTTATACAGCTTTTTTTTTTATAAGATTGCATCATTCTCTAATATGTGCAATTTACACATTACTCAGTATTCTACAGTCCTGTCCAAAAGTTTTGAGACTGTCAAAAATATTGGAAATTAGAAAAGTTGGTGCTTAAGTTTTTATAATAGCAATTTGCGTAAGATCGCACACTTCATCCCCTTGAACGGACTTCCCTCTGCACAGGAGTTGGCAGAGCTGTTCGTTCTCCACATCTTCAGGCTGCATGGGATTCCCCAGGGTGTGGTGTCAGATAGGGGAGTCCAGTTCACTTCTCATTTCTGGAAAGCATTTTGTCAGCATATGGGGGTGAAGTTATCGTTTTCCTCCGGCTACCACCCACAGACCAATGGTCAGACCAAGAGGATTAATCAGGCCCTCGAGCAGTTCCTCAGGTGTTATGTGGCTGATGCCCAGACAGATTGGGTCTGATTCTTGCCTTATGCCGAGTTTGCCCACAACAATTTGAGGTCTGCTTCATCAGGGTTCTCCCCGTTCCAGGTTGTTACGGGGAGATCACCCAGATTTTCACCCCTGCCAGTGGTGGCATCACCTTTTCCAGCATTAGAACACTGGTCAGTGACCATGAGGGACATCTGGAATAAGGTGAAACAGAATTTGAAAAGAGCCTTTTCACTTCAAAAAAGGCAAGCCGACAAGAGACGTTCGGTGGAATGGAGGTTCGCATCAGGAGATTTGGTGTGGATTTCCACTCGACACTTGTCTCTAAGACAGCCCTCAGTTAAATTGGGTCCCAAATTCATAAGGCCCTATCCTATTTCTAAGAAGGTAAATAACGTTACCTATGTGGTGTCGCTTCCCCCAGCTTCAGGGGTGGTAGGACGTTCCACGTTTCACCTTTGAAGCCTGCCGTATATGTGGATGCCACCCCCCCCCCCTCCGGTGGTGGTTAATGGGGAACCCGAATATGAAGTAGAAAGGATTTTGGATTCTCAGCGTGTGCGTAAATCGTTACAGTATCTGGTCCACTGGCGAGGGTATGGTCCCGAAGAGAGATCCTGGGTACTACTCTCTCGCATGCATGCAGAAGAACTCAGGATGGAGTTCCATAGGTTGCATCCAGATAGGCCGGGTGGTGCATGTTCGGAGTCCACGCCTAGACGCCTAGAGGGGGGGTACAGTAAGACATGAGGCAGCTGCGTCGAACAGCACCGCCGCCGCAGCTGCCTCCATGCGGCCATCCGTCCGTCCGGCGTCTAGGACGCCGAGGACGGAACGTTCACTCAAGCAGGGGGTTGCCTTAGCGCGCGGGCACGTGCACAGACGGACCTTTATGCAGGGAGGAAGCCCGTCAGCTGACCTACGGGTCGGCTGACGTCAGAGGAGTCCCACGGCGCCCAGGATTGGCTGATGGAAGGGTGGCGTGCCAGTGGGGACTCCTCTGCTTCTTAAGCCTCCGGGCTTCATTCACTCATCGTCTGTTGTCGTGAATGCTTGCGTGTTAGCGCTCAGACCTTAGGCTAGTTCCCTGGTGTTGATGCTAAGGATTTCACACCTAGTCTAGGATATTGCTACTTGCTATTGTTATTTGTTAAGACTAGTTCCCGGGTGTTGATGCCAAGGACTTCACACCTAGATTAGGATATTGCTTACTGTATTGAACTCCTGTGTATGACTCTTAGCTATTTACTCTGACTCTAATTCTGCTTTCTGATCCTGTACTTTTGCCCATCTGCCTACCTGTTGCTGGACCTCTGCCTAATTACCGATTACTCTCTTGTCTCACGATTCTGTACCGATACATACCTTCCTGTTGCTGAACCTCTGCCTGATTACCGATTACTCTCGTGTCTCACGATCCTGTACCAATACTTACCTCTCTGTTGCCGAACCTTGCCTGCCTGACCATTCTACTCGCCAGTGGGCCCTCGCTACTGGTGAGGTGCTAGCTACGCCAGCTCCTCTGGTGTAAGAGTTCTGCTAGGCTGTAGTATGGCCTTAAATTACCTGTTCCTTAGGTAATCTGTCATTTGTAGTTTATTGTGACTCTTAGGCTGCAGTACAGTCTAACTCACCCACTCCTAGGGTGATCACTAGCCTGCAGTACAGTCTCAGTCACCCGCCCCTCGGGTGTTCTCTTGCCTGCAGTTCATTCTGAATCACCCATTCCTCAGGAGATTCAGCCTCTTTCAGTATTGTTTCTCCAGCTTGCTGGAGCTAGTACTTTAGTGCACGCACAGTGTACTGATAGTACCTCACCAGTCCCTCTGGTGAGGTCTCTGTCGCTATTAAAGTTACGGTTGCACCAAATCACTACACACTCAGCTCTTTGTCTGCTATACTAGTATTGGTGATTCTGCAGGTCACCCATAATCAGGTATAGCGTCTGCATTATTGGTGATTCTGCAGATCACCATATAATCAGACATCTGAGCAACGACACAAGACCGTTACAACAATGTATCAATGCGACAATCTTCAGTGTTGTCCCATGAAAAGATGAAATAAAAGATTTGCAAAAATGTGAGCGGTTTGTAGATACTGTGTATGTATTTACACATTAATTCTTTTAGTTATACTGTTTTTATGGTTCATGTTAGCAAAACATGCTATTGCTTACAGCATATTAGACACCAAGCCTTGAAATATGAGTTATTTTGCTGGTCTATGTCTAGAGATGGCCTGAACCTCCGATTTTCGGTTCACAAACCGGGTTCGCGAACCTCCCGCGAAAGTTCGGTTCAATGGGGAGGCGAACTTGGAAAACTAGAAAAATGTATGCTGGCCACAAATGTGATGGAGAAGATGTTTCAAGGGGTCTAACACCTGGAAGGGGGAATGGTGGAGTGGGATACACGTTAAAAGTCCCGGGGAAAAATCTGGATTTGGCGCAAAGCAGCGTTTTAAGGGCAGAAATCACATTGAATGCTAAATTGCAGGCCTAAAGTGCTTTAAAACATCTTGCATGTGTATACATCAATCAGGGAGTGTAATTAGAGTACTGCTTCACACTGACACACCAAACTCACTGTGTAACGCACCGCAAACAGCTGTTTGTGTAGTGACGGCCATGCTGGACTACTGCGCAACATGGCGAGATTGCTCTTCCTCACTCAGTGATGTCAGGTAATGTGTGCCTTCCTTCTCAACTTTCCATGGCATTGTTAAAAAGCTTACGTTTTGTTTTTAAATTACATTTTCTACTTGCTGTGTACTTGGTCAGTACCGCTACAATGAGAATCCTGTGGAGGCGGGCAAGTCTGCCATTGTGACCCCGGGTAATGGCCGGGGAATGAGGGGTTTGAATCCGGTGTGGAGCTTGAGCAACGGCTACCACTACACATCCAAGGAGGGCAGCGGGCAGGCATGCACGCCCGCCCGCCCCGAGGTAGTGACCAAAAATAACAATACAGGAGGAGGACTTTCGAGGCCCTGCTGTGTATTTGAAATGAATGTACTTTAAATCCTTTAACGAGAACCAGTTAGGGCGGGCAAAGATGACATCACATTCCTTTCACGAGAATCATATGGAGGTGGGCAAGTCTGCCATTTGTGACCCCGGGTAATGGCCGGGGAATGAGGGATGGAATCCGGTGTGGAGCCTGAGAAACGGCTACCATTACACATCCAAGGAGGGCAGCAGGCAGGCATGAAGGCCCGCCCCGAGGTAGTGACCAAAAATAACAGTACAGGAGGCGGACGTTTGAGGCCCTGCTGTGTATTTGAAATGAATTAGCTTTAAATCCTTTAACGGGAATCCGTTATGGAGGGCAAGTTTGCCATTGTCACCGCGGGGAATGAAGGTTGGATTCAGGCCCGAAGTGGGAGCCTGCTGAGACCCATGCTGTAGCTGCCCTGACCGTGCTTTGCAGACCAGGCATCTGTGGTCAGATGGACCCTTGAGCCAGCGGAAGACAAACCAAGTCGAAAGCATTTGCCAAGAATGTTTTACGGAGGGCAAGTTTTTTTGCCCTTTTTTTTTAAATTTTTTGAAAATGTTAGATGGTTGTATTTTTAAATTGTTTGAAAGTTTAGATAATTGAATTTTTAAATTGTTTAAAAGTGTATTCATTCTTCCTCTCCCCAGCCACGAACAATACCATGGGAACGTGCAGCAGCAAAAGCCTCCTGTGACGGCTGCCACGGTTGTTCTCTGCGGCTTGTCTTTTGAGGGGTTCTGCTTTTCCTCAGGTGTTCTTGCCATAGCTGTTTGTGCCTTCTCTCCAGATGCCTTCATAAGGCACTTGTCCCTACGTGAGAGTTGGCCTTTCCATGGCTCAATTTTTGCTGGCAGAGACAACAGATGGCTTTGCTCCGATCTGAGACACACACGTTAAAACATTTCCAAACCGCTGAACCCCCCTGGGGTTATGGCGCTAGGGTGGCATCAGCAGCTGACGTTGAAGGGCATGTTGGCTGGCTGGCCATAGCTGGTGATACATGGCGCCGGGCACTGCCCCCAGCTGTTTCTGAGGATGAGCTCCCTCTGCTTCTATCATGGAGTCGTCTCCTCCTACTCCTCTCTGACTCCTCCTCTGAACTGCACCAACTTTAGGTGGTCCACCATCATCCCCATCCACACACGTTACGTCCATACTATCGCCACCTAACTCAGACGTATGAGGTGGTGTACCTGCGCCTTCTTGTTGATGTGGTGCTTGTTGTAGCGCTGGTGGCTGCGGGAGATGAGGTGTTCTGTGTTAAATACTCAATCACCTCCTCACGATTTTGGGAAGTGATGGCACGTGCCTTCTTCTGAGCACTGTATTTTGGGGCAGGTCCGCACGAAATAACAGCAACACCACCTCGCACAGCCACAGACCTGCCGGTGCCTGGTGGCCTTCCTCTGGGTCTGCCTCTACCTCTTCCTCTACCTGGTTTGTCCATTTTGTCCATCTCGGGGGTATGCTAGCTATATGCAGTGAGGTGGGTTCTCACTCAACACAACAGGTAGTTAGATGCAGTGAGCTGGGTTCACTCAACAGTAAAGGTACTTAAGATGCAGTGGCTGAGGTGGGTTCTCACTCAACACAACAGGTAGTTAGATGCAGTGAGGTGGCCAGGTGGGTTCTCACTCAACACAACAGGTAGTTAGATGCAGTGACCTGGGTTCACTCAACACAACGCTAGGTATATGCAGTGATGAGGTGGGTTAAGTAAACACAACAGGTACTGGGTAGTTAGATGCAGTGAGCTGGGTTCACTCAACACAAAGCTAGGTATATGCAGTGATGAGGTGGGTTAAGTAAACACAACAGGTACTGGGGTATATGCAGTACTGGGTAGTACAATGTGCAGCTCCCTGTCACACACACAGGTAGTCACTGAATGTGCTGGGCTGCTGGCAGTGGCACACACAATATCAATTAGCAAGGCTGTGCATGCAACAAAAGTGTCAGTTTGACACAGAAAAAAAAATGTACAAGTTGAGCTCTGAAAAGAGCTGTTGCTGGGTGCTTTAAAAGCAATAATAATCAGTCAGGAGCAAGCAAAGCAGCCTAGAACCTAACTAATCTGTCCCTAGAAGAAAAAGTCTGCAGCAGCTGTCCCTTTCCTCTCTCTAGCAGGCACACGAGTGAGGCTAATGGCCGCCGGACCCTGCCTTATATAAGGGGGGGGGGCCTCCAGGGCTTAGTGTAGCCTGAATGGCTACAATGTGCCTGCTGACTGTGATGCAGAGGGTCAAAGTTGACCCTCATAGTGCATTATAATGGCGAATCGAACTTCCGCAAAAGTTTGCCTGGTGCAGGCGAACGCGAACCCCTTAAGTTCGCCTGGAACCGTTCGCCGGCGAACCGTTCGCTACATCTCTACTAACTACCCAGTACCTGTTGTGTTTACTTAACCCACCTCATCACTGCAAATACCTAGCTTTTTGTTGAGTAAACTCAGCTCGCTGCATCTAACTACCTGTTGTGTTGAGTGAACCCACCTGGCCACCTCACTGCATCTAACTACCTGTTGTGTTGAGTGAGAACCCACCTCACTGCATCTTAAGTACCTTTACTGTTCAGTGAACCCAGCTCACTGCATCTAACTACCTGTTGTGTTGAGTGAGAACCCACCTCACTGCATCTTAAGTACCTTTACTGTTCAGTGAACCCAGCTCACTGCATCTAACTACCCAGTACCTGTTGTGTTTACTTAACCCACCTCATCACTGCATATACCTAGCTTTGTGTTGAGTGAACCCAGCTCACTGCATCTAACTACCTGTTGTGTTGAGTTAACCCACCTGGCCACCTCACTGCATCTAACTACCTGTTGTGTTGAGTGAGAACCCACCTCACTGCATCTTAAGTACCTTTACTGTTCAGTGAACTCAGCTCACTGCATCTTACTACCTGTTGTGTTGAGTGAGAACCCACCTCACTGCATCTTAAGTACCTTTAGTGTTGAGTGAACCCAGCTCACTGCATCTAACTACCTGTTGTGTTGAGTGAGAACCCACCTCACTGCATCTTAAGTACCTTTAGTGTTGAGTGAACCCAGCTCACTGCATCTAATGACCTGTTGTGTTGAGTGAGAACCCACCTCACTGAATCTTAAGTACCTTTACTGTTCAGTGAACCCAGCTCACTGCATCTAACTACCTGTTGTGTTGAGTGAACCCACCTCACTACATATACCTAGCATGCCCCCGAGATGGACAAAATGGACAAACCAGGTAGAGGGAGAGGTAGAGGCAGACCCAGAGGAAGGCCACCAGGCACCGGCAGGTCTGTGCGAGGTGGTGTTGCTGTGATTTCGTACGGACCTGGCCCAAAATACAGTGCTCAGAAGAAAACACGTGCCATCACTTCCCAAAACCGTGAGGAGGTGCTTGAGTATTTAACACAGAACACCTCATCTCCCGCAGCCACCAGCGCTACAACAAGCACCACATCCACTGCATTTGACACTTCGCAGGAGTTTTTTGGTGGTGGTGGTAAAATCACTGATTCCCAGCCACTACTGCAACAACAACAAGAAGGCGCAGGTACACCACCTCATACGTCTGAGTTAGGTGGCGATAGTATGGAGGAGGGGGATGATGAACCACCTGAAGTTGGTGCAGTTAAGGAGGTGTCTGAAGAAAGCGCACCTGGCCAGGAGGATTATGATGACGATTATACAGATACCCCATATTTTCCCGGTAGAGGAGATGACCAGGGGGACAGTTCAGAGGAGGAGTCAGAGAGGAGTAGGAGGAGACGACTCCATGATAGAAGCAGAGGGAGATCATCCTCAGAAACAGCTGGGGGCAGTGTCTGGCGCCATGTATCGCCAGCTATGGCCAGCCAGCCAACATGCCCTTCAACGTCAGCTGCTGATGCCACCATAGTGCCATCACCCCAGGGGGGCTCAGTGGTTTGGAAATTTTTTCACGTGTGTGTCTCAGATCGGAGCGAAGCCATCTGTTGTCTCTGCCAGCAAAAATTGAGCCGTGGAAAGGCCAACTCTCACGTAGGGACAAGTGCCTTACGAAGGCACCTGGAGAGAAGGCACAAACAGCTATGGCAAGAATACCTGAGGAAAAGCAGCACCCCTCAATAGACAAGCTACCCTCCTTCTCCTCTTCCTCCTTCAGGTGTATCGTCTTCATCCACTTTCTCCCTTGCACCTTCACAGCCCCCCTCCTCCACACCGCCTCTTCCCTTGAGCGGATCCTTCTCCTCTGGCCACAACAGTGCCCAGCTGTCCGTGAAGGAAGTATTTGAGCATAAGAAGCAAATGTCTGCCAGTCACCCTCTTGCTCGGCGTCTGACAGCTGGCATGGCGGAACTATTAGCTCGCCAGCTATTACCATACAAGCTGGTGGAGTCGGAGGCTTTCCATAAGTTTGTGGCCATTGGTACACCACAGTCTAAGATACAAGGCTGCAATTATTTTTCACAAAAGGCCATACCCAAACTGTACCGTGCAGTTGAGAGGTAAGTGGTGTCATCTCTGGCACACAGCGTTGGGTCAAGGGTCCACCTGACCATGGATGCCGGGTCTGCCAAGCATGGGCAGGGCCACTACATTACATACACAGCCCATTGGGTCAACCTGGTGACCGATGGCAGCAAGCAGGGAGTACGTGGCTGTGCAGCGGACCGACTTGTCACACCTCCGCGGCTTGCAGGCAGGCCTCCAGCCACCTCCTCTCCACCTGCTACCACCGCTTCGCTGTCATCATCCTCCTCCTCCTCCTTGGCTGGTGCCGCGATCTCCTCTCCAGCTACACAGCCCCAGCACCCCAGGGCCTATGCTGCATGCCAGGTACGACGGTGTCACGCAGTGTTAGGCATGTCTTGCCTGAAAGCAGAGAGTCACACTAGAGCAGCTCTCCTGGCTGCTCTTAACAAACAGGTGGAGCAATGGCTGACCCCGCACAAGCTTGAGATCGGCAATGTGGCGTGTGACAACGGCAGCAATCTCATTGCTGCGTTGAATTTGGGAAAGCTGACACACATACCCTGCATGGCACATGTGCTGAATCTGGTCCGTGCAAAGATTTGTGTCCAAGTACCCAGGCTTAGAGGACGTCCTGAAGCAGGCCAGGAAGTTGTGTGGGCATTTCAGGCGCTCGTACAAGGCCATGGCACACTTTGCGGACATTTAGCATAGAAACAACTTGCCCGTGAGACGCCTGATTTGCGATAGCTGACTCGCTGGAATTCCACCCTGCTGATGTTCTCTCGCCTGCTAGACCAGGAGAAAGCCGTCACCCAGTACCTGTATCATTACAGTACAAGGACACAATCTGGGAGGATGGGGATGTTGTGGCCCAACAACTGGACACTGATGCGAAATGCATGCAGGGTCATGGAGCCCTTTGAGGAGGTGACCAAACTGGTGAGTCGCGATGAGGGCACCATCAGCGACTTGATCACCTACGCCTACTTCCTGGAGCGCGCTGTGCGTAGAGTGGTGGATACAGTTGTGGAGGAGCGTGAACGAGAAGAGTTACGGCAGCAGGAGTCATGGGGGCCATTTACACCCGAACCCGATGTTCCCACAACACCTGTGGCAGCACAGAGGGGGGAGGAGGAGGAGGAAGAAGAGGAGTCGTGTGGGGAAGGAGAGGAGTCAGACTCTGATGATGGTGATGATGAGGAAGGTGTTTCTGTGGAGGAGGAAGAGGCGGCGGAAGAAGAACAACCGCGGCAGCCGTCACAGGGGGCTTCTGCTGCTCCACGTTCCCGTGGTATTGTTCGTGGCTGGAGGGAGGAAGAGAAGTTGCATCCCGTCACTGAGGAAGAGCAAGAGGAGATGGAGAGTACGTCTGCATCCAGCTTTGTGCAGATGTCCTCTTTCATGTTGTCCAGCCTGTTGAGGGACCCCCGTATCAAAAAACTCAAGTTGAATGACCTGTACTGGGTGGCCACGCTACTAGACCCTCGGTACAGGCACAAAGTGGCGGACCTATTAACAACTCAACACAAGGCGGAAAGGATGCAGCACTTGCAGAACAAGCTGTCGATGATGCTTTACAATGCGTTTAAGGGTGATGTGGCTGCACAACGCAATCAAGGTACCACTGGCAGTAACCCTCCTCTTCCCAAGTCCACGCAGGCAAGGACAGGATGCTCCAGCGATCTCAGGGTGATGTCGAACATGCGAACATTCTTTAGTCCAACTCCTCGCCATAATCCTTCCGGATCCACCCTCCACCAATGCCTGGACCGGTTGGTAGCCGACTACCTGGCCTTGAGTGTGGATGTAGACACTGCGAAAAGCGACGATGAACCCTTGGACTACTGGTTGTGCAGGCTTGACCTGTGGCCAGAGCTGTCCCAATTTGCCATACAACTTCTCTCTTGCCCTGCCGCAAGCGTCCTGTCAGAAAGGACCTTCAGTGCAGCTGGAGGCATAGTCACTGAGAAGAGAAGTCGCCTAAGTCACGACAGTGTTCAGTACCTGACCTTTATCAAAATGAATGAGGAATGGATCCTGGAGGGCTACTGCATGACCGAAGACTAGGTCAGTCCCCACACACAGCATCTCTGCCTGCAGGCCACTTGCCTTCTCCGCCACCACCAACAGGGTCCAGGACTCTAGGCGGATTCCTGAATTTTTTTAATTTTTCTGGTGCGTGTACATGCCTGCCTAATTTTTCTGGCTGCACTGCGGGCAGCTGCAACAAAAAAAACAAAAGGCATGTACATGTGCCCATCCCCCTTCGTGATCATTACCTTGCCGCGGTGAAGGGGCTTGCGTATCACAATGAAGCAATGACTGCCGGCTATTTGAGTGTCTCGGGTGGGGGTGGCACACAAAAGATAATAAGGTCATTGCTTCATTGTGGTCAGACCAAATTTGATCAGCTGGACAGTCACTGTTGTTCTATCATTGAGCTACCACAGCCCGGCGACCATATGGGCTTGAAAAACGCCATGGCCTACACTCTGGCCACGGTGCGCACCAGTCCAGTGCGGCCGTCACTAACAGCTGTTTGCGGTGCGTTACACAGTGAGTTTGGTGTGTCAGTGTGATGCAGAACTCTAATTAAACTCCTTGATTGATGTATACCCATGCAAGATGTTTGAAAGCACGTTAGGCCTGCAATTTAGCATTCAATGTGATTTCTGCCCTTAAAACGCTGCTTTGCGTCAAATCCAGATTTTTCCCCGTGACTTTGGGCATGTATCCCACTCCGCCATGCCCCCCTCCAGGTGTTAGACCCCTTGAAACATCTTTTCCATCACTTTTGTGGCCAGCATAATTTTTTCTATTTTTCAAAGTTCGCCTCCCCATTGAAGTCTATTGTGGTTCGCAAACTTTTCCGTGAACCGAACCTTCCGCGAAGGTTCGCGAACGAGGTTCGCGAACCGAAAATCGGAGGTTCGCGACATCTCTATTTGCAATCATGTGCCTTCGTAAGGTAATTGTCCCTACGTGGATCTTGGTCTTTCCACGGCTCAATTTTCAGTGGCAGAGAGTACAGATGGTATTGCTCTCATCTGAGGCAAACACACAAAAAATATCCACACCGCTGAGCCCTTGGGTGATGGCACTTTGGTAGTGGCGGCCGACTGAGTGTTAAGTGGGGTGCCAGAATCAGAGCAGGAGGAGGAAGATAATATGTCACGGTTCCATGCAGAAGCTGAGAAAGATGAGGTGTTCTGTGTTAAATAGTCAACTACGTCCTGACAATATTGGGGGTTGATGGCACGTGCCTTCTTCTGAACACTGTACTTTGGTCGCGGGCCACACGAAATCACAACAGCGCAACCTCGAACAGACCTGCCAGGTAGCCTGCCTCTGCCTTTTGTTTTGTCCATATTGGGGGGGATGAAGTGAAAGGCATGCACTGACGTGACTAATATAATGTGCAGTCAGTCACACAGGTGCAGTTAACAGGCATGCACGGAGTGGTATATCACACTGCGTGCACTCACGTAGGTAGGTGGGTGCACTGAAGTGAACAACAGGTAGTAGGTATATGGAGGGATGGGTATTACATGTGCACCTGTCACACACAGACAGGTACCGGATAGGCACAGTGACACTGCGTGCGCTCACGTAGGTAGGTGGGTGCACTGAAGTAGTAGGTATAGTAGGTATATGCAGGGATGGGTATTACATGTGCACCTGTCACACACAGACAGGTACCGGATAGGCACAGTGACACTGTGTGCGTTCACGTAGGTAGGTGGGTGCACTGAAGTGAACAACAGGTAGTAGGTATATGGAGTGATGTGTATTACATGTGCACCTGTCAAACACAGGCAGGTACCGGATAGGCACAGTGACACTGCGTGCGTTCACGTAGGTAGGTGGGTGCACTGAAGTAGTAGGTATAGTAGGTATATGCAGGGATGGGTATTACATGTGCACCTGTCACACACAGACAGGTACCGGATAGGCACAGTGACACTGTGTGCGTTCACGTAGGTAGGTGGGTGCACTGAAGTGAACAACAGGTAGTAGGTATATGGAGTGATGTGTATTACATGTGCACCTGTCAAACACAGACAGGTACCGGATAGGCACAGTGACACTGCGTGCGTTCACGTAGGTAGGTGGGTGCACTGAAGTAGTAGGTATAGTAGGTATATGCAGGGATGGGTATTACATGTGCACCTGTCACACACAGACAGGTACTGGATAGGCACAGTGACACTGCGTGCGCTCACGTAGGTAGTTGGCAGGGGCGTAGGAATAGGCCCTGCAGCCCCTGCACCCGCGGGGGGGCCCGGCCCCCCCCTGGGGCCCGCTTGGGGCCGTTTTGTGGGTGCTGGAGGGGTGGCAGCATGAGGGGAAAGCCTTGCCCACAGTCGGCGGGGAGAGGGGTAGTTCCCCCCTCTCCCTCACCTCGGGGCTCTCCCCTCTGTGCTCCCCTCCAGCTCGTAAGTGTCTGTGGTGCTGTGGTGGGCAGCGAGCGGCGGGCAGATACATACCTGCTTCCGTGCGTTCCATCGGAGACTTCTCCCTCTAGCGGCTGACGTCACTTCCGGAAGTGACGTCAGCCGCTAGAGGGAGAAGTCTCCGATGGAACGCACGGAAGCAGGTATGTATCTGCCCGCCGCTCGCTGCCCACCACAGCCCCACAGACACTTACGAGCTGGAGGGGAGCACAGAGGGGAGAGCCCCGAGGTGAGGGAGAGGGGGGAACTACCCCTCTCCCCGCCGACTGTGGGCAAGGCTTTCCCCTCATGTTGCCACCCCTCCAGCACCCACAAAACTCCGAGCGGGCCCCAGGGGGGGGGGGGGGGGGCATATTACGATTTTCAGGTGTCTGCTGCCCACATTGTGATTTTCAGGTGTCTGCTGCCCACATTACGATTTTCTGGTGTCTGCTGCCCGCCCCACATTGCGATTTTCTGGTCACTGCTGCCCACATTGTGATTTTCAGGTGTCTGCTGCCCACATTATGATTTTCTGTCTGCTGCCCACATTACGTCACTGCTGCCCACATTGCGATTTTCTGGTGTCTGCTGCCCACATTACGATTTTCTGGTCACTGCTGCCCACATTGCGATTTTCTGGTCACTGCTGCCCACATTGCGATTTTCTGGTGTCTGCTGCCCACATCATGATTTTCTGGTGTCTGCTGCCCACATTACGATTTTCAGGTGTCTGCTGCCCACATTACGATTTTCAGATGTCTGCTGCCCACATTACGATTTTCAGGTGTCTGCTGCCCTCATTACGATTTTCAGGTGTCTGCTGCCCACATTACGATTTTCAGGTGTCTGCTGCCCACATTACGATTTTCAGGTGTCTGCTGCCCACATTGCGATTTTCAGGTGTCTGCTGCCCACATTGCGATTTTCAGGTGTCTGCTGCCCACATTACGATTTTCTGGTGTATGCTGCCCACATTAGGATTTTCTGGTGACTGCTGCCCACATTGCGATTTTCTGGTGACTGCTGCCCACATTGCGATTTTCTGGTGACTGCTGCCCACATTGCGATTTTCTGGTGACTGCTGCCCACATTAGGATTTTCTGGTGTCTGCTGCCCACATTACGACATTCTGGTGACTGACTGCTGCCCACATTAGGATTTTCTGGTGACTGCTGCCCACATTACGATATTCTGGTGACTGCTGCCCACATTAGGATTTTCTGGTGACTGATGCCCACATTGCAATTTTCTGGTGACTGCTGCCCACATGGCGATTTTCTGGTGACTGCTGCCCACATTGCGATTTTCTGGCCCACATTACGATTTTCTGGTGAACACTGCCCACGTTACGATTGTCTGGTGAATGCTGTCCACGTTACGATTTTCTGGTGAACGCTGCCCACATTACGATTTTCTGGCCCACATTACGATTTTCTGGTGAACACTGCCCAAGTTACGATTGTCTGGTGAATGCTGTCCATGTTACAATTTTCTGGTGAACTCTGCCCACATTACGATTTTCTGTCCCACATTACGATATTCTGGTGAACGCTGCCCACATTACGATTGTCTGGTAAATGCTGCCCACGTTACAATTTTCTGGTGACTGCTGCTCACGTTACTATTTTCTGGTGACTGGTGCCCACATTACGATTTTCTGGTGAACTCTGCCCACATTATGATTTTCTAAAGGCCCACATTACGATTTTCTGGTGAACTCTGCCCACATTACGATTTTCTGGCCCACATTACGATTGTCTGGTAAAATGCTGCCCACTTTACAATTAATTTACAGTGAAACGCTGCCCCATTACGATTATTTGGCACCTATGGGGGGGGCCCCATCCAAATATTCGCAGGGGGGCCCAGTGATTTCTAGTTACGCCCCTGGTAGTTGGGTACACTGAAGTGAACACAACAGGTAGTAGGTATATGGAGTGATGGATATTACATGTACACCTGTCACACACAGACAGGCACAGTGACACTGACTGACAGGGCTGTATATAATGCAAGTGGGCCACACACAAAAAAAATAGATCACAAGAACAAGATTAGTTCTCAAAAGAGCTGTCGAGGGGTGCTTTTTTTTAGCAATAACAATCAGCCAGGAGCAAGCTAACAAGCCTATAAGAGCCTAACTAAGCTTTCCCTATGAGAGTCTGCAGCAGCTATCCCTTCACTAATTACTGCAGGCACACGAGTGAGTCCACTGCCTGATACTGCCTGCCTTTCATAAGGGGGTGGGGTTCCAGGAGGGAGTGTAACCTAATTGGCTACAATGTGCCTGCTGACTGTGATATAGAGGGTCAAAGTTGACCCTCATGATGCACTATGGGGGCGAACCACGATCGCAAACCACGGAAGTTCGCCGGCGAACCGTTCGGGTCATCTCTATCTATGTCATACATAACTTGTTGAATGCAGTGAACAACTATGTTGTAAAAGAACTCAGAATGTTAATTGTTAGATGCTTGCTAAAAAATGAAATGTACTCAGATGTCTGTTGTTTTTCCTCTTTTTCTTAGAATATTGAAATGTATTGCAATTTACAGTCTCATTTTTTGATATACCTTAACCATGGCATATCATGTACAATTAAAGTAAAAGTTATTACCTAAAGCAACTCTTGTTAGTTTGGCAAAATGTATTGTATTGGATCAAATGGTGGTAAGTAAATGCTTTATGTTTTGTTTTTGTTTTTTTTGCTTTGGCACTAATTATATTATGTGGTGTCTATCTCTGCAGCTACCACATTTTTTAACTGCTGTTTTTATTGCTTATGACATAAGTACGGTGCTAAATGCTGTAATAGTTGATAATATCCTGTATGTCTATCATTTGCCAAGACAGCATAACAATGCAATTAACTTTAAACAAAAAGATCCTAAAGCCAGGGCTAAACTGTGCTACAAAATTTTGCAATACCCTGTTGGAGCAGCAATACATGCCTTTCAGATTTACTATCTTGCATCACAGCTAGAACAAATTTCTCACTGGTTTGTTACAAATTCCGTATTATTGGCTCCCAAGCCCCTGGGTTATTCCTCTCAATGGATAAATCCCTTAATCTTCCCTTTGCCCTTCTGAAAGACTCCCTCACTCAACTAAACCTCTCCAACTTGATTCTTAATGAAGCTAAGAAAATGTGGTAGATGACGAGGAAGTTACTTACCTTCTCCTCCTGGGAATATTTCACCCCCTTGTGGCAAAATCCATTACTACTTGAACTTAATAAATTAGAAAATACCTCCGCTTAGGTAAATAGGAGCAAAATTTGAACTTACTGAACTTAGGCCCAAATACTAAAGAATACCCAGCTGGTTTCCTTTATCACCCTACAAACCCAATACTCTACACCTGAGACACATTCCTATTTGTATCTACAATTAAAGCATGCTCTGGGAGCTCAGTTCCCTCAGGGCTTCCCACACACAGGTACCTCTGGTTCTTGAGCTTCTTAAAGATGGTCTGGCAAAAAGACACATAGGTACTGTTTATTCTATGTTCACTGAAAACCTGTGTGACCCTATCACTACTACTGCCATGTCTAAATGGACACAAGTTAACTTACCTTTGGATGATGAGGAATGGGAAGATTGTTTATTATCTACATGTAAAGTGTCTCCCTGCATAAGATAACAGTTAACCCAGATTTATATTGTGCATCAAATTGCTAAATACTCCCCCTTGAACCCAAACCAATACCCTAAATGTAATACTGTGAACCCCTCCTTTCTTCACCTACTATGGCCATGCTCTCCCCTTGTGTATTTTTGTAAACAGGTATAGCCTTTTTGCACAATGTCATGGGTCTCCTGCACCCCTGGACATAAAAATGTGTATGTTAATATATTATAGATTAAGTTACTCCTCGGTTTGACAAAACACTCATTATTGAAACATTGTTTGCTGCCAAACAGTGTATTGCTTTCCGTTGACTGTCACAGATCTGCCCACCATTGATGATTGGAAAAATAAAATAATTTGCTCCCTGCCAAGGCTGCCATACAAAATTAACTCATCTAGCAGCATAGAAAATGTCCAGATAAATAAACGTTTGGGAACGCTGGATATCTAAACTTTGACTGCTGACTGCTGTTACCTTACAAAAGTGTTTCCAATATCGTTGTGAGCTGTTAATCTGACTTCTTCCCTCTGCATTCATATTTTTTATTATATTCTGCTAATGCTTGACTGCATTTGTGGACTGTACTGTACTCATATCTTAGACTTTATACTGTATTATGTGAATATTGTTTTTGCCTCCTTCATTTTACATTACTTCTACTGCACTATTGTTTTAATAAACCTTTGGTTGGGAAAAAAAAGTGCTAATTTAAACTACATTTAAATTTCAAATGTATGTACAAAACTTTTTTGTTTTCATAGCTATGTATTTAATGTTAAAGAATAAAACATGTTTATTTTAACTTTTATTTTTTAAAATGTTCTAGTGTGCAATTTAGGGAGAAAGGGTTAAGGAGGTTTCAAGTTAGGTTGGTTTAACACCTCAGCTCGAAAGCCGGTGCAGAGCCCTGAAGAAATGTGTGTGTGTGTGTGTGTGTGTGTGTGCGTGCGTGCGTGCGTGCGTGCGTGCGTGCGTGCGTGTGTGTGTGTGTGTGTGTGTGTGATATAAAAATTTCAGGTGTTGGCTGATTGAAGATCTTTGGTTTTCCCAGTTGGTGAGAGCGCTTAGGACACTGCCTGTATTGCTCCTTCCCCACTTGGTGTGTAGTTGCGGGTGGCGTTCCCAGGCAGTAAGAGCATTTGGGGCACTGTCTGTACTGCTCCCCCTTCAGAGACCTATAATGCCCTCCAGGTAACATATCTTCCAAGTCACATAGCAAAAGTGTTCCCAAAGTTTGGGTAGTGCTCCAGAGAGGTTAGGCCTTGGCATAAGAAAGCCTGCATGTGGAAACCCTACCAACACATAATTTTATTGTTATATGGAACCAAAGAACACATGGGCCCATATGCAATTAACTTTTAACCCAAGTTTTTTTCCTTGGTGATACTGATATTATCATACCTTGTCAGTTTTAAACCACCAGCAAGCAAGAAAATACTAAAATAATTTTGATAGTACTTGTTCTCCAGCTTTTGGGTACTTTTTCAATTGTAACATTCTGAAAAGTTATTTTAAAGAGAAGATGATGATTTTCTCCTGTGAGATAATTTAGGAGAAAAAGGTATTTGCACATGGGCCATAGTCCCTTGTTCAATTGACCTTTTCTTTTAGGTTTTCTCCTAGGAGAGAATTTTTCATCTTAAGTTTGAAATAACTTTCAGCACTCTGCAGTTGAAAAAGTACCAAAAAGTTAAACTTATTCAGAATATTTTCTTGCTTGCTGGTGGCTTAAAAAAGCATTTTCTTGATAAGGTGTGAAAATATCACCTAGGAGAAAACTCAGGGGGAAAAAGTTAAAGGGGCACTATGGTGAAAAATTGTAAAATGTAAAATATGTGCAAACATAGACAAATAAACAGTATGTTTTTTCCAGAGTAAAATGAGCAATAAATTACTTTTCTCCTATTGCTGTCACTTACAGTAGGTAGTAGAAATCTGACAGAAGCGACAGGTTTTGGACTAGTCCATCTCTTCATAGGGGATTCTCAGGGATTTATTTATTTTCTTAAAAGCACTTAGTGAATGGCAGTTGCTCTGTCCAACTGCCAGAAAACTGTGTAGCGAGCAGGGAAGCTGGCCAGTGGCAGCATCATTGTTTTAAATCCTTTTTAAAGATTATCTTTATAAAGAATAAAAACCTTGCTGAGAATCCCCTATGAACAGATGGACTAGTCCAAAACCTGTCACTTATGTCAGATTTCTACTGCCTACTGTAAGTGACAGCAATAGGAGAAAAGTAATTTATGGCTCATTTTACTCTGGAAAAAATGTACTTCTTATTTGTCTATCTTTGCACATATTTTACATTTTACAATTTTTCGCCATAGTGCCCCTTTAATTCAATAAGGGCCATAATAAGTTTCAGCCTTTGCTATTTCTGGTACTGCAGATGCAATTGCTCATACTGTGGGCCATATGCAATTCGAGGAGATAAGAAGCTGAAAACATGCAAGCTTCTTATCTCCTCACATCGCTCAGGATTAAGGCCCTGTTCACACTTGCGTTTTGGCAAGTAAACGGACCAGATCCTGATTGGATCAGGACCTGATCCTGATCAAAACCGTACGGTTCCGATCCGGATCCGATCCGGATCCGGTCCGTTTGTATCAGGCATGCATCAGGCTGCCATCCGGATCCGTGGGTAAAAAATAGTGAAATTTAAATAAAAAAATCTTGGGGTCAGCAGAAGGTGCACCTGGTGCACCTGTAGAATCAGGTTCCTCCACTGTAGGCCTCACCTCCACCTCCGACATTCTGCCAAACAGCTCCAGCACATCTGTCACTGCTGCTCCACTCCAGACATGCTTGGCCCATGTGTCCCCATCCGAAATGGCAGCTTGGATACGCATAGGAAGTGGGGTAGAACGTCAGGTTTTTGTAGGCAGTGTGTTCTGTGCCTTCCGTTTCCCATTGGTTTCTGTGTTCCGGATGGTCAGGTCAGGCTCAGGTCCGGCTCCGGTCCGGGTGCGTGGGCCGGAGACCCAAAAAATAGCGCATGTTGGAAAAGTGTCCGGAGTCCGGATCTGGTCCGGCTGCGTACTGTACGGAACGGACCCGTGTGAACGTCCGCATAGACTTTGCATTGCTATGCGGAACGTACGTTCCGTTTGTACAGTATACGGTCTGGATCAGATCAGGAAAATCCGGACAGGGAACGCTAATGTGAACCAGGCCTAACCGACAAATTCAATTGCCAGTTTCACCTGAGCGATGTCCTTGCGAAAAAGAGAATAACTCAGGCGAATACTAGGTATTCGCTGAGCGATGCTCCTGTGTGGCCAGCGATGTGGAGCGAGGCATTTGTGCCATGGAGCAGTCCTTCAGCACCACAACACTGCTGCCTCGCTCCCGGAAGATGCGCGTGCATCGTCGCAGGAGCCAGCGCATCGTCGCAAGGCTCTTACCCGCCGCCCATCGCCTCCTGCCGCTCGTCGCTACGGACCTTCAGAAGATACATACCTGCATCGTTCCATCTCGCCGCATGTCCCACGCCGCTCCTCCGCTCATCTCTGTGACTGTCATTGTTCTCAGAGCCCGGCAAAGTATCTTTGAGTTTCCCGCCGGTGCTCCCCATTCCTCCATTAGGTGGCCCAATGAGAATCATCCTGATTCTAATTGGACCAATGAGAATCAGGATGATTCTCATTGGGCCACCTAGTGGACGAATGGGGAGCCCTGGCGGGAGACTCAAAGATGCTTTGCCGGGCTCCGAGAACAATGACAGTCACAGAGATGAGCGGAGGAGCGGCGTGGGACATGAAGCCAGACGGGAACGATGGAGGTATGTTTTTTTGTTACATTTTAAATAATAATAATTTTAAATAAGTGACTCCTTTACCTATTTAAATCACTGGCATCTGGGGTTTCCTTAGTAAAGGAGGCTCCCAGATGCCAAAATCAGCCCGCTGACAGCAGCGATAGCTCTTTGCGCCTGCTCAGAGCAGGTTAAAAGTTAGCACCTATGTTTGGCGGGAAGCATCGCTTCCCGGGGGGTGCAAAATGCAATTGCATAGGGGGAAAGGAACTTGCTGGGCGATTATATCGCCCAAGCAAGTTCTTTTCCGCCCTGGGGGTGTTAAATGCAATTGCATTAAGCGACCTTGCTGACGCCTAATTTAAGAACTCTCCAGCAATTAGCGCTGTCGAGTTTGGTAATTGCATAGGGCCCTGTGTCTTTAAAATATGCAGGGAGACTTTCTATGCAGCCCTTTAACCACTTTACCCCCGCGCGTACGGATTTCTCCGCCCCTTTTTCCATCCTTTCACCCCCAGGGACGGAGAAATCCGTACTCTGCGCACTCCCGCCGCTGTCCGCGTTCCCGCTCGTAAACACGCCGCCTGCCGCTAGTAAACACGCCGCCGCCCGCTCGCCCAGAGATCAACGAACGGGAAAATCCATTCCCGTTCGTTGATCTAAGCCCCGCAATGACCTGCTGCCGCTCGGCTGATCAGCGCGATCATTGTGAAAAAATAACAAAGTCCCAGCCTCTTTCTACTTCCTGCAAGCGTCCAGAAGGACGCTTGCAGGTCGCATGAAACAAATTGGTAATGTTGCCATCTTGTGGCCAAATAGTAAAACTACACCCTAACCATTTTTTACACACAAATAAACTTGTTTTACACAAAAAATTAACTCCTTACCTCCCACACTCCCCAATTTTTTTTTTTTGTAATTAAAAAAAAAATAAAAAATTTACAATAAAAAAAAACATAAATAGTTACCTTAGGGACTGAACTTTTTAAATATTTATGTCAAGAGGGTATAACACTGTTACTTTATAAACTATGGGCTTGTAATTAGGGATGGACGCAAAACTGAAAAAAATGCACCTTTATTTCCAATTAAAATATTGGCGGCAAACATTGTGATAGGGACATAATTTAAACGGTTTTATAACCGGGATAAATAGGCATATACATTTAATGGGTTTTAATTACAGTAGCATGGATTATTTAAAAACTATAAAGGCCGAAAACTGAAAAATAATAAATTTTTTCCCACATTTTTTTCCTATTTTCCCATTAAAACACATTTAGAATAAAATTATTCTTGGCATAATGTCCCACCTAAAGAAAGCCTAATTGGTGGCGAAAAAAACAAGATATAGTTCATTTCATTGCGATAAGTAATGATAAAATTATAGACGAATGAATGGAAGGAGCGCTGAAAGGTGAAAATTGCTCTGGTGGTCAGGGGGTAAAACCCCTCAGTTGGGAAGTGGTTAAAGCCAGGCACTGCTTGGTAACGAGCACCTACCATCACACTATTTTGAGATGGTTTTAACTTTTAATTATTCTGGGAGAAAAATACCATTTTAAAGATGATGGTCGAGCTTGGGTAAGTTTAATGGTGAATCTGTCACTGTAGGAAGAATGTTATTAGGATCTGAAAATGCCAAATATGCATTTTGTTTATCACACCCACAATTTTTTGAAACATTAGTTACATTAGTTACATTTTATTATTGGCATTGCTTTAAGTACTCACATTTTTTCTTGCAATTTTCCCTGTACAACATTAACAGTTGTCAAAACATACTTTTGTACTCACATTTTAAATTATATCAATTCATATTATGTCAATGCTAAATCAAATTTGGGAAATTATCTTGGATTTATAGCATCTGTACACTATCCGCTTGGCTTGCCTGAATATCGTTTTAAATACAGGATCTGAAAAATAAATATATAGAATAATTGCTTTATGCAATGCATACTCCTGCAAATTAAATAAAAAAAATCACATATTTTCTTCACCTATGAATAATGCTATTCTGCATAAATGAATTGACATACAATTTTAAACAGCCATAGCTCTGTTAGAATTAATTTATCCTGTGACACTGAAACGCCCAAGGCACTTAAACTGTGTTCAATTCAATTGGGAACTTATGCTTCTTATTATTTATTTGCTATGCAGTTGTTTTGATTTATAACCAACAGGTCAGATTATTTGCATAGATGTTTATATATGTTTCAGTGTGGAAATGTTACACAATATATGTGTACAGTGCATATTTCTCAAAGCAACAAGTTAAGCAACGAAGGTTGAGGAGACAGTGGAGATTGTACAAAAAAGTAATCAGGTGTAGATAGATGTTCATATATATTAATTTCATTTGTAAATGTTTTAATTTCGGAAATGCAAAATACCTGGAATAGAGAGGAAATAATACTATTTTCTGTGATTGATAGAGCTTTTAAAAGGGATCTTTATAATGAATCTTTGTGTAGGTGGCAGCCACCAGTCCCATTGTTGCTATATGCCACTATTAGTTATACATCTATGCTATGCACTGAATAATTTAATACTGTACAGAGTGTCTTTGATGACGTTTGCAACACATTCATATTAATTATATGCCATTATATGTACCGTATTGTTCGAACTATAAGACGCTCCGGACCATAAGACGCACCTAGGTTTAGAGGCCAAAAACCAAGGAAAAAGAAATTACACTAAACCAGGTGCGTCCATGGCAGGGGCATCTTGTAGAGCTTCTCTACCCAAACTGTTTCTGTTATCCCCCAACACAGTAATACCCCTCATGTACAGTAATCCCTTGCCCCCACCCCAATTACAATAATTCCCCCCATGTACAGTAATCCCCTGCCCCACCCCAATTAAAGTAATACCCCTCATGTACAGTAATCCCTTGCCCCCACCCCAATTACAATAATTCCCCCATGTACAGTTCTCCCCTGCCACACCCCAATTAAAGTAATACCCCCATGTACAGTAATCCCCTGCCCCCACCTCAATTACAGTAATACCCCCATGTACAGTAATCCCCTGCCCCCACCACAATTACAGTAATACCCCATGTACAGTAATCCCCTGTCCCCACCCCAATTACAGTAATACCCCCATGTACAGTAATCCCCTGCCCCCACCCCAATTACAGTAATACCCCCATGTACAGTAATCTCCTGCCCCCACCCCAATTACAGTAATATTCCCATGTACAGTGATCTCCTGCCCCCACCCCAATTACATTGAGCAAAGACACTGGCAAGCCCCCCTCCCTCCGATATGGATAGTGCTGCAGAGACTCCCTCCCTCCAATATACCAAGTTCTGGCAGCGTTACTCACTCAGCCATCCACCCGTGGGCATAAGACATCAGGGAGCAGCAGTGTCTGCATGATCAAGGCATCCCTCCACCCACGGACACGAGACATCAATCAGCGCCAATGTGTGCTGATCGAAGCTGCCATCCAAGCAAGCGGCAATGTCTGCATGATCAAGGTATCCCTCCACCCGCGGTCACGAGACATCAATGAGCGCTGATGTTTGCTGATCGAAGCTGCCATCCACCCGCAGACATAAGACACTGCATACCAGCCTGCAGCACGGGCAATGCTTTCCTCTGCCTCCCATGTTCCTCCAGCTGCAGCCGCTCTTACAATCATGCCGCTCTACTCAATACCGGCTTCTCCGTACTTCCTGGTTGGTGATGTAATATCACTGCGTGATCTGGAGCGCACGTATTTTCGCACTATAAGACACACTGACTTTTTACCCCCAGTTTTGGGGAAGAAAAAGTGCGTCTTATAGTCCGAAAAATACGGTAATCTTTTGTTGTGTTTTTATTTTGTCGTTGTTAAAGAGGGATTGCAAGCCACAAAATAAAATTTCATTTACCCACTGCTCTGTGTTTAACCACTTCAGCCTACAGGCCATTTTACCCTTAACACCAAAAGCCATTTTCACCTGTCAGTGCTCCTACCATTCATTTGGCCATAACTTTATCACTGCTTTTCACATGTGAGTGATGTATATCTTGTTTTTTTTCACCACAAATTAGGCTTTTTGTGGGCCATCCTTGTTTTCAGTAATTGATTTCGTTTCTATGCATTTTATAGGCAAAAAAAAATGAAAAAATACCCTATTGCTCCAATTCCATCCCCTATAGTTTTAAAATAAGCAATGCTACTATAAATAAAGTCCACCAATTTTATTTACCCATTAGTCCTGGCTATCACAACATTTAAATTCTGCTCCTAGTACAATGTATGGCGGCAATATAATATTTTAAAGTACAGCTGTATGCTTTCTTTTTTGGGGGAGGGGGGTTGTGTCCGGTCAAGTCCCTAGAAGCAACTATTTATGGATTTTTTGTATCTGGTTTTCTTTTCATTTTCTCAACATGTGATTATTTGGTAACTGGTGTGTGTGGGGGGGGGGGGGGAGGGGGCTTTGGGAGGGATTATTTGTAATAGTTTTCTTATTAAAAATGTGTGGTGTGTAATTTCACATTCCACCACTAGATGGTGCTAGAAACACTACCCAGGGGCGTTGCACTAAACCCTAGTCTGTGCACTAAACTATGCACTAAACCCAAATCTAGTTGTACAAAAATGTAAGTCTACTTGTGGCTAGCTGCATTCATGTGCATCAGTTTGCATTCAATTTCTCTGATTTGTATTTGAGGTGTATATTTAAGTCCCTGGAGGGTGCTGAACACCTCTGAACCTGAACACGCTTTTGACATACTACAAATCCTTAAGCAAGCTAATTTTTCTCTGGGATATATCACAATGGTACATGCTAGGCTGGCGTCAGCATGTAGCATTGTAGTGTGTTGTGTTGGTGGTATAATGGTTAGGATAGCAGCCTACAGAGCGGTAGGCCTGGGTTCTATTGCTGGCCAATGTGAGTTGGCTTTTGACATACTACAAATCCTTAAGCAAGCTCATTTTTCTCTTGGATATATCATAATGGTACATGCTAGGCTGGCTTCAGCATGTAGTGTTGGTGGTGGTATAGTGGTGAAGAGAGCTACCTACCAAGCACTCAGACCTGGGTTCAATTCCCGGCCAAGGTAAGTAAGCTGGCTTTTGAAATGCTACAATTCCCTGGAAGACAAGACCCTCCTCCCTCTGGGAGGAGGGAGGAATATAAGGGATAACAATCAGCTAGGAACAAGCCTACAAGAGCCTAACTAAGTTCTCCCTAGCAGAGTCTTTCAGCAGCTGTCCCTTAACTAATTACTGTAGGCAGACGAGTGAGTAAAACGGCAGGAGAACCTTGCCTTTTATAAGGGGGTGGGGCTCCAGCAGTGAGTATAGTCTGATTGGTGACAATGTGCCTGCTGACTGGGATGTAAAGGTTCAAAGTTGAGCTCAATGGAGCATTATTGGATGAATCGAACTTCCACAAAAGTTCGCCTTTGCCGGTGAACGCGAACCACCCAAAGTTCGCCTGGAAATGTTCGCTGGCGAACCATTCGGGCCAGCGACGCTGGAAGTTGAAATTACCGTCCGGGTCCCGATTACATAATTTAGTTTCAAAGGGTTTCTATTTTTGAAAGACTTAGTAACGGACAGAGTCATAATGCAAAAATAAAGACCCATGCTGTGGTTCAAACATGGTATCTTGTATCGTACATCAACAGTAAGAATAAACTATTATTAAACTGTAGTGTCCAGTGCATAGCTTTTTCTATATAAAATAAAAAAGGGGGAGGGGAAAGGGGTGGCTCAAGGGTGGGGCACACTGCTGCCATTTTAGCCAGGGAAAGTGGACATGAAAGGGGAATGCAGAACAGAACAATGTATAACATGAACATATGAACCAAACCAGTCCAGTGCCGAGATAAGTGTGGGACTCAATTTTTCCTCTAGGGTTGAAAAGAACCTCAACAAAGTATGTCAACTCATGTAATAATAAGAGAAGGCGAATGCAAATGGGGACTGGGGATTATCAAAAATCATGAAGAACATAAGATATGCCATTATTATCCTGCCTGTTATTCAGACATCCCAAGTTTTATAGAAATTAGGGAGCGTATTTTTGGTCTTAGCTAGAATGCGTTGTTTAAGCATTCTAGTGTTTAGAGCATTAAAAACTTCGGTATCAGATAAATAAGGGGTCTTCCATTCATCCGCTAATTGCTTTTTAGCCAGAGAGACCACATGCTGAATAAATCTATGTGTGGGGTATTTTATACCACGTGGCTTATTACCCAGAAAAACAATTGAAGGATCCAGTGGAGAGGTAAGTAAAGTAATTTGGAATAGCTGGTTCCAAATTTTTCCCCAAAAACTTGGGCTATAGGGCAAGTCCACCAGGTGTGCCACAGGTCACGTCTACCCGACAACCCCTAAAACAGAGGTGTGATGTGGAGGGTTGAAATATATGTAAGCGCATAGGAGTATAATAGCATCTATGTAAAAGTTTAAGGGACGTTTCAATGTCCAATTACATCATTTGACATGTGATATGCAAACAATGATTTACATTTTTGGTAGTGATGCATCATGGAAAACCACAGTTGCTCACTTAAAGCTGAATAAATAAATAATTATATTCAGTGTTGCTTTTTAGTAAGAGGGCTTTTTGGTCTGTTTGAGCCCCTCATACATTAATAGTGGTTCTAAATCAAAATGAGCTATATGGGTATTCTGTAGTACTGGTCCATGCCCTCTCCCAGAGAGCCATATCAAACTACGTCATGCACTGATGAGGACCACAAAGTCCAAAACAGGCTGTATGGATGTGGCTCTGTAAAAAGCTGGAGGCCATAGGCTGACTAAACTCCAGTGGTTCTGGATGTATACCTGGCTTTCAGGGGCATAAACAGATGATTTGCATATTCAGGACTTGGTAGTGATGCTTTATGTGAAACCTCAGAGAGAGAGAGAGAGAGAGAGAGAGAGAGAGAGAGAGAGAGAGAGAGAGAGAGAGAGAGAGAGACATTAGCCCACATTAAACATTTTTTATGAAAACTAATGTTGCCTGGACCTGAACATTTATGGCTTTCATTGTGCCATAGTTAATGTAGAAATATAAAATTATAGCTGTGATCTTAAGGCTCAGCGTGCGTTGGAGAAGTAGAACAATTAAAAAAAATTATCATTTTCTTTAGCATTAATATCTGTAGGAAAAAATAACAGCGGCAAACATCAACTGATTTTCCACTTGTTCACTTTTAATTCCTGCCTACTGTGTCTAAATTGACAGATTATTTCCATATTTTTTCAGGTACATAAAAATAGCAGGATAGTCATACAAGCCATGAGCAATATTTTATGCAGTGTAGGAATTTTAGACCTTTAGGTTTATTGCTTTTTCTATTTTTCTTTCTTCAAACTAACACATGCTCTAACTGGATCCTATTATTTGAGTTTCCATGCTTCTAAATTAATCAAAAATACAAAAGGCTCCTTGCAATCTGTTTCAACTCTGGCAAAACACATTCAGGTTATCAGATTTACTTCATACTGTTTGTCAAAGATAAAAGCAGATTATTACTTGATGACTTGATACTGACTTAGAAAAATAGCCCTAAGCACCATTACAATATGAGTGAAAGACATTCGTTTAATGCTATTAATATTTTTGTCATGACATAAAAAAAAGGATAAATGTCACTCTTTACGTCAGAGGACCAGAAGTCGACCACAGGAACGATTCAGGTTTCTTTTCATTATTCCTTACCCTATGGCTCTCTTTGATTGGTCTCTCACCTAATCATATTCTCCTGCCTGTGAGTCATAAAGCTGAAAAACCACAGATTCAATTTTTATCTCTTTCTCTTCTTTCTCAAAGTCTTCTGAAAAGCAAATTCTAAAAACGAGGCACCTTAAAAGTACATTTTGTTCAGTATAGAATATTTTAAAATGACACTTCCATTTCATTTATCCTCCATTTAATTATAAATTTGAAATCTGTACAGCTTCAATCCCTAGTATATTAATATGGAACAAGAAACCCTGTATCTAGCAAGTATTTTTATTTGCTTGAAAATGAAGATACTGTCATTTGCAGGATATATATATATCTTGCACTTAACCACTGAAATACCAGTGGTCTCTGCCCCCTTAAGGACCAGTGACCACTGGTACAGAAACGGCGGAATCCCGACGGATAACAATGAATCGCCGCACTTACCCACCACAACCGCCGTCACCGCTGCACGTTGGGAACCTGGGCCACCCACTCTGTCGTCTCTATGATGGCAGAGTTCCTGTGAGCTGGTCAGAAGCTGCTTTCATTGGCTCCTGACCCTGCCTATCAATGTAAGCCAATGGGAGCGGCTTGTGTTGATAGACAGGGTCAAGAGCCAATGAAATCAGCTCCTGACCCACTCACAGGGCTCTGCCGTCATAGAAACAGGCAGAGCCAGTGATCTGCGGTGAGAGATGGCGGGGATTAAGCATCGAGAACATTCTTGTTTTCATCATGTATGAAAATGCTTATTCGTTTATATAAGCATATTCTAATGGGTCTAATTCTAAAATAAATTTTAAGTCTAAAAGCTGTATTTTACATGTTTTATTTTTTAACTAGGGCAACAAGAAATATTACAAATTAATACCCATTGTGTTGAATCTTACCTCCTGGTGGAACTGCAAAAAAAAAAAAAAAGTTCTTGCTTTAACATTGTATAGTAAAGATGCAACAAGACATTTATAATTTTCCCAACCCTTGCAGATAAACTAGTTGTAAGTGTGCTTCTTACAGTGTTAAAATAAAGAACTTTTATAAATACAACCCTGGACAATACCCCAAAGCATATAAAAATGTATGCTATTGTGGCCACAAATATGTAGTTTAAGTCCAACAATAACTGTTCCACTCAAGAAAAAAAATGAAAAAATTTGGATTTGGTCTTAATGCATTGAATGCAAGTACGAAAGTAAATAGCCTCCTCCCTAGAGACAGGTGAGTGGTATTTACAAAGGTTAATTTTTAGAATTATAAAAAGCATGACAGTCGCTCATCTAATATTAACTGTAAGGGGATATGTAGGCTTGGACTGTACCTAAATTGTGCTAAACTGGAAAGGGCTCATGGGTAGAGTTGGGCCGAACAGTTCGCCTGCGAACGGTTCCATGCGAACTTCAGTGGTTCGCGTTCGCGTCCCGCAGGCGAACCTTTGCGGAAGTTCGGTTCGCCCCATAATGCACATGGAGGGTCAACTTTGACCCTCTACATCACAGTCAGCAGGCCCAGTGTAGCCAATTAGGCTACACTAGCCCCTGGAGCCCCACCCCCCCTTATATAAGGCAGGCAGCGGCGGCCATTACGCCCACTCGTGTGCCTGCATTAGTCAGAGTAGGGCGAGCTGCTGCAGACTGTCTCTCAGGGAAAGATTAGTTAGGCTTAGCTTGTTCCTGTCTGGCTGCATACCTGTTCTGTGAACCCACCACTGCATACCTGTGCTGTGAACCCACCACTGCATACCTGTGCTGTGAACCCACCACTGCATACCTGTTCTGTTCAGTGGACCCGCCACTGTATACCTGTTCATTGAACCCACCACTGCATACCTGTGCTGTGAACCCACCACTGCATACCTGTGCTGTGAACCCACCACTGCATACCTGTGCTGTGAACCCACCACTGCATACCTGTTCTGTTCAGTGGACCCGCCACTGCATACCTGTTCTGTTTAGTGAACCGCCACTGTATACCTGTTCTGTTTAGTGAACCGCCACTGTATACCTGTTCTGTTTAGTGAACCCGCCACTGCATACCTGTTCTGTTCAGTGGACCCGCCACTGCATACCTGTTCTGTTCAGTGAACCCGCCACTGCATACCTGTTCTGTTCAGTGGACCCGCCACTGTATACCTGTTCTGTTTAGTGAACCCGCCACTGCATACCTGTTCTGTTCAGTGGACCCACCGCATCAGTGCGCATACCTGTGCAGTTAAGTGAACCCGCCACTGCATACCTGTTCTGTTCAGTGGACCCGCCACTGCTTACCTGTTCTGTTTAGTGAACCGCCACTGTATACCTGTTCTGTTTAGTGAACCCGCCACTGCATACCTGTTCTGTTCAGTGAACCCACCGCATCAGTGCGCATACCTGTGCAGTTAAGTGAACCCTCCACTGCATACCTGTTCTGTTCAGTGAACCCACCGCATCAGTGCGCATACCTGTGCAGTTAAGTGAACCCGCCACTGCATACCTGTTCTGTTCAGTGAACCCACCGCATCAGTGCGCATACCTGTGCAGTTGTTCTGTTTAGTGAACCCGCCACTGCATACCTGTTCTGTTCAGTGAACCCACCGCATCAGTGCGCATACCTGTGCAGTTAAGTGAACCCGCCACTGCATACCTGTTCTGTTCAGTGGACCCGCCACTGCATACCTGTTCTGTTTAGTGAACCGCCACTGTATACCTGTTCTGTTTAGTGAACCCGCCACTGCATACCTGTTCTGTTCAGTGAACCCACCGCATCAGTGCGCATACCTGTGCAGTTAAGTGAACCCGCCACTGCATACCTGTTCTGTTCAGTGAACCCACCGCATCAGTGCGCATACCTGTGCAGTTAAGTGAACCCGCCACTGCATACCTGTTCTGTTCAGTGAACCCACCGCATCAGTGCGCATACCTGTTCTGTTTAGTGAACCCGCCACTGCATACCTGTTCTGTTCAGTGGACCCGCCACTGCATACCTGTTCTGTTTAGTGAACCGCCACTGTTTACCTGTTCTGTTTAGTGAACCCGCCACTGCATACCTGTTCTGTTTAGTGAACCCGCCACTGCATACCTGTTCTGTTCAGTGGACCCGCCACTGCTTACCTGTTCTGTTTAGTGAACCGCCACTGTATACCTGTTCTGTTTAGTGAACCCGCCACTGCATACCTGTTCTGTTCAGTGAACCCACCGCATCAGTGCGCATACCTGTGCAGTTAAGTGAACCCGCCACTGCATACCTGTTCTGTTCAGTGGACCCGCCACTGCATACCTGTTCTGTTTAGTGAACCGCCACTGTATACCTGTTCTGTTTAGTGAACCCGCCACTGCATACCTGTTCTGTTCAGTGGACCCGCCACTGCATACCTGTTCTGTGAACCCGCCACTGTATACCTGTTCTGTTCAGTGAACCCACCGCATCAGTGCGCATACCTGTGCAGTTAAGTGAACCCACCTACCTACGTGAGTGCACGCAGTGTGATATACCACTCCGTGCATACCCGATATGGACAAAACAGGTAGAGGAAGAGGTAGTGGCAGAGCCAGAGGAAGGCCACCCGGCAGGTCTGCGCGAGGTCGTGTAAATGTAATTTCGTGTGGACCTGGCCCACAGTACAGTGCTCGGAAGAAGGCACGTCCCATCACCTCCCAAGATTGTCAGGACGTGGTTGAGTATTTAGCGACACAGAACACCTCATCTTGCTCAGCCACCAGTGCTACTACTAGCACCACTTCCGCTGCATTTGACACTTCGCAAGAATTATTTAGTGGTGAAAACACTGATGCACAGCCATTGTTGTTACAGCCAGATGAATTTTCACCAGCTCATATGTCTGAGTTACGCGGCAACATTATGGATGTAACGTGTAAGGAGGATGAAGGACCTACTGATGTTGGTGCATGTTTGGATTTGTCTGAGGCAAGCGAAGCTGGGCAGGATGATTACGATGATGACGATGATAGGGATCCTCTGTATGTACCCAATAGAGGAGATGAAGAGGGGGACAGTTCAGAGGGGGAGTCAGAGAGTAGGAGGAGGAGAGAAGTTGCTGAAAGAAGCTGGGGCAGCTCTTCGTCAGAAACAGCTGGTGGCAGTGTCCGGCACCATGTATTGCCACCTATGTACAGCCAGCCAACTTGCCCTTCAGCATCAGCTGCTGAGGTCCCCATAGTGCCCACATCCCAGGGTGGCTCAGCGGTGTGGAA
Organism: Hyperolius riggenbachi; assembly: GCF_040937935.1. Classification (NCBI taxonomy): domain Eukaryota; kingdom Metazoa; phylum Chordata; class Amphibia; order Anura; family Hyperoliidae; genus Hyperolius; species Hyperolius riggenbachi. The sequence goes on along the minus strand of NC_090646.1, from coordinate 448,899,807 downwards.
ATTTTTTAATGTGTGTGCCTCAGATCGGACCAAAGCCATCTGCTCGCTCTGCCAACAAAAATTGAGCCGTGGAAAGGCCAACACTCACGTAGGGACAAGTGCCTTACGAAGGCACCTGGAGAAAAGGCACAAACAGCAATGGGATGGCCACCTGAGCAAAAGCAGCAGCAGCACACAAAAGCAAAGCCACCCTCCTTCTCCTCTTCCTCCTCCATCAGGTGCATTATCTGCTTCTGCTGCTTTCTCCCTTCCACCTTCACAGGCACCCTCCTCCACTCCGCCTCTGCCCTTGAGCGCTTCCTGCTCCTCTGCCCACAGCAGCAGTCAGGTGTCCGTGAAGGAAATGTTTGAGCGGAAGAAGCCAATTTCGGCCAGTCACCCCCTTGCCCGCCGTCTGACAGCTGGCGTGGCGGAACTGTTAGCTCGGCAGCTGTTACCATACCGGCTGGTGGACTCTGAGGCCTTCCGTAAATTTGTGGCCATCGGAACACCGCAGTGGAAGATGCCAGGCCGCACTTATTTTTCGAGAAAGGCCATACCCCAACTGCACCGTGAAGTTGAGAGGCAAGTGGTGTCATCTCTTGCGAAGAGCGTTGGGTCAAGGGTACACCTGACCACGGATGCCTGGTCTGCCAAGCACGGGCAGGGCCGCTACATTACCTACACAGCCCATTGGGTGAACCTGGTGGTGAACGATGGCAAGCAGGGCGCAGCGGACCAAATTGTGACACCTCCACGGCTTGCAGGCAGGCCTCCTGCCACCTCCTCTCCTCCTGCTACATGCTCTTCGCTGTCCTCCTCCTCCTTGGCTGAGTGGCAGTTCTCCTCTCCAGCTACACAGCCCCAGCTCCGCAGGGCCTATGCTGCATGCCAGGTACGACGGTGTCACGCCATCTTAGACATGGCTTGTCTCAAAGCGGAGAGTCACACTGGAGCAGCTCTCCTGGCTGCTCTTAAGAAACAGGTGGATGAGTGGCTGACCCCGCACCACCTGGAGATAGGCAACGTGGTGTGCGACAACGGCAGCAATCTGCTTGCCGCTTTGCATATGGGGAAGCTGACACACATACCCTGCATGGCACATGTCATGAATCTAGTGGTTCAAAGATTTGTGGCAAAGTACCCTGGCTTAGCGAATGTCCTGAAGCAGGCCAGGAAGTTCTGTGGGCATTTGAGGCGGTCTTACACAGCCATGGCACGCTTTGCGGAAATTCAGCGCAAAAACAACATGCCGGTGAGACGCCTCATTTGCGATAGCCCGACTCGCTGGAACTCGACCCTGCTCATGTTCTCCCGCCTGCTAGAACAGAAGAAAGCCGTGACCCACTACCTCTACAACTGGAGTAGAATGAAACAGTCTGGGAAGATGGGGATGTTCTGGCCCGACAACTGGACACTGATGGAGAATGCATGCAGGCTCATGCGGCCGTTTGAGGAGGTGACCAACCTGGTGAGCCGCAGTGAGGGCACCATCAGCGACTTAATTCCCTACGCTTACTTCTTGGAGCGTGCTGTGCGTAGAGTGGCGGATGAAGCTGCGAATGAGCGTGACCAGGAACCGTTACGGCAGGAACAGGCATGGGACCAATTTTCATCAGACCCAGCTGTTTCCTCAACACCTGCGGCAGCACAGAGGGGGGAGGAGGAGGAAGAAGAGAAGTCGTGTGCAGAAGACGAATCAGACTCAGAGGATGATGAGCAAGGTGTTTCTTTGGGGGAGGAGGAGGAGGAGGAGGGGACAGCGGCAGGAGAACAACCTCAGCAGGCATCGCAAGGGGCTTGTGCTGCTCAACCTTCCCGTGGTATTGTTCGCGGCTGGGGGGAGGAGGTTGACTTACCTGACGTCACTGAGGAAGAGCAAGAGGAGATGGAGGGTACTGGATCCGACTTTGTGCAGATGTTGTCTTTTATGCTGTCCTGCCTGTTGAGGGACCCCCGTATAAAAAACCTCAAGGGGAATGAGCTGTACTGGGTGGCCACACTACTAGACCCTCGGTACAGGCACAAAGTGGCGGACCTGTTACCAACTCACCGGAAGGTGGAAAGGATGCAGCACATGCAGAACCAGCTGTCAACTATGCTTTACAATGCCTTTAAGGGTGATGTGACGGCACAACGCCAGCAAGGTACCACTGCCACTAATCCTCCTCCCGTGTCCACGCAGTCAAAGACAGGACGCTCCAGCGATCTCATGGTGATGTCGGACATGCGGACGTTCTTTAGTCCAACGCCTCGCCGTAGCCCTTCCGGATCCACCCTCCACCAACGCCTGGAACGGCAGGTAGCCGACTACCTGGCCTTAAGTGTGGATGTAGACACTGCTGTGAACAGCGATGAGGAACCCTTGAACTACTGGGTGCGCAGGCTTGACCTGTGGCCAGAGCTGTCCCAATTTGCCATCCAACTTCTCTCCTGCCCTGCCGCAAGCGTCCTCTCAGAAAGGACCTTCAGCGCAGCTGGAGGCATTGTCACAGAGAAGAGAAGTCGCCTAAGTCACAAAAGTGTTAAGTACCTCACCTTTATCAAAATGAATGAGGCATGGATCCCGGAGGGCTGCTGCCCGCCCCAAGACTAAGTCAGTCCCCGCACATACAGCATCTCTGCCTGCACGCCGTGTGACTGGCTGCCTGGCCTGCCCCAAGAAGACTAAGTCGCTCCCAGTCCCTCCACACAGCATGTCTGCCTGCAGGCCGCTTGACTACCTTCTCCGCCACCACCAACAGGGTCCGGGACTCCAGGGGGATTGCTGAATTTTTTAGGCCGCTGCTAGCAGCGGCCGCTGTAATAATTTTTCGGGTGCGTGTACATGACTGCCTAATTTTTCTGGCTGCACTGCGGGCAGCTGCAACAACAAAAGAAAAGGCATGTACATGCGCCCATTCCCCTTCGTGATCATTACCTTGCCGTGGTGAAGGGGCTTGCGTATCAAAATGGAGCAATGACCGGCGCCTAGATGAGTGTCTCGGGGGGCACACCCACGATAATAAGGTCGTTGCCTCATTGTGGTCAGACCAAATTTGATCAGCTGGACAGTCACTGTTCTGTCATTCAGCTACATCAGCCAGGTGACCATATGGGCTGTAAAGCCACCAAAACCTGCACTCTCGCCATGGTGCGCACCAGTAAAGCACGGCCGTCACTACACAAACAGCTGTTTGCGGTGCGTTACACGATGAGTTTGGTGTGTCAGTGTGAAGCAGTACCTTAATTACACTACCTGATTGATGTATACACATGCAAGATGTTTGAAAGCACTTTAGGCCTGTCATTTAGCATTCAATGTGATTTCTGCCCTTAAAACGCTGCTTTGCGTCAAATCCAGATTTTTCCCGGGGACTTTTGGCATGTATCCCAGTCCGCCATCCCCCCCTCCAGGTGTTAGACCCCTTGAAACATCTTTTCCATCACTTTTGTGGCCAGCATAATTATTTTTTTTTTTCAAAGTTCGCATCCCCATTGAAGTCTATTGCGGTTCGCGAACTTTAACGCGAACCGAACCTTTCGCGAAAGTTCGCGAACCCGGTTCGCGAACCGAAAATCGGAGGTTCGGCCCAACTCTACTCATGGGGGTATTACATGTAGATTTATAGCACTTATACCAAAAGGTATTCATATTTTTCAAAGAAGTTTCAACTTAACTAAAAATTCTAAAAACCTAAAGGATATATCAGGTAAAATGATAAAAAAACTGCTTTACCTACCTGGGTCTTCCTCCAGCCTTTGGAAGCATATGTGTCCCTTGCTGCAGCTCCACTCTCAGCGAATATAGTCATGCAGGTCAGCAATGATATACTGTACCACTCCAGTGTCTTTGGCAGGTTGCAGCAGTGGTGATAATGTTGCTGTGTATAGATCCAAGGCTGATGCTCTAGACTGGGCTGCTGACAGAGTTAAAGTTGCAAACCTCCAATGTAGGCACAAGGCAAGGTAAGTCCTTCAGTGATGAAATGGCAGCGTGAGTCGCTAGTGGTAAAGCAGCTGGTGCTAGTCTGCTACATGAGTGGGAAAGTCCAACTGCTTCCAGGGAGTGCACGCCAGTGTCAGTGCACACCGAACCTGATTTGAAGGAACCCCATTGGTCTGCTAAGGACCAATGGGGCTCCTTGGAGCCCAAATTCAAAGATGCTTAGAGAGCTCTGAGCTATATAGCTCAGAGCTCTGTCGGGTCCGTGCAGGACGCTAAATCCCTGCCGGCTCCCGCTGCCCTCCCAGCCTCTCCCACATGTCACCCACATGTCACCCACATGTGGGTGACATGTGGGTGACAGATGTGGGCGGGGTGGACAGCGGGAGCCGGCGGGGACTTAGCGTCCTGCACGGACGCTTAAGTGTATGCGGCGGCTGAGCGGCGAGTGACGTCGGGTGCGGTGTAGTTACAATGTAACAAAGTTGTTACATTGTAATAACTTTGTTACATTGTAACTGATAGAACATTTCAGAGGCTATTGCGAGGGATCATTTATTTAAAGGGACAGGTAAGTATTAATGGTTAATTAAGAATATTAAAGGACTTTTTTCGTGGTTATGTTTTTTGTTCAATTAAAATACTTTTTCTAAGTGTTTGTGTGTTTATTTACTTTTAACTCTTAAAGGAAATGGGTAAGAGGTACAAGTACCCCTATACTCATTTCTCCTGGGAGGGGGGGTGGGCATCTGGGGGACCCCTTTTTAAAGGGGACTCCCAGATGCCACCATGAACCCCCCCAGGAAATCGCGGCCTCCACCTTCACCACCCATCGGAGGTGGAGAAGAGCCCCTTGTCCTTGGATTGGACAAGGGCTCGGAGGGGGAGGGGAAGCTTGGCTGCCCCTCCCCTTCCGAGACCCCCCAATCCATGGACCATGCGGGCTGGTATAGTCAGGGTGCGGAGCCCCATGCGGCCGGTGCTCCGCATTCTGGCTATACCAGCCTGCATGGGGGACAAGGGGTTAAAGAGGTCTGGGAGGGGGGACCCCACGTCGTTTTTTTTTATATTTCCCACACTCAGAACGAAGTAAGTAAAATCTTCCCACTTGGGGGAATCTATGAAAATAATACACTATTGTTACCTGTGCAAACAAAACTGACATTTTCCGCATTTAAAAGACATTTTTGCCCTTGAAACTTAAAAATCAATTTTCTCAAAAATTATAAGGTCTTTTTGAAAAAAAAAATTCCTCTTATTCCCACTGATCCCCTTAATATACCCTGGGAATTTGGTGTTCCTAAATTTTAAGCAGGCTTTGCTATTAACCGTTAAAGTCGGCGGGTTTTTAAATGTATATATTTTTCCTTTGAAACTTTAACAACGATTTTCTCAAAAACTATAAGGTCTTTTTGAAAAAAAATTTTTTCCTCTTATTCCTTCTGATCTCCTTAATATATTTTTCAAATTTGAGGCTCTTAGCACTTAAGGGGGCTTTGCTATTAACCCTTAAAGTCGGCGGCTTTTTTATATTATACGGGAGCGTAATATTACGCGATTATGGCAGACTGTGTAATTTCAATAGGAGTTTACTGTCTTACGCGTAATTTGTTACGCGTAATAACGTAACCTACGGTCTACGCGTAATTAATTACATGTAATACCGTAACCTTACACGTAACGCTTACGGTGCATTTGTAGTGAATTACGATGCGTAATTACGCTAATGCGTAATTTCGGCCCAGCACTGGGATTTAGTAGTGCATGTGTACGCACCTTAAGCCTGACAAGTACAATATATCTCTGGACCTCAACTACAATAGCAGCACAGCACAGCACAGAAAACACATTTAAGGGACTCTTGAACTGAGAGGGATATGGAGGCTGCCATATTTATTTCCTTTTAAACATTACCAGTTGCACAGCAGTCCTGCTGAAATCTTTGGCTGCATTAGTATCTGAATCACATACCTGAAACAAGAATGCTGCTAATCCAGTCCAACTTTGGTCAGAAACATCTGATCTGCTGCATGCTTGTTCAGGGTCAATGGCTAAAAGTAGTGGAGACAGAGGCTCATCAGGACTGCCAGGCAATGTGCATTGTTCAAAAGGAAATAAATATAGCAGCCTCCATATCCCTCTAACTTCAGGTGTTCTTTAAAAAAAAAGTTGTTTATCCTCCCTAATTATCACAATGCAAATAAGCAAGATAACAGTGATCATCTCGTCTTCCTCATTTGCTACTGACTTCTGTGCCTGAGCCGCAGCACAAAACGTCTTCCTGTGTCAGAAGGCTCATGCACAAGGGGTAAAAAAAATCCTCCAAAATGAATGATGAATGGCACATCATTCAGATATCGGACAGTAAGTAAAGAACTAAACGGGTGAAACAAACTATCCACGATTATTCGTGTGTGCTTCGAATGGCTGTCATGATGAATCATATCGGTAGATAATCGTTCATAGTCAGCAGTGTGTACAGATCCAGGAATGATTATTAAATTATGTGTCCACAAAGTCTACGGTGCTTGTCGCACATTCCCCATCGTTTATTAATCCTACCGTGAAGTGTATTGTCCTTACTAATTGTCATCAGATCGCATGAATATCTTGAAAGATAGATCCTAGGATGATCATTCATTAGCTTTCACACAAAAATGAGGCTTGTATAAGAGAAACAAAGTTCTGATGCTGTGAAACTGTTAAAGCAACACCAGGCCTTTTCAGTGCTGCCGAGTCGATTTTTAGTCCGGAGGTTCACTTTAACAGTCTATGGAGGACTACAACAAATTTTCTTAAAGGAAATAGTAAGAAACTTTTGTAGGATGATTTACACAAAACTATTTGTGAGAATGGGTAAGAGGTACCTCTATGGTCAGTAAAACGGATATTTGGAAGACCAGTTATAATAGACAAAGGGTTAAAAGAGCTTTGGAAGAAGGTTCATTGTTTTTTTTTAATAAAATGAAAGTAAATAAATATCAAAAATAGAATCATATGCTGACGCAGAGAAAGTAAAAGAGTAAGTGATCAGTGATGTAAGATACTGAAGAAAGCTCAGCAAAAGAGATAGAAATCACACACCAACACCCTTAAAATCAGTTTAAGATTAAAGACTTCTTAAAGCGGTATCGTCACCATAAAAATCAAATTTCAACAGCAACTGGTCTGAGTGTATTAAGTGATAAAGATGCTAATCCTGCATTCAAAACGTTCAAAACTTTTTCTGCTGTTATGATTTGGAGTTATCACATACTTAAGGAACACGGGCCCTTTAGTAGTCAGTGCTAAACAGTTGCATGCTGGGGGTTCTTTTTATCTACAATATATTCCTCCTCTTCCCTTTATTTCCCGTCCAGCTGCTTATCTGAAACCTAATCCCCTACTCACTTGTGTTTACAAGCAAGGCTGAGGCGACTCAGCAATTGGAGGACACAAGAAAAAAAGTAAAGGGCAGAAATGACATCACGAGTTAGCCTTAACTGTGGGCAAAAGACATGGCCCCCACCAGGAACAGAATTCTCGTAATTTACTATATAACATTCATTGAAATCAAAATGTGGTCAGTATAATACATGTGTTATGTAAGTAGATCAAGTATTTATCTACTTATATATGTGGTTTTTTCCCTGGCATAGTATGGCTGATCCTACTGCTTCAAAGCTTTCCTTTTCTGAAAACAGTTTATAGAATAGACTATGGTAAATATAGTACAACCCGTGGGAATCAGGTAAAAAGGGCGCAGGAACCCTTATGGAAAAAAAGGTGCCACCATAGATGCCTATGATAAAAGCCGCAATTAGCGAAGTAAAACAGAAATATGGATACATGACACTGCAAAAATTTACTGTTTTGCCGCAAATTGTGGATTTTACACTGCAGCTAAGATGTGAAATTTGGCCGCGGATTAAGCGGAAATGCAAATTGTGGCACTGCATAGTGTGCGCTATGCAATGCCGCAATTTGCATTTCTGCTAACCCCCGGGACCCGCGATTCTATCGAGCACCTCCGTGTGTGGATGTTTGCAGTGTTTGTGGGGGGTTAAGGTTATGGAGGGGGGTTATGTACCACCTGGAGGGGTCTCCGACTTAAGCACCTTGGGGGGTCTTAGGGAAAGGCACCACGAGGAGAATCTTAGGCTTAGGCACCACCAGGTGGGTCTTAGGGTTAGGCGCCACCAGAGTAGGGTTAGGTTTACCTATAGTAAAATATCAGTAAACATTACTGATATTTTACTATGGAATCCAGCAGTAGAATATAACTAATTGTAGGGATATTCTACTAGTGGCAATCCCCGCGCCCTTTTTTCCAGAAGCTTTTATTTCAAGTATGCCATCCCATGACCATTGCATAAATACTTTGTAAAAAAAATATATATATATTTTTATATAAAAGACCCAATAGAATCATTTTTGCCACAAACACAACAAAAGTTCACAATAAATGTAAAACTTAAGAATGTATTCTCTTTAAAAAGAATAAATGACAAAAAGGCATGTATATGAAACCAAAACAAACCTTAACAAATTCATTATGAAACCTTGAGAAGGCTTCCTATTTTAATCACCAATGAGTAAGAGGAAAATTGCGCAAAAAGTGGGCTCAGCGCATCACCAGCCTCCGAATGGCCTCCGATCAGAGATGCGCTGAGCCCCCCCAGAGACTGCAAACGCACCTTGAACCCAAACAGAGGCTCTGCATATACACCAAAAGCAAAGCTGAGTAAGAGGAAAATGCTTCTGGGTGAATTAATTGTTTGCCATGTAATTTCCGTATACAATATACACGAGTATATACTGGACACCAGATTGCTGTCTCTGTATGTTTATGGGTGCCGTCCCAAGAATGAACTTGTTGTTATAAACTGTAGCTGAGTACTGATATTATGGTATATTGATGGCATTTTCTCAGTGTCATCATTGGTCTCTAAGGGCACGATGTTGGAAAAATCATCTCATTGTATCCATTATTTATTTTACAAATCATGCCAGAAGTGACTAAAGTGGGAGATGGACAAGATAAGTTTGCAGGGTGATGACAATGCACCAGCTTACTCATTTCAATTTGCAATTAAAAAAGCAAGCACAGACATGTGGCTTTCAGATCTTGCAACATTCGCCTTATTCTCATGCTCTAATACCAAGTGACTTTTATTGTTCCTAGAAATGAAAAATGTCATTCTTGAAATGGAAGAGTAGTTTAAGGAACAATCAGGGCTGGTTTAAGGGGCCCCGGGGACCCAGGGCAAATAATCAGTGAGGCTCTCCTACCCCCCCCCCCCCCCCCCCCATGGCCTCCCCCGACTGCAGCAGGGGCCTCATGCCACCGGACCCTGCCGAGTTGTTTCCCCCACTGCTCACAGGGACCTGTGCTCATGCAGCTGCAGATTAATCACTCACCTGTCCTGGAGCTTCTCTGTCTGTGTTGTCTTCAGGCTACTGTTGGAACTGTGTGTACACACCTACATATAACTGCAGGCACACTTCCTTGGCTCTAGTGTTGTGCTCATATAAGTCTGATTGTGGACGTGATAGGACATTGGGCAATATTGGCAATTAGACTGGTGTATTTGTGGTGAGTGTGCGGGATGTGAGTAGCAGAGCCAGCTGTGCTTGCAGGGATAGTCATCATGGCTCCACAGTGTGTCTGTTTTCAAAAGGGATTAGGGGTGTTTTGATACCGTTTGTCAATAAACATATACTGTACTTGCTTTTGTGAGGAAACGCGGAAAAGCCGCCGCGTGTGCCAAGAGCTAGGCGGCCGACTCCGCGTCCTACGCGGCGGTTTGCACGCATCTGGCTGTGTGGTGGAACGCGGAAAAGCCGCCGCATGTCCTGACAGCAAAGCGGCTGTTTGCATGCAACAGCATGTGCTTGGTGTGGCTGGGTCTATTAGTGCACCTAGACAGATGGAGAGCTATGCACGCGCGGGCCTGAATGCAGGACCTTTATACCAGCAGGGGAAGTGTCAGCTGATCAGGAAGGTCAGCTGACTCCTGTAGGACTCATGATTGGCTGAATGGTTCGGGCGGGGCAGCAGAGTCCAGCAACTATATATTCTGCTGCTTAGTCAGTTGCTGGTTGCCTGTCGTTGCAATCACTTCGTGGTGGCACGCAGACCCTTAGTCAGATCCGAAAGTGTGCTGGGACCAGCTGGAGCTGTAATCCTACACTTAGCTAGATTCTGTTGATAGTCTAAAGTACTAGTTTGATTGTGATTATCTGTTATGACTTTCTGCCTGTCTGACTACACTGCCTCTGTCTTCTGATCCTGTACTTTGTTTGTCTGTGAGTTGCCGACTTGGCCTTCCCGACCCTGAGAACTATCTCTATCGCTAGGAGATAGTTCATGCCTGTATGTGCTGGGCACCTGCTTCACAGGGCCAGCTCTGTATGTGCTGGGCACCTGCTCCATAGGGCCAGCTCTGTATCTGCTGGGCACCTGCTCACAGGGCCAGCTCTGTATTTGCTGGGCACCTGCTCCCCAGGGCCAGCACTGTATGTGCTGGGCACCTGCTCCACAGGGCCAGTTCTGTATCTGCTGGGCACCTGCTCACAGGGCCAGCGCTGTATGTGCTGGGCACCTGCTCCTCAGGGCCAGTGCTGTATGTGCTGGGCACCTGCTCCATAGGGCCAGCTCTGTATTTGCTGGGCACCTGCTCCTCAGGGCCAGCGCTGTATTTGCTGGGCACCTGCTCCTCAGGGCCAGCACTGTATGTGCCAGGCACCTGCTCCCCAGGGCCAGCTCTGTATTTACTGGGCACCTGCTCCACAGGGCCAGCTCTGTATTTACTGGGCACCTGCTCCATAGGGCCAGCTCTGTATTTGCTGGGCACCTGCTCCCCAGGGCCAGCTCTGTATTTGCTGGGCACCTGCTCCCCAGGGCCAGCGCTGTATTTGCTGGGCACCTGCTCCACAGGGCCAGCTCTGTATTTACTGCCCCAGGGCCCATCCTGTATTCATTGGGAACCTGCTCCTCAGGTTCCTCAAGCTTGTTACTATTCTTCTGTATTCTGATCTTGTACCTTGTCATTCTGATACCCTGTTGCCGAACCTCGGCTCGCTCTTAGACTCTGCATCTGACTCCTGATTCTGTACCCCGATATTTCTGATACCCTGTTGCTTTCTGAATCTGTACTGTATTTGTCCGTGTGTTACGACCTGGCTTGCCTGACTTTGAGAACTGACCTTACTGTTAGAGGCAGTTCCCAGATCTGTTAGTGACACTCTCTCCTAGGTGTCACTCACGTTCTGTCCTTCCTACGCTCCGCCTGACTCCTCCCCCGGGAGAGTCCAGGCCTTCGGAAGGAATCTGTATTGCTGCAGTACTTCATACTGTACTGCACTTGTTTCTGAGGCTTAGTCCTCGAGGTATTACTGTTGCACCAAGCACTTACACTACTCAGGTGTTCAGAGGTTAGCGTTATATCGGATTATCGGTGATACTGAAGATCATCAATAATCGGGTATATTCTGCATTCTCGGTGATACTGCAGTTCACCGGTAATCAGACCCTCTCTCTGCTACACAGATCGTGACAGCTTTGAAGAAGTCTTTGATCCTTTATTTAGTGAGCATTATGTCTCCCACCTCCCCATTCACATTTTCAATGCTTGCACAGACACCGCATGTCTATCCCCCTCAGCCCCCTCTCCCAGGTGATCAGGTAACATCTGCAGGCTCATAGATAAGATGTGGTGCAGTGAGATGAGTCTGTGCTCCTTGTTACTGCTCCTGCTTACACACACAGACACTTGTAACTCACTGATCAACAGCTGTAGCCTGCAGGGACTTTTTATGACTTCACTGTGGCTGGAATGCCTGGGGTGGGCAGCCGAACTTCCTGAAGTCTGTGTGTGCTGGTAGGCGAGGCAGCCTGCGTGCACACAATGGGCTTGAGCATCTTTCTTCATGCGTCTTAGGTAGAAACAGCTGTTGGGAAGACAACTTAGCAGTGGCCCCTGCAGCAGTCGTGGGCCCTGGGGCAATTGCCCTCTTTGCCTGAATGGCAGCGCCGGCTCTGGGCACAATCTGCAGACTTCTACAATAATGGTATTTGGAGTGTCAAGAAATGCTGGGAAAATGTGTAAATCTGGACAGTGGTCTCGATTCACTAAGATCATGCTGGTGATAATAAGGCAAGAGAAAACTTACCACCACTGGAGTTGGCCGGCGAACGGTTCCCAGCGAACTTCCGGTGGTTCACGTTCGCGGAGAACCGCAAACTTTTCCGGAAGTTCAGTTCGCCCCCTTAATGCACCATTAGGGTCAACTTTGACCCTCTACATCACAGTCAGCAGGCACATTGTAGCCAATCAGGCTACACTCCCTCCTGAATCCACTCCCCCCTTATAAAAAGCATGCACCACCGGTCATTATACTCACTCGTGTGCCTGCAGTAAATAGAGAAGGGACAGCTGCTGCAGACTCTCTCATAGGGAAAGATTAGTTAGGCTCTTGTAGGCTTGTTAGCTTGCTCCTTGCTGATTCTTATTGCTAAAATAGCACTCCACAACAGCTCTTTTGAGAGCTAATCTTGTTCTTGTGATCTATTTTTTTTCTGTGTGTCCCACTGACACTTGTGTTGCATAGACAGACTTGATAATTCATACTGTGTGTACTACTGCCAGGCCCAGCACATTCAGTGACTACCTGTGTGTGTGACAGGCAGCTGCACATTTTAATACCCAGTACTGCATATACCTACCTAGCTCATGTTCACAGTGCACCCACCTACCTACATGAGCTGAGTGCACGCAGTGTCCGCTATCTGCGCGGGATTGCGCGGGAGGTTCGCGAACCTAAAATCGAAGGTTCGGGCCATCTCTAACCTCCACACATAGATCGGTATTTTCAGTGTTATTTAACTAAAGAAGCTTGACTTATTAAGGTGTAGAGATAAGTTTTCACAGTGAGAGAGTTATCCTATTACTTCAGTCCTATAGTTACCTTCTCTGTACTTACTTTCACATGCAGTATAATAATTGGTGAAAAAGTACTATAAAATTTATTTTAAGCATTTTATTGCTTGCCAGTGGCTTAAAAAGGCATTTTATGACAAGTTGTGAAAATGTCATCTATGTCACTCCTAACTCACACACCAGAGAAGAAGACCATCCATACACCACTCTTGTGAGACAAGAAAACTCAGCAAGGCTGTATATTCCTCTAAGACCAATTACCTGGGAAAGCAACTTTCTATGCATACATGTAATTATTATTGGCTGATGGAAGATTCCTTTTAAGGATACCATTAGACTTTTTATTCCCCATATAATGATAAACTACAAGATAAACAGTAAATATATGATGATATCTATATTTGTATAAACTTTGAAGGTAAAACTGTTGTTCCAGCACATTCATTCTTTAAAGGGACCCCGAGCAGTGCAGAAACTATGGAAAGATGCACATCATTTTAAAGCTCTCTTTCTCCTCTTTCCAATGATATATAAACCGCCACCCTACGCCTTTTAGTTTTCGCTATTTTCACGATTGAAATTGCCGCGGCCGCGATTTCGATCGCGAAATAGAGAAAACTAAAAGGCGTAGGGCGACGATTTAGGTGTCGTCAGAAAGAGGAGAAAGAGAGCTTTAAAATGATATCCATCAAGCCATAGTTATATTGTATTACACAGGGCGACTTTTTGTCAAAGTCAGCAGCTGCATTTAGCAGAATGGAGCTGCTGACACTGGGGAAAGTGTCGTCCTGTGTAATACAATATAACTATGGCTTGATGGATATCATTTTAAAGCTCTCTTTCTCCTCTTTCTGAAGACACCTAAATCGTTGCCCTACACCTTTTAGTTTTCTCTATTTTCGTGATCGAAATCGCGGTCGCGGCAATTTCAATCGCGAAAATAGAGAAAACTAAAAGACGTAGGGTGGTGGTTTATATATCATTGGAAAGAGGAGAAAGAGAGCTTTAAAATGAAATGCATCTTTCCATAGTTTCTGCAATGCTCGGAGTCCCTTTAATGGTGAATTTGGTATAGCAATAAACAATTGCTATAAAACAAAAGAAACATAAAACAATTCAGAAATGCAGTTGGATAGTGTTATTCATCTTTTTGGTCATTTGCTTCCACCCACTCGTTTCTGTAAATTAGATATGACCGTTTCGAGTAGGAGTAATGAATTTAATAAAAGGCAACTTTTAGAGAACCACATACAGATTACAATTCTTTTTAAAATGTCATCTACTTAAAACCAATATCATTCCTATTACATTATCCCATGTACTTCACATAGGTAACAAAAATCTTGTTCTAATACAAACATAACTTATTAAAAGTAAAAGCATTGTTATCAATATTGCAAGTAGGTCTATGTTGCCAGTAGAATGTTAATACAGTTTAATAGATACCGATAAATTGAGAATGTTGTTTCTTTTTGGTCATTTTGATACGTTAGTTTAAAGATTGTGTGACTTTGCAAGTTATTTTTCATGAATTATTGAAAAAAGAAATATTGCAAGCTACCAATACCGTACATCCTAATTATTTTTCTAATATTGACGTGCATAGCCGTACTCTTTGTATGGGTTTAATTTTATTTCTTGAAGACCACTGGTTCACCAGGTTTATGTTTTTCTGTATTTTAGCATGAAATTTCCATACTATTTACATGCTACTACTGCAAAGCTCTTTACAAGAAGCTTCCCTAACCAATTCATACAACATTTAATTAGCTGGCTTTAAAAGCCAACTCTATTGTAAAATTTTAATGAGGCAATGACAGGAACAAGAAAGAAAGTGAAGAAAGGGTGAATTACTGGAAGTCTGTCACAATTTAAACACAAGCAGAATATTTCTGTATAATTTTATCCTATATTATTAATTATGTGCAGTGTGGCACTAACCCCTTTGCCTCAAATTTGGTATTTAACTGGTGGCGTAGGTGTAGAGGTTGGATGACTTGCAATTAGAAAAGAAGCCCAAGGGAACTGAGAGACAGTCTTCTGACTCCCTCTGTCACATCTCATGTTATGCACTTTTAAATGCATGCAAAAGCAATGACTATTCCAGTTAAACAAAACGTGATAAGAGGAATGTGGAGGGAACCATTGCTGATGTCTTTTAGAATACACAAATTGCCTGACTTTTTATCCTCTGCCTTTCATACTTTATGAATTACTAACCCAGAATTAAAAACAAAAACAGATTAGATCCTTCTGATCCCCATTGGTCTGTTAGGGAACCAATGGGGAGCCCTGGAAAGAAATTCAAAGATGCTTTTTCCTCAGCTATATTTAGTATAGCTAAGAGCTCTGTCCTGACTGGACAGAGGCTCCACTCACCAGCATCCATTGTCCTCCCTACCGCCACACCTATCACCCTCATTCACTAGGTGCACTGGGTGTCAGCATGGGTGGAGGTGTGGGGGGACAGCAGGAGCCCGCGGTGGAGCCTCCGCACAGGACAGGGCTCTCAGCTATACTTAGTATAGCTGAGAGCTGCAGCAGGAAGAGTCGTGTGTGGCGTTGGCCGGCAGAGATATTCAATCAACTTAACCAGAGGATATTTGCGTGGGACTTTTTTGAGGATATTGGCATGGGAACTTTTTTAAAGGTACAGGTAAGTATTTATGGTTAATTAAGAATAATAAAAATACTTTTTTCCTTGTTGTGTTTTTATTTAAGTTAACCCTTTGTAGAAATGGGTAAGGGGTACTTTTTACCCCTATACTCATTTCTCCTGATGAGGGGGCAGGCATCTGGGGGTCCCTTTCTTAAAGGGGACTCCAAGATGTCGCCATGAACCTCCCTAGGATGTTGTTGGCTCCACCTCTCCGGGGGCAGCAGAGATGGGGTATAGCCCCTTGTCCATGGATTGGACAAGGGCTTAGGGGAGAGGAGGAGGCTTGGCCACCCCTCTCCCCCAGAGCCCCCTGTTCCATGGACCATGTGGGCTGGCATAGCTCAGGGTGCGAAGCCCAACGCGGCCGGAGCTCCAAACTCCGGCTATCCCAGCCTGCATCGGGACAAGCGGTTAAAGAGGCCTGAGAGGGGGAACCCCACATGCTTTTTTTATATTTCCCACAGTTTGAACATATATATAAAAAACAAAAAATAAATACATTTATATACATTATCTGTCATTTTACTGCAGTAACTTTGCTACATTTTTCTTCTAACTTTAACATCGATTTTCTCAAAAAAAGGTCTTTTTAAAAACATTGTCTTGTCCCCACTGTCCTCCTTAACATACACTGCAAATTTACTGTTTCTAGCATGGTTAGTGGCCGTTAAAACATTTCCCACACAGAGAACAAAAACTTTAAAGTGTATTTTCTCAAAAACTATAAGGTCTTTTTGGAAA
Source organism: Hyperolius riggenbachi (assembly GCF_040937935.1). NCBI lineage: Eukaryota > Metazoa > Chordata > Amphibia > Anura > Hyperoliidae > Hyperolius > Hyperolius riggenbachi. The sequence continues at coordinate 448,883,582 of NC_090646.1, read as the reverse complement.
ATTTCAGTGACCAGTGACGTTAATGTAAAAAATGTGACCGCAATTTTTTTTACCGAAAAATTTGCATAAAATGCGAACAGCAAACAGCTCAAGTTTGACAGGAACTGTCTGCCGGCAAACTGTTCTGGCCATCTCTAGTAAGTCAACCTCTGTTATTTTTGTTTTAGTTGGGTTTAACTTAATTTTATACCTTTTTGGGTGACTCTTACCCTTTTGTGCACTGTACAAGATGTTTTCATTTTGGATAATGTGGAAAGAGGTTAGAATGCCTTTCAGATTTTGTTACTGTGTCCTCATGTAGGACATTTCCCTTACTTCTGTTCTGGCAGGGAGTTGATAAAGTGTCTCCAACAGAGACAGAGTGAGACAGAAAAAAAAATATTTTAACATGCAGAATTATTAAAACTACCATAATGTTTATACTGATGTCCCTCCTGCCCCAGGAACATCAAGTTTTTATATTAAAGCCAGCAACAGAAAATGATGGAAAATGTTCCTAGTTGAGATATATTACAGAGCAATGCTACTACTACACCTGTTTTGTAAATGGCCCTCATATAATGTCATAACAAAATATTTTTAGATTTTACAGTCCACCAATCAAAAGCCCGCAGAGAAAAGGTTGACCGCGGTCTGCCTTTGACTTGTACTGCAGATTCAACGCTTGTATTTTCTCACAGCAAGCTCTGAATTGCATTTTTTCAACCTGCAAATAAACAACTAAATACTGTAAGGGCCCATTTCCACTAGCAAAATGAATAAGTGTGGCTACCTAGCAGCATCGCATCACTTCCGCTTTCAGTGACGCCACTTCCGCATCTCCCGATGTGGAAGTGACTGGAGGAGACAGGACGTGGATGCGGGCGGATGTGGCCATGTGAAAATCTGCAGCATGCTGTAGATTCTCTGATCACTTCGCACAGCTCCGCATAACCAGCATGCAATGGAAACTGTTTCCATTGCCGTGCATTGGTTACAGTTCATCTGCGGTGCGATGTGGCTATGTAGCCGCATCGCATCGCGTATAGTGGAAACGGGCCCTAAACAGTTTTGCTTTCATGTAGCTGCTAACTACAGCTGTGTTTGAGTGGATGCGATGTTAAAAAATATTCACCTCATCACTGCATTTTTTTGCCACCAAAACATACAAAGGAAACAAGAAAACAAGATTTGGGGTTGAGAGTGGGTTATGTTTGTATTGTGGGGAAGTTAAGGCATAGTCCTACCAATAAAGTTCCAACCACTCTGCAATGCCTTTGGACCAGAAAAAATGTCTAGAAACAAACAAATAAAGGGATTTATGTAAGAAAGTTTTTTTTCTTTGATTTTTATGTTAGGCCACCTAAATGACAGGTTACAGAGAAAAAATTATGTTGTGCTAATGTGGTATTTTTAGCAACACTTTTATCTCTTGTTTTGAGGAGCAGAATAAGCTTTCAAAATTCTAGCTTCTTCCAAAGACAATATGTTTTGATAGAAGCAGTTCTTGATTTCGGCCAAAAAATTCAGAGGTGCTCTAAGAGACATCATGCTAGCAAGAAAGATTGGAAAGGCTCCAAGACAAGAACACCTTCCACATGAATTCATATGCAAAGCTGATTAGTGGACTAAAAAGAGATAGCAACGCTATTATACAATCTGTGCCCATAAGAAATCTGCCAAGCAAGCTTAAAACTGTCAGTTTCTATAGATGTTACTACATTGTTCTAATAATTTTTATTGAACTCCATCATTTATCTAAAGGTGGCCACACACTTATCAATTTTATTCCATTGATATCCATCTGATTTGATCATTTGACCAATTTTGTTTGATTGTGTCAGATGGAAGAGATCACTTGATTGGTGGTGAGTCAGGAGCACTTCAGAAGCGGCAGACTGGAGTGGATTCAGAAGCGCAGCAAGGAACCTGATATACTGCAGGGGACTTGGAGAGGGTAAGTAAATCTTAACTGTTTACTGTCACTTCAGGTTTTCTTTAAAAACCCAGGGAGAGAAGACTTTGCCATACCTTTCACCTGAAGGATGAGACATAATTCCTATTTCACGGTTTTAAACAGACAGAAATCAGGGATACCCATTTCAGGAAATTGTCAGACTTCATATAGACTTAAAGAGAACCCGAGGTGTGTTTAAAAGAATGTTATCTGCATACAGAGGCTGGATGTGCCTATACAGCCCAGCCTCTGTTGCTATCCCAAACCCCACTAAGGTCCCCCTGCACTCTGCAATCCCTCATAAATCACAGCCGTGCTGTGAGGCTGTGTTTACATCTGTAGTGTCAGCCTCAGCTGCTCCCCCGCCTCCTGCATAGTTCCGGTCCCTGCCCCCGTCCCTCCCCTCCAATCAGCAGGGAGGGAAGGGATGCAGGCGGGGACTGGAGTTCTGCAGGAGGCGGGGAGAGCAGCAGACTGACAATATAGAGATAAACACAGCCAGCTCTGACAAGCTGTTTGTCAGCAGCGTGGCTGTGATTTATGAGGGATTGCAGAGTGCAGGGGGACCTTAGGGGGGTTTGGGATAGCAACAGAGGCTGGGCTGTATAGGCAGATCCAGCCTCTGTATGCAGATAATATTCTTCAAACCCACCTCGGGTTCTCTTTAAGCTTTTTAGAGGGGGAAAATAAAAGTTTACAGTGAAAAATTGCTGTACACTGTGTAAGGCTTAGGACCCACTAGCAGCACTTATCTAACACTTGTGATTTGAAAAGCTCTTGCTAATGTAATGCCATGTGTTTGATCCCACATGAGGGATGTGATTTTTTTTTTTTAAACATACTGTTACATTAGCATGGGCTTTACAAATCACAAGTGCTTAGAAAATCACTGCCAGTGGGTCCCAGGCCTTACAGAATGCCGTGGATGTGAGGAACGTAAACAAACTCTAACTCAAGGACCTCCATACACTGCTTGTGTTCCTTTATTACATCCCAGGACACCCCTTTCCATATTTCTCCATCTTTCTTTTGCTTTGGCAAAGAGAATATGCATCTTTTTTTAGCAACAAAAACTCTGTTTATTGAAAACGGAAAAAGAAAACAGTAAATGCAAAAGAACATAAAAATACAATTGTTAATGGTCATGAGAAAAATACACATGTAAACTTGTCAGAGTAGCAAAAAAAACTGGGAACAACATGCTTATCCAGATGCCATGGAATTTGAACCCCCTCAACAAATAAGTAAATTAAAAACTTTAAGAAAAGAAAAACAAAGAGAGCACAGGGGGTAAGATCAGCAGAATTAAATCATTCAGCACCCACACCACATTTAGATACCCCATTATTGGAGAGGATTTGATCTATAACCAAATTTGGATCTACATAATCATGTGCAGATAACCAATTACCCCAGATCTTCTCTTAACTTTACAGGGGAACCTCTATGAGCATGAATACATGTCTTAAGTTTCAAGGCAGAATTAATTTGGCCCACCCGCATTGCCAGGGTAGGAGGGTTATCATGTTTCGAACACTGAAGAGTAGTTCTCTGGCTATAAATAAAGACCTTATAATGACTAATTTAACGTGAGAGAATATGCATCTTGCTTCTACCAGTAAAGCTAATTCTGAAGTTGAATTTGAATATTGTCTTTTGAATGTGTACGGGAAAGCTCGTATTACTCTTGAGTCAGCATATTATGCTATAAATAGAAATCATCCGTTATTTACTTCTTTTTCTTGTGTATAATGTTCCCTAACAAGTTCCAGGAGAAAATCTACAACTGCAGTTGTAATTTCATGTAAAGATATGGGAGAGAAGCCTCAGTACCTCTTCTATTATACTGATTGTTAGAGTCTTAATTGGTCCCCACAGTCTGCCAATGGAAGTAATAGACTTCATAATACATTTCACCTGAGTGCATTTTTCTATTTAGAAAAAGAAAAAAAAACAAGTAAAAACAAAGCTGAATATTAAATATCTGTCATGTCTCACAGATGTCTGACTTTGCTGGTTGCAGTTCACCAGATCTCTCCAGAGTCCTGTGATTGGAAAGCTTAGTTGCCACTCTTACACAACGGTATATTTGACAGCCGCTTGTGTATACCAACTCTTACTTGTTATTCTATTTATGACTTAACTTAAATTTCCATTCCATTTTGTTTAAAGAATATGTAAGTTAAATGGTAAAATGTAAAAATGAAAAAATACATTTTAAATAGAAGCCTTTTCTACATACAGAAATTCTTCCTGAGCAGTCAAATGGAATTATAAGAAAAAAAAACCCAAGGACAAAGCAAAACATAGTTGGAAAAAAGAAACAAATATATATATAAGTAAATAAAAAAATTCTCCTGTATAGCATTCACTTCTATGATACCTGTTTACAATTAACATAGATACACCTCTACACCAGTAAATCCAGGTGTTCCAATCACTTATATGCCAACCGATGTTTAAAATCACTCACCTAGGTGTTCAGAATAGTCCTACAAAGCTTGTTATAGAATGGGTCAGTCCCAGTGGCTCAGTGAATTCCAGTGGGGTACCACTGCATGCCACCTGTGCAAGAAGTCCATTTGTGAAATGTCCTTGCTATTTAACATTTCACAGCCAGCTGTTAATGGTATTACTACAAAGTGGAAATAACTGACAACAACAGTAACTCAGCCATGAAGTGGTAGACCAGGGAAAATCACAAATCAGTGCATATTGAGGTGCACATTGTGTAAAACTTGCAAACTTTCTGCAGAGCCAATAGCTACAGATCTCACAATATCACAGTTATTTCAGGTTAGCTCAAGAACAGTGTACGGAGTGCTTTGTAGAATGGATATTTATGGTAGATTGGCTGCATCCAAGCCTTATATCCCCAAGTGCAATGCAACGTTTCAGATGCAATGGTATAAAGCATGTTGCTACTGGACTCTAGAGCAGTAAAGATGTGTTCGCTGGTGTGATGAACCATACTTCTCTCTCTGGAAAACCAATGGATGAGTCTGGGTTTTGTGGATGCCAGAACAGTACTTGCCTGACTGCATTGTGCTGAGAGAGGCTGGCTTGGCCCCTTAGTTCCAGTGAAAGGAATCCCAAATGCTTTAGGATAAAAATGTATTTTGGACAATTCCATGCTCTCAACCTTCTGGGAGCAATGTGGAGATGGCCCCTTCCTGTTTCAACCATCTCACCAGTGTACAAAGCATGTCCATAAAGACAGGTATGAACAAAATGATGTGGAGGAATTTTACTGTCAAAGTCATAAACTCAATCTAAAAGAGCACTTCCAGAATGAAAAAGAGCTGATACTGAAAGCTATGTAAACAACTATGCCCTGAGACCTTGAGTATTATTGTTTTTCATGAACTCTATCTTTGCAAGGTTCAGTGTAAGGATCCCTCCTGTAGCGTGTTCTGTCCGTTGCAGTGGAAACAAACAGCTGCAAACTCACAGTTCTGGCTTTTCTGCTTGCATTCGGTTGTGCATTCGCAATAAGTCTCATTGTCATTTGCAATTGCTCTGCAGTTCTGGGCAGCTCAGGATGCTGTCATCATTCCACCAATTGCTTGTTGCAGCTGAGCTGCGGCCAGATAGCCCTTGATTTCCTGCAGGCATGTTGTTACATAATACTGCATGTATTTCTTATGGGAGTTCTTTGCATTCACAGTCAGCTAGCAAATGGTAATCAAGCCAGCTCAGGATTTAATGATTACTGTGTGGGAATTTGCATACCTGCATCCATTGGCTGATGCCAGCATAAAATTCTGCCTCCCATTTCCTACCCCACCCGTCGTAGCGTTCAGCTCTCTGAGTTGTCATTGGGTCTATGCCGCGAAAGTTGTTATTGTAAATGTATAATGCCTTGCTCTGTATTGTCATGTCTGTTGGATGTTTGCTGACCTGTGGGGGTCAGCGAAGTCCTTCTGATCCCGATGGTTAGATTCTGCCAGCACCACGTTGGTAATATTCCTTCTAGTCTTGTTCTTGAGGACGAACTATAGCAGCGGTTGCCATAAGTTCGCTCCTACCTGTTAGTCTTGTCTATCTCAGTGTGAATGTTGCCATCACGGAAACAGTGACTAGATTGGCTGAGCATTCCGTCTGTCTGTTTGTTGTCTGTCTTGTTAATTATCATTACTTGTGCTTTAGCTAGTGAGTTATTTGAGAGCTACATTTCATATATTGCGCATCAGCACGATATATATGTACTCTAGTCAGTCAGTCTTGTACTTTGTAGTTATATATCTTGTAATTTATTCATAATATTCTAGTATTATTATTGAAGTAACATCTATTGTAATATTGTATTGTGACCTTTGCCTGCCTCTCGACTACAAATCTGCCTAATCCTTCCAATACGACACTTCTGAATTAATGTGTATGACCCAAATCTGTTACCGACTACGTCTGTTGTGTATTGTATCACATAGCATCTAGCCTGATAGGCGGCCCAGAGCTGCATTTGCTCTGGGCAAGTGGGCAATCTTGCTCCCTTGTTCATTACTCCTGTGTCCATCTGTGGAGCCTCTTCCATTATCCAGCTCTTAGCCTTGTTGCGCTGGGTGGTCAGAAAGTATGATCCCCCAGCATTACATTATGATGAGCCAAACACAAACCCACATGGAGGAGGGCTCTGACACAGTGACTTATGGTTCTTTTTTAAAAAAAAAAAAAGATTTGAAAAGCTTGACCCTGAAACTGCAGACATTTTTTTTCCATGAATGTGTTAGATTTTTGTCAAACCCAGAGTTCCAAGCTACACCTGTCTCTACTTGGGCTGTTCAGGTAAACTTTTTGATTGGGCAATTGAAGTTTTGAATTACTCTAATTTGAGGGAATAACCTTTAGAATTTATAGCCTTTGTGATTTATAACTGGTTAAAAATATCTCCATTACCACATCCTCTTAAAGTGACTCTGTAACAAAAATTACAACGTTTTTTCTACCATCCTACAAGTTCCTAAACCTATTCTAATGTGTTCTGGCTTACTGCAGCTCTTTCTACTATAACCATCTCTGTAATAAATCAATGTATCTTTCCCCTGTCAGACTTGTCGGCCTGTGTCTGGAAGGCTGCCAAGTTCTTCAGTGTTGAACTGTTCCTCTATGCACACTCCAGTGTGTGTTTTATTTACATAAGCCAGCAGCTTCTCTGCTATCTTATCAGTGATAGAAGAGAGCTGGATAAAAATCCTCCTCTGGAGGCTGTGAAAGGAGCTGGTCTGTCACATACTGAGGAATTAACGACATAGGCAGAGCTGTCTGCAGGAAGCCTGTAATGTTCAGTGCATGAGAGAAGCTGGGGACAGAAGGTAAACACACACAAGTGATCTCTTGAGATTCAGAAGTAAGGCTGTATACAGCCTGCTTGTGTATGGATGTATTTTCTATGTGTGGACATGCTGTACATCAACCTACTTCCTGTTTTGGTGGCCATTTTGTTTGTTTATAAACAAACTTTTTAAAACTGTTTTTGACTACTTTTAATGCGGCTGGGAGCGGTGAAATTGTGACAGAGGGTAATAGGAGATGTCCCCTAACACACTGGTATGTTTACTTTTGTGCGATTATAACAATACAGATTCTCTTTAATGAACTCCTGGCAGCTAGCCAGTCAGGATGCAGGTGATTCCAATCAGCTTTCTCAACCTACAGTGTCATTGCCCATAGCAACCAGTCATTTGTGTAGTCGCACTAATTTCAGACATTCCATTTTTGATCCTGTGATGCTGAGAATCCCTAAGCAATTACCTTCTGTAAAGAAAAATGCTCATTCTGTTTTGTTATTGCCCTTAGCAACCATGCATCAGGTTCCTAGTAATGATCCAGTTAGTCAAGTTGATTCTCTGTCAGGAGTAAACCAAGCCAAGTCCACTCCAGCTAGCTTCCAGCAGACTGGTCCAACTGTAAATTATGCCCAGAATAATTGTTTAGTTCCTGACAAGAATGAATGGGATCCTCCCAGGGCCGGCCCTAGACTTTTTGCCGCCTGAGGCAAAAAAAAAATGTTCCGCCGCCGGTGGTGGGGGGGGGGGGGGGGTGGGGGTTTGCTCTGGGGGGCCGCCGAGCTGGAGGGGTAGCTGGCAGGACGGGGGTATTGGGCCTAGCGGCGGGGAGAGGGTCGTACCCCCCCTCCCTCGCCTGGGTCCCCCGAACTGCGCTCCCCTCCAGCCTTACATAGAAGAAGCAGCCGCTATTTGTAAGACGCACGGGCAGGAAGGACTCACCTCTTCCCAGCGTGCGCTCCACTGACATCACTTCCTGCAGCATTGCAGGAAGTGACGTCAGTGGAGCGCACGCTGGATCGAGGAAGAGGTGAGTCCTCCCCGCCCGTGCCTCTTACAAATAGCGGCTGCTTCTATGTAAGGCTGGAGGGGAGCGGAGGACGGGGGACCCAGGCGAGGGAGGGGGGGGGTCCGACCCCCCCTCCCCGCCGCTAGGCCCAATACCCCCGTCCTGCCAGCTACCCCTCCAGCTCGGCGGCCGTCTCCCCGCACTAACGGGCGGATGCCGCCCCTGGAAATTTGCCGCCTGAGGCAAAAGTTTCACCCCGCCTCATGAGCGGGCCGGCCCTGGATCCTCCGTTTGAAAAATGGGAAATTGAAGCTTTGATTTATGAATTGGAGAATGATCGAGAATAGTTCTATGAATTTTACACTGCTAAGAGTAGCATAACTTTGCATGCATCCATTGAGTCTACTTTTTCTTTGATTGAAATGAATCTGTGTGTGCATGATTTTGTGACTCCTTTAATTGATGCATGGAATGAGATCTTGAGTGATCGCTCTGGGAGTCTATCTCTCTGTTGCCCCTAGCAACGACATCACCTGCTAGTCTTGTTCCAGGTGCACACCTTACTTCTCTAGCCATTATAATGGTGGCAATAAGTATTTTTTGAATTTCTTGCAGAATTGCAAAATTTTGAATTCCTGTTCTTTCTTTAGATCAGCTACTGCATTTCAGCAGTCCAGGTTTATTATCTTATACCTGCTTGATAGCCAGATGAGAACCTGGGATGAGGAAGTTGCTGATGAAAATGAGGAGGTTTTTGATGACCCCCTGGAATTTGTTAAATTGATCGCAAAACATTTTGTGAAAAAGTACAAACAAATTCCTACTGATTTGTTTTTTGCATCCTACAAACCATATGATCCAGCAGACACCAATAGATGCACTACACCAGTTTATGAGTCTCAGCAATCATATTTGGTAACCTTAGAACCCCAGCATCTGAATTTTCCAACTTCACAGTTGAAGAACTGTGGTTCTGATTCACAAACTCTGTATCCTGATCCTCCTGTTTCAGCACCTTGCTCTAGTTCCACAAATGGTTCAGAGCATCTGTTATGTGAACCTGAAATCACAAAATCATTGCATTATCCAGAAAATGTTCCAGTAAATTCGCCCTGTACCATGAATTATTCAGTAGTTCTGTCCACTGAAGCTCAAGTCACAGAATTATTATGCTGTCCAGCAGGTGCTTCCATGGTTCTGCCCTGCAACATGGATTGTTCAGTGATCCTGTCCAGTGAAGCTGAAGTCGCAGAGTCTTATGCTTCACCCAGTACTTTGGATGCTTCAAGATCTCTAGCAGAGGACTCAGAGGCTCTGCTTACTTCAGTTGGTGTTGCAGTAATATTCAACTGTTTAGCCGTGGCAGTGCGATCCTGCAGCTCTGCTCACACTTACACACTTACAGATTTTTAGCTAGGGTTGCCCCTATGTTGGTCTGATTATAGTATTTGGTTTGCATTTTTTAGATTGCGGTGATATTCTGCATAGATATTCGGGTAAGATTACTGTATAAAAGTTGCATTTTTTGATTGGCCATTTATCCCGATCCACGCATGGGTCTCTAATCGGTGTGTACTTGATTTATATGATTTTAACAGATGTTTGAATACGATGTGCCTCTGAGGAAACGGTCTTTGACCATGAAACACGTGTCAGGCAGTCTTTTTATGTGAATTGGAAGTCTGTGTTTCTGTACCTACATGTCATGTCAGCGATCTGAAGAGACTATATATATACATATATGAAGATTAAACTAAGATTATTTGGTTCAAAGCAAAACCCCATTGTGTGTTTTTGTCTGTATAGCTCTGTAGAGCGCTAGCATTGTGTGCTGCACAGTTTGGTTGTATGTGGCGGTGCGATCCTGCAGCTTTGGAGAGCGCTGGCATTGTGTGTGAGTGTAGTGCGCAGTATGGTTGTATGTAGCGGTGCGATCCTGCAGCTCTTTAGAGTACTAGCATTGTTGGTGAGTATAGTGCGCAGTATGCCTGTATGCGGCGGTGCGATCCTGCAGCTCTGTAGAGCGCTGGTATTGTAAGAGAGTATAGTGTGCAGTATCGTTGTATGTGGCGGTGCAATCCTGCAGCTTTGGAGAGCGCTGGCATTGTGGGCGAGTATAGTGCGCAGTGTGGTTGTATGTGGCAGTGCGATCCTGCAGCTCTGTAGAGCGCTGGTATTGTAAGAGAGTATAGTGCACAGTATGGTTGTATGTGGCGGTGCAATCCTGCAGCTCTGTAGAGCACTAGCATTGTGGGCGAGTATAGTGCGCAGTATGGCTGTATGTGGCGGTGCGATCCTGCAGCTTTGGAGAGCGCTGGCATTATGGGTGAGTATAGTGCGCAGTATGGTTGTATGTGGTGGTGCGATCTTGGAGCTCTGTAGAGCACTAGCATTGTGGGCGAGTATAGTGCGCAGTACGGTTGTATGTGGCGGTGCGATCCTGCGGCTCTGTAGAGCACTAGCATTGTGGGCGAGTATAGTGCGCAGTATGGCTGTATGCAATTCTGCAGCTTTGGAGAGCGCTGGCATTATGGGTGAGTATAGTGTGCAGTACGGTTGTATGTGGCGGTGCGATCCTGCAGCTCTGTAGAGCACTAGCATTGTGGGCGAGTATAGTGCGCAGTATGGCTGTATGCGATTCTGCAGCTTTGGAGAGCACTGGCATTATGGGTGAGTATAGTGCGCAGTATGGTTGTATGTGGTGGTGCGATCTTGGAACTCTGTAGAGCAATAGCATTGTGGGTGAATATAGTGCACAGTATAGCTGTATGTAGCGGTGCGATCCTGCAGCTTTACAGAGCGCTGACATTGTGGGTGAGTATAGTGCACAGTATGGTTGTATGTTGGTGGTGTGATCCTGCAGCTCTGTAGAGCGCTGACATTGTGGGCAAGTATCCTACAGCTTTGTAGAGCACTAGCATTGTGGGCGAGTATAGTGCGCAGTATGGCTGTATGTGGCGGTGCGATCCTGCAGCTCTTTAGAGCACTAGCATTGTGGGTAAGTATAGTGCGCAGTATGCCTGTATGTGGCGGTGCGATCCTGCAGCTCTGTAGAGCGCTGGTATTGCGGGCGAGTATACTGCGCAGTATGGTTGAATGTGGCGGTGCGATCCTACAGCTTTGGAGAGCGCTGGCATTGTGGGTGAGTATAGTGCGCAGTTTGGTTGTGTGTGGCAGGGCGATCCTGCAGCTCTATAGAGCACTAGCATTGTAGGTGAGTATAGTGCGCAGTATGGTTGTATGTGGTGGTGCGATCCTGCAGCTTTGGAGAGCACTGGCATTTTGGGTGTGTATAGTGCGCAGTACGGTTGTATGTGGTGGTGCGGTCCTGCAGCTCTGTAGAGCACTAGCATTGTGGGTGAGTATAGTGCGCAGTATGGTTGTATGCGGTGGTGCGATCCTGCAGCTTTGGAGAGCACTAGCATTGTGGGTGAGTATAGTGCGCAGTATGGTTGTATGAGGTGGTGCGATCCTGCAGCTTTGGAGAGCACTGACATTGTGGGTGAGTATAGTGCGCAGTGTGGTTGTATGTGGCAGTGCGATCCTGCAGCTCTGGAGAGCTAGAAAGTGGGTGAGTATAATAGGGAGGATGTGTCCATGTGGCGGTGCCAGCCTGTCTATGAGCAGTTGCGTAATATGGAGAAATTGTTTACTCACAGCAGAAATTACACAGTATATAATAGTTTACTATAAAGAGATTCTAATGTACATAAGTTGTGTAAAATAAATTTTGTTGGCTATTCATGTAAAAGTTAAACCTATATATATATATATATATATATATATATATATATATATATATATATATATATGAATCCATACAGTGTCCCCTTAAAAAATATTTACCCATTTTTTTAATTTTTTTTTTTACTCAAAAACATGCTTTTTTTTTCCAGTTTCATATAGGCAAAAGTTAGAATTGACCCCAAAAATTACATTTTGAAAGCAAATACTTACTTTATAAAAAAGTACTCGATGCAAAATAAAAGCTCACTCCTAGGTGTGTCACTGTCCGTGCTGGGGGGCGCGGCCTCACATGCACTACTAGCAGAGATGTGAGCGCGCCCACTGTAAGACTAGGAGGACGCTGGGAGCGAGTACGTGGCTGGACGAGGACGGAGAGCTGCGCAGCCGCACTCACGTCCATGTGTCCTGCGCAGCGCGGCTCTGCTCTGCGGCCATCTTGAGAGTGGAATAAGAGACGACCCGTGCAGTGGGGTCGGGACCCGATCTGGGGGCAATAAAAAGAATACATTTGCGGCGGAACATAACGGAGGGCACGGAGGGCCTCCCCCATGGATTCTAAAATGGAACAGGTACTAATCCAATTTTTTATTTCTGGCCTCGGAAGTTCTTTAAGCAAGAAGTATATGGAGGCAACCATATTTATTTCCTCTTAAACAATGCCAGTTGCCTGGCTGTCCTGCAGATCTCTTTGGCTGCAATTATGTTTGCATCACACACCTGAAAAAAAAAGCATGCAACTAATCTTGTCAGATTTTTGTCAGAAACATCTGATGTGCATGCTTGTTCAGGGCCTATGGCTGAGAGGCAGACGATCAGCAGGTCAGCCAAGCAACTAGTATTGCTTAACAGGAAATATATATGTCAATCTCTATATCCCTCTCACTTCAAAAAAGTTCCCTTTAAAAAGTCTAATTTATATTGCCCATTTCACATACAGAAATGAAAAAAAAATAAAACAATTATATGTATGTTAAATCGGTTTTGTTTTTTTTCCCTCAGTATTCCTCACAATCTTATGTGGATTGTACTTGTTATCATTCCAACTTTCTGTTGGAAAATATAATTGTGCTTTTCTCCCCTGTTGTCAGCTACATTCAATAATCCTCACACTGGACAAGCGATATGTGCCGGGCCTTGCCCCAGGCAGATGAACACTTTGCAATAAAATATACTTAACCCTTCTGTTCTAAACGTCACTAACCTCAAGTACTGGCGGAATTTTAAAATAGCTGGAGTCCTAACCTCTTAGGTCAAAGCAAGTGCCACTTGTTCTGTTACCATTTCTAACTGCTAAATAGCTTTTCTCTGCACATTATTGCAGAAACATTGTTACATGGTGTGATAGTCAAAGAATTTATCTCAATTACTTAAATAATTAAAAATCTAACTATCTTAAATTAATATCAAGAAGTTTTAAATCAGGATGATACCATTTATTGGCTAACTAAAAATGAATAAAAATAAGCAAGCTTTTGGTCTTGCAGCCTTTGTCGGGCTTATATCCTGTTAGTTTGCAGGCTGGTGGTACAGACAGCTATATACATGCAACATCAAAAGGGAAAACAGATATTTTTTTCAAGCATAAGTACATGTCATTAAGATGCCTTAATTCAAACAGACCATCTACATGGGGTTAGAGGTTGTTAGCTGAGATAAGGATCCTTGTTTACTCCATGCTCACAGACCTGGGATTAGGATTGACCCAGAGGTATCGTAAATTCTTAGTTCACAAGTTCAGCTAGAATGGCTGAGAAAGTTCAAATATCGTCAGCCTCATACCAATATAAAAAGTTGTTGTCCTTATTCAAACCCTTCTCCACAGCTTTGAACCAATTTATACATTTTGTTTCTGCTATTAATCGATCATTTGACGTTTTGAAGCCACCCTTCAGGGCAGTGACACGAAGATCATCCATGCTGTGTCCGTTGGACCGAAAGTGTGTAGCAACTGGGAGTCCAGATTTGGTATCATTAATAGTGTGCCTGTGTCCATTCATACGTTTGTGCAGAGTTTGTCCAGTTTCTCCCATGTACATAACATTGGGGCATTTAGCACACATGATCAGATATACCAGATTGGTGGAACCACAGGAAAATGTACCTTGTACTCTGTACTCCTGTTGTGAACCTCGTATCGTTAACCTGTCAGTAATAAGGAGTAAATGTGTCTGCAGGTCCCACATATTTTTTGTCGGCAGGGTGATGTTCCATTTTGTTGAGGCCTATTCAAAGAACTCCTGACAATCATCTGTTTTAGATTGTGTGGTTGCCGATATGACAAGAGTGGAGGTTTAGGGAATATTGTTCTCAGTCTGTGATCCTTGTGTAAAATGGGATGAAGTTCCTTAGCAATCCTCCTTAAGATTTCCAGGTGTGGGTTGTAGGTGACAACCAAAGGGACACGTTCCTCTTTCTGGTTTTGCTTATATTTCAGGAGTTCAGTCCTGGGGATGATGCTGACTTTCCTGATTTGGGCCTCAGCCATAGGAGGACTGTAACCTTGTTTAATGAAAGTTTGCGATCCAGGTGCTTGTCTCTGTCCATCCTGTCAGAACAAATCCGGTTGTACCTTATAGCTTGGCTGTAAATTATAGGGTTCTTAAAGTGCTTGGGATGAAAACTTACCAAAAGCAAAAAGCAATGACCTCAAAGAAACCGCACCAAAACAGCTATATCAGTAAGCAATATACCATCCTTTATTGAAAATACAAACATAAAAACCATTAAAATATGGTGGGGGACAATGTATAAACCCACAATATCGGAGAACCGGAGGAATTACAAAGTGCTAGTGTTAATATTGAAGAACCTCAAAATAGCATAAACGTGGCACTGACCGTGTATCAATATTGTGATACATACAAAACCAAACATAAATTACATACATGTGCAAATAGCATGAATAAATATTACAAACACATAATATGAGTAAAGGGAGAAAAGTGTGATAACACCAGGAAGGGAGGAACCCCCTGAAATAGTAATATAGCAATATAGTAAAGTCAATAGAGTGACGTATAGTGATGTCAATAGAGTGACGTATAGCGTGGCTTTTTCAAAGCTTTGAAAAAGCCACGCTATACGTGGCGAATCGCGATAGCGGTGGTGGGGACCCGTGGAGACACTGTACTGGTAGGATCCTATTCACTTGTTTGTTGACCTCACTCTTATTCCCTATACAATTCTTATACAGTCTGCATCTCACTCTATTGACTTTACTATATTGCTCACAAACTGTGATCACTACGTGATTGATTTCTGGTTCCGTTCTGGTTCTACAATACTATTTCAGGGGGTTCCTCCCTTCCTGGTGTTATCACACTTTTCTCCCTTTACTCATTTTATGTGTTTGTAATATTTATTCATGCTATTTGCACATGTATGTAATTTATGTTTGGTTTTGTATGTATCACAATATTGATACACGGTCAGTGCCACGTTTATGCTATTTTGAGGTTCTTCAATATTAACACTAGCACTTTGTAATTCCTCCGGATCTCCGATATTGTGGGTTTATACATTGTCCCCCACCATTGTAGAACCAGAACGGAACCAGAAATCAATCACGTAGTGATCACAGTTTGTGAGCAATATAGTAAAGTCAATAGAGTGAGATGCAGACTGTATAAGAATTGTATAGGGAATAAGAGTGAGGTCAACAAACAAGTGAATAGGATCCTACCAGTACAGTGTCTCCACGGGTCCCCACCGCCGCTATCGCGATTCGCCACGTATAGCGTGGCTTTTTCAAAGCTTTGAAAAAGCCACGCTATACGTCACTCTATTGACGTCACTATACGTCACTCTATTGACTTTACTATATTGCTATATTACTATTTCAGGGGGTTCCTCCCTTCCTGGTGTTATCACACTTTTCTCCCTTTACTCATATTATGTATTTGTAATATTTATTCATGCTATTTGCACATGTATGTAATTTATGTTTGGCTTTGTATGTATCACAATATTGATACACGGTCAGTGCCACGTTTATGCTATTTTGAGGTTCTTCAATATTAACACTAGCACTTTGTAATTCCTCCGGTTCTCCGATATTGTGGGTTTATACATTGTCCCCCACCATATTTTAATGGTTTTTATGTTTGTATTTTCAATAAAGGATGGTATATTGCTTACTGATATAGCTGTTTTGGTGCGGTTTCTTTGAGGTCATTGCTTTTTGCTTTTGGTATATTTACTGTATTTTTGACCGTTCTGCACATTACAGACGCACCCCTTGTTTATACATATAGGGTGGCGTATAGATTGTAGGGGATGGTGCTCCCCGTATTGCTTTTTGCTTAACTTGGGATGAAAACTGTCATATCTTAGGTATGTGGGATGGTCTGTAGGTTTGCGATACACAGAGGTTTGTATGTTGTTACCACTGATGTATATGGTGGTGTCCAGAAAGTTAATCTATGTGTGAGAGTAGGTAAGTTTCAATTTGATTGTAGGATGGAAGGCATTGAAGTTCCTGTGGAACTGGAGAAGATCACCCTCACTTGCGGACCAGATGATTAACCACTTGCCGACCGCGCACTCATAACGCGCATCGGGAAAGTGGCAGCTGCAGGACCGGCGACGCAGATCTGCATCGCCGGCTGCAGGCTAATTAATCAGGAAACAGCCGCTTGCGCGAGCGGCTGCTTCCTGTCAATTCACGGCGGGGGGCTCCGCGAAGAGCCTGCAGGCCACCGATCGTGGCTCGCAGGCTAAATGTAAACACAAGCGGAAATAATCCGCTTTGTTTACATTTGTACAACGCTGCTAACAGTAGCAGCGTTGTACTAGATCAGCGATCCCCGGCCAAACAGCGGCCGGGGATCGCTGTCACATGACAGGCAGGAGCCTGTTAGAGGCTGCACAGGACAGATCCATTCCTGTGCAGCCTCCGATCTCCGGGGAAGGGAGGGAGGAGAGGGAGAGGGGGAATCCTGCGGTAGAGGGGGCTTTGAATCGCCCCCCACCAGCCACACACAGGCAGGAGCGATCAGACCCCCCCAGCACATCATCCCCCTAGTGGGGAAAAAAGGGGGGCGATCTGGTCGCTCTGCCTGGTGTTTGATCTGTGCTGGGGGCTGTAGAGCCCACCCAGCACAGATCAGCGAAATCAGCGCTGGTCCTTAAGGGAGGGTAAAGGCTGGGTCATCAAGTGGTTAAAATATCATCAATGAAGCGGAAGTAGGCCATGGGTTTTATGCCACATGCATTGAGGTAGTCCTCTTCGATTTTGGCCATGAAGAGATTTGCATACTGTGGTGCGAATCGCGAACCCATTGCCACACCTATCTGCTGTAAATAGAAGTCCTGTCCAAAAGTGAAATAATTATGAGTGAGAATGAATTTGATCAGTCCAGCAATAGGCTTTACAGGTATGCCCTGACCCTGAAGATATTTACGGCAGGCCGCAATGACATCATCATGGGGAATGTTCGTGTACAGGGACTCCACGTCCATCGTGGCCAGTATGGTTCCCTCAGATACTGGGCCGATGGCTGTCAGTTTGTTCAGGAGGTGGGTGGTATCCTGTATGTAGCTGAGTCTTTAACAGACAAGAGGTTTCAAGATGTTTTCCAGCCACCCTGAGATGTTCTCTGTAAGAGTTCCGCTCCCTGAGATTATGGGCCTGCCTTGGTTTCCCTCTTTGTGGATCTTGGGAAGTATGTAAAAGCAGGCTGTTCTAGGCTCTTCAGAGATAAGGGTCCTTACATGTTGTCTGATGTTTGCAGGCAATCTGTTAACCATCCTATTAAGTGCCATCCTGTAGACTTTTGTGGGGTCCCCCTGTAATTTGGCATAGTGAGTGGTGCTGGATAACTGTCTTTGTGCCTCCTGGATGTAGTCATTGGTGTTCATTATGCCTATTATTTTTATGTATTCAAAACCACCCTTTCCTACAGTGTTGTTAACAGAAAGTTTTAAATCAAATCATTAATGTCTACTGCAAAATACTGAACTATGATGAAAATTAGTAACAAGATTTATTACTTTTTACATCTAATTACTCACGAAGGAGAGTAGAGTAGCATTGCTCCCAACTGTTCCTTTTTCAGAGAGACGTTCCGTCTTTAGTAACCAAGTCCCTCTCTCTTTAAAAAGAAACCGAGGTGGGTTTGTGACATCCTATTAGAACACAGAGGCATATTCTGTATACAATAACCAGCCTCTGTGTCCTTCTATAGTGCGTTCAGCCCTCACTAACCCGCTCTGCTGTCCCCATTAACAAAAGCGCCAGGCTAGGGACGCGCAGACCTGTTATTTACCTCTGCCCTGCCACTCACCACCACTCCCCTGCCTCTTGTATATATCGCGGCTCCCCGCCTGTGTCTCTTCCCACCCTGCCTCCATAACCTTCCTCCAATTGGCTTACAGAAGGGACACAGGCGGGGAGCTGCACTATACAGGAGGCGGGGGAGCGGTGGTTAGTGGCAGGGCAGAGGTAAATAAAAGGCTAGCGACAATCTGCGTGCCGCTAACCCGGCACTTTTGTTAATGGAGGACAGCAGAGCCCAGGGGAGTGGGGGCTGAACGCACTATAGAAGACACAGAGGCTGGTCATTGTATACAGAATATGCCTCCGTGTCCTAATAGGATTTCACAAACCCATCTCAGGTTCTCTTTAAAGCAAACCTGAAGTGAATATAAACTTATGAGATAATGAATTGTATGTGTAGTACAACTAAGAAATGGAACATTAGTAGGAATGAAAAAGTTTCATATTGTTTTCCAGTACAAGAATAGTTAAGAAACTTCACGTTTGATACACTATAAGGAGCACTTGTCTCCTCCCACCCTGAGCCCCTGTGGGTTCAATCATTATAGAGGACGTGATCCCCGCACTCTGATTGGCCCAATAGGCTGCCTGTCACTTGACAGGCAGCTTATTGGGCCAATCAGAGTGCTGGGATAACATCCTCTATAGTGATTGGAGCCGCGGGTGCTCAGGGCGGGAGGAGACGAGTGCTCCTTATATGCTGGAAGGAGGCTTAAGTTAATAGCGTTCGGTATGCTGCACTACCCGCAGCATAACATGCACTCCTGTTTATACAGGTGCTTTGCGGCTAATAGCGCATGCAGTACATTACATTTAAAGCATGCTGTGGAAATAACCCAAGTTTTAAAAGGTCACGCGTGCTATTTCCTTTAGTGAATCAACCCCTTCAGTTGTTATCTATGCAAAAGAGCTTCTCTGAGCTCTTCGATCCAGCTTGGGTTGAAGACAGTCCTGTTTTCTGAAACATTTGCACATCAAAGAAATAGTGAGGGACAGCTTTAGATAAGGTTTTACAGCAGGGAAATTCAAAGGATCATTAGCTCTGCTCTGTTTTATAGTTTAAAATACAGAGTGTGGTTTGTAAATGTTATTAAAAAAGCTATATAACAAAAATAAAAATATGAGACTCTTTTTTTTTGCTACTGAGGTTCTATTAATTATCCATACTACACATACAATCATTATATCATACTTTTTTCACTTCAGTGTCACTGTAATACTTATGTCCAGATATATGTAAATGTACATATTTGTCTGCGGAAAAAAAAATGCTTCAAAAGATGGTAAATGTTGGCTTCATAAAGAACCAATTGGTCAGTTTTTCAAACTTCATTCAGTTATTGCACAAAAAGACAGACAACACATGTGATGATGGCTCTGGGCTGCTTCCTCGGGTCAGTAAAGTGCTGATTCTACAGTAAAAGGCATTCAGAGACCTATTACACTGCAGAATCAGCTTTAGTTGTATGGCCATGCACACCCTCAGCATATCATTAGTCAATGGGAAGTAAAACTGCAAGAAAATTGTAGTATAGCTTCTGACAGAATGACAGGCACCGTACCACTGGCAGCAGACAGTAAACCACAGCAGTACAGAAAATGCCTGTTTTTGCAGGTAAGAAAAGTAGAGCAATATCCTACTGACAGAACTGACTCAGCTGTCTTATTTTCATCTTTGACTTTAGATTATTTAAAGAATGACGTGTAGCACTGATTACTGTCATAACATTTTTTTTTTAAGAACTTGAACTATCACTTTAACTGAGAATGTATACTGTGTGAATCACAGTGTTAAGCCTTTTCCCTCTGGCACCCACACCTCTCAGTTCTTTGTCTAGGTGTACTTCTAAGCTTGACAGCTACAACTTTCTACACATACAGTGTACATACAGTGTACAGGATTACTACACACATATCCTTTGACTATAGATATCCAATCCTAAACATTCTAAAGCGGCCCATACACCTAACGATTTTCCTGCTGATATACAGCAGATTCGATCACTGTGATCGAATCTGCTGTGAAATCGTTGCGCAAATGCTGACAGAACGATCGGTTTCCGTCCGAAATCTATCGTTCCCGTTAATCCGTCTGTGCGGAAGATTTTGCTCGATTGCTGGCGGGTTGGGAGTGCATCGATAGCGGCGTTCAAATGCCCGACGACCGACGCTAGAAGCAATACATTACATGCTCCACCGGCTGTCACCGCTGCTTCTTCTCCGTGCTGGGCTCCGAGTCTGGCAGGCTTCACTTTTTCCTGTCCCGGCAGGAAGTTTAAACAGTAGAGCGCCCTCTACTGTTTAAACTTCCCCGGCAGGAAGTTCAGTGAAGCTGGAGGAGCCGAGCACGGAGGAGAAGACAGCAGAGACTGGGGGACACGCGCCGGCCGGAGCAGGTAATGTATGCTGGGGGGGGGGGCGGGGCGGCAGCTTCACAGATTGTGATCGGTGATAGGTGATTGGCGTGAGCGGAATGGCAGCCCCAGGACCGCCTAATGCTGATTGGCATGCAGCCCTCAGGGTGTGTTTTGCTGGGGATTGTGCACACCAATACGCGCGCATCCCTGCTTGAATGACGGCGTCATCAGTCTCCCAGTGGCAATCGCCGCTAGGGACTGTTAGACGGTGCAACCATCATCTATTTACCCCGTACAGTGCTGTGATCTATGGCAGCGCTGTACTGGGGACAGTCGTGTGACATCCGCTGACATAGGCTAAAGCCGATTGCGCTGATTGGCTGGCGGGGATTTAAAAAAAGAAAAAAGAAATAGGCATATTTATTAAAAAAAAAATTACTAAAAAATAAACAAACATCCTAGGAGCAATAACAGCCCACCAACAGAGCTTTCTGTTTTTTCTGTTGGTGGGCTGTGATCGCTCCCAGGGTGTTTGTTTATTTTTTGTAATTTTTTTTTTCTTAATAAATATGCCTATTTATTTCTTTTTAATCCCCGCCAGGGGGATTAAAACTGTAGCAGTAGCAGTTGTCAGTAAAGCTTTGTTTTCATATTAATAAAAAAAATCAATTAGGGGTAAAAAAAAGGCATGCACGTCTATGCGCTTGTATGCACTAAAAAAGCGCACCCATTCACTTGATGTGCGCTTTACGGCTCAAAACACAGAAATGCATTCAACACTATGTTTTTGTAACGCAGCTCAGCGCAGCACATTGATGTGAACAAGGCACTAGAGATGGCCGAACCTCTGATTTTAGGTTCGCGCAAACTTTCGCAAACCGCAATAGACTTCAATGGGAAGGTGAACTTTGAAAACTAGAAAAATTTATGCTGGCCACAAAAGTGATGGAAAATATGTTTCAAGGGGTCTAACACCTGGAGGGGGGCATGGCGGAGTGGGATACACACCAAAAGTCCCAGGGCAGAAATCAGAAATCACATTGAATGCTAAATTGCAGGCCTAAAGTGCTTTAAAACATCTTGGATGTGTATACATCAATCAGGGAGTGTAATTAGTGTTCTGCTTCACACTGACACACCAAACTCAGCTGTTTGCGCAGTGACGGCCGTGCTGGACTGGTGCGCACCATGGCCAGAGTGCAGGCCATGGCGGTTTTCAAGCCCATATGGTCGCCGGGCTGTGGTATAATCCGTCTGGAGTCCTGGACCCTGTTGGTGGTGGTGAAGAAGGCAGTCAAGTGGACTGCGGGCAGAGGTGCTGTGTGGGGAGCGACTTAGTCTTGGGGCAGGCAGCCAGTCACACGACGTGCAGGCAGAGATGCTGTGTGTGGGGACTGACTTAGTCTTCGGGCGGGCAGTAGCCCTCCGGGATCCATGCCTCATTCATTTTGATAAAGGTGAGGTACTGAACACTTTTGTGACTTAGGCGACTTCTCTTCTCAGTGACAATGCCTCCAGCTGCGCTGAAGGTCCTTTCTGACAGGACGCTTGAGGCAGGGCAAGACAGAAGTTGGATGGCAAATTGGGACAGCTCTGGCCACAGGTCAAGCCTGCACACCCAGTAGTCCAAGGGTTCATCGCTGCTCACAGTGTCTACATCCACACTTAAGGCCAGGTAGTTGGCTACCTGCCGGTCCAGGCGTTGGTGGAGGGTGGACCCGAAGCGCTAAGTCGAGGAGTTGGACTAAAGAATGTCTACATGTCCGACATCACCATGAGATCGCTGGAGCGTCCTGTCCTTGCCTGCATGGACATGGGAGGAGGATTACTGCCAGTGGTACCTTTATTGCGTTGTGCTGTGACATCACCCTTAAATGCATTGTAATGCATAGTTGTCAGCTTGTTCTCCATGTGCTGCATCCTTTCTGCCTTCTGGTGAGTTGGTAACATGTCTACCACTTTGTGCCTATACTGAGGGTCTAGTAGCATGGCCACCCAGAACAGCTCAATCCCCTTGAGTTTTTTAATACGGGGGTCCCTCAACAGGCTGGACAGCATGAAAGATGACATCTGCACAAAGTTGGATGCAGACATACTATCCATCTCCTCTTGCTCTTCCTCAGTGACGTCATTTAAGCCCTCCTCCTCCCCCCAGCCACAAACAATACCACAGGAACGTTGAGCAGCACAAGCCCCCTGCGATGCCTGCTGCGGTTGTTCTTCTGTCGCCCCCTCCTCCTCTTCCTCCAAAGAAACACTTTCCTCATTATCCGAGTCTGACTCCTTTTCCCCACATGACTCTTCCTCCTCCTCCCCCCTCTGTGCTGCCACAAGTGTTGAGGAAACATCTGATTCTGATGTAAATTGCTCCCACAACTGTTCCTGCCATAACTGTTCCTCTTCACGCTCCTCCACAGCTTGATCCACCACTCTAAGCACAGCAAGCTCCAGGAAGTAAGCGTATGGGATCAAGTCGCTGATGGTGCCTTTACTGCGACTCACCAGGTTGGTCAGCTCCTCAAACGGCCGCATGAGCCTGCATGCATTTTGCATGAGTGTCCAGTTCAGGGGCCAGAACATCCCCATCTCCCCAGATTGTGTCCTTCTACTGAAATTGTAGAGGTACTCAATGATGGCATTCTCCTGTTCTAGCAGGTGAGAGAACATGACCAGGGTCGAATTCCAGCGAGTCAGGCTATCCCATATCAAGCGTCTCACCGGCAAGTTGTTTCTCCGCTGAATGTCCGCAAAGCGTGCCATGGCCGTGTCAGACCGCCTGAAATGCCCACCCAACTTCTTGGCCTGCTTCAGGATGTCCTCTAAGCCTGGGTACTTTGACACAAATCTTTCAATGGCTAGATTCAGCACATGTGCCATGCAGGGTACATGTGTCAACTTTCCCAAATTCAAAGCGGAAATGAGATTGCTGCTATTGTCACACACCACGCTGCCGATCTCCAGCTGGTGCGGGGTCAGCCACTGATCCACCTGTTTGTTAAGAGCAGCCAGGAGAGCTGGTCCAGTGTGACTCTCCGCTTTGAGGCAAGACATGTCTAAGATGGCGTGACACCGGCGTACCTGGCATGTAGCATAGGTCCTTGGGAGCTGGGTCTGTGTAGCTGGAAAGGAGATCACAGCACCAGTAGAGTTGAACTGCCGCTCAGCCAAGGAGGAGGAGGACGACGACAGTGAAGAGGATGTAGCAGGAGGAGAGGAGGATGGCAGCAGGCCTGCCTGCAAGCCGTGGAGGTGTCTCATGTTGGTCCGCTGCACAGCCACATACTCCCTGCTTGCCATCGATCACCAGGTTGACCCAATGGGCTGTGTAAGTAATGTAGTGGCCCTGACCGTGCTTGGCAGACCAGGCATCCGTGGTCAGGTGGACCATTGACCCAACGCTGTGTGCCAGAGATGACACCACTTGCCTCTCAACTTCACGGTACTGTTTGGGTATCGCCTTTTTTGATAAATAATTGTGGCCTGGAATCTTCCACTGCGGTGTTCCAATGGCCACAAATTTACGGAAGGCCTCAGAGTCCACCAGCTTGTATGGTAACAGCTGGTGAGCTTACAGTTCCACCATGCCAGCTGTCAGATGCTGGGCAAGGGGGTGACTGGCAGAAATTTGCTTCTTCCGCTCAAAGATTTCCTTCACGGACAGCTATCTGCTGTGGGCCGAGGAGCAGAAACCGATCAAGGGCAGAGGCGGAGTGGAGGAGGGTGACTGTGAAGGTGCAAGGGAGAAAGCGGCTGAAGATGCTGCACTTGAAGGAGGAAGAGGAGAAGGAGGGTGGCTTTTCTTTTGTGTGCTGCTTTTGCTCAGGTGCTCTTCCAATTGCAGTCTGTGCCTTTTCTCCATGTGCCTTCGTAAGGCACTTGTCCCTACATGAGTGTTGGCCTTTCCACGGCTCAATTTTTGGAGGCAGAGACAACAGATGGCATTGCTCCGATCTGAGGCAGACACATTTAAAGATGTCCAAACCGCTGAGCCCCCCTGGGGTGATGGCACTATGGTGGCATCAGCAGTTGATGTTGGAGGGCATGTTGGCTGGCTGTACATAGGTGGCGATACATGGTGCTGGACACTACCACCAGCTGTTTTTGATGACGAGCACCCCCTGCTTCTTTCAGCAACTCGTCTCCTCCTACTCCTCTCTGACTCCCCCTCTGAACTGTCCCCCTTTTCATCTCCTCTATTGGGAACATACGTGGGATCCGTATCATCGTCATCATTATAATCATCCTGCCCAGCTTCGCTTGCCTCACCTCCAAAACTGCACCAACAGCAGGTACTTCATCATCTTCACACGTTATGTCCATAGTGTCGCTGCCTAACTCAGACATATGAGGTGGTGTAACTTGCTTAGCGCCTTCATCTGGTTGTAATCATAATGGCTGTGAATCAGTTAATTCCCCACCAATTAACTCCTGTGAAGTGTCAAATGCAACAAATGTGGTGCTTGTAGTAGCACTGGTGGCTGCAGAAGATGAGGTGTTCTGTGTTAAATAGTCAACCACGTCCTGACAATCTTGGGAGATGATGGGACGTGCCTTCTTCTGAGCACTGTGCTTTGGTCGAGGGCTGCACGAAATCACATCAACATGACCTCGCACAGACCTGCCGGGTGGCCTTCCTCTGGGTCTGCCTCTACCTCTGCCTGTTTTGTCCATTGTGTCCATATCAGGGGGGATGAAGTGAAAGGTATGCACTGATTGATTAATACAATGTGCAGTCACACAGGTGCAGTTAACAGGTATGCACGGAGTGGTATATCACACTGCGTGCACTCACGTAGGTAGGTTGGTGCACTGAACACAACAGGTAGGTATATGCAGTGATGGGTATTACAATGTGCACCTGTCATACACAGACAGGTAGCGGACAGGCACAATGACACTGCGTGCGCTCAACTCACGTAGGTAGGTGAGTGCACTGTGAACAACAGGTAGGTAGGTATATGCAGTACTCGGAATTACAATGTGCACCTGTCATAGACAGGTAGCAGACAGGCACAGTGACACTGCGTGTGTTCACGTAGGTAGGTGGGTGCACTTTAAACAACAGGTAGTAGGTATATGCAGTGATGGGTATTACATGTGCACCTGTCACACACAGACAGGTACCGGATAGGCACAGTGACACTGCGTGCGCTCACATAGGTAGGTGGGTGCACTGAAGTGAACACAACAGGTAGTAGGTATATGCAGTGATGGGTATTACAATGTGCACCTGTCACATACAGACAGGTAGCGGAAAGGCACAGTGACACTGCGTGCGCTCAACTCATGTAGGTAGGTGGGTGCACTGTGAACAAGAGGTAGGTAGGTATATACAGTGATGGGTATTACAATGTGCACCTGTCACACACAGACAGGTAGCGGACAGGCACAGTGACACTGCGTGCGCTCAACTCATGTAGGTAGGTGGGTGCACTGTGAACAACAGGTAGGTAGGTATATGCAGTGATGGGTATTACAATGTGCACCTGTCACACACAGACAGGTAGCGGACAGGCAAAGTGACAATGCGTGCGCTCAACTCAAGTAGGTAGGTGGCTGCACTGTGAACAACAAGTAGATAGGTATATGCAGTAATGGGTATTACAATGTGCACCTGTTACACACACAGGTAGTCACTAAATGTGCTAGGCCTGGCACACAGTATGAATTAGCAAGGGTGTCTATGCAACACAAGTGTCAGTGGGACACACATAAAAAAAAAGATCATAAGATTAGCTCTCAAAAGAGCTGTTGTGGGGTGCTATTTTAGCAATAAGAATCAGCAAGGAGCAAGCTAAGAAGCCTACAAGAGCCTAACTAATCTTTCCCTATGAGAGAGTCTGCAGCAGTTGTCCCTTCTCTATTTACTGCAGGCACACGAGTGAGTACAATGGCCGGTGGTGCCTGCCTTTTATAAGGGGGCAGTGGCTCCAGGAGGGAGTGTAGCCTGATTGGCTACAATGTGCCTGCTGACTGTGATGTAGAGGGTCAAAGTTGACCCTAATGGTGCATTATGGGGGCGAACAGAACTTCCGGAAAAGTTTACGGTTCTCAGCGATCGCGAATCACCGGAAGTTCGCCGGGAACCATTCGCCTGCGAACCGTTTGGGCCATCTCTACCAGGCACATTTAATTAAATGCGAAAACCAATACCTTGCAGAACGCACAGGGCAATGCGCTTTGAAAAGCACACAGAAATGGCCCTGATGTGAATGAGGTCTAACCAAAGCAAGAACATGCTACCAGCAGGCAAATTGAGAAAGGACCTAGTTCCTTACAGGTATGTTGTAAGCAATAGATTTATAGTTGATTTAATCAACAGAAGGGGAAGTCTGGAGCCAGACTGGATTAGCTGCATGCTTGTTTCAGGTGTGTGATTCAGCCATTACTGCAGCCAAAGAGATCAGCAGGACTGACAAGCAATTGGTATTGTTTAAAAGGAAACATCCATATCCCTCTCAGTTAAGGTTCCCTGTAATAGCTAACTGTACAGTTATTTTGAAAGCTTCCAAAAAATTAAGTTTTCCTTATAAAACTGGATCAGACTAATCCATGTCACTCTCATGACAGATTCTAAAAAAACTTTTTTGCCCTTTTGCATAGAACAAAAAACTAAAACACAAGCTCGAAATTGTGTGTGTTCCTCCCTAATGTTCACTACACATAGCAGTGTGTTGAAAGTTGTCACAGTGAAATCAATTAAAAACATAGACCAATAACAGAGGGATCTTATGATCATTTGATTGAACGTACCACCATGCTCCACTTACTCTACTAAGTCATAGTGACTTGATTACAGCAAAAAACTGCCCCCACTAGTGGTGCAATTATTCATGTAGTATATAGTAATACAGCCATTAAGCCTTATTTATGCTCCCTTTAATTGAGAAAAAAATTACCACAATGTCATAATCACTCTTTCAATCAATAACTTCTCAAAGTCAGTCAGATGGGTATCAGGTATGCTGAGGCCAGTAGATTACTGCAAAAATAATCAACACGTTTAACTCCAAGTCCACTTTACTAATGGACATTCTACTTCATGTAATTGTTTTGATGTATTTGTATTATTATTACTTACACTAAAGAAGTAAAATTGGACAAAAGAAGCTTAAAGGATACCCGAACTGACATGTGACATGATGAGATAGACATGTGTATGTACAGCGCCTAGCACACAAATAACTATGCTGTGTTCCTTTTTTTTCTTTCTCTGCCTGAAAGAGTTAAATATCAGGTATGTGGTCAGGTATCAGTCAGTCCTGACTCAGACATGAAGTGACTGCAGTGTGACCCTTACTGATAAGAAATTCCAACTATAAAACACTTTCCTAGCAGAAAATGGCTTCGGAGAGCAAGAAAGAGGTAAAAGGGGGATTTTTTTATCAGTGAGGGTCACACTGTAGTCACTTCCTGTCTGAGTCAGGACTGAGTCAGCCAATTACATACCTGGTATTTAACTCTTTCAGGCAGAGAAAGAAAAAAAGGAACACAGCATAGTTATTTGTGTGCTAGGCACTGTACATACACATGTCTATCTCATCATGTCACATGTTAGTTCGGGTATCCTTTAACTGCTTCCAAACTGAAGCAGTACAATTGTACGTCCTGCAGGTGGTGCTGCGGCTCTGACAGGAAGTAGATTTTACTGCTTTGGAAATGAACGTCCCTGCCGTTACTGACGATTGTGTCACTGTCTACCTGACACAGTTCACTCACCCTGCCATCTAAATGACGTTGGCTTAAATTGATAGACAGGGTCAGGGGCCAATGAAAATGGCTCCTGACCTGTGCACAGAGCTTTGCCGTCATAGATGTTGTAAATTATTAAATTTACAACTCAGAGACCTGAAGGCACAGGCGTTCTGGTGCCCTAAACTCCACCCCTGAACACAGGCCACACCCCCAAGTAAAATATTTTGACCTCTGATATCTGACTTATATCATTTACTGTCCTTAGAATATTACACTCCCATCACTGGCTCATATCATCCTTATTGACATGAGACAAGGATTAGGTTGTAAGTGCTTGAGGTCAGTGATATGAGGCAGGGATTAGACTGTAAGCTTCTGATGTCAGTGATCTAAGGAGCAAGGGCTACCTCTCCCATATAAGGCACCTGTAGGCACATGCCTACAGTGCCTTATGGAAAATCCAGCTCTGCGGCAGAGAGAGGAGCATGCGGCGATGGGAGAGTGTTGTGACCAGTGAGAGCAGTGGGTATGTGCGTCGATTTCGTTGGCAAGCGCCGTTTTGGGGTACCAGCAGTCTCTGGTACTTAAAGGGGTTCTTCCGCGAATGAGGAAAAAAATAAAAAGTGGTTTATGCATAAACTATTAAACATTCTTCTAAAATAGTGTAAAAAGTTTTTTTTTAAATGAATGGTTTCATCAATATAACATGTATTGTAAATAGTGACGTATGAAGGACTGGGAGGCTAATCCATTTGTTAGGGGTGTTTTTTTTTTACTTTCTTTTCACAACCATAACTGCTGCCTACATAGTTTTCAGTGGTATAACCCACTTCTAGCATGAATTGCCGTTATAACCCTAACTGCTGAGCTGCTGAATATGTGTTTACATTGTTGCTAGGCAACCAGACCCCCGTGCAGAGACTCATTTTGTGAAGAGTCATAAGCTGCAGGGAGAATCAGTCCCATCTACACCATATGATTCTTTGTCAGATTCGATTCAATTTGATTCGATTCATTGATTTGATTTGATTTAATCTGACATGTCCGATTCATGATTCGATTTAATTTGAATCAAATTGAATCGAAACATGAATCGGACATGTCAGATTGAATCAAATCATATCAATGAATCGAATCAAATTGAATCGAATCTGACAAAGAATCATATGGTGTAGATGGGACTGATTCTCCCTGCAGCTTATGACTCTTCACAAAGGAGTCTCTGCACCCGGGGTCTGGTTGCCTAGCAACAATGTAAACACATATTTAGCAGCTCAGCGGAGCTCAGCTATTAGGGTTATAATGGCAATTCCTGCTAGAAGTGGGTTATACCACTGAAAACTATGTAGGCACTAGGCAGCAGTTATGGTTGTGAAAAGAAAGTTAAAAAAAACACCCCTAACAAATGGATTAGCCTCCCAGCCATCATCCGTCACTATTTACAATACATGTTATATTGATAAAACCATTCATATTTTTTTTAAACTTTTTACACTATTTTACAAGGATGTTTAATAGTTTATGCATAAACCACTTTTTATTTTTTTCCTCATTCGTGAAAGAACCCCTTTAAGGGGGCAGAGACTGCTGGTACAGAAGTGGTTTAAAAAATAGCAAAGCTCCTGTATTTTGGTCTTAGTGAATAGTAAGGTGGCCGGTACCAAATATAGACTCGAAATTTTAAGTAAGAATGAACAGCATCAGTCACTTTCTTATTCTGTTATTATGATATACTTTGGTTAAGACAGAAAGGTAATATAATTAGTGATTCAGTGCTATTAAAATTCACATCGAGACTTTCTGTGTCATTCTCAATGAACAGATGATCCAACGTGTTTCATGAAATGCCTGAAATTAAAATACATCTCGGATAAATATTTTACAGCTTCCTGAAAATATAAATGGAATTTTTTAATGAAGGATGTAATTAGAAGTCAAGATCAAGGACACAAAGCTGTATTCTGACAACAGGTCACATTTCATGACTTTATTACCTAAGCACTAACACATCTACAGTTTTACAGGCCAAACTTACTATGTGTAAAGTGCAAATATATTTAAATATATCCTTTGTGATCCTTCACATCAGAAACTACTAGTTTGTTTAAAGGATGTCAGAGCTGAACTATTTATTAAAAACAGGGGGAGCAGGCGTGTATTAGTTGCCGTCCTCCTGCCCACCGTTCCCCTGTTTTCCTTCATCCCCCTCCTTTGTAGTCTAAATCCTACACTACAGCTTAGTCCAGGTCACCAGAATCGGGCAGTAGTGCACAGGTACAAGCGGCCAGGAGCGCTCTGCACGTGCACACTATGGCACAATGACGTCATTGTGCCATCATGTGCAGAGTACTCCTGGCCGCGTGTGCCTGTGCACTACCACCCACCTCTGGCGACCTGGGCTGAGCTATGGCAGAAGATTTAGAGTACAAAGGAGGGGACGGAAGAGGACGGGGGGAGCAGTGGGCAGGAGGACGGCAACTAATACATGTCTGCTCCCCTTGTTTTTAATTAATAGTTAAACATCCTTTAAGTTGATGCTGTCGAGTGGCCTGCAGCTATACAGTATATCTTCTGAGAAGCACTGAAGCCCCCTAGCTTATGATGGGTACAAAATACAACAACACAGAAACAGGGACTCTATTTGCTGTGTAGTCATAACTGCAATGGTAGATTTCACCTTAGTGTATCCCATTATGGAAGCTGGCTGCGCCTGCCCAAGGAGTTAATCTGTGTAGTGGAGCATAACAGGGGACTTAACACAAATATATATTACTGGTTTTCAGAGCTGGTGAACACTGGAGTCCTTTGACCCTGTGTTAAAATTATTAAAACGTTACATAGCAGACAGGCAGACAAATATGTATAACCTTTGCTTTGGTGGTATATGTCATTACAACCAGAGTTGCCGAAAGGTTAGTGGATTAGCAATTGTGCTTTGTTAGACAAAGGCATACAGTAAAGGCTAAATAAATACAGGACGGTCTACAGTTATTCAATGAAGGTCCCAGATGTTGGTACATGATTAAAATAGTAAAAGCCTCTCTCTTAAGGTGGCCATACACTGGTCAATCTGCCATCAGATCGACCAACAGATAGATCCCTCTCTGATCGAATCTGATCAGAGAGGGATCGTATGGCTGCCTTTACTGCAAACAGATAGTGAATCGATTTCAGCATGAAATTGATTCACCAATCTGTGAAGCTGCGCCTCCCCCCGCATGCATTACCTGATCCCCCGGTCTCCGCAGTCTTCTTCTCCGCGCTTGGCACCAGCTTCACTGAACTTCCTGCTGGGGGAAGTTTAAACAGTAGAGGGCACTCTACTGTTTAAACTTCCTGCCGGGACAGGAAGCGAAGCCAGCCGGAACCCGGAGCCCAGCGGAGAAGAAGACAGTGGAGACCGGGGGACACGCGCCAGCGGAGCAGGTAATGTATTGCCGCTAGCGTCTGCCATCGGGCATTTGAACACCGCTATTGACGCACTCCCGACCCGCCGGCAATCGAGCAAAATCTTTCGCATGAACGGCTCGACAGGAACGATTGACTTCGGACGGAAATCGATCATTCTGTCAGCGTTTGCGCAACGATTTCACAGCAGATTCGATCACAGTGATCGAATTTGCTGTATATCGGCGGGAAAATTGTTAGATGTATGGGCCCCTTTAATGCTCCCATACAAACCAGGAGAGAGTAAACTTTTGTCACCTAATAGCTTCATTACTTAAACTAAATTGTTGGTCAGATTTTTAGGATCGCTTCAATCAGACCTGTACAGAATATACACAAACTGTACATATGTGTTCATTATAAGGAGAAACTCACATATACAAATATATTGCTTCTGCACAAACATTCTAGATTTGCTTTCATTGGTGCCCAACCCAAGACTCTGCAGGGCCAAGTGGCCCCCAGAAGGTTCATTTATACTTTGAATACCTACAGCTGCCCAGTGTAATATGCTATTAACGCTCTGTTTTCTGCTGCTCTGGGTGTCAGTGCTAGGGATGAACAAAATGACACTGGCAAGTTCACAAGATTTTCTAGGAACCTCTGATTAGTTGGCAAAAATCTTGCTATTTATTTTCACAAAACTGGCATTAAAATGGCTGAAATGCAGTCACATTTCAGTAGTGTTGTAGTGTGAGTAGTGTGAAGTAGTGTGATTAGTAAAGTTTGCCATTCACTAAGCATGGAAAAAAAATGAAAAATCAGTTCCCCTGATCCCAATCTCACTGTCTTTACAAAGGTGGGGTCAAGCTCCTGTTGTTCATGTAACTAGAGGGTGTCAGGACCCAATGGTCACTTGCCGGTGGTCACTTCCCCTTTATAGTAAGGGTTCCTACTCTACCTATAGCAGTCAGCAAGCAAGCAAACATTTCATGCTCATAACCTGGGATTCCTACTGAGGCACTGTCAGGTTCAACCATTCTTGCCTTCCTCTGGATCAACTACGATTGGTAAGGGTGCAGGCTAGTGTTCGACTATATTTTCTGGTTGAACTCAAGTGATGTCTGTCTTTTTCAACCCCAGTTAACTATGTAACCTGCATTCTAAACTGCAACATTTCCCAATGGCAAAATAAAAAAAAAAATTGTAAATACAAGGGTCATCCAAAAAATAAAAACTGTTTTCAGTTCATCAATATTTTATTTATTTTACTTTAGACACACTGTATCTTTTGATTATTTTACTTTATTTTACCACATAATCACCTCCTTTGTTGAAGCATTTGTCATATATTTTTACAAGGTTTCCAATTACTTTCTAATAGTTGGGCCATTTCTGTTTTGCCATTATTTGTACAAAAATGTCACCTTTTACACAAGCAAAATATTTGCAAAAATATGTTACTATAAGAAAGCTTTTTTTCTTTTTTATTTTTTTTGCACTTTTTGAAACCTCTCTTTTGCAAAATGTACTTAAATGACAACTATCAAAGTTAACTAAAATTCTAAATGTGACATATATTTACAATAATTACTGACAAATAGCAATACAAAGGCTTCTTTTAATTTTGTTATGTGAAGAAAATATGACATTTACAGAGAACAGTTTTCACTGTGGGCATTACAATGGGGGACTGTGTCCAGCACATCCAGCATACAGAAACAGCCCTCACTGACTGTAATCCTATGATAAAAATGTGTTAAGAATGATAGAAAGGAGAAATATAGCATCAATAAGTGTGTAAATAACTCATCAGCTACTCCTGTGTGTCTCTCTCTGCTTCACGTAGTCTGAAGTAAACAGAGTTTACAGCCAGGAAGAGCTCGTTCTGAATGGAGGGTGTAAGTTTTCAAGTACAGGAATAAAGTACAGGTCGCTCTCTTCAGCTGAAAACATTTCTGAGCTTTTCTCATATGATCTGTGAGAAAGCAGTGTGTGTGTAAGCAGGGCAGAAACAAACAGCAAATCATTCCTTTGTAAAGAGTGACAGAGAAGTAGAACCTATCTACATGGTACAGCTCCGGCCGTGATGCCGACTTTATTACAAAAAGCTGATATACAAGGTTTTTTCACACAGGCTGTTAGCAGCAACTTCTGAAAGGCTTTCTATTATAACTGGCTAATAGCTCTATAGGTCTGTAGGGTTTACAGAATTACAGTTTCTTTGATAGTTTCTCTGAAAGTAAATAGACATGAGAACATACCTTTCACATAGATTAGAACAGTGGTTCCCAACCTTTTCCAGTTCGTGACACATCACGCCAAACATTCAGATATCCGTGACATGTCACATCACGCCAAACATTCAGATACCCGTGACATGTCACATCATGCCAAACATTTAGATATACGTGTCACATATGGTAGAAAAATAAGGATAACAATCATAAAATCAATGAAGAGAGTGCATTTTTCAGAACACACTTGAAAATGAGGGCTAGAGCTTTTCATGAACATGATTCAGGCTGGGAACAGACTTAGCAGACTTAGCAGAATTGCATGCGTTGATGCTGCTGGCACAATGGGGGCTGCAGGGACAATCTGAATCTGCTTCTGCTGCTGGAACAATGAGGGGCTCAGAAACAATCTGTTGATGCTGCTGGCACAATGGGGGCTGCAGGGACAATCTGCTTCTGCTGCTGGAACAATGGGGGCTCAGTAACAATCTGTTGATGCTGCTGGCACAATGGGGGCTGCAGGGACAATCTGAATCTGCTTCTGCTGCTGGAACAATGAGGGGCTCAGAAACAATCTGTTGATGCTGCTGGCACAATGGGGGCTGCAGGGACAATCTGCTTCTGCTGCTGGAACAATGGGGGCTCAGTAACAATCTGTTGATGCTGCTGGTGCAATGGGGGCTGCAGGGACAATCTGAATCTGCTTCTGCTGCTGGAACAATGAGGGGCTCAGAAACAATCTGTTGATGCTGCTGGCACAATGGGGGCTGCAGGGACAATCTGCTTCTGCTGCTGGAACAATGAGGGGCTCAGAAACAATCTGTTGATGCTGCTTGCACAATGGGGGCTGCAGGGACAATCTGAATCTGCTGCTGGAACAATGGGGGGCTCAGTAACAATCTGTTGATGCTGCTGGTGCAATGGGGGCTGCAGGGACAATCTGAATCTGCTTCTGCTGCTGGAACAATGAGGGGCTCAGAAACAATCTGTTGATGCTGCTGGCACAATGGGGGCTGCAGGGACAATCTGCTTCTGCTGCTGGAACAATGAGGGGCTCAGAAACAATCTGTTGATGCTGCTGGCACAATGGGGGCTGCAGGGACAATCTGCTTCTGCTGCTGAAACAACGGGGGGCTCAGAAACAATCTGTTGATCCTACTGGTGCAATGGTGGCTGCAGGGTCAATCTGCTTCTGCTGCCGGAACAATGGGGCTCAGAAACAATCTGTTGATGCTGCTGCCATAATGGGGACTGCAGGGACAATCTTCTACTGCTGCTGGAACAATGGGGGGCTCAGAAACAATCTGTTGATGC
This sequence comes from Hyperolius riggenbachi, assembly GCF_040937935.1. Classification (NCBI taxonomy): domain Eukaryota; kingdom Metazoa; phylum Chordata; class Amphibia; order Anura; family Hyperoliidae; genus Hyperolius; species Hyperolius riggenbachi. The sequence continues at coordinate 448,848,338 of NC_090646.1, read as the reverse complement.
TGCTGGCACAATGGGGGCTGCAGGGACAATCTTCTTCTGCTGCTGGAACAATGAGGGGCTCAGAAACAATCTGTTGATGCTGCTGGCACAATGGGGGCTGCAGCGACAATCTGCTTCTGCTGCTGAAACAATGGGGGGCTCAGAAACAATCTGTTGATGCTACTGGTGCAATGGTGGCTGCAGGGACAATCTGCTTCTGCTGCTGGAACAATGGGGGGCTGAGTAACAATCTGTTGATGCTGCTGGCACAATGGGGGCTGCAGGGACAATCTGAATCTGCTGCTGGAACAATGGGGGGCTCAGAAACAATCTGTTGATACTGCTGGCACAATGGGGGCTGCAGGGATAATCTGCTTCTGCTGCTGGAACAATGGGGGGCTCAGAAACAATCTGTTGATGCTGCTGGTGCAATGGGGGCTGCAAAGACAATCTAAATCTGCTTCTGCTGCTGGAACAATGGGGGCTCAGTAACAATCTGTTGATGCTGCTGGCACAATGGGGGCTGCAGGGACAATCTGCTTCTGCTGCTGGAACAATGGGGGGCTCAGAAACAATCTGTTGATGCTGCTTGCACAATGGGGGCTGCAGGGACCATCTGCTTCTGCTGCTGGAACAATGATCTATTGATGCTGCTTGCACAATGGGGGCTGCAGGGACCATCTGCTTCTGCTGCTGGAACAATGGGGGGCTCAGAAACAATCTGTTGATGCTGCTTGCACAATGGGGGCTGCAGAGACAATCTGCTTCTGCTGCTGGAACAATGGGGGAGCCTCAGAGACTATATACTGCTGCTAACACAATGGGGGAGGGGGGGTTATAGGGATACAGTGTGGAACGCACATGACGCCGACCCGGAAGCCGACCTGGTAAGGGCACCGATCAACTACAGTATCAGGAGCTGGAAGAAGCCCCAGGTAAGTGCCATTTGTTTTTTATATAATGCACAGATCTTCCCTTTAAAGGGATTATCTGGACTTGTCTACTATGTAGAGGATGCTAAGATCACATAAGGGGGCATCATAAAGTTTCAATTATCACCTGGAAGTTATTATGGCTTATTAATGAAAATGTCATCATTGGTCCCTTAGAGCATGATGCTGAAAAAATCAGATCATTATATCCTTTATTTATTTTGCAAATTGTACAAGAAGTGACTAACAGTGGTGCTCAGCAGAGCTCGAATATTCGAGTAGCTCGAATATTCGAGCTCTTTTTTCAGCTATTCGAGCTCGAATACCGAGCTCGAATAGCTGCAGCTACTCGAATGGGCTATTCGAGTGAACTCGAATAGCCCATTCACTATTCGAGCTATTCGAGCTAACAGCGATATTCGAGCTCGAATACCGAGCTCGAATAGCGTCATAGCCCAGATTGATGTCCTTAGAGCCAATCAGAGGGCTCCCAGGCCCTCTGACGGCAGCCAATCACAGAGGGGGACCCTGGCCAGCCCCTACCCTATAAATAGCGGCCGCCATGTTCCGTTTTTCCGTCCTTGCCTGACTTTGTACAGAGAGAGATTTGCTCCTTTGTGCTTTGGCTTAGCAAGAGCTTTATTGTGGTCAACTACCTAGCGTTTTTGCTCACATACACCTCCTATACACACCTATATTGTTGTTAGTTAGATAGACATTGTATTTTAGTTAGTAGCTTGTGTGTTACATAGAGACAGACACAGCTGCTGCAGGCAAGCTTACACTGCTTTAGGCCTCAGGGCCTTGCCTGTGTGGGCAGCTGTCCTCCTGTGACTGTCCTCTGTTAGTTTATTATACCAGTGTTTCTGCTGTCCTACCTTTACTACTGGGTGATTGTATTTTGTAGTAACTGTACTAGGACACTCACTGTCACTGTTTGTTCATAGCTCCTGCGTGTGTGCGTGCACAGTACACACACTCTATTTCCTTCTGATTACTATTGATTATTGTAATTTCTAGTTGTACTTACTAACTACTTACTACTAGGGACACTCAGTCACTGTTCATAGGCTAGCTCCTGCGCTGCGTGTGTGTGTGCGTGCACTGTCAGTACACACACTCTATTTCCTTCTGATTACTACTGATTATTGTAATTTCTAGTTGTACACTTACTTACTACTTACTACTAGGGACACTCAGTCACTGTTCATAGGCTAGCTCCTGCGTGTGTGTGTGCGTGCACTCAGTACACACACACACTCTATTTCCTTCTACTTAATCTGATTACTACTGATTATTGTATTTTCTAGTTAGTGTACTAGGGGACACACTCACTGTTCACTGTTCACACTTATACTGATTACTGAATTATTGTATTTTGTATTAGTACTGTAATAGTAATCACTTAGCGATCTAATCACTTAGTGATTAGTATCACCTCACCCACCAACCCACTCCATTAAAGTACCCCACTTTTTCACCCGCCCTTTTAAAAAACTTTTTTGTTTACGCCCAAAACATCAAAGATGTCTGGAAGTGGCAGCCAGCGAGGTTTGGGCAAGGGGAAGGGCAGCAAGGGAATCAAGAGGAGAGGGAGCAGCATTGTGGCAAGCCGCGGCCGCGCCACCATGCACAGTTCCGCAGCTGCATCAGTGGCTAACATTCCTCCTATAGCCACTGGCCGTGGACGCCTTGGGCGCCGCCCAGCAGGAGCAACTCACGCTGCAGAGACACAGCAGCAGCAGCAGCGTGTAGTACCTGCTCCTATTTTCCTCCAGCCGGGTCGGAAACATCCCATTGAGGAAAAGGATGCAGACACTGTGGTGCAACTGATGACGGAGGATGAGCAGCCCGCCATCAGCTCTGCATCCGAGGCCTCCACCCTCACCACCACCACCCCTGTTCGCAGCAGCCGCCCAGCAGGGCCTGGGGAGGAGGCCAGTTCACCGTCAGTCGCCGACCTGTCATTCAGCAGTCTTTTGACCCCAGGCATCATGAGTAAATTGTCTGCTGTTGTTGGCGATCTTGAGGAGGAGATGCTGATGGGCACTTTGGGGGAGGAGGGATTGGACAGCAAGACTGTGGCGACAGTCAAGCAGCCCATTCATGCATCAGGAGAGGAGTTTGGGGGGTCATCATCCCAGCAGGACATGTTTTAGGAGGGGGAGGATGATGATGATGATGATGACGTGGTGACAGACAAAGACTGGGTGCCACCACCACCAGCACCTGGGGATGTCATCATCAGCAGCTCTGAGGAGGAGGAGGAGGATGCGCTTGTGGGCCTTGCAAGGAGGCGCATCATTGCAAGCATTGGCAGCAGTAGGCAGGTCCCACAGCCTGCTGGTGTCTCAGGCTCAGCAGCAGCAGCAGCAGCATCTGCCAGTACCACCACCAGCCGCACCCAAGCCCCCGCCCTAACCACCACAGGGAGACAGGCAGCAGCAGCTTCAGGCCGTAGGGGGTTGTTTTTGTCACCAATCTGGCGATTTTTCACCATGCCCACAGTGTACAGCAAGTACGCCACTTGGTTAGGGCACTGCCTCCCAGCAGCCGTCGCGTGCGTCAGCTAAACGGCTTGCTGACACGGGCCATGTGCTCCCAACTCCTGCCGTACGCAGTCGTGCAGGAGGGGAGCGACATGCGTGCGCTGCTTGCTTGTGCAGCCCCAGACTGGCAGCTCCCGAGCAGACACTTTTTCACCCGCAAGGCCATTCCTGCACTGCACCGCTTTGTGATGGCCAATGTGGAGCGAGGGCTGGAGCACGCGGTTGGTGAAAGGGTCCACGTCACCATGGACTCCTGGAGCAGCCGCTTCGGGACAGGCCGCTACCTGTCCTTCACTGTCCACTGGGTCAGCTTGGTGGAAGGGGGTGAGGATGGGAGAGCAGCAGCGGGCACAGCAGCAGCAGCAACACAGTGGGTGGTGCCACCCCGCAGGGTCAGGGGAACTGCAGCAGGTTCCTCCGATCCTCTGCCATCCTCCGGCACACCTGGCCAAACCCCCCGCCTCAGCAGCAGCGTGAAGGCCCGCCACTGCCAAGCGCTGCTGCACTTGGTCAGCCTTGGGAAGACCAAACTGACGACAACCCATGTGTTGGCCAAACTCCAGGAGCAGGAGAGGATTTGGCTGACCCCCAGAGGCCTCAGAGTCGGAGAGGTGGTGGCCGACAATGGGGCCAATCTGGTTGCCGCAATTGACAGGGGAAACCTGACCCACATCCCCTGTCTTGCCCACGTGCTGAACCTGGTGGTGCAGAAGTTCTTGCGCACCTACCAGGGGATGGGCGAACTGCTGGAAACGGCAAGGAACGTTGTGCGTCCGTTCCAGCGCTCGGCTGCAGCCTGTGCGAGCCTGGAAGATGTGCAAAAGGAGCTGGAGCTGCCACGCCATCGGCTGATCCTTGACGTACCAACTCGCTGGAACTCCAACCTGGCGATGTTGGAGCGTCTGGTTGAACAGAAGCACGCTGTCAACCAGTACTTTGCCCAGGCCACTGTTTCCGCCGCTCAGAGAAGGGACAAGACCAGCAACATCCCGTCCATCGTCCCCGATGATGACTGGAGGCACATGCAGCAGGTGTGCTTAGTGCTGGCTCCCTTTCTGCAGGCCACTAACATGGTGAGCAGGGACCATGCTATGGTCTGCGAGTGGGTGCCCCTGGTTTGTCTGCTGAACAGGGCCCTCGATGCTTTGCTGGAACAGGGAGCGGCAGCCTTGGACCAGCAGGACCGGCAAGTAGCTGCACAGTCCACCTCTGAGAGGGAAGAGGAGGAGGACTTGGTGGAGGTCCTTGACCTTGCTGCTGATGAGGGGGAGCAGCACAGCGCAGCTGAGTTGGTGCGGGGGTGGAGAGAGGATGAGGCGGCAGAGGAGGAGGATGAGGACAGCACTGCCGTTGATGTGCCAGCACACGTGGCCCGCCTCTTCCCAATGGCAGCGCACATGCTGACGTGCCTGCGCAAGGACCCCAGGGTGATCCAGATGAAGCAGAGGGAGGACATCTGGATCAGCATGATGTTGGACCCACGCCTCAAGGGGAAGTCGAGCCAGTTCCTGCCGCCTGCAGGAGGAGACCCAGCGCAACAAATAAGGAGCTTGCAGCAGGCCCTTGTTGAGCGCATGGAGGAAGCCTTCCCCCAGCCTTCCACCCCCACTGTCCAGCCAGCACAGAGGCAGCAGCAGGTGCCTGCATCCAGCAGCAAGCGCCCCACAGACCTGCTGTCTCTCAGCAACGAGCTCTACAGGACTGTAGAGGCTCCGGCAGCAGTGACTAGAGAGGAGGTGCATGCAGCAGCATCCTCCTCCGGTCAAAGCCAGCGCCTGACCCGAATGGTGGCTGACTACATGGGGTCCTACAGCGGGCTTGACAGCGATGCCCCTGTTGATCCCATGGAGTATTGGGTCAAGCGCCTGGAGATCTGGAGCGAGCTGGCGCAGTACGCCCTGGAAGTGCTGTCCTGCCCCCCATCCAGCATGCTGTCCGAGCGCTGCTTCAGTGCAGCTGGTGGCGTGGTCACCGAGAAACGCTCACGTCTGTCTCACAAGTCTGTGGACAGACTGACGTTTCTCAAGATGAACCAGGCGTGGGTGGAAGGCGAGTTCCTGGCCCCTGTTGTCGGCGAGAGGGGGACATGAACTGGCTGCCGGAAGAACCATCGTTAATGTGCCTTACCACCCTTTACCACCTCCTGGCTCCTGCTCACTAAGCCAGCCTGGTTCACTTTGACTATTACGTCTCCTGCAGCCACACATTTTACATCTACAGTGGGCTGCTGTGTACTGCCCTTCTGCTGTCTGTCTGTCTGTGTTTCCCACTGCCAGGGTACACAGATTTACCTTCTGCTGCCACTCTGCCACCAGCTATTACGTCAAACAATAGCTATATCTGTGTAATTTGCTGTAAAAAAAAAAAAAGTAAACCATTAAAAAAAAAAAAAAAAAAGGTTTAATTTTTCTGAGGTGCCCGGGTTGAAAACTGTGTTGTCCCAGTTGTGTATTGGACACGATGTGGGCTGCACGACCGCTGTCTGGGACCTCCTGTTGTGTTTATTTACAGCCCTGGTATCAACGCTAGGTACCAGGGCTATTATGTCACGCTGCCTACCTACCTGCTGCCACACTCACACTACTCCTCCATTCCTCCTGCTGCTGCTGCTGCCTGTCTGTGTTTCCCACTGCCAAGGGTACACAGATTTTACCTTCTGCTGCCACTCTGCCACCAGCTATTACGTCAAACAATAGCTATATCTGAGTAATTTGCTGTAAAAAAAAAAAAACAGTAAACCATTAAAAAAAAAAAAGGTTTAATTTTCTTGAGGTGCCCGGGTTGAAAACTGTGTTGTCCCAGTTGTGTATTGGACACGATGTGGGCTGCACGACCACTGTCTGGGACCTCCTTTTGTGTTTATTTACAGCCCTGGTATCAACGCTAGGTACCAGGGCTATTATGTCACGCTGCCTACCTACCTGCTGCCACACTCACACTACTCCTCGATTCCTCCTGCTGCTGCTGCTGCCTGTCTGTGTTTCCCACTGCCAAGGGTACACAGATTTTACCTTCTGCTGCTGCCACTCTGCCACCAGCTATTACGTCAAACAATAGCTATATCTGTGTAATTTGCTGTAAAAAAAAAAAAAAGTAAAGCATTAAAAAAAAAAAGGTTTAATTTTTCTGAGGTGCCCGGGTTGAAAACTGTGTTGTCCCAGTTGTGTATTGGACACGATGTGGGCTGCACGACCGCTGTCTGGGACCTCCTGTTGTGTTTATTTACAGCCCTGGTATCAACGCTAGGTACCAGGGCTATTATGTCACGCTGCCTACCTACCCGCTGCCACACTCACACTACTCTCCTCCATTCCTCCTGCTGCTGCTGCTGCCTGTCTGTGTTTCCCACTGCCAAGGGTACACAGATTTTACCTTCTGCTGCCACTCTGCCACCAGCTATTACGTCCAACAATAGCTATATCTGTGTAATTTGCTGTAAAAAAAAAAAGTAAACCATTAAAAAAAAAAAAAAAAAAAGGTTTAATTTTTCTGAGGTGCCCGGGTTGAAAACTGTGTTGTCCCAGTTGTGTATTGGACACGATGTGGGCTGCACGACCGCTGTCTGGGACCTCCTGTTGTGTTTATTTACAGCCCTGGTATCACCGCTAGGTACCAGGGCTATTATGTCACGCTGCCTACCTACCTGCTCCCACACTCACACTACTCTCCTCCATTCCTCCTGCTGCTGCTGCTGCTGCTGCCTGTCTGTGTTTCCCACTGCCAAGAGTACACAGATTTACCTTCTGCTGCCGCTCTGCCACCAGCTATTACGTCCAACAATAGCTATATCTGTGTAAAAAAATAAAACAGTAAACCATTAAAAAAAAAAAGGTTTAATTTTTCTGAGGTGCCCGGGTTGAAAACTGTGTTGTCCCAGTTGTGTATTGGACACGATGTGGGCTGCACGACCGCTGTCTGGGACCTCCTGTTGTGTTTATTTACAGCCCTGGTATCAACGCTAGGTACCAGGGCTATTATGTCACGCTGCCTACCTACCTGCTGCCACACTCACACTACTCCTCCATTCCTCCTGCTGCTGCTGCTGCCTGTCTGTGTTTCCCACTGCCAAGGGTACACAGATTTTACCTTCTGCTGCTGCCACTCTGCCACCAGCTATTACGTCCAACAATAGCTACTCTCATTACTCCTCCATTCCTCCTGCTGCTGCTGCTGTCTGTCTGTGTTTCCCACTGCCAGGGTACACAGAATTACCTTCTGCTGCCACTCTGCCACCAGCTATTACGTCTAACAATAGCTATATCTGTGTAATTTGCTGTAAAAAAAAAAAGTAAACCATTAAAAAAAAAAAAAAAAAGGTTTAATTTTTCTGAGGTGCCCGGGTTGAAAACTGTGTTGTCCCAGTTGTGTATTGGACACGATGTGGGCTGCACGACCGCTGTCTGGGACCTCCTGTTGTGTTTATTTACAGCCCTGGTATCAACGCTAGGTACCAGGGCTATTATGTCACGCTGCCTACCTACCTGACTGCCTGCTGCCACACACTCCTCCTCCTCCTCCTGCTGCTGAATTTACCTCCTGCTGTCTGTGTGTTTCCACTGCCAGGGAGCACATACAATGGCGCTTCCAACATGCGTGCGCCACCAGCTATTTATTACGCTCAAAATAGCTGCATTTCTTTAAAAAAACAAAAAAAATATATATTCTTTTCATTAATACTTTGTGATATTATTTTTAGAGGTGTCCGGGTTGAAAACTGTGTTGTCCCAGTTGTGTATTGGACATGATGTGGGCTTCACGACCGCTGTCTGGAACCTCATGCTGTGTATTTACGGCCTGGTACCACCGTTAGGTACCACACAGCCTATTATGTCTCGCTGCCTGCCTCATTGACTGCCTGCTGCCACACAATCATCCTCCTCCTCCTGCTGCTGCTGCTGAATTTACCTCATGCTGTCTGTGTGTTTCCACTGCCAGGGAGCACATACAATGGCGCTTCCAACATGCGTGCGCCACCAGCTATTTATTACGCTCAAAAATAGCTGCATTTCTTTAAAAAAACAAAAAAAATATATATTCTTTTTATTAATACTTTGTGATATTATTTTTAGAGGTGTCCGGGTTGAAAACTGTGTTGTCCCAGTTGTGTATTGGACATGATGTGGGCTTCACGACCGCTGTCTGAAACCTCATGCTGTGTATTTACGGCCTGGTACCACCGCTAGGTACCACACAGCCTATTATGTCTCGCTGCCTGCCTCATTGACTGCCTGCTGCCACACAATCATCCTCCTCCTCCTGCTGCTGCTGCTGAATTTACCTCATGCTGTCTGTGTGTTTCCACTGCCAGGGAGCACATACAATGGCGCTTCCAACATGCGTGCGCCACCAGCTATTTATTACGCTCAAAAATAGCTGCATTTCTTTAAAAAAATATATATAAAAGAGAAATAAGTGAAGAAGAAGAAGACGATATAGAAGAAGAAGAAGATATAGAAAAAGAAGAAGACGAAATAGAAAAATAATAATAAGAAGAGGATATAGAAAAAGAAGATATAGAAAAAGAAGATATAGAAGAAGAAGATGAAGAAGAAGAAGAAGATGAAGAAGATGAAGAAGATGAAGAAGAAGATGAAGAAGATGAAGATGAAGAAGATGAAGAACAAGATGAAGAAGATGAAGATGAAGAAGAAGACGATGAAGAAGAAGATGATGAAGAAGATGAAGATGAAGAAGATGAAGAAGAAGATGATGAAGAAGAAGAAGATGAAGAAGATGAAGAAGAAGAAGAAGAAGAAGACGATGAAGAAGAAGATGATGAAGAAGATGAAGATGAAGAAGATGAAGAAGATGAAGATGAAGAAGATGAAGAAGAAGAAGATGAAGAAGAAGATGAAGAAGAAGATGAAGAAGAAGAAGATGAAGAAGAAGAATAAGAAGAAGATGAAGAAGAAGAAGAAGAAGAAGATATAGAAGAAGAAGAAGATATAGAAGAAGAAGATATAGAAGAAGAAGAAGAAAATGAAGAAGAAGAAGAAGAAGAAGAAGAAGGTATAGAAGAAGATATAGAAGAAGAAGAAGATATAGAAGATAAAGAAGAAGAAGAAGAAGTATATACACTACTGAACAGAATTTTGGACACAACTTCTCTTCTCTTTCCACCTTTTTTTTTAAAGGAACATCCCCACATAATCACTTGCTGTTGTTACTTGGGAAAAAGATGTTTCTTGCATCATTCACCCTCAAAACAAGTGTTGGAAGCTATTTAAGGCCAATTCGAATAGTCAGCTCGAATAATGAGCTCGAATACCGACTCGAATAGTGAGCTCAAAGTCCGAGGTCGAATCGAATAGTAAAAAATATTCGACTTGAATATTCGACCGAATTCGAATAATTTACTATTCGAATTCGACCAAACTCGAATAATAAAAAGGGGTATCCGAGCATCACTGGTGACTAAAGTGTGAGATTGAAAATATTGAGACTTACAGTGTAATGGCAATGCATTTGCTCACTCATCTGAAGTTACAGCTGACAAAGCAAGGACATGTGGCTTAGAGGTCTTGCCAAGTGACTTTTTCCTGTTCCCAGAATTGAAAAATATCATTCTTGAAGTGGAAGAAGGGTTTAAGGTGCAATCTGCAGACTTCTACCATAACAGCATTCGGAGTTATAAGAGACGCCGGGAAAATGTTCAAATCTGGATGGTGACTATGTAGAGAAGAGTTAACAACTACAAATCAAAACAAACTTTGTCAATATTTTTTAAAGGTGATAATTCAAACTTTACGATACCCCCTTAAAGAGGCAGCATTAAGAGGCAAAGCCCCAGCTTGAAATAATACATGTATGAAATAGTAAAGTTCAAAAATTAATATAATGTACATATATATGTCTGTAACCTAAACTAATGTCCAGCGCTGTGTAATATGTTGGCGCTTTATAAATACAATAAATAATAATAATAATAATAATGAATATTAATATATACAATATGAAGTAGGCAAAAGAACACACGTTAATGCATTTAGTAGACAGTGAAGCAGATCTATCTGTGGCAAAACCTAATAGATTGCTCATTAGTATGTTCTATCCAATTAAAATTCTCTTGAATGTGAAAAGTTATGGTAAGCATTTAAAGGAAATGCTGAAGAATTATAGAGTGAACAGTTTATCTTATCAGTTGTATATGTCACGTATTCCAGTACAATAACGGGCCATACTTCTTATTTTCACATGTATTGTTTATATCAATATAATGTTTTGTGCAATAACATTTCAGACTTACTGGATACTAATTTACACCAAGAATGTTAAAAAGCTAGTCAAAACACCATTGCTATATTAAGAATAGAACTGAATTCAACAATCCAATTATATGCAACTAATGGAAATTCTCGAGGTGAAAAATGTCCATAAAAATAGACAACTCCATACATTGTGTCCTATGTAGTATAGCAAACCAAGGAATACGTAAACAGAAACTTAGTTTGGAAACAAGAAAACACATTTTCAAGAAAGTTATTTTTTTCTTGAAAATATGTATATTTCAAAAATTCCATTATATTGTATTGTAAAAATCGGTCAGGTGAAAATGCACATTTTAATGTGGCAGGTGGTCTAAGGTACTGATCATGTTCAATTTATTAACACATACATTTGGCACAAAATCTACCTATCTACAAAAACAAAAACGTATTGTGTCCTACACAATTTCCAATCAGTTTAGTGCCATTGAATCATCTAGTCCCCCAAATATCATGGGGGGCAAAAACAACTCCCATTCTTAAACACCCATGTCCCAATGACATGATGCTGAAGCCTTCCAGGCTGCCCACTCCCCAAAAAAATCCCCTATTTATTTTTTCCCCTTTAATAGAAATATAATGATATTAATTAAAAACATGAATTGATATATAAAAATATCTTTCTTTCTTTCTTTCTTTCTTTCTTTCTTTCTTTCTTTCTTTCTTTCTTTCTTTCTTTCTTTCTTTTTTTCTTTCTTTCTTTCTTTGTTTTTTTCTTTCTTTCTTTCTTTTACATGGTGGAATGATTACACTACTGCTTTCCAAGCATGGCCGGCCTTTGACCTGAGCGACCGGAGCGGTCGCTCAGGGCGCCGGCTTCCAGGGGGCGCACATCACTTCCCTCCCTCCGATAAGTGCTTTCCCGCCGCACAGCTTCCCTTCCTCTGATTAATGTCCCCCGCCCGCCCCCGCTCTGAGCTCCTCTCGGTTCCTCTCCCTCCGATGTAGAGACCAGTGCTGGTAGTGGCTCACCATCCATCTCGAAAACACCTGCATTGTTCAGCTCCTGGGGCATTCTTCTGAATTAGAAGGGTTTTGCTTGATGACCTCATCAAGCGAGGACCCTTAAAGCCACAGTTCAGAAGAATGGCCCGGGAGCTGAGCAAAGCAGGTGTTTTCGAGATGGACGGTGAGCCACTGCCAGCACTGGTCTCTACATCGGAAGGAGGGCTACAATAAAGGTAAATGGGGTATACGCCCCAGGGTCTGAAGAGGCTCCCAGGCTTCCCCATTGCTCCTTTTAAATTTAATGAATCTAGGCAGAGTAATATAACCGGAGCCCATGTGTGTCGGTAGGAGACAGGCAGCAGCAGCAGGCAGGGGAAGCAGGGGGAAGATTCTCTGTGTGTGTCAGCTTAATTTTGCAGCATTGCCACTCTGTCCTGCCTCCTGACCCGACCTGATCCGGCCACGGTTCCCTCCTTGAGAGCACAGCAGGCACATGATGTAATTTAAGAAAGAAGGTGCCGTGCTGTAGTAGGTAGCAAACGGAATGTGTGGAGTCCTTGGCAGCTGCATCCACGGTAAGATGCTGCTTTACTTCCACACTGCACGCTTGGGTAGGCGAGGGGTGTATGGAGATTGGAGAAGGAAGAGAGAGCTGCCTGTAATTTACGATCAGTGACCATCCATGGCCCCCTTCACTTACACACACACAAATGGAAAAAGCAGCAGGAAAGGGGGATGGGGGTTGGACTGACTGAGGAACGAAGAGAGAGAGAGCTGCCTTCATGCTGGGAGGGGGGTAGGGGCAGAGGGACCACCATGTACAAGGCTGAAAAGATGTACAGGAGGCTGCAAACATGAGCAGGACCCTCATTCAGATAAGAGACTGGCTGCAGATCTCCTGCACTCCCCTGGAGGTGTGTAAAATCTGTCATTACTCTATTTGTGGATTCTCTGCAGTCTTTTCCTGTTTTACATCCCCCTTTCTTTGCATTGGATGGGACACCACAGCTGCACTACATGTAGTGGTGAGCATTGTGGTTACCCTTCATGTAATAGGGACATTATGAAAGCATGTGTTACATGAAAGACATAATGCCCCCACAATTGCACGCAGCTGCCCTTCCCCGACTTGTGCACCCTGGGGCCCCTGCAAAGTTTTTGACAACATAGCAACAACTCGTCTGTCCCGACTGGCACTGCTTCATTAGTCCCTGCTACATGTCTTCATCCTCATTAGATCTTCTCAGTGACCTGGCACATGTGACATGTCATTATGTAATAACATGCGCCAGGCCATTGAGAAGAGGCGTCCCTGCGAGGATGAAGACGAGAGCTCGGACTAATAGAGCAGCACACCTACAGAGACAAGTGAGTTGCTGTGTTGCCAAAAACTTTGCAGTGGGCCCTGGGATCAGTAGGCCTGGAGAGGGGGCACTTCGACAGCCAGTTTGGGGACACTGGGGGGTGAATTTGCTGCCGGGAAGGCTGGGGTCAGGGCTGCCCCCGGGTACTTTTGCCCCAGGGCCCCATTGTAGCTAGAACCGGCCCTGATCGGAGGGAGGGAGGGAGGGAGGGAAGGGAACTGAGAGGAGCTCAGAGCGGGGGACATTAATCGGAGGGAGGGAAGCTGTGCGGTGGGGAAGACACTTTTATTGGAGGAAGGGAAGCTGAGTTGCTGGGGGACAGTTTTATCGGAGGGAAGGAAGCTGTATGCCAGGGGGAGATATTTTAATTGGAGGGAGGGAAGCGGTGCAGCAGGCGCCTCTTATTTGACTCCAGGGAGACGTTCTGCGAGAGGGGAGGCCATGTGTGATCTGCTTGTGTGTGACCTGCATGTGTGTTTGTGTGTGTGATCTGCGTCTGTGTGTGTGATCTGTGTCTGTGTGATCTGCGTCTGTGTGTGTGAGGTCTGCGTCTGTGTGTGTGTGTGTGTGTGTGGTCTGCGTCTGTGTGTGTGGTCTGCGTCTGTGTGATCTGAGTGTGTAATTGGTGTGTCCGTGTGTCTGTGTCACACACACACTAAAGGGGGAACTGCTTTTATACACTAAAGGGGAAATCTGCCCATATACACCAAAAGGGGGGCTCTGCCTATATACACTAAAGGGGATCTTGCACATGGGCAGGTGTGTGTGTGTGTGTGCGTGCGTGTGTGTGTGTGAAGAGGATGAATGGGGGGGGGGGGGGCACCAAAATCTGGTTACGCTCAGGGCGCTGTGAAACCTAAGGCCGGCCCTGTTTCCAAGCTCTTAAACTGCAGCGGCAGACTTGTTTCACTATAAGAATTACTTTATGCATGTAGAGAGGAAAGTGAGTAATACCGTAGAAAAAAAAGACAGGACAAGGATAAACTGAAACTTTAAGAATGTAAGTGACAATGCGGTGTTCTCTGATGTGTTAAGAATAATACTGCACTAATGTAGCTTTGCAGAAATAATTGTGTAATTAAACAAGTAAGATTAAAAAACATCACTGCAGGAAGCAAATTAGAGAATGCAGCATGCTTCTTTTAGCAATATGTCAAGCTTTCTTTTTTGAAGTTTCTGCCAGACTTGTTCATCTTGTTCATTCATTATCTTCTTCTAAATTATAAACAAATTGGCTTCTATTGTATTATTTTTAGTACCAACAGAAACTTTAGTTTCTTTAGCCACTTTCCCACTACATGCTATTTTCCCTTAAAAACTATAGCAATTTTCCCATTTCACACTCCTCCTATTCATTCAGCAATACCTTTATCACTACTTGTCCCACCTAAATGATATATACATTTTTTTCTCGACTTTCTTTCTTTGAGTGGTACTTTTTTTGCTAATAATTATTTTATTTTGTACGCATTTTTAAAAAAGTAAAAGGAATAAAAATGAAACATCTCATTATTTCACAGTGCTTCTGTAGATAAAACCCACATATTTTATTTGGTTATTACACCATTTCAATTATGTTCCTATTAAAAGTTTTGTGTTTTTTAAATTTTCATGGTACACTATCAATAGTTATAAACCTGTATTTGAAAAAATAACAGTAATACATCCTCATGCCATACATATTTAAAAGCCGAGTCCCTGAGGCAACGGTTTATGTATTCTCTTTTCAATTCTGACACTTCTGTTTTTTGTCTAATTTTGGTACAGAGTATATAAAAATAACAATTTTATTGCTTTTGTCACTAAAAAGAATTCCCATGACATAGGCCTCAACCCTAAAACAGTATAAAATCGATTTTGCCACTTATCATGATAACATTTTTTACCACATATGTTTCATTTGGTATCTAGCCATTAGCCCTGAAGTATGCACGTGGGCTTCTAGTATTTTAGCGGTATTCTTTCTTTGAAGAGCCCTAGGAGAGTATGGACATCAGAGAAAGGTCACAAATATCCCTATTATGAAAGGAGAACATCCAGGGCTATTCAAATATAGTATGTAAGGTTCAGACACCTATAGCATTCCTGAAATTTTGGTCATCATTTTGAAAATTTAATTATTAAATTATTATTATTATTTCTTTTGAATGATGGATTGAGTTTAACATAACTTATTTTTATGTGATATTGGTCAAGCTGTAAAACATAAAAACTTATCCTACAATGTATTTTGATTAAAGTGAAGTCCTGTATACCTCATTTGATAACTAACTGGATGTGCAGCAATCCATTATTCTCAAGGTGGGCCTATTGCTATTTTGCAGTTCTTTTTTTTTTTTTTTTTTGCACTAATTTTTACACCACCATTCTTTGTTTGCATAGCCACAGAAGAGACTGGACAGAACGACCAGTTTTGACTTCGAGTTATTTCAATTTCGGGTTACTATATTTTTGATTAGAACGTAAACATAATTACGAATGGAAGCGGATTTCAGATTACAAATCAAAATAAGGTAAATTATGCAAAATTACAGTTGAAATATGACTTGTATTCTACTTGTCTCGTACACTCATATAATTCATACATATACTGTTTTTAAACAGGCTTGGGTCTGCTAGTATATATATAATGGGGTATGTGTGTGTGTGTGTGTGTGTGTCTGTATGTGCTGCCATCACTTGAAAATGCCTTGACCAATTTCAACGAAACTTGGTATACAGATCCCTTACTACCTGGGAGAATATGTTCTTGGGGTCTCGCATCTCCCCTGGGCGAAACTATAAACAGCCAATACGATTTCACCCATTCATGTCAATGGAAAACATGTAAAAGGCTGCCATTCTCACAGTAATCAAGTCAGAGTCCCCACACATGGCAGAGTTGGTCAAATTAAGGAAAAGTGGGCGGAGCATTAAACAGCCAATAAAATTTCAGCCATTAATTTTCAATGGGAAAATGTAAACAGTAGCCATTCTTAGCCTGTTAATTGCAGGGTTTTCAAACTTGGCACACTTGGCAACTGGGTGAATTAGATTAAGATTCGGGAAAATGGGTGGAATCTACAACAGCCAATCAAAATTCATCTATTAATTTTCAAGGGAGATATTTAACCTGCTGCAATTCTTACACTGTTAATGGCAGAGGCTTCAAACTTGCTACAGTTTGTCATTGGGTGACTGGGTTTAAATTCACTAAAGAGGTGAAGCCACAAACAGCCAATCAGATTTCTTTGATGGATAAACTGCTTCCATTCACACATTTTGATGCCAGTAACGTGAAAGCTCATAAACTTGGTCATTGAGTGATTGTGTGTCAAGGTTACAAAAAGTGGGCAGAGCCAAAACACATTTCACTGGGAAAATATAAACTGCAGCCATTCTTACAATGTGAATGGCAGGGTTCTCAAACTTTGCACATTTGGTCACTGGGTGACTGGGATAAATAATCAGAAAAGTGGGTGGAACCTACAAAAGCCAATCAAAATTCACCTATTGATTTTCAAGGGGAATATTCAAATTGCTGCCATTCTTGCACTGTTCATGACACAAGCCTCAAACCTGGAACAGTTGGTCATTGGGTGACTTGGGTTTAAATTCTGAAAAGGGGGTGGAGCCACAAACAGAAAATCAGATTTGTTTCATTTTACAGGCAAAATACAAATTATTGATGTCAAGGACCCCAAAGCACACAGACTTGGTCATTGAGTGTGTGTAAAGGTTAGAAAAAGTGGGCAGAGCCAACACTAGCCAAACACATACCTGGGCAACGCCGGGTCATCAGCTAGTATATATATATATATATATATATATATATATATATGTATATATATATATATGTATATTTATATATATATATATATATATATATATACATATATATATATATATATATATATATATATATATATATATATATATATATATATATATATATATACATATCATTATAAGTTAAGTGACAAAATATTACGCATGTGCATGTATCGATGTCTGTAGGCATATATATATATATATATATATATATATATATATACATATATATATATATATATATATATATCTATATCTATATATATATATATATATATATATATACCTTACTGGCTATATATCTATCTATATCTCTATCTATCTATCTATCTATCTATCTATCTCCTGCCACCACCTTATATAGGGGAGTGGTGGGCACAAGCTCTACCATTCTGATTGGTTGCTAGGGCCTCTGCTGGAGACTCTGTGATTGTCCCACAAGTGAATTTCCTTAGTTACTAGTAAGTACACTAGTAATCCCAATTAATAATTGTGGCCAGTTATGATTCACCGATTTTGCTTCAAAGTCAAGTTTTTTGGCCAAAAATTACAGCAATTTGTAATTTCGACCTCGTAATGAGCACCTCTACAAATGTCCCCATTATAAATACATAACTTTGACTCCTTGGTATTTATGACATTTGCACAGAGCTGAATGTTTAGCAAAACTTTGACTTAGTTTTGACATAGACACATTAGACATATTTGTGAACATGATAATATAATTTTTGCACAGATAAGAATATGTGTGAAAATACATACTAAAACACATTTTCACCAATTGCATTAAAGTCAATGGGCTTGATTCACTAAGACAAATAGCATGCCTTTTTAAAGTTAACACGCCTTATCAGAGTAGCATAGCGGGCGCTACAAACCTGCAGGGGCTCAGGGCAAGATGAGTGGCGCTCTCGTCATTGCAGGCATAAGTTTGTAGCACTTGCTGTGCTACTCTGATAAGGCATGTTAACTTTGATAAGGAGTGTTATCTCTGATAAGGCATGCTATTTGTCTTAGTGAATCAAACCCAATGAGTATGATACAAGTAGTTTTTTTGCATGAATGAGAATATTTGCAAAAACACTTTGGGGTGCAAAAATCCATTCTTGCAACTTGTATTGAAGTTAATGGGCAATGAAAAATACCTTTTGAAGAAAGTTCACATATGAGAAAATGTCAGACAAAAATGTACATTTTGTTACAAAAAGACCTTCAAGTTCATCCCTATTAGTGAATCACCCTGCCTATTTCTAGCATCATTCACCCTCCAGTTTACCTATTATTGATTCCTTTAGTGGACTTATCACCTAATCAGGCGTACACATTAACAACTTACTATCCTAAGAGTCCCAAGATAAATTGTTATTCTGCTGTGTTTTGTGGTAATTTGAATAAGAACTATACTTCCTCTCTCCTAATGTTGTGCTCCAAATGTTAAATAAGGAGACAAATAACCATCTAATAAGGAGAAGGCTTATTAACCTCCCTGGCGGTAAGCCCGAACTGAGTTCGGGCTATGCCGCCGGGAGGCACCGCTCAGGCCCCGCTGGGCCGATTTGCATAATTTTTTTTTGTTACACGCAGCTAGCACTTTGCTAGCTGTGTGTAACCTCCGATCGCCGCCGCTACCCGCCGATCCGCCGCTATACGCGTCGCCGCAGCCGCCCCCCCCCCCCCCCGCAGACCCCGTGCGCTGCCTGGCCAATCAGTGCCAGGCAGCGCCGTGGGGTGGATCGGATTCCCCTTTGACGTCACGACGTCGATGACGTCGGTGACGTCATCCCGCCCCGTCGCCATGGCGACGGGGGAAGCCCTCCAAGAGATCCCGTTCTTTGAACGGGATCTCTTGATCTCCGATCGCCGAAGGCGATCAGAGGGGCTGGGGGGATGCCGCTCGGCAGCGGCTATCATGTAGCGAGACATTGTCTCGCTACATGAAAAAGAAAAAAAAAAAAGAAAAAAAAACCTATTTGCTGCCCCCTGGCGGATTTATTATAAACCGCCAGGGAGGTTAATCCTCCCAAGAACTTCCTTTCCACCTAGTGGGCTACAGTGGGGTTTCTAAGGGTTGCTGCTACCATCATGGGTTGGCACTCAATACAGACTCTTCTGCCCATATAGTTTTATGTTGCCATAAACCAGGAGCCTATATAACATCATAGTAAGATCCAATATTATAAAAAAAAAATCCTGGGGAAATGGGGGTGAGTTAGGTTTACCCACTTACTGCATTTTGTTTTCTATTTTGCTTCCAATCTTATACAGCAAATATCCCTTATTTTAAGCTAATCTGTTTAATTAAACCATTGTAGCTATCAATATTTTCTATGTGCTTTCCTAGAGTTCTTTTGTTATAGAACAACATTTGTTATACATTTTCTTTAACCTGCCTGGCGTTCTGATTCCCGCGGCCCTGTGGCCACGGGAACGTTTTTTGCATATTTTTTTATATTTCATGTAGCTAGTCTATCGCTAGCTACATGATTCCCCCCTCCCTGCGGCATCCCTCCCTGCCCTCTGATCGCCACCGGCGCAATGGCCTGTCCGGAAATCCCGTTCTGAACGGGATTTCCTTCAGGGCTTCCCCCGTCGCCATGGCGACGCACGTCGTGACGTCATCAACGTCAGCGATGTCATGACGTCACAGGGAGACCCGATCCACCCCTCGGCACTGCCTGGCACTGATTGGCCAGGCAGTGCATGGGGTCTCGGCTGGGGGGGGCGCTTTATCACGGAGGGTAGCGGCGGATAGGCGGTAGGCAGCGGCTATCAGGTAGGACACGCAGCAAGCAAAGTGCTTGCTGCGTGTTTAAAAAAAAAAATTATTCAAATTGGCCCAGCGGGGCCTGAGCGGAATGCTAGGGAGGTTAATTATGATTTGCGAACACTTTCTAGTGACAGTATCAACTTTTCAAGTTATATCTGAATCAGGTCTCCTGGCACCCATTGGAAAGTAGAAGATTTCTGCCCTATTGCTCTTGCTTTTATGAAGTTCAGTTCTTTGGCACTGAGGGTCCATCAGAATTAAAGGTCAGAGAGGCTCCCAAGATGGCATTTGTGGACATTAAAGTGTAATGGTTTGCCAAAACAGTTCCTTATTCTTCACTAGCGATGATCAATGAGATGCAAATTGTTCTGAAATTATGCATTTTTATGCAAATATATGCAGTTTAAAAACGGACTAATCAGTCTAAACCCAGGTTTAAATTGATTGGTCCATTTTCAAGCTGCATAGATTTGCATAAAAATTTGCATGCATTTGCATCAACTTGGAACAATTTGCATATCTGTGATCATCCTTATTCTTCACCCATTGAGGTACTGCCAAGTCCCGACTCCCCATCTCACCATGCTACCCTACCATGCTGTGAGGCATTGATATAGTAAATTTTTCTGTTAAAAGTCTTTTGCCATCCCAAATATTCTTATATGTTCATACTTACAGAATCCCTTTAAAAATATTTTAGTACTTCATGATACTTAGAGTTCAATTACCTATGAGCAATTTAGGTCAGCTTACACAGTGTTATATAAAGTCAGAGTGCAAGGTGTTTTTTTTAACATAACTAAAAAATTTCCCCAAATCCACCAGCTATAACTTAGATAATAATTTTACTGCAGTTTAATAATTGCAAACTACAGCTGATTTAATATGACTATATTCATTATTTATAGTTTCATTATTGACTAAAATGTGTTTCTGTATTTTATATAAGAATGTAATTTAAATTAGATTTATTTCCCAGTTGTACTATTTTCGTGAATTAAATATTTATCAGTCTGTATTTGTATTGACTTTTCATCTCATCCAACTTTGTTATGTGTTATTGTTGTGCTCTGCATTTCCATGCATTGCTATTCACAGTGTTTTTTTAAGACACTCTAGAAATATTTCAGCTTTGCTAAGCATTAGGAATAAGGTTCCAAAAATTGTGGAAATTAATTTTGCACCAAAAAGCATTTTCACAATTTTTTACGTGTACTTTAGGTCACATACCGTGACGGGAGTCTTTGTGAGGATACTTACCCTTAATGCTCAATAAGGAAAGGCCATTGTGATCGGGATAATTCCAGCACCCTTTATCTCCTTGCCCTGGTTTTGTATAACAAAAAAATCAGTGGCATTTCATAATTGAACATCCAGATGTACAAGTGAAACATACAATATATAGTACTCCACTCATAAGGCATGGAAATAATTCCTCTATTCGATATAGTGTAACATAGCCAAGATCCCACATAACATTTTAGTTGGCATATGCACTTCACATGGTGTTTATTTTTCTGATTTATGCATGTCACATGATCCTCATTTAATGCTGTGAAATTATGGGTTAAATATTACCTCTGATAGACAGTTTAACAAGCAATGAATTCCCAAGCCATAATCAGTATCCTAATAACACTGGTGAAACAGTGTAGTTCCAAATCGTCCTGGTTTGTGGTTTGGCTCAATAACTTTCCCAGTGGCACAGAAATGACTCCTAAAAGTATAGTTTAGATGTAAGCATCTCCATCAGTCAATTTTACTCATCATTTGGATGCACATAGGTCAGCTTGTTAAAGCGGTATTGTCACCATAAAAATCAAATTTCAACAGCAAATGGTCTGAGTGTATTAAGTAATAAAGATGCTAATCCTGCATTCAAAACTTTTTCTGCTGTTATAGTTTGGAGTTATCACATACTTTAGGAGCACTGGCCCTAGTGCCAAACAGTGCCAAAACGTGCCAAAAAGTTGAATGCTGGGAGTTCTTTTGAATGCTGGGAGTTATTTTTATCTATAATATATTCCTCCTCTTCCATTTATTTCTCTGCCTAGCTGATCACTTGTGTTTACAAGCAAGGCTGAGGTGACTCAGTGATTGGATGATTGGATATGTAAATAAAAAAAGACTCTGGGAGGAGGGTAGCTAATGAATACACAATGAGCAAGAGAAGGGAGGGGGGAAAACAAGAGTCAGGAAGGATATGATGTCAGTATTAGCCTGGCAAAATGGCCACTGCCTGCAATATGATTTTCTGCTTTTCCTTTATAAAATTCACAGGAATCATTTTGTGGCTAGCACAATACATCTGTTATGTAAGTAGAAGTAGTATTTATCTACTTATATATGTGTTTATTATTAGGTTAGCATGGGTGTTGCTTGTTCTTTAACCCTCCTGGCGGTATGAAACATTCCGCCAGGAGGCAGCACAGCAGTTTTTTTTTTTTTAAATCATGTAGCGAGCCCAGGGCTCGCTACATGATAGCCGCTGCTCAGCGGCATCCCCCCGCCCGCTTCGATCGCCTTCGGCGATCTCCGATCAGGAAATCCCGTTCAAAGAACGGGATTTCCTGGAGGGCTTCCCCGTCGCCTTGGCAACGGGGCGGTATGACGTCAGCGACGTCGTGACGTCATTGGGAGTCTCGATCCACCCCTCGGCGCTGCCTGGCACTGAGTGGCCATGCAGCGCACGGGGTCTGGGGGGGGGGACGCCGCAACGGATAGCGGTGATCAGGAGCGGGACGGCGGCGATCGGTGTGCTGGCGCAGCTAGCAAAGTGCTAGCTGCGTCCAGCAAAAAAAAAAAATTATGTAAATCGGCCCAGCAGGGCCTGAGCGGCACCCTCCAGCAGCTTGTAATAGTATGTAATATTAATTTGCAGCTACATCATGTGTTTATTTTAAATAATTTTACTCAATACAGGTTCCCTTTAAAAAGTGGTTATCCAAAGTGAACCTGATGTGTGATCTTGTGCAACCTGCATCACCTCTTCTATTCAGTAATATCATCAGTAATTTCATCAGAGAAAATCATCTGTAGATCTATATTAATATTATTGTTAACTGGATTTGCCTCAGGTCAGTTCAAATTTAGTTTTGACCGTATACATCCCAGTGTTTGTGAGCCAAATTTGAATTCTGTTGAAGTGCTGGAGCTGATTCCACTGGTGTCCGTCACTATCTGTTTTTATCCAATGATATCCATGTTTCAGTAAGTTTTTGCACTTCCATTAAAAATGTAAAAAAACTAAAAAAAAACAAAACAATGAATTGAAGATATAAATGGGAAAAAATACTGTAGAAGGCGAGTGAAAGTAGAAAGCTAAACATCAGAAAAATTTGAGTCACAGAGGTGCCAAGCGTGTCTCAGACCTACAGTTGTATGATACTCCCGTTGTTTAATGCCTGATGAAGCGGGATTGTGCCCGTGAAACACGTTGCTGTTATTGTTCGTGGAGTATGTAAATAAATTGCCTTTTTGTTACTTAAGACAGTATCAAGTCTGTTTCTGAGTGGTCGGTCCACCACCGCCACCTGAATATTTTAAACATTTTATCGTGTTTTATCCTTTTGGCGCCTCTGTACCTTCACTCATCAGAAAAATTTGGTTTCTTTGGTTCATCTCAAATGACATATGATGGTTGAAATTGAGAGTGACCTGAATTTGCACACCAGAGGCAGTTAGAATCCACCATATAGAATATGTATCCCGATCAAGAGTGAAGAATATAAATATTCAGCTTAAAAAAAAACCCTATGAAGTTTGTTTTACAAAATAACTACAAAATATCAGCATTGATATCACAGCAATTAGTGTAAACTCATGCCTAATGTGTAAACCATCCCAGTGAAGGCTCACACACTGTAATTCTGAAAACATTACTGTTCTATCACATATATATATCACTGATCAATCTTCAACAGTTATTTTGGTGCCCCAATGATCACCATTGACAAGGCACAGGACAGAAGACAAAAAGGATTCTCCTTCGAAATAAGTACACTGGCCCAATTTTGAACCACGGACCCAGTGCTGCAAGGTAGGTGATATCCATTATGCCACCATGCTGCTTCCTTGCAAAATACTCAATACTCCTAATAGACATAGGGCATTGATAAATAATGTGAGAGGAAGGCTGCATGCTTGTTTATAAGCTATTTGTAAGGCTTGGTGGTGTATTCTCCACAGTCAGCATGCAACGCATGAGCTGGCGTGGAGGAGGTACACACACTAGCACCAGGAAACAGGCTATCCCTAGTATAGGGGAGGGGAGGACTGACTGCAATAGGAGATTGTGGCGCACAGAGCCGGTGCAGATCTGACAGCCACAAACAATGCTTTGGTTATAACGTCTCAGCGCAAAGTAGCGCTGAGCGCACAAACCAGAACTGAGGAGATCAGGACAGGTAGACAGAATGAACGCTTGCTAGCTAGCGGCTACTTAGCGACAGCAAGCGTCCAAAACCAGACAGACTGGAATGAGGCAGCCAATGCGCTGCGGCGATGGCGTGCCTCACAAAGACAGGACAGGACAGTCAGGAAACAGCAGGATCGAGATAGATGAACGTAACACAGATAAATATACAATAAGTATGTTTTCCTAGCGTATTACAATTACAGCTATCAATGAAACTATTTGTAACGTCTGACTAACATATGTATATATCGGCAATGAACCGATATATGACATAAGCAGGAACGCTGACTAGGACTGGAGTAATACAGGGAACAGGACTCAGAAGGATTCGCTATCTCTTCGCAGAGATGAACGCAATCCACAAACAGTAACAGAACAGGATTCAGAAGGATTCGTTATCTCTTCGCAGAGATGAACGCAATCCACAAACAGGACCAGGAACAGGATAACTAGCTCAGCACGGGTGCTCACGATACGCGCAAACTACCAAAACGTGCTGGAAAACTGACTAACTGAACACAGGAAATAAACAGTTCGTGTACGTATATATCAGCGACACTGATGTATCAACGTAACACGAATACAAGGAAAATAATAAACGTGCTGGTATGCATATATATTGGCAATTAACCAATATATGATGCAAAACCAGCAAAGTATCTTTAGAACTAGAAACACGATCGGGGGCTGAAGCGACAGCAAGACGGGCTTAAACTGAAGCTATGAAAACCCAAGGAAACCCTGCAGGAAGCAGATCTTTATACTGAGGTCATCCAATGGGAGCAGACATGCAGATTCCCACACAGGTGAATGATAATCAGTCACAAGCTGACAGCAGGGAAAGACAGACAAAGCTATGCAGCTTGCATGGAAATAGATCAGAACTGCCTGAGCTGCAGCACTACTACTTCCAGCAACAGCTGCTGCAGCAGCGATCATCACAGTACCCCCGCCCTTAAAAGCGGATTCCAGACGCTTTTCAAAACTGAAATTCCCAACAAAACAGTCCGACTGATAATTCATGATGACCGGGACAGCCCGGCAAGACCGAATTCCAGAATCAGTCCCCACAAGACTGGACCCATCAGAACCAGAACCTACAGAACCATGCCCATCAGTACTACAAGCCCCAATGTGACACACATCAGAACCATGAATTCCAGAAGAAAGCCCTCCGAAATTCCCTGAGCGATACCCAACGCCTTCCAGGAACCGTTCAGAAACGCCAAAGCCTTTGCAATGCCCACCGGTACTGTCTTTACCAACACAAAACCCACTGTTGAACCAGTCCAAGGCACCAGGACAAGTTTTCTCAGAGACCTCCCAGAACACCTTGAAGCTCCAAAGAGATCCCCATAGGTCAGAATGCCCCTTAGGCTCACATGGAGAACTATCAAGAACCCCTATGGAACATAGGGCAATTCCCGAGTCAGGGCCACAAGGACAAACATCAATATCAGGGCTTTCAGGGACCAGAACCATCTCTGGGCATGCAGGCAGACTGGCAACATCAGAACGTGTTCCCACTAAGGAAGCATCAGAGCACGCTAACACCTTAGACACACTTGGGCATTCTGGCACACAAAGAACATCTGGGCACACCGGCACAAGAGAAACCTCTGGGCATGTCAAGGAACTGTGAGCCTCAGGGTCAGCCAGGACAGGACCAAAACCAGGACTGGCCAAAAAAAAATCATCATGACTAAACTTCGCAACTACTGGACTTTTACATTTGAATGCTGGATCAGACTTAGATGTCGCTGACTCCAGCAAAGTCAGTAACAAATCAGATTCAACGGCACTAACAAGACAGGACAAATCTTCTGATGTATGCACTGAACCAGATAGGGACTCCACAACTACCTCTGGACTGGACAGAGACTCATTTAATACACTGGATTGGAGCTCATGAGGCGCTGCAGAACAAGTCAGTATTGCAGCAGCCCCCACTGGACTAGGCAAAACTGAGGAATTCCCTGGACAGAAAGGGGACTCTGGAACCTCTGCCACAGCGGCCAGAGAACCAGAATCTTTCAGGATACAGGGCTGGGTTTCAGGAACACTCATCAGACCGGACTGAAATTCTGAGATTTCTATTATTTTGACCAGAGAATCAGAATTATCCATGTTACAGGGCAAGACTTCTGAAACATTCAGAGGACAGGGCTGGAGTTCCTCGGCTGTTACAACACTGGAGAGGGACTCAACAACATTGGTTAAATCAGACTGTGTACAAGGCAAGGTATCTAACACACTTGCTGACGAGGACAATATTTCAATGGCTTCTGCTTTGCTGGGCAGAAATTCATCAAGTTTTATTAGAGCAGACTGTAATTCCAAAACAGCTGCTAGACAAGTGAATATTACTGCAACACCAACTGAGGTAAGCAGTGCCTCAGACTGCTCTGCTAGAGGGTTTGAAATATCCAAAGTACTGGGTGAAGCATAAGACTCTGCGACCACAGCTTCACTAGACAGGATCACTGAACAGTCCATATTGCAGGGCAAAACTATGGAAGCACCTGCTGGACAGCATAATGATTCTGTGACCTGAGTTTCATTGGAGAGATCTACTGCACAATTCATGGTACAGGGCACATTTATTGGAACATTTTCTGAACAAGGTAATAATTCTGCGATTTCAGGTTCACAGAGCAGACGCTCTGAGCTATTCACGAAACTAGAGCGAGGTGTAGAAACAGGAAGATCAAGACACAATGTTTGCGCATCTGAATCACCATTCAATTGTAAAATTGGAAAATTCAGATGCTGGGGTTCTGAGGTTTCTGGACAGGATTGCTGGGACTCGGAAACTGATGTAGTGCATCTATTGGCATCTGCTGGATCAGACAGGAGTTGAACTTTATTAACACGGGTAATTTCTGCAGAAGTGTTTGCAGAGACAGGCAAGATTTTTCTGGTGTCTGTTTCACTGAACAAAGACTCATGAGTACTGGCTAGGCTGGACTCAGAAGTCAGCAGGACCTCTGGATTCTCTGCTGAGAAATTTGTGCAGGGCAAAGTTAAGAAAGTATCGGTGGCTTCTGTTTTACTGGGAAGTAACACTGAGTTATCCATGGTACAGGGTGGAGTTACAGGAACATTCACAAGACATGGCAGGGACTCAGTAACTGGAGAAGTGGGACAGTCTCCAATTGACAGTGTGTCTTCCCTGGTATCAACTGATTGAATCGCATAAAAATCATCCAAAATCATTTTCCACACATCAATCAATGGAGCCACAAAGTCATACCCACACACACCAGTTTTTATTAGGTTATAGGCAGACTTAATGCATGCATTCAATACTAATTCACTTTTTGCACTGTAAAATTGACAAAATGAACTTGAATCATTCTTCCATTCATTGACCAGAGCTTCCATCTCTCCTTTCTCAAATGGAGGATTCCAAGCATACTTAACAGGCAGATCACAGTTTGCAGATATGATTGTGGCAGGGACATATATTGGGTTAATTAGCAGGTGATTGGCAGATTCCTTATTCTTAAGAATCTCTAATACCTGTAGCAAGTGTTGAACTGTAGTGTATGCAAACTTTCCTTGCTTCACAAATAAGTTGATTTGTTCAATACTCTGTAATATCTCCTCATAATCATACTCAGATAATTCTTTTAAACAAAAATCTTTATTTTCCCTAGCCAGTGATGAAAGTTCATTAATAGTTTCATAAGTCCATTTAACTCCCCTGAAAGACAATTGCATTTCATTATCTGTTAATGGCAGAATCTCATTATAGGTCTCAGTCGCTAAGGATAACGACTCTGCAGATCGGACACGTTTCTTAGAACGTTTGCGTTTTGCCTTAGACCCTGCTGTTTTTCCTGCTGTTTTTGGTGATTTATTCAAGGCTGCAGGAAAATTATCAGGAACACTCTCTGCTTGCTGATCATTTTTGCTAACAATTGAAGGAGCAGCTGATTGGCCTGCTGCCAGGAGTTCATTTAGAGGAAAAGGCAATGGATCTATGCGCAACCAGTTATGGATCACAAACGCTAGAAATTCCAGCGGTCTCTCATTCAAATCGGAATGATTGAGAACATCACATGCCCACTGAAGCAATTGCCCTTTAAACAAAATATAAACTAGCTGGAGTGCCCAGGTTGAAACAGGAGTCGCTTGGAGATCGGGATTGGCCAGGAACCTGGCACATTCAGAGAAAAACTCATTTTCTGTTTCAGGGTTAAGTTCTTCAAATTTCTTAAAGGAACAGGAACCATAATTAACTGTGTCATACTTTCTGGGAATCCCCCCCACAATGGGGATTGGTAATGGGGTTTTCATAATGTAAGGCTTGGTGGTGTATTCTCCACAGTCAGCATGCAACGCATGAGCTGGCGTGGAGGAGGTACACACACTAGCACCAGGAAAAAGGCTATCCCTAGTATAGTGGAGGGGAGGACTGACTGCAATAGGAGATTGTGGCGCACAGAGCCGGTGCAGATCTGACAGCCACAAACAATGCTTTCGTTATAACGTCTCAGCGCAAAGTAGCGCTGAGCGCACAAACCAGAACTGAGGAGATCAGGACAGGTAGACAGAATGAACGCTTGCTAGCTAGCGGCTACTTAGCGACAGCAAGCGTCCAAAAC
Source organism: Hyperolius riggenbachi (assembly GCF_040937935.1). NCBI lineage: Eukaryota > Metazoa > Chordata > Amphibia > Anura > Hyperoliidae > Hyperolius > Hyperolius riggenbachi. The sequence continues at coordinate 448,819,697 of NC_090646.1, read as the reverse complement.
CAGACAGACTGGAATGAGGCAGCCAATGCGCTGCGGCGATGGCGTGCCTCACAAAGACAGGACAGGACAGTCAGGAAACAGCAGGATCGAGATAGATGAACGTAACACAGATAAATATACAATAAGTATGTTTTCCTAGCGTATTACAATTACAGCTATCAATGAAACTATTTGTAACGTCTGACTAACATATGTATATATCGGCAATGAACCGATATATGACATAAGCAGGAACGCTGACTAGGACTGGAGTAATACAGGGAACAGGACTCAGAAGGATTCGCTATCTCTTCGCAGAGATGAACGCAATCCACAAACAGTAACAGAACAGGATTCAGAAGGATTCGTTATCTCTTTGCAGAGATGAACGCAATCCACAAACAGGACCAGGAACAGGATAACTAGCTCAGCACGGGTGCTCACGGTACACGCAAACTACCAAAACGTGCTGGAAAACTGACTAACTGAACACAGGAAATAAACAGTTCGTGTACGTATATATCAGCGACACTGATGTATCAACGTAACACGAATACAAGGAAAATAATAAACGTGCTGGTATGCATATATATTGGCAATGAACCAATATATGATGCAAAACCAGCAAAGTATCTTTAGAACTAGAAACACGATCGGGGGCTGAAGCGACAGCAAGACGGGCTTAAACTGAAGCTATGAAAACCCAAGGAAACCCTGCAGGAAGCAGATCTTTATACTGAGGTCATCCAATGGGAGCAGACATGCAGATTCCCACACAGGTGAATGATAATCAGTCACAAGCTGACAGCAGGGAAAGACAGACAAAGCTATGCAGCTTGCATGGAAATAGATCAGAACTGCCTGAGCTGCAGCACTACTACTTCCAGCAACAGCTGCTGCAGCAGCGATCATCACACTATTATTGTTTATATATTGGTGTGGGAACTCTATATATGGTCAATGGTGTCCATAAAATTAGACAAGCATTCTCTGCAAAGGGGGTTGAATAGGCTTCACTGCCCCCTCTGGTAAATTGCCACCCAAACTATGGACCATGTGGGTTAATATTACAAATCCAATATCTGATTTGAAATTGGTTAAGTCTGAATTCTACAACCATCGCTGTTTACCAACGTAAAGAGTCAATGATTATATCAGTAAAGTGTCTTTTTAACTAGAGTCTGCAATTATCTCTCTAAAGTAAACCTCTAATTTTAGCATTTTAACAACACCCCACTGCATCTTGTGAGGTCTTTTTTAAAGTAATATTGTTTTACTAGTAAAAAGGCCCGCCCGTTAAAAAAACAGACGCTAGCTCACAGCCGCTACCCCTCCCCCCCTTCCCTGCAATGCGCGGACATACGCGTCCTGCTTGCTCGTTCCCCACCAATGTCTGAAGTATATGCACACAGGGAGCTGCTTGCTTGGCAGTTGGAAAAAGCTGTTATTTCCCACAATGCAATGAAAACCTCTGTGAACCACAGACAGCAAACTGTCAGGTCCGGCCCTGTGTCCTACAAAAACGGAAAAAAATGCACTTTTATTTCCAAATGAAATATTGTCACCATACATTGTGATAGGGACATAATTTAAATGGTGTAATAACCGGGACAAATAGGCAAATACAGTGCATGGGTTTTAATTATGGAGGCATGTATTATTTTAAAACTATAATGGTCGAAAACTGAGAAATGATGAATTTTTTCAGTTTTTTTCTTATTCTTACTGTTAAAATGCATTTACCGTAAGGTAGCTCTTAGCAAAATGTACCACCCAAAGAAAGCCTAATTGGTGGCGGAAAAAACAAGATGTAGATCAGTTCATTGTGATAAGTAGTGATAAAGTTATAGGCTAATGAATGGGAGGTGAACATTGCTCGGATGCATAAAGTGAAAATAACTGAAGTGGTTAAAGTAAAATCTAGAAATACAAACATTTATTTCAGTGCATTGGTCACTACCAGCTAATCTAAGCCCTGATTCCTCTTTTCTCCAGTAGGTCTGTTGGTGATGAGAAAAGTGCCCTACTTGAAAGAAGAATAGCGGTGGGTGTGCATTTAATTTCTTAATGTCACAGGTAAAGTTTTTATTGTTAATGCTTATTGTAGGGAATATATCATGGTTTGAAATGCAGTGTTTTAAAAATGAGACGCAACCCCCTTTTTTCCATTATTTCTATTTTTTACTTCATGGTTTGTTAGGTTTGCAAAACTAACTCACTGTGTAAATGTTAGACTGTAACTCCAATCCACTCACAGCATAATTTAATGTGCAAAGAATAACATAACTTATGATTAGCACAGGGCTTCTGGAAGCCTATAGTATTTTGTTGGTCTACCCTAGTATATCTAGGAAATTTTAGAATGAAAGCCATTAAAGAATTAAAGAATGCTAACTTTAATGACTGAGGTAAAGATACGTATGACCCCTGTTGGGTAGACATTAGGTTGTAGTTTATACAAATGACAAATTGTGGGCAACATGTTGGCGTACTGGTTAGCACTCTCACCTGGCAGTGCTGGGTCCCTGGTTTGATTCCCAGCCAGGGCACTATCTTCATGGAGTTTGTATGTTGTCTGCGTGTGTTTCCTCTGGGCACTCTGTTTTCCTCCTACATCCCAAAAAACATACAGATTAGATAATTGGCTTTCCCCAAAATTGGCTCCAGACTACAATACATACACTACATGATGCATAGACATATGATAAGCAGGGTCATGCAGAGGGTCCTTAAGTGCGGGGCGCTCAAATGTAAAAAAGAGCCCCCCCCACACACACACACACACACATACACATACACATACATTCAGTCACAGAATTGGTGGCTGCATTCAATGGTATGGAGTCAGTCGGACCTGTCATCGGTGTCCATGTGGTCCCCTCCTCCTCGTTTTTGGCTAGGGGGTATTGGTTGTCATGTGGGTGCTGAATGCAGATGCTGGGTGCCATGTGGGTTCGGGGTGCAGTTACAGAGTGTCATGTGGGTTCTGGCTATGGGTGGGTAGCGAGTGTCATGCGGGTGTTGATTGCACGTACTTACTGCCATGTGAGATCTGGGTGCATGTCTGGATGTCATGTGGGTGCTGAGTGCAGGTACTGGTTGTGAGTGACATGGGTGCGAATACTTGGTGTCATGTCTGTACTGGGTGCTGGCTATGGGTGGGCTTTGGGTGTCATTTGGGTTTTGAATGCAGATACTTTGGGTGCGGGTACTGGTTAAGTGGGTCCTTGGTGCAGATAGTGGGGGCCATGTGGAGACTGTGGGCAGGTGTGAGTACTGGGTGCAATGTCAGACCTGGGTACTTGGTGTCATGTGAGTGTGAGTACTGGGTGCCAGCTATGGGGGGAAGGGGTGTGGGTGGATGTTGGGAGAAGTAGAGGTCAGTGTTGCAGGAAGGGGAAGTCATTAGGGGTGCTGGGGGGAGAGGTCAGTTTAGGTGCTGGAGGAGGTCACTATGGGTTCTGCTGGAGACAGTAAGGGTGCTGCTGGGGCAGGGAAAAGCCAATGTAGGTACTGGGGAGGGAAGGGTCAGTGTGGGTGCTGGGGGAGGCAGGAGCACTGCAGTGCTAATGCTGGGGAGGGAGAGATCAGTATGGGTCTTAGGTTGAGGGAGAGGTTCCTGTGGGTGCAAGGCTGAGGGAGAGGTGACTCACTGCTGTCAGAGAGACACCATCTTACCTGCTCCCACACAGCTGTGGGGATGGTTACACTAGGATTCCTGTATGGCACCTCTTTATTCCAAAGTGTCCCAGATGGGGAGGAGCTTCCCACAGGTGTGGGTAGCTTGTGAGCCCCTCTGAGGGACAGTTAAGTAACAACACAATATACAATCTCGGATCGAATCAAAGAGTATGCAATTAGGTGGCACTACAAGGATTATTGTCCCTTTGCAAGCAGGTCAAGTATGAGGGTATGGAAGCGGGAAATTCAAAGCCACCACCTTGATTTTAAGAACTAAGAATAAATTTGTAGCAGATGAAGAGCATTGATCATGATCAGTGAAGAAAGAAACAAGTTTCATCAGGCACTGCAGTTACTTGAAATGTATTCTATGTTCAAGCATAATGTGAACCATAACATGTGGGCTTGCTGTATTCAAAAGTAGGTGCAAGCAGTAAACTCATGCTTAAGTGACAAAGATTAATATTTCTGGATAAGATAGATGTCCTACCATATCAGAGGTGGGTGGCGGTGGGTGCAGGGCAAACACGGGTAGCCTAATGGCCATTTCACACTGTGCTGCTTCTTCTGAGGCTGATCCACTGGATCAACTGGATCAGCCTCGGAAGAAGCACTGCCGTGTGAAACGGGCGTTAGGCTACCCGTTTTTGCCCTGCAACCACCGCCACCCACCTCTGATATGGTAGGACATCTATCTTATGCAGAAATAATCATCTTTGTCACTTTAGCACAAGTTTACTGCTTGTGACTTATGCACCTACTGTTCACATTATTGGCTTGATTCACTAAACCGTGATAAGACAAATGTCATACGTTATCAAAGTTAACATGCCTTAGAGTAGAGTCTCAGAGTAGCATAGCGAGCGATACGAACCGGCAGGAGCTCAGGGCAGGACGAGTGCCATTGCCAATTAGCAGGCATAAGTTTGTAGCACTTGTTATGCTACTCTGATAAGGCGTGTTAACTGATAACGTGTGATAACTTTTGATAAAGTGTGATATCTTTGATAAGGTGGAAAATTTGTCTTATCATGGTTTAGTGAATCAAGCCCAATGATTGAACATTGAATACATTTCAAGTAACTGCAGTGCCTGATGGAACTTTCTTCGTTGAACAATATATAATCTGTACAGCTCTGCAGAAGATGTTGGCACTATATAAATACTAAATAATAATAATAATGACTCAGCAACACCAAGAATATCAAAGACAGTCAAAAAGTCTGGAGGTGTTAGGAACCCGTTCAGGACTTGGTCTACCTCCTGGTGGCCCTGTGTGCAGCCAGGGAGCTGCGCACTTCATGTGCAATTACTTACAATCCTCAGTGTCACCTGCAGATGGCATCAGACTCTGGAGTTTTCTGGGACTTCCACCTCCTGCCAGCAGAGGTCAACCTGTTTGGGACTTTGCAGGCCTATCTGCTGACGCGCCCATTGCTCCCCTTATTTAAGACCAGCTTACAGCAGTTGCCAGAACATCACATAGCTTCCCCTGTGCTTGTTGAACTCTGGTCTCCTGTATTTCTGGCCCCATGCTGATTCCCTGATTATCTGGTAAATGATTTATGGCTAGCCTCTGACCTTGTTTCTGTGTTGCGATCTTGTACTGGGATCTGATATATTTATATATTTATTGTATGTATTTGTATAGAACCTGTATATTGTTTCTGTGTGTGTGCTCTGCAATCAAGTGTATATACTGTATATTTGTATATTACTTCTTAGTTAGACTAGTTAGGGTTTGGGTTGTACTACTTCACTTGTTTGTATATACACTGTGTGGCTGTGCTTAAAGGGAACCAGAGATGAACGTTTCACACAAAATAAACATATCAGTCGATAGCTTGTAAAGAATAAATGCTCTACCTGATAATTTAACCGCTCTGGTGTGCCTTTTTGAGGGTTTTTTTATCCATTATTGCTCCAGGAAGAATCCAACATGGCCACCGGCTCCTAATCCTTCTGCTTCCGGGTTATGAGTTGTTCTGGATGTGCTGTCTAGGCTCTATGAAACTATAGACAAGCAGAGCTCCTGCTGCAGCCTTTCATCTGTGTGCTTTCAATTTTATTATTCTAGTATGCTGTTTGGCTGCCTGTAGGAAGTGTCTCCCATAGGAATGAAACTGCACAGATAATAAGGGTGACGTCGCACAGTGCAGGCAGATCACACAGCAGCCACACTTGTCTGTTGTTTCAGAGCTTCTTTCTCCGCAGAGCAGCCCCTCCCATGTCATCAGAGCTCTGAGTATGCAAAGCAGGAAAGCTGAGCCAGGAGGGGGCTTGAAAAGACTTCACAGAAGACTGACTCTATAGCTATAATGATTCCAGGTTAAACCTAGACTGAATGCTCAGTCAGGGATTCTTATCAGAGCTGATAACAGGCAAATTGAGCAGAGAAGAATGAAACAGAGAGCAGGGTAGGTGATTACTGTCATGTTCCCACTGATAACTGTAGTAAAATACATGAGGGTGCTTTATCTCTGGTTCTCTTTAATAAACAACATTCACTTATTTCTGTGTTCAGTCTCGTTATATCTTGCTGCAAACAGGGATCACCTGTGCTTGTCCTGTGGGCTTTGTAACAGGAGGTTTCATTAATTTTAAATTAATTAATGCTGAGTTCTGAAGCATTGTTGAAATAGTCAAGTTACACAGACTGCTTATAACTATAGAATTTAATACTATTGTATATGTTGGAATGTGCCCTGCACTAATCATAAAGTTATATTGTTCTCTAGAGAATAACATATGCTATGAACTACATAGCAAAGTCACAAACAGGTCTGATTGTGATTTCCTGTTAACATGTTGATCACTGACATTATGTGAAATCCCATGATTACATTAATCTCCCCACTGTCTTTGAGTTGTCTTAACAATGGCACATCAATGGATTACCTTGAAGCCAATTTTTAAGTGTTAGATGAAAAATCTTTATAACAAGGGCTAGCTTTAACAAGAGGCCACTGCTTGAAATACTTGAAAAATATGTGTCTTTGGCAGCTGAGATTGTTATAAAGATACTGAGCTGAGAAAATAAACTTAAATCCCCTATATAAAATGAGTTTCCAACGTTTGGTCACTCAACACTGCTGCAGACAATAAGCTGTACAAAATACTGACTAGCCTTTGAGAATACTCTTTTTCACAATGTTCCTAAAGTACAACATTTCAAAAGTACCGTGGGTAATAAAGATAATCACATAGGAGTCTTCCAAAAGATAATAAGATGGTGTACAAGAAGCATTATTGTGGGGAAAAAAAAAACATTTCTCAGCTTTTATTTACGTTTGAGCAAAAGTGTCCAGTTCAAAATTTTTCATACCCTTCACAAACTGTCACAGTCTGTGGGAAAATCCAAAGTTCTATACCATTCCAAGTAGTCCAAGCTGTTCTAAAGCACCCTAATTACCCTGATTAATTGGGAATAGTTGTTTTAATCAACTCAACAGGTGAAAAACAGCAGCTCTCTGTAGTTGGTTTGTGGACAGTCATGGCTAAGACAAAGGAGCCCAGTAAGGACTTGCGGCTGCGCATTGTGACTGTTCACAAGTCATGAAAGGGCTACAAAGCTATTTCTAATTGTTTTCACGTTCCAGTGGCTACAGTGCAAAGAATTATTAAAAAATGCAAGATGTTCAACACTGTGGAAAATCTCAAAGGACGTGTTTGGAAGCCAAAAGCGACACCTGTGCTGGCCAGGAGGATAGTAAGAGAGGTGAAAAAGTATCCAAGTATCTCCACTAAGGTTATCCTAGTGAATCTGGGCTCTGCTGATGACAATGTCTCAAGGCAGACAATCCAACAGACACTGCACACTACTGGGTTCCACAGATGCAGACCAAGGAAAATGACACTTCTCCAGATAAGGCACACAAAAGCTCACTTGGCCTTTGCAAATGCTCATCTGGACAAAGAAGAAGACTTCTGGTCTTCTGTGTTATGGTCAGAAGAAACAAAAATTTAATATTTTGCCTTCAACCCAAAGAACACCATCCCCACTGTCAAACATGGTGGTGTTTGACAATGGAACCTAATCACAGTAAAGGCACCATGAAAAAAAGAGCAATACATGAGGATTCTCAATGACAACATCGGGCAGTCTGCAGAGAAACTTGGCCTTGGACACCAGTGGACATTTCAGCATGACAATGACCCAAAACACACAGCAAAAGTGCTGTAGAAATGGTTAGCAGACAACAACATTAATGTTTTGGAGTGGCCCAGCCAGACTTGAATCTACATGAGGATCTGTGGAGGGAGCTAAAGATCGGGGTGATGGCAAGAAGAACATCCAACCTGAAAGATTTGGAACTCATTGCTAAAGATGAATGGGCAAAAATACCTGTGGAGACATGCAAAAATCTGGGCGCAATTATAGAAAGCGTTTGATTACTGTAATAGCCAATAAAGGCTTTTCTATTGATTTTTGAGAAGATTATGAATAATTTTGGACTGGACACTTTTTGCTCAAATGTAAATAAAAGCTGAGAAATGTTTTTTCCACAATAATTCCTCTTGTACATCGTCTTATTATCTTTGGGAGACACCTATGTCATTTCCTGTCAAAAAATTACTTGCTGGTTGAATAAAAGTAACTTTAAGTCAAAATTTGCCAGGGGTATGAATAATTATGGGCAGCACTGTATATATTAGTCCTAGAGGACCTGAGCTTGCGAAAGAAATAAGAAATGAACACTGTGTGTGCCATTTTACTTTTGCATTTTGGAGATTGTGGGAATGGGCAAGGGGAACTTATGTAATGTATTCTTTATGTAATGTAGTCTTATTTCTTTCACTTGGGGGTGGACATTTGGGGACCCTTTAATATTAAAGATAGCTTTCATAATCCACCATAAGTACTCCCCCTGGACCTACTGCTAAATATAAGTTGGTAGTTAGCCCCACCTCCTCCATAATCTTGGACATGGGAGGTCGGTGATGGGTGAGGCTTCTCCTTTTTTCAGGATATCCCCATTTTATGGACAATATGGGTTGATATTACTCAAGTGGTGAAACTCCATACTCACGAGATCCAAATTCCCTGGAACACACCAGGTTTCAAGGGGACAAGGGTTTAAAAGTACATGGGAGTGGGATCCCACACTTAACGTTTTTTAAATGTGTATTTAAATCTGGATTGTCACTTAATTTAAAAGTTTTACTGACTGACTCGAAGGGTAGGGGGGACTATTGTAATTTTCAGCATGGGTCAACTAATGAGCTAAGAACTGTTGCAACCCCATTCCCTTCAGGTTTAAAAATTAGTTTTCCCACCAAAGCTTTAAAGGGGAATTTGGCAAAAACCATACGATCCATTTGAAATCTTTTGACATTGTCTTCCTAGTGACCAGGGCCGCCATCAGAAATTTAAGGCCCCTCACACATCATCAGGTATGGGCCCCCCTCCCCAGGCCCACCCACTGGCTGCTGTGGCCACCTACTAGCTACCACATACCCGTGCCCGCCATTTACAACAGTGGTTCCCAACTTTCTTGAAGTCATGACATGTCACGCCAAATGCTTAGATCTCCATGACAGATCATACATGCCCCCCTCCCCGATAAAACACCCTTTAGACTCAGTATAAGTAGGTAGGTAGCCAGGTATAGGTGCACTCAGTATAGATAGCCAGGGGTAGATGCCCTCAGTACAGGTAGCCAGAAGTAGGTCCCTTCAGGAAAGGTAATTGGTTTCCCCCTAAATCGGTCTTAGACTATGCTACATACACTACATTATGCATACATAGACATACGACGATGGTATTGATTAGATTGTGAGCTCCTTCAAGCGACATGACTAGATACTCTGTAGAGCAATATATAGTTAGGACTCCTCACTGCTTCCCTATCTCATCTCATGTCACTGCAACTAATCATCTGTATCCTGGACTCTACAAGTGACTTCCCTTACACTACTGACCTATACTGTAATCACTAGTATATATGCTGATCACAATGGTAAATCAGTTATGCAGGGCAGCCATTTGTATTGTGCAGGACACAGATGATGATAAATGGCAGAGAGACACGAGTAGTGGGGAGTCAGTACACATGAGCTCACTTGCCAGGGGGACAGAGATCTTCTCATGCAGCATGTTCAGCAATGCTGCAGCGTCTGCTCTGCCCCTGCATGTCTGTGTCTTTGGCTGCAGAGTGGAGGGAACAGGAGGGAAGCAGACAGGAGGCTCTGTGTGTGTTTCAAACACACCGCTCTGTAGCTCTATCGGGAGATAGAGGGGGAGCAGGACTGTGCCATGTGTTGGATGCACACTTCTTACCTCTGCTGTTGTGCTGTGTCAGGACTCCTGAGCCCTGATAATAACAGCAGTGAGCCGTCAGGAGGGGCACAAGGGGGACAAGTACCTCCCCTGGCTCCGGTGTAGCGTTTTGCTCTCGCTGATAGAGCAAAGCTACAGAAAAATAGCTGCCGCTGTCTGCATTTGTGGACATCGGCAGCCATTTTCTTGTAGCCTGCTCTAACTACGAGTAGAGAAGCAGGGAGAGAGACCAAAGCGGGACCCGGAGACACATCGAACAGGTGCCGCGCGCGTTGGAGGGGGGGGCCTCTGGGGGCTTCAGGTCAGGCGGGGCCCGTGACTGCAATGTTGGTTCTCCCCCCCTGATGGCGGCCCTGCTAGTGACACTGATGTACATGGAAAGTTTGGTGAGGATAGCATGTTTGAGCTTTTTAATGGACAGAAATGCATTTAGGACAGAAAAAAAATTTGAAACATAATTTGGAAATTTGCCAAGTAAAGCTGAAGGTGTATTTCCCCAGCTTTGCTAATCAAGTTAAACTTAACATAGTGTGGTGCTGCAGACTACTTACATGTCATGAAGAGAACAGACCCTTATACCCATTCTACAGGGGGACATGGGAACCCATAGATTCTACCATGGACTACCAGTGGCCCTCACCTTCTCCTGGGCACCAAAGGGAGGATAGCCTTGTTGCATTGTTTATTTGATGTTTTGATTAAAAATATAACAATGTTTTACATATTTTTTTCTAATAACTACTTGGTAGTGGAGGCAGTCTTCTTTAATGTGCTACTAACATCATGAATAAGAACAAAATATACATTAGGTACATGTTATGAAATAATTGATGTGCTTGTCATTGAATTTTCTAAAAGATGTTACAAAAGCTTTGTTGTTTCAATGCGCTACAAGGACACTCATGTTTAACAGGGTTAAAAGCCCAGGTGCTTCTGGAACCAGGGAACAGATGCTGAACTGTTATTTTTTAAAATACTGGTTTGTCTAAAGAGTTGGATCTATTTATTTATAAATATATGGCAATGCAAAATTACATTTATTAAATTGTTTTTCATTTTAATATTATGATTTACAGTCAGGAAGATGAGATCACAGTTTAGCTGCCGTTAAGATCAGTTCTTGTTGTGTTTGTACAGAACATGTTTCAATAATAAATATTAATAATCTAAGTAGCATAATTTTCCTTATAGTTTAAGTCAATATATTTTATTTTAATTCATTCTGTTTTATGTCAGCATGGAAAAATAAAAAAGTTCACAACGAACATGTTAGTTTGTACTTCCTTAAAAAAAAAATTAATAAAGAGTTGTGGGGAAAAACACAGCTCTGCCTTCTAAGCAAAGAGAAATAAACATGTAAGTACTGAAGATGCTGTCAACCTCTCAGTTTTTATGGGTACCTTGGTCAATATACTTTTATTAAACAAAGCAAGCAAATAAACTAATGGAAAATGAAAAGGTAGTACACAGTTGAAACAAACAAAGATAAAAAAAACTCTATGGTAATTCTTATGTTTGTGTGAAAAACTAGGGTAGGGTTTATGTACTATGTGTAATAGCAGACATATTTTATGAGGGGGCTTGTAGAGAAAAAAGTGGGGGCATGCAGGTGTTGATGGAAAGAAGGAAACGCTGAACTTTTTTTTATAAACAATAAACCAATATGAGCAAAACTGAGAAGGTAAATTAATGCACTCACTGGCCATACAATTTTGGCTATTTAAAGGATTTAAAAGTAACAGTATATAGTAGGACAATGGTGAAAGGTCATTTGATGAATATTGGATTGCATTTTAGAAATACATACGCACAGGAAAGATATGGACAGAGAGGTGGGCATGTAAGTAACTGAAATGGAACAGATTAAATTCCTCATAAGAATATAACTATTCTTCCATTGTCTTCCAATGAAATAATACACTTTTAATAAAGAAAGCATTTCTAGACATTGCTACCACACATTATTTTGCTGTATTTATTGCATGTATCCACATCACGCATATCCTGTATGTGCACATGCAAAATCAAGGAAATTTGGGCACCGGAATAGCCACTAGAAGAATATCCCTTCCTCTACCAAAGCTTAACCCTAATTGATCCCCTCACCAATGCCTTACCCTAACCAAAACACACACACACACACACCGATGCCTAAACCTAGCCGACCTCACCACCAATGCCTAACCCTAGCCAACCTCTCCACTGATGTCTAACCTTACCCCCGATCTCCACAATGCCTAACTCTAATTATCCCCCTGCCACAAACCCACCAATATCTATTGTTTACAGGTGCACTCCTAGCTCCTATCTATTTCTCAAACAGTAATGCTGGCTTCCTTTACCACCAATAGTGTTACATTACACTAAAAACATACATACAAAAGAAGGTTCAGAGTGCATTGTCCAAATGTCCATACAATACTTATAACCCTAAAAGGAAATCAGTCCTCTTTACAATGTTTTCCTTAGACCATATATGATTGTTTTCTTCCTGTCTTCTTCAAATCCAGTTTTCCTCAATATCAAATAAAAACATCAACATAGTGCAGATTGTTGTAACAGGGATGTAGACGGTCCACTCCCCTGTGTAACCACCAGTGATTGTTATTGGGTCACCTGCCTTCACCTTGTGCAAAGAGCCCAAGACACTCTCTAAAATAGGCTAGCACGCTTACCCTTTATGATAGCTGCCCCAACTCACAGAGCATCTGCCACCATCAAACAATACATGTGCTTAGACATTCACCCTTAGTCACTGCTGGCCACTACTGGACAGATAGCTATATGCGCACTGGACCTCTGTGCTTTTCCTTTGTCCTGACTATGCACTTCCTGGATCAGCACCTCACTGTACCACACTCCAGACTTCCACTGCAGCTCCTCAGTTCTCCCCTCCCCAAGCAACTCCGGGTTAACGCCTGCTGGTCTCCAACATACCTCTTCGCAGGAGCAAGTACACCTAGTTTTATTTAGGGACTAAGGAGCCTCAAATAGAGTAAAACCTTCTTCTATTAGACAGAAAAATCAGAGTACTAATTACAAATTTAAAGGGTAAAAAACGCTTAGTAAAATCGGAGGACATCTCCTCAGCACATTACACTGGTCATGTCCCGCCTATGCCTATGTGAGAATCTGGTCAGCTGCCTGTGCAGACAGGCAGCTTTTTGACCACTGTTCAGGTCTGCATTCTGCAGGTCTCTTTAAGAGAGACTTTTTGTCAGTATTGCAGCTTGCTGCTGAGGAATTTGCATACATTCGTTATGCAAATCCCCTACCTGCCTCCTGTGATGACTGGCAGTATAAAGGTTGGGATTACCCACAGTCCTTTGCTGGTCATTCCTTCAGGGTTTGTAGTACACACTCCTAGAGAGTGTCAGCCATGCTACTTCTTGTTGAAGTTATCTTAGAGTAATTCTAGGGACTGCACTAGGCAGTTTCTTTAGTGCCGTCAGGATTGCTTATCTGTTTGTTCGTCTGTTGCGACTGTCCTGTCCCAGCGGTGGTCGATAGGAAGTCGTTCTGTGTGTCTGGGTGCTAACCGGAACAGCGGTTGTTGCTGGTAGCCCCTTTTGATCTGTTTCCCTGGATCGTGCTAGCCTCTTTTCGCTAGTACTGTGGATCCTTCTGTTCTGCCTCCCTGGATCGTACTAGCATCCTGCGCTAGTGCTGTGGATCCTTCTATCCTGCTACTCTGTACCTGGATCGCACTCGCCTTGCGCTAGTGCTGTGGATCCTTCTGTTCTGTCTTCCTGGATCGCGCTAGTCACTTTCGCTAGTGCTGTGGATCCTTCTGTTCTGTCTGTCTGAATCGCACTTGCCCTAGCGTTAGTGGCAGTGGATTCCTCTGGTCTGGATCTTGGAGCTAACCTCGGCTGCGGTCGCTGCTGGTTACTCCTTCTGTTTGTCGTGTGCTTGGATCACACTGCTCTGACAGCAAGAGCAGTGGATCTTTCTGATACCTGGTTCGCACTGGCTCTGACGGTAAGAGCAGTGGTTCCTGTTTGATCGATTCTCGTTGTCTGTCTGTTTGCGTGCGCTTGCTGGTGCCTGCGGTAAGGCAACCGTGTAGCAAGCGCGTTTGTGTGGTGTCTGTCTTGTCTTGGTTAGTTAGGCGTGCTTGTCTCTATTGTGCTTATCACGTGGAGACCGCGCACGAACGCGTGCACTGTTGCGAATGAGTGCGGTGTTCGCGTTCAGCTAGCGTTTGTCATTTTCCTTATCTTTCTCTTTGTATGATTTATTGTGCCTTTGCTACACTGGTGCTCTGTCCTGCTCAGTCTTGTGTCGCTATTGGCAATCGCCATTCTTGCGATTGCGTTTCCTACTTCGTTTCCGCCGTTGTGTGTTCGCCGTTGCTGGGTGGCGACTGTCCCTTTGCTCTGTTCCCTGTGGGCTATCCAGCCCTGCCTGATTGTACCTTGTCCTGGATCTGTACAATTCCCATTTGGCATCTGTGGCTGTGCAGCGGCTGTGTTCGCCTGCACTCCACAGCGCCATCTGCCGGTGGGAATTGCCCTCTGCGGGTGCAAAAATACGCTTGTGGAGGAAATCCGCCGCGTCAGCGCACGTCTGGTGCGCTGACCATGGAGACGATTCCACAATTGTTACAGCTTACCCTCCAATAATCATTGTATATGAAAAATATTGGGTGCTGTGGAAGTTTGAGCACCCTATTGGCACCCATATTATTATTGGTAATTGAGGGAAATTTGGACGACCACTGTGCCCGATAAAATAGCACACTATTTTATTGGGTGCTACGGGTGCCAAAATTTCCCTTAATTACCAATAATAATACGGGTGCCTATGAGGCACCAACATTTCCTGTTATAATGCCACTGCTATGAGTGAAACTTCATCAAGTAACGAAGGTAATTTTGGTTTCATGATGTGTTGCCTTTTTTTGTAGTCAGGTAACACCAAATAATGATATATGTTGACTTTCAAATGCTGCAGCGTGAAATTGCAACTGGAAGCCTTACAGGGCTGGCAGCCACGGTTACAACAAAGTAATTTGGCCTTCCTAGCAAATACGAAGGTAAAGGATTGTAAAATTAAATAGTTTGATAGAATTACAACAACCTGTGATGCATGTATGCATGTTTATTGTGTTTTGTTTTAAAGTAAAGTGGAATTTCACATTCCCGATATTAATCAAATAATACTTTACTATCATCTAATATCTGCACTTAGCTTTAATATAACACATTTGTTTCGATAGATGTTGCACATCACTATAACTTTTACAAAATCACTGAAGATGTGGATTTTGGTGAGCTGCTTCCAAAATAAGAAGATAACTCTATTTCTATAGTTTTCACAGAAGTATAAATATTGAACAGCATGTTTATTATATATGACAATAATCAATATCAGTGCAGGGCCAAGATTGTCCGGACACACCACTAACCTATAATCTTTTTACGTATTCTATTGCTATGGAGGGAGTAGGAGGGCCAATGGAGCAGCACGTGGTGGAGCGGCACAGAGAGGGCAGGGTGAGTGTGGGGAACAATGCCCTCAGCCAGCACTCAGCTGAGTTAATCTGCCAGGATGATAACTCACCAATGCACCTAGGAAGATCAGGGACCATTGTCCACACACAAGATTCTAAGGCAGAAACTGTCTTTATTGGTGTCCATAGCCTAACACCTAATTTCTGGAGAACTTAAGTTAGTCTTTGAAGTGTTTCTGAAGTGTAAATAATAAAACTTACATTATTAAAAAACCCCAAAATACATATTGTAATTTATAGCCATGAAACCCCACTCCCACCCCCTATAACACTTTCTTGGGAGTTTTTGGCTCTCACTTGGGCTACTGGGAGATGAAGTCATAAGTGGAGGGAAATTGCTCTTACATGAAAATAGATGTGTCCCTAGAGATACTTTGATTGTCTGTGCCTGTGTGCCAGCTTTCCAGACTCAGTACAATGGAGTAGCGTGCCAAAACATTGTTCACAGAACACAGATCAATGTATGGATCTTGCAAAGGGAAGCAAGAAATGTGTGCTCCCAATGGCTAATGGGCAATTTGGATGCTATATTTTGTATTTGTTCTTGAAAATTATGATTTTGAAAATTATCGTTTCAAGCATTAGAAAGCTAGGAAGGGAGTTATAGAATTATGCATCAGGAAGAGGGGTTTTAGGGTTAGGCGTCAAGAAGGGGGGGTTTAAGGTTAGGCATCAGGAAGGGGGGTTTAGAGTTGGGCATCAAGAAGGTGGGGTTTAGGGTTAGGCATCAAGAAGTGGGGATTTAGGGATAGGTGTCAGGAATGGGAGCTTTAGGGTTAGGTGTCAGGAAGGGAGGTGTTAGGATTAGGCATCGGAGGGGAAGTTGTAGTAAAACATAATTAATATATATGAATATTTTATTAGGATAATTTACACTATTTACACTTTAAAAATGAAGAATATCGGTATTAATGATAAATGTATTAACAAAAATGGATGCCCATTTTTACTCATGTCCCTATTTCATGCACACCTTCCAAAGATGCCACAGTGATTTTTTTTTTTTTTGTCAGATGCAGTATTTAACTGTTACTGCATTGGATGGAAAGCAGGAAACACAGTCATAGTAAATGTTATGTTTTCTTTTCTAATTTAGCTTACAGTTTAGGTTTGCTTTAAGTCATGCATGAGAAATGCTCTACCAAAAGCAGAAAAGCTGTCTTGAATAATTCTGAAAATCCATATGAAAGTTTTCATGCTTGATTTCACTCATATGCATACATTTAAGCAAAACATTTTGCACAATATTACTATTATATTAATGCAAAACTTTGCTTACATTTGAGAATTATATGATAAATGTACAAATAGAAAAAAATCAGAGGAAAAACTTGCCTTAACACACCAATGATGATTTGTGAATCCCAGACCCTTTCCCCCCTTCCCCCTACTTCCTGCCAATACGTGTTCAATAAAATGTGAAATTACATCTAGAAAAACTCATTTTCACACCTCTAGTGTTGTTTGGATGTTTGTTTTCATTTGCTTTGGTTTACCATGCAAGCTCATTGCACTTCCAGCATTTAATCCTTTGCTTTCCCCTCCTGTCTCTAATCCTGATTTCCTGGGAATTCTACTATTTGGCATGGCGGTGTTTAAGCTATTTACAAGGCTAAGTAAGAACTGGAAACCTTCCAGGCATGTATGAATAAAACCTTTGTAAACGGCCGGGACCAAGGGGCCAAGCTAGAAAATCATGTATGTGTATTTTGTTCTTTTGAAAACATTGTTTGGGTTTTATATGTTGGAAACCCTTTTAGCAAAGATATAATGCCTCAGTCTCTCTGCATGCCTTTGACACATTGTTCAGAGACTATGTCAACTGGTTCACGTGTAATAACTGGATCCTGACAACAGATGAATTATGCATAGACATCTTTTTGCACAAGTTTTAAAAGTGTTTTGTATTGTTAACTGATTTTATGGCAAGACAAATTGAGGGACCCCCAGCAAGAAACCAACATTGATAAAGGATAATCAGTAGCATTCCTCATCTTCTTTACAACTGCTCCTTGCTGCGTTTTACATGAGTCCAGGCTTACACTGTTATCATTTATCATATAACTCTGCCGGGATATACATTACAATAATGCATTTACTTGAACAAAAATGCTACAATCATTTTTAAAGATTAAAGAAGGCACGAGTTTTTAGGACTGTGGCCAATATCAATCAAAGACTGGTTCTGAGGAATGTAATTTTATTTACTTAAACGGTTAATGGCTATACATATTAAAGCAAACCTGAAGCAAAAATATGGGACTCTTTTCTTTGCTACTTATGCTATATTTATTATCCGTACTACACTTGCAATTCATTATATCATAAGTTTTTTTTTTCCGTTTCAGGTTTGCTTTAAGAATCTTCCAGTACTTTCATGTCTACACCCCAGTTCCAGTTTATGTTTTTTGTTAGCTTTGAGGAGAATGAATAAGGGTTTGACATGTGTTGGGCTATCATTGCTGTTTCTGTCCCAGGTACCTCTTCCAGTACCTCTAGGGCCGTAATGTATACACCATAGGTTCCAGAGTACAGTGAATTAGTAGCAGAAATGCATATTTCATAGAGTGTGTAACTTTACCCAACTCTTTAAAAAAACAAACAAAAGAAACCCTTCTATTTATTGCTGTCAGTGTCTCTGTAAAACTTGTCATCAAATTCAGGTGATTTATTCATAGAAAATCTGTGCCTGGCCATACTAGAAAATTGTTATCAAGTGGGTGATGGAAGAACTGGTAGAGGGTCAATGACTACAAAGATTTGTACTGCAGGAAGGGATACAGTGCTGGATTCTCACTTGGTTTTCTGCTAAAATGTAATTGATATTGAGTGGGCAATGTAGTGGACATCACCACCCAATGAATTTTTGATCTGGGATTGATACCAGCTTGCAATATCAGGCATCTGTTGACACCGATGCGGCTAGTTTGAAATGAGTCTGAAGCAAACCTAAAAAAATTAAAAAAACAGATACTCACCTAAGGAGAAGGAAGGCTCTACATCCTATAGAGGGTCCTGTTTTTCTCTTGGTCCCCTCATTCCACCACAAGATCCTCCGTTAAAATCTCTCGCCACGGGAGACTTCTGAATTATTAGGGAGCCCTGTACTGTACATGTGCTTTACTGTAAATGTGCGAGTGCACAGGAAATGTGATCCTAAATAGAGATGGCCTGAACCTCCGATTTTAGGTTCGCGAACCGAGTTCTCTAACTTCCGCAAAATTTTGGTTTGCGCGAACTTTCGCGAAACCCCAATAGACTTCAATGGGGAGGCGAACTTTGAAAACTAGAAACACTTATGCTGGCCACAAAAGTGATGGAAAAGTTGTTTCAAGGGGTCTAACATCTGAGTTTTTGCATGGAGGAAAGGTACAGACGCCAAAAGTCCCGGGGGAAAAATCTGGATTTAACGCAAAGCAGCGTTTTAAGGGCAGAAATCACATTGAATGCTAAATTGCAGGCCTAAAGTGCTTTAAAACATCTTGCATGTGTATACATCAATCAGGGAGTGTAATTAGAGTATTGCTTCACACTGACACACCAAATTCACTGTGTAACGCACCACAAACAGCTGTTTGTGTTGTGACGGCCATGCTGGACTGGTGCGCACCATGGCGAGATTGCTCTTCCTCAGTGATATCAGGTAATGGCTGACTGCCTTATCAACTTTCGATGGTTCTTTCTCTACCATTTTTAAAGAGAACCCGAGGTGTGTTTTAAGAATGTTATCTGCATACAGAGGCTGGATCTGCCTATACAGCCCAGCCTCTGTTGCTATCCCAAACCCCACTAAGGTCCCCCTGCACTCTGCAATCCCTCATAAATCACAGCCATGCTGTGAGGCTGTGTTTACATCTGTAGTGTCAGTCTCAGCTGCTCCCCCGCCTCCTGCATAGCTCCGGTCCCTGCCCCTGTCCCTTCCCTCCAATCAGCAGGGAGGGAAGGGATGCAGGCGGGGACTGGAGTTCTGCAGGAGGCGGGGAGAGCAGCAGACTGACACTATAGAAATAAACACAGCCAGCTCTGACAAGCTGTTTGTCAGCAGCGTGGCTGTGATTTATGAGGGATTGCAGAGTGCAGGGGGACCTTAGGGGGGTTTGGGATAGCAACAGAGGCTGGGCTGTATAGGCAGATCCAGCCTCTGTATGGAGATAATATTCTTCAAACCCACCTCGGGTTCTCTTTAAAGCTTACATCTATATTTTTTTAAATTACATTTTCTGCTGGCTGTTCAGTACCTGTAATGAGAATCTGTTATGGGGGGCAAGTCTGCCATTGTGACCACAGGTAATGGCCCGGGGAATCAGGGTTCGATTCCGGTCCGGAGTGGGAGCCTGAGAACCGGCTACCACCACCACACATCCAAGTAAGGATCCATTTGCTGTATAAGTAATGTACCTGCCCTGACCGTGCTTTGC
The DNA here is from genome assembly GCF_040937935.1 of Hyperolius riggenbachi. Lineage (NCBI taxonomy): Eukaryota > Metazoa > Chordata > Amphibia > Anura > Hyperoliidae > Hyperolius > Hyperolius riggenbachi. The sequence goes on along the minus strand of NC_090646.1, from coordinate 448,799,824 downwards.
ACACCAGGCATCTGTGGTCAGATGGACCCTTGACCCAGCGCAAGACGAACTATCGAACAATCGAAAGCATTAGCCAAGAATGTGTTATGGAGGGCAAGTCTGCCATTCATTCAACTGTGTGAAACTTTTGATGGTACTTTCTCAGTACCATGGTGACCACGGGTAATGGCCGGGGAATCCTGGTTTGATTCCGGTCCAGAGTGGGAGCCTAAGAAACGGCTACCACCACCACACATCCAAGGAAGAAAGGAGCAGGAACGGCTACCACCACACATCCAAGGAAGGCAGCAGGCATGGCATGCATGTCCCAAGGTAGTGACCAAAAATAACAATATAGGGTGTTCTCCGCCACCCTGTTGGTGGTGGTGGAGAAGGCAGTCAACCGGCCTGTGGGCAGAGATGCTTTGTGGGGAGCAACTTAGTCTTGGGGCAGGCAGTCACATGGCATGCAGGCAGAGATGCTGTGTGTGGGGTCTGACTTACTCTTCGGGCAGGTTTGAGCGTGCTTTGCAGACCAGGCATCCGTGGTCAAATGGACCCTTGACCCAACGCTGTGTGCCAGAGATGTCACCACTTGCCTTTCAACATCACAGTAAAGTTTAGGTATCGCATTTTTTGAGAAAAAATTGCAGCCTGGTATCTTCCACTGCGGTGCGGTGTGTGGCTTTGCTTTTGTGTGCTGCTTTTCCTCAGGTGGTCATCCCATTGCAGTTTGTGCTTTGTAATCATGTGCCTTCGTAAGGTAGTTGTCCCTACGCGGGTCTTGGTCTTTCCACGGCTCAATTTTCGGTGGCAGAGAGTATAGATGGCATTGCTCTCATCTGAGGCAGACGCACAAAAATATTTCCATACCGCTGAGCCCTGGGGTGATGGCACGTTGGTGGTGGCGGCCGACTGAGTGTTAAGTGGGGTGCCAGAATCAGAGCAGGAGGAGGAAAATATGTCACGCTTCCGTGTACTAGACCCGGTCTAGTGATTGGTCTAGTGCACCAATAAAATTGACTTCTTAACTTGGAACTTCTACTTGTGTCTATACCCTGCCAAACATCAACAAGGTAGGAGGACTTTACCTCCCTATTGTTGAGTGTTATCGCATAGATATTAACATAGAAATTATTTAGATAATATAACTGTCACCCCAAACCTAGACTGGGCGCCTCCTACTTTTTCCAAACAAGCTTTGTTTTCTAGCCTAGGAGAGAGACCTTTACAAGGTGTGCAGTCCAGAAAGGGTTGAGTGTCCCTTGTATTCACTAGCTAGATCTGGGAGAAGCTTTGCAGTGTTATGAGCTATGTATTAAGCAGAATAGAACAACATTGTAAATGTTGCCATTTGTCTTCATAGACATCATCCTACTGTGCTAATTCTGCTAAGCTGCCAGAAAACCCCAGTTAATGTCAGGATAATTGAAATCACCCACAAGTGTTGCAGTAATTGTACTACCTCAGTGCCATTTTTGTGTGGTGACTAATAACACACCCCAATAAGCAATTTACATCACTTATTTCCAGCATAAGTATTTACTTATATAGACTCCCCACTAACACAGTCTTCAACTATTTTTCCATTGATCTCACATTTTAAATAAGTTGCAAGAAATACACAAACTCCTCTATCTCTTCCATCTGATCTGTCCTCTTCATATGCTGTACCTATCCAAGTGTTCTATATGATTACGGCCAGCTCTATCCACTTTTTCATTCTTCCCACAATAGCATAGCCTGTATCTCTCATAAACAATACAAATTCATTTTATTTGTTTGCTTTCTTGCATTTCATGTTGTTATTCATACAGATAACTTGATGGAACATATAATGATATATAGCAAGTGCTCTTATTCCCAAACTCCCACTCTCTGTCTACTCTGTCTTGCATACATGTTCATTCTATACCCTTTCTCCTCCTCCAAGGTCCTTGCCCTAACTTCCTAACCATTTTATTACCCCAGCACAGCTGCATCCTCCCTTTTTAGGAGCAAACCATCTCTACTGTAGAGCCCATGGCTTAACAAGAAGCCATCTTTTCACCTTTACACTAACTTCTGAGGCACTTCTTCAATTTCAAGCTCTCAGGTGTAGAATGTGGCACTGGCAGTATTTTTTTGAAAACATGTCTTTGATTTGCGTTTATCTTCTCATTCTCTAAAAATCCTTTTTTTAAACTAACTTAGTTATTGATACCAATGTGTACCATGAAAACTGAGTCTCCTGTCCATCTGCACTTACCAGTCTATGTGATACCCTAAATGATAAACCCAAGGAATCAGGAGATAACATACTGTAATGACACTGACAGTACCTTTGCCAGATTACCATATATACTTGTGTATAAGCCAAGTTGTTGAGCCTAAAAATATGGCTCAAAAGTAGGGGGTCTCGGCCTATACATGAGTCATGTGATAGTGACATCCCCCAAATGCACTATCTACGCAAGTAGCATATCGATATCGTATTGGAATCTCTACTACCCGTCATGTGCAGAGTGGGGGTGTATTCAGTAAATGCGGATGGCTGTTTGGCTGGCACCCCCTGCCCCCTCCCGGAGACACCTGATGCCTGTGTCCCTCTAGCATGTGTCCCCCAGCCAGAAAACAGTTTGTGTGTCCAAAGGCTACATAACGCCATGTGCTTTTCTTCTCTGGACTGCACCGCGATCGCTCTCGCCTTGAGTTGCGCCTAGCCACAGGAGATTCTACTTTACTTAGCCACTGTCTCATTTCTATTACACCATCTAGTGGCGCCTCTCATCATGTGCACCACTACAGGCATCATAGAGATAAGGCTGCAACTCAGGCTAGAGGGATTGTGGTGCAGTCTGGAGAAAAAAAAAGCACATGCCGTTCTGTAGCCTGGGGACACGCGAGCTGTTCTGTTGCCAGGGGACAAGAGCCAGAGGGACAAGGGCATCAGGTATGCATGCCACTCATCTCTGGAGGGGGGGATGCAGTGGGTGTGGGCCACACAGCCATCAGCATTTACTGAATACACCCACACTCTGCACATGCTGGGCAGCAGGGAATCAAGCAGGTGTCACCAATATGCTACATACCGTAGCTATTGCATTGGCGGGTACTATATTTCACATGATTAACAGGCAGGCAGGGAGATGCTCAGCTCTGGTTGGAGGGAGGAATGGGGGGTGGCTATCAGCCAGCCACCAGCCACATCCCTATCCCTGAGCCCACAGCCCTGAACCCACAGCCATCAGCCCGCAGCCCTGAACCCACAGACATCAGCCCACAGCTCTGAACCCACAGTCATCAGCCCGCATCACTGCATGGTGCACCCACAGCCATCAGCCCACAGCCCTGGACCCACAGACATCAGCCCACAGCTCTGAACCCACAGCCATCAGCCAGCATCACTGCATGGTGCACCCAGAACCATCAGCCCACAGCCATCAGCCCACATTACTGCACCCACAGTCCTGCACCCACAGCCACAGTTGTATTTAATACCCACGGCTTATACTGGAGAAAATCATTATTTCCAATTTTTTTAAGGTAAACGTTGGGGGATCAGCTTACACTTGGGTCGGCTTATACAGGAGTATATATGGTACTTGAGCGGCCCACCTACACTAGAGTTCCCTACCTGCACCTGTTTGTAATTTTCAAATACAACAGAAAATCACCAAACTTGATGACATATCTTGCTGCTGCACTGCTCCATCATATCAGCATACCCTAATATCATGAAAGCATGCACATTTATATGATGTATGCTAACATAGGACTATTCTTACTTCTTCTAACAGTAATGAAACTAGCAATATCTCTTTCCAGCTCTTGCTTGGAAGTGGGCCAATCAAAATCAGCAGCAACCACATATGATTGGCTCAACTGCAATCTATCACTGTCATTACCAATTCTGTATTTTGTATGGATTATGTATTTTGGCATTAATTATGTACTTTGTATATTGGTGTATTCCATTTGTCTGTATTATTATGCACCCATGTTTGTTTCTTACCTTGTAGAGTGCCACGGAATATGTTGGTGCTTTTATAATAATAATCTACCAACAATTTATTCTAGCTTCACCTACGAATACCAATTATTAGCATCTAATTGACCCTCTCTGCTCTTACATAGATCTAGGGGATCAGTGGGCTACCTAATGAAACTTCATGTCATAGTTACATAGTCATTTAGGTTGAGAAAAGACATATGTCCATCAAGTTCAACCAGAAAATAAAGTAGAACACCCTAGCCTGTACCCTCACATATCCCTGTTGATCCAGAGGATACTGGGTTCACCATATATGTTCACTGTCCCGGCACAAATATCATAGATTAACCACTGTATAGTATTACAACAAAATGTGCAAAATATGCATAATAATATTGCAACTTCCCTACAGGCAAACTTTAATAGCAACAGAGATAGCAAGAGTACCTTGAACTTAATATGGCAACACAGTCATGGCATTTGTATGAAAATATGGCAACGTCCCTTCAAGCCAATCCTTTTGCACAAGTTGTATAAAATTCTACTATAAAGTAGTTCCTTCTAGTCTTCTGGTGAACTGTGTTTTTTTTTCTTTTACAATATTTCATTTTAATCAGCGCTCTTCGGGTAACCTTGGGAATTTTTTCCACACAATTGTGGTGCAGTATCTCCTAATTTAAGTGGCACCATCACCAACACCCAGGAGTGACTGAGTAATGGAATGACACAACAATCAACACCCTAGAACAATGAAAGCCAACTCCACTGGTAATCCCATGTAGTTGAGGGTTTACCTTCAGTAGTAGCACATAGTATAAACTGAATAGGATGGCAGAACCACAGGCCTTAAAGTGCTCTGAATAGACTGGCTCACAATATTACTGCTATGCCCTTCTCTGGACTCGACCAATCACATCAGAGAAATTCTTCAAATCTTCATATTTATTTTCAGCGGTTATACAGCACATACAGACCAGCACAACATTTCGGACCACATGCCCTTTGTCAAATACCCCCTCCCGACAAACATCCCCTACTGCTTACTGCACAACCAATTTTATTCATTTGGCTAATGCACACTTGAATGTGTTTTCCCCATGCAGATAAAAACAGGCAGCAGTGAAGCACTGCATGCATTTTCTCTATAAATTACATTAGCCTCTGTGATAAAACGTGCATGTTTTCACTCATACAGACAAACATGGTGTACAGTAAATGCATACAGAAAACTGAAAGATGAGTGTGCTCCCATCCTAAGCTTATTAAATTCACTCTTTCCATCTCTGATGGAGCAGAACTGGCTCTGCAGCCTTCTCTAGCATCACTACAGTACAGAGCACTTGGGGAGGGGTAGAGAGGTTGGGGACTGGGCATTGTACAGAAGAGCCTGCTGCACACTGAAAAGGGACTATCTACACATCTTTGTCTACAAAACTTTGTATGATTCGTTATCAGTGGCTGAGCAGACGCAGTCATTAGAACAATTGTGTAGAGAATAGAAAGATTTTTCTCTCCATGCCCAGACTCCTTAAGCATAACTACAGGACACAGCACTTGGAGAGGGGTAGAAAGGCTGGGGGTAGTACAGCACGGTACATAAGACCCTGCTGAACACTGAATAGGGACTGTCTACAAATCTTTGTCTGTAAAACTTTGTATGATTCATTATTAGTGGTTGAGCAGATGCAGTCATTAGAACAATTGTGCAGAGAGCAGAAAGATTTTTCTCTCCTTGCCCTTAGTTGTCAGTCTCTCAGGACGGGGCCCCGTGTGGCTTCTGGGCCCCCCTGCAGATGCATCCCTTGCAGGTTCTATTGTTACACCCCTGAATCTATGGCTCGGGACTGAGCAGTGAAGATTTTGTTTTGTTTTAAGGTTTTCCGGATCTCCATATCACACTTCTGTGATCTTCAGCTTTCAGCTTGCTTTTGCCTCTTTCAGCTTCGATCGAAAGGTGGCATAGAGACATGAAACAGAAGAAAGGGAGATGAAATCTACCTTTTTTTTTTTTTTGCTCAGCTACCTTCTATAAACAGTGCTGTAGCCACATTAAGTTTCTGTCTTTCCTCAAGGCAATTATTAAAATGTAAATTACTAAAAAAAAAAAACAATAATTACATACTGTCCTGAATTTAAAATGGCTGTTTAAAAAATACAGAAAAATTACAATAGGCTATCTGATATTATAAATAAGAAATTCAGGTTAATTACCCGATAGTTAATGTTATTTTTATTCATTACCTTGTCTTATAAAATACGATCCACATGAATTAAATAATGTTATGAAAGACCAGTTGATTTTAAAGCAAAGGCTAAAATATAGATGAGTATGTAAGAATCAGATACACCCCCAAATGAACATTTCTCAGACAGTTTAGTATATTGATATAATTATAATAGATTAAAAAATATAAACTTAATACACTGCGTTACAACAAATGCCATGCTGATATATAATGTATATGGGTGACAATGGTGGTGCGCTGCCCCTCTAAAATAAATGAATCACAATATAAACTCAATGGCTGCGCACAATGATTACTGCAAACAAGTCTCTATTATCTGCATCAGGTACAGTGCTAGTCAATCCAGCTCTGTCAATCCCGTACACAGACAGTCCAACAGTTCTTCCCAAGTTCCAGGCTGCTTTGCCACCGATCACCTTCGGCGAGATATCACCACCACCACACCCCTCACAGTGGGCACTCTCCGCTATTATATGACCCTCTATTAGATGGGTCCTCAGCGCTTATGGGGTCATCAGGCCGCCCCCTGCCGCTCAGGAATTTTGTCCACTTGGTTGAACTTGTTGCAGGATCATATACACTCTAAAATATAACCAGATCTCTCATAGTGTAACACTGTAAAATTAGTTTAATTTTAAAAAGAGTGCACACTTACAAACAAGAGGCTTGGTGTTGGGCACAGAGTTTTAATGGGCTCTACCCCAATCGTAGGCCACCAGGTTGGCTTGCCGCGCTGACTTGGTCCACCTCCCGTGGTCTCTCCACCTCGCCCCTCTGGTGTCTGCTAGTGGCTAAAAATGGTCGCGTAGGCTTGACCGGTTTCGTCGCTATAGCGACTCTTCAGAAGCATATGCGGCCCGTTGTTCCACGCTATTTTATACCTAATAGCCATATTTGATTCCTCCCTCCTTCCCCCCTTTGGCCCCGGAAGCGCTCTGTCTCCGCGATGTCAACCAATGGCAGACCCGTATTCCCGGAAACTCACTCCGGAGTCGGGTTGCCATGGTATCGCCGCTTCTTACGCTATGACGCCACCTCTCTCTACTCCTTGTGGCGCTTCGTACGCGTGTTACGTATTACACATGCGTACTTTGCCGTTTTGCCCTCTTGTGGTCAAGAAGCTAACTGTTATCTATATCTAACCACTTGCGGCATCAGACGCCTCTATGGACGCCTGTAGCATGTTATACACGCGTACTTTAATCCTAGGCTCTCTTGTGGTCAAATAGCTAACTGTTACCTATATCTAATGCCATTACCTACCCGGGAGTTACCATTAGGGTATAGCCCTTACAATGCATTGACAGCTAGTAAAATTGATAAAACTGTAAATTTAAAATTGATTTCTGAGACGCGAGTCACTATTTCAAGTCATTAAACCTCATTGACATACCAAACTTTTTCCTTTTGAGTATTCATCCACAGTGATCCCATACATGTTTCTATGTCATATAAGTGAGTGTTTCGCCCCTTCATTTGGATGCCCACTTCTCAACGTATAAACTCAAAACCCCACCCAAATGGTGATAACTCTTAGTAAATAGTCAATATCCCCTCCCTAATAGACACCCGAACCATCAATAAGGACTGGATTATAATGTACCATTAAGCAACCGGTATGATCCACTAAATCAGGAAGGCAATTTCGAACATTTTTTGGAGGGGGACAGATCTTTCAACCAAACAGACTGGGAGGAAGATCCGAATTACCCAATAGGGAAAAGAGGCGCAGAAGGGGGACAAGGGGGGGAAGAAGGGAGTGCCAAAAAAAGAAGGAAGTAAAAGGGGAAGGAATATTTAATCTTAGTGGGGTCACTCTAAATAAGAAAGAATTACGGACACTGGATGAAGGACTTAAATTTGCCCACAAAAAAGGAATGGACAAATTTGATGCATATATAGAATAGATCTGGAAAGATTCACCAGAAGGTTGAATCTTAAAAAAATATTATAGTAAAAGAGAAGGACCAAACAACAGGGCCAATAATTTAAGCATGTCCACTAATTATAAGCATACGCCCCCTAAAAATAATTCCATTTTCAACCCGCAAGAAACAGGTTTCCACGCAATTGGAGCCTTTAAGAAACTAGTAAGCAATGAGATTAGGGAGATGCCAGATAGAAAATATGCGGGAGTAGAGAATTTGGCTAAAGAATTGCTGGAAAACAAGGGACTGGTTGTCCGACCAGCAGATAAAGGGGGGGGGGGGGAGTGGTGGTCCTCAATAAGGACCAATATAGAACTGAGTTAAATAGACTGGTCAGTGACCAGGACACCTATGAGCCACTGAGAGGAGACCCTACCCAGACATATTTGGGGGAATTGAGGACCATGTTGAGAGAGGGCCTTAATAAGGGATTTGTAAATGACGCTGAATTTAGGTTTTTGATACCCAATACACCTCGCATCCCGGTGATATACCAGGTCCCCAAGGTACACAAAGATCCTCGTAACCCCCCAGGCAGACCCATTCTAAGTGGCATCGGTTCCATTACACATCGCTTGGGCCAGTATCTGGACATGTTCCTCCAACCATTAGTGAATAAACTTACATGTGTATTGAGAGACACAAAACATACGATACAAGAAATAGAAGGTTTTAGAATAGAAGAAGGTAAGATACTAGTCACAGCGGATGTAGCATTGCTATATACAAGTATACCGCAGGAAAAGGGAATTGAAGCGGTTGAGCACTATGTGCACAGGGATGGTGAATTACCCACGGATCAGTTTGAATTTTTATTAAAGCTATTAAGATTTGCTATGCAAAAGAATTATTTTTGGCACGGGGGAGTGTTCTATAGACAACACAGGGGATGCGCGATGGGGGCTGGATTTGCAGCCAGCCTCGCAAATCTTTATATGGGAAGATGGGAAGAGGGGGTCTTGGCACGACACTCATCACAGGGGATTTTAATTTGGAAAAGATACATTGATGATTTGTTAATGGTATGGGGGGGGGGGGGGACTAGAGAAGAGTTAGATGCACTGTTTGACAATATTAATGACAATAACCTGAACATTAAATTGTCCTATGAATGTAACACAAGGGAAATTAACTTTTTGGAACTTCACTTAATGGTTGTAGATAGGGAGATTAAAGTAAAAACGTTCTTTAAAACTACAGACCGCAATGGATACATATCCACTAAGAGCGGACATCACCCAAAATGGATTAAAAATGTGCCGAGGGGGCAATTTATGAGATTAAGAAGAAATTGTAGCGAACTGGAGGATTTTGAATCGCAATCTATTATGTTAAAAAATAGGTTTGTAGAAAAGGGATATGAAGAACAGTTCCTTGATGATGAGATACAGAGGGTGAGAATGGTCAATAGGGAAGAACTTATCCATGGGGTTAAAGACAAACATGATGGGTCCGGGGAACATAATTATGCCTTTGTAACAGACTTTAATAGTCAATATAAAACATTTGAAAACATTGTAGAGAAGCTAAAAAGAGGCGCTTAATTTGAATCCTTGTGCAGATTGTTTGATACTCCTCCCTATATTGCCTGATGAAGTGGGGTTGAACCTGCGAAACGCGTTGCATTTCTTTTTGGAGTTCCTAATAAATGTGTTTGACTGTCTGAATCGCAGTCGTTGTCATGTCTGCTTGAGGGAGGTAAGACCACCACTTCCTCCTTCAATTTTGCCATTTAAGTTGGTTTTTAAGCTCATTTAATCTAATCTTATACTTTTGGCGCCTCTGTTCATTGTATACAATTGTAGAGAAGCACTGGGAAATACTTCTCTCAGATGCAGATTTGAGTAAGATTTTGCCTAATAGACCTAAATTTATCTATAGAAAAGTTCCCAATCTTAAAAATATACTAGCACCAAGCTGTCTGGAACCAAAAAAGCTCCCACCTAAATTTAGGGGATGGCAGAAGGCCGGTTTCCACCCATGTAGGGACTGTAAGGGATGCAGAGAGGCCAAACCTGAAAGATTGAATATAGTGGTAGGAAACTCAAACAAAAAAAGGATTAAGATAAGGGACTTTATCACATGTAATGACAAGTATGTTGTATACATGGCCTGGTGTCCTTGCGGATTTCAATACGTAGGGAGGACAACTAGGACCCTGAAAGAAAAGATTGGGGAACATTTGCGTAATATCAGAAAGGGGCTGATGAGTCATACATTGTCGGCCCACTTCAAACAAGTGCATAATTGTGATCCATCATTGTTGTCGTTCTGTGGGGTGGAAAAAATCACCAGGCCATGGAGGGGGGGAGATATGGTTAAAGTGACTCCGAGCTCAGACTAAAAATAAAATTTGAACTTACCCGGGGCTTTCTCCATCCCAGCCCTGGTCGGGACGTCCCACGCCGGCCTCCTGGCTCTTCTCCCGGCGGCTGTCCGCATAGCGCATACAGGCCGGTCCCCCGGGCGACACTGGCTAGTGTCGGGCCTTCTCCTTCCTTATACGTCACGAATGACGTCACACGCCGGCCGCCGCGCGTCATGACGGCGGCCGGCGTGACAGCACGGCGCATGCACGGTTTAATCGCACATGCGCCGTGCTGTCAGCCGGCCGCCGTCATGACGCGCGGCGGCCGGCATGTGACGTCATTTGTGACGTATAAGGAAGGAGAAGGCCCGACACTCGCCAGTGTCGCCCGGGGGACCGGCCTGTACGCGCTATGCGGACAGCCGCAAGAGCCAGGAGGCCGGCGTGGGACGTCCCGACCAGGGCTGGGATGGAGAAAGCCCCGGGTAAGTTCAAATTTTATTTTTAGTCTGAGCTCGGAGTCCCTTTAAAAGAGTGTCCCAAAGGGAAACTAAATGGATCTATATGTTGAATACATTAAAACCTAGGGGACTTAACAGTGATATAGACCTAGTTTGTTTCTTAAGCAATGATTAAATCTATAGGGGTGAGTGGGAACCCCCAAATCGAATGCCCTTTCAATATGTTTATACAAGGGGTACTATTATATCAAAATAGGGGGGGGCACGAGTTTATGTAATTTTTGGTCACTACACAATAAACACAATGGTTAAAATTTAAAATTTACTAAGAGTTATCACCATTTGGGTGGGGTGTTGAGTTTATACGTTGAGAAGTGGGCATCCGAATGAAGGGGCGAAACACTCACTTATATGACATAGAAACATGTATGGGATCACTGTGGATGAGTACTCAAAAGGAAAAAGTTTGGTATGTCAATGAGGTTTAATGACTTGAAATAGTGACTCGCGTCTCAGTAATCAATTTTAAATTTACAGTTTTATCAATTTTACTAGCTGTCAATGCATTGTAAGGGCTATACCCTAATGGTAACTCCCGGGTAGGTAATGGCATTAGATATAGGTAACAGTTAGCTATTTGACCACAAGAGGCCCTAGGGTTAAAGTACGCGTGTATAACATGCTACAGGCGTACATAGAGGCGTCTGCTGCCGCAAGTGGTTAGATATAGATAACAGTTAGCTTCTTGACCACAAGAGGGCAAAACGGCAAAGTACGCATGTGTAATACGTAACACGCGTATGAAGCGCCGCAAGGAGTAGAGAGAGGTGGCGTCATAGCGTAAGAAGCGGCGATACCATGGCAACCCGACTCCAGAGTAAGTTTCCGGGAATACGGGTCTGCCATTGGTTGACATCGCAGAGACAGAGCGCTTCCGGGGCCAGGGGGGAAGGAGGGAGGAATCAAATATGGCTATTAGGTATAAAATAGCGTGGAACAATGGGCCGCATATGCTTCTGAAGAGTCGCTATAGCGACGAAACCGGTCAAGCCTACGCGACCATTTTTAGCCACTAGCAGACACCAGAGGGGCGCGGTGGAGAGACCACGGGAGGTGGACCAAGTCACCGTGGCAAGCCAACCCGGTGGCCTACGATTGGGGTAGAGCCCATTAAAACTCTGTGCCCAACACCAAGCCTCTTGTTTGTAAGTGTGCACTCTTTTTAAAATTAAACTAATTTTACAGTGTTACGCTATGAGAGATCTGGTTATATTTTAGAGTGTATATGATCCTGCAACAAGTTCAACCAAGGGGACAAGATTCCTGAGCGGACGGGGGCGGCCTGATGACCCCATAAGCGCTGAGGACCCATCTAAAAGAGGGTCATATAATAGCGGTGAGTGCCCACTGTGAGGGGTGTGGTGGTGGTGATATCTCGCCGAAGGTGATCGGTGGCAAAGCAGCCTGGAACTTGGGAAGAATTGTTGGACTGTCTGTGTACGGGATTGACAGAGCTGGATTGACTGTCTATAGCACTGTACCTGATGCAGATAATAGAGACTTGTTTGCAGTAATCATTGTGCGCAGCCATTGAGTTTATATTGTTAATACACTGCGTACTGAGGCAGGGGGGCTGGATGACATTTTGGTGACCTTTGTGTAAAAACTTTAACATCTCAAAAACTTTAAAAGATTAGAACAAACACAGAACTAACAAACTATCCTGGTGTGTGTGTGTGTGCTATTGTAGGGAGACCAGGTGAACTTTTGACCATTTCTGCCACTGAAATAAGTTAGTCAGCAATTTCTTTGCCAAAAAACTATTCCAATCTGACTTATACAGTATGTGTGAGGACTAGATCTGTAGTGTTATTTTAATGTCTTAAGATCAATTTTACAGTTAATATTAGACACTAATTTGGGGATAATTGTTTATACTTTTTATTTTAAAAGAGGTAAAATTCATACTTACAAAGGCCCAAATCTTTACACATAAAATCAGATTGCCAACAATGCTTGAAATGACCATGCAGGGTTATGAATCCCATTCCTTTTCATATTTTGCATGAAACCAACTATAATTAACAGATAATTTTCTTGCATAGAAGTGAATCAGTGGTTTTCATTTGGCATAATACATTATACATTTTGTTCACAGCCCTGCTAATATTTTATTGGCTAGACAGATAAATATCTCTTTTTTTATTACATTTTTCCAAAATAGTTCTGTTGTTCATTAGAGAAAACCTCAGGTTATAAATCATAAATTCAAAATATAATATCTAAAAAAATACATCCTACTCCAAATCCTGTATTTGCTAAAATGAGTTGGTTGTTATAACTGACATGACATTGTACAGTGGCTGATGTTGAATAATTATCTTGCATTTGACAGCAGTATTTTTTCTTACATAAATAACTGTCAAAAGGACATCCTACTGGCAGTGGAATGGCAAAAAACTATACTCTATTTATATTGAATTTTGAATTTTAATTTAAAAAAAAAAATCAAAGAGAAAATAAGTCACACTAATCAATGTGACAATCAATATTGGGTTTGACTTATGATTTTTCTGAAAAAAAGGGATAGCACATTTGAATTTGGGGTGTTACTTTGGTTGAAATAATAATAGGTTAGAAAAACGTGATGTGAGTATATTTACATTGATTATACTGTAGCTACCTGTTGTGCATTCTATACAGTGACAATATGTGAGGGCATTGGATCTGTAAAATCACATTTTGAAGTATGCTGTAATGACTACTTTCCTGCTGACAGTAAATTAATCTTACTGTCATAACCAGTCAGCCATATACAGTGAAGTATAGATTCATGGAGAAGGTTAAAAATAGCAATATATGGATGGTATGTGGGGAAAAAAAAACCCTTAGCATTATTCAGCATGCACCATCTTGTTAAAAGCAACATTGTTTTAGCTTGCATATCTTTATTCAATAAATATTTTTGAAAGCATACATTATCAAAAAGCATCTTAATGCTTTTACAATGGTACTGAGTCATTTTAAAGTGGACCTGAACTCAGAACTTCCTCTCTGCTCTAAAAAGATACTCAACAGCGTAATAACCTTTAAAGAAAAACATTTCTTTGTTACAGCTGATACATATCCTAAAATAAATCTCCAGTGTTTCCTGGGCCGGATTTACCATAAAGCACTGTAGGCACGTGCCTACAGGCGCCTGATGATGGAGGGGTGGCTCACTCCTCTCCACTAGCGCCTCCCTCCTTCCCTATGCTGAGTCCTGAGCAGAGTGTAAATGAGAATTTAGTCAACTGGCTCTCTGCATCTACTGCTGAGATTTCCCTTCAGTTGGGGGCACTACTAGCTACTTAACCACTTCACAACGGAGGGGTTTTACCCCTGAAACACCAGCACGATTTTTACGTTTCAGCGCTGCTTCCATTCTTTTTTTTCTGTGATATGATTGGTTATTGGGGACTAGGGTCCCCATAACCAATCATTGCACTGCAAAGCGGGAGTGTGTGTGCACGCGCGCGGGTCGCGGGGGCGCGCGATCGCACACTGCACGTTTGTTTACTATTCATTGTTATGAATGAAGACTGCCTCTGTTTGAAGCAGTCTTCATTCTATTCACAATCGGCGAGTCTAATTGGATTTAGGAACGCTTGTTCCTAACATCCAATTAGTCACTTGCTGTGCTGGCTGGCTGGAGTGTGCGCGCGAGTTCCCCGCCCACTCCCAGCCAGTAAACAAACGAGTGCACCTTTCTCCGTCCCTGGGGGTGAAGCAGTGCGCAGAGGGACGGAGAAATTTAGCACTGGGGGGTTGAAGTGGTTAATATTGAGGGTACTTCTGGCTACCTAATGCTAAGGGACACCTGTAGCTACCTATGACAGGTAAAGGAGAAGTGACAGCTGGGCCAGCCAATACACTTGCGGTGCAGCTCAGTGGGGGTTTGTGATCCTGAAGGACAAAGTCTGGGGTGCCAGGACATCTGTGCCTATAGGCTCCTGTGATGTAAATTCAGGCCTGAGTGTTTCTACTTCCCACTTCCATGGAAGCAGACATATTGTAAACATCCTGTGCTTTCATAAGAGCTTATCTGCCATGGCAGTCAGGTGGCACAGGGGAGAGATCAAATTACAACTTGTGATTATGCACAAATGAGGGGAAATTAGACAGTCTAAACTCTCTAAATACATACAGGGTGCTTTTCTCCATGTTTTCCTTCTGTCCTATGCAGGAGTTCAAGTCCATTTTAAACGATCATTATGATGAAAAATTGTACAAATAAAATTCAAATAAGTATGTTTTTTTTTAGAGGAAAATATGCTATAAATAACTTTTCTCTTGTGTTGCTGCCACGTACAGTGGTTAGTAGAAATCTGAAAATCTGACAGAACTGACAGATTTATGACTAGTCCATCACTTCATGGGGGATTCTCAGTATTTTTTCTTTTTTCTTTACAAAAGCACTCTCTAGAAAGGATCTATACAAAGATGCAGGTTGAACCCCCCACCTCCACCCCACCGCACACGCACACACACACACACACCTGTTTGCATGCTATTCCCAGCACTTGGCATGAGCAACTGCTGTTCACTAAGTGACTTTGAAAATAATGAAAATCCTGAGAATCCTCCATGTGGAAATGGACTAGTCCAAAACCTGTCAGTTCTGTCAGATTTCTACTACCTACTGTAAAAGACAGTAACATAGGAGAAAGGTAATTTATAATTTATTTTACTCTGAGAAAACGTACTTTATATTTATGTGTTTTCATGCATTTTACATTTTCCAATTTTAGTGACAGTGGTCCTTCAGGGAAGGGAAAACCAACCCTGTATTTTTGATTTTTCACCCTTTTTTTTGTAAAAAAAAAAAGTTATCTATAAAAAAGCAGATTTGCTGCAAAAAGCCCATTCCAATGTATTACTTTGTCATTTTTTTTATGTTTAAAGAGAACCTGTGATTAAAAAAACCTCTCGGGGACATTTAACTGGGGAGGGGGAAGCCTCAGGGTCCCAATGAGGCATCCCCAACCTCTGAAGATCTGTAATCCAGTGTTGGCTCCCCCCAAAGGACTTGCGCCTGCACAGTAGAGCGGATACGATTGGGTTTGACTATTTCCACCTTACACAAACAAGGGGCCACTAGTGCACCTGCTCAGGATAGCGGTAGGTAAATATTTACCTTGCCGTGCTTCGGGGGTCCCGGCACTTGAACGGAGGGATGGAAGAGGATGGGGAAGCCTCGATAGGATCTAGAGGCTCCCCCTGCCCAAGGTGAGTATCCCCCAAATTGTGTTTGAACTGTTGCAGCATTCTCAGTGTCTGTCTGATAGTGCACAGACAGAGCACACTGGCACTGAGAGACAACAACAACAACAACAAATAACATTTGTAAAGCGCTTTTCTCCCGTGGGACTCAAAGCGCATAAGCATGGCTCCGACCATCGTGGTACAGAGGAAGAATTTTATAAATCTGGAAATGCCAGGCTAAACAGGTGGCTTTTCAGTCTGGATTTGAATAGCTCCAGGGATGGTGCTGTCTTTACTGGGTGTGGTAGGGAGTTCCAAAGAGTAGAGGCAGCATGACAGAAGGCTCTGTCTCCAGATTTTTTGAGGTGCACTCTGGGAGTGACCAAGTTTATAGAACTTGCTGATCTGAGGTTGTGAGAGGTGTGGTGCAGCTTCAGCAAGTCCTTCATGTATCCAGGGCCCAGATTGTGCAGGGATTTGAATGTCAGCAGTCCAATCTTGAAGAGTATTCTCCATTCTACTGGTAGCCAGTGCAGTGAGCGAAGGATCGGTGTAATGTGACAGTAGCGAGGCTGGTTTGTTAGCAATCTGGCAGCAGCATTCTGCACTAATTGCAGGCGACGCAGGTCTTTTTTGGGGAGGCCAGCATAAAGGGCATTGCAGTAGTCCAGCCGTGATGTGATGAAGGCGTGGACTAGGGTTTGAAGATCCTCTGGGGGAATCAGATGCTTAATCTTTGCAATGTTCTTCAGATGAAAGAAGGAAGATTTAACTACAGATGAAATTTGGTTTCTGAAACTCAATTCCCCATCGATTAGTATGCCAAGGCTGCGCACAAGGTTGGAGCTGTTTATGTCTGAATTCCCAATCCTGATTGGTGTTGCTTTAGGATAGAGCTGTTTTGATGGCGAGCACTGGCTTTGGACAAACAGGACCTCAGTTTTGTCAGCATTCAGTTTCAACCAGTTATCATTCATCCATGCCTGAAGCTCAGCTAAGCAAGAGTTTATTTTTGGGGTAGGGTCTGTTCCACCAGGTTTGAAGGACAGGTATAGCTGTGTCCACACCTGTGCCCACTTATAGTGATATTGAATTGTGTGCCACATAAAAGCACAAGCACATTTTTTTCCACTACTGTGCTCCAAGCCTCTGTTATTATCACTAAATTGTGTTTGAACTGTTGCAGCATAATTTCTCAGTGTCTGTCTGATAGTGCATAGAAAAGCCCACTGGCACTGAGCCACACCTGTGCCCACTTATAGTGATATCGAATTGTGTGCCACATAAAAGCACAAGCACAGTTTTTCCACTACTGCTCCAGGGCATCTGCTGTTATCATTGTATTGTGTTTGAACTGTTGCGTATCTTGGTGTGTGACACTACACAGCCCACTGATAACCAGAGCTGTGTACACTACTGCTATTGTTGTTGCCACATTCAGTTGCAGGCATAGTAGCACCTCCACTGCATTACTTTTCACTTGTTCCAGGCACAGTAACCCAATTAAAAAAAATGACAGGCAGAGGCAGGCCAACCAAGTGTCCTCGAGGTCCTGCTGCTGTGATTCCCTGTGGCCCTGGAAGAATGCACAGTGTTCAGAGGGCACGTACTCTCAACCTCTAAAATTCAGAGGATGTAGTTGACTGGCTTACACCGCACATCCCCCCTCTCTACAACTTCAGCACACAACCTCTTTGACGCACCTTCCTCCTCCTGCTCTGCTTCAGGCACCCCACAACAATTTACCACCACTAGCACCACAACTGCTCCACTTGATATGTCACAGGAATTATTCACACATGATGCTTTTAGTGATGCACAACCAGAGCAGGGACAAGGTCCTCCAGCACCCAAGGCTGAGACACCAAAGTGCGCCCCTCCATCCCTCCCACCCCAGCCGTCACACACTAATTGCTATTAGACTAAGAGGGCCACATGGCCCACAACCTCCCCAACACCTTAATATCTAGTTATCTGGCTTGCAGTCACTGCTATGTATCCCCTTTTCTTATTTCTTTCTGCTTCATACACAATTAGGAATGACAACTGAATGAATTGTGCGCCCCCTCCTACACTGCGCCCTGAGGCTGGAGCCTCTCCAGCCTATGCCTCGGCCCAGCCCTGTGCACAACCTTTATTGGCAGAAGATATAAGAGATAAGGAGGATGTCACACCATGTGATATGTCTCAGTCAGGCATCAGTGCACATGTGGACATAAGGTGTGAGGAGGATGACGATCATGTAGTACCCATTGTTAGTGCCTATTTGCAGGTGCCTGAGACAAGTGAAGCAGTTGATGATGATGATGATGACGATGTTTCCATCATTCCATGAATGTCACTTGGGTGGCCGCAAGAGGACATGAAGAAAAAGGGGACAGTTCAGATGGAGAGACAGAGAGGAGGAGGACATGAGTTCTTGAAACTGACAGGGGGAGTTTCTCACAAGGAGCTAGTGGCACTGTCAGACAGCAAGTACCGGCATCTAGGGTCAGCCAGCAAATATGCCCTTCAACGCCTGCTGTTGCCACCACCAGACTGCCAACATTCCAAAACTCCCCAGTGTGGCCTTTTTATTTAGTTTGTGTGCCTCTGATACCAGCAATGCCCTCTGCAACCTCTGCCAAAATAAACTGAGTCATGGCAAGTCCAACACACACATAGGGACAGCTGTTTTGCAAGGGCACCAAATCGCAAAACACAAACAATAATGGGATGCACACGTGAATAAAAGCAGCACACAAACGAAAAGCCACCCTCCTCCTCCTGGTCTAGCAGCATCTTCAGCCATGTCAACCTCTGCTGTCTTTGCCCCCTCTCAAGTACCCTGCACTCCGCCACCCTTTACTGTACAAGCTGGTAGAGTCTGAGGCCTTCAAGAAATTTGCAACAAATTTGTGCCCTGCATGGCACATGTGTTGAATCTAATTATACAACAATTTGTGTGTAAGTACCCAGGCTTACAGGAGGTCCTCCAGCAGTCCAGAAAGGTATGTGGCCATTTCAGGCATTCCTACACGGCCATGGCGCGCTTTGCAGACATTCAGCGGGAAATGGAATCTACCAGTGTGGCGCATGATTTGCAACACTCCTCATGTTCGACCACCTGCTCCAACAAGAAAAAGCCATCAATGAGTATCTGTACGAGTACAGAGGCAGGACAGGCCATAGGGATCTGGGGATTTTTTCGCCACGTTACTGGAGGCTCATGCGCAACGCCTGCAGGCCCATGTGTCTATTTGAGGAGGTGACAAACCTGTTGAGTCGAAGTGAAGGCACCATCAGCGACCTGATCCCATACGCATTCTTCCTGGAGCGTGCCCTGAGAAGAGTGGTGGATCAGGCTGTACAGGAGTGTGACCAGGAAGAGGAAGAGCTGTGGGAACCATTACCACCACCACAACCAGGCTTGTCATGGACACCTGCTGTACCTGCGACAACACAGAGGGAGGAGTCAGAGGAAAAGGAGGAGTTAGAGGAGGAAGGTGGCTTTGAGGAGGAGGTGGAAGACCAAACGCAGCAGGTATCTCAGGGGGATTGCAGTCACCCTTTGGCTACCCGTGGTGTTGTACGTGGCTTTGGGGAGGAGGAGGAGACCTTTTCGTGACCTCAGTGATGAAGAGTAAGAGGGGCTGGCAGTGGCTAGCTCGACATCCAACCTTGTACAAATGGGGCCTTTCATGCTGTCCTGCCTGTTGAAGGACCCCCGTATAAAAAAGCTGAAGGACAAGGATTTGTACTGGGTGGCAACACTACTGGACCCATCAGTATAAGCACAAAGTGGTGGAACTGTTACCAAGTCACAATCAGTTGGAAAGGATGAACAAGTCCCACAGAAGCCTGCAAAGTATGTTGTAAACTTTGTTCAAGGGTGATGTCACAGCACAATGGGAAAGAGCTGCCAGGAATCCTCCTCCTTGATTGATCGGCTGCATACGTTTTGGTCCACGTACCATGGACCATGTGGACTGGTATAGCTCAGGGTACGAAGCCCCATGAGGCCAGGGCTCCGCATTCTGGCTATCCCAGCCTGCACGGGGGACAAGGGGTTAAAGCGGCTAAGGAGGGGGGACCCCACATCATTTCTTTTTAACATTTTGCACGCTCTAAAAACATACAAACACACACACACACACACACACACACACACACACACACACACACACACACACACACACACACACACACACACACACACATATATATATATATATGTATATATATATATATATATATATATATATATATATATATATATATATATACAGTGCTGCCCATAATTATTCATACCCCTGGCAAATTTTGACTTAACCTCCTTGCCGGTCTAAAAAATCCGGCAAGGAGGCAGCGCCGCACATTTTTTTAATTTTTTTTTTTTTAAAATCATGTAGCGAGCCAAGGGCTCGCTACATGATAGCCGCTAAGCGGCGGCATCCCCCCACCCACTCCGATCGCCTTCGGCGGTCAGAGTATGCAGGGAATCCCGTTGAGAACGGGATTTCCTGCAGGGCTTCCCCGGTCGCCATGGCGACGGGGCGGGATGACGTCACCGACGTCATGGACGTCGGGACGTCATAGGGAATCCCGATCCGCCCCTCAACGCTGCCTGGCACTGATTGGCCAGGCAGCGCAGGGCTCTGGGGCGGGGGGGAGCGACTCGACGCGGCGGATTGCGGCGGAACGGCAGCGAGCGGCGGCGATCAGAAGTTACAAGCAGCTAGCAAAGTGCTAGCTGCTTGTAACAAAAAAAATTATGCAAATCGGCCCAGCGGGGCCTGAGATATCCTCCTGCGCAGGTTACCCCGAGCTGAGCTCGGGATAACCAGCAAGGAGGTTAAAGTAACTTTTATTCAAACAGCAAGTAATTTTTTGACGTGAAATGACATAAGTGTTTTCCTGTGCCCCCCATGTGCCCTTCTGTGCCCCCCATGTGTCCTCCTGTGTCCTCATGTGCCCCTCATGTGTCCTCCTGTGCCCCCCATGTGTCCTCCTGTGTCCTCATGTGCCCTTCTGTGCCCCCATGGGTTCTCCTGTGTGTCCTCATGTGCCCCCATGTGTCCTTCTCTGCCCCCCATGTGTCCTCCTGTGCCCCCCATGTGTCCTCATGTGCCCTTCTGTGCCCCCCATGGGTTCTCCTGTGTGTCCTCATGTGCCCCCATGTGTCCTTCTGTGCCCCCCATGTGTCCTCCTGTGTCCTCATGTGCCCCCCCTTGTGTCCTCATGTGCCCCCCATGTGTCCTTCTGTGCCCCCCATGTGCCCTTCTGTGCCCCCCATGTGTCCTCCTGTGTGTCATGTGTCCTTCTGTGCCCCCCATGTGTCCTCCTGTGTCCTCATGTGCCCCTCATGTGTCCTCCTGTGCCCCCCATGTGTCCTCCTGTGTCCTCATGTGCCCTTCTGTGCCCCCATGGGTTCTCCTGTGTGTCCTCATGTGCCCCCATGTGTCCTTCTCTGCCCCCCATGTGTCCTCCTGTGCCCCCCATGTGTCCTCATGTGCCCTTCTGTGCCCCCCATGGGTTCTCCTGTGTGTCCTCATGTGCCCCCATGTGTCCTTCTGTGCCCCCCATGTGTCCTCCTGTGTCCTCATGTGCCCCCCCTTGTGTCCTCATGTGCCCCCCATGTGTCCTTCTGTGCCCCCCATGTGTCCTTCTGGGGCCTCCCCATGTGTCCTGATGTGCCCCCATGTGTTTTTCTGTGCCCCCTCATGTGCGCTCCAGTGCCCCCCATATGTCTTCCTATGCCCCCATGTGCCCTCATTTGCCCCCCTGCCTTCCTCCCTCCCACCTGCCCGAGTCTCCTGCCCTCCGGATTGGAGTGTTAATAGCAGCAGCAACTTACCTTTGGCAGGCTCCCGCGCTGATCCTAGATCATTGCGCTGCCCCCCGCTAGCCTCCTCTGCCTCCCCCCTGTGTATCTGCCCCCCCACCGGGTGAAGGAATAAAGTATCGGCAGCTCACCTCCGCAGTGCGCCCGCGATGACTGCAGACGTCCGTCTTCCAGGCACTTCTCGCTCTAGTGACCGGCTTGAACTGATGACGCGCAGTTCAAAGCCGGCCACTAGAGCGAGAAGTGCCTGGTAAGTTGCCGCCGCTATTAACACTCCATCCGGGGGGCCAGGAGACGCAGGCGGGCACAGAAAGGCAGGCACAGAAAGGCAGGGAATCCCCAACATGGCGGCGGGTCGCGGTTCATATCGGCGGGCGTTATTAAGTTGGGGATTCCCTGCCTTTGCCGTATAAGACACAGGGACTTTTTCTCCCCATTTTTGGGGGAGAAAAAGTGCGTCTTATACGGCGACAAATACGGTAGGTGTCTCCCAAAATATAATAACACAATGATATTTCTTAGCTTTTATTTACATGTGAGCAAAAAGTGTACAGTCCAAAATTATTCATACCCTTCTCAATAATTAATAGAAAAGCCTTTATTGGCTATTACAGCAATCAAACTCTTACTATAATTGCAGACCAGCTTTCTGCATGTCTCCACAGGTATTTTTGCCCATTCATCTTTAGCAATGAGCTCAACATCTTTCAGGTTAGAGGGTCTTCTTGCCATCACCCCAGGGGGCGTAGCAATAGGGGTTGCAGAGGTTGCGGACGCATCGGGGCCCTTGGGCCAGAGGGGCCCCAAAGGGCCCTCCCCCAACTACAGTATGAGCTCTCTATTGGTCCTGTGCTCATAATAATCACTTCTATAGATACTTTGTACAGTAGTAATTATTAACAAACTACACCCCATGCCCTTCTTGCACCTCTGACACTGTAATTGCCATTGGCAGGTTTTAGTGTGCCGTATCAATTGTTATATATAGAGTGCTTGGGGGCCCCATTGTAAAACTTGCATCGGGGCCCACAACTCCTTAGCTACGCCACTGCATCACCCTGATTTTTAGCTCCCTGCACAGAGTCTCCACTTTCTGTCCTCTGACAGAGTTACCTTTGTTTTAATCGGCTGCACAAAACTTTTTCCTTTGCTGTGGCCTGCTCATTTTTGTTTCCCCTCTCGGTATTGCCAGAGCGACAATTTCATGCAATGTGCCCTGTTCTGTGACATCTGAAACAAGTTATTAACCTGTGCTCATTAGAAGGATTCCCCTGTAGAACCCCCCACCCCCTTATTTTAAGGAGAAGGATGCTGAGTGGTCATTCTTTGCTTGTCTTTAGTAAGTGGCCTTCCTTTGGTGACATTCACATGGACCTTCTTTTTTGTCCTTACAAGTGCCTCTTGTATTGTAAATTTGAGCAGTTCTGAGAACTTGCAATAATACCGGATTGGGCCGCCCTACTTACCAAAGTGTGATCCACATATTTTCTCACAAATTCCCAAACCATTAACTCTTCCTCTGCCTTTGACAGCTGCTTATTCTCTTGGCAGATAATTATTTGGGTGAGGATGTGAGGATGTGAGGATCTGCTGCCCGGCTTCCTGGTTGTGACACGTTTCCGCTCCCGCCCTCCCGCGTACTACTGCTCTAGCACTACTGGTGCTCAGCGTCTCCAGTCGTCTCCGGTTGGATGGTTGATGCGCGCGCTATGTTGAGCACTGCTGCCCGATGTTTGTCGGCTGATGTCCGCCTGATGCCCGCCTGATGCCCGCTTGCGGAGTAATTGGGCAGTGAACCGGTTTGGTGCCGCTTGCTCCCGCTTGTCCCCCGCTGGTCTCCCGCTGGTCTCCCGCTTGTCTACTGCCCGCTCCGCCGCTCAGCTCAGCCAGCCTGCCCGCCTGCTCTGCTCCGCTCCGCTTCCTGCTATCTGCTCTGCTCTGCTATCCTTGCCTGTCTCCTGTCTGCCTGTCTCCAACGATTGTATTGAGTGTATTGCTGTGTCTCAGTTGGGCCTCCATTCCCGGACTCTGTCTCCGCCTTCGCTTCCATGCTTCCAGTGGCTTTGTTTCTGCCCTCATTTCTGCCGACTGTCAGCGGTTGTGGACCTCCGGCTCCCTGCGCCTGGTGTTAACTTATCATACCCACGTCATACCCACTATTAGCTGCAGCATACTAGAGCATACTACATCACTGCTCTTTCGTTCCTGGACGGTGGCGGAGTTTTCTTCAGTTCTCTCTGCTTAGCAGGGAGTTTTCAACATCACCTGCATGTCCCAGAGGCTACTGGACTGGTATCGTATTGACCTGTATATATATGCTGTACATGCTATACTAATATACTGTATATACTAATGCTGCTAATGCTAATGCTGCTGTATAGTGCTACATGGGGTTATACAATGCCATAATATTATACGCTGATGCTATCTAATTGCTATCCAATTGCTATCCAATTGACTGTTGCCACACAATTGGGATTTAAATTGCTGTAACTGTAACTGTGATACCTTGCTGCTACCTCGCTGTTGCCCTACTGAGAGTTATTACGAGATCTACCGCTGAGGGAGGCCTGCGAGGTCGGTAGTTGATTCTGCTGTACATGATCTGGCGATAACGATAACTCTAGGCTGTTGCTGCCCTTATCTATGTAGGTTGCAAGTGCCTTGATAACATCACAGGAGAACATGATATCCGGATACTCTAGTATCTTTTGCTGATACATCTATTGCCTCGGCTGCTGTGTCCATTTTAACTTATTAATCTTATTAATCTATCTGCTAACCTCCCCCCCCCCCCCAGGTTAGACCTGGAGACACCCTGAGTACCTATTCCTCAACTGAAATTGTCTCTCCTACATAACTACCTACTGTGGGCTGCTTAATAGTTGGGAAGACTGTAAAACCTAACTCCGGTTATGGCTACAGGAACAAGGAAAAATAAGGGAAGCCAACTCGAAAAGGGCCTGCACAATTTTGGCTTTGGCGCAGGGGGAATAGGCAATGGGGAAGACCCCTCAAGTAAACCAGAAACCCCGACCAGGAAAACTGAAGGCATGTTTTCACCTCAAGGGTCGGTAACGCCACAGGATATTAACAAACACATCAAAAAAATTTCAGAATTTTGTGAGGTGGTTCAAAAATCAGTCAAAGAAAATCAAGGGCGGGGAGAAAAAAACACTGAAAAAAACATTAAGGAAACCGAACAACAGATAGCACCACAATCATCTGAAAACGGTGCCAACCAGATTGCAGGTGAAAACAGTTGTCAAAAAGGCCATGTGCCGGACATAAATATAAGAGAGTTAATGGAAGAATTTTCAACAAAGATAAAGGTGACTATGGTTGAGACAGTGCAATCCACAATTAAAGAAGCGGTGAGTAGTGAATTTAAAATTATTAAGGAGGAGCTACATCAGCTCATGGATAGAATGGACAGGCTGGAGAAAAATCTGGATGATATGGTTAAAACCACTAGTAAACAATCGAACGAATTAACAACACAGAAAAAAACCTTAAAAGAAATTACGTTAAAAATAGATGATCTTGAAAACAGGAGCCGTAGAAATAACATTAAAATTAGAGGCTTCCCTTCAAATATACCGGCTAAGGAATTACCCTCACTAGCACAAGAACTTTTTAGAGACCTCCTGAATAAAGATGTTGAAAATAAAATCGTGATTGACAGGATTCACAGGATCGGCAGAGAAAGATCACAAAAAAAGGGGAAAAGTACAGATATTTTATGCAGGATTCATTTCTTCCATGAAAAGGAAGAAATCCTATATAAGGCCCGCTCATTGAACAATCTGGATTTCAAGGGGTGGAAAATTGAGCTTTTCCCTGACCTCTCAAAACGAACTATCGATCGTAGAAGACAATTGAAACCGTTACTGGAGGCAATCAAAAAAAAGGAGGGGCAATATAGTTGGGGATACCCCTTCTCTCTGAGAGCAACGGTAGATGGGAATACATATAATTTGACTGATGGAGAACCTCTAGTAAATATTCAAAAGGCATTAAATCTACCCACAATACATATCCCGGGTTGGGAAGACATTTAGATTTAATACATGCTTTAGGGAGGGGGGGGGATTAATGGGGGGGTGGAGGGAATAAGTGCTATACCAGGAAGTAGGGGCTCTATCCCTGTTACCACTCTTTTGTTTGACAGGTTTAGAAGAGTCCGACACAAGAAATCAACAGGGTTGATTGAGAGGACTAGATCAAAAAAGTGATTGTTGGTTGATTGTGTAAGATGTATGTTCTAAGGATGACTGGAGTATGTATGTGGCAGGATGGATGCACACTTTATGTCCTGGAGCACCTCCCCCAGTCTGCATCTCCTCTTTCCCTCCACTTTGCATTTTCCTCCTCCAGCCGAGGTCTATTGCTTTTAAAAATAAATAAAGATGTGTGAATTAAAAATTCTTTCTATGAATGTAAAAGGAGCCAATTCAGGATGTAAGAGAGGAAGGATTATTGATGTATTGTTAAAGAATAAAATTGATATTGCATTTATACAGGAGACGCATTTTCAGCTAGGGAAGGCACCAATAATTTTTGATAAAAGATATAAGGAGTGGATCAATAATCCAAATCACCACCGGAAAACCTGTGGGGTAACAATTATTATAAGAACAGGTCTTGATTTTTCTGTTGATAAAATATACAAGGACAATGAAGCCAGGGAACTTATTGTATTGGGGAGGGCGAAGGGGGAATCTGTAACACTGGCCAACTTATATGCACCAAATAGAGGCCAAGCAGCTGCAGTAATTAATTTTATTAATAAAGTAAAAAATAAAGCAAAAGGGACTATAATTTTGGGGGGTGACTTTAATTTACCGTTAAACCCTGAACAAGATACTTCAAAGAGTAGGTCATATCTATCCCAAAATGAAATAGATGAAGTTCAAAAAACTATCAATGACAACAGAATGGTTGATATTTGGAGGATTAAAAATCCTAACGAAAGAGATTACACCTATTTTTCACATGTTCATCGGGGCTACTCAAGAATTGATTATTTTTTAGTCCAGCAGGATACTATACTGTCAGTGGCAGACGTAAAAATAGGACAAATTACGTTCTCAGACCACGCACCGGTGATAATAACTATATTATTAGGGAAAAGATCTATTGTAAATAAACAATGGAGATTAGATGTCTCCTTGTTAGATAGTACGGATCATATGCAACAGGTTGCGAACGCTATTAAAGACTTTATAGAGTTGAATGAAAAATCTGTCTCCTCGTATGGTATCCTGTGGGACACTCTAAAATGCGTTATTAGAGGAACCTTGATTAATATAAAAAGTAAAATGAATAAAGAAAAAAATAACAAGATTAATAATCTACTAACATTGCTGCAACAAGCAGAAGGGGAACATAAAAAATACGCAACAATCAAAACTTTATCAATAGTGACTGAACTTAGAATAGAACTTAATGACCTTTTGGATAATAAATGTTCATTAGAACACAAAAAATTGAAGAAACAATATATGTTGGGGAAAAACAAATCGGGGAAAATCTTGGCGGACCTCCTAAGAGATAAAGGGAAATCAAATTATATTCATCACATAGTTGATAAAAAAGGCACAATTATTCATGATACTAATCAGATTTCAAGAGAATTTTTTAAGTTCTATAACGAACTATATAATATGGATGAGTCAGGTTTGTTAAACCCTAAAGATTTTTTGGATAAAATAAAACTTCCAAGGATAAGCCTGAAAGATAAAATAGAACTGGAATCCCCGATCTCCCTGGCCGAATTCTGCAGGACTGTAATGGAACTGCCCAAAAAAAAATGTCCGGGCCCTGACGGCTTTAATGCCGAGTTTTACCAATCATTTATGGATATTTTAGCACCCCTATTTTGTAAACTTGTGAATAATAGCGAAAACGGTACAATTTTTTCCAATGAATCAAACCGAGCAACTATTACGCTGATTCCGAAAGGGGATAAACAAAACCCAAATTGTGCACAATTTAGGCCAATTTCCCTCATAAATTGTGATGTAAAAATTTATGCTAAAATATTATCAAATAGATTAAATAAAATAATTGGTAACGTCCTGGGGAATCAACAAGCAGGTTTTATTAAAAACAAACAAACTAAAGATAATATATATACCGCAATCAGTTTGATCGAAAAATGTAGAGCAAGAGGGAAAGGGGCAGTGGTGATCGCAGTTGATGCCGAAAAGGCATTTGATCGCATCTCGAGAGGTTTTGTCTTTGCAGCCCTGGAGGAATTCGGACTGGGACCAATATTTATTGGGAATATAAGAAAGCTGTATAGTAATCAAAGTGCAGGTGTTAAGGTAAATAACCAGACCAGTGACACATTTTTTATCTCTAATGGGGTTAGACAGGGATGCCCCCTGTCCCCCACATTATTCAATCTTGGCATTGAAGCAATTATACAATCCATCCAACAAGATAATGAAATTAGAGGCATCAAAACGAAACAAGGCGAAATGAAGATATTGGCTTATGCCGATGATCTACTTTTGACCCTGACGGATCCACTTGGCTCGACTATAAAATGTCGGGATAAGTTTAGTCTTTTTGCAAAATACTCAAATTTTAAACTGAATAAAGAGAAAACTGAGATATTAAATATAGGTTGCTCTATGAAACTTATAGAAGAGATAAAACAAACTAGTGAATTTAGATGTAATAATTATTCGATTAAATATTTAGGCATTAATCTTACGAGTAACCTGGACTTACTTTTTAAGAGTAACTTTTTAAAAATAATAGATGAAAGTAAAAATAAACTGAGATCCTGGGACCGCCCATGTTTCAATATAATAGGTAGGATTGGAATCATTAAAATGCTGATCCTCCCCAAACTTATTTTTTTGTTGCAGAGTTTACCGATAGCCATCCCTACTGCATGGTTCCAGAACTGGCACAAGATATTTCAGAACTTTATTTGGAGCAACACTAAGCGTAGAATAAACTACAAACTGATTATGAAAAGGAAAAATCAGGGCGGACTGGCTGCCCCAAATTTATATAATTACTATAGAAGCATACATTTGACAAGAATCCTAGAATGGAAAATAGAGATTACCTCTGATACAAATAATAGGATTTGGCCTTGGCTGGAGGAGGAGGAATCCGACTTGGATCTTGTTTTTACCTGGATTCCTAAAAACATTAATAGGGTATATAACTTATCGTCACATCCGCTGATTAAACCAACTCTAAAGTCATTGCTCTGGATAATTAAAAAATGGCAGGAGAATATGGGGTTATCTCCCCTGACAACCTTGCGAGATAATCCAGACTTCCCCCCAGGTCTTGACCCAGCCTGGTTTGGCAAGCATAATATAAGTCGAGAAACACGCTTCATTGATATCAGAGGTAGTCGTGTGCTGGGAATTAAATCAATTTTTGAAGATAATAATGAGATTAGTTTATGGGGCTCTGCTCAGATCCATAGTTTTACTCGAAAATGGACTTCACTGTCTGCCCAAAGGATGGAACTGAATAATTTCGAAAAACATCTTTATTTGGGGAAAAAAATGAACAAATCAATCTCTAGTCTATATTCAGATATCTGTGCGTCTGATTATGGCCAGGATCTTCCGGCATATTGTAAGAAATGGGAAAGAGAGCTGGGGTCGAGTCTGGAAGGGTCTTGGCCACAAATATGGGCAAATAATTTTAAAATTCAAGACCCAAGGCTTCAATTGATACAATTTAAAACAATTGGTAGATGGTATATCACACCACACCGTATTAGCAAATTTGCAAGACGCAGGGTGTTGTGCTGGAGATGTGGACAGGGGGATGGAGATAACCTACACATGTGGTGGTGGTGCCCGGTAGTCAAAAAATTCTGGGATGATATTTGCCTCCTGGCTGAGAGATTACTAAAAGAAAAATTTGAGCTTACACTAGAAGAAGCAATTTTTAGTTTCATAGACACAAAAAAAAGAAAAAAAAAAGAAAGTCCCGGACACTTACTGATCAAAGAATACGGCACAATAGTGGCCAAAAGTATTATTGCTAATAACTGGAAAAACCCGACCACTTTGGATACAAGGGAATGGTTTGTTGGGATGGATGAACTGTGTAAGAATGCGGGGCCGGGGCATGCAGATAATCTTGAAGAAGTATGGAGAAGCCTCACAACTAACCTTAGTTAGTTTATTTGAAAGAGAGTGACTGGGGAGAAGAGAGGGATATGTGTAAGAGGGTGTGGTTGTATGTGTGTAGGATGTGTTTTTGAGAAGGATAGTGAAAAAATACTAGGCTCAGCAGCAGTCGCTCATTGGGAGGTAGGGTGGGAAAAGGAAGATCGATGAGGCTTGTAAATAGCTACTACCAAACTATGATGACCACACAACTAGTGTTGGGCGAACAGTGTTCGCCACTGTTCGGGTTCTGCAGAACATCACCCTGTTCGGGTGATGTTCGAGTTCGGCCGAACACCTGACGGTGCTCGGCCAAACCGTTCGGCCATATGGCCGAACTAAGAGCGCATGGCCGAACGTTCCCCGAACGTTCGGCTAGCGCTGTGATTGGCCGAACGGGTCACGTGGTTCGGACCCGAACGCGCTCTGATTGGCCGAACGGTCACGTGGTTCGGGTAAATAAATACCCGAACCACGTCATATCTCCGCCATTTGTCTGTGGGTTTAGCTTTGGGTAGGCAGGCAGGGTAGTTCGCGCTCCAGCCACGCTAGCCAGGGTCCCCCCTGTCATTGTGTCACTGCTGGGAACAGTAGTACACCGCTTGCTCAGCCACACTATATAGCATTCTGTTTACTGCCACTCTGTGTACCTCGCTCAGCCACACTATATAGCATTCTGTTTACTGCCACTCTGTGTCTGCTGGGAATAGTAGTACACCGCTTGCTCAGCCACACTATATAGCATTCTGTTTACTGCCACTCTGTGTACCTCGCTCAGCCACACTATATAGCATTCTGTTTACTGCCACTCTGTGTCTGCTGGGAATAGTGGTACACCGCTCGCTCAGCCACACTATATAGCATTCTGTTCACTGTTCTGTGTCTGCTTGGAATAGTGGTACACCGCTCGCTCAGCCACACTATATAGCATTCTGTTTACTGTTCTGTGTCTGCTGGGAATAGTGGTACACCGCTCGCTCAGCCACACTATATAGCATTCTGTTTACTGTTCTGTGTCTGCTGGGAATAGTGGTACACCGCTCGCTCAGCCACACTATATAGCATTCTGTGCACTGTTCTGTGTCTGCTGGGAATAGTGGTACACCGCTCGCTCAGCCACACTATATAGCATTCTGTTCACTGTTCTGTGTCTGCTGGGAATAGTGGTACACCGCTCGCTCAGCCACACTATATAGCATTCTGTTTACTGTTCTGTGTCTGCTGGGAATAGTGGTACACCGCTCGCTCATCCACACTATATAGCATTCTGTTCACTGTTCTGTGTCTGCTGGGAATAGTGGTACACCGCCCGCTCAGCCACACTATATAGCATTCTGTTCACTGTTCTGTGTCTGCTGGGAATAGTGGTACACCGCTCGCTCAGCCACACTATATAGCATTCTGTTCACTGTTCTGTGTCTGCTGGGAACAGTAGTACACCGCTCGCTCAGCCAGAGTATATAGCATTGTGTTTACTGCCACTCTGTGTACACCGCTCAGCCAGACTATATACCATTGTTTACTGACACTCTGTGTACACCGCTCAGCCAGACTATATACCATTGTTTACTGACACTCTGTGTACACCGCTCAGCCAGACTATATACCATTGTTTACTGCCACTCTGATTCTGCTGGGAACAGTAGTACACCGCTCGCTCAGCCAGACTATATAGCATTGTGTTTACTGCCACTCTGTGTACACCGCTCAGCCACACTATATAGCATTGCGTACTCTGCCAGTCAGTGTGTATATTGCTGGGATCAGTAATACTCCACTCACCGTCAACCACTATATGAGCTCAACATGAGTTCCCCAGAGACCTCCGCTGTGAGCAGCACTCCCAACAACAGCAACAGCCAACGCCCCACGCAAGCTATAACATCCACCCCAGCAGCCAGTGGTCAGCAGCAGCCCTCCCCGGAGGAGAACGTTGTGTCCATCAGTCCGTCGCCAGAGCGATTAATGAGGGCTGCCATTGAGGAGATGATGGGGCCTGATGTGGAGGAGGAGGTCTGGCTCAGGCCAGCATCCCAAGTTAATGTTGAGGACGATGAGGGGTCTGTGTCTGGGGATGTTGGGGTGGCAGAGGTGGTGGGTGGGTCAGACTCAGGAGAAGAGTTGTATGATGAGGATGATGATCGGGACCATCTGTATGTGCCTCAGAGTCCGACCCCGGAAAACATGTTGTATCGTGTGTTTAGGTACTAAAATCTGCGTTCCCTCCCAGTAGTGTTGGGCGAACAGTGTTTGCCACTGTTCGGGTTCTGCAGAACATCACCCTGTTCGGGGTGACTATATAGCAGACTATATAGCATTGTGTTTAATGCCACTCTGTGTACACGGCTCAGCCACACTATATAGCATTGTGTTTACTTCCACTCTGTGTCTGCTGGGAACAGTAGTACACCGCTCACCCGCCACTGTATAGCATTGTGCTCTGTGTCACTGCTGACAATAGTGGTACACCGCTCACCCACCACTGTATAGCATTTCTGTACTGCCACTGTACTGCTGCCAGTCAGCGTGTACTTTAAGGATAAGTGAAATGAGGAAGAAATCCGTTGAAAGAGGGAGGGGCAAGGGAAGAGGTGTTTCCCCTGACGGTTCACGTACAGGCCACAGGGGAGCACCCAAGAAAACCCACTCAATACTGCCCATGTTGTCCAGGACAACAACCCTCACAGATCCAAAAGAACAGGACCAGATAATTACTTGGATGACCTCTCAAGCGTCCAGCAGTGGGTTAAGCAGCACCAGCACATCACGCACGAGGTCCGAGTCCTCAGCCAGTTAAAGTCTGGGCTTTCTTTGAAGACTGCACTGAGGATGTTACCATGGCGATTTGCAAGGTGTGCAAGACCCGCCTGAGCAGGGGGAAAAGTATTAACAACCTCTCCACCACCAGCATGAGCCGCCACATTCTATCCAAACATCCCACTCTGTGGGCAAACGCGGCAGGACAGGGTACCACCAGCAACACTGCCTCCCTTGGGTTCACCAGACTCACCACCAGACCCGCCTCAGCAGCAGCAGTAGCCCAGCCATTGCGTGGTTCACAACATTCACAAACAACAGACGATGCTGACACTGTCACTTTCCGGACTAGTGCTCTTGAGGTCTCCCAGTGTTCATCAAACACAACAACCAACAGCCCTTCGGTGTGCAGCGCTACGGTTGAGTTGTCTGTCTCTGAGATGTTTGAGCACAAGAGGAAATTGCCAGCAAATGACCCCCGGGCCGTGGCAGTAACAGCCAGCCAGCATAGCCAAGCTTCTGGCCTGCGAAATGCTGCCATATCGAGTGGTGGAGACAAACAGCTTCAAGGGCATGATGTCAGTGGCCATCCCACGTTACGTTGTTCCCAGCCGCTACCACTTTGCGCGCTCTGCAGTGCCTGAGTTGCATGAGCACGTGGTCAGCTAAATAACCCGAAGCTTGAAGAATGCCGTTGCCTGCAAGGTTCACCTCACCACTGACACCTGGACGAGTTCGTTTGGCCAGGGTCGATACATCTCCCTTACCGCGCACTGGGTGAACCTTGTGGAGCCTGGCAGCGATTCCTCACCTGCTACGGCGCGGGTGTTGCCCACGCCGCAAACAGCTGGATAACAACAGCAGCACCTACCTCTCTGACTCCTTCTCCTCCAACGCATCTCAAAGCTGTACCTCATCCGGAAATGCTAACCCAGCACCAGCAGCAGTAGGATCGTGGAAGCAGTGCAGCACAGCTGTTGGCATGCGTCAGCAAGTGTTGCTGAAGCTGATCTGCCTTGGGGATAAGCAGCACACAGGGGAGGAAATTTGGAGGGGAATAAAGGAACAGACGGATTTGTGGCTGGCACCGCTGGACCTGAAACCGGGCATGAAGCTAGACACCTGGCACGAACTGGCAATGTACGCAATAGAGGTGCTGGCTTGCCCGGCAGCCAGCGTTATGTCGGAACGCTGTTTCAGTGCTGCCGGAGGCATCATCACAGATCGGCGTATCCGCCTCTCCACAGAAAATGCAGACCGTCTGACTCAAATTAAAATGAATCAATCCTGGATTGGAAACGACTACGCAACACTCCTGGACCCCAACCAAGTAACCTGACCGATGAACATCTGGGATGGTTTAGCGTTTCCGGTCCCTGTTTATTGAACCTCTCATCTGTATTACATTTATGACTGCATGGCGGCAAAAAGCATTGCTGCTATATCCGCACGCTTTTTGTCCTCATGCAAGGCCTGGGTTGTTGTGTCTCACAAAGCGTGGCCTTCTCCTCCTGCGCCTCCTCCTGTTCCATCACGTGTGCTGCTGCTGCTGCTGCTGCTGCTGGGTTACCGTTGCCGGTCCCTGTTTATGGAACCTCTTATCTTTATTACATTTATGACTACATGGCGGTACAAAGCATGCTATCCGCACGCTTTTTGTCCTCATGCAAGGCCTGGGTTGTTGTGTCTCACAAAGCGTGGCCTTCTCCTCCTGCGCCTCCTCCTGTTCCATCACGTGTGCTGCTGCTGCTGCTGCTGCTGGGTTACCGTTGCCGCGTGGTCCCTGTTTATTGAACCTCTTATCTTTATTACATTTATGACTACATGGCGGTACAAAGCATGCTATCCGCACGCTTTTTGTCCTCATGCAAGGCCTGGGTTGTTGTGTCTCACAAAGCGTGGCCTTCTCCTCCTGCGCCTCCTCCTGTTCCATCACGTGTGCTGCTGCTGCTGCTGCTGCTGGGTTAGCGTTGCCGCGTGGTCCCTGTTTATTGAACCTCTTATCTTTATTACATTTATGACTACATGGCGGTACAAAGCATGCTATCCGCACGCTTTTTGTCCTCATGCAAGGCCTGGGTTGTTGTGTCTCACAAAGCGTGGCCTTCTCCTCCTGCGCCTCCTCCTGTTCCATCACGTGTGCTGCTGCTGGGTTAGCGTTGCCGCGTGGTCCCTGTTTATTGAACCACTTATCTTTATTACATTTATGACTGCATGGTGGTACAAAGCATGCTATCCGCACGCTTCTTGTCCTCATGCAAGGCCTGGGTTGTTGTGTCTCAAAGCGTGGCCTTCTCCTCCTGCGCCACCCTCCTCCTGTTCCATCACGTGTGCTGCTGCTGGGTTAGCATTACCGGTCCCTTTTCCTGGAACCTCTTATATGTATTACATTTATGACTGCATGCCGACAAAAAGCATGTTACCTGTGCAAAGAAAACAGACATTTCCCGCATTTAAAAGACAGTTTTCCCTTTGAAACTTTAAAATCGATTTTCTCAAAAACTATAAGCTCTTTTTGCTAAATTTTTTTTCCTCTTGTACCCACTCCCAAGGTGCACATACCCTGTAAATTTGGGGTATGTAGCATGTAAGGAGGCTTTACAAACCACAAAAGTTCGGGTCCCCATTGACTTCCATTATGTTCGGAGTTCGGGTCGAACACCCGAACATCGCGGCCATGTTCGGCCTGTTCGGCCCGAACCCGAACATCTAGATGTTCGCCCAACACTACACACAACTCAGTTTAGGGGCATGGCAAGAAAGGAGTATTGCCAATGCCACATATGACTGACTACCCATGAACTTGGGTCTGTGTGCTGAGTTTAAAAAAAAAAATAAAAAAAAAATTATTTGCCAAGTTATCTCAAAAATAGTGGTGGTTTCCTCCAGGTTACCCTCTTTTGAGAACCTGAAGGATTCCAAAGCACCTGGGCCCACAAGTGGAATTCCTGTGACTGTTTCAACCAAAAGTGTTGTTCTTTCACTTTCACTTGCAAATAAACCATCTGGATATTGTGCTCTATTAAGGCCACTATATTCCAGCTAAGAGCCTACATTGTATGGAACCCAAAGAGACATTGCAAGACATGCCGGTTTGTCCCTCATTTATAACGTTAAGCCCACACTTTACAAATCTGTGAGTTCTGGAAAGCGCTCAAGTAAGGGTTTTTCTTTTTTTACCCTTTTGCCAAGACATTAAGCACATACAGTGTGGGGTATATAGAGAAGCCAGTCAAGGTACCTGGGGTGCTGAAGGTGCTGTAGGCAATGCAGGAATTGGGTTGTAAAAGCGATTATTGCAGGCT
The DNA here is from genome assembly GCF_040937935.1 of Hyperolius riggenbachi. Classification (NCBI taxonomy): domain Eukaryota; kingdom Metazoa; phylum Chordata; class Amphibia; order Anura; family Hyperoliidae; genus Hyperolius; species Hyperolius riggenbachi. Next base: position 448,763,643 of record NC_090646.1, on the reverse strand, counting down.
CATGGAAATCTCTTCCCCCGCCCAAAGCTTCACTAATATCTAAAATACATGAGACTTACATCTTTGAGGAGATGTTGCCTTTTGCCAAGGAAAAGCCTGATACATTTTCTAATGTATGGGACCCATGGCTCATGTGGTCCATTGTCTATCTCAGACAGGTAAATGGCTAGATCTAACTGCCTGACTCTCCCTGTAGTCTTTCATGTTGACTGTTGGTCAAGGTTTATTTTTGGAGGGAGGGGATATAGGGGGGATGGAAGGGATCTGGAGCTTGCGCTACTGTTAATTTACTTTCTGTTATCTTTGTGATTGTGCTCAAACAAAGTAAAAGAAACTCTGCTGCACTCACTCTCCTTGCGTCAAGGTGCAGGATTCAGACAGCAATGCCAGAGGAAAAAGGAATATCCGCACTCTCCAACGGGTGGCATCCAAACGATTTTATTGAGTAACCACAAGACAGAAGTAAAAGGCTGACATGTTTTGGACAACAATGTCCTTACTCATAGCCCCACTAAAGGCTATGAGTAAGGACATTGTTGTCCGAAACATGTCAGCCTTTTACTTCTGTCTTGTGGTTGCTCAATAAAATCGTTTGGATGCCATCCGTCGAAGAGTGCGGATACTCCTTTTTTCCTTTGTGATGGTGGTCGTAACATGTATTTCCATGCAGTTGTGTGTGATGGAGTTTTCTATTGCCTGTTTTTTCTTTTATGTTTTATGTTACTTTCTGTTATCATATGCTATTGCATTATGCAATCTATAATTGTCTTGGGTCATACCATTTTTTTGTATGATTGTACAGCCTTTGATATTTGTACATAGCAAGTTTTTTCATTCAATAAAAATGTATTATAGCAAAAAAAGGAATTATGTTTTTTTTCCAATTATGGACTCTGCTGCCTGCACCAAGTTTCTAGCTAATATTCTGCAAACACAATAACAATAACCCTGCAGAAGTAGAACCCATCCCCTGCCCCCGTGGGTCAGATGCAAACCAATTTCATAGAACATGGTTGGGACATATATCAAGTGATTGATCAAGGCATCCTATCAGACTTCTGCCACTTCCAAGATCGCTGTTAAAGTGGAATATAACCCAGTATTTCTTCTTTGCTCTAAAAGATTTTTTACAGCATATAATGTACTAACACAGTGTTTTTTTTTGTTTTTTTTTTTAGTAAAACAGCCTTTAAAGGGTTACATCACAGGACTGACTTGTTGTCCTGCAGGGGCTGCCTCATTTGAACTGGTGATTAGCTTATCTTCTGTATACATTTTTTACTTGATACAATTAATTAAACATTCTCTGGCTGTGCAGAAACTTATGCTAATGAGTCCTGGAGTGAAACACAGTTCAGAAATCACTGATGGCTGCATTTAAAACAGAGTTACAACAGTTATGAATAAAATGCACCAGCAGCTTTCAAAGTAAATAAACTGAACTTTGGGAAGTTATAATTTATAAATGAATTATAATACTTGTGCACTAAAGCAAATATGATAATTGTATGGGTTATAAAAACTAGGAAAACACATTTTTGTTGAATATTTTGTCAGAGTTTTAAACCGCTTTAAAATCTTCTACTTGTCCCTGTCTGTTGGTTAATGGACAATGACATTATGGGATAGTCCTCAAAGCTTTTCAAGTTTTTCTAAAATTGTAATGTTTTTACTTCTGTCCTAACCAAATTTAACCTGAATATAAATATCTGGCCTAATTTTTGCTATCTAAAAATTATAACTACAAAACTTGCCAGACTTTTTTTTTACCCTTTTCCCACAAAAATGACTAAGCATAACATAACAGTTTGTCTAAGCCCAACCCAAACATGCACTCTTTAAATAGGGCATAACCTACCTGCTGATCAATCAGTGTACCTGGGCTAGGCTAATCTCTTTCCCAGCTGTGAATAATTCACCCAAAGTAAAAAATATGGTAACTTCAACTGTTACCTTTTCTGCTCTAGTAGATGTCCCATCATTTCTACAGAGCGACATCTTCAATTATAATAAGGTGGAGCAGATACATAGGCATTTACAAGTACACATACCGGTAATCCCCATTCAGACAACATAGTCTGAAAAGCTCTGTGCAGTAATATACATTGTGAAATTGTTGTTTTAGTGTCAGTCTGAAGGCATGTGTTCGCTTTAATATATTGCCAATACAATTATTTAGGTGTCTGCCAGCTTCATTCATACACTCAAGCAATATCTGCTCAATAGATTTCAAGTCGATATAGAATTGGCTGAAATAAATTTTCCTCTACTTATAAATATCTAGGAATCTCATACACCATCTTAGATATGAGGAAGAAACAGAAAATATGTTTTCCAGCTGAATTGACTTTATTTCTTCTTTGATATGTCATGGCCTAGATAAATGAAAAACTTAACAGAAATCAAAATGAAAAAACAAAAAACTGCTGTATAAAGTTAATTCAAACTAACTTTAATTTAGAATGAGAAACAGCAAAAACAAGTAAACTCCAAGCTCTGTAGAAAGGTTGCAGTGAATAAACAGGTTATATACTGAACCTCAAAATAAAAAAACAAAAACAAAAGGTTGTATCTACTGAATCTGTTTGAAGCATCTCGAGCTACAGAAGCAACTGCTACCATGGGAACAGTTAAAATGGTGTTAGAAAGTCAGAACAGGAAAGAAACTATCATTTTTAATTACTGACACTTATGTATGTGTGCTGCTGTATGTACTAGCCTCAAAATCTAATTGCAGATATCATATCTTGAAATATCATGAATATTTACCTGTCATTGCTTCTGCTTCTAAACTTCTGTTTTCTAAACATATTTACACCCACCCTGATGACTGTACCCTAATTTTGTCTTTGTATCTCTAACATTCTGTGTTCATATGGTAGATGCCTTCTTCATATTATGCCGTTGTGTTGCCTACTATTTTCAGATGATCCAACCCACTTAAGTACAAAACAGTGGGCATTCTTAAGCTAATCATAATCATGATCACACCATTTGCTTTTGACCATGTTTACTTGTTATGTCTGGATTTTTATGTTCTGCTATATACTATTGATATAGAATGTTCTACATAATTCTAATAGTAGCAGACTTGCCAATTCTGATGTCCTACATACTGTAATACCAGGTCTGTGAGCAATAAAGTAAACAAGGATCCTTATCTTACCCCATTTAGATGGTCTGTTTGTATTAAGGCATCTTAATAATGTATTTATGCTTGAAAAAAATATCTGTTTTCCTTTTGATGTTGCATGTATATAAGCTGTCTGTACCACCAGCTTGCAAACTAACAGGATATAAACCTGACGAAGGCTGCAAGGCCGAAAGCTTGTTTATTCTTATTCATTTGTAGTTAGCCAATAAATGGTATCATCCTGATTTAAAACTTCTTGCTTATACTGTAATATGTTTTATGCAATGCATTTTTGCATTTCTTTTTATTTTGATCAATGGTTATGTTAACTGAGCGTGCCCAGACTGGTGCTGCTGCTCTCTAAGGCTGCTCCAGACATTACATCTCATTTCTGCTACTTTAAACCTCTTAATGGAAAGACTGGACCGAAATTTCAGTGGATTCTAATGTATCACTTCTCCAGCAACACCTATAACCTTTCAGAACACCTGGATTACTTGGGATGGCAAAGATTTAAGCTGGATTGGATCTTCCTTGGTATCACACACGGCTGAACACTGCACACCTTCCTTGGAATTGACCTGAGACCTTAAAGACTTTCTGCCTCTTTGTGCTTACCCTCTCCCATGCCGCGAGTAACTTTCATCGATTATCTACAGCATCTATGCTCAATAGACTATATTTTTCTACATATATTATATAATATATCTTCAAACTTCTAAACAAAGGACTGTGTTTTCAAATCCATGCTGTCCATCCAAACATCTCTGTGTAAGGACAATTCAGTCTACACAGGCCCTTTGATCTCTGCAGGATACCAGCCACAGCTGAGAAAGTTTACACCTTGACTCTAAATAGGGCCTTTCTCAGCAGGAGCCCTGAGCTGTCTCTTTTGTCCATTCTAATGTGTAAACATCAATATTCAGCAAAGACACTTCTCGCTGTATACCAACCAAGGAATATCTATCCAATTGACATATCAACAATAATTCTACTTAAGTCTGTTGGAATCTTCAGAAAGACAAAAAGAGGATCCAGAGGACGTGGGAAAAGACGTTCTTCACTGCAGAACCAAAATAACTCTGTGACAAAATCTACAGAGTACACTCAGGCAACAACCCTAACAGCTCCAGCACAATCCAGCAGAGATGACAGCCACACATCGGGGGACTGTTCTGTCCTGGATTCATCAATCTTAGACCCTAGCTCCCAGGGTAGCCCCATCAAGGCTATCCTCTGCAACATCAGATCAATAAACAACAAAACAGCAATCATACATGATCTAATAGAGTCTTCTGATCTGGCCTGCCTGACTGAAACCTGGCTTTCTGAACCAGTTGGCCCCACCCCGGAGGCCGCCATGCCAACAAACTATTCTGTGATATACTGCAACAGGAAAGAACGCAGGGGTGGAGGAGTTGCACTTTGCTTTAGATCAGCTTTGAAAATCAGACCACTTACTGTAGGACCTACCAACTCGTTTGAATGCTTGGGGGTGCAACTTTCAGCTGAGAAAAACATTAACATATTGCTGATATACCGCCCACCAAAAAAATACTCAGCCTTCCTTAAGGAACTTGTAGATCTCCTATGCAACCTAACACTGGAACACCCCAGATGGATTGTCCTTGGAGATTTCAATACATGGGTGGATGACTCCTCTTCCCAATTTGGAATAGAGCTACTTCGTGCCTTACACGAACTGGGCTTCTTCTAATCAATCAGCTCTGCTACTCACAGGAAAGGTCACACTCTGGACCTCATATTCCATACTGGGCTGTCAATAGCCAATGTGGAAATTAATCCTGTTGCCTGGTCAGACCATCACACTATCCACTTCTCCCTCTCAATACCAGCTGTCATACACCAGGTCAAGAATCAAATAAAATACCACCCCTTAAAAGAGCTAACACCTCAACATATCCGAGATAACCTTAGCTTTGATGAATTGACGGACTCCAACTTGGACCCTGATACTCTCGTGTTTAAATACAACAAATGTGTGTCCTCCACCTTTGAGACCATTGCTCCTCTGTGCACCAAATATCTTACTCCACACCATCATGCACAGTGGTTTGATAAGGCCATAAAAGAACTGAAAAGACAAGGCCAAAAACTTGAGAGACTGTGGCGCAAATCTCAGTCCCCAGAAGATAAACATGCCTTAATACTTCACTTGAAGAACTACCAAGAGGTAATCACGGGAAAAAAATCATCCTTTCTATCCCAAGAGATTGCAAATGCAGTTAACAAACCAGCCCAGCTGTTCCGCACAGTGGAAAAACTCTGCAACCCGGCATGTCAAAAACTTAATATCGAGTCTTCAAAGGACCGCTGTGACCAATTTGCCCATTTATTCACAGACAAAGTCTCCGCTATAAGGTCCGCCATCCAACTTACAGCATCTGAGCCTAATATAGCGACGAAGACCATTAGCAGAGACAACGTAACACCTTGGTCAAACTTCAAAGAAATTGTTGAAGAAGTCACATCAAGCACCCTCCTTCACCTCCGCCTAACTACCTGTGACCTGGATCCTGGCCCAACACAGTTCATGTTGAACTGTCCCGACCTGTTCGTACCGGTATTCCTCAAAATTGTTAACTGTTCCTTACAATCACGGATATTTCCTGCTTTACTGAAGGAAGCAATCATCAGGCCTCTCCTCAAAAAACCCTCCCTGGATTATTATGGCGCTGTACTAATTAACAAGCTGACACATCATTGCATTCCAGCGGTTCTGGAGGTGTGTTTAGCTTCTAAGGGTAACAATGGTTAATTTGCATATATTCAGCAGTGATGCCCTGGGAGATATCTCAAGCTCACTCCAACCGGAATTATTGCAAATTCTTTCTGTTTTAAGAAAGCAAACTTTTGTTTTTCTTAACATCTTAGTAAGGGGGCTTTTAGGACCATTGTAGTCCCTTACACACTCCAATGAGTTCTGGGTCACCATGAGCTTGCTGGTTAGTCTGTACCTCTCGGTGTTACAAGCCCTACTGCATAGAGCCAAATTAATCCATGCCATGCACTGATGAGGATCAAACAATCCAAAACAGTCTGTATGCATGTTGGATTATTAGGGCTCTGTACACATTAACAAGCTGACACATCATTGCATTCCAGCGGTTCTGGAGGTGTGCTTAGCTTCTAAGGGTAACAATGGTTAATTTGCATATATTCAGCAGTGATGCCCTGGGAGATATCTCAAGCTCATTCCAACCTGAATTATTGCAAATTCTTTCTGTTTTAAGAAAGCAAACTTTTGTTTTTCTTAACATCTTAGTAAGGGGGCTTTTAGGACCATTGTAGTCCCTTACACACTCCAATGAGTTCTGGGTCACCATGAGCTTGCTGGTTAGTCTGTACCTCTCGGTGTTACAAGCCCTACTGCCTTAGAGCCAAATTAATCCATGCCATGCACTGATGAGGATCAAACAATCCGAAACAGTCTGTATGCATGTTGGATTATTATGGCTCTGTACAAATTAACAAGCTGACACATCATTGCATTCCAGCGGTTCTGGAGGTGTGTTTAGCTTCTAAGGGTAACAATGGTTAATTTGCATATATTCAGCAGTGATGCCCTGGGAGATATCTCAAGCTCAATCCAACCTGAATTATTGCAAATTCTTTCTGTTTTAAGAAAGCAAACTTTTGTTTTTCTTAACATCGTAACATCACCATGAGCTTGCTGGTTAGTCTGGACCCAGATGCAATGACCAGCTACAGATCTGTCTCTAACCTCTCCTTTCTGGGCAAGCTAATTGAAAAAAGATGTTTACCTCCAGCTAGAAGCCAAAATCCTACAAAACAACAGTTATGACCCATTCCAGTCTGGCTTCAGGAAACACCACAGCACTGAAACTGCCTCATCCAAATATGCAACCACCTGCTCATGGCAAGAGACAGAGGAGAGTGCTCGATCCTCATACTGCTAGACCTTTCTGCAGTCTTTGATACAGTTGACTACTATGACATCTTGATAAACAGGCTACAGGAATACTGCGGCATTGATGGCATAGTTCTTCAGTGGTTCCAATCCTTCTTGAGTGGCAGAACCCACAAAGTGTCTATGGGGCCCTTCCTCTCCACCCCTGTATCACTTAATTATGGTGTGCCCCAGGGCTCAATCCTCTCTCCCCTGCTTTTCACAATTTACATGTTACCGCTTGGAAAACTAACTAACCAACTATATCTTTCCTTCAAGCCTGGAGTGACAGACCCAACTCTAACTACAAACGCCTGCTTACGTGAACTACAGCAATGGATGAATGACAACTGGCTGAAACTAAATGCAGACAAAACTGAAGTCCTTCTAATTGGAGGGCAGAGAATGATAACAAAACAACTTAACTTGCAGTCTTCACCACTGGGAATAGGAGGCACGGATCTACGCAACTCTGATCATGTGCGTAGCCTGGGAGTTCTAATTGATGGAGAGTTAAACTTCAGAACTCAAATCTCTGCTGTGGTGAAATCATCCTATTTTCACCTGAAGAACATTGCAAAAATCAAGCACCTCATCCCCCCAGAAGATCTTCCAACCTTAGTCCATGCCTTCATCACATCCCAACTGGACTACTGTAATACTCTCTACACTGGCCTTCCAAAAAAGGTCTTGCACCGCCTACAGCTGATACAGAATACTGCTGCCAGACTGCTAACCAACCAACCCCGTCACTGCCACATAACGCCAGTCCTGCACTCCCTTCACTGGCTACCTATAGAATGGAGGGTCCTATTCAAGATCGGCCTACTGACATTTAAATCTCTGAATAATCTAGGCCCTGGATACATGAAAGATATGTTGCAGCTATGTAGCAATCCCCGCATTCTCAGATCCACAGGTTCTAATAATCTAGTCATACCCAGAGTCCACTTGGAATATTTTGGTCCCAGAGCCTTCTCTCATGCTGCCCCTAAGTTTTGGAACTCCTTACCTCAACAGATCAGGACAGCTCCATCCCTGGACATGTTTAAATCCAGACTGAAAACCCACCTGTTCAGTTTGGCATTTGCAGAAATATAACTTTTGTTGTGTGAATACTTCATCCTACTACCAATTACTGAATCTGAGAGAGCCTAAGCGTTTTGAGTCCTATGGGAGAAAAGCGCTATAGAAATGTTATTGTATTGTATATTGTTAACTGTGTTTGATAAGCACTTCAATCTGGTGCTCTCATCAAATTTCTTTATCCTAACGTTTGTTAATTGATCATTAAGGTAATAGTCTAGGGATTGAGTACTGTACCAATATTCTACTCAGCTACAGAAGAGCAGCAGTTGCTATTCAATATACAACCGGGTGATCCATGACCTGCATAGTAGAGTACCACGAACAAGACAATTTGCCCTATCTGGGCTTGTGATTTGGGAATCTGGCAAAATGTAGACAATATGTCAAAAATGTTTCTTTTTCTGTTTAAACTCTCAAAAGCATTAGTATAAATCTAAAATGAAATGTTTTGCTTTTGCAATTTTTTGTAAAATATTTTCACTGTATCCTTAATTAACGTCTTGATAGCACTTTGTTCTAAATCAGTCTGGACAGAGGAATTACTGAATTTTTATTGTTCCCATTAAAGTGAAACACAAGGCTTTTGAGCAAATATTGAGCAAATAAGACATTGTTTAAGGCAATTCAGAAAGCTATCAATCACTTTATTCTGATCACAATGGAAAACAAAAGGTTTAGAGGACTGATGCAATAGAACAAAGTTTATATTTCAACAGAAATTGCAGTTGGCATGCTATCAAACAAAATTATCTTTTATGCTGGATATAATATACTTGCTTTTAAAGTGGTTCTTCAGATATGCATGAAACCCCTGACTACTTTGTGCGGACCACTAACAAATGTACTTTGCTCATTAAAAGTGTAGTGGAGTAGAACACAATTTCTTGGATGGCAGTAAAAGAGTATAAAGCTCATGTTAGATTGCAAGGGCAGGGCCTGTCTTTACCATATGTGTTACAAAAACACCATGTATTTGTACTAGGAACCACAGCACCTACAATTTCAGCCAAAGCAACTGTCTCTAAATACATTTAAAGTAGCATATCAGTTGCACACATTTCCATGGCTGGATTTAGGCCTAGGCAACCTAGGCCATGGCCTAGGGCACCACAGGAGGAAGGGCACCAAAGCAGCAGGCCAATCTGGTGCAGCATTTGCAAGCTTGCAAAGGCTGCAATGCAGGGAGATCAGGCTAGCTCTTGACCGTGGTACTCTGCTGCTAGCCACCTGTGCAGCAGCCACCTTGCTCTCTGTGCACATTTTCATTGTAGCCAATGGCTATGGACTTTGGCAGCATTGGAGACGGAAAGGAAGAGGAAGCTTCTGCACTGGAAACGAGCTAAGAAATGAGTGACTCTGATGGCTGCTGCGGTGTGAAGGCGAGCTGGCTACCTATACTAGAGGGAAGGGGGAGGGGTCATCTGGTTACCTATACTGGGGGGTCATCAGGCTATCTATATTAAAGTGAAGGGGGGAGGGGTCATCTCGCTACCTATACTAAAGGGGGGTGGCTGGTGACAGTGGCCTAGGGCGGTAAAGAGTACAAATCCGGCCCTGCACATTTCCATATATGATATATGTGACATGCTGCAGAGTTTTATCAAGATCATCTCTATGATTGCAGTACTCAAAATGCCTACATACTTGTTGATTTTCCCCGAAGGATTCAATGGGCTTGATTCACTAATTGGTGCTAAGCCGGTTAGTGTGCCCTAAGTGTTAGTGTGCGCAAACCACGGCGTTAGGTGGTTTGCGCCCACACAGTTAAAATAATCCCGCTCACTGCGTACGCTTTTAACTCCGGCTTACTGCGGCTTTTCACACCGGCGCTAACACTTAGCGCCAGTTAGTGAATCAAGCCCAATAACTGTTAGATTGATACTTCAACATTGTCGTCCAGTGATAGTCCAGTAAAAAGAGAGAGCGGCCATGCACATCCCAATATAAAACTTCGCTTTTATTCAAAATCGTAAAAGGCATACATTACATGTCCCATATGGTGTGAGATAAGGTACAGGCAAGTGGGGAGGTCGACAGCCGTTTCGCGCCGTTAGGTAAAGTGGCGCATCGTCAGGACAACCACCCCAAAGTGACATCCCCCTTTATAATACATTTTGAATAAAAGCGAAGTTTTATATTGGGATGTGCATGGCCTCTCTCTTTTTACTGGATTTGCAGCTAAGTCATTGGCACTTTGCACTCCCTCAGTGTTTCAGCTTTCTTGTGCACGTCATAAGCTTCTATTTGAATATCGCCGTTCAGTTATAGTTCAGATTGTTTTCCATCTGAAATCAATGGACACGATTCATTTCTCAAGACAGAAAGATCTTGCTATGTAGCATTAGATAAATATTGTAAGGTGGCTTATCTGGAAGCTGCCCTAAGCCTCATTTTGAGTTTATTGTGTAATAAGGCACCACCTATGCCAAAATGGCAACCCTGTACCCTAAGAAAGCTAATGACCGTCTGCTCAAACCATTTTTCAACTTGTGCTTGTTGATAAGGATGAGGCAACTGATTAATTACAAAAACAAAAGAACCCTGGTTCACTCCACTTGTTATTTGCCCATATTCATATCATGCATAAACTGGATATTTGTCTACATAACCTACAAGAAACGATTGCAAATTTTCCCAAGAGTGCTGAACCATATTTTTTTTGCTTTCAGAAACAATGTGAAGTTTCTCCTAAAATGAATGTTCATGAAACTATGAGCTGTAATGATTTTTTTTTACGTGTTCTCCATTGACTTTCATGTATTTTTGTTAAAACTCATATTTACTTATAGCGGGAGTGTCACCATAAAAATCAAATTTCAACAGCAACTGGTCTGAGAGTATTAAGTGGTAAAGATGCTAATCCTGCATTCAAAACTTAAAAACTGTTTCTGCTGTTATGATTTGGAGTTATCACATACTTAAGGAGCACTGGCCCTTTAGTAGTCAGTGCCAAACAGTTGCATGCTGGGGATTCTTTTTATCTATAATATATTCCTCTTCTTCCCTTTATTTCCCTGCCAACTGCTTATCTGAAACCTGATCCCTGCTCACTTGTGTTTACAAGCAAGGCTGAGGTGACTCAGTGATTGGAGGAGAAAAGAAAAAAAGTAAAGGGCAGAAATGACATCAAGAGTTAGCCTAAACTGTGGGCAAAAGACATGGCCCCTACCAGGAACAGAATTATCTTCATTTACTATATAACATTCACTGAAATCAAAATGTGGACAGTACAATACATGTGTTATGTAAGTAGATCAAGTATTTATCTACTTATATATGTGTTTTTTCCCCTGGCATAGTAAGGCTAATCCTACTGCTTTAATAGTTCAATGTATTTTATGCTAAATCTGTACTTCTTGTAGACACCTCTCTGATCAGATTGCATCAGTGAGAGATCTATTTGATGTTCAATCTGGTGGCAGAACGAGAGGTGTATGGGCACCTTAAATATGACTACTCCAGTAGTAGTCCTGAGATACATTTTTGGCTAGAGAGAGCCCTACAATGCTTTTACTTCCACCAGATTATTTAATAAAACTGTGTTGGAGCAAAAAACTGTACTGTCCTCAAATCCACTCAGCATTGATCTGGATAAGTAATCCGAATAATAATAATCCAAACATTTGTATAGCGCTTTTCTGCTTTCGGACTCAAAGAGCTCAAGAGCTGCAGCCACTGGGACACGCTCAGGAGGCCACCATGCAGTGTTAGGGAGTCTTGCCTTGAACTCCTTACTGAATAGGTACTTGACCTAGCCAGGATTTGAACCCTGGTGTCCCATGTCAAAGGCAGAGCCCTTAACCAGTACACTATCCAGCCACCACAAGTAGATTCTGATTCATTGCCGTGGACCACTGAAATTCATACTTTACTTTCTCCACTGTTTATTGAAAAGGTCTGAGAGATGATGCCCATTACGGTACAACTGATGATCAAGTTAATCTGAAGAGGTTAAGAGAAATAAAGTGGATAAGTTAGTGACTCACCCAATACTCTTCACCAGTGTCTCCCTTACACGTAACTGCATATTGTTGGTTCTAAAAGCTAGTACTCAGTCTTTACTACTGTTGGTTGTTTACTAATTGCTAGGACTAATAGGAAAATTCCAGGCGCTCAGTTCACTTAATTTTCATGTTTACTTTGATTACAACAACTGGGATTTCTGGACATACTGATATGTTTTTACTGAAGGGGATGCCTTATTATGCATTTTTTATGATATGCTCGGGTTTGGAGCTACTGTACATTCACTTGGAATAACAATAACAAACATTTACAATCATCTGTGGACTCCTTGTGCAGCTTATGTTACAGCAGGGTTACAGCTAGCATTTCCACTCTATAATAACCACAAAAGATAATATATCATGGAGTCAAACGCTATACATTATACATCAACTTTTACATTTTATCCCTAATTAAAATATAATGAAGGGCATTATTATATTTAAATAATTTAGCAGCATGTTTAAAAGCCAATTAAGAAAACCAAAGTAGCATCAAAAGTAGTGTAGATGTAACTGATTTAGCAACAAGCTTTCAAAATTGGGATTTAAAGTACTTTAACATGTTTCAAAATAAAAAATAAAATATTTTGCACAAATAAAAAGGAACAAAACAGGTTTACATTTAGGCCCCATTCACGCTACAGAAATTCAGGAAGTGCAGAATCGGACAGGGACTGCATCCTATGTTATTAATACTCACACTGTCACTCGGAATACAATTGCAGTGTGCTCTGACTGGACCATACATGCAAAGTCCAAACCCGCTGCAACGTATCATGAATGCACCACTAACGCCACAAATTAGATGCAATGGAAGCCTGAAGGAACGAATGGTGTCCATTCCCACTAGGCTGGTCACCACATACAAAATGCTCACCTGCCCAGTGGATTTGGTTTCACTGCCGCCATTCAGTCTACTTTAGGGAATCTGAGACCACCATGGGGCTCCCTGTTGGATTGTAAAATGTGTATGTTGTATGTCTGCACTTATCTGATGAAGAAGACCCTCCATGGTCCTGAAACAACTGTCAATTCCTGGTGTTGACAGATTATAGAATCATACATCAGCTTTGAAAGAATGGTGTGCTAACAAAATCTGGACTTTGCTTGTTACATTGGGTGTTGCTTTGCTCCCAGGTTATGCACCCAACTAATGGAAAGGTGTGCCACTCCAACCACTCACTCTATTAATATACACAGATGTAATATTTCCATCCTGGATTAAGCATTAAAGTGATTAACAAAATATTAATATTTCCATCCATGGTTAAATATCACAGTGTCACTAAAGCTGACCGGTATTCTGTGCTGTGTTCAAGCTGTTTTCAAGCTTCTGAATGTACTCAGAAAGATCCAGGGTAAACTATTCCGATATGGGACCAGGATGCACGAGACCTGTAAAGAGCCAAAGTAAGAATCACTATGCAGATATTCTTTTTAAGTAATAATGTATTGGCATTATTGCACCACTAATTTAGATCACCATAACAATTAAATAAAAAAAAAATCCTAATTGATAGTCAGCAAAATCTAATACCTCCAACAGCGACTGTCTCTCACTAATGGAGCAAAAGCTTACACCGAGGCATGATTAGGTATCCCATCAATTTGTCTCCAGAACTACAGCCTTATGTGAGCTAACAATAATTATTCCAGATGTTACAAGGTGACCCTCTGAGATTCTCCGCTTATCACTTCCCTGGACAGGTGAAACACCCATCAATCTTACAGTATCTTGCATCCAGGAGGACCTACCCCTCTTCAAAATGTAGCAAGAAGCACAACTGCATGTCTCCTGTTAAATGAATGAGCAAGGGACCCATATTTATTTGAGCTCAAGAATGTCATTTGCCTCTTTAATTGAAAACTACAAATGTATTTTCTTTTAATCATTCCTTTCATTTGCTGCATAGACAGTTAAATAAACATCACACTTTTCATAATAAAAACAAAATCACATTTTGCATGCCCATCCAAAATGGCTTAATTAAGATGTAAAGCATGTCAATAGAAATAAGTTATAAAGCATTTTTATATGAGTCAAGAAAGTTCTGCACATGCTCGGTACAATTTTGAGAACCACACATGCTTACAATTCTCCAGACAGGAGATCAATCAAAGAGGTGTGAGCAGGAGCACACGTGCAGTTGTCCGCAACTTCAGTTCTATTCACAGGCCTTTTAGAGAGGGGAAGTGGCACAACAGAGGGGACCTGGAGGACATTGTGAGACTTGAAAGACAATGGGTGGCTGAAAAAGCCTCAGGTAAGTACTCAACTTTTTTTGGTCCAATCTGGGTGTACTTTAAGTCACTGGCTCAGAATGAGCATGCAGATCAGATTGTTCGACTCTAGTCTGACTCCACTGGCCACAAGCTTGTTGCAGTGTGTCTCATGTCAACCTCCATATTTCTCTCACTTCAAGTTCCCTTTAAGATAAAGGATTCCTTTTTTTTGGTAGGAATAGCGTATGTGCCAAAACATAGATGTACATGGCAAAAAAATAAAATGTTTTTATGATAACAATTTTAATTATGTTTTAGTGCTCCTGTAGGCCATATATCATGAAAAGATGTACAATGTATGTAAAATGGTATTTTTGAGTAATTCAGCTCAGGTTATGAGTGAATATTTTAGCAGGCTCTTTTTTCCCAGGGAAATCTCTTTGACTTGACCTACGGCATATTGTTTGCCGTATTCATCAATCATTAAAATTTGCAAAGATGATTGCAGGGAGTAAACCAGCAGGAAATGAATCTTCCAAAATATAATTTAGTGTGCTTTTTTATATACTCCCAGTGAATTCATGCTTTTTGAAATATACCAGCCTTCATTCTGAATGTGTTAAATGTTTTGCTAGTTTATTTGGGAGCATGTTGAAATATAAAAAAATGAGACACATTGGTTTTGTAAAGTGAAAAACAGAGCAGAAGATCGACCTTCACATTTTCTTGTTCAAAATAAAAGGGAAAACAAAATATCTAATCCTATAATTAAAAATTCGCTCGCGGTCTGAGACAGTTGCAAATACTCAAGGAAGTTAATATCCCCTCACCGCCCCCTAACATCGTTTTTAGGCAATCCATCCTTCCCAGCTGGACTACTGTCTCCTGCTAGTTACCATTGGTAGTCCGGAGCTAGACTGACGAGAATCTGCGATCTCACAACCGACCAAGGGATAAAATCACTGAACTACCTGAAAGAGAAACACAATCTACCTAAAGAGGAATACTTCAGATATTTGCAGATATCCCACTTTGTGAAAACTAATATACCTGATCTATCCTCTCTTTCATGTAGAACAGCATATGAGGCCATATGTGCAACAGACCCCTTTTCCTCTGGAGTTATTTCCATGATATATAGGAATCTGTCACAGGTGAACTCAGAATGGAAACCAGAGTACATAATAAAATGGGAGAAAGAACTGGGTATTACAATAGGAACTGAAGACTTACAAGATATCTGGAATAATATTCCCCGTCTCTCCGTGAATGCTGATCTGATTGAAGCCAATTATAAATTGTTATTTAGGTGGTACCTAGTTCCACAAAGATTGTCAAAAATTAAACCAAACTCCACTTCTAATTGTTTCAGGGGTTGTACAGTGGTTGGTACACATACCCACATATCGTGGAAATGCAAAAAAGCAAATAGGCTGTGGATAAGGGCCTCATCATGGGCCTCATCATTGCTCAATACTCCTGTTCCCAAGAATCCTGCTCACACACTTCTGGGCCTCCCGTACCCGAATCTGACCTCCACTCAAAATGCCCTGATTAACTTTATTTGTACAGCAACAAAGTTAACAATTGCTGCTTCCTGGAACACTACATCTTTATCCTTTGATCAGGTCAAACAGAGGCTCTGTCACATCTTATTTTTTGAGAAGCTTAAAGCTAGACTGATGGATAGTATGAAAAAGTTTGATAAGATATGGTCCCCCCTTACCAATTATATCTTAGGATCTGAGACAAGTTCCCAATTAAGACGTTACTGACACCACTCACCTTGGCTGATAAGACAAATCCATAATCTCCATCTTGTGGGAGGATTGATGGGCCCCCCGCTCTCGCGGTCTAGACCTTCTTCTCTGTACTTCTTTTTCTTTCTTCACTTCTCTTTTCCTTTCACATTACCTATCTTCGTTCACGAACTGACAACCTGATACGGTATAATTCTCTACGAACCTACTGGTATTGCAATCCCCAAATATACTTACACTCCTAGGAACTGAAAGGAATCGTATCTATTTAAGTTCATGTCAGATATCAGATGCTTTAGACTACTTCATTTCCTGGCGCCAGGACATAAAGTGATTAACAGAACACACAGACACAGGAGATGTGAGCACAAATTATGCTAAACTTTACTTCAGCTGCTTTCCTTATATCCTACTCAATACAGGGTTTTGCTCATGCGCAGTATATCATCATATGTCACCATAATTACAGAAAGTCATGTGATTTACGAGAATTAACACAGTTCAATGATCACGGGGAAAACATGTTATTTATGACATTCCAGGTGTCCCCATTTGGGGCATTTATGGGTTTTGCCCAGAGAGAAGAATTTGGCTATTCTCTACCTCATGCAGCCAGCTCTTCCTGCACAGATGTGTGTGGGTGGCTGATTGTTCTATAGACACATTAATATCACACTGAATAGATACATGAGGCACAGACTTAGATACATGTATGCTTGTATATGAAATTGATCTATATACTAATACATATACATACATATATATATATACATATATACCTACATATCCTTTCAGTCCCCCCTTTGGTCATTTCTTCCAAAGGAAGAAGATGACCATACTAAAGCCAATACCTAGAACAGGCAGAGCTAGCATCATAATGGGCAAAATTTTGGTCGAAGTCTCCTAATGGTCAAACCACGAATAGCTATTTGGTAAAGTACTCCTACCAAAGAAAATGATTAACTAACCTGTAACCTTAAACAACCAATTAAACAATTTTGGCCAATCTAATGGTCAAACAAATCAGAAAAATCAGAAAAGAACCAAATCAGAAATTGTTCAGGAAAAAACCCAATAATTATTTTTTACTGATGCAGATCAGAACTAAGAACATTTCTCTTTCCTGATGTGATCTAGTAAAGATCTTCTGCTAACTACATGTGAGGGTACACTCATGTGTTTAACTTAGCCTGCGCCAGGGATATTTCTCTTAGATCAATACAAGAAAGAAGCTTTCTTATTATCTTAGTACTTACTGCAAGAGAAACTTCCATCTGCTCTTTTCTGGAAAATAACTTTTCTAAATACTAGGCCTTAGGTAGGCCAAGGTCAGAAACCCTTATGATATCAGCTAACTCATGCATAAGGTGGCCATATTTGGGAGAGGGTGGTCTTGATTCTACAATTTAGTTCACAAACCGTTTGTGAGGCATGGCAGACCACTCATCCTCCATCAGCCACTGTACTCCAAGCTATCTCTGTATCCTTTACTCAAAGTCACACACTCCTGTTAACCCAGGGGGTGGACACCAACCCAACTACAATCATACTCAGGTCTTAATGCCCAGAGTACAGAGGCTGAGGTCAGAAATACAGGAGTACTGCCAGAACTCACCAAACAAGTCAAAACGTAACTACAGGCCTCAGTACATGACATATTTGTGAGAAGGAATGCACAGATCACAGCAGGAGACTTAGGGAATAAGGCTACATGAGACCATCAACATCTCTGGCCTTCCAATTATCCCATATTAAATATACCAATCCGGTTGCTCAAGGCAACTGTGTTGCTGTGAAATTGTAGTCCATCACACCAATCATACTGACCAAAGCCTGTTATGCTTGCTCTGACAAACAGATACAACTCTGATTTAGTAGGGGAAGGGAATGTTAGCTAATCGACTTTTTACCACAGTAATGGTAAATATCTATACAGACATACTACAAATCAAAGCAGAAAAAGTTGTAACTAATAGCAACTGCTGCCATAGATACTCTTTCTAGGTCAGGACTAACAGGACAACTGTAATGATGGCTACCTTCAGATTTAACCATACTAGAAGGACTCTGCTAATCACACATATGGACACTCACCAACTATATTCACAATCAGGATAGGACACAACACAATAGCAATATGGACCCTTCACAAAACAATTATGGCCAGATTGAATCTACTGAAGACCAAGGTATCAGAGAATAGGAGACTGGTTCCCTGAAAATTGCCCACTGAGATCAGGCCTGCTGAATTATATGTGTAGTAACACATATGCGTATGTATGTATATATATATATATATATATATATATATATATATATATATATATATATATATATATTACTGTCTGATAAATATACAATTTTATAGTTATCTGGGTTGAAGAAAGATGTGTGTACATAAAGTTTAACCAAAACAAAGCACCACACCGGCCCATTTCACTGCTGGTCCAGAGGAAGGCGAAAAACCCTTATAAGGCATAGTGTTATTAGCCCCAGAAAGGGAAAATTCCTTCCCGACTCCAAAATGGCAATCAGAAAAAAATCCCTGGATTATCAGCATTTGGCCTTATTTAGTAATTGAGATAAAAAAATATCAGCTCATTACAGATCAACTCATTATTTAACTTACAAAAACTTAATCCTAGTTCTTTCCTAAAGGATGATATAGCAGAGATGAAGGCTGTTACTTATTCAGAAAGCAGTAACCCATAATGTGACTTCCAACTAACTCTCCATCTAGAATATCCTTAATATCGTAGCCTACCCCTCTAGTACTGAACCAATAGAAGTTATTTTTAGGTAACCCAAGGTTTTCCCCATAGCTACTATTAATAGCTTTCCTACGAGCCCAATACACATAAGAATGTCCCACAATCCATACAATCTTCCTGGGTCTGAGATCCAGATCTTGTTCCATTCTTCAACAGATGACACAAGCAACCTTGAAACTTTTATCAGAGCACGCGTTACTGTCCACCTGATGAATAGTCTCTTTTTTTTCTTGGGATTCAGGACTTAGTCGAACTATTTCACCCGATACAGTGGATCCAGTAGGAAATCCTTCTGTAAAGATAGCCTCAGGATAGCCTCTGGTCAGACTCCCACTGGATGGATTACCTCTGGATGGACTCTGGTCAGGTAGTCAGCTCTTATCCTCCTCAGGATAGATGTCTGGCAAGTTGTTTCTGAAAGAATAAAGAAAAATGTGTGAGTATCATGTTTTTCCCAAAAATCCAATAAGTCATTTATTTTTCCTAGTACTTGTAATACTACTATGAGACATACTCTCCACCATGAACTTCAAAACATACTTAGCGGATCTTTCTATGATCCTAACGGATCTCTCGCAATACCCCGTTCGCATGACGTCGTGTCGCTGTACCCGTGCGAGTATGTGACTCCATACATGGCAGAGAGGATAAATTCCCAATTAATTTTTACACCATAATGAATTCCCATTTTTCCATTACAAGTCACACTCTCATTCCATCCTACCTTCCACAATCATACCAAACCCTAAATAGTGATGTATTTAAAGAACTTAGGTGGCCCTAGTGCAATATCTACCTCACTACCCCTTCTTACTACACCACTACCTGAAATGACATGACACAGATCACTAGGCCTGGACAGGGCTGGACATGTGTATAGACAACAAACTAACATATTCCTCTTTTCCCCCATTTGACCATACATTAAAGTTATTTTAATGTCTGGTCAGAGTTAGTAAAAGGCTATATGGCATAATATGAGCAGGGTCACAGTACAGCGGAAAAGTGGCCAGCACTGTCTCCCTGTAATAGCGTTGGGTCCCCTTTCAGATTTAAAGCTACAGACATACAAAGAACCTCTTATAGTGTTCTTATCCCTATAGTGCGCTTAAGGTACTACAGCTATGTTTGCCACCGAGACACACTTCTATAGGCACATATACAAAGAACAGCACTACAGAGACTAGGCTAAGGCCTCCTTACTAAACAGACACTGAACTACAGATCAAGCAGAACTGAAATTAAAATCCTGTCAGAGGTAAAGCTTCTAATCAGTACACTATAAAACAGTGTATCTTTTTCTCTCTGGAGTCTTCAGAACAGTGAAAAATCCATAAAATAATTGTCATACCAACATCAAATGACTCTGCAGTTTGTCAAAAAGTTCAAGCAAACTAAAATAAACCATTTTCCTAAGGATGAAAAAATGTACTTATTTTCCTATGCTGCGTGCAAGGATTTTGGGCTTACAAAAAACCATATATTCTCACTAAAACCACGAGTGACTTAGAGTCAGAGCCTTAAACAACTCTCTGCTAATATATCTCATTAATTACATACACACAAAGATGTTGTGTCACCCGGAGAGGAGATATTAATTTAAAGAGATGGATTTATTAACAGGAAGAGGGGTTATTAAGGTCAAAACCCCACTATTGGAAAAGAATTCCCATAATCTAAAGGGTGATATGAAAATAAACAGCAATCGTGACCCAGAACTACACATGCGATCTTAATTGACCTAAAACTGTATACCTGTCCTGACTATTTAATATGTCCTCAATGTTTTCCATACATTTTCCCAAATGAATATGGCTTTCACAGTTTCACAATATCCACTAAAATATAAGTACAAACAGTATACAATGCATTATTTTTTCAATAGTTGCATGGCATTCAGAAATATTGAAGTTACAATAACTGTGCTTTATCAGTGTGGCTTGGAGGAGGAGCAGTTTTCTTATCAACCTCTAGATGGCGAAGAGGCTGAGAAAATTTCTTCAACTGGTTGACCAGGCCAGTGAAGAATTAAATCAGGCACAGTTTAGTTACAACAGCAAGCAACACTTCAACAATGAGTTGCAAACATCATTAAATGCCTTTTCTGCTGCGATTTATAAAAAATACAGCCTACCAACTATGATACAATATTCAAGAAGGATTTATCCATGGAAACCTATTGAGTAAATCATTTGAATCTATATGCTTCAAAGTTACAAGCTATATAAATTCTGTTCAAATATGAACATTATTCTAACAAACTTATGGCCAACTACCATGCCATGGGGAAATGATTTAACTCTACTCACTTGTATAAGTCTGGGTGACAAATGCCATCAGTTAATTAATCCACTTTAGACTAAGGGAATTAGGTTGTACTAAAAACTCAATTCACTTTACACTATGAAACTAAGGTAACACGGTGACGTAGCAGCCTGTGCTCTCGCCTTGCAATGTTATTCAAATCTCTGCCTGGTTAACATCTGCCAGGAGTCCGCATGTCCTCCCCGTATCTGCATGGGTTTCCCCCAGGCACTCAGTTTCCTCACCCAAAAAAACACAGACAAATCTATTCTGTAATATAAGAAACTTCATTCACATACATATAGACCGGGGTGACAGTTGGCATCAGTGAATTCATCTAATTTTAATCTAAGGACACTAAGTTTCAGGAGAAACATCATTCTCAAAAAACTTCCTATACTAGACTTTTGGACTTATTAAAAGACTGCCACATGTGTAGTGAACACAGAAGCAGGTATATTAAGGAATGAAAGGGACAAAACTTTATTAAACTCTAACATCTAACTAAGAGAAACCTAAGATGTTGTTTAGATAAATATGACAATTAAATTACATCTTAAAACATTTCCCAAAAGAAATATATATATAAATTATTCACTGTTCCAAATACTGCAATAATCCAACACATAGGATTCCTTTCTACTCCTATATACGTATATAAGGGCAGCACGGTGGTGTAGTGGCCAGCTCTCTCGCCTTGCAGCGCTGGGTCCGCGGCTCGAATCCCAGCCAGGGCACCATCTGCAAAGAGCCTGTATGCTCTCTCCGTGCCTGCGTGGGTCTCCTCCGGGCACTCCGGTTTCCTCCCACAAAAAAAAAAATATATATATACGTATATTACATGTATACGTGTATACAGATATATTGTATTATTCAGAAAGGCTTTTACATGCATTTTTTTTCTCTCTGCTTTAGTAGTGAGGAATTACAAAGTAGTACGTTAGTTCCTCTTTTTTTCTGGCAGAAGAAAAAAAAAAACCCACAAGCAGATGTTTTGTGCAGCCACCCGGAAACACCAATTAAAGAAAAAAAATGAATCCTTTGTCACAGACCCGAACCTATCTCGATACAATTTAACTCTTTTATTTCTAACTATTAAGAATACATCCGTATATATGCAGAAATCATTATTAACAGAGAAAAGGAGTTAAAAATACTACTATTTCAGAAGAGGAACCCACACAGATGTTGGCGGGTTTAGATTAGATCACTTAAAAATGACATGTCCTCATTTTTAATCCTTTCAAGCTTAAAGGGGAATTTTAACACTTTTTATTAAACCAACTTAAGTATTTCTGACTATTTCAAAATTACATCTGCATTTAGCTAAAAAATCATTACCCATAACTCTGCAGTATCTGTCTAATTAAAATAACTAATTTAAAGAAGTAATTCCCTAATGAGAAAGAAGAAAATCTATTTTATGAGGCACCTATACCCACATACTTTCACAGGTGCCCAGTGACGTACTACTGGTGTAGGTTTTACATTAGGGCCCCCCCAAGAACTCTATACATAGCAATTGATACAGGGAGCCAAAACTTGTCAAAGTACAGTGTCAGAGATACAAGAAGGGGATTGGAAACAGTGTGTTAAGGATTGTTACTATTCAAAGCATCTATAGAAGTGATTATTACCACTACAGGACCAATAGAGAGCTAATACTATGATAGAGGGTGGACCCTTCAGGGCCCTTGTGAACCAAAGGCCTCGGTGTGGCCACTACCTCTGTAACCCCTATTGTTACGTCCCTGCGGGTATCACCTTTCTATAATACATATCACAAACATGTACTCAATACAATCTCTCAATTTACACACATATGTGTCAATTTGTACACACTATATATGAATACATTATGATACATGGTATTGTATAACTATACCTTAATTTACAGGAATTAATTACATTACTGTATTTCGGAAATGTTCTCTTACAAAAAAGCTTATATTAAATGACCCATGGATAATTCAGATAATTTCTGACGGTCAATGTACAAATCTCAGTATAACCAGATATTTGTTAAATATGGCATCTGAAACCAGGTTTGTACGTACATAGAATTTATACTGTAGATTTTGATAAGTGACCGTTCTCATCCGAATTTCATGAGTGTCTTCAATATTAATTTTACTAATCATCTTTCAGAAATCTTCAGAAAATACAGTAATGATCTTATAACACTTTATATAATACTCTATCATCGCTGGCGCAACCAGACGGAGAACAGACATAAAACACACATTACTAGTCAAGATTAACACACAAACAAGACAGACTTGGACATATATAATTCTAATCACCGTTAGACATAGTTCTTTAACCAATTGTATATAGATTGAACTATTATTCCTTTCTCCCCCCCAAGGGAATGACAGCCCAAGACTAATATACTATATTATATTCTAACCAAGAATAAACAAAATATTTTTCTTCCAGATATTCTGGCAACACAAAGGTTCATAAATTTCATCTATATTAGGGATTGGGATAGGAAACATTTTGACAATATTTTGACCCATTGATCTAATTCCAGTTTTATACTGTAATTTATTGGCCCTCTATTAAATCTATGTGTCAAATACAAATATAAGATATTGCCGTACCAATAGACAATTCTTAGCTAGATAAATTATAATTTATGTATTTTTCAAATTTATCAACACTATTTTTATCAATAACTAATATTTATCAATAATTCTATCTATAATTCTCATTTCATGAGAACAAAACAAACTTTGTCTAGGGATTTTATCGTTCTACAACCTCACTAAACCCAAACTGTTTCTTAGAATTTAATAACTTTTTTTTTTTAACCTTACTAATAAAACAGATTATTAGTTACAAAACAAACGCAGACAAATAATCTAAAACATCTGAATCTTATCTGACATTATAAAAACCTTACAAAAATAAACTGTAATAAACCCATTCAAAACCTAAGAAGAACTACAAATACCCAGAAATCCATACTATATGGTGCCTTGTTCATTTCCCAAATGAACTCTATTTTCT
This sequence comes from Hyperolius riggenbachi, assembly GCF_040937935.1. Classification (NCBI taxonomy): domain Eukaryota; kingdom Metazoa; phylum Chordata; class Amphibia; order Anura; family Hyperoliidae; genus Hyperolius; species Hyperolius riggenbachi. The sequence continues at coordinate 448,739,410 of NC_090646.1, read as the reverse complement.
TACCAAAAGAAAATAATTTATTGAAGTTGATCAGACTTCAAATTTGTTAGATTTTTCCCCAAAAAATCTATGTTTCCCTTAGACCTACTAAGAGAAGTGTAATAGACTTACCAAAAGCCCCTTCTCCCTAATAATATTTTTTTTTTTTTTATTAAACTAAGGCCTTCTAAAAACCTTATAATCTATATAATTAAAATTATACTATCAAAAAACACAAACTCCAACACCGGATTCGTTTTGGTATCAACAGAAATTTCACATAAATAATATAGACACCTCTCTCTTTAAAAAAAATATGTATATATGTATATATATATATATATATATATATATATATATATATGTACAGAGGGGCTGCAGCACACAACAGGAAAACAGTGACAGGGGCTCTTGGTTACGCTTTAACGCGCTTAAGCTCACCAACTGCGCCAAAGTGTCCCCAATCTGGTGAGTCCTACTCTACCATGCAAAATGCCAGTTTTTATAAGCAGTCTAGTGGGAACTAAACCAAAAACCCTAAAGTGTCAACTAGATGGGAAAAAAGGAAATTAAAAACACCTCACCCTTCACCTAGCTACCAAACGAACTCTCTTAACATGTGCAAAGCACTCATTTATATACTTAACTGTGCTAGAGGTGGGCGTGGTCATGCAGGCTCATATATATATATATGTATATATATTAATATATACCTACATATCCTTTCAGGAACCACGTTGTCACAAGTGTAGACCTTTTAGAATTGCAATAAAGATCCTGTCTTGCTGAAGGTAGGACCTCATAAGCGTTTAGCTACATCTAGGGGAGGGTGGCCCTGCCCAGCCATTTTGGTCTGTGAATGGGCGGTCGCCAACTTTCCTAATTAAGTGGTTAAACATACCACCACTCAGCCTTTCCAAAGACTGATCTACTCGGTTAGGGGTTGCTTTTTATACTCCAACCCTCCGAGCCTTGTTTTACAATCCTCACAGGCTACCACAGTTTCAAGACTCATGTTGTCATGTTATTACTTTATTTAATTCGCACTGTATTCACAGTACCTTATGTTGTAAACAGCAATATACTTCCTGGTTCATTACTGTAAATGTAATGTCACTCTGGTACTATGTTAAAACCAATAAAATTATTGAAACACAAAATAAAAGGGAAATATCAAGATGCACAGATGAAAACAGTCTCTGACTAATGCAGGACTATGAAGTTGAGTCACTTAAAGACTCAAACTGTGCATTTTTACCCCAGCAGAAGCAGCCAAAACACCAACTGACATATTTCTTTATTTTCCTAAGAGTGTTAAAGGACAACATTGCACATGAGTCATGATGTTAACAGGTAATACAAAACTTTATTGCACAAAAAGGTATAGACATACATCCACAAATGGTCTCAAATTTGCCAGTAAGCCAGGTCAGAACCTCATACACTAAAACAGATTATGAATTAGGTCTGCCACCAGCTTTAAATTCAATGAGCTCCCAGCAAACACGTACTAATTATCTCTCATTGGCATGTTTTACCAAAAGGGTTATAATATTAGCAACAAACTCATGCCCACGCATTCATGCACACATTCACATTGCCTTATACTATAATACAGCATGGGGGGGTGCATTGACCACTTAAGCCCACAGGGTTGTTTATTTTTTGCATCTGAGCAACTTTCACCTCCCATTCATTTGCCAATAACTTTATCACTACTCATCACAAATTGATCTATATCTTGTTTTTTCCGGCACCAATTAGGCTTTTTTGGGTGATACATTTTGCTAATAATTAATTTATTCTAAATCCATTTTAACAGGAATATTAGGAAAGAAATGGAAAAAATCATTATTTCTCAATTTTTGGCCATTATAGTTTGAAATTAATACTTGCTACCGTAATTAAAACCCATGCATTTTATTTGCCCATTTATCCCGCTTATGACACCATTTAAATTATGTCCCTATCACAATGTATGGCGCCGATATTTTATTTGGAAATAAAGGTGCTTTTTTTTCATTTTGCGCCCATCACTGTTTACAAGCCCATAATTAAAAAAAAAATTATATTAATATACTCATTTGACATGCATATTTAAAAAGTTCAGACCCTTAGGTAACTATTTATGTTTTTTTTTATTGTAATTTTTTGTATTTATTTTTTAATTAAACATTTTATTTGGGTAATTTTTGGTGTTGGAGGTAAACCGCTAATTTTAAATGTAAAAAAAAAAAATGTATTTATTGTGTTATATCCTCAGCCTTTTTGCATAAAAGTTGGTTAAAGCTTTGCCCCTAAATCTCTCTGGAGCAGTGAACACACCTTTTGATTTGATGATCATTGGCATAGGAGAAAAGAGAGGCTGTGTTGATGAATACAATTAATAACCAGTCACTAGTGATTAACTAAAAACATGCCTAATGTGCACATTTCCACTGACACAAAAAGAGAAATAAATTATGCTGTTCAAAGCCAACACCTACCATTTAATTTACAATGTAGAAGCTTTGACTAAATTCAATTCTCTCCACAGGTCAACAGAATCTTGTCTGTAGGGATGACTTTTTACTCTTTGCTGATCGTCACTGCATTTTCTTTAAGAAATGGTCCAAGTAAACATTACTTTGCAACATTTTCTGTCTATGACCATGCACCTTTGCATAATAAGACTGTGCATGTTTGTATTACAATTCTTAACTGATTACTCTGACTGGAGCAAACCTTTGCATGACTACTATAATATGTCTATGGTCAGCTTCATAAAATATCTGTACTAGCGATAACCCAAAGAAAATGAATTACATAACTGACAAATATAATCATTGAAGTTTAATAGGTAACTATACGGAACACATAAGGAACACATTTTGAAATATTTACATCATCTTTAAACTTGTAATATGCATAATTTAATAAACTACATTCAATTTAATTTTTTTTAATTCTGCTGTCTTTTTCTGCTGTCTGACCATTTCTTGAAGAAAATGCAGTGACTATCAGCAAAGAGTAAAAAGTCATCCCTACAGACAAGATTCTGTTGACCTGTGGAGAGAATTGAATTTATTCAAAGCTTCTGCATTGTAAATTAAATGGTAGGTGTTGGCTTTGAACAGCATAATTTATTTATCTTTTTGTGTCAGTGGAAATGTGCACATTAGGCATGTTTTTAGTTAAGCACTAGTAACTGGTTATTAAAGGGGCACTATGGCGAAAAATTATGTTTTATAGCCACTGTACTATGCCTAGCTGTTTGTAGAGCATAGTGGCTTACATGTAGTGAGGCACAGGGGCTTTTTTTTTAACACTGACATCACCTTGTATACATTATCAGTCACGTCGGCAGAAGAACCTTTCCGACGCCACTTAGCCTGTTCCATGTAGTTGTAGGGAGGCAACTTTCTCTGTTGCTGTAACTGACGTTACAGTTTTCCCCTCTCTGCAGCGCTGGAAGGTTTGTTCTAAATTTCAACTGCACGATCGTGCAGTTATAGTGATCCCCCATGAGCCGTAAAGAGTAGTAGCTGATGTGCTGTGAGGGGAGTGGAACGCACCCTCCCTCCTACGTGAGACGCAACTGCATGTGAGGAGGACTGTGGAGGAACGCATCATCATTACTGATGACGCTGCCCGGCAAGGACCCCTGTAGCTGAAGCTGGCATGTGCTGCGCAGACAGAGCGGCAGCTTGCAGAGCAGACACAAGCGCTGTAGCTGTGTCCTGCTAATTGTACAGTAGTTGTGATTGTTGTTTTTTTTGTGGTGAATTTTTTTTTTTTACCCAATCGTTTTTTCAGTATTTTTTTTCTAAAGCAAATTGCAGGTAGTTATTCAGCCAGAGTAATAAAAAAAAAATGAATAACTACCTGCAATTTGCTTTAGAAAAAAAATACTGAAAAAACGATTGGGTAAAAAAAAAAATTCACCACAAAAAAAACAACAATCTTACAACTACTGTACAATTAGCAGGACACAGCTACAGCGCTTGTGTCTGCTCTGCAAGCTGCCGCTCTGTCTGCGCAGCACATGCCAGCTTCAGCTACAGGGGTCCTAGCCGGGCAGCGTCATCAGTAATGATGATTAGTGTTGTCCGGATCATGAACGATTCGGATCTTTGATCCGAATCTATTTTATGAGTCGATCATCCGAATCATCAAAATGAACGATTCGGATCGGAAAAGGGGCGGGGCCAGGAGCGACACGCCCCCTCTCAGCGGGCAGCGGGGTCCTGGAAGCAGCAGAGCAGAGATGGATCGCTCTGTTGGAAGGGAGGCAGCCTTGCAGGGACAGGTAGATGAGAGAGAGGGGACATGGGTGCCACTGCCAGATATGTGTAGAGCACACATACTGGCTGCAATGTGCTGCTCATTACAGGCTGTCTGTTCCGTAGTGCTGCACAGTGATCACATTGGAAGCTTTGGCTCAGCACAGCTCAGTAACTTTGCAGACAGTGTGATTGCAGCGTAATATGATCCTCCTGCACTCGGCATAGCTGCACTTATCTTTGGGGAATGCTTTCTTTCACTGTGCGACCTTTTCTTTCAAAGTGTACAGATGAGCATATAGATGAAATATATGTAAAGCATATGACTTCAGCATGTGGGTATTACGTGCAAACATTTCTGCTCTCTGCTTCCCTCCTCCCTTCTCTGTCCACTCCCTGCCCTCTGTCCATCTTCTCCCCTTCTCTGTGTGTCCACCCCCCTCCCCTTCTCCTGTCCACAGACCTGTCCTGCTGTTCATTTCACCCCCGAATGCTTCCCTTGTAAAATGATCCGAGATTCGGATCAAAGATCCGGATCTCTTCAATGATCCGATTCGAATCATCCGGATCATTGAAAAGATCCGAACTTCCCATCTCTAATGATGATGCGTTCCTCCACAGTCCTCCTCACATGCAGTTGCGTCTCACGTTCCTCCACAGTCCTCCTCACATGCAGTTGCGTCTCACGTAAGAGGGAGGGTGCGTTCCACTCCCCTCACAGCACATAAGCTGCTACTCTTTACGGCTCATGGGGGATCACTATAACTGCACGATCGTGCAGTTGAAATTTAGAACAAACCTTCCAGCGCTGCAGAGAGGGGAAAACTGTAACGTCAGTTACAGCAACAGGGAAAGTTGCCTCCCTACAACTACATGGAACAGGCTAAGTGGCGTCGGAAAGGTACTTCTGCCGACGTGACTGATAATGTATACAAGGTGATGTCAGTGTTTAAAAAAAAAAGCCCCTGTGCCTCACTACATGTAAGCTACTATGCTCTACAAACAGCTAGGCATAGTACAGTGGCTATAAAACATAATTTTTCGCCATAGTGCCCCTTTAACTGTACAGTATTCAACACAGCCTCTCTTTTCTCCCATGCAAATGATCATCAAAAGGTGTGTTCACTGCTCCAGAGAGATTTAATAGATTTAGGAGCAAAGCTTTAACCAACTTGTATGCAAAAAGGCTGAGGATATAATACAAATTTACATGACATGCATGCATTAGCGTATCCCGAATGGCTTAAGGGGGGGGGGGGGGGGGTCAGAGAAGAATGGGAAAGTCAGCAAGAAAGAATAGGGTAACCAATTAGGACATTAAAAAGTAGTATATAGTTTGGTGTGCACATTAGATAATGTCTTTCTTCATGAAGTGAATCTTAGTTTTGCTTGAGATAGTTAATATATCTCTGTCTTTATTATTACAGTCATGAAGCATCTTAGCATTGGGAGCGCAGAATACAAGAAAGAGTCAAATCTGACATACTGCTAATACTAAATGTTATCAAATTGTGTGGGTAGTAATGTGTTTTCCCGAAAGAGAATTCACTTACAGCATCCTGCATAATTCTTAAAGTAAAGATAAATAAAGTAGGTCAGTGGCAGTGAATAATAACAATAGGTTCCGGCAGTTGGTTTGGTAGGCTGAACTGTCTGAATAAACAGCTCATCAATCATTTATAGACATCAATGCAGAAATGTTATGCTAAAAAGATGCACCTAAACTGCTGCGCATCAAACCTGTGCCTGGATAGCACAAGATATCTTCAGGTATTTTAGCAAATGTGTGCATTGAAGAAAATCCATTGAAACACCCAGCAAAACTTCATCCCTCTAGCACATTATCATGTGCATGCTTATTTGTGAATTAATTGTGAATATGTTTGTCCAGATAGACTGTGCTGCTGCAGCACTCCTGCTGCCTGCTGTTAGCCCCCCAATCAATGACTGGGAATATACTTCCCATTCATCGATCTAAGTCCCACCGAGAAAAAACGATGGCCTCTTATCAGAGGTCGCGGTATTTCTGCTTAAAAAAAAAAATTCCCCATCCTCATGATCATTCGCTTCCAGGACTTTTTAACTGTGGCCATCTTGTGGCCAAATAATAAAACTACACCCACATACATTTTTTAATAAATAAATACATTATTTTACATTTAAAATTAGCTGTTTACCTCCAACACTAAAAATTAACCAAATAACATTTTTAATACAAAAAAAAAATTACAATAAAAAAAACAACATAAATAGTTACTTAAGGGTCTGAACTTTTTAAATATGCTTGTCAAGAGAGTATGTTAATATAATTTTTTTAAATTATAGGCTTGTAAATAGTGAAGGACGCAAATTGAAAAAATGCACCTTTATTTCCAAATAAAATATCGGTGCCATAAACTGTGATAGGGACATAATTTAAATGTTTTAATAACCTGGACAAATAGGCTAATAAAATACAGGGCTTTTATTTACGGTAGCATGTATTAATTTCAAACTATGATGGCCAAAAACTGAGAATAATGAATTTTTTCCATTTCTTTCTTAATCTTCCTGTTAAAATGGATTCAGAATAAAATTATTCTGAGTAAAATGTACCACACAAAGAAAGCCAAAATGGTGGTGGAAAAAACAAGATATAGATCATTTCAGTGTGATAAGTATTGATAAAGTTATTGACGAATGAATGGGAGGTGAAAGTTGCTCAGATGCATAAGGTGATGAACAACACTGTGGGCTTAAGTGGTTAAATTAGATTTAAAACATTAAGGGCCCTTGGCTTTCACACTGGTGGGGTGTGGTGGGTCATTTCACTGCACCTCAACATTAGAGATGTGCCGAATATCAAATTTTGGGTTCGCAAATTTTGAATCCGAATCTCAGTAAATGTTTGCGAATCTGCGAATCTTCATACACTTCAGTGGGAAGGAGAATTTTAAAACCTACAAAGACTCTATTTGGCCCAAAAAAACCCACCTGGATTGGACATGCCAGAGGGGGATCCATGGCAAAAGTCTCACCAAAAATGACAGAATTGACCAGAGTTGTGTTTTAATCGCTAAAGGGCAGGAATCACATTACATTCCTAAATTGGTGGAATAAAGTTGTTTAAAACATCTGGTGTGTGTACATGTCAATCGGGTAGTGTAAGAGTTATACCTGCTTTACACTGAGACGAAACACCGCATTTAACGCGCACCACAGTCCTCAAACCACCGCAAAGACCTTTAGCGATTATGTCAGGTGAGCATATCTTTGTTTTTACAAGTTGACACCTCCAGGACATAAATGTTAGTCCTCTCGGTGGCAGTCTTTGTGTAGGGGTGTGTTGTGGCCGCCGTGCTTGTGTGCACCATCATGGGAGTGCAGATGATCGTGGTTTTCCAGGCTGAGGTAGTTCAATGTCAGTTAATTGACCAAAAAATACTGATTCTGCTCTGAGGCCTTATAAAGGGGGCAGTAGTGGATACTAGATGCTATTAGTGGTAGTGAAGGCTTATTGGGTTAGAGTCAGTGCACTACTAGGACCAGCAGAGCAGACCTGCTCCAACAACACTGAGGTCTTAAACAGAGGCCAGTAGTGGATACTAGATGCCAGTAGTGATGTAAAGGATTACTGGGTTATGGTCGGTGCACTACTAGGATTAGCAGACCTGTCTTCTACAGCATTGAGGTTTTACACAGGGGCCAGTGCCAGTGGATACTAGATGCCAGTAGTGGTATGAAGGTGGGTTTTTGTCTGTGCACTACTAGGACCAGCAGACCTGTCTCCAACAGCTAACTTTTGCATTGGCCACAGAAGAGCAATACAATAGCAAACAAAAAAAAAGTATCAGCCCTAAGAAGTGCTTAGCAGTTCAGGACAATGTGGTAGCAGCAAGAATCTGCACTGATGACACAGAACACAGTCCCTTATCTGCCTAGCACTGAAGCCAAACACAGGCTGCAAAATGGCTTCTGTGCTGGCTTTCTGGTTCTGGTGGTGGTGGTGGGGGGGGGGGGGGGCGGTCTAGGTGGAAGGGATAGCTGATTTGCTGCCATGTTCCTGCTGACTGTGAAGGGGTCAAGGGGTCAAAGTTTACCTCGATGATGTATAGGGAACGGGTCGAACACGTCATGTATTCACCTGAGGGGGGCGAATGCGAACATCCCTTGATCGCCGCAAAAAAATTTCTGGACAAATAGTTTGGCTCATCTCTACTCACTATGCTAATGAAAGCCTATGAAGCCTATGGGTGCTTTCATACATTGGCAGGGCCCCTATTTACTTGTAAGTTCCCACTTCACACCATATAATTACACTCAAATCATTAGAATCCTTAGTAATGCCCACTTTAGGTCATGCATTTACCAGTAGCATGACACGGGAGAGTTAGTCTTTTGTTTAGGAATAAACAGCGCAATTTCCTGAAATTGATTTTGTGTCTGAGTCAGAAATTGCATCCAATAATTTAACCATGTATTGATTCTGCCAAGAAAACTTTCACTTATACTTTCTAACAATTCCATCAGCCAAATAAAGTGTCATTGCAAAAGCTGATATCATAAACAAACAGCTTCATCAACTAATCATTATTTATAGGGAGGGAGCTGAAGGTGGCAATATTCCTATCATAATACAGACACAGTCATATGAAAAGTTTGTGAATCCCTCTCAACCGGTGATTAGTGCAGATGCTGATATTCTTATCGCATTATTTTTGTAAAAATAAGTAAATTTTTTGCTTCAACAAGCAAAAATATGTTTAAATAACGTTTTTTTCGCATTTTCACCCAATGGCCGCAGCGGTTAATAGCAAAGCCAACATACAAGGTAGAATCACCAAATTTTCTGATCCTTCCTGATTTCCATTGGTCTGGGGAGCCTTAGGAAGATACTTTTAACTTTGCTATATTTGGCATACTCCATCCTGGATGCACTACCGCCGGCTCCCACTGTCCTCCCCACTTGTCCATACCTATTTCATCCACCCATGCTGGCACCTAGTGCACCCATGGGTGCTCTAGGTGCCAGCATGGGTGGGGGATGATAGGTGTGGGGGGCAGGGAGGACAGCGGGAGCCACTGGTGCAGCGTCGGGGGAGGGCTCTCAGCTATACTAAGTATACTAAGTATAGCTGAGAGCTGCGGCGGGAAGCGTCATGTGTGTCGGTGGGCGGCGGAGATCTTTAATCAAGGTATCTAAAGGATATTGGCATGGGAACTTTTTCTTAAAGGTAAATATTCAGTCACCATATGGTGGCTGAATATTTACCTTTAAGAAAAAGTTCCCATGCCAATATCTCAGTTCAGGTGTCCTTTAAATAGTTCATGCACTTCTTCCTGACTGATGAGCTTGTGAAGAACTTTTAAATCCCAGCTTCAGGGGTAGGACCTAATGGGAAAACATTAAGCAGGATCTTAGGTCTCACCAAAGAACTTCTAATAGTGGATGGGTGTTGCACAGAAAATTGTGGATGTTTGAGGTGATACATTTCTCTCTTTCTTTAGCTGTCTATTCCAATGAAAGTTGCATGAGCTGCATGTGACTTTTTTTTTTTTTTGCCAGAGCTGTATTAGATTCTTCAAATATGAACTTCATGAAATCCATCATAATTTCCAAGGTCATGGCGCCTGTGTTCCCAGTAGACATAGGTAGGACCATATATGAACTCTCATGTCTCATGTCAGCAATAACAGTGCAGACAATTTCTTCTGGTTTCCTTTATTGAGGCACAAGACCTTTCCCAGGTTATGACAGTGCAATGTAAGGAGACCATGCTTTACTGAAAAAGATAGGTACTAATGAAATACTTTCTGACATTCCATGCTTCAAATTCTATCTCCACTTGCATGTCAGTGCCTACCATTATGGAGCTAGGCAATGGTGCTGAAATGAATGAAGTACTGAGAAACATTTATGTTTTGTGCTTGTGTCTGCAACCACCTGTATGACTAGGCTTTTAGCACATCATATATAAAGCAGTTTTAGCATGCCATTTAATTAGCATTAAAAACAGCTGAAAAAAAAGACTATTTGTTGTTTCATCACTATGTTTTACCTTTTCATTCTGTGTAATTTCACATGCGGATTAATCTTTCTATATTTATTCTTTTCTAGCAATACCTTTGTAACGATTGTGGAACTTTCTCCGTGATCAGCGCACAACGCGTGCGCTGACACCGCGGAAATCCTCCACAAGCGTGTAATTGCAGGCACCCAGCAAAAGGTGCTACGCACCTGTAGAGGGAAATTCCTGTCGGCAGATGGAGCTGGGGAGTGCAGAGGAACCGATCCTCTGTACCTCCACAAATGCCAGACAGGAATTGTACGAAGCACTGAACGCAATCGCAAGAGAGGCGATTGCGAATGAGAACGAGCAAAGGGACAGGTTTTATGTGTGTGCGCCAATCCAGTCGCCACCCCGCGACCGCGCACACACAACAGCAGATGTGAAATAGGAACGCTATCGCGAGAGGTGCGATCGCCAGACGTGACACAAGGCAGATCAGAATAGAATACGAGGGTAGCAAAGGCACAGCAAATAATACAATGAGAAGATGCGGAAAATAACAAACGCTAGCTAACCGCGAACACCACACTCATTCGCAACAGTGCACGCAGTTATGCGCGGTCTCCACGTAATAAGCACAATAGAGACAAGCACGCCTAACTAACCATCGGCAGACAAACATGAAACAGAGGACGCGAACGCTTGCTTAAAAGTTACCTCACCGAGCCTCCAGCAAGCGGTCGTAGCAGACAAGACAGACACACGAAAACAGGGACAAGCGAGAGATAGGATCCACAGCACTAGCGAAAAGTGGCTAGCGGCGCGCGATCCCAGGTGACAGAACAGAAGGATCCACAGCACTAGCAAAAAGTGGCTAGCGCGATCCCAGGAGACAGAACAGAAGGATTCACAGCGCTAGTGAAAAGTGGCTAGCGCGATCCAGAGAGGCAGAACAGAAGAGATAGCTGGTAGCAGCCGCTGCACCAGCTATGCTCCAAGAACAGAGATCAGAACGACTTCCTATCGACCACCGCTGGGACAGGACAATCGCAACAGACAAACAAAACAGATAAACAATCCTAACTGCACTAGGGAAATCTGCCTAGCACAGTTTCCAGGAATTACTCTAAGCTGATCTTCAAACAGAGAGTAAGGCTGACACCCCACCAGGAGTGTTACATAGGGCGAAATCCTTATGACCAGCGAAGCATTGTGGGGAAGACATAGTACTTATAGTACACGCCTCCAATGAATGTGGCCAGGCAATTTGCATGACAACGTATGCAAATTCCTCTGCAAGCACAAGCTGCAAAACTGACAGAAGCTCTTCTTTCCAGAGTTCTGCAGCATGCAAACCTACACAATGGTCAAAAGGCTGCCTGTCTGCACAGGCAGCTGAGCAAATCATCACAACCTTGAAGTCTGATTTATGTATTAAAGCAACGAGGTGGGTAAAATTGGCTGGCAAAACAATAAAAGCAACAAAAATGTGACATTGTTTTACAACGCCACTTCCAAATCAGTTTAGAGGCTGTGCTAAATGTAAATAAATAAAAACAGAATGTGATGATCTGTATATCGTTTAAACCCTATATTTCATTGAAAATAGCACAAAGATGAGATATTAAATGTTACAAATAAAAATAACAAATATTGCTTCATGAAAAATGCATGCTCATTTTTAATGTGATGCCAGCAACACATTTTTAGTAGTAGTTATGCAATTATGGTTAGTAGTAGTTATTGCTATGTTAACTATCAATGGGTCAGAACATGGTTAATTACAGAGGCTGAGTCTTTCAGAATTTAAAATGGTGGTGGGGGGAGGGGAGAAATGAAAAATCACTCTGTAAAAAAAACTTGTGAAGGCTTATTGGGTTAGAGTCAGTGCACTACTAGGACCAGCAGAGCAGACCTGCTCCAACAACACTGAGGTCTTAAACGGGGGCCAGTAGTGGATACTAGAGGCCAGTAGTGGTGTGAAGGATTACTGGGTTATGGTCAGTGCACTACTAGGATTAGCAGACCTGTCTTCTACAGCATTGAGGTTTTACACAGGGGCCAGTGCCAGTGGATACTAGATGCCAGTAGTGGTATGAAGGTTGGTTTTTAGTCTGTGCACTACTAGGACAAGCAGACCTGTCTCCAACAGCTAACTTTTGCATTGGCCACAGAAGAGCAATACAATAGCAAACAAAAAAAAAGTATCAGCCCTAAGAAGGGCTTAGCAGCTCAGGACAATGTGGTAGCAGCAAGAATCTGCACTGATGACACAGAACACAGGCCTACCTAACTCTCTCCCTGTTATAACACACAGTCCCTTATCTGCCCAGCACTGAAGCCAAACACAGGCTGCAAAATGGCTTCTGTGCTGGCTTTCTGATAGGTGGTGGTGGTGGGCGGTCTAGGTGGGAGGGATAGCTGATTTGCTGCCATGTTCCTGCTGACTGTGAAGGGGTCAAGGGGTCAAAGTTTACCTCAATGATGTATAGGGAGCGGGTCGAACACGTCATGTATTCACCTGAGGGAAGCGAATGTAAACATCCCTTGATTGCCGCGAAAAATTTTCTGGACAAATAGTTTGGCTCATCTCTACTCACTATGCTAATGAAAGCCTATGAAACCTATGGGTGCTTTCATACATTGGCAGGGCCCCTATTTACTTGTAAGTTCCCACTTCACACCATATAATTACACTCAAATCATTAGAATCCTTAGTAATGCCCACTTTAGGTCATAAATTTACCAGTAGCATGACACGGGAGAGTTAGTCTTTTTTTTAGGAATAAACAGCACAATTTCCTGAAATTGATTTTGTGTCTGAGTCAGAAATTGCATCCAATAATTTAACCATGTATTGATTCTGCCAAGAAAACTTTCACTTATACTTTCTAACAATTCCATCAGCCAAATAAAGTGTCATTGCAAAAGCTGATATCATAAACAAACAGCTTCATCAATTAATCATTAATTATAGGGAGGGAGCTGAAGGTGGCAATATTCCTATCATAATACAGACACAGTCATATGAAAAGTTTGTGAATCCCTTTTTAACCGGTAATTAGTGCAGATGCTGATATTCTTATCGCATTATTTTTGCAAAAATAAGTAAATTTTTTGCTTCAACAAGCAAAAATATGTTTGAATAACGTTTTTTTCGCATTTTCACCCAATGGCCGCAGCGGTTAATAGCAAAGCCAACATACAAGGTAGAATCACCAAATTTTCTGATCCTTCCTGATTTCCATTGGTCTGGGGAGCCTTAGGAAGATACTTTTAACTTTGCTATATTTGGCATACTCCATCCTGGATGCACTACCGCCGGCTCCCACTGTCCTCCCCACTTGTCCATACCTATTTCATCCACCCATGCTGGCACCTAGTGCACCCATGGGTGCTCTAGGTGCCAGCATGGGTGGGGGATGATAGGTGTGGGGGGCAGGGAGGACAGCGGGAGCCACTGGTGCAGTGTCGGGGGAGGGCTCTCAGCTATACTAAGTATACTAAGTATAGGTGAGAGCTGCGGCGGGAAGCGTCATGTGTGTCGGTGGGCAGCAGAGATCTTTAATCAAGGTATCTAGAGGATATTGGCATGGGAACTTTTTCTTAAAGGTAAATATTCAGCCACCATATGGTGGCTGAATATTTACCTTTAAGAAAAAGTTCCCATGCCAATATCTCAGTTCAGGTGTCCTTTAAATAGTTCATGCACTTCTTCCTGACTGATGAGCTTGTGAAGAACTTTTAAATCCCAGCTTCAGGGGTAGGACCTAATGGGAAAACATTAAGCAGGATCTTAGGTCTCACCAAAGAACTTCTAATAGTGGATGGGTGTTGCACAGAAAATTGTGGATGTGTGAGGTGATACATTTCTCTCTTTCTTTAGCTGTCTATTCCAATGAAAGTTGCATGAGCTGCATGTGACATTTTTTTTTGCCAGAGCTGTATTAGATTCTTCAAATATGAACTTCATGAACTCCATTATAATTTCCAAGGTCATGGTGCCTGTGTTCCCAGTAGACATAGGTAGGACCATATATGAACTCTCATGTCTCATGTCAGCAATAACAATGCAGACAATTTCTTCTGGTTTCCTTTATTGAGGCACAAGACCTTTCCCAGGTTATGACAGTGCAATGTAAGGAGACTAAGCTTTACTGAAAAAGATAGGTACTAATGAAATACTTTCTGACATTCCATGCTTCAAATTCTATCTCCACTTGCATGTCAGTGCCTACCATTATGGATCTAGGCAATGGTGCTGAAATGAATGAAGTACTGAGAAATATTTAGGTTTTGTGCTTGTGTCTGCAACCACCTGTAGGACTAGGCCTTTAGCGCATCATATATAAAGCAGTTTTAGCATGCCATTTAATTAGCATTAAAAGCAGCTGAAAAAAAAGACTATTTGTTGTTTCATCACTATGTTTTACCTTTTCATTCTGTGTAATTTCACATGCGGATTAATCATTCTATATTTATTCTTTTCTAGCAATACCTGGAAGTCTGATTTATGTATTAAAGCAATGAGGTGGGTAAAATTGGCTGGCAAAACAATAAAAGCAACAAAAATGTGACATTGTTTTACAACGCCACTTCCAAATCAGTTTAGAGGCTGTGCTAAATGTAAATAAATAAAAACAGAATGTGATGATCTGTATATCGTTTAAAACCATATATTTCATTGAAAATAGCACAAAGATGAGATATTAAATGTTACAAATAAAAATAACAAATATTGCTTCATGAAAAATACATGCTCATTTTTAATGTGATGCCAGCAACACATTTTTAGTAGTAGTTATGCAATTATGGTTAGTAGTAGTTATTGCTATGTTAACTATCAATGGGCCAGAACATGGTTAATTACAGAGGCTGAGTCAGAATTACAGAGGCTGAGTCAGAATTTAAAATGGGGGGGGGGGGGGGAGGGGAGAGATGATAAATTACTCTGTAAAAAAAACTTGTATGGGCAAATGGTTTAATATATTAAGATTAAGAATAGGGATGTTTCTTAAAAAAGAGATGTCAGCCATACTATCTCAGAAAAAAACAACAAATATATAGGTAGATAAATACTTGCTCTACTTACATAAATATGTATTGCACTGTCCACGTTCTGATTTTAGTGATTTTTCTACAGTAAAAGAAGAGAAAATCCTTTGTAGCATTTCCCATTTTAAGTGTGGCTATTTTGAAGCCAGTCCTGATTTAATGTCTACCCTTACTCTCCTCTGCCTGATTTGCCCGCCCTTCACTAAAGGCGCGTACACATGCCGTACTTTTTCAAAGTACCCTCCTGCGGGGCAGTCGTTCTGACGACAGTTGCACGTGAGTACAAGCTGTCAGCAGACTGATAAGACTGTTTTTGACTGATCGGCTCGGCCAACTTTAGATTCTCTATCAGATTAGAAATCTTTGCATGGACTCAGGAATGCAATACTTCCAAAAACTACTGATAAAACTCAACAATGCTTAGAGAGAATCCACATAAAAACATGATCCAGAAACAGTGCTGCCTTCTCTGACCCAAGGACTTTCAAGACAGACTAATGCCTGGCATACACGGGTCGACCGGCGGCTCGATTAGCCGCCGGATCAACCCCAGCTGCGTCCCGCCACGTCCCCACTCATCCGCGCGGATCGATTGCTGCTCGTCCTCGCCGGCGCTTCCTTATCACCGCTGGATTCCCTGCCATTATCCGCTGGCGGGGATCGAGCGGGCGAGGGTCGAGCGGCATGATCAGGCCAGCTGAATATTATCAGCTGGCCGGATCAGCTGGTTGATACACGGTACAGAAACGTACCGTGTATTCCCAGCATAAGGCAAACTGTAAAACTATCCTGTTGTTTGGTTTAACAAAACATATATATATATATATACTTTTTAATTCACCCATACCCCCAGCTTGCTTGATGGTACTGAGGGAACTTAGTGCATAAGGCAAGAGTAGGCTGCACATCTAATAAAGCATCATCAATGCTAAATGATACATAGAGAATATAATGCAATTATAAAGCTGGATTTACTTACTGACATTCAAGGGACAGATTTTTTAAATGAATGCCTTTCTTATTTTAACAGACAATTCTACACTGCATTCTACACATGTTACAACAGCATGACTCCACAATAAATTATGCCAGGTGCTAAACTGGCATGTTAGAAGGCAATTGAAAACATGTGGCACATTATGATATTAAAAAATATTACGAAGTAGAATCTAAAATGTTGAGCAGTTTAAATCTTATATCAGTCAAGAATAAAACAGCATTTCACTTTCACAACTACAATTTGTCTCATTGATTTCATAAATGCTTAGGGTGGTTTGACTTCTTTTTAGTATGCCTTCTTCTTGCTTTTGAAGTAGGAGGGCTTCTTGGTCTCTTTTGGTCCTTTTTACCTTCCTAGTGGTTTTGGGCCACCCCGAGCTGCTTGGGTATTCTATTATTTCAAAAAGTTTACAGTGTGTTGTTATATTAGAAAAAATAGTTCATGATCTGCATTTACATTTTATAGAGCATCACTAATTATTTGGAAACAGGGTTATATAATTAATAACTTAAAAACTCAATGCAGTATAAAACTGTATCAATTCCACTAAGGAACCATAATTCAAGCTAATTGGTCCTGAACCTGGTACTGCAGAGGGTAGACTGATCAGACAGTAATCTGAGTAGCCTAAATGCCCTCCAACATTATTGCTCATTGCTTCAATGTTTGCGTTGCCAGATGTTTTGTGTACTCTCATGCATTCTTGTTAGATATTTCCCAAATTGTGAAAATCTTCTTAAAGTGGTATGTAACTCAGCATTTCCTCTTTGCGCTAAAAGATTATTTACAGCATAAAATCTGCTACCACAAAAAAATTTAGCATGGATGACGCAATCTAGTGGACAAATATAATAGTGCAAAAAAACGTACACATATAAATAAAAATAGAATTAACCCCTTTCTGTCCCCTATAGTTCAAAGAAAAAAACATGTTAAAAAAAAGTACACATAAATTGTAATGTTAGGGACTCCGTTTTTTACATACAGTGGCTTGCAAAAGTATTCGGCCCCCTTGACGTTTTCCACATTTTTTCACATTACTGCCACAAACATGAATCAATTTTATTGGAATTCCCCGTGAAAGACCAATACAAAGTTGTGTACACGTGAGAAGTGGAACGAAAATCATACACGATTCCAAACATTTTTTAAAAATCAATAACTGCAAAGTGGGGTGTGCGTAATTATTCAGCCCTCTGAGTCAATACTTTGTAGGACCACCTTTTGCTGCAATTTCAGGTGCCAGTCTTTTAGGGTATGTCTCTACCAGCTTTGCACATCTAGAGACTAAAACCCTTGCCCATTCTTCTTTGCAAAACAGCTCCAGCTCAGTCAGATTAGATGGACAGCGTTTGTGAACAGCAGTTTTCAGATCTTGCCACAGATTCTCGATTGGATTTAGATCTGGACTTTGACTGGGCCATTCTAACACATGGATATGTTTTGTTTTAAAAGATTCCATTGTTGCCCTGACTTTATGCTTAGAGTCGTTGTCCTGCTGGAAGGTGAACCTCCGCCCCGTCTTAAGTTTTTTTGCAGACTCCAAGAAGTTTTCTTCCAAGATTGCCCTGTATTTGGCTCCATCCATCTTCCCATCAACTCTGACCAGCTTCCCTGTCCCTGCTGAAGAGAAGCACCCCCAGAGCATGATGCTGCCACCACCATATTTGACAGTGGGGATGGTGTGTTTAGTGTGATGTGCAGTGTTAGTTTTCCGCCACACATAGCGCTTTGCATTTTGGCCAAAAAGTTCCATTTTGGTCTCATCTGACCCGAGCACCTTCTTCCACATGTTTGCTGTGTCCCCCTTGTGGCTTGTGGCAAACTGTAAACAGGACTTCTTATGCTTTTCTGTTAACAATGGCTTTCTTCTTGCCACTCTTCCATAAAGGCCAACTTTGTGCAGTGCACGACTAATAGTTGTCCTGTCGACAGATTCCCCCACCTGAGCTGTAGATCTCTGCAGCTCGTCCAGAGTCACCATGGGCCTCTTGACTGCATTTCAGATCAGCTCTCTCCTTGTTCGGCCTGTGAGTTTAGGTGGACCGCCTTGTGTTGGTAGGTTTACAGTTGTGCCATACTCCTTCCATTTCTGAATGATAGCTTGAACAGTGCTCCGTGGGATGTTCAAGGCTTTGGAAATCTTTTTGTAGCCTAAGCCTGCTTTAAATTTGGACTTCATGGTGTTGTTGCTCCCAATATTTTCTTAGACAACCTCTGAGGCTGTCACAGAGCAGCTGCATTTGTACTGACATTAGATTACACACAGGTGCACTCTATTTAGTCATTAGCACTCATTGGGCAATGCCTATGGACAACTGTCTGCACACAGACCAAAGGGGGCTGAATAATTATGCACACCCCACTTTGCAATTATTGATTTGTAAAAAATGTTTGGAATCATGTATGATTTTCGTTCCACTTCTCAAGTGTACACCACTTTGTATTGGTCTTTCACGTGGAATTCCAATAACATTGTTTCATGTTTGTGGCAGTAATGTGACAAAATGTGGAAAACTTCAAGGGGGCCGAATACTTTTGCAAGCCACTGTATATACATGCCACTGTATGTGGGTATGTTATTGTTTTTTTTTTGCAAATAAGGGCACATTGAATAGGCAAAAAAATACACATTAATTTCCAAATAAAATATTCTCCCAATACATTGTACTAGGGTCATCATTTAAATGTTGTAATCACCAGAACAAATGGGCAAATAAAATATGTGGATTGTATCTACAGTTGCATGTTTTATTTTAAAACAAAAATGGCTGAAAACTAAGAAATAATTAATTTTTCAATTTTTGTTCTCATTATTTACATTAAAATGCATATAAAATAGAATAATTCTTAGGAAAAAAAGTACCACCCAAAGAAAGCCTAATTGGTGGTAAAAATAAACAATGTATAAATCATTTATGTAGAAGCTCTTTATAAATTTATTGGCATCAATATGATAGCAACGACAGACGCTGTTTCGGCCCCCATGGGCCTTTATCAAGTTGCACAGGATCATCAAGTGACAATATCAAAACTGCACATATATATAGTCAAACACAATTACCCATGATTCCTCCATCAGCCAATCACCAACACCCTAGGGCAGAGGACCTGATGGAAGACTCATGCCAAAAATACACCACCAATAAAAACACAATGTTCAAATTTGAATCTCACCACTCAGAGATCAAGAGGAGTTTCCACAATAACATGTAACTGCTGCAGCAGTCCCTGATAGGCAAAATGGTGTCATGATCACATGACAAATCACATGTCTTGTCAGCTGACCAACACACACACAAAAAAAAAAAAATCAAGATGCGACGCATAAAAACCGCCACAACACCGCAACAGCAACGTGTACAAGAAACCACATCACCTCAACAGCAACGCGTACAAAAAGCCACATCACCACAACAGTAACGTGTACAAAAAGCTGCATCACCGCAACAGCAACGCATACAAAAAAAGCCGCAGCACCGCAACAGCAACGCGTACAAAAAGCCGCAGCACCGCAATGCGTACAAAAAGCCGCATCACCGCAATAGCAATGCGTACAAACAAGCCGCATTGCCGCAACAATGTGGCACACGTAAACACGTGCAACGCGTAATAAACGCCGCATCACCGCAACAAAAATGCAACGTGTACAAAAGGCCGCGTCGTCGCAAAAAGAGCACGCAAAAAATGCAACCGGCGCTACGCGTAACTACACAAAATGCGGTAGAGGTAGTCAGCTATAAAAATTAGACATGCGCAATCCAAACGCATACGCGCAGACAAGTAAACGGTACCAAATAGAAACCAATTGCATGTCATTGCGCATAATGTCAAAAAATACATGGATGGGCGGAGCTGGAG
The DNA here is from genome assembly GCF_040937935.1 of Hyperolius riggenbachi. Taxonomy (NCBI): domain Eukaryota; kingdom Metazoa; phylum Chordata; class Amphibia; order Anura; family Hyperoliidae; genus Hyperolius; species Hyperolius riggenbachi. The sequence goes on along the minus strand of NC_090646.1, from coordinate 448,719,263 downwards.
GCGGCTACCAAATATCAAATATCATATAAAGCGCAGAAAAATAACGCTAGAAAAATTATATATAGCCAAGCCAAACTCAGCACTCACCCATCCACGATGTTAAAGGGGAACTCCTTGATCTCTGAAATCCTAGATATGTGAGATCTACAATAAATTAAAAACAACAGTAAGCCCAATAAAGTACAAAAGGATCATATACATCAAAAGTTACACAGTACAATAAATGTGAATACCATAATCATAAACAGAAGCCCAGGTCCAACTCACGATTAAGGCCCGCCCTCCCCATGGCATCCAATCGTTTAATCCATGCTGCTTCTCTCCGCAGCAATTCTTTCTGTTTATTACCTCTCTATTGTGGGGGTACCCCATCTATAGCCATTATCCTCAGCTGGGAAACATTATGTCCACAATCTCTAAAATGTTCTGACACTGCCTGACCCATTGTGTTTACTGCCACTCTGTGTGTCTGCTGGGAACAGTAGTACACCGCTCACCCTGTATAGCATTGTGCTCTGTGTCGCTGCTGGGAATAGTAGTACACCGCTCACCCACACTATATAGCATTGTGTTTACTGCCACTCTGTGTGTCTGCTGGGAATAGTAGTACACCGCTCAGCCACACTATATAGCATTGTGTTTACTGCCACTCTGTGTGTCTGCTGGGAACAGTAGTACACCGCTCACCCTATATAGCATTGTGCTCTGTGTCGCTGCTGGGAATAGTAGTACACCGCTCACCCACACTATATAGCATTGAGTTTACTGCCACTCTGTGTGTCTGCTGGGAACAGTAGTACACCGCTCACCCTGTATAGCATTGTGCTCTGTGTCGCTGCTGGGAATAGTAGTACACCGCTCACCCACACTATATAGCATTGAGTTTACTGCCACTCTGTGTATCTACTGGGAACAGTAGTACACCGCTCACCCTGTATACCATTGTTTATGGAACCTCTTATCTTTATTACATTTATGACTGCATGGCGGCAAAAAGCATGCTATCCGCACGCTTTTTGTCCTCATGCAAGGCCTGGGTTGTTGTGTCTGAAAGCGTGGCCTTCTCCTCCTGCGCCTCCTCCTGTTCCATCACGTGTGCTGCTGCTGGGTTAGCGTTGCCGGTCCCTGTTTATAGAACCTCTTATTTTTATTACATTTATGACTGCATGGCGGCAAAAAGCATGCTATCCGCACGCTTCTTCTTGTCCTCATGCAAGGCCTGGGTTGTTGTGTCTGAAAGCGTGGCCTTCTCCTCCTGCGCCTCCTCCTGTTCCATCACGTGTGCTGCTGCTGGGTTAGCGTTGCCGGTCCCTGTTTATGGAACCTCTTATCTTTATTACATTTATGACTGCATGGCGGCAAAATGCATGCTTGTCGCACGCTTCTTGTCCTCATGCAAGGCCTGGGTTGTTGTGTCTCAAAGTGTGGCCTTCTCCTCCTGCGCCTCCTCCTGTTCCATCACGTGTGCTGCTGCTGGGTTAGCGTTGCCGGTCCCTGTTTATTGAACCTCTTATCTTTATTACATTTATGACTGCATGGCGGCAAAATGCATGCTATTCGCACGCTTCTTGTCCTCATGCAAGGCCTGGGTTGTTGTGTCTCAAAGTGTGGCCTTCTCCTCCTGCGCCTCCTCCTGTTCCATCACGTGTGCTGCTGCTGGGTTAGCGTTGCCGGTCCCTGTGTATGGAACCTCTTATCTTTATTACATTTATGACTGCATGGCGGCAAAATGCATGCTACCTGTGCAAAGAAAACAGACATTTCCCGCATTTAAAAGACAGTTTTACCTTTGAAACTTTAAAATCAATTTTCTCAAAAACGATAAGCTCTTTTTGCTAAAAAAAAATTTCCTCTTGTACCCACTCCCAAGGTGCACATACCCTGTAAATTTGGGGTATGTAGCATGTAAGGAGGCTTTACAAAGCACGGAAGTTCGGGTCCCCATTGACTTCCATTATGTTCAGAGTTCGGCGCGAACACCCGAACATCGTGGCCATGTTCGGCGAACGTTCGCGAACCCGAACATCCAGGTGTTCGCCCAACACTAATGATAAGCACGGAAACATGCCACCCCTACGTGAGCGACCCCAGTCGTGTGGTGTCACTTTCGCACGCAGCTTGTCGCGCAAAGTGGGGGCACGACAAAAAGACATCATTGGAGGGTACCGAAACTCCGGCACCCTCGGAAAACCATCACGCAATAAATGCCAGTGTCTCCGGATGACCCTAGCAATGCCGTCACTGCAAATGTTAAAAGTAGATACAAAGGGGATACGTGGAATCCCATCATGATTCTGTCGGCGCCATGACCTATCCCTATGTAACACTTTTGAGGGATAGCCCCGCATACGAAATTTTTGCGATAATTCTTCCCGACGATCAACACGCAACTCCGGCTCACTCACAATTCGGTCAATCCGTGTGAATTGGCTTTCAGGAATGCCATCCTTAACCGAAATGGGATGAAAACTCCCATAATGGAGGGTGGAATTCCTGTCAGTAGCCTTCACAAATCTGTTCAAGGTCCTAGTTAACTGTTAGTCTAATTGCGGGGCACTGCTGATGGGCTGAAAGGATGAAATCATCCAAAGTATCACGCGGCCCCCTCTATATGCAAAACACATCGTCGATGTAACGGCACCAACAAAGCGCATGTTTCACAGATTCCTTTCTTGGATGTTCTTGTTAAAAAAGGTGATGGAGCATTGTCTACTGACCTATTTGTGAAGGCTACTGACAGGAATTCCACCCTCCATTATGGGAGTTTTCATCCCATTTCGGTTAAGGATGGCATTCCTGAAAGCCAATTCACACGGAATTACCGTATTGTGAGTGAGCCGGAGTTGCGAATTGATCGTCGGGAAGAATTATCGCAACAATTTCGTATGCGGGGCTATCCCTTTAGAAGTGTTACATAGGGATAGGTCACGGCGCCGACAGAATCATGATGGGATACCACGTATCCCCTTTGTATCTACTTTTAACACTTGCAGTGACGGCATTGCTAGGGTCATCCGGAGACACTGGCATTTATTGCGTGATGGTTTTCCGAGGGTGCCGGAGTTTCGGTACCCTCCAATGATGTCTTTTCGTCGTGCCCCCACTTTGCGCGACAAGCTGTGCGCGAAAGTGACACCACGCGAACGGGATCGCTCACATAGGGGTGGCATGTTTCCGTGCTTATCATGTCACATGTGTAATAGCGTAATACGTGGGAATACTTTCCAACATCCTACTTTGGGCACTGTTTATCATATCAGGGAGCACTACACATGTGACTCTGATCATGTTGTTTATTTACTCAAGTGCCCATGCAGTTTTATTTATGTAGGTATGACTACACAGTGCCTTAACCACTTAACGACCGCCCCCAGCCGATGGGCGGCGGCAAAGTCCGGGCCCAAACGACCGCAATACGCCCATCGGCGGGGGCGGCTGCGGGAGTGGCTATGCGGCGATCGCGTCATTCGTGACGCGATCAGCCGCCGGGGACTGGCTCCGCCCCCCGTTCGCCGTAACCCGCCGGCCGTTCGGAAGCGCCGGCGGGTTACTGGCATCCGGATCGCCGCTGCAACAGTGTATAATAGGCTTTGTAATGTATACAAAGCCTATTATACTGGCTGCCTCCTGCCCTGGTGGTCCCAGTGTCCGAGGGACCACCAGGGCAGGCTGCAGCCACCCTAGTCTGCACCAAACACACTGATTTCCCCCCCCCCTGCCCCCTGATCGCCCACAGCACCCCTCAGACCCCCCCCTGCCCACCCCCCAGACCACTGTTTGCACCCAGTCACCCTCCTAATCACCCATCAATCACTCCCTGTCACTATCTGTCAACGCTATTTTTTTTTTAAGTCCCTAATCTGCCCCCTACTCCCTCCTGATCACCCCCCCACCCCTCAGATTCTCCCCAGACCCCCCCCCAGACCCCCCCCCCGTATACTGTATGCATCTATCCCCCCTGATCACCTGTCAATCACCTGTCAATCACCTGTCAATCACCCGTCAATCACCCCCTGTCACTGCCACCCATCAATCAGCCCCTGATCTGCCCCTTGCGGGCAATCTGATCACCCCCCCACACCAATAGATCGCCCGCAGATCCGACATCAGATCACCTCCCAAATCCATTGTTTACATCTATTCTCTCCTCTAAACACCCACTAATTACCCATCAATCACCCCCTATCACCACCTGTCACTGTTACCCATCAGATTAGACCCTAATCTGCCCCTTGCGGGCACCCAATCACCTGCCCACACGCTCAGATTGCCCTCAGACCCCCCCCTTATCAATTCGCCCGTGCAATATTTACATCTGTTATTCCGGGTAATAACCCACTGATCACCTGTCAATCACCCATCAATCACCCCCTGTCACTGCCACCCATCAATCACCCCCTGTCACTGCCACCCATCAATCAGCCCCTAACCTGCCCCTTGCGGGCAATCTGATCACCCCCCCACACCAATAGATCGCCCGCAGATCCGACATCAGATCACCTCCCAAATCCATTGTTTACATCTATTCTCTCCTCTAAACACCCACTAATTACCCATCAATCACCCCCTATCACCACCTGTCACTGTTACCCATCAGATTAGACCCTAATCTGCCCCTTGCGGGCACCCAATCACCTGCCCACACGCTCAGATTGCCCTCAGACCCCCCCCTTATCAATTCGCCCGTGCAATATTTACATCTGTTATTCCGGGTAATAACCCACTGATCACCTGTCAATCACCCATCAATCACCCCCTGTCACTGCCACCCATCAATCACCCCCTGTCACTGCCACCCATCAATCAGCCCCTAACCTGCCCCTTGCGGGCAATCTGATCACCCCCCCACACCAATAGATCGCCCGCAGATCCGACATCAGATCACCTCCCAAATCCATTGTTTACATCTATTCTCTCCTCTAAACACCCACTAATTACCCATCAATCACCCCCTATCACCACCTGTCACTGTTACCCATCAGATTAGACCCTAATCTGCCCCTTGCGGGCACCCAATCACCTGCCCACACGCTCAGATTGCCCTCAGACCCCCCCCTTATCAATTCGCCCGTGCAATATTTACATCTGTTATTCCGGGTAATAACCCACTGATCACCTGTCAATCACCCATCAATCACCCCCTGTCACTGCCACCCATCAATCACCCCCTGTCACTGCCACCCATCAATCAGCCCCTAACCTGCCCCTTGCGGGCAATCTGATCACCCACCCACACCAATAGATCGCCCGCAGATCCGACATCAGATCACCTCCCAAATCCATTGTTTACATCTATTCTCTCCTCTAAACACCCACTAATTACCCATCAATCACCCCCTATCACCACCTGTCACTGTTACCCATCAGATTAGACCCTAATCTGCCCCTTGCGGGCACCCAATCACCCGCCCACACCTCAGAACGCCCTCAGACCCCAGCCCTGATCACCTCGCCAGTGCATTGCTTGCATCTATTTCCCCCCTCTAATCACACCTTGAGACACCCATCAATCACCTCCTGTCACCCCCTAGCACACCTACCCATCAGATCAGGCCCTAATTTGCCCCGTGTGGGCTCCTGATCACTCGGCCAAACCCTCAGATCCCCCTCAGACCCCCTTCCGATCACCTCCCCAGTGCATTGATTGCATCTATTTTCCCCTCTAACCGCCCCCTGAGACACCCATCAATCACCTCCTGTCACCCCCCTAGCACTCCTATCCATCAGATCAGGCCCAATACATCCTGTCATCTAAGAGGCCACCCTGCTTATGACCGATTCCACAAAATTTGCCCCCTCATAGACCACCTGTCATCAAAATTTGCAGATGCTTATACCCCTGAACAGTCATTTTGAGAAATTTGGTTTCCAGACTACTCACAGTTTTGGGCCCGTAAAATGCCAGGGCAGTATAGGAACCCCACAAGTGACCCCATTTTAGAAAGAAGACACCCCAAGGTATTCTGTTAGGTGTATGATGGGTTCATAGAATATTTTATTTTTTGTCAAAAGTTAGCGGAAATTGGATTGTTATTGTTTTTTTCACAAAGTGTCATTTTTCACTAACTTGTGAGAAAAAATAAAATCTTCTATGAACTCACCATACCCCTAACGGAATACCTTGGGGTGTCTTCTTTCTAAAATGGGGTCACTTGTGGGGTTCCTATACTGCCCTGGCATTTTAGGGGCCCTAAACCGTGAGGAGTAGTCTAGAAAACAAATGCCTCAAAATGACCTGTGAATAGGACGTTGGGCCCCTTAGCGCACCTAGGCTGCAAAAAAGTGTCACACATGTGGTATCGCCATACTCAGGAGAAGTAGTATAATGTGTTTTGTGGTGTATTTTTACACATACCCATGCTGGGTGGGAGAAATCTCTCTGTAAATGGACAATTGTGTGTAAAACAAATAAAAAAATGTGTCATTTACAGAGATATTTCTCCCACCCAGCATGGTTATATGTAAAAATACACCACAAAACACATTATACTACTTCTTCTGAGTACGGCGATACCACATGTGTGACACTTTTTTGCAGCCTAACTGTGCTAAGGGGCCCAAAGTCCAATGAGTACCTTTAGGATTTCACAGGTCATTTTGAGACATTTGGGTTCAAGACTACTCCTCACGGTTTAGGGCCCCTAAAATGCCAGGGCAGTATAGGAACCCCACAAGTGACCCCATTTTAGAAAGAAGACACCCCAAGGTATTCTTTTAGGTGTATGATGAGTTCATAGAAGATTTTATTTTTTGTCACAAGTTAGCGGAAATTGATATGTATTGTTTTTTTTTTTCACAAAGTGTCATTTTCCGCTAACTTGTGACAAAAAAAAAATCTTCTATGAACTCACCATACTCCTAACAGAATACCTTGGGGTGTCTTCTTTCTAAAATGGGGTCACTTGTGGGGTTCCTATACTGCCCTGGCATTTTAGGGGCCCTAAACCGTGAGGAGTAGTCTAGAATCCAAATGCCTCAAAATGACCTGTGAATAGGACGTTAGGCCCCTTCGCGCACCTAGGTTGCAAAAAAGTGTCACACATGTGGTATCGCCGTACTCAGAAGAAGTAGTATAATGTGTTTTGGGGTGTATTTTTATACATACCCATGCTGGGTGGGAGAAATCTCTCTGTAAATGGACAATTGTGTGTAAAAAAAATCAAATAATTGTCATTTACAGAGATATTTCTCCCACCCAGCATGGGTATGTGTAAAAATACACCCCAAAACACATTATACTACTTCTCCTGAGTACGGCGGTACCACATGTGTGGCACTTTTTTGCACCCTAAGTGCGCTAAGGGGCCCAAAGTCCAATGAGTACCTTTAGGATTTCACAGGTCATTTTGCCACATTTGGTTTCAAGACTACTCCTCACGGTTTAGGGCCCCTAAAATACCAGGGCAGTGTAGGAACCCCACAAATGACTCCATTTTAGAAAGAAGACACCCCAAGGTATTCCGTTAGGAGAATGGCGAGTTCATAGAAGATTTTATTTTTTGTCACAAGTTAGCGGAAAATGACACTTTGTGAAAAAAAACAATTAAAATCAATTTCCGCTAACTTGTGACAAAAAAAAAAAATCTTCTATGAACTCACCATACATCTAACGGAATACCTTGGGGTGTCTTCTTTCTAAAATGGGGTAATTTGTGGGGTTCCTATACTGTCCTGGCATTTTAGGGGCCCTAAACCGTGAGGAGTAGTCTTGAAACGAAATTTCTCAAAATGACCTGTGAAATCCTAAAGGTACTCATTGGACTTTGGGCCCCTTAGCGCAGTTAGGGTGCAAAAAAGTGCCACACATGTGGTATCGCCGTACTCAGGAGAAGTAGTATAATGTGTTTTGGGGTGTATTTTTCCACATACCCATGCTGAGTGGGAGAAATATCTCTATAAATAGACAATTGTGTGTAAAAAAAATAAAAAAATTGTCATTTACGGAGATATTTCTCCCACCCAGCATGTGTATGTGTAAAAATACACCCCAAAACACATTATACTACTTTTCCTGAGTACGGCAATACCACATGTGTGGCACTTTTTTGCGGCCTAACTGCGCTAAGGGGCCCAAAGTCCAATGAGCATCTTTAGGCTTTACAGGGGTGCTTACAATTAGGCACCCCCCAAATGCCAGGACAGTAAACACACCCCACAAATGACCCCATTCTGGAAAGTAGACACTTCAAGGTATTCAGAGAGGAGCATAGTGAGTCTGTGGCAGATTTCATTTTTTTTTGTCGCAAGTTAGAAGAAATGGAAACTTTTTTTTTTTTTTTTTTTGTCACAAACTGTCATTTTCCGCTAACTTGTGACAAAAAATAAAATCTTCTATGAACTCACCATGCCTCTCACTGAATACTTTGGGATGTCTTCTTTCCAAAATGGGGTCATTTGGGGGGTATTTGTACTATCCTGGAATTTTAGCCCCTCATGAAACATGACAGGTGCGCAGAAAAGTCAGAGATGCTTGAAAATGGGAAAATTCACTTTTGGCACCATAGTTTGTAAACGCTATAACTTTTACCCAATCCAATAAATATACACTGAATGTTTTTTTTTTTATCAAAGACATGTAGCAGAATAACTTTCGCGCTCAAATGTATAGGAAATTTTACTTTATTTGAAAAATGTCAGCACAGAAAGTTAAAAAAGTCATTTTTTTGACAAAATTCATGTCTTTTTTGATGAATATAATAAAAAGTAAAACTCGCAGCAGCAATCAAATAGCATCAAAAGAAAGCTGTATTAGTGACAAGAAAAGGAGGTAAAATTCATTTAGGTGGTAGGTTGTATGACCGAGCAATAAACCGTGAAAGCTGCAGTGGTCTGAATGGAGAAAAAGGCTCTGGTCCTTAAGGGGCGAAAAGACTGTGGTCCTGAAGTGGTTAAGCTGAGAATTTCATCACACAAATCAGCAATTAGGAATAAGACGGTGGGTCAGGCAGTGTCAGAACATTTTAGAGATTGTGGACATAATGTTTCCCAGCTGAGGATAATGGCTATAGATGGGGTACCCCCACAATGGAGAGGCAATAAACAGAAAGAATTGCTGCGGAGAGAAGCAGCATGGATTAAACGATTGGATGCCGTGGGGAGGGCGGGTCTTAATCGTGAGTTGGACCTGGGCTTCTGTTTATGATTATGGTATTCACATTTATTGTACTGTATAACTTTTGATGTATATGATCCTTTTGTACTTTATTGGGCTTACTGTTGTTTTTAATTTATTGTAGATCTCACATATCTAGGATTTCAGAGATCGAGGAGTTCCCCTTTAACATCGTGGATGGGTGAGTGCTGAGTTTGGCTTGGCTATACATAATTTTTCTAGCGTTATTTTTCTGCGCTTTATATGATATTTGATATTTGGTAGCCGCCTCTAGCTCCGCCCATCCATGTATTTTTTTACATTATGCGCATTGACATGCAATTGGTTTCTATTTGGTACCGTTTACTTGTCTGCGCGTATGCGTTTGGATTGCGCATGTCTAATTTTTATAGCTGACTACCTCTACTGCATTTTGTGTAGTTACGCGTAGCGCCGGTTGCATTTTTTGCGTGCTCTTTTTGCGACGACGCGGCCTTTTGTACGCGTTGCATTTTTGTTGCGGTGATGCGGCATTTATTACGCGTTGCGCGTGTTTACGTGTGCCACATTGTTGCGGCAATGCGGCTTTTTGTACGCGTTGCTGTTGCGGTGATGCGGCTTTTTGTACGCGTTGCGGTGCTGCGGCTTTTTGTACCCATTGCAGTTGCGGTGCTGCGGCTTTTTGTACGCGTTGCTGTTGCGGTGCTGCAGCGTTTTGTACGTGTTGCTGTTGCGGTGATGCAGCTTTTTGTACGCGTTACTGTTGTGGTGATGCGGCTTTTTGTACGCGTTGCTGTTGAGGTGATGCGGCTTCTTGTACGCGTTGCTGTTGTGGCGTTGTGGCGGTTTTTATGCGTCGCATCTTGATTTTTTTTTTTCGTGTGTGTTGGTCAGCTGACAAGACGTGATTTGTCATGTGATCATGACACCATTTTGCCTATCAGGGACTGCTGCAGCAGTTACATGTTATTGTGGAAACTCCTCTTGATCTCTGAGTGGTGAGATTCAAATTTGAACATTGTGTTTTTATTGGTGGTGTATTTTTGGCATGAGTCTTCCATCAGGTCCTCTGCCCTAGGGTGTTGGTGATTGTCTGATGGAGGAATCATGGGTAATTGTGTTTGACTATATATATGTGCAGTTTTGATATTGTCATTTGATGATCCTGTGCAACTTGATAAAGGCCCATGGGGGCCGAAACAGCGTCTGTCGTTGCTATCATATTGATGCCAATAAATTTATAAAGAGCTTCTAAATACATCGAGTGGTGCCGGTCCTTTGGCGAGATTCTATGTTGTGACCCCTTGGTACTGGGGTGAGGACCTAGGCACACTTTCCTGCACTAAAGCCACTGTGAGTGCTCCTGGGCACTTGGAGTAAAACATTTACTGTATGTGTGATAAGTAGTGATAAAGTTATTGTTAAATGAATGGGAGGAGTGCTGACATGTTAAAATTGCTCTGTTCCATAAGTGGAAAAACCCCTTAGTGGTGAAGCGGTTAATGCACAATCTTACGACTTCTATGTAATATGAGGAACTACCTAAAGTCTGTATTAAAAACATATTTACTTGGTTTGCCCTTCTACTGCAGAGATTTGGCAAGATTGAACAAATAAAGGCAAGATTGAACAAATACGATTATAGCATCGATGGGCCCCTTTGCAGTAAAGTTACCTACTTTGGACAAATGTTTCCAGTAAATGCATTTTCATTTCCAACCTGTGCTTAGTGGCAGGCTAAAAGTACTTAAAAGGAATTTAGTGGCACATTATGGTAATGTTCTTGTTTTCAGCATAAGAAACACTTCCTATAGCTAAATAATGCTGCATATTGGTATGTAGACCGACCCTCTCATTAATGCTTAGCCTAAGTTATTTAGCTATGCAGAATTTTTCTCCTACATTATTCTGGGAGACCAGGCATTATTTTCACTGGCTTTGCATTGTTTAGACAGAAACATTCCGCACAGGGGTACTGGTATACAACTTTTCAAAATCTGAATTGATCCGGATCTGGATACCCAGATACCGGATCCGGATCGGATATCCAAATTCGATCGTTCAGATATCCGCAAGTGCCACGTGACACGTGCCAAGTGCCGAGTGACAGTCAGACAGCAGAGCAGAAGACAATAGTGCACACTAACTGTCACACTGGCACTGCTCACAGTACAGTAGTTCTGTAGAAAGCTAACACAGTAGTACTACTACTCTAACAACTACTAGCACACTGGCTGCAGTACTACAGTACTAACTACACAATAACAAAGTAATCCTATCCCCTAATTCCTAACCTAGCCTATACCTAAGGCTAATAGCTGGCCAGCAGGCAGCAGCTGGCCTGGTCTGTGCACAGCACACACACAGACACATAGCAGCTGCCTGCAGCACACACTCATTGTCACACAAATTACATCAAGCTAATTAATGATTTAACAATAGTGTAGTGATAGTAGTGAAGGGGTTAATCACTGAACAGCTTTAGGTTTATAACTGTGCACAGCCCTTGGTAGGCCACCAGCACTGGAGCATGTCTCTCAGTGAGCATTCAGCAAGCTAAGACGATATGTCTCATCATGGCAGCCCTCCTTATTATACAGGGGGGCTGGCCAGTGTTCCTTTCTGTGATTGGGTGCCAGGGTTTAGGCTGGGAGCCCTCTGATTGGCTCAATGAAGTCAGGTGGGGCTGGCCAGGGTTCCCCTCTGTGATTGGTTGCTAAGGCTTCTGCTGGTAAGCAGAATGTGCAAAATGTGCAAACACGGACTAAATAATTGATAAATTAACTTGATTAAAAAAATAAGCAATTGTATTCAATATGTTAATTTCACCACAGCTACTCTTTTACTAGACTGTCTTCTGGGTGATTCTCTTATCTGCATCTTATATAGTTTTCAGACAAACAGGCTTAAAGAGGAACTCCAGTGAAAATAATGTAGTAAAAAAAGTGCTTCATTTTTTACCATAATTATGTATAAATGATTTAGTCAGTGTTTGCTCATTGTAAAATCTTTCCTCTCCCAGATTCACATTCTGACATGTATTACATGGTGACATTGTTACTGTGGGCAGGTTATTTAGCTGTTTCTAGCTGCTCTGTCTGTTAGACAGCTAATAACAGCTATTTCCTGTCTCTGAACATTGTTACATTGTGGCAGTTTGCCAGCAGTACCGCGGTATTCAGAGCCTCTTGTGGGAGGGGTTTCAGCACAAAATCAGTCACACAGCGCCCCCTGATGGTCTGTTTGTGAAAATCATTGTCTTTCTCATGTAAAATGGGGTATCAGCTACTGATTGGGAAAAAGTTCAATTCTTGGTTGGAGTTTCTCTTTAAGCTTTATTTAAAGCGCCCCTCCCCATCTTACGGGCAGTTAGACCAACACTCTCTTAAAGAGAAACCGTGACCAAGAATTGAACTTCATCCCAATCAGTAGCTGATACCCTCTTTTCCATGAGAAATCTTTTCCTTTTCACAAACATCAGGGGGCTCTGTATGGCAAGAAAACACTGACTAAATCATTTACACTTAATTATTGTAAAAATTAAGCACTTTTTTATTACATTATTTTCACTGGAGTTCCTCTTTAAGTCTTATGAGGACTGCAGTGACATTATCCATGTAACTGCCTACCTAACTGAAGCCACACCTTCAGACTGACAGACAATCTGTTGTAAGCCAGCGGTGTAATGTTTATATGGTAAATAATCAGCCCAGGCAAGATAAAAAGGCCAGGCCCAGGCAAGGCAAAGCATTTTCTGCACACAGCACATAGCCATGACCTTGCAATTATGAGACAATACAAGACAAATCAAAATGACAAACAGACCATCATGACAGGTAAGACTTCACTGTTTCAATAAAATGTAGATCTTCATTATTACAATTACAAATGTGTGCATTTTGCTTGTCAGCTGCACTTTAACATAAAAAAATGACAATAAAATGACCTTTGGAATTTTTAAAAGAAGTTGCCTCTCAGAGTCAGAGGATTTGAAGAATAAGTGACAAGAGAAACAGAAATCTAAAATGCAGATCTTGCCAGCCACCCATTATCAGATTATTTGACATGGTGTTTCAAATGGATATTAAGCGTCATTGATTGTGACCGGTATATAATGGGAACAAAGGCTTAAGATAGAATGCCCAGGGTTATTAAGACTTCTGATTAAAGTGGAGCCTTAGAATGTAGTGCTGTAATTTGTTATTCTGGAGCATCAACTCTTGTGTGAGGTTTTATGGCCAGACAGCTCTTTCAAGGCTGTTGGCTGATTCATTCTAAGTAGGTTTTACCCCTGAGAATTTGTCTGTTTTGTATTGATTAATGTAGTGTCTTATACCTCCAGATATTGTTCGGAGAAGAGGAGCTAGTTTCACAATTGGTCTTAATTACTGAGTTTGTATGAAAGCAGAAAAAAGCAGTTTACAGCGAGTAGTTGGCTGCAGTTCATTAAGAATAAGAGGCTAGCTTTCTTATTTAAGGCCCAGTGCACGCCAAAACCGCTAGCAGATCCGCAATACGCTAGCGGTTTTGGGAGCTGATTTTAGAGCGATTCTAGGTATGTTTAGAGAGGTTTTCTAAACATACCTAGCGGTTTTGGGTGCGTTTTTGTGTAGCAGATTACACATATTGTTACAGTAAAAGCTGTTACTGAACAGCTTCTGTAACAAAAATGCCTGGCAAACCGCTCTGAACTAGCGTTTTTCAGAGCGGTTTGCGGTTTTCCTATACTTTACATTGAGGACGAAACGCTTCCGAAAACCGCAAACGCGCAGCAGGAGGCGCGTTTGCGGCTTGGCAAAAAACGCAAACCGCCGGTGTGCACCATCCCATTGCAATACATTAGACAAGCGTTTTTAGAGGCGGATGCGGCCGGCGGATCGCTCCAAAAACCGCTCGGTGTGCACTGGGCCTAACTTTGCATTAATCTGTGCAGTCTTAAAGGGACATTATCCTAGAAAAATAAGACCATTCAGTACAGATTCCATGTCAAACATGAAGAAAGAGTTGACAAGATATTCACCATTATGAGTAAACTAAGCCTTTTCAGTCCTGCGGATCTCTTTGACGGCAGTAGTGGCTGAATCACACACCTAAAACAAGCATGCAGCCAGGGGCGTAACTATAGGGCATGCAGCAGCGGCGGCCAGGAAGGAACACATACCTCCATGCATTCCACGCGCCAGAGGTTCCGTTTAAACAGGAAGTAGCGTGAGGCACATAGAGATCGGTCCTCTACAGTGGATGGAGGTATGTGTTCCTGCCGCCACTGCTGCCACTGATAATTGCAGGAGGGGAGTGCGCTGAGGGGAGAGCCCTGAGGGGAGAGTGAGGGAGGGGGAACAGTCCCCCCTCCCCACTGATGTGCAGCCATGCTTTCTCCTCATGCTGCCACCCTCCTGCCTCCTGCTCCCCAAAATGGCCCTGACTGGGCCCCAGGTGGAGGGGGGGGGTTCTTCCTTGCAGGGGGGGCCCCTTTGATTTCTAGTTATGCCCCTGCATGCAGCTAATCTAGTCTGACTTCAGTCAGAGCACCTGATCTGCATGCTTGTTGAGGGGTTGTGGCTTAAAGTATTAGAGGCACAGGATCAGCAGGAGAGTCAGGCAATTGGTATTATTTTAAAAGGAAAAATCCATATCCTTCTCAGTTTAGGTTCCCTTTAAATTTCAAGCTATAGCTTTCACATATTTACACTTGTGGCTATGGCAGCACTTACTTTTCTACGGCCCCAATTCCACCCATTTTTTCCTGATTCCAAGTCATCTTCCCCTTATCTTTTTTACATGAGACCTACGTTCCTTCCTGTTATATTTGGATATTTTTTCACAATGACAAGGAGATAGCCAACTCCCTCTTGATCATCCCAAAACAGTTTTCTTTTCCCCTCCAAATATACTATTCTTATTTCAGTATTTGCTTATTGAATTACCTCCTGATTTTTTTTTAAAGAGATCTAAGGACTAACTTAACTAAATATAAAATAAACATTGATAAGCTTGGAATTGTTAATTTTCTTATTTATGGTAAATGCATTTGGAAAAAATTATCTATGACTAAGGGCAGATTCTGACCCCGACATGCATCAGTTGTTCCTGTGGATATATCTGTCTTTTGTGTGGAGTTTTTCAATAAAGTATACAGGCTTTTATTCATCCTACTGTAGCCTGCGGATCCCTTTTTCAATTATCTTATGTGGCTTGGCTGACAAGGGCCTGCACCAGTGGGTATGAGTTTATGGGGGTTTGGATGTATTCTTTGAAAAAAACATTTGAAAAAATACAGTTCATTAGTACATGAATACAGAAGCTTCCGACCCCATGCAATAGGGGTTGGTAACAAGAATGGCAGCATCTTTTTTTCTTCAATGTACATATGCATGGTCTGTGGGAATGCATTGTTTGAGCACCAGAGTTTGATCTTTTCTTGTTTGCAAGGTGCAAAAATGTCATTTTATAGATAAGGATAAAACAGGTGAGGAGATTCATAAGTTAAGTTTTGCTGGTAAACCTGAATAGTGCTTTTTATGTTGCCATATGCCTTCATATATGTGCAATCTTTTGAACACTGTAGTTCATATATGAAGGAAAGAAATAATCACTTCAAAGTCTATCACTGCTATTTGCCACATCGTCATTTTTTGTATTAGGTCGCATTCACAGTGGGACGTTATGGTCGCGCGTTATAAAGTTTTATAACGCAGCTTACCGCACTGCGTTGCTAATCTTATGTGCCGTTTAGTGTTGGGCGAACAGTGTTCGCCACTGTTCGGGTTCTGCAGAACATCACCCTGTTCGGGTGATGTTCAAGTTCGGCCGAACACCTGACGGTGCTCGGCCAAACCGTTCGGCCACATGGCCGAACTAAGAGCGCATGGCCGAACGTTCCCCGAACGTTCGGCTAGCGCTGTGATTGGCCGAACGGGTCACGTGGTTCGGGCCCAAACGCGCTCTGATTGGCCGAACGGTCACGTGGTTCGGGTAAACAAATACCCGAACCACGTCATATCTCCGCCATTTGTCTGTGGGTTTAGCTTTGGGTAGGCAGGCAGGGTAGTTCGCTCTCCAGCCACGCTAGCCAGGGTCCCCCCCAGTCATTGTGTGTCGCTGCTGGGAACAGTAGTACACCGCTCGCTCAGCCACACTATATATAGCATTGTTTACTGCCACTGTGTACCTCACTCAGCCACGCTATATATATAGCATTGTGTTTTCTGACACTCTGTGTACACGGCTTAGCCTGACTAATATAGCATTGTGTGTACTGCCACTGTGCACCTCGCTCAGCCACGCTATATATAGCATTGTGTGTACTGCCACTGTGCACCTCGCTCAGCCACGCTATATATAGCATTGTGTGTACTGCCACTGTGCACCTCGCTCAGCCACGCTATATATATAGCATTGTGTTTTCTGACACTCTGTGTAAACGGCTTAGCCTGACTAATATAGCATTGTGTGTACTGCCACTGTGCACCTCGCTCAGCCACGCTATATATAGCATTGTGTGTACTGCCACTGTGCACCTCGCTCAGCCACGCTATATATAGCATTGTGTGTACTGCCACTGTGCACCTCGCTCAGCCACGCTATATATAGCATTGTGTGTACTGCCACTGTGCACCTCGCTCAGCCACGCTATATATATAGCATTGTGTTTTTTGACACTCTGTGTACACGGCTTAGCCTGACTAATATAGCATTGTGTGTACTGCCACTGTGCACCTCGCTCAGCCACGCTATATATAGCATTGTGTGTACTGCCACTGTGCACCTCGCTCAGCCACGCTGTATATAGCATTGTGTGTACTGCCACTGTGCACCTCGCTCAGCCACGCTATATATATAGCATTGTGTTTTCTGACACTCTGTGTACACGGCTTAGCCTGACTAATATAGCATTGTGTGTACTGCCACTGTGCACCTCGCTCAGCCACGCTATATATAGCATTGTGTGTACTGCCACTGTGCACCTCGCTCAGCCACGCTATATATAGCATTGTGTGTACTGCCACTGTGCACCTCGCTCAGCCACGCTATATATATAGCATTGTGTTTTCTGACACTCTGTGTACACGGCTTAGCCTGACTAATATAGCATTGTGTGTACTGCCACTGTGCACCTCGCTCAGCCACGCTATATATAGCATTGTGTGTACTGCCACTGTGCACCTCGCTCAGCCACGCTATATATAGCATTGTGTGTACTGCCACTGTGCACCTCGCTCAGCCACGCTATATATAGCATTGTGTGTACTGCCACTGTGCACCTCGCTCAGCCACGCTATATATAGCATTGTGTGTACTGCCACTGTGCACCTCGATCAGCCACGCTATATATAGCATTGTGTTTACTGCCACTCTGTGTACACCGCTCAGCCAGACTATATACCGTTGTTTACTGACACTCTGTGTACACCGCTCAGCCAGACTATATACCATTGTTTACTGACACTCTGTGTACACGGCTCAGCCTGACTATAAAGCATTGTGTGTACTGCCACTGTGCACCTCGCTCAGCCACGCTATATATAGCATTGTGTTTTCTGACACTCTGTGTACACGGCTTAGCCTGACTATATAGCATTGTGTGTACTGCCACTGTGCACCTCGCTCAGCCACGCTATATATAGCATTGTGTTTACTGCCACTCTGTGTACACCGCTCAGCCAGACTATATACCGTTGTTTACTGACACTCTGTGTACACCGCTCAGCCAGACTATATACCATTGTTTACTGACACTCTGTGTACACGGCTTAGCCTGACTAATATAGCATTGTGTGTACTGCCACTGTGCACCTCGCTCAGCCACGCTATATATAGCATTGTGTTTTCTGACACTCTGTGTACACGGCTTAGCCAGACTATATAGCATTGTGTGTACTGCCACTCTGTGTACACCGCTCAGCCAGACTATATAGCATTGTGTTTACTTCCACTCTGTGTCTGCTGGGCCTGGGAACAGTACTACACCGCTCACCCGCCACTGTATAGCATTGTGCTCTGTGTCGCTGCTGGGAATAGTGGTACTGTATAGCATTTCTGTACTGCCACTGTACTGCTGCCAGTCAGCGTGTACTGTAAGGATAAGTGAAATGAGGAAGAAATCCGGTGAAAGAGGAAGGGGCAAGGGAAGAGGTGTTTCCCCTGACGGTTCACGTACAGGCCACAGGGGAGCACCCAAGAAAACCCACTCAATACCGCCCATGTTGTCCAGGACAACAACCCTCACAAATCCAAAAGAACAGGACCAGATAATTACTTGGATGACCTCTCAAGCGTCCAGCAGTGGGTTAAGCAGCACCAGCACATCACGCACGAGGTCCGAGTCCTCAGCCAGTTACAAGGAGCCAGTGGGCACAAAGCTGACACAACCGGCAGCGACACCACGCACACAACTGCCAGATAACCAGTCCTATGAATTACCTCAGGACACAATGGGGTATTCGCAGGAGCTATTCCCAGCCCAACAAACTTCCACCTATGAAAGGTCAATGGAGGAACAGCCAGAAATGTTGTGCCCGGATTCACAACCATTAACTGTGGGAAATGCACCGCGCACTGAAATACAAGGCGAGTCCGAGGAGGACTCGGAAACCCAAATCCCAGAGCAAGTTGGGCAGGAGGGGTTGCAATTGCAGGAGGTCGGCCGACAAGATCTGGAAGACGACGTTGGAGTGAGCTGCGCAGAGGTTGTTCTGGGGAGCTCTACTCCACGGCGGCGGCCCCCCACAATGACATATGACGAGTTTGAGGAGATGGAAGAGGAGGGTATGGACAATGTGGACAGAGACCCAGATTTTATTTGTGAACGAGAACATCGCCGTCGTAGCAGCAGCACAGATGAGTCTGTTGAAGAACCCACTGCTGCACGAGTTCGCCTTGTGCCACAAGGTAGGCGGCGCGCAATTTCAGGCACCACAAGCGTGGAAGTTAGAGTGAGAGGCAAAAGAGGAGGAAACAGAAATCGCCAGCAAGGAGGCAGGTGCTCCAAAGTCTGGGCTTTCTTTGAAGACTGCACTGAGGATGTTACCATGGCGATTTGCAAGGTGTGCAAGACTCGCCTGAGCAGGGGGAAAAGTATTAACAACCTCTCCACCACCAGCATGAGCCGCCACATGCTATCCAAACATCCCACTCTGTGGGCAAACGCGGCAGGACAGGGTACCAGCAACACTGCCTCCCTTGGGTTCACCAGACTCACCACCAGACCCGCCTCAGCAGCAGCAGTAGCCCAGCCATTGCGTGGTTCACAACATTCACAAACATCAGACGACGCTGACACTGTCACTTTCCGGAGTAGTGCTCTTGAGGTCTCCCAGTGTTCATCAAACACAACAACCAACAGCCCTTCCGTGTGCAGCGCTACGGTTCAGTTGTCTGTGTCGGAGATGTTTGAGCGCAAGAGGAAATTGCCAGCAAATGACCCCCGGGCCGTGGCATTAACAGCCAGCATAGCCAAGCTTCTGGCCTGCGAAATGCTGCCATATCGAGTGGTGGAGACAAACAGCTTCAAGGGCATGATGTCAGTGGCCATCCCACGTTACGTGGTTCCTAGCCGCTACCACTTTGCGCGCTCTGCAGTGCCTGAGTTGCATGAGCACGTGGTCAGCAAAATAACCCGAAGCTTGAAGAATGCCGTTGCCTGCAAGGTTCACCTCACCACTGACACTTGGACGAGTGCGTTCGGCCAGGGTCGAAACATCTCCCTTACCGCGCACTGGGTGAACCTTGTGGAGCCTGGCAGCGATTCCTCACCTGCTACGGCGCGGGTGTTGCCCACGCCGCAAACAGCTGCACCGCCGTCCCTCCCACTGGATAACAACAGCAGCACCTACCTCTCTGACTCCTTCTCCTCCAACGCATCTCAAAGCTGTACCTCACCCGGAAACGCTAACCCAGCAGCAGTAGGATCGTGGAAGCAGTGCAGCACAGCTGTTGGCATGCGTCAGCAAGCGTTGCTGAAGCTGATCTGCCTTGGGGATAAGCAGCACACAGGGGAGGAAATTTGGAAGGGAATAAAGGAACAGACGGATTTGTGGCTGGCACCGCTGGACTTGAAACCGGGCATGGTTGTGTGTGATAATGGGAGTAATCTCATTCGCGCTTTAAGGTTGGCTAAGCTGACACACATCCCTTGCCTGGCGCACATGATGAACCTAGTAGTTCAGCGGTTCCTGAGGACATACCCAGGCGTGGCCGATCTTCTGTTGAAGGTGCGTCGAGTGGCCAAACATTGTAGAAATTCCAGTACTGCTTCGGGGGCACTCGCCAAGATGCAGGAGCGCTTCAATCTCCCCCACCATCGCTTGCTGTGTGATGTCCCTACGCGCTGGAATTCTACGCTGCACATGCTAGCCCGCTTTTGCGAGCAGAAGAGTGCAGTGGTCCAGTACATGACGGCGCAGTACCGAGGCGCATCCGGCCAGCTGCCAAGCTTCTGTGGATCCGATTGGGCCAACATGTTGGACCTCTGCCAAGTCCTCCAAAATTTTGAGCAATCCACGTTGCTTGTGAGCAGTGACAACTCTTCAGTCAGCATTACCATACCACTGCTGTGTTTACTGAAGAGGTCGATGTTGAAAATCAAGGAAACAGCTGTCATGATGCAACTGGGGGAATCTGAAGGAGAAAACGATCAGCGTGATGGTACCAACATCAGGCCATCCGCCTCAGGGAACGCTGGCCCCAGCAGCTATGACGAAGAAGAGGAGGAGGAACAGCTGGAGTTGGAGCAGGAATTTCATGCCACCACTGACGAGGGCCAGAGCGGTGCACGTTGGACTTCCACAATTCAACGCGAATGGTCAGCAGAAGCAGACCAGGAGGAAGGTGACGACTATGATGCATCACAACAACTATCACAACGCTCACAAGAGGATGATGAGGATTCTGGTAGGACTCTGGCACACATGGCTCAATTCATGCTAGACTGCATTGAACGTGACCCACGCATTGTGCGCATTCTGGACAACACCAATTACTGGGTTTATACCCTTCTGGATCCACGGTACAAACACAATGTTCCAAAACTGCTTGAAGAAAGAGTCAGACAGGTCAAAATGGAAGAATACCAGCAGGCCCTTGTGGAGACTTTAGAGAGGAGATTGACATCCTCCCCCTCCTCTAGCCAGTTGTACGCAGACAGACTGACTCCCGCAAACCCAGGACGACCAGGAGGGCAGCAAACAACGCAAGCCGCAGCTAGTGCCCAAAAGGGAATGGTATCGGCAGTGTCCTTGGAGTGGGAAAATTTTCTGACACCCATGCAGCAGCAGCCCACTGAACAGCAAGCAAGCGTGCAGATCCACCTCCAACACCGATCGCCTGGAGAAGATGGTCAAGGACTACATGTCAGATGACGTAGCTGTGTCGAACAATCCATCTGCACCCTTCAACTATTGGGTATCGAAGCTAGACACCTGGCACGAACTGGCAATGTACGCAATAGAGGTGCTGGCTTGCCCGGCAGCCAGCGTTATGTCGGAACGCTGTTTCAGTGCTGCCGGAGGCATCGTCACAGATCGGCGTATCCGCCTCTCCACAGAAAATGCAGACCGTCTGACTCAAATTAAAATGAATCAATCCTGGATTGGAAATGACTACGCAACACTCCAGGACCCCAACCAAGTAACATGACCAATGAACATCTGGGATGGTGTAGCGTTTCCGGTCCCTGTTTATTGAACCTCTCATCTGTATTACATTTATGACTGCATGGCGGCAAAAAGCATTGCTGCTATATCCGCACGCTTCTTGCCCTCATGCAAGGCCTGGGTTGTTGTGTCTTACAAAGCGTGGCCTTCTCCTCCTGCGCCTCCTCCTGTTCCATCACATCTGCTGCTGCTGGGTTAGCGTTGCCGCGTGGTCCCTGTTTATTGAACCACTTATCTTTATTACATTTATGACTGCATGGCGGTACAAAGCATGCTATCCGCACGCTTCTTGCCCTCATGCAAGGCCTGGGTTGCTGTGTCTCACAAAGCGTGGCCTTCTCCTCCTGCGCCTGCTCCTGTTCCATCACGTCTGCTGCTGCTGGGTTAGCGTTGCCGCGTGGTCCCTGTTTATTGAACCACTTATCTTTATTACATTTATGACTGCATGGCGGTACAAAGCATGCTATCCGCACGCTTCTTGCCCTCATGCAAGGCCTGGGTTGTTGTGTCTCACAAAGCGTGGCCTTCTCCTCCTGCGCCTCCGTCTGTTCCATCACGTCTGCTGCTGCTGGGTTAGCGTTGCCGCGTGGTCCCTGTTTATTGAACCACTTAACTTTATTACATTTATGACTGCATGGCGGTACAAAGCATGCTATCCGCACGCTTCTTGCCCTCATGCAACGCCTGGGTTGTTGTGTCTCACAAAGCGTGGCCTTCTCCTCCTGCGCCTCCTCCTGTTCCATCACGTCTGCTGCTGCTGGGTTAGCGTTGCCGCGTGGTCCCTGTTTATTGAACCACTTATCTTTATTACATTTATGACTGCATGGCGGTACAAAGCATGCTATCCGCACGCTTCTTGCCCTCATGCAAGGCCTGGGTTGTTGTGTCTCACAAAGCGTGGCCTTCTCCTCCTGCGCCTCCTCCTGTTCCATCACGTCTGCTGCTGCTGGGTTAGCGTTGCCGCGTGGTCCCTGTTTATTGAACCACTTATCTTTATTACATTTATGACTGCATGGCGGTACAAAGCATGCTATCCGCACGCTTCTTGCCCTCATGCAAGGCCTGGGTTGTTGTGTCTCACAAAGCGTGGCCTTCTCCTCCTGCGCCTCCTCCTGTTCCATCACGTCTGCTGCTGCTGGGTTAGCGTTGCCGCGTGGTCCCTGTTTATTGAACCACTTATCTTTATTACATTTATGACTGCATGGCGGTACAAAGCATGCTATCCGCACGCTTCTTGTCCTCATGCAAGGCCTGGGTTGTTGTGTCTCACAAAGCGTGGCCTTCTCCTCCTGCGCCTCCTCCTGTTCCATCACGTCTGCTGCTGCTGGGTTAGCGTTGCCGCGTGGTCCCTGTTTATTGAACCACTTATCTTTATTACATTTATGACTGCATGGCGGTACAAAGCATGCTATCCGCACGCTTCTTGTCCTCATGCAAGGCCTGGGTTGTTGTGTCTCACAAAGCGTGGCCTTCTCCTCCTGCGCCTCCTTCTGTTCCATCACGTGTGCTGCTGCTGGGTTAGCGTTACCGGTCCCTTTTCCTGGAACCTCTTATATGTATTACATTTATGACTGCATGTGCATGCCGACAAAAAACATGTTACCTGTGCAAAGAAAACAGACATTTCCCGCATTTAAAAGACAGTTTTCCCTTTTAAACTTTAAAATTGATTTTCTCAAAAACTATAAGCTCTTTTTGCTAAAAAAGTTTTTCTTCTTGTACCCACTCCCAAGGTGCACATACCCTGTAAATTTGGGGTATGTAGCATGTAAGGAGGCTTTACAAACCACAAAAGTTCGGGTCCCCATTGACTTCCATTATGTTCGGAGTTCGGGTCGAACACCCGAACATCGCGGCCATGTTCGGCCTGTTCGGCCCGAACCCGAACATCTAGATGTTCGCCCAACACTAGTGCCGTTCACAGTGCGATGTTAAAGTCGCCTTATAATGCTGTGTTGTGGTAACTCACTGCTTGCAGTGCGTTACCTATTAACGCAAACACTTTGCTACTTTAACGCCGCATTAAAACACAACGTCCCACTGTGAATGCGCCCTTAATCTTCACTCTGGTAAATCCAGAATTGAAGTAATCATTGCTAAACTTCTGTCATAAATGCAGAAAGGCCTTTAATAATCTGTGCAAAAAAAATCCAAACCATGCCAGATATCTTTTTGGAGATGCTTTATCATTTTTGGAATCAGGGATGAATGCTTATATCAAAGTAACTATGCTCATCATTAAAACTAAAATGTTATAACTTGTATCTGCTGTTTCAAGGATAATTTAAAAAAAATTAAGTCACTTTCGAAGAAAAGGTACTTGGTACAGTATACTGCAGATACATAAAAATCAACAAGGGCAGACCACAAATGTATTGTTCAGGTATCTATATCTAGTGTTGAACCTCTCTGAGGAACCATCCTAGTCTTGTTTATTCAGGCAGTTATCAGGAGCTCAGAGCTGCGGTCAGCTGAGCAACCTTCCTCCCTGTCTTTGGTCTACTACTCCTGCTGTGACCTGTGTGGTCTCCACTAGTATTTCATGTATCATCAAGTAATGTTTATCTTGTTCAGTGGGTTCTGGTAGTACTCTTGTCTTCCCAACTTCACTCTCTATACCTTGCACGCTGAAATGCTGCATGGTAACCGTAGTCGGGTAGGCATACTTGTCTCCTATTCACATGGGAGCGTGTCTTTTAGACAATAAATTGGAATATAGAGGCTGAAGGAAGGTGATAGATCTGCCAGGCCTTACACCAGGTCCCAAAATTAGTTGTTATGCAGAGATTCTTCAAGCTGAAATGAAGATGTCAAAACAGCTGCTTTCATAGCTAGTGATAAATATGTATTGTAGTTTATTTACTGGTGACTCTTCTTTCTTCTTTGATTTTTTCTTTTTTTTCTTCTCTTGCTGGACATCACTCCATAAATGTGTTAGATGTCCAATCAATCACTTTTACCTGCACAGGCTGAGCACTTCATCAGCGTTGATGGACAGGACATTGTACAACACTTGATTATTATTGATGGAAAGCAGTCCAAGTGTCATGTATTCAATTTCTCACCAATTGCTTTGATGTTTTGACATTTGCACATTGACAATGTTGTGTTTGGACAAATATAGCTCTCTATGACTTTTGGATGCTTTGGATTATGTGGATGGAGCAGACTTTACTGTCAAGACACAAATAATGTTGGGACTACCCACTGATAACTTGAATGAATAGCTTTGAATCACACAATATTGACATCTTCCAAGTGACAAAACTGAAGGACTAGGACTGCCACCTGCAAGAGGATAATCATTATCACGCTTTGTGGCAGCCTCATATTTTCTTTTCTTTTGTTATGCTGCACTATGTTTTTTTCTGTCTGTAGTGGAATATACTTTCACCTTTAACTTGCGGATTAATGTTTTATGCTACAATCGCTGCAGAAGGTCTGTCAGTGTAGAGTATCTACTTCAAATGCAATCATCACATAATGGCTTTTGCTCTTTATTGTGGAAGATTTATCTCTAATTAGAGGTACTTATATTTTTACAAATGTGTTTGGAAATAAAATCTTTAACTGCATTGACTAGCCTGTAAGGGCATGATTTGCTATATGATTCAGTATCATCATGTTTATATATTGTTTCAAAGTGAATTTCAGTGACATCTTTTTCAACAGTTTAGCATATTGCTTTATATATACACAGTGGCAGAGCATTCTGATGTCAGTATAAAGATATACAGAATATGCTGCTGGATACATACAAATAGACACAGCCCTGCAGTTGGTGTAGGCTGGTGGTTGTTAATGGAATTCAATGCTTTTACAGTTAAAGGGAACCTAAAGTGATGCTTCCATATTTATTTCCTTTTAAGCAATACCAGCTGCCTGGCTATTCTGCTGATTTATTTGGCCACAACACTGTCTGAAACACACACCTGAAACAAGCATGCAGCTAATCCAGTCTGACTTCAGTCAAAGCACCTGGTAAACTTGTTCAGGGTCTATGGCTAAGTATTAAAGGTAGAGGATCAGCAGGACATCCAGGCAATATGCATTGTTTAAAAGGTAATAAATATGGCAGCCTATCCCTTGTATTAGAATCACTCAAATTGAGGGTCCATACACACTGGACCCTGTTGCATCAGCCAGCCTTACACAATAAGAGCAGCAGCCTCCAATAAAGTGCTCTGTGCTGTAAATAAGTATCAGATCAATTTCATTTTCTCCTTCCCAACCAGTTTTGGCCTTTTACCATTGTCAGGGGATAGGGAGAACTGTTAGCCTGTTTTTCTTATCCTTAGATGATGGCAGAAGGCCTAAACCAGTTGGGAAGGAGAACAGGCAATTGATATGATACTTGTTTGCTGCTGTGTTTATTGTGTAATGCAAACAAAATGTACATTGTTTAAGGAAAAATAAGACATCCCCTGAAAATAATCCCTATTGCATCTTATGAAGCAAAAGTGAATATAATATACCATCTACCGAATTTGATTGCTCCCTGTTTAAACTTTCCTAATTTTACTCTCCTTTGAAAATCGACATATTGTTGGAAAGTTGAGAGTTTTGGCTTTCATTTGCACTATGCCCCACATTGGTGCAAGGCATCATCCCTGAGTCAGAGGGTGTTAAATGAAAGGTGTCCACCTAAAACACTTAAAATGAAATTCCCCATGGGGTGTCCACTTAAACACTTCAAATGACATTCCCAATAATGGCTGTAAAATATAAATACGTTTTTAGGGGAGAGGGGTTTAGGAACTTTGCAAGTTTACAGAGATGCATAAATCAACTAGTTTTCCAAAGAATCTTTGGAAAATAAGTTGATTGAGATACCACTGCATGTTGTATGTGTCCTATGTTCTACATTTAGCCAGCAGTTAACCATAGAACTAGGTCCCCCAGCTATAAAGCCATTGGATCATCAAGTATTCGACACAAGTCAATATTTATCTAAAGGTTTAAAAGGCAAAAAACTATTTTAAAATGTCACTTCAGTCTGTATGGAAATGTCACTCCTGTCTTAAAACTCATATTATAAAAACAAAATTAGTCTTTTTAGTTATTTCATGGTACTTTCCTGAATTTATTGCCAATGTAAAAGGTATGGTAGAACAACTACAAATTTTGCTTAATGAAAAAAAAAACAATTTAAAAACAATTTAAAACCCATCCTTCATTTATTCTAACAGCTTCAAATTGTTTGTCAAAAATTGTCCAAATTAAATTATTGTAATAATGATTGTTTAAGCTGTGAAACACGCTGATCTTAAATTTCACAAATACTTCTTAATTAATTTATCCTGTTGGAACATTTCTGAAATGACTGCAACAGGAGACCAAGTTGCTAATTTATTAGACTTAGCATCTTAACAGATTAAATCCAGTTTGTAAAGACTAAATCCAGTTTGTTCAGTTTTGAACGGTCCACGGCCACTTTAAATAATAGCTATATAAATCATGTGCCAGTGAGTCATAAAATGTAATATACTTAGCATTTGTGTGTGTGCAAGCCAATATCATGCCATGTGTATGTTCTGGTGGATTTGTTCTACAGAAATTCTCTTAATAATAATAATAAATAATAAGAATAATTCATGGAAAAACATGTGATTGGCTTGATCTTATGATAACAGTCAGGTGAACATGGCTCATTTCTTCTTCCTGTGTAGTCTAAAATTGTCAGAAATGATAATATGATGGTAACAAACCAATCAGAGATGGAGATGGCCCAAACGGTTCGCCGGTGAACGGTTCAAGGGTGAACTTCCGTGGTTCGCGATCGCGGAGAACCGAGAACTTTTCCGGAAGTTCGGTTTTCCCCCATAGTGCATTATGACCCTCATGATGCTCTATGGGGAAAACCGAACTTCCTGAAAAGTTGACCCTCAACTTTGACCCTCTACATCACAGTCAGCAGGCACATTGTAGCCAATTAGGCTACACTCCCTCCTGGAGCCCCCCCCTTATAAAAGGCAGCTAGCTTCAGGCATTGGACTCACTTGTGTGCCTGCAGTAATTAGAGAAGTGATAGCTGCTGCAGACTCTCTCATAGGGAAAGCTTAGGGCTGGTTCAGAAGGACGCTTGCGGAGCGTTTACCGCAAGCGTTTGGACCGTCGCGGTAAACGCTCCCATTCAAGTGAATGGGAGCGCTTACACCGAGCTTTTGCGCGCTTTTACCCGAACGCGGCGTTCGGGTCCCGATTTTCGCGAGCATTCGGGCTGCCCCTGGAAGCAACATGTAGCTTCCAGGGAGCGGCCAACCGCGACGGCTAATGTTCCCCTACTGGAAAAAAAAAAAACGCGACCGCATCACGACGCAACCGAAGGCTACTGAAAGCCTGACCGCGCAGCCGCCGCAACGCCCCCAGACACGACGCTACGCAGACGTCCGTCTGAACCAGCCCTTAGTTAGGCTCTTGTAGGCTTGTTAGCTTGCTCCTGGCTGATGTTATTGCTAAAAAAGCACCCCTCAACAGCTCTTTTGAGTGCTAATCTTGTTCTTGTGATCTATTTTTTTTTGTGTGTGGCCCACTTGCATTCTATACAGCCCTGTCAGTCAGTCGCAGCTGGCCTTTGGCCCCTTGGTGGTATAATTATTACTACTGTGCCAGGTGCACATTGTAATACCCATCACTGCATATACCAAATACCTGTTGTTCTCTTCAGTGCACCCACCCACCCACGTGAGCGCATGCAGTGTCACTGTGCCTGTCTGGTTCCTGTTTGTGTGTGATAGGTGCACATTGTAAAACCCATCACTGCATATACCTACTACCTGTTGTTCACTTCAGTGCACCCACCTACCTACGTGAGCGCATGCAGTGTCACTGTGCCTGTCTGGTACCTGTCGGTGTGTGACAGGTGCACATTGTAATACCCATCACTGCATATACCTTCTACCAGTTGTTCACTTCAATGCACCCATCCACCTACGTGAGTGCATGCAGTGTCACTGTGCCTGTCCGGTACCTGTCTGTGTGTGACAGCTGCACATTGTAATACCCATCACTGCATATACCTACTACCTGTTGTTCCCTTCAGTGCACCCACCTACCTACGTGAGCACACGCAGTGTCACTGTGCCTGTCCGGTATCTTTCTGTGTGTGAGAGGTGCACATTGTAATACCCATCACTGCATATACCTACTACCTGTTGTTCACTTCAGTGCACTCACCTACCTACGTGAGCGCACGCAGTGTCACTGTGCCTGTCCGGTACCTGTCTGTGTGTGACAGTTGCACATTGTAATACCCATCACTGCATATACCAACTACCTGTTGTTCCCTTCAGTGCACCCACCCACCTAAGTGAACGCACGCAGTGTCACTGTGCCTGTCCGGTTCCTGTCTGTGTGTAATAGGTGCACATTGTAAAACCCATCACTGCATATACCTACTACCTGTTGTTCACTTCAGTGCACTCACCTACCTACGTGAGCGCACGCAGTGTCACTGTGCCTGTCCGGTACCTGTCTGTGTGTGACAGTTGCACATTGTAATACCCATCACTGCATATACCAACTACCTGTTGTTCCCTTCAGTGCACCCACCCACCTAAGTGAACGCACGCAGTGTCACTGTGCCTGTCCGGTTCCTGTCTGTGTGTAATAGGTGCACATTGTAAAACCCATCACTGCATATACCTACTACCTGTTGTTCACTTCAGTGCACCCACCTACCTATGTGAGCGCATGGAGTGTCACTGTGCCTGTCCGGTACCTGTCTGTGTGTGACAGGTGCACATTGCAATACCCATCACTGCATATACCTTCTACCTGTTGTTCACTTCAATGCACCCACCCACCTACGTGAGTGCATGCAGTGTCACTGTTCCTGTCCGGTACCTGTCTGTGTGTGACAGGTGCACATTGTAATACCCATCACTGCATATACCTACTACCTGTTGTTCCCTTCAGTGCACCCACCTACCCACGTGAGCACACGCAGTGTCACTGTGCCTGTCCGGTACCTTTCTGTGTGTGACAGGTGCACATTGTAATACCCATCACTGCATATACCTACTACCTGTTGTTCACTTCAGTGCACTCACCTACCTACGTGAGCGCATGCAGTGTCACTGTGCCTGTCCGGTACCTGTCTGTGTGTGACAGGTGCACATTGTAATACCCATCACTGCATATACCTACTACCTGTTGTTCCCTTCAGTGCACCCACCTACCCACGTGAGCACACGCAGTGTTACTGTGCCTGTCCGGTACCTTTCTGTGTGTGACAGGTGCACATTGTAATACCCATCACTGCATATACCTACTACCTGTTTTTCACTTCAGTGCAACCACCTACCTACGTGAGCGCACGCAGTGTCACTGTGCCTGTCCGGTACCTTTCTGTGTGTGACAGGTGCACATTGTAATACCCATCACTGCATATACCTACTACCTGTTGTTCACTTCAGTGCACCCACCTACCTACGTGAGCGCACGTAATGTGATATTTAATACCACCAGTCACTGTACCTATTCACGGTACATGTGTGTGACAGGTGCACATTTGTAATACCCATCACTGCATATACCTACCTGTTGTGTTCAGTGCACCCACCTACCTAATTATTTTTCTAAAAAGGCCATACCCAAACTGTACCATGAATTTGAGAGGCAAGTGGTGTCATCTCTGGCACACAGCGTTAGGTCAAGGGTCCACCTGACCACGGATGCCTGTCTGCCAAGCACGGTCAGGGCACGTAAATTACTTACACAGCCCATTGGGTCAACCTGGTTACCGATGGCAAGCAGGGAGTATGTGGCTGTGCAGCAGACCAACTTGTGACACCTCCACGGCTTGCAGGCAGGCCTCCTGCCCCCTCCTCTCCTCCTGCTACATCCTCTTCACTGTTGTCATCCTCCTTCTCCTTGGCTGAGTGGCAATTCAACTCTACTGGTGCTGCTATCTCCTCTCCAGCTACACAGACCCAGCGACCCCGGGCCTATGCTGCATGCCAGGTATGACAGCATCACGCCGTCTTAGACATGTCTTGCCTCAAAGTGGAGAGTCACACTGGAGCAGCTCTCCTTGCTGCTCTTAACAAACAGATGGATCAGTGGCTGACCCCGCACCAGCTGGAGATCGGAAACGTGGTGTGTGACAATGGCAGCAATCTCATTTCTGCTTTGAATTTGGGAAAGCTGACACATGTACCCTGAATGGCACATGTGCTGAATCTAGTCATTCAAAGATGTGTGTCAAAGTACCCAGGCTTAGAGGACGTCCTGAAGCAGGCGAGTAAGTTGTGTGGGCATTTCAGGCAGCCTTACACGGCCATGGCACGCTTTGCAGACAATCAGTGGAGAAACAAGTTGCCGGTGAGATGCCTGATTTGCAATAGCCCGACTCGCTGGAATTCGACCCTCCTTATGTTCTCTCACATGCTAGAACAGGAGAAAGCCGTCACCCAGTACCTCTACAATTACAGTAGAAGGACACAGTCTGGGGAGATGGGGATGTTCTGGCCCAACAACTGGACACTCATGTGAAATGCATGCAGGCTCATGACCCCGTACGCTTACTTCCTGGAGCGTGCTGTGCGTAGAGTGGTGGATCAAGCTGTGGAGGAGTGTGAACAGGAACAGTTACAGGAGGAAGCGTTGTGGGATAAATCCTCATCAGAACCAGATGTTTCCTCAACACCTGCGGTAGCACAGAGGAGGGAGGAGGAAGAGGAGGAAGAGTCGTGTGGGGAAGAGGAGTCAGACTCGGAAGATGAGGAAGGTGTTTCTTTGGAGGAGAAGGTGGCGGCAGAAGAACAACCAAAGCAGGCGTCACAGGGGGCTTGTGCTGCTCAACGTTCCCGTGGTATTGTTCGTGGCTGGGGGAGGAGGAGGACTTACCTGATGTCACTGAGAAACAGCAAGAGGAGATGGATAATATGTATGGATCCAACTTTGTGCAGATGGCGTCTTTCATGATGTCCAGCCTGTTGAGGGACCCCCGTATAAAAAAAACCCAAGGGGAATGAGCTGTACTGGGTGGCCACGCTACTAGACCCTCAGTATAGGCACAAAGTGGCGGACATGTTACCAACTCACCTGAAGGCAAAAAGGATGCAGCACATGCAGCACAAGCTGGCAACTATGCTTTACAATGCGTTTAAGAGTGATGTCACAGCACAACGCAATAAATGTACCACTGCCAGTAATCCTTCTCCCATGTCCACACAGGCAAGGACAGGACGCTCCAGCAAACTCATGGTGATGTCGGACATGCAGACATTCTTTAGTCAAACGCCTCGCCTTAGCATTTCCAGATCCACCCTCCACCAATGCCTGGACCGGCAGGTAACCGACTACCTGGCCTAAAGTGTGGATGTAGACACTGTGAGCAGCGATGAACGCTTGGACTACTGGGTGCGCAGGCTTGACCTGTGGCCAGAGCTGTCCCAATTTGCCATCCAACTTCTGTCTTGGACTGCCTCAGAAAGGACCTTCAGCGCAGCTGGAGGCAATGTGACTGAGAAGAGAAGTCACCTAAGTCACAAAAGTGATCAGTACCTCACCTTTTTCAAAATGAATGAGGCATGGATCCCGGAGGGCTACTGCCCGCCCGAAGACTAAGTCAGTCCCCACACACAGCATCTCTGCCTGCACGCTGTGTGACTGCCTGCCACAAGACTAAGTCGCTCCACACAGCACCTCTGCCCACAGTCCGCTTGACTGCCTTCTCCGCCACCACCAACAGGGTCCAGGACTCCAGGTGGATTCCTGAATTTTTAAGGCCGCTGCTAGCAGTGGTGGTGCTTGTACATGCCTGCTTTATTTTTCTGGCTACACTGCAGCTTCAAAAACAAAACAAAAGGAATCGACATGTGCCAATTCCCCTTCGTGATCATTACCTTGCCGCGGTGAAGGGGCTTGTGTATCACAATGAAGCAATGACCGCCGGCTATATGAGTGTCTCGTCGGGGGGGGGGGGGACACACCCAAGATAATAAGGTCGTTGCTTCATTGTGGACAGACCAAAATTGATCAGCTGGACAGTCACTGTTGTTCTATCATTGAGCTACCACAGCCCGGCGACCATATGGGCTGCAGTCTCGCCATGGTGCGCACCAGTCTAGCACGGCCATCACTACACAAAAAGCTGTTTGCGGTGCGTTACACAGTGAGCTTGGTGTGTCAGTGTAAAGCAGTACTCTAATTACATTCCCTGATTGATGTATACACATGCAAGATGTTTTAAAGCACTTTAGGCCTGCAATTTAGCATTCAATGTGATTTCTGCCCTTAAAACGCTGTTTTGCGTCAAATCCAGATTTTTCCCAGGGACTTTTGGCGTGTATCTCACTCATCCATGCCCCCCTCCAGGTGTTAGACCCCTTGAAACATCGTTTTAATCACTTTTGTGGCCAGCATAAGTGTTTCTAGTTTTCAAAGTTCGCCTCCCCATTGAAGTCTATTGCAGTTCGCGAAAGTTCATGCGAACCAAACTTTTGCAGAAGTTTGCGTTCACGGGTTCGTGAATGAAAATCGGAGGTTTGGGCCATCTCTAATCAGAGACTTACAGGAGACAACCCAATCAAATAAAGCACATTTCTTCATGAATACTCATTTAAACATAAATTAATCATATTACTGATTAATACTGGGTCCTTTTTCTTATATTTGTGAATGATCCAGAAGTCTCATTGAAAAACTTTGCAGATTATGCACCTTAGCTAGAATACACACACACACTGGCGTAACATTAGGGCCTGCAGCTCCTGCTCCCACGGGGGTGCCCGAGCCCCACCCTGGGGCCTGCACGGGGCCATTTTGTGGGGGCTAGAGGGGTGGCAGCATGAGGGGAAAGCCGTGGCCACAGTCGGCGGGGAGAGGGGAAGTTCCCCCACTCTCCCTCACCTCGGGGCTCTCCCCTCTGCGCTCCCCTCCAGCTTAAATGTGTGTCCGTGGGCAGCGGCGGGCAGCAAACAAATACATACCTTCCGTGAGCTCCACCAGCCTGCATTCCTCTCGCTAGCCTCTCTGACGCGACTTCCGGTATAATAGGAAGTTGCGTCAGAAGCTAGCGAGAGGAACGTGCTGGCTGGAGCGCACGGAAGGTATGTATCTGTTTGCTGCTCGCCGCTGCTTGCCGCTGTTCGCGCTGCCCACGGACACTCCTTTAAGCTGGAGGGGAGAACAGAGTGGAGAGCCCCAAGGTGAGGGAGAGGGGGGGGACTTCCCCTCTCCCCACCGACTGTGGCCACGGCTTTCCCCTCATGCTGCCACCCCTCCAGCCTCCACAAAATGGCCCCAATCGGGCCCCAGGGAGGGGGGATCCCGCTCTGAAAATCTGCAAGGGGGTCCGGTGGGGCCTAGTAACGCCCCTGCACACACACACTCACATATTTCAGTGAGGCTAAAGCCTAACAATTCCTTCTACCCGTAACTTAGGGAAACAGCAGGTAAAGAGAGATATATCATTTTACAATGCAATCCTAAAGTGTGGACATGAATATATTCAAAGAGTCTGCATCTGCAGATTTTCTCTACAAGTTGCCCCAGATTTTAGTAGAAAGCCGTGAGTTTTGGATTTGGGGTAATTGTTTTCTCTGTGAACTTGACTTGGATTTCCACTTGTTAAGGACACTGACTAACTGATCTGAAAGGCATGTCTGTACAGCTACTGTCAGACAGAGACTGTGCAGCTGATCTGTACAAGTTTAGCATATCATGATAAAACCCTATCAGGAGCATTGCCATTACATCAGCACCAAGGAAAAAATTAAGAACTTTGTCTCATGACATTTTGCTTTTTTCACCTGAAGTAATTGTTTGTGATCCTTTTGGACAGTAAGGTCCCCAGTATTCTTCTTCAGAGCTTAGCACTGTTAAGTGGCATATTCTATCCTCTATTTCATTGGGTGGGAGTAGTGGATCTCTTACTGTGGACATACTTAAGGCAATATATAAAAAAGTTCAACCTGGCTTATTAATCTAATGATGTAGAAGGTATGGAATGACTTTACTGACTTCAGACTGCTACAAATAACATAATTGTTTGGGCAACAGGAATAAAATGTCTGTCCTGGCCTTTATTCTGTTGCATCATTTTGTCCTCTGCTGGATTTATTCATTTTATTGACTTTGCAAAACTATTGTGAGTCCCGGTAGAAAGACTGTCAATAACATCAAACTATCTGCGTCATTTCTCTGCAGTCAACCATACCTCTTGAATTTTTACCACCCCTATAACTATATAACCTCAATCTTCTTCTTCTTCCACGTTTCATAAATAAATCCCATTATAAAAGTACAAGTAGACATTTGTTTTTGTAGTAGAAATATGTCTTGCAACAATATACATTACAGTTTAGGGAATCATTTCTCAATAAGTTATTAATTAAGACTATGCAATTTTTTTTATTTTCGGTACAAGCACATTAAGTGATGACTCTAAACATTCTCCTATGCCTAGTGTTCACTTTATGCTGAGAACATAATTACATGAAGTACTATTCTTCACCTTCAGCACAGCATTTATCGTTCCAAAAGACGAATAAGCAGAAATCATACAGTATTGAACCATGAATAAGTCTAAACCATTGTATAAAGTTCCTGTTTTTTCCCATTACGTGGAAAACTATTTAAGAAATAAGAAAATGTACAATTCTGGGTGCTAAGTGCACATTACAGTCCTAAATAGGTTTCCTTCTATATACTGAAGTTGGACTAAAGGGCTGCAAAGAGGGCATATTCTTATGATATTCCACAAATATATAAACTTTCTCAGCTTTCTCTGCTATGAAGTTAAAAGATCAGCTAATGTAACTTTTTTTAGATGTCCCTTTTGACATTCAGCTTTAGTTACAATTACATTGAATGCAAAATGTCCTTCCTTATAAAAAAGGAAGTGGAACAAACTTATCTTGAATGGTCTCTGGAGGCTGTTCTGATAGTGTAGAGCACCTGGAGGAAGCTTCCTCTTCCTCTTTGGTCAAACGCATCCCCGACTCCCCTGTAGACATGAATCAGCATAATGGCATCCCCGGCTCCCTTGTAGATGTGGGTCAGCGTGTTGTTTCTGGCAGGACGCGTGCAGCTCAGAGCTGCCTTTATAGGCTGAGGAGGCGTGTCTGATGGGGTGTCAGCTGTGATGTCATCAGCTGACACCTTTTTGCAGGAGGTGCTGTCAACTCTGGGGTATGGCCTTTTGCTCTGCCTCCTGGGTACTTAAGGCCAGAGTATTCACTTGCTCTTTGGCCTTGATACTAATCAGTTCGCTGGTTCTTGGCCCTTAGCTAGTGAGAGTTTGAGAGATACATTTCATATATTGCGCATCAGCGTGATATATATGTACTCTAGTCAGTCAGTATTGTATTATTGTAATATTGTATTGTGAACCAACCTTTGCCTGCCTCTTGGCTACGAATCTGCCTAACCCTTCTGTACTACTGCCATCTGATCTCTGTGTACGACTCGGCTTGCCCTTGACTTCGATTCTGTTAGATCCTTCCAATATGACTGACATCTGACTTATGTGTATGAGTCTGCCTGTTATTTGACTACGTTTTTGCCTAGCCCTTCTGTACCTCAGACATTTGCTCACGTGAACGACCTCGGCCTGTCTCTGATTACCCTTTTCTCACTAGTACTGTAATGTGCACTTGTTACGCTAGCCCTATTCACATATCAGCGTAATAGGAAGTAACCCTAATATGGTGAATAATGTAATGTAACCCTTTTTTGAAGGACATTTTTGAAGTGAGGCATGTAGCTCCGCCCACTTGCGCAGAAGCCCTTTCAGAATTTCTGTATTTCACATAGGGGAAGGCACATACTATCTTGTGCAATGGGGCAGAGTTGCATGTTGGTACCTGGCTAACATGGCCTATGGAAAAGATTTTTTATACAGTTGATATGACAAGTAGTTATAACTTAGCAGTACTAGTGTACCACTATTACTTTTCAGTTAGAAAAGAGGTTCCCTTTAACATCAATTACAAAATGCTCTGCTGTTAAAGAGGTCTGACTATTAACTAAAATAAACATGCAGAGAATCGGTGTGCATTTTATTCAATGTATTTCATGCCCTCTAATGTTTACTAAAGACACACCAAAGTGAGGGTACTACCCTCATGCTGGGTAAAAGGGAGAGCATGAATACCTCCTAAATTTAAATCTGTCAATTTTGAATATGTTGAGTATTATATGGCCATGACTCATAAATATGACCAGTGCTGCAACTTCTCAGATAATGTTACAGCTTTAAAATATGTAAGTGCTAACAGGTATATTTGTTTAAGATGTAGGTGTAAAATTCAAGGAATGGCCTTCAAAATAAGACAATGAGCCAAAACTGCATTCTCACTTTTCTACAGCACAGATGGAAGAGCTGGAGATTTCCAGTGGTAAAGAAATTGACAGAAGACTATTGGCTTGTCTATGAGCCTGTTTCAAAATGCTTTTAACATTGATGTAATTGCTTCACAATATTGTCTTCCACTGTGATATATTTTATATTTATTGGTTTTCTTCTCCAACTGCAATGATATACAGAAGACAGCACAAAGCAATTATTTCACATCCTTTGTCAGATACATACAGAAAACACCCTGGCTTCCTGTCTCATCAAACCATCGGAACCTTGATTTAGGAAATCCATGCATTCTTTTCAGGGTTAGCCATAATTAAACTTTTTCATTATTTTATTTGCCAAATTAAATAAAGCAGTAAAAGACATAGTATACTTGAAAGCCAGAATGATAACAGGTGCCCCTTTATATTACAGATGTAATTTACTTTACATTTTAACTCTATAAATACCATTGCTGTAAATACTAAAACATGTCTTCTAGGATTATACATGAATCAAAAGAGAACTACAGTGTGACATAATTGGCCCAAAGTAATGTCATCTTTGTAAAAATCACAAATATTCCCCTAGATAAAGTAGTTGGTATGGAAGCTTCTATCCTGTAAAATAATGTAATATTCAGTTCAATCCATGACCAAAACACCTCTGCTTTCCTGAAATGTACACCTTTCTATCAGTTTGCTTTGCACATCCAAAGACGTAACAACAACAGTTGTTTAAAGTGAACCCGAGGTGAAAATAAACTGATGAGATAAACAATTGTATTTATGCTCCTACTTCTAAAAATGACTTTTTTTTTAGATATCCTACGGTTTTATTTTACATTTAAACATTTACAGACTAGATTTACTGTTTTATTGCCTCTGCTCAGTGCCAGCCTAATAAGTGTCCCAGAGTTAGAAAAAAAAGTCAATAGTTCATGTATTTTATCTCCCTCTGCTCTTAGAAGTTGTATTCTGCCAGGAAAACTTTATGGCTGTAATTTTTGTTATCAGTGATGTTTACTATATTCCCATCAAGGTAACAACAATGCCTAAAAATTAACTCTTTCAGGCAGAAAAATAGAACAAGTAAAACAGCCTAGTTATTAACATGTTTTGCAATGTACATACACATGTTTATCTCATCATGTCACATGTCACCTCAGGTACACTTTAAGTAATACCTTTAATAACTAAGATTGTCTTGCAAGCTTTAGAAATGTTTTTTCTTTAACCACTTAACATCTCAGTCGTTTTCAGCTTATGCATCCGAGCAATGTTCACCTCCCATTCATTAGCCTATAACTTTATCACTACTTATCACAATGAACTGATCTATATCTTGTTTTTTCCGCCACCAATTAGGCTTTCTTTGGGGGGGTATATTTTGCTAAGAGCCACTTTACTGTAAATGCATTTTAGCAGGAAGAATAAGAAAAAAAATGAAAAAAATCATTATTTGTCAGTTTTCGGCCATTATAGTTTTAAAATAATACATGCCTCCATAATTAAAACCCACGTATTGTTATTGCCCATTTGTCACGGTTATTTCACCATTTAAATTATGTCCCTATCACAATGTATCGCGACAATATTTTATTTGGAAATAAAAGAGCATTTTTTCCGTTTTGCATACATCACTATTTACAAGCTTATAAAAAAAAAATAGAGAGAAATATTTCATCTTTACATAGATATTTAAAAAGTTTAGACCCTTAGGTAAATATTTATGTGTTTTTGTTTTTTTTATAGTAATGTTTTTTTTGTTTTTTTTTATTAAACATTTTATGTGGGCATTTTTGGGAGGGTGGGTTTTAAAAGTGTTTTATTTGGGGAAATATTGGTGTATTGTAATGTTTTTGGGCATTTACATGTAGTTTTACTTTTTGGCCACAAGATGGCAATCTCGATTTTTTTACATGACGTCACTCTAAGCGTACAATGTACGCTTAGAGGGACACAGCTTCAGAAAGAGCGAAGCTTCCGAGAGAAGCTGTAGCTTTTTCAGCGGGGGAGAGGAATCAATGATCGGGCTCCCCAGCCCGATACATTGATTCCGTGGCTACCGACTCCGCGGCCGGGAGTGCGCGTGCACGCGCGCGATCGGCCGCGGGAGCGCGCGGGAGCGCGCCTGTCCTCCTTGACGTTTTTATACGTCAAGGAGGACAAAGTGGTTAAGCATGATACAGAACTGGATCAAAGCCATATGTATAGGCTTTAGTTGACTGACTGGATTGGACCAGGCCTTGAAAATGAGTAACAAGGGTTTGTACTCTATGTAACTTATTATTTTTGAACAGTCTGTAATCCAGAGATTACTGGTTCCATGCTTGTAAAGAAGTGCAAAGATAATTTTTAACGTTAAACTAGAAAAAAGACTTGTGCTGTGTGGTACATGTTTATTTTTTACTGAAAATGCTGTTCAATGCTAATATTGTTGAAAATACAGTAATGTGCTTTGAAATGTATTTATATAATCATTTTATATTATACATAGTATGCTGTAAAATAGCTTAAAATATGTTCTTTTTTTGCATAAAAACATGCAATATTTTATCATAATATCAGTTGTATTGTACATACAATTAGAAATAAGAAAGTACTGATAAGTACACTTGTTAAACAACTGCAATTTAAACCCACTGTGATATCTCACAAATATAATTTATAATCTAATTTTCCTTAAGTAGGTTTAAATTCACTTAACCTGATCACAGCTGTCAAAACAATAATTATTCTTAAGTCTAAAGTGATTAACATGATATAGCTGAGAAACATGACACATAGTACTTAATCTGCATTGATCAATATGTCTTACAGGACCTGTTAAAGCAAAATTATTATCTGAAAAATCCATCTACATTTCATTATTTTCCATTGAAAGCCCAGATTAGAAGAATGTTCTAAGACTATGTTGATAAAGAACTTGAACAGGAAGAATTACAAAAACTGACTGAAAATAAGCAGTGTTATTTAGTGTTGATTGAACACCCAGTTATTCGGGCTTAGGTCGGCTCGGCTGAACATGGTCCAGATGTTTGGGATATTCAGCCGAACACAGAGCCTAATTGAAGTCAACGGGGACCTGAGCATGCCTGAAAAAACTTGCAAAATGAAGGAAACTTCTGCAAAGTAGGTTGGAGATAGTGTGTGTGTGTGTGTGTGGGGGGGGGGGGGGGGGCATTTACACATAGATCTTAGGCTTAGAATAAAAGCAGGGAGTCATGTTTGCAGAGCAGTGCACCAATTATACTTGACTACTGTTATTGAGTGGGTTTTCTTTGGTGCGCAAACACGGCCTCTACGTGAACCGTCAGGGGAAACACCACTTCCCCTGCCTCTCCCTCTTTCACTGGATTTCTTCATAGTAGTCGTTACTTGTCACAAAGAAAAATGAAAAACACTTTTTTTTATGGCCACAACTGTTCCCAGCTGGCACTGAAAGTACTGCTTTTTTTTCAATAATTAGCAACCATAAAATGCAATAAAGTGTGTTTTTTTATGGGCACAACTGTTCCCAGCTGACTCTGAAAATACTGCTTATTTATACAACACTAAGCAAGAGTAAAATGCAATAAAGTGTGTTTTTTTATGGGCATAACTGTTCCCAGCTGGCACTGAAAGTACTGCTTTTTTTCAACAATAAGCAACCGTAAAATGCAATAAACTGTGCTTTTTATGATGGGCACAAGTTTTTCGCAGCTGGCAGCAGGAAAAAGGCTGCCCTCAGTGTCCTGGCACAAACACGCTGACAGTGGTTGGCCTGGGACCAAATATGATGGGCACAGTGGCAGCTGGCAGTGCCTGCTGGCAGTGGTGAAGCAGGTGCACTGTGGCTGGCAACAAACAAGATGGGCACAGTGGCTGCTGGCAGTGCCTGCTGGCAGTGGTGGTGAGGCAGGTACACTGTGGCTGCCAACAAAAAAGATGGGCACAGTGGCTGCTGGCAGTGCCTGCTGGCAGTGGTGAGGCAGGTGCACTGTGGCTGGCAACAACAAAGATGGGCACTGTGGCTGCTGGCAGTGCCTGCTGGCAGTGGTGAGGCAGGTGCACTGTGGCTGACAACAAAAAAGATGGGCACTGTGGCTGCTGACAGTGCCTGCTGGCAGTGGGCTGGCAGTGCCTGCTGGCAGTGGTGAGGCAGGGGCTCTGTGGCTGCTGCTGGCAGTGGTGAGTCAGGGGCTCTGTGGCTGCTGCTGGCAGTGGTGAGGCTGTAACACTGTGGCTGCTGCTGGCAGTGGTGGTGAGGCTGGGGCAATGTGGCTGGCCTGGTTGGCAGTGCTGGCACCTAACCGCTAGCTCTGTCTCTTACTTACCCCAAGTGAAACCCCAAAGCAAATGGCGGAGCCAGCATCACGTTCTGGTATTTATATACCAGAACACGTGACCCGCTCGGCCAATCACAGCTATGGTCACAGCGAGCTAGGCTGTGTTACCATAGCTGTGGAAAAAGCATCGTCGCCGCTTATTGGCTGCCTGCAAAGGCGCCAATAAGCGAGGGTAGGAGACCGAACAGCGCAGCCGAGCACCGTGAAGTGCTCAACTGTGCTCGACCCGAACATACCAATGTTCGGGGAATAACGAACAGTGCAGAGCACTGTTCGATCAACACTAGTGTTAATGACACTCTTTGAAAGATTAAAACTAACCTCTTTATAAAACAAAAAATGACTCTTTTTGAAAAAATAATGAAAAATACAAAAAAAATATAGTACACAAAAGATTTTATTTTCAAAGATATAAATCAGTATACATATAAAAGCAAATAAATTCTCATACAAGACAGACAAAAATTATGTATCATCAAAGCACACACAAGATCTCTCAGACTCCATCTCCTTGATTATCAGCCAGAGTTGCCATATCGTCCCTTTAAATACTGACACGCTTGAGCAATGCAGGTTCTAGGGTTACCTACACATAATCAGTGCCCAAACTGCTAAATAATAATATTAATCTTTAAGCCACCCTCCGGGGCTCCCCATTGCTCTAAACCAGGGATGTCAAATCGGTCCTTCGAGGGCCGAGGTCCTTGCACATTTTTGACACAGCTAAAATAAATTGATGGGTCTGAATCAGGAAAGGTGTGGTTCATCAGGTAGAACACATTCCTCTCTTTCATAGTCCATCCTAAACACAGGCAGTGGCATGGATCTGGCCCTCCAGGCCTGGAGTTCAACACCTGTGCTCTAGACTTTCAACCAATGAGAATCCTCCCTCAGTATTTATGTTTGGAGTTTTCCTTTCTATGAGGCTGCCTAATGCAGATGGCCTCTAAAGGTGCGCCACGTGGAGATTTAATTTTTTTTTATGACTAACTTTATGGAGTATTTAATGTGATTTTGATATATTAATGTTCAACTTTACTGAACCTGATAACAGCTGTCACAAAAAAGTATTCTTAAGTATACCTGTAGAAACAAGTGTCTGCACTCGCATGATTACAAATGTATGTTTCTTTATTGTTCTGTAAAAGATCATACACTGTATGAGAATAAAAAGTCTCAGCCAACAAAACAGCCATTTCACATGTCAAAGCATATTTCCTTTCATTAATTCGGGTATCAATGGAAGTTTGTTTTTACACATGAAATGATTTCTGATAGCTGGGGCGTTTAATTGTCAGCTGCTGTACTGTGTTTTATGAGGCAATAAAGAAGTATATATTTGTAATCAGGTGAATGTGGACACTTTTGTTTCATCAAGTGCAGGTTTGTATGTGTTCGTTTTGGGTTGGCACTTAAAGAAACCTGAAAAAGTGTATTTCTTAAGTAAGTGTAAGCTGCCATTATCTATATTATCATAAGTTTAACATAGTGACAGGACAGTTTCATTCTTACTGGCGGTTCCGGGGCATGCAGCCATTTACATGCTATCATCAAAATGCACTAATGCTTACTCTTACATGCACAACTACTTATACACCAAAAGGCCAAGTTCTGAGACTTAAAGACCCCCTCCTGTCAGGACTTAGTGCTATCCACTCAAGAAACCTCCTGGTGTAAGTCTTGTGTTCCATAGCTACTGATACATGTTTTGGCCCAGCTCGTCTGACTCCTCCTGCTATGCTCTCTTCATCTATTCTGACGCCAGCTTGTAATCTTTACTCTGTTATCTAGTTGCTCTGATTTTACCTTGTACCTTGCAGATGACAAGCAAGAGTTTGCTTGTCATCTGCTTTCCTTGAACTCAGCCTATGTTCTTGACAGTAATCTACCAAAGTGTTTTGCATACTGCAGTGTCATCTGTACTTCCTGTTACTACCTTGATAATCCCAGGGATGTGACCTAGTAAATACTTGCAGCAAACTAGTCCACAAGAAGTAGTGATCCATCGACCATTGCAAGATGCTTTTGTGAAAAACAATCACTCCTTAGACTCTTTGCATTAGGAGAGCCCTTGCCAAAAACTAGTGATGGGGTCAACAGTGACCCAAAACTAATGCAAAACATTGAGACAAGGAAGGCATAAAGTACTTAATCTGCATTTATCAATATGTCTTGGAGGACCAATTAAAGTGGAAATGCTGCCTGTAAAATCCATCTACACTTCACTATTTTCCATTTATAATGCAATGTATTTCGAATCAATACAATTCAGTTTATTGCTGTGCTCTTGCTAAAAGAGTGCTTGTAAGGCTGTCTAATTAAGTTGTTTTAAATCACTGAACATGTAAATCTTTTGAGCACTTTCGTATAAAGCTAGTAATGGGCGTTCATAAAAAGGTTTCTTTCAGTTCAAACAGACTGGGGAATCATAGCTATTTAACCTTTGTTAATAGTCATACATCATCTTGATCATGTGCCAACTTAGAAGTGCCAGTTTAAAAGTGTATTGAAATTTTAGACAGAGTCTAGCATCAACTGATCTGTCAAATTTACATACTCCATCTGACATAGATGCATTTTTCACATCTTTCTGAATGGATATGTCCAGGGATGTAGCTATTTGTTGTATATGTTATGGCCAGAACCTGAAGTGTGGCCACTTCTAGTTCTGGCCGGCCACTTCGGGTTCTGGCCGGCCAATATGCGAAGTGGCCGCAGCGCAGCGGCCAATGTGAGAAATGTAATGTTTACGCTCTCGCGCTGCGGCCAAATTGATGACAAACTTGCTTAATTTAATGAAATATAGCCGGCGGCAATGTAATAGATGAAGCCGCCGGCTTTCGCACTGCCTCTCCCCGATCCCCCCTCCCTCCTCTCCCCGTCTCCCATACAATACGTAGCAGCCAGCGGGGACATGCAGCCGGAGAGTCGTTCGTCGCAGCAGGGGCAGCAGAGCGGGGAGGCTGCAGACATCGCTTCTGCCAGCACCCGCTCTGCAGGAACGGCAGGATTCCCCTGCCGCGACGAACGACTCTCCGGCTGCATGTCCTAGCCGGCTGCTACGTATTGTATGGGAGTAGTGTTGGGAGAACACCTGGATGTTCGGGTTCGCGAACGTTCGCCGAACATGGCCGCGATGTTCGGGTGTTCGCGCCGAACTCCGAACATAATGGAAGTCAATGGGGACCCGAACTTTCGTGCTTTGTAAAGCTTCCTTACATGCTACATACCCCAAATTTGCAGGGTATGTGCACCTTGGGAGTGGGTACAAGAGGAAAAAAAATATTTATAATATATTTGAAAAAGAGCTTATAGTTTTTGAGAAAATTAATTGTAAAGTTTCAAAGGAAAACATGTCTTTTAAATGCAGAAAATGTCATTTTTCTTTGCACAGGTAACATGCTTTTTGTCGCCATGCAGTCATAAATGTAATACAGATAAGGGGTTCCAGGAAAAGGGACCGGTAACGCTAACCCAGCAGCAGCACACGTGATGGAACAGGAGGAGGGCGGCGCAGGAGGAGAAGGCCACGCTTTGAGACACAACAACCCAGGCCTTGCATGAGGACAAGAAGCGTGCGGATAGCAATGCATTTTGTCGCCATGCAGTCATAA
This sequence comes from Hyperolius riggenbachi, assembly GCF_040937935.1. Taxonomy (NCBI): domain Eukaryota; kingdom Metazoa; phylum Chordata; class Amphibia; order Anura; family Hyperoliidae; genus Hyperolius; species Hyperolius riggenbachi. Next base: position 448,674,283 of record NC_090646.1, on the reverse strand, counting down.
ATGTAATACAGATAAGAGGTTCCATAAACAGGGACCGGCAACGCTAACCCAGCAGCAGCACACGTGATGGAACAGGAGGAAGCGCAGGAGGAGAAGGCCACGCTTTCAGGCGCAACCCAGGCCTTGCATGAGGACAAGAAGGGTGCGGATAGCAATGCATTTTGTCGCCATGCAGTCATAAATGTAATACAGATGAGAGGTTCAATAAACAGGGACCGGAAACGCTAACCCATCACAGATGTTCATTGTTCATGTTACTTGGTTGGGGTCCGGGAGTGTTGCGTAGTCGTTTCCAATCCAGGATTGATTCATTTTAATTTGAGTCAGACAGTCTGCATTTTCTGTGGAGAGGCGGATATGCCGATCTGTGACGATGCCTCCGGCAGCACTGAAACAGCGTTCCGACATAACGCTGGCTGCCGGGCAAGCCAGCACCTCTACTGCGTACATTGCCAGTTCATGCCAGGTGTCTAGCTTCGATACCCAATAGTTGAAGGGTGCAGATGGATTGTTCAACACAGCTACGCCATCTGACATGTAGTCCTTGACCATCTTCTCCAGGCGATCGGTGTTGGAGGTGGATCTGCACGCTTGCTGTTCTGTGGGCTGCTGCATGGGTGTCAGAAAATTTTCCCACTCCAAGGACACTGCCGATACCATTCCCTTTTGGGCACTAGCTGCGGCTTGTGTTGTTTGCTGCCCTCCTGCTCATCCTGGGTTTGCGGAAGTCAGTCTGTTGGCGTACAACTGGCTAGAGGAGGGGGAGGATGTCAATCTCCTCTCTAAAGTCTCCACAAGGGCCTGCTGGTATTCTTCCATTTTGACCTGTCTGACTCTTTCTTCAAGCAGTTTTGGAACATTGTGTTTGTACCGTGGATCCAGAAGGGTATAAACCCAGTAATTGGTGTTGTCCAGAATGGGCACAATGCGTGGGTCGCGTTCAATGCAGTCTAGCATGAATTGAGCCATGTGTGTCAGAGTCCTGCCAGAATCCTCATCATCCTCTTGTGAGCGTTGTGATAGTTGTGATGTATCATAGTCGTCACCTTCTTCCTGGTCTGCTTCTGCTGACCATTCGCGCTGAATTGTGGAAGTCCAACGTGCACCGCTCTGGCCCTCGTCAGTGGTGGCATGAAATTCCTGCTCCAACTCCAGCTGTTCCTCCTCCTCTTCTTCGTCATAGCTGCTGGGGCCAGCGTTTCCTAAAGCAGATGGCCTGATGTTGGTATCATCACGCTGATCGTTTTCTCCTTCAGATTCCCCCAGTTGCATCATGACAGCTGTTTCCTTGATTTTCAACATTGACTTCTTCAGTAAACACAGCAGTGGTATGGTAATGCTGACTGAAGAGTTGTCACTGCTCACAAGCAACGTGGATTGCTCAAAATTTTTGGAGGACTTGGCAAAGGTCCAACATGTTGGCCCAATCAGATCCACAGAAGCTTGGCAGCTGTCCGGATGCGCCTCGGTACTGCGCTGTCATGTACTGGACCACTGCACTCTTCTGCTCGCAAAAGCGGGCTAGCATGTGCAGCGTAGAATTCCAGCACGTAGGGACATCACACAGCAAGCGATGGTGGGGGAGATGAAAGCGCTCCTGCATCTTGGCGAGTGCCCCCGAAGCAGTACTGGAATTTCTACAATGTTTGGCCACTCGTCGCACCTTCAACAGGAGAGCGGCCACGCCTGGGTATGTCCTCAGGAACCGCTGAACTACTAGGTTCATCACGTGCGCCAGGCAAGGGATGTGTGTCAGCTTAGCCAACCTTAAAGCGCGAATGAGATTACTCCCATTATCACACACAACCATGCCCGGTTTCAGGTCCAGCAGTGCCAGCCACAAATCCGTCTGTTCCTTTATTCCCCTCCAAATTTCCTCCCCTGTGTGCTGCTTATCCCCAAGGCAGATCAGCTTCAGCAATGCTTGCTGACGCATGCCAACAGCTGTGCTGCACTGCTTCCACGATCCTACTGCTGCTGGGTTAGCGTTTCCGGATGAGGTACAGCTTTGAGATGCGTTGGAGGAGAAGGAGTCAGAGAGGTAGGTGCTGCTGTTGTTATCCAGTGGGAGGGACGGCGGTGCAGCTGTTTGCGGCGTGGGCAACACCCGCGCCGTAGCAGGTGAGGAATCGCTGCCAGGCTCCACAAGGTTCACCCAGTGCGCGGTAAGGGAGATGTATCGACCCTGGCCGAACGCACTCGTCCAGGTGTCAGTGGTGAGGTGAACCTTGCAGGCAACAGAATTCTTCAAGCTTCGGGTTATTTTGCTGACCACGTGCTCATGCAACTCAGGCACTGCAGAGCACGCAAAGTGGTAGCGGCTGGGAACCACGTAACGTGGGATGGCCACTGACATCATGCCCTTGAAGCTGTTTGTCTCCACCACTCGATATGGCAGCATTTTGCAGGCCAGAAGCATGGCTATGCTGGCTGTTAGTGCCACGGCCCGGGGGTCATTTGCTGGCAATTTCCTCTTGTGCTCAAACATCTCCGAGACAGACAACTGAACCGTAGGGCTGCACACTGAAGGGCTGTTGGTTGTTGTGTTTGATGAAGACTGGGAGACCTCAAGAGCACTATTCCGGAAAGTGACAGTGTCAGCGTCGTCTGATGTTTGTGAATGTTGTTGTGAACCACGCAATGGCTGGGCTACTGCTGCTGCTGAGGAGAGTCAGGTGGTGAGTCTGGTGACCCCAAGGGAGGCAGTGTTGCTGGTACCCTGTCCTGCCACGTTTGCCCACAGAGTGGGATGTTTGGATACCATGTGGCGGGTAATGCTGGTGGTGGAGAGGTTGTTAATATTTTTCCCCCTGCTCAGGCGGGTCTTGCACACCTTGCAAATCACCATGGTACCATCCTCACTGCAGTCTTCAAAGAAAGGCCAGACTTTGGAGCACCTGCCTTGCTGGCAATTTCTGTTTGCGCCTCTTTTGCGTCTCACTTGAACTTCCACGCTTGTGGTGCCTGAAATTTCGCGACTCCTACCTTGTGGCACAAGGCGAACTCGTGCAGCAGTGGGTTCTTCAACAGACTCATCTGTGCTGCTACGACGGCGATTTTCTCCTTCACATACAAAATCTGGGTCTGTGTCCACATTGTCCAAACCCTCCTCTTCCATCTCCTCAAACTTGTCATATGTGATTGTGGGCCGCCGCCGTGGAGTAGAGCTCCCCAGAACAAACTCTGCGCAGCTCACTCGAACGTCGTCTTCCAGATCTTCTCGGCCAACCTCCTGCAATTGAAACCCCTCCTGCCCAACTTGTTCTGGGATTTGGGTTTCAAAGTCCTTGGACTCGCCTTGCATTTCAGTGCGCGGTGCATTTCCCACAGTAAATGGTTGTGAATCCGGGCACAACATTTCTGGCTGTTCCATTGACCTTTGAAAGGTGGAAGTTTGTTGGGCTGGGAATAGCTCCTGCGAATACCCCATTGTGTCCTGAGGAAATTCTTCGGACTGGTTATTTGGCAGTTGTGTGCGTGGTGTCGCTGCCGGTTGTGTCAGCTTTGTGCCCACTGGCTCCTTGTAACTGGCTGAGGACTCGGACCTCGTGCGTGATGTGCTGGTGCTGCTTAACCCACTGCTGGACGCTTGAGAGGTCATCCAATTAATTATCTGGTCCTGTTCTTTTGGATTTGTGAGGGTTGATTTCCTGGACAACATGGGCGGTATTGAGTGGGTTTTCTTCGGTGCTCCACTGTGGCCTGTACGTGAACCGTCAGGGGAAACACCTCTTCACTTGCCCCTCCCTCTTTCACAGGAGTTCTTCTTCATTTTACTTATCCTTAAAGTACACGCTGACTGGCAGCAGTACAGTGGCAGTACAGAAATGCTATATACTGGTGGATGAGCGGTGTACTACTATTCCCAGCAGCGACACAGAGCACAATGCTATACAGTGGTGGGTGAGCGGTGTACTACTATTCCCAGCAGCGACACAGAGCACAATGCTATACAGTGGTGGGTGAGCGGTGTACTACTGTTCCCAGCAGCGACACAGAGCACAATGCTATACAGTGGTGGGTGAGCGGTGTACTACTATTCCCAGCAGCGACACACAGCACAATGCTATACAGTGGTGGGTGAGCGGTGTACTACTATTCCCAGCAGCGACACAGAGCACAATGCTATACAGTGGTGGGTGAGCGGTGTACTACTATTCCCAGCAGCGACACAGAGCACAATGCTATACAGTGGTGGGTGAGCGGTGTACTACTATTCCCAGCAGCGACACAGAGCACAATGCTATACAGTGGTGGGTGAGCGGTGTACTACTATTCCCAGCAGCGACACAGAGCACAATGCTATACAGTGGTGGGTGAGCGGTGTACTACTGTTCCCAGCAGCGACACAGAGCGCAATGCTATACAGTGGTGGGTGAGCGGTGTACTACTATTCCCAGCAGCGACACAGAGCACAATGCTATACAGTGGTGGGTGAGCGGTGTACTACTATTCCCAGCATTGACACAGAGCACAATGCTATACAGTGGTGGGTGAGCGGTGTACTACTATTCCCAGCAGCGACACAGAGCACAATGCTATACAGTGGTGGGTGAGCGGTGTACTACTATTCCCAGCAGAGACACAGAGCACAATGCTATACAGTGGTGGGTGAGCTGTGTACTACTATTCCCAGCAGTGACAAAGAGCACAATGCTATACAGTGGTGGGTGAGCGGTGTACTACTATTCCCAGCAGCGACACAGAGCACAATGCTATACAGTGGTGGGTGAGCGGTGTACTACTATTCCCAGCAGCGACACAGAGCACAATGCTATTCAGTGGTGGGTGAGCGGTGTACTACTATTCCCAGCAGCGACACAGAGCACAATGCTATACAGTGGTGGGTGAGCGGTGTACTACTGTTCCCAGCAGCGACACAGATCACAATGCTATACAGTGGTGGGTGAGCGGTGTACTACTATTCCCAGCAGCGACACAGAGCACAATGCTATACAGTGGTGGGTGAGTGGTGTACTACTATTCCCAGCAGCGACACAGAGCACAATGCTATACAGTGGTGGGTGAGCGGTGTACTACTGTTCCCAGCAGCGAGACAGAGCACAATGCTATACAGTGGTGGGTGAGCGGTGTACTACTATTCCCAGCAGCGACACAGAGCACAATGCTATACAGTGGTGGGTGAGCGGTGTACTACTATTCCCAGCAGCGACACAGAGCACAATGCTATACAGTGGTGGGTGAGCGGTGTACTACTATTCCCAGCAGCGACACAGAGCACAATGCTATACAGTGGTGGGTGAGCGGTGTACTACTGTTCCCAGCAGCGACACAGAGCACAATGCTATACAGTGGTGGGTGAGCAGTGTACTACTATTCCCAGCAGCGACACAGAGCACAATGCTATACAGTGGTGGGTGAGCGGTGTACTACTATTCCCAGCAGCGACACAGAGCACAATGCTATACAGTGGTGGGTGAGCGGTGTACTACTATTCCCAGCAGAGACACAGAGCACAATGCTATACAGTGGTGGGTGAGCGGTGTACTACTATTCCCAGCAGCGACACAGAGCACAATGCTATACAGTGGTGGGTGAGCGGTGTACTACTATTCCCAGCAGCGACACAGAGCGCAATGCTATACAGTGGTGGGTGAGCGGTGTACCACTGTTCCCAGCAGCGACACAGAGCACAATGCTATACAGTGGTGGGTGAGCGGTGTACTACTATTCCCAGCAGCGACACACAGCACAATGCTATACAGTGGTGGGTGAGCGGTGTACTACTGTTCCCAGCAGCGACACAGAGCACAATGCTATACAGTGGTGGGTGAGCGGTGTACTACTGTTCCCAGCAGCGACACAGAGCACAATGCTATACAGTGGTGGGTGAGCGGTGTACTACTGTTCCCAGCAGCGACACAGAGCACAATGCTATACAGTGGTGGGTGAGCGGTGTACTACTATTCCCAGCAGCGACACAGTGCACAATTCTATACAGTGATGGGTGAGCGGTGTACTACTATTCCCAGCAGCGACACAGAGCACAATGCTATACAGTGGTGGGTGAGCGGTGTACTACTGTTCCCAGCAGCGACACAGAGCACAATGCAATACAGTGGTGGGTGAGCGGTGTACTACTATTCCCAGCAGCGACACAGAGCACAATGCTATACAGTGGTGGGTGAGCGGTGTACTACTGTTCCCAGCAGCGACACAGAGCACAATGCTATACAGTGGTGGGTGAGCGGTGTACTACTATTCCCAGCAGCGACACAGAGCACAATGCTATACAGTGGTGGGTGAGCGGTGTACTACTATTCCCAGCAGCGACACAGAGCACAATGCTATACAGTGGTGGGTGAGCGGTGTACTACTGTTCCCAGCAGCGAGACAGAGCACAATGCTATACAGTGGTGGGTGAGCGGTGTACTACTATTCCCAGCAGCGACACAGAGCACAATGCTATACAGTGGTGGGTGAGCGGTGTACTACTATTCCCAGCAGCGACACAGAGCACAATGCTATACAGTGGTGGGTGAGTGGTGTACTACTGTTCCCAGCAGCGACACAGAGCACAATGCTATACAGTGGTGGGTGAGCAGTGTACTACTATTCCCAGCAGCGACACAGAGCACAATGCTATACAGTGGCGGGTGAGCGGTGTACTACTGTTCCCAGCAGAGACACAGAGTGGCAGTAAACACAATGCTATACAGTGGTGGGTGAGCGGTGTACACAGAGTGGCAGTAAACACAATGCTATATAGTGTGGGTGAGCGGTGTACTACTGTTCCCAGCAGTGACACAATGACTGGGGGGACCCTGGCTAGCCTGGCTGGAGAGAGAACTACCCTGCCTGCTTACCCAAAGCTAAACCCACAGACAAATGGCGGAGAAATGACGTGGATCGGGTATTTATTTACCCGAACCACGTGACCCGTTCGGCCAATCAGAGCGCGTTCGGGTCCGAACCACGTGACCCGTTCGGCAAATCACAGCGCTAGCCGAACGTTCGGGGAACGTTCGGCCATGCGCTCTTAGTTCGGCCATACGGCCGAACGGTTTGGCCGAACACCATCAGGTGTTCGGTCGAACTAGAACATCACCCGATCCAGGTGATGTTCTGCAGAACCCGAACAGTGGCGAACACTGTTCGCCCAACACTATATGGGAGGTGGGGAGAGGAGGGAGGTGGGATCGGGGAGAGGCAGTGCGAAAGCCGGCGGCTTCATCTATTACATTGCCGCCGGCTATATTTCATTAAATTAAGCAAGTTTGTCATCAATTTGGCCGCAGCGAGACGACGTAAACAAAACATTTCTCACATTGGCCGCTGTGCTGCATATTGGCCAGCCAGAAACCGAAGTGGCCGGCCAGAACTAGAAGTGGCCACACTGCGGGTTCTGGCCATAACATATAAATAATTTGTCTATACAATCCAGTCCAGTCTGCTTGACGCTGGTAGGTCAGTTGTCATTTGACTACTGTTGCAGCAATAATCTTTTCTATGCAATCTAATCCAATCTGCTTGCCAGTAGAACATCCATTATACTATTCCATCACTACATGTCATCTAAAAGATATAATTTTTTTCATTTTAATAGTTATTATATAAATACGGTTGTCATGCATCTCTGTGTTAGATTTCAGAACATATGTAATATACAAGTGGTGTGTAGGGATAATCGGAAAGAGCAAATTCCGTTCCGCCGGAATTCCGGAATTCCGCCAGCGCAAAATTCTGTTACCATTACATTTCCGCGGAATGTTGCAGATTTCCGTGGAATTCCGCATTCCGGCAGAAAAAGTAAAGTAATCGCAAATGACACCTCGTTTTTGCTAAATGGCAGCCCAAGGGTCCTAGTGGCTGTTCCACCAGTCTTTTTTTTTTTTTTTTTTGATTGATTGATTTTTTTTTTTTTTTTTGCAGCAGGAGGTGTCACTGACTCCATGGGACCTTGCGGGTGTCCCATGGTGGTCGTTTTGGCGCCGCAAGAGGTGTCGCTTATGCCATGGGACCTAGCGGTGGTCCCATGGCGGTCATTTTGGCACCGCAGGAGGTGCCTCTTATGCCATGGGACCTAGCGGTGGCCCCATGGCGGTCGTTTTGGCGCCACAGGAGGTGTCGCTTATGCCATGGGACCTAGCGGTGGACCCATGGCGGTCATTTTGGTGCCGCAGGAGGTGTTGCGTAAGCTTTGGGACCTAGCGGTGGTCCCATGGCAGTGGTTTTTGGCGCCGCAGGAGGTGTCGCGTAAGCTTTGGGACCTGGCGGTGGTCCCATGGCGGTGGTTCTGGCGCCACAGGAGGTGTTGTGTAAGCTTTGGGACCTGGCGGTGGTGCCATGGCGGTGGTTTTGGTGCCGCAGGAGGTGTCGCGTAAGCTATGGGACCTGGCGGTGGCTTTGGCGCCACAGGAGGGGTCATGTAAGCTATGAGACCTGGCGGTGGTCCCATGGCTGTGGTTTTGGCGCCGCTGGAGGTGTCGCGTAAGCTATGGGACCTATACAAAATGGTTGGGATAGATGAGATAGCTAGGGAGCTGGTTGCTAACATAGGATTGATTGGTTTTTGTTAAGACTGTAATTGGTGCTGAAGTAATTCCGATTTTCATGCAGAAATCTGTTTGGGTGGTTTTTGTAAGCCTCTGATTGGTGCAGAAATTCCTATTTTCATGAAGAAATCCTGTTGTTTTCACTTTAAGCTTCTTCTAGGGGCCTTCTTGTGATTGGCTTACAAAAATCCGCATTCCGCCGGAATCATGCATCGTTCCGCAGAATTTCTGCTATAGCGCTATGGTAATTCCATTCCGATGCAATGGAACAGAACCACCAAATTCCAGCCAGAATTGCGGAAAAATGAATTCCGCGGAATGCGGTGAGCATCCCTACTGGTGTGTTTTAAAAACTTCACCTCCACCCAGGTTCAGCTGATACATCCCTAATTCCATGTATCTTAGAGTCAGATCAGTTCAGTCAGGCCAAGAGATCATGGCTATGAAAGTTTAGGAATAGGGATGGCAATGCTTTGGAGAACTTATATATCAGATTGATCAGCTGATATATTTATAAGGTTCTTATTTGCTGTGATGACTTTCTAACTAAACAAATGATCATGACCAGCAAATCAGAACCTTACAAATCTATCAGCTAATCAAACTGATCACATGCTTCTCCATGAGCTTTCCTAAGCATTGCCATCCCTATTTGGTAATAGCCACATTGGTCTCATGCCAACTTAAAAGTGCCAATTTAACAGTGTAAGGGAAATGTAGACTGGAAATTGAAACAGGAATTGAAACAGAAATAACCACCAACACAACCCTACTGCTTCTATTTTGACCTCAGGAATGTGAAGCTACATTGTGCAACATCTTGGACTGCCTCCTAGATTTCTACCGACAGTTATCCATATACTTAAGTTTGTAGCAACAAGTTTAGACTATTGTATCAACTAGAGTATAAACAAATATATGTTTTTGCTCCTAAAATACCCCCTCCAGCAAAAAGCTTAGTTTATACACTATATGCCTGGTGTCTAGTGCCCCCTCCCATACAGCATGCTTGGTGTCCACTCCATCTCCTATAGCTTACTTTCCTGATGTCTAGTGGCTGCCCAAAACTCCCCCCCTCCTTCCATCCCCTTGCGGAGTGTATTAGTAGCAGAAGTGGTGGAAAAGCATGGATGCACTAGGTGTCAGCAAGGTTGGGGTGATAGCTGTGGGGGGCAGAGAGGAGAGCCTGAACTGGCGGTGCAGCATTGGAAGATCGGACTCTCAGTTATACTAAGTATAGCGTGAAGATCTTTAATTAAGGTTGCAAGATTAGAGGATATGAGCGTGGGACCATTTCCGAGGATATTGGCATGGGAACTTTTTTTTAAATGTTAGTGTAAAAATTTAAGTATTATATGATTGAATTCGTAGGTCTCAGTTACTTTAACTGAGTTTAGTTAAAATACTTGATTTGCAGAGTCTCCCTTTAACCAGCATTTCTAGAAACACTGGAACATGGTTTTGTGTCTTGCCAAGGTTAAAGAGTTTATCCAGTGCAGAGGCCAGACTAGATGGCGATGAACAACATAAATATGAACCATTGTTATGGAAGTGCTCATCCTGAGGGATAACACACCATGGGACAAATGGGTACAGGTTTTGACACAAGACCACACTTTGTTACAATGGTTAAACAAATATAACACTAAACTAGAGGTGATATTTCACCATGATCAAGGGGATCTTAAAGAGGTTGAACACAAATATAATCAGGTGAGTTCCAGTCTGACCTGGTGACTGGGCCTCTGCAGTTCAAAATTTCTTTCTACACCCACTGGTTGTAATGATGGGGATGACAATCTTGGGCATCATTATACAGGTGAGTTTGTGTGTGAAATCACGCAAACAAATTAACATGGTTAAGAGATTGGTGTCAGATAAACAATCTCATAAGCCAATATTTCCAAGCTAAGCGACATACAAGGTTAGGTGTATAGCTTTCAGCAGTACCTGGATGATGGAGCTGGAAAAGAAGGGACACCGAGAGCCCAATATAGTGTAGTAAGTTGGGTGATGGGTAAATGGAAAAGTATATGATAAATCTACTCACAAGTCAGGGTTACCAATTAGGCAACCACTGTGTAGGCAGGTGAGGAGATTAGGCCTTTCCTCACTCAGGATTAAGATGTCGCTCTCTGTAGATTAGGAGAAGAAAGGGAATTCATCCAGTCCACCAGGGGTGGATGCTGATATTGTAAGGAGAAGAGAGGCGCCAACAGAATAAAATAAATCTAAAAACTTTAAAATTCCTTGGGAAACGGTGGTGGACTCATTTCCCCGAAGCAGACATGATGCTATCGGTTTTAGTACAAACAAATTTATTCATATACTCCAACATACAGCGCAACGCGTTTCACGGGTATATTCCCGCTTCTTCAGGCAATAACAAACAGAAGTACACAAAGTGCAGTCTTATGGTCATGATAAGCGCCTCTGAGGCGCCTATCGTGAGGCGCTTATTGTGACCTTAAGACTGCACTGTGTGTACTCCTGTTTGTTATTGCCTGAAGAAGCAGGGATATACCCGTGAAACGCGTTGCGCTGTATGTTGGAGTATAAAAATACATTTGTTTGTACTAAAACCAACAGTATCGTGTCTGCTTCGGGGAAATGAGTCCACCACTGTTTCCTGAGGAATTTTAAAGTTTTTAGATACATTTTATTCTGTTGGCGCCTCTGTTCTCCTTACACTATGGGAAAGTTCATGACGCTCTACCCCCAACCATCATACCAATCGGTGCAGGATCAGGCAAGCCAGACCATAGCAGGACAAATGTAGAAAGGAAGAGGACCAAGAGACCACGTTCAGATTTATTGAAAAACAGAGCGAAGAGTGAGGTCGGAGATAATCAGGTTACTTTTGTCACCAGTTACAGCCTTGAATTCAATAAGATTACAAATATTATTAAAAAATATATCCCTGTGCTGTATCCGGATACAGAACTTAAAACCATCCTTGATAGAGGGTGTCGTTTCTCTCCCAGGAGGGCCCGCACCTTAGGGTCCATTCTCTCGCCCAGTCTTTTTCGGTCTCCTTCCTCTCTCCGCACCCCCACTTGGCTAGCCACAGTAGGTTCTTACCCCTGTGGATTCCCCACCTGTAACTACTGTCAGTGTCACAAGAGAGGCAATACAGTCTTCTCTTTTGCACACAATAAAAATTTCCCCATCAAACAATATGTGAATTGCAACACGAAATATATGATCTATGTTATCTCCTGTACGACATGCTGTATACAATATGTGGGATGTACCACACGTCACCTCAGAGCCCGCATAGCAGAACATTACTGTGGTACTAACTGGAATACATTTCGCAAATCTGCAGTTTCTAAACACTTTGAGACTGTACACGGGAGGGATCTATCTTCCTTTGTTTTTCAGGGGGTGGAACGAGTGGTTTGTCCGGTTAGGGGATGCGATCTGCAAAGATTACTTTTAAAACGTGAAGCTTTTTGGATCCACAGGCTAGGCACTCGTACACCACAGGGCCTTAACAAGAGATGGGATCTGAGCTTAGTCTACACATATTGAAATCCCTTTGTTTCTCTTTTTGACAACATATTGTATCTAGTTTCCAATTTATGTAAACTGTTGTTGCCGTCTTCTCTCCTCTCTTCTTTCTGTCAACACTTAACCTTGTAGTTTTTCAGTGGTAACGCTTTTTTACATCTTTTATATAATACTTTTGATGTTATTATTGTATTTTCTGTATTGCAAATGCTGGGATGTATATCTCTTTAAGGGGCAGCTTGTGTGTTTCCGGGGGTGGAGTCTTCTCTCCCCCGGCCACATATAAACTCCCTCCTGTACAGGTTCACTTTTAACTACGACTAAGGGCAGATGGTAGGCCCGATACGCGTCAGTTGATCCTGTGATTTTATTGCACTGTCTGTGGATTTTTTCGAATAAACTCATCAGCCTTTTTTACCTCAACCTGTTGTGTTCTGCGGATCTTCCTTTCTACATTTCTCCTTACACTATGATGAAGCTGATTGTTTAAAGGCGTTTTTTTAGAAGACACCTGGCACTGCTCCGTTGCTTAACAGACAAACAAGTTTCACTTTTCCTTGATCATGCAAGTTTGTAAGGGATACGCAACTGACGCAAATGCTGAGAATGTGGTATATAGGGACCTAGAAGTAGGGCATCTCCAGATAGCCTGATTACAGGAAGGCCAAAAGGTCTTGCTCTCTCTCCTAGGGATAAACCTAAAGCAGAGAAAGTGTGTGAGCACGAGCATCAAAAAGTGAAACATAAAGAAAAGAAAATGGTTGCTGTCTGAACCAGCAGAAAGGATCTGCAGATCAAGCCTTTTCAGGTGGGACTGTAAGAATTTAAGTATTATATGATTGAATTCGTAGGCCTCAGTTACTTTAACTGAGTTTAGTTAAAATACTTGATTTGCAGAGTCTCCCTTTAACCAGCATTTCTAGAAACACTGGAACATGGTTTTGTGTCTTGCCAAGCTTAAAGAGTTTATCCAGTGCAGAGGCCAGACTAGATGGCGACGAACAACAAAAATATGAGCCATTGTTATGAAAATATTCCTGCAAGAACATTAAACAAATGAACATGAAGAAACATGATGACAGTTCTTATAACTAGGTGATAGTTCGGGCATGCATAGTAAAGACCGTGCCTGTCATTATATCACGAGGTTTTATCAGCCAATAGCAGGCGATGAAGTTCCTGCTCAGATGATGTCACATTTAACTCTTTAGTGGTTGGTACTAAAGCAGCGGACGGGCTCCAGAGAGCACTTCTAAATACTGCTGCTTCTTCTGAGGTCTGGCTGATGACTTCCACCCTTTACTTTTATTTGTAATGTATTGTCCTATTATATAACTGTAAGCTGTATATAGGCCTATGGGCTATGTAGTATCTATGGAACATAAGAGAAAACCTGGTTGCCATGCAATGGAACCAAGAGCTGTAACGCAAAGAGGACTTACTACAGAACAATTGCTTTGCTGTGTAGGGATGAGCATCTGTATATCTGCTTACTGAATAAACTCCTTGAAACTGTGATGACGCATAAGAAGTTCTCTCTCCTAAGCTGCTTGCTGTGATGAGAGTCAAGTTATCACACTTTCTGTGATATGGTGCCGAACGAAGGTGTAGTGTTGTTGCCAAAGCAACCAATGTATAGATTCTTACAGTAAGTATTTATTGTTAATTAAAAACATTACAGGACATTTTTCATGGTTGTGTTTCTATTTAATTTAACTCTTTGTGGAAATAAGTAATGGGTACTATGTAACCTGATACTCATTTATTGTGGGGAGGGGGCTGGCATCTGGGGGTCCTCTTTTTAAAAGGGACTCCCAGATGCCACCATGAACACCCCCCAGGGCGTTGTATGCCCCACCTCCTCCTGGGGGACTGGAGGTGGGGAAGAGCCCCTTGTCCATGGATTGGACAAGGGCTCTGGGGGAGATGGGGAGGCTTGGCTGCCCCTCCCCCAGATCAGCCCCATACCATGGACCATGCAGGTTTGTATAGCTCAGAGTGTGAAGCCCCACACGGATGGGGCTCCACATTCTGGCTATCCCAGCCTGCATTGGTGACAGGGGCTTGGGAGGGGGACCTCACATCATTTTTTTTTAATTTCCCACACTCTGAACATATAAATAATTAAATACATTTATATCCATGTTAATACATTATCTGTCATTTTACCACATTCAAACATATACTTTTTTCCTCTAAATTAAAATCAATGTTCTTAAAAACTACAAGGTGTTTCTGAAATTGTTTCCCCATCCTCCTATTTTCCACTGTCCTCCTTAACATGGCCTGCAAATTTGGTGTTTTCTAGCACGTACGTGGGCTTTGCTATTATACGCTAAATTCGGTGGCCATTAAAGTTTAAAAATAACCATTAAAAAAGTGATTGCGCAAAATTCATAATTTTGGCAACTATTTTGCAGTTGATCATCCTCTGCCATGCCACTGTCTGGGTTTTGGTACACATTTTATTACCTTTTTCTAAAGCAATTATGGCTGCAAAGATACCCTGAAAGTTTTAGAAGTTCACTTGGCATTAAAGTGTATGGAGCCCACCGCGTTAGCGAACCAAAAATTTGGTGTTCACGCCATCACTACTCAGTGGATAGTTGGAGAGAATGGGGCTAGCCTGGCTGGTGGGAGATGCATGTGGAAGGGATGGAGCACAAAGGCAGGAAAATGAACAACCAGATGTGAAGTTTGCAGGCTAAACAGATGTACCTCTGACCAGCTGGGACCCCAAGATGAATGCAAGTCAGCTCTCTTCCTGCTTCCTGACACTTATCTTCCTCTTCTTGTCTTCCTTTAGAGGCATTAATCAGCATTATTTTTTAGAAGAAAGCCAGAAAAAACTCTGACATATTGTTAACCTCAACCTTTTCTTACACTAAATCACCTTCCTGTTGGCTTTTCCTTTTTTTTTTCCGTTCAGAAAGATCGCGGCTTTTCATATAAGCCGTTGGTCCTTCTAACGGGGACTTAGATCAATGAATGTTCCCATTCATTGATCTCTTGGCTAACAGGCAGTGGCACAGGAGCAAGTGGGTGTGCGCAATCAGTCGCAGGAGTGTGCAGCGGCATGGCAGCAGCCTTTTGGACATAGCAGCTACATCCAAAATCTGAATTGGTTAACTTTTGCTAAATCAGTTTCCGTACAAGACTTGGGTCTCAATTCCATCATCTTATCAAGACATGTTTTACTGTAAAGCATAGATATGTATAAGCTTCCCAAACTGCTGTCTGTATTTGAAAAATGAATGAAACATTACATAGAGAGTGATACATCTTATTTAAAATGAAATTGTAGGGTGCTTTAGTACAGGCAGTTTCGTATTTCCTCCTCTAAAGAGCAAAATTAAATGCCATAACTTGCAGACTTCCTGTCTATCGATTGCTTTCAATCAGCTGTCTGAAAGAGCTGTTTAAAATGTATGTCATTCAGAGCCGACAATTCTGCTACAGGAATCTGATTAGGTAGTCAGGCTTTGTAAAGAGATTATAAACTATTTAATTGTTTCAATGTGAAATCATTGGACTGGTTTGCGAAAGAAGCTGCTTGACCTCTATCGTCATCTTTTAAACTGAACTTAGAATACACAGTGTTTTTCCCTTTTCTTCCTTTTTTTTATGTGTCAAAATAACTGACTCAAACATACTGTGCTTTTGTGTCTTACACTTTATCCGGTTATTATAATAGGTGAGCATGCCTCTGGTTGGAAATAATGAGGCCAAATGGGAATGGAAAAGCTCTAAAAAAAGAGAGAAAGGAAATGCTATTTGCTGTGAATAGTTTCAATTAGGGTAGTGGGTAAATTAAAGGCATGTTGCTTCATAGTAGGCGGTAGTGCTGTGTCAACACATGAACTGTCCACCAGTGTAAATACTGTAATGGAGGGAAAAGAAAGCTCTCTATTGTTTATGTTATTGCTATTTAAATGCAATGAATTTTATGCTTAGTTTTTTCTTTCTTTATCTATAGATACAATAATTATGAGCTTCCTCCTTTCTAGGGAATCTGGAAATGTTAAGAAAACACTGGCCTTGGAATGCTACATTATCACAAGAATTTGAAACCAGTTAAGCTTTCTACCATGTGTTCAATGGACACTGTACAGCACTATGATGAATTTTGTTACAATATTTGTATATTTTTAGTAGCAAATCTGGGCTTTCTGGTCAGGGAGGTCATACCTCTCAACTGTCCCAATATGCATGAGACTGTCCCAGGTTGGAACCTGTGATCCCTTGCACTCCCCACCCCACCCCAGCCCCCATTCCCACCAATGTTCTACCAATAGAGGGACATAATGCAAGGCAGAGGCAGATCAGCCAATCACGCACACTTCTGAGGGAAAGTTAGCCAATGGCAGGGAAGTATGGGGGAGGGCTGTAGAGGCAAGAAGTGACCCATACTTCACTGCAGGGCTATTCATTGTGCACAGTGCAGGTACTGATCTTTGTACTGCGTAGAGGAGAGTGATGGCCTCAGGTAGTTCTGGGACCTCTGTGGAAGAAAGTGGAATGGATAGGGACATTTGGGCTCTGTACAGAGGAACATAAAACTGGGCATAGGAAACCCAGAGGGAGCAGTGTGTTTTGCAGAGAGGAGTGAGACATGCGGTATGAATCTGCAGAGAGGAGTGTCAGCTCCAGAGGGGTCTGTGGGCTTTTTAGGGGAGGAATGTAACATTTAGAGGTGGCACTGATTTATAGGATAGTGTGACATCCAGAGAGCAGAGTGCTTTGCAGTGATGGGTATTAGGCTGTGCAGAGATTAGTGCAATGTGTGTACTGAGGTTCTCAGAGGCTACTATGATATTTTGAGGTGACACTTTGCTCTGCAGACAGGGATATGGCTTATAGCTACTGTCCTGAGTTGGGAGACATGCATATGTTGTGTGTTTTGTGTATGAGTTTGAGGGTCATTTTGCCAAATAATGTTTGAGGATAAAATGTGGGTCAATTTTTTACAAATGGCTTTACCCACACCTGCCTTGAACATACCCACTTATCGGCAGTTTGCAAAAGTAGGGGTGAGGCTTAAGGCCACACCGGGGGCATGGCTAAAGTGTCCCTATTTCTCTTCTTCAAAAGTTGAGCAGTAGGAGATAGGCGTAAATGTAAAAAGGCGCCCGGTAAAAAGGGTGCCAGAGATAGCTGCTGGTAGAATATCGGTAAAATTACTGATATTCTACTATTTAATTAGGATAGTAAAATATTGGTCATCTTTACTGATATTTTACTGTAACCTAAACCTACTCTCACTCAGAATCCTCCCTCTACTGATGCCTATCCCTAAGACCCCCTCTGGTGGTAACTAACCTTAACACTTCTTGGTGGTGCCTAACCTTAAACTTCCCATGCCTAACCTTAACCCCGCCTAACCTTATCCCCCTGGTGCCTAGCCTTAACCCCTGAGGACCCCACACACACTCCTATCACTAAAGACCCTGCCTCCTAACCCAATTTTTTTGCCGGCATAGACGGCAATGTAAAAAGAAGCAATTTGCGGCTATAAAGAGTAAATAGCTGATAAACATGGTAAATGTTGGCTATAAGAGGCTATTAAAGGTAAAACACAGCTATAAACTGCTAGGTAGGTAGGGAGGGTAGGTAGCAGTGGCATAGCTACAGACCTTGGGCCCCAATGCGGGTTTGGACCAAACCCTCCACCTTCTTCCATTCCTACATTAGATAATGTGTTCCCTCCCACCCCAGAATGGTATCTAGATGGGCTCCTCCTTCCTCACCAGTATTGTATCCAGATGGGCTCCCCCTCCCTCCCCAGTATGAAGCCAGATGGACTTTCTCCTCCCTCCCACCTCAGTATGGGAGCCAGATGGACTCCTCCCACCCCAGTGTGGCAGCCAGATGGACTTCCCCCTCCCTCCCAAGCCAGTATGGTAGCCAGACGGGCACCCCTTCCCTCCCTCCCCAGTATGGTAGCTAGATGTTCCCCACTCTCTCACACCCCCTCCTGCCCCCTCTATGGTACCTAGATTCCCCCCCCCCCTCCCCCACCCCAGTATGCTAGCTAGATGTGCCCCACCCACTCCCTCACCCTCCCCCACCTCAGCATGGTAGCTAGATGAGCCCCACTCCCTCACCCTCCCCCCACCTCAGTATGGTAGCTAGATAAGCCCCACTCCCTCACCCTAACACCTAGTAAAGGAGTTTGGATGCTAAACTGGCCAGCCTGCAGTGTAGATCTGTTACTTACTGAAAACATGTATAAAGATTATCCTAAACAGATGAGATCCTATAACAAACAATAATGGGATAATACTCAATTTCAACACCGCAAGAATAGGTCAGTTCACAGACATTGATAGAGTGCTGTGATGCAATTCCATGATTTACATTTCCTTGCTCCAGTGTCAGGGCCCTGTTGATCACCAGAGTGGTGACTGACAGGACAAAATAACCATGGCACTGGTCTGACTGGCAAGACAAAGTCTTATTACAGACTCACAGGATAGGGTACTGGACTGACTAACAGGGCAAAATAATAGGAAGGCTAGGGTATCTAGGAACAGCATGCTAACCAAGCTGGAGTTGTGCAATCAAACAGCACTGAGTACTGTTTAGATAGGGTTTGATTAAACCTATATTTCGCGCCAGTGCTGCAGCCACGCCCCCAGCCAGCTTGATAAAGAGATCCCTGCACTATGCATGTGTTCTAAATAAGTGCACCTGGCAGAGAAGCAGGAAGAAAAATGTCTGGGCCTGGTGCAGGATGAGAACACCGGCAGATCTGCAGGAGAGGGCGGCTCTGGATCCTGTAAGTATAACATCCGGTTTCCTATAAAGATAATGCCAGCATCAGATTCTAAATTAGCACGTTGTTATATACTGTTTTCTATTAAATATAGGGTTTATGTGATAACATATCATTGCTTTCTTTTTTATTACATTTTACACAACAATCATAACATTTCTGGAAATTACAATGGGGTTGTATGATGATATTTTACTGTACATTTTGAAAAGTAAACTGCTATGGATCTTTTTTTCTTTTTCGTATAGCAATACTTTTCCAAAACATTTCATAAGAAATATTGAAGATGTTCAAACAGAATTGCAAATTTATGTTTTATTCTCCTACTTCCTTTTTCAGAAATGTATCAATTATTAATACACTTTAAATTGCAGACCATGCATTCTGTTGCAGCTCAGACATATTGAAGTGTATCAGAAGCACCAGCAATATGATTAGATTGGAAATATGGACTTTGCGTCAAATGAGTGTTTTCTGCCACATTTCTTTCTGCTTAAAATAATAAGGCTGAAATGGTGAGTGCATTTATATATTGATAACAAAAAGTAAGGCCTGTCACTCTATAAGTTACGTATGTACTGTATGTTCTTGTACCTTGTATACACACTGGGGTCATTTACTATTGCCATGTTTAGGGACAATCACTATAAATAAATAGCAGCTTTTTATATTTTTAAATGTTTTAATCAATTTTCTGTAGAAAAGAGATTGATGAGAAGATCATTCACCAATGATAAAGTGAACATTTACATTGAATATTATAATTGTATATTGCATTATTAAAATTATAATGTAATCAAATGACCTGGTGTAAAATGATCCACCACCTGGTGGTGTGCAGTATGAATGACACATGACCTCACTCTCCCACAATGCTTCCGCGAGGCAAACCCTGAAATTCTTGCCTATGGCAAAGCTGCCATCATTGAGGTCTTTTCATTAAAAAAAGTTCACACATCTAGGACAAGTTTGATGTTAAAGTGAACCTAAAGGTAAAAAACAAAATTGCTTACCTGGGGATTCTTCCAGCCCCCCGAAGTGTACCTGGTCCCTTGTGGTAATTCTACGAACCACTGTTCCTCCGCTGTCCCCTTCATAATGCAGTCGACTGGCGAGTCAGGCAGCTACGCACATGTGCAGCCTCTATCGTGCTTTCGCGGCTGGAAGCATTCTGCACATGCGCTTTAGCAATTTTTGCTTACTGCGCAAGTGCAGAGTGCTTGTAGAGATGGGAGCATGTTGGATGAGGGGCACATCACAGGGCCACGCATCCAGTGTTGGAGGGGGGCAGCGGAGGAACAGCAAAGTGCAGGATGATAGCCAGGAACCAGGAAGATTTCAGGGGGCTGAAAGAAGCCCCAGGTAAGTAAATGGGCATTTTTTTCACTTTAGGTTTCCTTTCATGAAGTCAGAGTTGAGTCAGAAGACTTCATCTGCATACTCTTTTCGGAGAAACTGGAAGATTTAAACGCAGGCGATCAAAATGACAACTTACTTTATGCAAGAATTCAAAACAAAAATCTGAAATGTCTTTTTTCACAATGTTTAGTATCTTTCAGTGTCGCTGTACATTATTGAGAAAGAGAAGGGCTACAATTTTGGTATCATTTGCTTCTCTGCACAGGTCAAAATTACATTCTTTTCAAAATTGACAAGCTCTATGTTTACATTATCAAAGTGCATCTCCTTCTTCTCCTTCACCTCTCCACACTTCAATGCACTTCATAAATGATGAACCCAAAATGATCATGGGCCGGTACATCCTAAAATATAAATAAGACAAACTAGTTGGTGGGGTCAGCCAATGAAGTCCATTGGCTGATCCCACCAACCTAAAGGTTTCTTTTGTAAGTTGTCAACAACCTGGAAAAGTGATGCAAAAATGCAACAGGCACTACCACAGGCTCATGAAAGCACTTTGACATCTGTCATTTAGCTACAATGTTATTGGGTAAAATGAAGTTTCTTAAAGTGGGCAGTTACTTTTACGATCTAAAAGATAAGCATATGTTTTTATACAAGATCAATTCCGCTCCTGCAGACAACTCCAGTAAATGACAACTTGTCAAACATCCTATGAGACTGTGGGAAAACTGATCATAAAAACTGGCTCTGCCGTAAAAGAGTCTTTGCTGTAATTGTATCATAAACACATTTTAATTGAACTTATGGAGGATCTGAATTTTAATACAGAACAAATAAAGCTAACAGCTGTTACCCACAAAATATTGACCAATTATGATACAAATCAGGTCCTATTAGTATTATTTTATTTATATAGTGCCAACATCTTACGTAGCACTGTACATAGTGCAAAACAAATGTTGTTGGGGAACATCTACACATGAGAAGTTCAGGACACTGTGCAATCATGACAATCATGCAATACAAGTACATATACTGTACATACATAGTTAGGCTTTGTTCACATCTAAAATCAAAATCACTGACGGACACGTTTTGCGATTTTGAGAGTGATTTTTTCCCCCCTCCTGGTGCTTACCTGCGCAATACGATTTTGTGTAAAGCACATTTTAAAGCTCTTTTGCAGAGCGATTTGTTTTTTCACTTCCTGGTGCAAGTCAGGAAGTGAACTCTTTGTCCTGGAAAATAACAAATACAATGTATTTATTCTACTGTTTATTTTAAAGAAAAGGAGTTCAGGTGCTGTGCACCTGAACAAGCTTTAGAGCAAGATTTCTACAGCATGCTGGATCAATTTTTTTTTTAAATGGTTAGGCAAGAAATCAATCAAAATGATTGAGTGGGTATCCACATTGTGGCATCAACCTCTGCCAGAATTGATCATGTGTGGGCACCTTTAGTCTGGAGAGATCACAGAGGGCAAAATACACACACAGTTTAAGAAATACTTTTTTGACACCCTTTCCACTTAGAAAGAAGTGAACCATTGTAATCTTTCTGGTAGTTTCATTTTCACACAAAAAAATACAGAATATAAACCTAAATCCAGAAAAAAACCCACATTATACTAAAGTTATAAATGCAAGGTATGCAGGCTTTGATTCACTAACAAAATGGTATGTACATTGTTTAAAGAGACACTAAAGCGGGAAAAAAATATGATATCACGAATAGAGATGGCCGAAACAGTTCACCG
Organism: Hyperolius riggenbachi; assembly: GCF_040937935.1. Taxonomy (NCBI): domain Eukaryota; kingdom Metazoa; phylum Chordata; class Amphibia; order Anura; family Hyperoliidae; genus Hyperolius; species Hyperolius riggenbachi. The sequence goes on along the minus strand of NC_090646.1, from coordinate 448,652,358 downwards.
GCGAACGGTTCCTGCCGAACTTCCGGGGTTCGCGAACTTTACCGGAAGTTCGATTCGCCCCCATAGTGCATCATGAGGGTCAACTTTGACCCTATACATCAGAGTCAGCAGGCACACTGTAGCCAATCAGGCTACACTCCCTCCTGGAGCCACTCCCCCCTTATAAAAGGCAGGCAGCGTCGGCCATTTTACTTACTCGTGTGCCTGCAGTAATTAGAGAAGGGAAAGCTGCTGCAGACTCTCATAGGGAAAGATTAGTTAGACTCTTGTAGGCTTGTTAGCTTGCTCCTTGCTTATTCTTATTGCTAAAAAAGCACCCCTCAACAGCTCTTTTGAGAACTAATCTTGTTCTTGTGATAGATTTGTGTGTGTGTGTGTGTGTGTGTGTGTGTGTGTGTGTGTGTGTGTGTGTGTGTGTGTGTGTGTGTGTGTGTGTGTGTGTGTGTGTCCCACTGACACTTGTGTTGCATAGACAGCCTTGGTAATTCCTACTGTGTGTGCCACTGCCAGGCCCAGCACATTCAGTGACTACTACCTGTGTGTGTGACAGGTGCACATTGTAATACACACTGCATGTACCTACCTTTTGTTCATTGTGCACCCACCCACCTACGTGAGCACGCGCAGTGTCACTGTGCCTGTCTGGTACCTGTCTGTGTGTGACGGGTGCACATTGTAATACCCACTGCATATACCTACCTGTTGTTCACTGTGCACCCACCCACCTACGTGAGCACACGCAGTGTCACTGTGCCTGTCCGGTACCTGTCTGTGTGTGACAGGTGCATATACACATTGTAATACCCACTGCATATACCTACCTGCTGTTGTTCACTTCAGTACACCCACCCACCTACGTGAGCGCACGCAGTGTCATTGTGCCTGTCTGGTACCTGTCTGTGTGTGACAGGTACACATTGGAATACCCACTGCATATACCTACCTGTTGTTCACTGTGCACCCACCCACCTACGTGAGCGCACGCAGTGTCACTGTGCCTGTCCGGTACCTGTCTATGTGTGACAGGTGCACACTATAATACCCACTGCATATACCTACCTGCTGTTGTTCACTTCAGTGCACGCACCAACTATGCTTTACAATGCGTTTAAGGGTGATGTCACAGCACAATGCAATAAAGGTACCACTGCCAGTATTCCTCCTCCCATGTCCATGCAGGCAAGGACAGGACACTCCAGCGATCTCATGGTGATGTCGGACATGCGGACATTCTTTAGTCCAACGCCTCACCTTAGCGTTTCTGGATTCACTCTCCACCAATGCCTGGACTGGCAGGTAGCCGACTACCTCGCCTTAAAGTGTGGATGTACACAGTGTGAGCAGCGATGAACCCTTGGACTACTGGATGCGCAGGCTTGACTTGTGGCCAGAGCTGTCCCAATGCCATCCAACTTCTGTCTTCTGCCTCAAGCGCCCTGTCAGAAAGGACCTTCAGCGCAGCTGGAGGCATTGTCACTAAGAAGAAAAGTCGCCTACGATGTCTAAGTCACAAAAGTGTTCAGTACCTCACCTTTAGCAAAATGAATGAGGAGCTACTGCCCGCCTGAAGACTAAGTCAGTCCCGACACACAGCATCTCTGCCTGCACACTGTTTGACTGGCTGCCTGCCCCAAGACTAAGTCGCTCCCTACACAGCACTCTGCCCTCAGGCCGCTTGACTGCCTTCTCCACCACCACCAACAGGGCCCATGACTCCAGGCGGATTCCTGAATTTTTAAGGCCGCTGCTAGCAGCAGCCGCTATAATAATTTTTCTGGTGCGTGTACATGCCTGTCTAATTTTTCTTGCTGCACTGCAGCTGCAACAACAAAACAAAATGCATGTACATTTGCCAATTCCCCTTCGTGATCATTATCTTGCCGCGGTGAAAGGGCTTTCATATCACAATGAAGCAATGACCTCTGGCTATATGAGTGCCTCGGGGGGGGGGGGGGGGGTCACACCAAAGATAATAAGGTCATTACTTCATTGTGGACAGACTAAATTTGATCAGCTGGACAGTCACTGTTCTGTCATCCAGCTACCTCAGCTCGACTATATGAGCTGGAAAGCAGCCATCACCTGCCCTCTCATCATGGTGCACACCAATCCAGCACGGCCGTCACTACACAAAGCTGTTTGCAGTCACTGCATACCTTTCACTGCACATTGCATTATACCTGGCAGTCAGTGCATACCTCATTAAAGGATTTAAAATTGATTCATCCCATATACAGCAGGGCCTCGAAAGTCCTCCTGTATTGTTATTTTTGGTCACTACCTCGGGACGTGCATGCCATGCCTGCTGCCTTCGTTGGATGTGTGGTAGCCGTTTCTGCTCCTTTGCCCACAGCGTGCCTGCTGCCTTCCTTTGATGTGTGGTGGTGGTAGCCGTTTCTTAGGCTCCCACTCCGGACTGGAATCGAACCCTGATTCCCCGGCCATTACCCGTGGTCACTCACAATGGCAGACTTGCCCTCCATAACCAGGGTTTATTTATTTATTTATTTATTTATTTATTTATTTTTATTTATTTATTTATTTATTTATATAACCAGGGTTGCACATAAACTACGCCAGCGCGAATCTACGCGTCGTAGTCCGCAACTACGCATCGTAGTTCATAGACGAAGTTTAAAAACTTCGCATACGTATTTTCACGTAGTCGTAGTCACGCTATGCGAAGCTTTGCCCCGCTACGCACAGTTGACGTATGTATTGCGAAGTCAACTATGCATGCGGTAACTGCGTCTATACAGATCATTGCGCATGCGCAGAAACATTATTGCCCTTCTATACGTATACAATTCCGCATTGGAAGGTGGTATGTAAGCATATATTAGTTCACCCATTGGCATAGTTAGCGGGTTTTTGCGGACATTTTTCTGCATAAGGGTATAAGCGTCAACTAAGTCAACTATGCATGCGGTAACTGTGTCTATACAGATCATTGCGCATGCGCAGAAACATTATTGCCCTTCTATACGTATACAATTCCGCATTGAAAGGTGGTATGTACGCATATATTAGTTCACCCATTGGCATAGTTAGCGGGTTATTGCGGACATTTTTCTGCATAAGGGTATAAGCGTCTGCATCAACTACGCTTCGCACTACACGAAGCTTACGTATTTCAACGCGTAGTCTACGAAATGCAAAAGTAGCGAAGTTTATGATTTCGTAGCCGTAGTTTGCGAAGCGTAATCGCGGAAAACTATGCGTAGTTCCAATGTAGCGAAGTTGGCTGACTACGACCATCCCTATCCATAACAGATTCTTGTTGCAGGTACTGAACAGCAAGCAGAACAAGTATTTAAAAAAATAGATGTAAGCTTTAACAATGGTAGAGAAAGAACCATCGAAAGTTGATAAAGCAGTCAGACCTTATCATATCACTGAGGAAGAGCAATTTCGCCATGTGCACACCAGTCCAGCATGGCCGTCACAACACAAACAGCTGTTTGCAGTGCGTTACACAGTGAGTTTGGTGTGTCAGTGTGAAGCAGTACTCTAATTACACTTCCTGATTGATGTATAAACACGCAATATGTTTTAAAGCACTTTAGGCCTACAATGTAGCATTCAGTGTGATTTTGGCCCTTAAAACACTGCTCTGCGTCAAATCCAGATTTTTCCCTGGGACTTTTGGCGTCTATCCCATTCCGCCATGCCCCCCTCCAGGTGTTAGACCCCTTGAAACATCTTTTCCATCACTTTTGCGGCCAGCATAAGTGTTTCTAGTTTTCAAAGTGTGCCTCCCCATTGAAGTCTATTGCGGTTTGCGAAAGTTTGCGCGAATCGAACGTTTGGCGAAAGTTCGCAAACCCGGTTCGCGAACTGAAAATCGGAGGTTTGGGGCATCTCTAATCATGAATTGGTTGTGTAGTAGGGGTAATTACTAGAACATTGGTAGCAAATATTCTCACATTTTTATTTTCAGTTATACAGTTTTTTTTATATAACATTGCATCATTCTCTAATATTTGCAGTTTATACATTTCTCAGCATTCTAAATGTTTTTACAGAACAGGCAGTGAACTTTTAACCTGTCCTGAACTGTTCTCTTTAAAAGAAAAACACAATACAGTTGAGATAACCTAATCAGAAGTCAGAGCTCTCTGCTCAATGCTTTTTGCATAGACAACAACTGGAATTTCTTACCTCTTCCTGTATTGGAAACAAATATAAGACTTATGTATCTGCTCCTAATGCTTTATTTCTTGGCTGTACTACACAGCCAATTCATTATATCATAATTTTGTTTTGGCTTCAGTGTCTTTAAAAACATCATGCAAAGTTTTGCACTAACTAATACATTATTGGATGCATTAATTACTGGTAGTTACCTGAGTAAACTGTTGTATGTATTGTAGCATAATTTTATGGTATTTAATTTTAAGCCAAATATACTGCTTCCTGGCAAACTTTTAATGCTTGCATATTCATTTTTGCATTGTTCTTTAATGCACAGAAACAATTTCACAGCTGTAATGCAAAATAAATAAATAAACAACACACCTTACATTAAAGCCACAGGTATTACACTTAAAAGCTGGTGTTGTAATATGTGTATGAAACTATGTGTTACAGAATAATGCTGGCTTTTGCAACAATCTTATAATTTGCTACAGTAGGAATCACTTATCTACTGAGGATTATTATGGGTTTGGTTAGATTCTTGGTGGGTCACCACAAAAAAAAAAAATAACATAATACACACATACATAAAACATACACTTTCTCTGGATTTCTTAGCTAAGTATGGCTCTGCTCTATTTATCTGGGTGGGAGTACCGGTAATTGTTAATTCTGAGTTTCTAAGCCAAAAAGTCAGAGCTGATGACTAGAATGGTTGTGAGTTCTTGTCTAAGATTGGCAATTTCAACAGTGTTAGATGGGTAAGGGCCTTGTTTTAAATTTTAGCTAGTAGACTATCAATTTCTAGCTGCTTGTTCTTTCTTTGAATAAACCTCACTTTTAAATACCCCCCTTATAAAAACAAAATACTGTAGGTACACCATAAAGTCATACTGTCAATACCAATTAAAGTACCACAATGTTGTAAAATTTAAAATATAGGAAAGCAGTAAAGAAAAATAAAATGTGCTATAAATAATGTTTCTCCTATATTGCAGTCAATTACAGTAGGAAGTAGAAATCTGACAGAACTGATAGCTTTTGGACTAGTCCATCTCTCAATGGGGGATTCTCTGCAATAGCATCACATGGTTTTTGGTATAAACCTGGAATCTGGTAAGTGATGCATCCCATCAATTACCAAGTTCAATTTGAAAGCTTTCAGAATATCTATTTTGATTATTATTTTTTTTTTTCAGTCACATGATATGTTTCATGATGTCTTTAAACTTTATGTTGTACCTTTCGCTTCTGTTATCTATTTCATAATTAACGCCATCTGTAAGCTTTGTGTGATCTTTTACCAGGTCATTATAAGCTGTATAATAAGAAAGCTTGACCCACTCTCTCCGCTAGCTTGTTTGCTGTGAAATTTACTTAAGATGTAATAAATGTTTGCTTATCAGTCCCCTTAGCTCTTCTCACTTATTTTATATATTATATTACAGCATACAAATAAAACAATTAAACAGTTTTTCTTTTGAAGCACTTGTATCACAATATATATATTTTTTATAACATTTTACTTTAAATACATCATTGAACAGTATTACACTTGGAAGAGAACTACATATATGAAAATATCAGCCTGATATACAAATTACAAATAACGACACAAGGTCACTTCTGCAGAGGCAATTTTAAAGTTTATAGCAATACCCAAATATCATGTTTCTCAGCTATGCAGGAGTTCTATGACCTCGTATTAGTTGCCAGTGAGAATTACGCTACGGTCTGTTTGCAAGGAACTGTCATTTAGAGCTCTAGAATCTAATCTTACAGTGACAAAAAAGAAAAAAGTACACTGTCTATTTGTACGCAGGATTTTGACTAAACTGTACATACATTTTTAGCTCATCATGAGGTATTTTCGTGTAGCTACAGTAAAATTGCTGTGAACAGATAGCACACAACAATATTACCACTACTTGTGTAAGTTGCATAGTGCACACTGGCCACATAGGTAATGTGCACATTCCTAGTGCACCGCACACTATGCAAGTAACATAATACATAGTACTCCGGCAATGCTTTCCTGATCTCGGTAATGCGAGTTGCGTTAAATGCACAATTATTCACTGCCTCCACATACATGTATATATATATATATATATATATATATATATATATATATATATATATATATATATATATATATATATATATATATATATATTACATGTCTCTTCAGGTGCATTTTAATGGGGGAGTTGTGGTAAATACATACCGTATATACTCGAGTATAGGCCGACCCGAGTATAAGCCAACCCTCCAACTTTTACCTAAAAAATGGGAAAAAATGCTTGACCTGAGAATAAGTCGAGGGTGGGAAATGCAGTAGCCCTATGGTGGAGAACAAAGCATTGTGTGATTGCAATCACATACATACAGTCATAGTTACAAACTTTAGTTGCCCAGTAGTTGTTTCTATATTTTTCTGATTAGTGTCTGCACTGTTTCTGAGTGCTACTGGTAAACTTTGGTGGTCCTGTAAACCCCTGCCTGCCAGAGCAGAAGTTATAGCATATGACATTGTGCCCCCCCAAGTTTCCCAGTATCCCCCAGCATACCGGTATGTACAGTACTTGTGCTTCTGTTGCTCCTGGTTACTGGCCTGCACTGTGGTGATTGCATATAGTAAATTCCAGCCTGCCAGACCAGACGTTCTAGCATACCTCTTTCTGGTCCCCCTTGTCGTCCCATCTCTCCTGGTTACCGGCCCATGCTGTGGTGATCACGTACAGTAAAACTCCCGCCCACAGGACCAGATGTTCTAGCCTACCACTGTGTGGTCCCCCGAGTGTCCTATCCCACGCATATGTAAAGTACGGTACTTGTGGGTTCCATCTCTCCAGGTTACTGGCCTGCGCTGTGAAATTCCCTTTGCAGCTTGTTAGCTGCAGGCTCGTTGCTATGACCTCACAGTGTCACACGTGATAAGAGGCGCCACTAGAGGGTGTCATAGCAAGGAACATGCGGTTAACAAACTGCTTAGAAAATTTCACAGCACGGGCCGGTAACCCGGGATGGAAGGAACCACAAGTACCATACTTTACATATGCAGGGATAGGACACTCTGGGGACCACACAGAGGTATGCTAGGACGTCTGCTCTGGTGGGCGGGAGTATGTGATGTATGCTATCATCACAGCACGGGCAGGTAACTGGGAGAAATGGAACCACAAGTACCATACTCTACATATGCCAGTTGATTGGACATTTGGGGGGTCCACACAGAGGTATGCTAGGACATCTGGTCCTGTGGGCAGGAGTTTTACTGTACATGACCACCACAGCACGGGCCGGTAACCGAGAGGAACAGATGTATATACATATGCCGGGGGATACTGGGACACTCAGGGGGACCACAAAAAGCTATGCTAGATATCTGCTCTGGCAGGCAGGAGTTTACAGTCCACTAGTTTGTCAGTAGCACTCAGGAGACAGCGCAGACACTGATCATAGAAGCACCACCGCTTTGCATATGCAGCTACGGTCTTTTATGTTTTGGTGGATGGTACAGGAAGGGGGGGGGAATCTGCTTATGACTCCAGTATAAGCCAATACCCCCACTTTTGGGCCACTTTTTTTGGTCTCAAAAATTCGACTTATACTCAGTTATATATGGTAGTTGTAAACCCTGTCACATACCCAAAATACCAGATTCTCAGCAATTGTGCTATTGATAATCATTCTGCTGATACACTCACTAGCACCAAATCCATGTGCACCACAATTTACAACAGACGTTAAATAGACAGCAGAGCTTTGCATTATTTTTAAAGTTCAGTCTTTGCAGAATAACTTTAAAAATGTTAACATATTGTAATTCTATTAAACCTCAATTAAACTACTTCTTGTGTGTTTGAATCATTTATACAAAATATAGTGAAACAGATAAAACCAGCTGCTAGTGGTAATAATATAAGTTTTAAGACTGAATTTTAAATATGCCAAGTCCATTTTATACCGCTGTAATTAGACACGTTCTCCAATACTTGGCTGTTTATTTCCTGATTTATACATTGCTTGGGATCTTTTATGTTGATATTTTTGTTCATCTCCAATGTTTGTTCTCAGGGTTTATTTCTCTTTGTGGGATTACAAGTGACAGTTCTAAGAGTCTTCTATCATGCTTCTTGTCAGCGGCAGGCTACATGGGATGTGTTTAAGTGCTGTGCTGCCAAATCATAGGTCAATGTCTAACTCTTCAAGGACAGAAATATGAACAATAATATTAAAGCAGATCTGGATTCTCAACGGTGATCTACACTTGAATGCTGATGTTTATTGTTCGTCAAGGAAAATAGGGGGAATAATGTAAATGAAGTATAAAATTGGGCCTTGCTGTTCTGAAAGCAGCCCTAATTAGAAAGGCCTTTTGGCTCTATATTTGACAAGCTGAACGAATAGCTGATGACTGGGTGCTGATCCAAATTCAAAGAAGCTATTTTGAAAGAGATGTGTGGGCAGCACAAATATTTTGAATAAGGCATTTTTAAGCTTGCAGCCAGCTAGTTAATCGAGTGACTTAATGCTTTGTTTTTTCTCCGGTTCAAGAATAACATTTAAAAAAAGTATCATTATAAATGAAGAAATAATAGATACTGAAGGCAGGATAAACATCCAAAATGTCAATCTAAAATAAAAGTCAGCCTCTGCAAAAGTAATGTCTGTACTGTGTATGACAGGAGATACAGTAAAACACATATTGTCTGGGCATTGCGACTTGTTATGCAATGTAAGCTGACAATAGTGCTATGCCGTGTATATTTGGCAACTGCTGGCAGACATAGAACATATATTATAATGTTTCAAAAGGCTGGGATGGAAAACACTGATCATCAGTAGTGTTGGGCGAACATCTGGATGTTCGGGTTCGGTGTGGTTCGGCCGAACATGCCCCCGATGTTCGGCATGTTCGAGCCGAACCCCGAACCCAACCCGAACATTTCCCTTTGGGGCCCCTATAGGGTCCCAGCATAAAGGGAGAGCATGCCCCGAGCGCAGGGGGTGGGGGGGGGGGGGGTTTGGGCGGAAATGCCCCCCACCCCTCCCCGCTAAGCTCTCCCTTTTGCCGGTTCCCTATAATGGTAAATTTAAGCCCCCCAAAAGTACCTGAGGAGGAGGGCAGGTAGCGGGCAGCCAGAGATGATAGGCGCTAGTACTATCTGGTACTTCCGCCCTCTCTTGACGCACTTCCTGTTTACATTTGAAGTCGCATCAAGAGAGCGCAGAAGTACCGCGATGACGCGAACGAGGGTACGCGTCATCTACATGATGACACGTACCCTCGTACGCGTCATCGCGGTACTTCTGCGCTCTCTTGACGCGACTTCAAATGTAAACAGGAAGTGCGTCAAGAGAGGGCGGAAGTACCAGATGGTACTAGCGCCTAGCATCTCCGGCTGCCCGCTTCCTGCCCTCCTCCTCAGGTACTTTTGGGGGGCTTAAATTTAACATTATAGGGAACCGGCAAAAGGGAGAGCTTAGCGGGGAGGGGTGACGGGCATTTCCGACCCCCCGCGCTCGGGGCATGCTCTCCCTTTATGCTGGGACCCTATAGGGGGCTATGTTCGGCCGGACACGGCTGTGTTCGGCCGAACAAAGAAGGCCTGTTTGGGTTCGGGCAGTGTGCCCGAACACCCTCCCGAACACCATGAGGTGTTCGGGGGGTGCCGAACCGAACCCGAACAGGCCAAAATCCGGGCGAACCCGAACAGTGGCGAACACTGTTCGCCCATCACTAATCATCAGCCTTTATTCACCCAAAATTTACTCCAAACTAAATGTTTCTAAAGCTTAAATTAGTACAATTTCACCAAAACCAAAATTTCTGGAAAATACAATGTGATGTCCTGTGTGTTTGTGAAATTATATATATGAAACCTTTTTCAAATCATGTTAATTGAAATCTATGTCCTGTCTGTGGCCACTTATCTCTACCAGGGCTTAGAATTAAATTATTCTGCTCTGCACACTCACACCGTTCCCTTTACTCTCGCAATGCTGCAGCCCGCTCGCTTTGCTGTCACAGTGACAGCAGAGCTCCCTATCCTATACCATTGGTTCCTGATCCCGGGATTACTGTGAGCCAATCACAGTGATCACCAGAGGCGTAGCTATGGGTGAGCAAGGGGGGACATATGCCCCCGGGAACAGCATTGTGAGGGAGCTCAACACAGCCACTGCACTCCCACATGCATGAAAGGTGGCTCACTGGCTACCTGAAGTGCCCCTGCTTCTCTCCCTCCCTCTGCAGTGGAGAGCAGAAGCGTTAACAGCAGCAGAAAAATCAGGGTAAATCTGCTTATCTAAAGGGAGGGGGGCATCTGACTATTTAAAGTAGGGCCCACCTGACGATGTGAATGGGAAAAGGAGGGCACATTTGGCTATCTAAACAGAATTTGTACATGTTACTCCACCTATGACCACTACCACATTCTGATGTGTGGCCACGCCAATTGTGTCCAGATTGTTTACACCCCCAGGCGCTGAAAACCCTAGCTACACCTCTGGTGATCACAGGCTAAAAGGGGAAAGAATGGCTCTGTTCCTTAAAGAGAACCAGGGACATTTGCAAAAAGATTTTATACATACCTGGGGCTTCCTTCAGCCCCATAAGCCTGGATGCCTCCCACACCTCTGTCCTCCGCTGCCTTTATCCGCTGGTACCGGGTCCCATACTTTCCGCCAGTCTAGCCAGTCGATGCAAGCGCAGTGCGTCACTGCTGGCACACGTGGCCAATTTTCCGCATGAACAGGGGCTCCCTCCATACCCTTACGCATGCGCCTCCATACTACGCAGATGCATGCGTAAGGATATGGAGGGAGCCCATGTTCATGCGGAAAATTGGCCGCATCCGCCGGAAGTGACGGGACCTGGAAGCAGCGATAGAGGCAGCAGAGGACGGCGGAGTGGGAGCGATTCAGGCTTTTGGGGCTGGAGGAAGCCCCAGGTATGTATAAAAGCTTTTTCATTTTTTCCATTCTTTTCGTCTCTGGTTCCCTTTAAGGAGCCAGTACTATCTGGTCCCGAAGAGGTTTAGCAATAAATAAACATACTTAAGTCCAGCAGATCCACCAGACCAGCATGTGCTCTGTTCTGGTACAGTATTTGTTTTCTGGATTCTTTACACAACAAGGTTGGCTCTCTATGCTGTAGCCAAAAGCTGTAGCTCTTAATTCTTGCAAGCTCTACCCCAGTTCTGGGATGCCAGAAGACATATATTACCTTTTAACAAGTGCTGAGCCTTTTATAATTCCATGAAAAAACGTGAAAAACATAACTTATGATGGGGAAACAAATTACACTGACTGGATGCTCCCTTAGCATTTCTTAAAACATTTTAAAAATTCTAACTTAAAAAAGGTGCTAATGGATAAGTATGACTAAACATAATTACCATGAAAAAAAGTTAATAAACACTTCCGAGTCTTTAGAATATCTTCATTTTGATAATTTCTATGGCTGCTGTGCAGCAAGTGAAAAACCTGAGTTGGATGTAATAAGACATCTCCACAAAATGGCAAACATCAACAGTAGAGATGGCCCGAACGGTTCGCACACGAACTTATTCGCGCAAACTTCGGTGGTTCGCGTTCACGGTGAACCGCAAACTATATGCGAGTTTGACCTGCCCCCTATACTACATCATTAGGGTCAACTTTACATCCCAGTCAGCAGACACAGGGTAGCCAATCAGGCTCCCTTCTGGAGCCCCCCCTCCCTCATAAAACGCAAGCAGCATCAGCCTTTTCACTCAACTCGTGTGGCTGCAGTAATTAGAGAAGGGAGAGAACCTGCTGACATATGGAAAGCTTAGTTAGGCTCTTATGTTAGGCTTGTTAGGTTGCTCCTTCTTGCTGATCTTATTGCTAAAAAGCACTCCTCACCCTCAACAGCTCTTTTGAGAGCTAATGTTGTTCTTGTGATCTATTTTTTTTGTGTGTGTCCCACAGACACTTGTGTTGCATATACAGTCCTGTCAGTCAGTCTCAGCTGCTGGTGGGACCTTGGCCCCTTGGTAATTCCAATTGTGCCACTGCCAGGCCCAGCACATTCAGTGACTACCTGTGTGTGTGACAGCTGCACATTTGTAATACCAATCACTGCATACCCACCTGTTTAGTGCACCTACCTACCTATGTGAGCACACCAGTGTTACTGCACCTGCTCACAGTACTTGTGTGTGTGACATTGTATTGATACCAGTCACTACATACAGTGGGTTGCAAAAGTATTCCGCCCCTTTCCACATTTTGTCACATTACTGCCACAAACATGAATACATTTTATTGGAATTCCATGTGAAAGACCAATACAAAGTGGTGTACATGTGAGAAGTGGAATGAAAATCATACATCATTCCAAACATTTTTTACAAATAAATAACTGCAAACTGGGTTGTGCGTAATTATTCGGCCCCCTGAGTCAATACTTTGTAGAACCACCTTTTGCTGCAATTACAGCTGCCAGTCTTTTAGGGTATGTCTCTACCAGCTTTGCACATCTAGAGACTGAAATCCTTGCCCATTCTTCTTTGCAAAACAGCTCCAGCTCAGTCAGATTAGATGGACAGCGTTTGTAAACAGCAGTTTTCAGATCTTGCCACAGATTCTCGATTGGATTTAGATCTGGACTTTGACTGGGCCATTCCTAACACATAGATATGTTTTGTTTTAAACCATTCCATTGTTGCCCTGGCTTTATGTTTAGGGTCATTGTCCTGCTGGAAGATGAACCTCCGCCCCAGTCTCAAGTCTTTTGCAGTCTCCAAGAGGTTTTCTTCCAAATGTGCCCTGTATTTAGAGATGATCAGATACCTGATATTCGAGTTCGGATAGTGTCATCCAGCTCGCCTGCCACCCCCCGCCACCAGGCGGAGCTGGTCCTCCCGAGAGCCAGCATGCCCCACGCGCTTCCGCCGGCCCCCGCAGGGGAGCGCCGGGTGCTCCCAGGAGGACTGGCGCCCTCCGGTGGTGGGCGGCGGGAGCGCGGGATGGCCCGGCACCCGGGAGCCCTGGCGCCCCCCGGTGGCGGGCGGCGGTAGTGCGGGGGGTCAGGCCGGCTCTCAGGAGGACTGGCGCCCCCCTGTGGCGGGTGGCGGTAGCGCGGAGCAGCCCGGCACCCGTGAGCCACGGCGCCCCCCGGTGGCGGGCCGCGGTAGAGCGGGGGGTCAGGCTGGCTCTCGGAAGGACCGGCGCCCCCTGGTGGCGGGCGGCGGTAACGCGGGCTCCCGGGAGGACCGG